>NC_051849.1:163608090-164858090 GCF_905115235.1 Hermetia illucens | reverse complement strand
TCAAAAGCCTTGGCATAATCGATATAGCAACTAAAGAGGTTTCTTTGGCCTCTAGTTGCTTGTCCTACAACTACCGAGTCGATAATGAGTTGCTTTTTGCAACCCCTTGACCCAACTCGGCAGCCCTTCTGCTCCTCGGACAGAATGTTGTTGGTCTCGAGGTGCGCATTGATCCTTCCACTAATAATGGACGTAATGAATTTGTAGAGGGTTGGTAAGCAAGTAATCGGTCTTGTGTCTGCGGGGTCCTGCACCGTGAGGAAGGGTGGAAATTCCTCCGGCCAACTCATGACGCCATTTATACTGCGTGCCAATTTTATTGTTCAATTTTAATTAAACAAACAATTTAATAAATTCTTTTGTTAAAAATGTAGCTGAAAAAACTTGAAGGTAGCTATGATTTCGTTGAAAATCCTATTGATCGTTATTCATTTTCGTGTGAATTTATTGTACACGATATCATTGTATATAAATATCATTTTGTAATAACTAGCCTTGCAACACAAGAAAATCAGACAACTTTTTATACCGGAAGCACCCAGCTTTTTCCTCACAACTTTTAGACAAATTTATTGCTCTTTTATACTCGAAATGCACCACGGGAAGAGGCGACCCCTTGGTTCGAAGTATTTAATGACCCCAAACCCCTCTTGGTGTGTAAAATATTATTAAAAATATTAAAATATTTCCTCGCCGGTAAAATCCTACTTGGAAGTGTTTTCAGTAATTGCACTATCAATGTCGTCTTCTGCGTCATCCGCACATTCATTGAGGAGAGGTCGCTTCGGGGCAAATACCGTTTTTCCTCTTCTGGAGAGAATGGCGACGCATCCTGCTTTATATCAAGTAGCAATAGCTGAAATAATCAACTATTGTATTTCAGCTAAGTTCGGAGTTACCTCGATGATGAGGCAAAGATAGCAGATGTCTCTAGGCGTCAGTAACCTGTATCTTGGTGACGAAACAAATTATTATTGCAGCCACGCCGCATACTTAAATGTGGCAAGATTTGCCTTCGAAAAACGTACCGATGGCTGGGTTTAGTATCTTACAGCAGCAAACAACCCTTTTCCTTCGATCCTTTTGATGAACATCCTTATGCCCATTTAAATTTCAAAAGTTGATTACTACAACTATTGTCGGGAAATAGCTGAAGTAACCGCTTCGCACAGAAAATGGCACTAGGTGGCGAAGGTTAAACGGTCCAGATTGATGAGGCGTTTCTCAAAGAAAGTATAATAGGGGCCGCATTATCGAGCAAATGAGTATAACCGTGATGGGTATATATTGTAAGGAAGATAAACTTATTTTGATTTATTTTTTAGAGTAAACTCGAAAAAACAAGCGGGAACTGTGGCCGTACATTCAGAAGTATGTGGATTCTTCTATGCAACGACAGCGCAAAACAGTACAAAGATATTGAACAAATGTTCGGTCCTAGTACTGTTCATTTGTGAACAAATCACTGCAAAGGTGAATATGCTGAAGAATCCAATCCAATCCAATCAATACTATCAATGATTTAGAGAACCAAAACTGACTTTTGAAAAATTCAATCAAATGTCGCAGGCCGTTTCGCTCATTACACCAATATATGACTCTGTTCTTTTACAGAGAGGTGTACCTAGATAAGTATAGAGATGATCTTGGTTCGCAGATCATGAAGTTCCTGCTTGATATAAAGTATCGAGGGGTGGTAGACGAAAATTTGCAGGATGGCCTTAAATTGAATGAGATAGATCTCATTCTCTCCGGAAGAGGAGAAGCGGTATTTGCCCCCGTGAAGTGACCTCGACTCAATGAATGTGCGGTTCACGCAGAAAACGACATTGACAGGGCAATTGCTGAAGACATTTTCGAGTCCGATTTTACCGGCGAGGAAGTATTTTAAGACTCTTCCGAGTCACTACACGCCAAGAGGGTTTAATAATAATAATAATAATCGTTGGCGCAACAATCCATATTGGATCAGGGCCTTGAAGTGTGTTAGAGCACTTCATTCAAGACCGTAACGGTACACTAGGAGGCAATGTGGTCAGCATTGCGCTCGCCCGAGATTATTACCCTGATTTGACTCAGGTACTCATTCACAGCTGAGTCGACTGATATCCGACGTCAAATCACGATACAAATTCCACTGCCACCAGTGAGATTTGAACCGCGACCTTCCGTATGACAGCCTAGTGCTCTAACCACTGAGCTATCCGGACGTCTGAGCTATCCGGAGGGTTTGGAGTGGTCAAATACTTCGGGATGCGTTAGACAATACCTTCCCGTGGTGCATTTCGAGTATAAAAGAGCGATAAATGTTCTTTTCTAACCAAATTTGTCGGAAAGTTGTGAGGGAACCAGAACCCGGGTACTGCCGGCATAAAAAGTTTTCTGATTTCTTGTGTTGTAAGGCTAGTTATTACAAAGTGATACTTATATACTATGATGTCATGTACAGTAAATTCATACGGAAATGAATAGGAATGAGAAGGATTTTCAACGAAATCATAGCTACCTTCAAGTTTTTTAAGCTATATTTTTAACGAAAGAATTTGTTAAAATTGAATAACAAAATACAATAAAATGGCAGTGAACGACCTGAAATTCAATTTGACGAGAAACTAAGCGAGATATTGAGAAGTTTTCAATATTCCGAAAGCTAACCGAGATGTCGAAACATTTTATTTTCATTTCATTTTGTTTTATTTTATGAAAATCCATCATCAAAACCGTGGCTACCGGAAGCGCGATGAACTACATGTTTTAGTTAGGGACCAGTTCGAAAACTTCAACCTTTCAGATTTCGAAATTTTTTCCTTTTATTTTAGTCTTATCTTAGGCCATTCTAACAGAGTCCATCATCAAATCGCCGGGCCACGGAAACCGTAATTCGTCCAGTATCCGCAGATTATATTCATCAATAAAATATCCAAAAATATCGGTGTAGTATTTATTATCTTCCCACGACTGCTGATCGTGTGATATATGAGATAACCGTGAAAGAAATCAGTCAAAGGCAGCTAGCCCACAGCTATGGGGAACCAAATGCTGGATCCTAGCGGCCCGCCACCCTGTCCCTTTCAAAATAGTAGTCAATAATTACAGGAGCACACTATATTGATCTATAAGATGCGGAAACCCAGTAGAATGTACCAGCTATGTTCTATCCTCCTTTAGTTGTGAGTTACGATTTTGCAGTCTTTGGTCAACCACTGAACCGGATATTACTCTCTGGGGCATTTCTTCTTCCGATTTATTCTATCACTTGAGGGTTTGTGCGAAATAAACTCCATTAACCCTGGAACTGTTGTAGTTGGCCCAAAAGGACTAAAATGCCTGCCTGACTGCGGATCGATGAACTAAAGAGTTGAGAACTTTGTTAATAATTGCGAGCGGGAGAAGTTCTGAGTATGTCGTGATTACATCATTGAGTTGATGAGTTCCCTGTGAGTTGGGGCTTAAGAATGCACTTAAAGTCTTTCCTGCTGTCGTACAATGTAATTAAAAGAGATAGAAAATTATTGGCTAGTAACTTCCGACCTTCGAAATTTCACTGTTACCAAGACGTCAATAACACCTTGGATAAGGACTGACTTTGGCTATCGAAAACGGACTATGATTGGTTTCTATAATGTGCGCACGCTCTTCGACAAAGATATCGATGGTCCCCAGAATGCTCGTTTGATCGAGAATTCCAACGATATAAGCTAGATGTTTTGGGTCTAAGCGAAGTAAGATGATTAGACTCTGGGAAACATCCTCTCCCTCTGACGGCAATGTACTTTTGAACTTTGTGGAGAAAACCAAGTGGTCGCAGACGTGAATTCGGTGCCGGGTTGTTTCTGATAGCTACCGCAAGGCGCGCTCTCTTGAGCTGGAAGCCGATTTCTGACAGAGTTTTGGCTACAAGATTACGGTTCAGGTTAAGTAGCATCACACTTGTACAGTGCTATTGTGCCAACGGAGACTTCCGATATAGTGGAGAGGGATGCTTTCTACGAGCAATTACACTCAGTTCAGGAGAGGCTACCTGAAGGTGAAATTTTGATCGTAATGGATGATCTCAATGCCAAGGTGGGTTTTGACAACACCTTACTTGGACATGTGATGGGTAAGCATGGTTTTGACGATCGTAATGATAATGGTGGGGGGTTTTTGGATTTCTCGTCGTTGGTGGTACATTTTTCGAGCACAGAACTTCACATAAGGTCAATTGGGTTTCAACTGACCGACAACCTATAAGGAATCAGATTGGTTACGGTCAACAGTAGATATAGTTGTCTTAAGAGAGCTATCTTGCTGATCGGACGGTATATGCTCTTGCGCTCGAACTTTGATATCGTGCGAAATCCCAGGAAGTTTAGCGTTTTGTTAGAGGAAAACGCTTCAGAATGCAATGATTTTAGTGTATATCGCATTACGATAGAACTTGTATGTAGTTGTGAACCTTTCGATGGTTCTATGAAGGGCTTTAGCGGTAGACTTCTCATTCACGATGAGGAGCAGCTGAAGAGCTGAAAAGAACACTTCACCGTACCGTATGACATATTGTGAAGTTTCGCCTCTTGTGGATGAAATGGGTAGTGATCGTAACATGCGGATAGGGACTGTTCCGGAAAGCAGAAGAGAAATCATCTCGCCTATCAATGCACTTAAATGGAGTATAGCCGTTGCACCTCTCTGCAAATCTGCTAATCCTACTCCTCGGAACCCAGACTAATAACAAAGAGTGGAAGAAGGGGATGATTGTTAAAATTTTAAAGAAGAATACTCGTTTCGATAGTGACAATTGGAGGGATTTTTGCGTGCTTCCAGCCGCCGCAAAGAAAATAGCTATAATAATCCTGGACCATCTTTCCTTAAACGCTTCGACTATTTGATGACATCTGTTTGCTTTCTCAATGGGTTGTGCACCTTGGTCAAATGGCTCTGGATTTGGGAAGATCGTCAAGTACAGTTGGGTTCAAGGTAAACATCAACAAAACCGAGGTTCTCAGTCTGACGGATCATCGCACTCTCTCTATTGACTTTAATGGGCAGAGCATTAACCGCGTTGATAAATTTCTATATCTAGGAAACGTGGTATCCTCCGACGATAGCACCGACCTGGATATCACTCGACGCATTAAAAGCGCTAAATCCGCTTTCGCTGTCTTGCCTGAAATCTGGAAATTCAATTAGCTCAACACCAAAATCAAGTTGAGACTGTTCTGTGCTAATGTTCTTTCTGTAATGTTATATAGAAGTAGCACATGGAAAGTGATCACCACTGTCATTCAAAAGTCCCAGTCTTCGTGGACACCTGCATACGACGTATTGTAGTAGTACACGGGCCTGATACTATTTCAAGCAAAGAATTTGGTGGCTGCATAGGCTTGTCATCTGTGGGCGCTGTGATCGGAAAGCGGTAGTGGTAATGGATGGGTCATATAATAAGAAGCGCTGACTTACTGGTTTCGCCATGCAGTCGAACCCATTTACTCAAGATGGCGGACGAGTGAGTCGCCCTCAAGAGCACTTGGCGCAAGACAGTAGAGGAGGAGTGTGAGAGTCTTGGCCAGTCCCTGGGGGGAGTTAAAATGCATTCCTACAAGGTGTGAATAGTAACCATACATAACGCATCACAAAACAGCTTTCATATGGTCATAAGTCTTGATCTTGTGAGGAGTGCGAACGGCAGGCTCCTCATCCGCGATGATGACTAACTGAAGAGGTGGTATTCTTAACACCTCTTCACCAAGTTTCTGAATCGTACATATAATATTCAGTGAAGTTCACCAGTTGTGCGCTGATATATGGACAAGCCATGATAACATGCGGATATTGACTACTCCTCCAAGAAGAAGCCAAATTATGTTTGACGCTCCTGTCGAAATTTTCTGTGCCGCCACTGAATATGAAGTCCAAAGTGGAGTTTGCCAGAGTTGCATCTTGTTACCGATACTCTTTTTTCTTGTTATCGTTCTTCATGCTGCCTTGGTTAGAGAATGTGAAGGGGTTCAATGGGTAATGTAATATTTCTTCATACACCTCGATTACGCTCATTAAATCTGCTTACTCTCTCAATGAGTTGTGCTTTTGGCCAAAAAGCTCTGAACTTGGAAAACGGCAAGTAGAGCCGGATTGGAGATAAACGTCAAAAAAATCAGGTTGCTCAGTTTCAATGGTTATCGCACCTTTCCTATTTGCATTGATGAACAGAGCATCGAAGGCTTCGAACAATTTGTATACCTAGGTAGCTTTGTTTCTGCTGAAGGGGGTATCGGCCTTTTGTTACTGCGATGATAGGCAGGTTCACGTGGTATGTACCACATACCGGGTATATGGCAATCATGTTCTATCTTTAAATTTATTTTTTTGAGAATTTGTTGTATTTTTTCCTTCTCAATACTACACAACAAGTGTCGGTTGTGCTTTATTTGTTTCAGTTGTTTCCAGGGAAAGGTTTATTCCAATTGCCAAGTCACAGTGAGTTCTCGATGATCTGCTGGGCCTGCTTTGTTTATTAACAAAAGCACAACTACGAATTTCACCGTTTTTTCGGAACCTTGCTTTCAATCAATGATATCCATGATATGCTAACGTTTTATCTTTTTTTCACTTTGAACTTGTTGATTCAAGGTATATCAAGGATATATATCATTATGTACGGCATAACAACCGGTGTCCGGTCTGGGCTTGCTTTAGTAAGGAACTCGATACATCCCGATTTTGCCCCGTGTCCACCAATTCGATATCCCTAAAAGCTATTTGGCGACCTGGACTACGCCATACAGGGTCTCCCACGTCTTCAGCTCTGTTTTTTTCCGACAACCGTGTGCGGATTTCGTCGTCATAGCTCTTGTCCGTTGTAATTTTCGATCCTAGATAAGAGAAATTATTAACGATCTCAAAATTGTATTCTCCTATCTTTATTGTTCTCAGTTGGTCAGTGCAATTTGTTTGTTTCGTTTTTTTTTGTTGACGTTATCCTCATGTATTTAATGTCGCTTTCATTAATGTGAAACTCAAGATCTCGAAAGCTCGAAGCCATCTTTTGAGAACATGCGGTCTTTTAATCTTGTTATTTATAGCAAGTGGCACCATTTCCTGTTGAGGAGGTACATATTTTTTTCTGACATTCAGCAAGACTAAGAGGTGGGGCCTTCAATTAACATGTGGTGAATTTGGTTTTAAGTGGTGCCATATGGGGAGATCCATGTTTGTTTGTGGATCTCTTTTCTGTACCAGGTACTTTCAACAACCAATTTTTGTGGCAGTGCTAGTTTAATAATCTGCAGTCTATGGTCACTGGTAGTTTTATATACGCTGTAGGAACTACTGGAAACGGTGACGCGCTTTAAGGGTATGTTAGCTTTATATATGGAAGTTCGCATGTCACCTCAATACGGGCTCCGCTTTACTTGGCTTTTCGAATCTCCAAGAATGATTTTGATATCATGTCTGGAGCAGGCTTCGAGAGTTTGTTCCACTGCCTTGTAGAAGGTATCTTTCTCCGACTCTGCATAGCTGTTCGTTTATGTTTTCAAAGCCGATAAACTCTGGTTCTTTGGTTCACTAGGAAACCTACTTTGAACACATGATTTATTTCTCCAGGAAACTGGTCCCTATCCAGCGCATTTCCTGCATTGCGATGACAGAAGCCCTAACTGGGATAGGGTGTCAACTAGTTACTGAGAAGTCAGTCGTTGTAAAATCAGCCCAGTATGCAGAAGCAGGCTTCTGGGGTTGTCCGCACTACCCAACCCTGAACCTGGAGGACCAGTTGGTACAATTTGTCCCCTTTTGAGTTCCTGGGAGACTGGTTTTTGTTCTTCTCCGTGTGCGATCCTAGCGATTACCATGTGCAGGTGGAGATAACGTGTGGTAGTGGAGCTGTTTGTGTTGGTTTAGCAGGGGTTTTCTAGGTTTTGTGTTCCATCGTGGAATGAATTTACGCTTTCAACATGGGATCTTTTAAACGTGATGGGCTATACGCTTCTGAAGTCATTGCTAGTTGCAGCTGATCCTGCTTCCCTGACAAGCGCCGCAAGAATAAATTTCCTCTTTCATGGCGCACACCACGCTGAATTTCCCGAGATTTCACACTATATCGGGGCTTGAATGCACCAACTGCCATCAATGAAGCCTCTAATTCGTTCTGTTTATCGATCTGCACTTCGGGATATTGCCAAGACAACCTGAGCACCGGCAGAGAAAAAAATTTGTTAACACCATCCCAATGTTTGTCGACATTTTTCGGCGGACTATTCAAGGCATCTGCCGGCTGATCAGCAAAATAGCTCTTTGATTGTCGGAAGATAGCTTAATAAGCGGTCGGTGTTGAGCTTGGGTGGTCGAAGCTCGCTAACCTTGTGGGAAGCAGTGAAAGCAATACCCAAGCCAGAGAAAAGGATCATTAGATGATAATCCTTTCGAGGCTGATATCACCCCCTTTCTTGTGATGCATATCCAAAAGACTGCTGCTAAATATACTGTTGACCGTAAAGTGATCAATTTCACTACTCTCGTTGTCATTCAGTTGAAGTCCAACTGACCTTATGGCAGGCTCTGTGTTCTCAGTATATGCTACCTCTCACCATTACTGTCTTCAAATCCGGGTTTTCCCATCGCATGCTCGTTAAAGATGTTGTCAGTGCTCATCTCGAAATTCAGATCACCCTTCACGATATAAATATTAACGTAATATTAACTTTTTTGAGCCTCTCCGGGACTGCATTCATTTATTAACAGGAAGTCACCTTTCCTTTCAGTCGTATTTCATGACAAACAGGGAACACTTTAAGTGCAATCAACATGAAATGGTCGAAGAATGACTTCTAAGAGATGGTACCGGTCGGAATGCAGAAGGCGGATGTTTGAGCACTAGGACGATCAGACTCTAGGTCTGCAAAATACTCCTCTGAACCGACTTTTACAACGAAACCTTACCAACGATATCCTGGTACCATGGGAGGTGTTCTGGGCCCGGTCATTTGCGGTTGACCCTTTTGTGAGAGTTTCATGCTGGTTGTGTCCACATGGCGGGCAGAGCTTCTCGTGTGCTCGAGCGTGGAGTTGTGCTGTACAACTTGGGCGCCATACCCCTTAGTGGCGGTGGAGTTTTAGGTAGCTATTGCATCTATGTTACTGGTATGAATGCTGAGTCTGCACTCAGTATAAACCAGTACCGCTATGCTGGTTATAGCGGGGCTCTAATTCTGGTCTCCAAATCGATGCGTGTCTGAAGAGGACCGTGGGATTAAGTTAACAGGGTAGGTAGGACTTAGCGGCACATGCACACCCACCATGAGGACAACTACAAGAAAATTGGTTTGAATGGGTGGTTTCGGTTTTCCAAGCCCGCAGTGAACTAAACAAAACTAAAAACAACTAAGGTGTTGTCAAAATTCTGATACTCAGATTTTGACGGGATTTGTTGAAAGAGATGCAGGACTGTGCATAGCATAAAAAAGCAACTAGAAGAAAAAATGGTTGCTTGGACCCTAAAACTGTCCCGCTCTTCTTAAATTTAATGAAGTTTTCATACTTCTTCCAATTTGGCAGTAGCGCCGTTTTATCCAAGGCGTTCAACTGTCTGTAGCGTTCGTACCAGAAGAGAGCGGTGACTTTTTCGTAGATGTCATTATGCTATTTGCTATTTAAAGTGTTTCGAGCAAATTTTCCCAAGCGTAGGACCCATTTTCATTGGTTATTTTGTGTTCTTGTCAATATTCGTTGGACTTTCATCGAGGAGCGTCGTTTGTTGACCATCTAATGCCTAAATTAACTTCTTTGCAATGTTAATTGTATCCGCCGGATCTTGGTTGATCAGATTTCACCGTTTCAGTTTTAAGATCTATTCCTGTCACCAGCCAGGTTCAATTTATAGTTAGCAAAAATTAACTGAAGCTGTTAGAAAATGCACGCACAAGGGCTTTGCTCTGCGACTTCTGGAATGCTTACTAGAAAGTAATTTTTTGCGACTCATACTGCATACGCTGATATTTCTTATGTGGATCTTTTCAAGAATATACTTAAAGGCTTTGGGTCATGCACGAATTTCGATAGTTTTTTTTTTTATTCCACATTTACGTATTCGAAATTGTGGCTTAGGTCGTCTTTGAAATTTCTAGTCCTCCATCTCACAAAAACAAAATACTCGTATACACGCTTTATCGAATATATTCCTAATAGTTTTGGTTGTGCTTTACTTTTATTAAACAAATATGTACGGTCTATTGGATGATTAGATGGGCAGCTTGGCGACCGCATTACTTATCGCTTTATCACAGAGTCTGATGTTGGTAAATATAACCACGACATTATTTTGTAGCGACATGCTATATATTCGTTGAAAGTAGTTCTGCAGTATCAATGTCTCACGAACATAGACACAATTCACATT
Organism: Hermetia illucens; assembly: GCF_905115235.1. Taxonomy (NCBI): domain Eukaryota; kingdom Metazoa; phylum Arthropoda; class Insecta; order Diptera; family Stratiomyidae; genus Hermetia; species Hermetia illucens. Next base: position 164,847,712 of record NC_051849.1, on the reverse strand, counting down.
TGCTGACAATTCAATCACGTTCGTTGGTGACTATAAAATTTATTATTAATATTATAATATTTTTTCTTTTTACCTTTCAGAGTTTTAGGTGTTCAAAATGAAGTTAGTGATCCTTGATTCTGCCGATTATGTGGGGGAGTGGTCTGCCCGGTATGTGATGAAACGGATAAATGCCTTCAAACCTGGCCCAGACAGGTAAGTTTTATATTCACTGAATTTTGAGTCAGGTAAACTTACGGTTTTGTTTATATTCAGATACTTTGTTTTGGGCTTACCAACTGGCAGTACCCCATTGTCCATGTACAGGAAATTAATCCAATTTCATAAGGAAGGGAAAGTGTCCTTTAAGTTTGTTAAAACGTTTAACATGGATGAATATGTTGGTAAGATATATCTTTAGAATTTTATCTGCGGTATCCATTTATCTTGTTTAGATTTAAGAGTTTTATGTGATCGAATTTTTCGTCTCTGGTTTGGTGCAAGAACCCGAATGCCAAAACGACTGATTTTGAGAATGTCTAGTTTCAATAATTGATTATTTGATTGTTTTGATTGATAAAGTGTTAGCAGTATTACTTTCTTCCTCACAAAAATGAAAATTTTTTAAGGATGTATGCAGCCTTGGCTTGTATTTATTGCAAGCCAAAATGGACGCATAGCGCACCTCTCTTTCTGGCTGCGTTTTCTTCCGGGAAGAAAGGTCGGGGCAGGGAGATTCTTTTGATTGTGTCCAGCTGCAAGGCTAAAATGGTGTCGGTCTTTCTTGTGGAGTTCAACGCGGCCTTCGTAAGTTAGCTGCAGCGCGGCCTTCGGAAAGGGTCCGTTCTAATTAGGACATGCGTACAGGAGTCGAGATCCCTGGGTACTTTGGGTACGTTTGTGGCGTAGTTGGAGCGTGGTGGTGGGTTCAGCTTCCGCATTGTCCTTGAGCAAACTTAACAACTCGGTGGTGTTAAGGGAAATCTAATGTTAAGTACAAGATCGGTGGGGGCCTCAGGTTCTCCCATCAGCTCCGCGGGAATTACAGCAAATTCTTCGCGATTGGCTTTCCCGAGGTCAAGTAGAACGAGTGGTACGGGCCATTACAGTGGTTTTCAGCGTCCTGTGTTATCTTTTAAGCATCCCATTGGACTTCGGTTGGTAGGAGGTTATCCGTTGGCTTATGAAGCCGAGGAGTTTGTGTAGCTTCAAGAAAGTGGAGCATTCGAACTGTATTCCCTGTATAACTGGCTGCTAAACCCCAAGTTTGGAAGGGGGCGTTTCGTCGGGCTTCTGTTTCAAAGCAAAGGTGAGTGGCTTATGGTCCGTAAACACTATGAACGGCTTGCCTACAAGGGAATATGGGAAGTATTTAATTGGTTTTCCGTTGAGTCGGGCTCAGCTGGTTGAAAAAGAAGGTCATTGGCTGCCAAATTTGGTTCATCTTTTGGTAAAGGGCAGTACCTACTAATGTGTGAGGCATTCACGAATCTGCTGTGGTAATGCCAGAAATTTAGTTTCCAACAGCTGTTGCTTGGTGGCCTCGAACACGTGGACAGCACCTGGGGGCCACGCAATCAGGCGGGAGTCTTGTGTTTTCGGCCTAGACAAGTATGCGTTAAGGATCGATTGATGGTGGACGACAAGAAGTGACGGTAGAAATGCTCTCAGATCCTTAGCTGTTTTCGGAAGCGGAAAGCTTGAAATCGCTTGGACTTTGACTGGGTCCGGTAGGATGCCTTCAGGGGTAATCATAAGAAGAATTTGCATTTCTCAACGTTGAGCACAAGACTGATACTCTCAAGGTGCTCTAAATGCTTGGACTCAGAGGAAGACGTGACTCGAATAAATGAAACAAAAGTGGAGGTTTTGCATATTGCCGCTTTCGGAATGTCTTCGGGAGCTGGAGGGATTTGATGATCCTTCCTAAGGTCGAGAAAATATGGCAGTTTACGATAGAGTGCGGGAAATTGTGGGTGACTGAAAATTTAGACGTCTTTAATCGCCATAATGTTTTCATTCGCTATTTAATTAAATTTCCCCTAATTTTTACCTTCTGCAACTAAATTGATACACGCGCTAGGTTGGGGGTTGGTACAAAAGATTATTTAAACTTTTAAAAGGAGTTCATGCATTGCTGTTCACTTAATTTATTTTGACGTAGATTTCATCAAAACTTTTGTAGAACAACTCATAATTCACTTATTAGCTTTTCAAGTTCCTTTAGCGGAATTTAAAACTGAATGACACCAGTTCAGTGATGGGTGGTAGGTAGTGTGTCTTCTCGACATTTCCTTAGATCTTTTGTCATTGATATTTTTACATAATTATCGTCCTGCGCATACCATACTTTATTATCATTGTAGGCAAAGAAAGTTAGTTGAAAGAGTATTGTTAAGGCCCGATTAAGAGGCTAAGGAAATCGCTCCGCTGGATCATCAAAGCTTATAGTGAATTTATTGCCAGACTTTATGGCCTATGTCCATCTCGGCTAACACAGGTAACTACAAGTGCAGAGTCATCCCAATTTGACGAAGATTGGCCGTACAGGTCCATGCAACTTAGTAGAACAAGAACCAAATATATGTAGTTGCATCATTTACAAAGGTAGAAAGTACCAAAATACTACACGTTAATGTAATGATTCTCATCATAGCCTGGGATGAAAATTATACGAGCCCTTTGTCTCTTTACTTTTAGCTATTTAATTGTGTGTATCTATTCGGTCCTCCCGTAAATTGCGAAACTGCGAAAATTAGCTTTTCTCCGCTATTCTTAGGCCTGAGTAATTGTATTGTTTTCGTTTTCTACTTTGGGAGCTTAACATCCTTAAACGATTTGTAACTGCAGTCAATGCTATCTTTGGTATCATTTACTACCGTAGTTTGGTGGAGCTTTCGTTGGTTATCGTTGCACACGATGTTCTACAACAGTAGGCACAGCACAGTGTCTCGCGGAGACAATATACTCTTTGAATTCATCACCAGTATTGTACCAAGGCCATCTTTTCTTCGAGTATCCGTCAGCACTTTTATAATATTACTTAAGAGATTTACGTACACCAAAATGATAGTTCGCTTGAAGATTTATCAGGTTTAGAAATGAACACAAACTACTGATACTTTCATAAAACTGGATAGATCTTGTTTGCAGTGCATGCTCCGTAAAGGGGTTGGGCCTTGTCTTTTATTGCGAGCTTGAAGGAATAATTAGTTTTATCTTTCGGGCTTACTTATTTATACTTTATTTTCGCACTCTTATTGCAAATATATAATAGCTTTTCTATGTGGTTACTACTATTATCTTCAAATTTTTTATGGTAGTTATGATGCTTCCCATGCTGAGTAACTCCTGAATAATGATAAGATGAGAGCACGTGGTTCCTACGTTTTAGACTGAGGCAAAACCTACCACGAACTTATACGTCTCTATGTAGGATGTTTTTAAAAGCTTCCCTGACTTCTTTAAAGGCTTGTTTGTCTTACTTAATCGCTCTTACCTACTGCTGCCACGGCAGTTCAACGACGACCTGAACGCAACAGTGAACAGTCAACAACACTAAACAGTTTGCCTAGCTGGAATCTAATTGGTTGATGGGCGCTGTTGGAATAACCCACATGAAAGTGTTAAGGTATGTTATGAGCAGCGCTTATCAATTCCAGAACTGAACCAGACTCAGTTTTTCATATCATTTTGGTTGGCCAATGTCAAGTCGAACTTCGCACAATCTACCGAGCAACCGCCTTACTTTGCGTTTTCGGTGATCGTTAGCAATTACGGGCATATGAGCACATGTACGCTGCCTTTATGTCTAATGCCGGGCCTACCGCTTGGGACATTGAACTCTTGTCTGAAGACATTTTTCCTCGTAGGTTCGAGGTTCTCGCTGATCACTAAAAGCAAAGGAGATCCTAAGTTATCGCCTGCAAACCGACGATCCGATATATAGCTTGATATAGCCGAGAAGGTGCTCAAAAAATTCATTAAGAGTAGGCGTCCTGCCGGGGACTTATCAACAAAGCAGTTCGGTTTTAGAGCAGAATGATCCACAGTGGATGCTGTCGTGGAGATTCTGGATGCGGTTTATCGAACTAAGGGGTCCAGCCGCCGATCTCAATGGCAAGCGCTCCTCATAACGTTTGATTTCAGATGTACCTTCAATTTCGTAAGATAACAGCCATGATAAGAACACACGTGCCTGCGTCCCATGGTGATCGGTAAGACGACTAACTATGAAGCTAACGATTAAATGCATACCTTGGATCGAGTCGAGGATCAACTTGAAGGTGAGCTTTTTCGGCGGACAATTCGGTCTTAAGTTGGCTAATTGCAAATTTTGGGGGATTCTACCTCTAGCAGGAGATGCCTTCTCATGAGCACGGTCAAGTTTGTTCTGCTCTACGGGGTGGAAGTACGGGCAGATGTCCTTATCAAGGAGATGTTTCGTAAGTACTTTGTGGAGGTGCTGTTAAGGAGAGAACCTAAGGGAGGAGGCAACTCTCTTGGGAGAACCAATCATTTTTCTTGGGAAAATGTTTGAGCTGAGCAAGTTGAGGGAATAGATGTTATTTGGTTTGTCAACAATTATGTACACTTTTCTTTCCTTTCGCATACGAAAGATTTTATTTGTTGTCGCACTCTTTGATAATATTCTGTATTGAACGTACGAAAATAACTTTTGCTTGCCCTCGTGTTCATGCATGAGCAAGATCATGAGGAGAAAATTGAAGGGTGAACGATTCCGTAGCCTACACAATGACGTAATCTATGAGCGATACCATTACCGCCCGGTTGTGGATAAAATCCGGCTCAATAGGTTACGGTAGGCGGGTCACTTAATCCGTATGGATGAGGATGATCCCACCCGGAAAGTCTATAAGGGCAATATCTATGGTAGAAAAAGAAGACGAGGCAGACCCTGCCTAAGATGGAGCGATGGCGTAGTCCAGGACGCCAGACAGCTTTTAGGGATATCGAATTGGTGGACCTCGGCGGAAAACCGGGATGTCTGGAGTTCCTTATTAAGGCAGGCCTAGACCGGATACCGGTTGTTGCGCCACTGATGATGATGATATGCAGAGGGAAGAAGCCTCCCTCTTTAATCGCCTTACAGAATTGCGCGGTCACTTTCTTTTAAAAAGTCACACTTCCTAACACCGATAGGGTATAATTTTGAACCCCATGTTTTTAGGCAGAAAGGAGTTAATGGATGGAGAGGTGAGCGGGAGCAATAGCAATATTTTCCAACCTCATTGAAAAATCGTGGCGGTCATCTCCTTAAAAACTTATGGTGTTTGAAATGGGGGTTTTTTGATTTCATTATAATAAAATTTGATTTGTCAACCCCACTCCCGTAGAAGAAGGGGATAAAGCCAGTATGTAGAAGGGTGAAGAAAATCCCTAATCTATTTTGGCTAAAAACTGGTAGCGGTCAATACCCCTTTAAAAATTCTCGCGGTCCCAAAGCGGACTATTTTCGTGTCGTTAATAAGTTTATTGATAGGGGAGTTGTCGTCACGATGTGCAAGGAATTGCGATTCCTTCGCTCTTCACCCGCACTCCCTTATTCGTACAAAAGTGCAACAAAACCATATTGTAGCACGCGTGGAGAAACCTTTGTGCCACTCTTAATATGTACATGTAATATGTAATATATGTAAAATATGCATTTCAATACTTGCTTAACTATTTTTATTTTATTTATTTATTTTATTTTTACTGAATAATAAATTCATGCATTACTTTTGGATCCGTGTGTATGTATGTATGTATAGGTCTCGGATAGCTGAGTGGTTAGAGCACAAGGCTGTCGTACGGAAGATCGCGGTTCAAATTTCATTGGTAACAGTGGGATTTGTATCGTGATTTAATGTCGGATACCAGTGGACTCAGCGGTGAATGAGTAATTGAGTCAAAATCAGGGTAATAATTTCGGGGGAGCGCAATGCTGACCGCATTGCCTCCTATATGATACCGTAATCCTGTAGCGTACCGTTACGGTCTCGAACGAAGAGCTCTAACACACTTCAAGGTTCAGATCTGATTGGAATTTTGCGCCAGCGATTATTATTTTTATTATGTTACTTTAATTTAATATAAAAACATAGACATAAATTTAAAATTACATAAATAAACACAAACCATTACAACTCGTAATACCCCATTTGACCGCTCTGCGTCTTTCCAGATAATTCAAAATTTCGGTCTCCCTAGTATTCAAAGCTCTTGAAATTGTTTTCATGTTTCCTTTTACTCTACCTTTTCTTTCCAGGTTTACCCAGAGATCACGAGGAAAGCTACCACTACTACATGTGGAACAATTTCTTCAAACACATTGATATCGATCCGAAAAATGTGCATGTCCTTGATGGAAATGCAACTGACTTGGCCGCAGAGTGTCTGGACTTTGAGAATAAAATTCAGGAAGCTGGTGGAGTAGAGTTGTTTGTAGGTGGCATTGGACCTGACGGACATATTGCTTTCAACGAACCTGGGTCATCACTAGTTTCACGGACACGTGTCAAATCTTTAGCACAAGATACTTTAGAGGCCAATGCACGATTTTTCGGAAACGATATGTCCAAGGTGCCGAAACAAGCATTGACTGTTGGGGTTGGTACTGTAATGGACGCTAGGGAAGTTATGATTCTCATTACCGGGGCACATAAGTCATTTGCATTGTATAAAGCAATCGAAGAGGGTGTTAATCATATGTGGACTGTCAGTGCTTTCCAACAGCATCCAAATACGCTTTTTGTATGTGATGAAGATGCTACGCTTGAATTGAGAGTGAAAACTGTGAAATATTTCAAGGTGAGTTTATTTTTTATGGTATTCTTTCAATTTTCGTTTTATATTCTTATTTTTATTATTACAAAATGGTGCGGAGTTCTGCAATATTGCTTTGTGTAACACCTTTCTATATTGCATTTTACATTCTAAAATGCTACGACAAAAACTATATTTTTGGAAATAATTTTCAAAATATAAACTTGACTACCAAATCCTATCTTTTATCCTAAATTTACATTGTCGTGGCAAATTTCATATACTTTCTAATATGTAAAAATTAACAAATCAGGATTATGCATGTACATACATATACAATACATATATGGAATAAAAAAGCATACATAAGGGATGCCGATTTGTATCCAGGGAAGCAAGCGCTCCGCTGAATGTTCTCTGCATTTATTTGGCTTGGTCATGTACAACATTCAACTAGTTGTTCTGCATTCAATTTGCGAGCATATTCCTCCTATTTATTTCATCTTGATGGTTGACAGGATGACTGCTAATCATCGTTTCACGCCTTTCTATTTGATAGGTTATTCCCCGCTGTGAGAGCTTATAAATAAATGAATATTATTGAACAGTGAGACTATTTGGCTGATTTTGTCCAAGCTAGAGATATTATGTAGTTACAATATCTTGGGTCGTCGCAATATTTCACCTTTCGATTCGACTTCAGACGTCATCTATTGTTCAGCATTTGTCCTTCATATATACATATGTCCATTGCTTATGCAAAAGCAATATAAGAAATATTTCTGGTTCAGGATTCATCGTCTAATTAATGTTGAAGTGCTTCGCAGAACAAATCTACCAACTTTTCAGAGAATTTCTGTGCTGCTCATTATTTTCTGGTTAATACACTGGCATTGGTGACTAGAATATGTATCTCTATTATCGCCTGTAATCGTATTACATTGTAAATAACTAACCATTCCATGTCACATTTGACGTAAATTTGATGGCTCAACATTTTTCTCTTCAACACTTTCTTTGCCGAAAATAGGTTTGGGAATTCAGATACTCTTAAATATTGGGATTTTGAAAATGTTCCGCCTTTTTTTTAATGAAAGTCAACGTTTGTTTAATAAATATTTAATATTTCCATTTTATTGAAAGCGTGCTCTATCTGTAGCTACAGCCTTCGCTCACCTTTTAGGCAATTTACTGACTCTGCCTGAAAAGATCAAGGTCGTTTGGGGCGATTCAATTATTCAGTCAGAAATTGCATTACCTTCATAAGAAGTGAAGATTGATTGTATCGACTGAAACAAACAATAATCTGAAAGAGCTATGCCCAGTGAATACGGTGGACGGGAGGTTTGCCACTTCTGCACTGCTAAGTAAGTTTCAACTCGTTGATGATGATGTGCTCCGACGTCATACGAAAATTCAAAATGAAAAATTTTGGTCATTTTTCATCAATACCTCGTTTTTAACCGGATTAGTTACGTCGAAAAATATCTCCAGCTATGGTTGCAGACAGTTGCAGGAAACCTTGACGCAATGAAAGGTTTTGCGTATGGTAAACCTGCTTCGTCTGACCGACCTTATGCTCCCTTGCGTTTTTCATTTTCATAGTACAGTTGACATATTTTGCATGTCCTGTCACAATTTTGTAAAAAAAAACACTTTTTTGTGATTTTTGAAATAACAGTTTACAGCGTATGCCGATGTCTTTCTTCTAAGTGATGTAAGCTCAAATTATCTATTTTTTTTAATTATTGCCATGATTTCTTCGCGACGTTTTGGAACAGTTGCTCGATCAACAGTGAATGTTATTTTCAGTTTTCAAAATTAGTTTGTTCAATGCAACAATAAAATACGATTCAACAGATGAATTCAAAATAATTTTACATTATCCCCAAAAAATAAATTAAATTAAATTGTATGTTGCAAGAATTTTCATCTATTGGTATTTCTAATTTTTTTCTAGTTAATCTTCACACATTGTTGATTGACCAGCATTTATTAATTAATCGCGTTGGGAAAATTGTCCTATTCTTTCAACGTAGTTGCGGACGGAGCATGATCACCAAAAATTTACACCTAAAAATGGAAGGATTCAGCTGCTATTTTGTTATAAATAAAATTATGCAAAATAGTTCGTTGCAAATGATTCTTTTCCGAAATAAAATCTTCCATTTTTAAGTGAATCAAGTAATCAATAATGTCTACACTTGAACCAATTATCATGTGTGTGCCTTGGCCAAAAGCCTTTCAAATCCATATATGTTCGCTTTACATATAATCTTCAAATTGTGGCTTATGCTCTTTGAGAAAGGCGGAACATTTTTTGGATCCCCAATATGAGTAATAAGAGGAAAATTGTTCATTTAAATATTTTTACGGGTATTTTTCTCAGAGTTTAAGCACTGTACACCACAGGCTTATTGAATAGGATGTGTCCAACAGAACATCATCGCATCACTAATTCTGAAATTACATTCGTTAATTATGTTTTTTTCTGAGGGAAGTCAATAAAACTCCACCATTTGTAAGTAATTTTGTTCAGTTTTTCCTCCATAAAACAGTGTCCATCATTTCTGATTTTTTGATTGTGCTAACCTTTCATTTATGCATATATACTTTCAGAGCCTTATGAACGTACATTCCAAATTGATCGAAGACGATTAGACCATTAGTTTCGAAGTGTAAAAGTGAATTTTCTATCTAAACGTTTTTAAAGTTTTTGTATTTTTATTCTTTATAAAAAATAAAAAAATATTAGAAATTTTGAAGAAGTTTGTTTCAATTTCTTAACTTTCTTAACTTTAACCCCTTACTTGAGAGATGAATATTGTTTCAATTTTGAAACAAACGACATTTACGACATGTTACCATCACTCAATGCCAGGCCGTTCCCTATGTGACCATCGCACCTCAACATCGGTCGTTGATTGTTGTCTTGCGAATCCAGCCACCGATAAAACGCATTGGCCCGCCGTGTATTAAACGGTGGCGATTTCGTGAAAAAAAGAAAAGAAATCGGAACCGAAGGTTTTGTGTATGTGAATTTGTCCCATTAGTACGTAGCACATAATATATGCATATATTATGTGAGAGTATTCACTTTCGGGTTCATAGCCTTGATATTGCAAAGAAGCGACAACTTTGACCTATTATAATTTTGATAGTGATAGTGCAATTTCACCAAACTTGATAGGATCATGCTCTATTCTATGGCCTACACCCACACTGCAAAATTTCGTGGTGCTAAGATGAACTTAATTTGCAGCCAATTACTAAAAATTATAATAATATACTATTATCAACTTTATTTGAGCATATTTCCGTATGGAAGGTATTTCGGAGCCCAAGCACCATAAAGTGGCAGCCTCTTGATTTTTTTTTCAGATATTTCGGTTGAGTAGTTTCTGAGAATGGGTCCCTTAAAGAAATGATCAATTTTGACCCTCCGCACTCCCACCTTTCCAAAAAATGTCAAAACTAAGACCAGCTTCGGAAAGTACTAATCGACACCTTTCATTTGATACCCCACATGGCTATATTTGGTGAAAAAAAATGTACACCCCCCTTTTGCATGCATGGGAACCTCCCCTTAAATTCGACGTAACAAGATGTAATTCATTGTATGCGTGAGCGTTCACAGTTTAAACCTTTCCACGAAATTTTGTGTCAATCGCTATAACAGTTTCCGAGAAAAATGCGTTTGACGGACAGACAGACATCAATAGGCTTCTACCAATCACAGAAAAGAAGGATGGTCTTTCAGACAGGCAGTTCGGATTCCAAAAGCAAGATCTACTGTCGATTCCATCAGCATGGTGCGGATAAAGCAATGGAGGCCAATAAATTATGCACGATAGTTACTCTCGACGTGAAGAATGCCTTCAATATGGCAAAATGGAGCAAAATAGTTGCAGCTTTAGCCAAATTGGGCGCTCCTAAATACCTGGTGCACATGTTATGGAATTTCTTCGGGAGAGGATATTGTCTTACGTTTCGGACGATGGACCTAACGCGTATAAAACAACCTGCGGAGTTCCACAAGGATCAGTCCTCGGTCTTCTCCTGTGGATAATAATGTATGACGGAATTTTCAAGCTGCAACTACCTAAAGGAGTGACAATCATTGGCTTCGCCGACGATATCAAAGTGACTATCGTGGCACAAGATATTGATTAGATCGGGGTACTCACAAACGAGGCAATTTTTGAAATCAGGTCTTGGTTAGAGGAAGTTGGTCTGACACTCGCGGAGCATATAACCGAGGTAGTTTTGATTATCAAGCGAAGGAAGCAAACATCGATAAAGACCAGGATTGGTGAACACATTACAAAGTTGCAACTAACGCTTAAATACCTAGGTGTCATGGTTGATCAAAGACTGAAATTCAAGTCCCATTTTGAAAATTTACCAACCAAAGCTTCCGGAGTGGCTACATTGTTGGCAAGAATGTTACCAAATAGAGGTGGTCCTAGGCAAAGCCATCGGCTCCTGATCTCGAGCGTTGTCAGCTGCATCTTGCTTTCTGCAGCTCCAGTCTGGGCACCATCTTTGAAGGTGGAAGCAAATAGAAAAAGAATTGCAGCCCCATACCGATTAAGTGCATTGCGAACGTCGAACGCTTACCGTACAATATCAGACGAAGCAGTTTGTGTGATAGCAGGCACGATCCCCATCGGCACCTTGGGGAACGAGGGTCGACGCCTTTATGACCCATCATATGCAATCGGCGAGTATTATACTTATCATCGGCAATTGGCACGAAGTGAATCTATTTTGGAATGCAAGAAAATGGGATGATTCACTTAAAGGACGCTGGACACACAGTATTATTCCAGATGTCTCTAAATGGATCAAACGAAGGCACGCGAGGTTAGTTACCATCTAACTCAATTCCTAAGCGGGAACGGAGGGAACCGTGCATACCTTTATCGCTTCGGGCGTGACGACTCCCCGCATTCCCCGACATGCGTGACGATTCCGGAGGATGCGGAGCATGTTGTTTTTAACTGGCCGCGGCCACACATAGAGCGGATTTTAATAAGGTTTTATTTTGTTTTACACAAAACTTTAAAAACGCGATACCAACAATTATAACTGTAGAAGAATCGTGGAATCAAGCTAAAACACGATTAACAAAGCGGTCTATGCAGTCCTCGGGGTCACTAAGCCGGGTAAGCGGTTCAACAATCGAGATGTCTGGCTTTGGAATGACGATTTTGAACTAAAAGTCTGTGAAAAGAAGAGCAAATTGGCAAATTTACAAGAATACCTACTGGGAAGCAAAGAAAGCGATCGCTGTCACCTGAGCGGATCATTACAAAGATCTTTATAATAAACTGGACACTCGGGATGACAACAGAGATCTTTATCGAGTTGTCAAAAGCCGGCACGAGCGCACACAGGATATGAAACACTACTATTGTGTTAATGATAAGAACGATACTTTGCTTACCGACCAATGAGCCACGATTGATAGATGACGAGCAGAGTTCAACGGAAGAATTTGTTCATCCTCCTCTTCCACTTCCTCATTGCCGACATTTAGAGCAATTCCACTTGTCGACGCCACTGAAGTCAATGAAGCAATAAAATGAAAGAAATTGGAGAAAGCAATAGGACCTGATGATATCGCATCTGAGCTCTAAAAAGCGAAGAGCTTGGACCCAATATTGTGGCTCAGTGAATTCTTCAATCGAGTTATTGGAGAAGGTAGAACATCATCGTAGTGGCAAGAAAGTACCACAGTTCCAATATTGAAAAACAAAGGTAGTCCTGCAGAATGTTCAAATTACCGTCCAATCCGGTTGCTGTCCCATACCATGAAGATTTTTGAACGTATTCTTGACAAGCGTCCGGATAGCTGAGTGGTTAGAGCACCAGGCTGCCGTACGGAAGGTTGCGGTTCAAATCTCACTGGTGGCAGTGGGATTTGTATCGTGATTTGATGTCGGACACCAGTCGGCTCAGCTGTGAGTGAGTGCCTGAGTCGAATCAGGGTAATAATCTCGGGCGAGTGTGTACCGTTACGGTCTGGAATGTTGTGCTCTAACACACTTCAAGGCCCTGATCCAATATGGATTGTTGTGTCAACGGTTATTATTATTATTCTTGACAACTGTATTCGTGAAATCGTTCAAATAACGGTGAATCAAGCAATGAATTGCTGTACGACTATTCGTGGAAAAACACCGTGAAAATCATCGCCCTCTTTACATTGTATATCTCGATCTGGAGAAAGCGTTTGATCGTGTGCCACATGAGCCAATCTGATATGCTGTACGGGAACATCATGTACCATAGGAACTCTGCGCTGTGTTAAATGACGCTATCACAATCCGCAAAGTAAATTTCTAAGTGTGGCGGCTGTATTAAAAGCGTTTTGTATCTCAACGAAGTACCCGCTTACTACTCCTCTTTGTTCTTGTTATGGACACTGTCACATGGGACATCCAACGTCCAGTGCTCTATACACTGCTTTGTGCAGATCACAGTTAGATACTAGACAGCTACCTCACTCCCCCTTGCCCCTCAAAGGGGGAAATCGGTGCGAGTACACACGATTTCAAATTGTTTTGCCCTTGAGAATGAGCGAGATGTACCGAAAACCCCATCAGCTGTGTTGGACATACCGCTCGGACTTGCCAATGTATTGGTGAGATTGGCAAGTTTTTGCTTATGTATAAGTGAATACGTGAAACAACTTTTTGCTATATGAGTGAGCACGCCGTAGTACCAGAATAGCAAAAGCTCACCGATCTCTCTCTTACCAATACGATTTGACGAAGATTATGCCTTTTCCTTGTTTAGCGTCTCTGATGTGTACAGATAAGCTTCTGCAAGCACATTTGCAAGTGGGGTCATTTTTGTAAGGGTACTGCCTATAGTAGATCTACTGTGGTGCAGATGATGTGTTCCTGGCGTCTCATAGCAAAAATGATCTCGAGCAAATTGTACAAAAATGGAATGATCGCCTCATGCCCAGAACTGAGCGATTTAAATATCTCAGATTAATGCTATCAGCCAATGAAGAATTGCGTTATGCAATTATTTCACGCATTAGCGCATCCTGGATGAAGTGGCTTTCCACTGCTGGCGTTATTTGTGATCGATATATCAACGAATGTTTCAAATCTAAAATCTATCGCAATGTCGTCCGTTCTGGCGTCTTCTATGGTTTGGAGTGTTGGCCGACTATAAAAGACAATTAAAGGCGTCTTGCAGTGGTGGAGACGAAGATGTTGCGTTGGATTAGTGGCGTGACGGGCCTTGATCATATCCGAAATGAGGATTTCCGCGATCGATATAGGATTGCACCGATGGCGAAAAAATTGCAAGAGAGGCTTCTTCGATGGTATGGTTATGTAATTCGTGCTAATGGGAATTCACTCATCATCATCAACGTCGAAGTCGATGGTGAGCGACCAAAAGGCTGGCCGAAAGAACGGTGGCTTCATACATTAGGTGGTGATTTGAAGGCCTCATGACTACATCCATATCAGGTCTTTGATCAAATAAAATGGCGCAATCGATTACGATAAGCCAACCCCACATGTGAATAGGACAAAGGCTAAAGAAAACGAAGATTCCGTCGGTTACGAAATATTCAACAGTCGACGTTAGTGTCATAGTGGAAATTACTATTTGCGAAATTGTCCCCTCTGATTTGCTGAATGTACATCCTCCCTGTATAGAAGGTATATATACTTACGAGGTTATGATCAGAGAAGAAAAGGCCTTTAGAAATATCAGCCCCCTGATTTGTGAAAGTGTGCTTCCCTGTTTGGTCTGCCGCAGTTTCTTGGATGCACTTACATCTAAAATTAGTTCATATAATATTCGTTCATATTTTACAATTTTTGCGTTTGGCGAAGCAAAGCAACTGTAGGCAAGGAACCTGTCAATTTCGCCTCTTAAAAATTCTTCACTGCTAGATGATGCGATTATTTCCTCAAGGAGTATATCTGAATTGCTTAACTTGCGCACGTTTCGATTTTGTTGGTGGTTCATACTGCGTTGCCTCCTCTTTATGGAAAGTTAATAATCGCCGTGTCCATAACAAACTCTTGGATTGCCTGGCTTTTGTGTGGCTGCGGAGTGGTTAAAGTTTGTCTAAGAAAATCTCATTAAAATGCACCACTACTTCGCTGCTGTAGCCAGAGTAGTCACTGTAACTGTCAACACCTGATCCCCCGTCCATTAGCACGGATCTATTGGGGATTGTAGCATTTTACCACTCCCCCTGAATGGATCCAGGTGTGTTCTTTCTTCCTTACCATTTCTAGAATTTTCTGCTATAGTAGCCAAGTAATAAACTAAATCAGCCCCAATATCCCCTCTGTCTCCAAATGGTAATTGTAATTCGTTTTTCACAACCATATGCCCAAAATTCTGGTATACTCTCACGTTCCCAATCATAATTACTCATGAAAATCGCCAGCGTTTCCCTTTTCGCTACCCTTGAAGCCCTATTACTCCGACCGTCCTGTCCTATTTTTGAACTGTTCACCTAGCAAACAGTGGACAGGGGGCGAAAGTTCGTAGGCGTTTAGAAATAGTTGCCCCGCACTTCCCCTCAGTTAGCTGCACTAACTCCTGCTTTAGGGGGATCTTCACTAAACTGCGGTTCATCCGTGGCGGGATATGTGCTTACGACGCAATCGCTGCTAAGATTCTTTTGGTAATCTGACTATAGCCATTTTTTGTCCTATATCGTTTTCCTTACACCGAGCGTACAAAATCATGCCCATGCAGGTACACCTCCAGATACGTATATACGCGTATTCATACGTGCCGAAAGAGGTTTCCTTATTCATACGAAGGAATGCACCTAATGAGTGATCTCCTTAGAAACTGGGGGTACTGCAGTACCACACCAATCCGCGGTAGAAGTAGAACAGACCCCTAGCATTTCGCCAATTCCCAAAAGTAAATTTAACAGGAAAAGATTGATTTCGAAGCTACTTTTCTTTATGGGCTAATAGTGCCTTCTAATGCACACTGTGAACAGGAGAACGAAGTCAGATAAGGAGTTAGAGAAGAGAAAATTGGGGTCAGTTATTGCCCAAAATATACAATAAAGAAAACTATCTTCAGAATCAATCTTTCTTTAAAGTTTGGGGATCTATCAGATGTTAATCTGTCACAGAAGAGATGTTACACTTTGATATTAGTCATAAGGCCCAGAAGCGATCTCTGTCTGTCAGCCTGTCGCACGCACTTTTCTGGGACATGGTGGTACCTACGAAATTAGGTGGAAAATTTAGAATTTTACCGCCTAGGAATTCAACGGATAATATCTTTTCATGTTGAGTTTATAGCGCGGTTTACATATTAACAAGAGGTGTGTAATTTTTTTTCTCAACGAATACAGCCATGTGAATACTGAATGAATGATTTCAGTTAGTACTTTCCAAAGTTTTGACCAGTTGTCTAACCCTCTCATTTCCAGAGGGGGTTAGAGAGTGGTTATTCATTTAAAGAGCCCATTCTAAGAAACTGTTCAAATGAAAAATCTAGGAAAAAGCAGGGTAGTGCTTGCATACAGCATTAAGTTCTGAAAATACTCTGCATTCCGATATCTATTCAACAAAACAATAGTATTCTAATATAATCTGTAAATCTATTAACTTGAGGTCCTGTTAGAGCCAACCAATTTTACAATAATAAATATGAGAATTAATTACGCCCGGTGAGTTGGGATTTAAGAATACGCTCAAAGTATCCGCTTCTTGCCGTAAAAGGCGACTAAAAGGGATAGAAATTTGTAGGGCGGCAACCTACAAAATTGCCTTGCTACCGGAACGTCGACAACGCTTGAATATAAATTGACGTCACGGTCATCCTTTTTGGCTGTAAAAAACCATGCATGCACGTTCCTCCTTGCAGTGATATAGACTGCACATTCTAGGCCTAAATGAAATGAGATGGTAGGACTCTGGATAGCACACCCCTTTTTCTTGCGGCATTGTGCTTTTCTATTCTGGAAAGACAAGTAGTAGTGAATTGGAATCCGGTGACGGACTGTTTCTGACGGCTACCGCGAGTCAGTCTCTCATAAAGTGGGAGGCGGTTTCTGACAGGATCTTGACTGCAAAATAGTGGTCTAGGGTAAGAAACATTACAATTGTGTAATGCTATGTAGACGTCAGCGGAGATTTTCGATATAGTGGGGAGGAATGCTCTCTATGAGCAATTACAAGCAGTTCAGGAGAGTCCTCCTAAGGGTGAAATTGTGATGACGATGAGTAATCTGAATGCCAAGGTAGTATCAGTAACTGCAACAGTTCCGATTCTTTGAAAAATATGAAGTGCAGCTCAGATTGCACCGTGACAAAAACAGTTCCACCATTGCGTTGCTGATAGAAGCAGAACCTCCCAGAAATAGCAACAATTTCGTTACAGCTTGCTATTCATGATGATGAACAACACCGATCTTGTCGCTCATACTTCTTGTTATCGGTGACGTTCTTCACCCTGCTCTGGGATTTAATGAATTAAGTTATTTTTCCACAAACATTACGACTATGCTGATGGATGATATCTGCTTGCACTCTCACTAAGTAATGGTCCTTCGCGAAATGTTTCAAGATTTGGACTACAAACAGATACCTACAGCATCAAGGTTTTCATTCTCACGGGCAATTAGAATAGAATAGTAGAGGAAGAATATAAGCTTTTTGGGAGGAGACCGCGGTGGCACGTAGGTCTGGTTGGTGAAACATCATACATATATAATATGGGGTACCATAGTAGAAAAGTGGTCCTGTGAAGAGCTTTAACGATCGATTTCTCATCCGCGACGATGAGCAACTGAAGAAGTGGAAAGAACACTTGACTACCGTTCTTAACCGTATAATATCCGATGACGTTCCGACATTTGTAGATGAAATAGCTAGTCACCGTAACATGCGGATAAGGAGTTCCTCGGGCCATCAATGCACTCAAGCGGAGTGAAGTGAAAGTCTTCCCGGAGAGTTATTTATTACTGCACCTGAAGTTACTGCAGATCTTCTGCTTTCATTCGTACGGACATTTTGAGAATCCCAGACCTTTCCCGGAGAGTGGAAGAACAGGATGATCGTTAAGATTCTCAAGAAGAGCGCTTCAAGTGTGACAATTGGACGGGTATCTGTCGCCGCAAAGATAATAGCTAAAATAATCCTGGAATGCATCGCCGAATATTTCGAAAGTTTGATCGATAGAGAGTGGGTTAGCGTTGACCACATCAACACCCTACGGATCATATTGGTACAGGACGCGGAGTTTAAATTTTCGCTTCACCATTTCTTCATCGATTTCGAGAAACTTCCGGCAGCGTAAGTAGGGAGTGCATCTGGCGTGCCTAATGCAGGAGGCGCATTCCAGAGAAACTCATATTATTAGAGTGCTATGCAAAATGCCAGGTGTTACATCGAGGTAAAACTTCTGAGGAATTTAAGGTCGAAAGCGGAGTCCACCAGCTTTGCATCTTGTCACCGATATTATTTTTTCCTGTTATCGGTGATGTTCTTCATGCTGACTTGTCCAGAGGAAGTGGAGGATGATGTCTTTCCTCAAGCACCTGAAATACACTAATGGCATCTGGTTGCTCTCTCACTGATCTCATTGGATCATGGACCTTGGTCAGATGGTTCTGGATTTGGAAAGAGAGATAAGTAAAAAACACCAACCCAAACCAAGGTTCACAATCTGACATCGTAATCTACCTATCTGCATTAATGAGCAGAGCATCGAAGGCGTCGATCGTACTGTGTCGATCGTACCGTGTCGGTAGTACCGAATTGGATGCTGCCCGATGCATCATCTAGCGCTGTTAGATCCGCTTTCGCTGCCTTATCTAAAATCGGGAAATGCAGTTATCTCAACACCAAGATCAAGTTAAGTTAAGTTAAGTTCTGTGTTAGTGTTCTTTTTGTGTTACTATACCAGATCGAAAGTGATCTCTAGTGTTATTCGAAAGCTCCAAATCTTCGTTAACACCTGTCTTATTATTAGAGCACGCTTGCTTGAAGGACTTGGTCGGCCCACAGGCCTGTCTCCCGTGGGGGATGTGATTGGAAAGCGGAAGTGGTAATGGATAGGTTACACCTGAAGGAGGGGCGACAATTGTGTTCTAGGTTACGCTTTGCAGTGGAATCCAATCTCTCAAGATGGACCACTAGTGACTAGCCAAGATGTCACTCTGGTTTTTTTCAATCCGCCAGATGAATGTTCAGAGAGTCTGGAAACTTCTAAACTTGGAAGAACACGTTTCAGGTCTCAAATTAATCAACTATTTCCCATCGCTGTAGTCGTTGATGTTAGACCTGATCTGCAGTTCAATTTCAGGATCCATGTCAATCATAGGTTGTCAGCCTGTTGCGTAATCTCCAAAGTGGTGTCTACTAATTTGCACTACCTAGTGGTTGCCCTTGTAGAGATGAAAGTAAGATTTGATAGTATGATGGCCTGCGTTGAATTAGCGTGAGTTGTTGAGCTTTTTATTGTTGGGGTACAATGATGAATTAGCGAACCACCTTAAGACGCATCCTAACTAACTTAAATTTCTTTATTTAGTGCATCCTGTTCACTCTTTAGTGGAGTATAGCTCTACCCCCTCAACCATGCGTGTCATCCCAAATGCCTTTATTTACTGTTGGATAAACAGTGTCCTATTTATCTAGGCATCTCTATAGATAATAAATTCAAGTTCGTTGCACTTTGGAAGTATGTTCAACATTGAAATGTTGCATCAGCTGGTTTGGCGGCAACACTGAGGTGATGCACCAGCAACTTTTTGTGTTACTTGGAGACCTTTACTTCTTCCGCCTCCGTCTAAAATTGGAGAAAACATGAATGAAAAGCTCTTTATCTGAAATTCAACTATTTGTACAGAACTTTATTTAAATAATTTACTTCTCAGTGTCTCTATCATGTTATATAATAATTGAAAATATATGTCACCTACAGTAAATACGAAGTATGTAGTGTTCCTTTTATTCGTTTGTGTTATCCATGCACATTGCGCTTAAATTATGTAAATCTAAAAAATAATTGTATTATGTAGGTGTTCACTTGATCTGATGCTGTAACTAATGTTAGGTTTCCTGCCCTTACTTCAGTGATATTTTACAATATGAATTCAATGAGATCTTTTTGAGAAGGGCTCGAAATATAAATACTTTTTCATTATTGATTTGTTGGTTTAAGAGTTAAAATTGCAACGGATGTATCTAAAATATGTGCTTTAATTAATTATTTAACTTTTGTTGAATACTATTATTCTCTTGTTTTTTGTTATAAATGTTATTGAGTAGATAATTTTGTCTTTAGGAGTAGTTAGTAGTTTTTTGTTACTGAGCAGCAAGAGTTAGTTTTTTCTTAGATTCGAAAAACATAAAAAGTTTATCTTCCATTGTATCTGTAGGAGATCTGCAAGTGAAATCATTGCGGTTTTTTATTTAAATAGTATTTGCTTTCTAATTTCTCTCTATATATTTTTCATTTTACTTGGTCCGCTATATACCGTTTTTCAACTAATTTAAACTTTCATCGTAATAATAATAAATTTTCGCTTATATAGACTTATTATTTCTTTCTTACATTCGATAGAATCCTAATTGAATTGTTTCGTAATTTGACTTCGTTTTTTAAATGTTTATTTAAGGTAGGAATCGTCTAATATTTACATCTACTCTGGAATTGAAACGATATTCGAAATTGACATTTACATCAAAAAGTATCAACGTATATTCGTAAATATGTTACATATGTGGTTCTTAATAACTAGATAACAAAATTTATTCATAGTATTTTGGTGATGCAAACTACAAGAGTTAGATTTACTCAATTTCTAAAGATTGATAGATTGACTTTGGTAAAATTTGGAGGAAACTATTTTTGGAGTGATTTTCTTAGACGAGAATTTATCTCCAGTCAAATTTATGGGTATACCATATATAAAATGATTTCGACTAAAAGTTACAGCAAGCTGGACTTGAATATAATCTAATTTAGACCCGAGTTTTGCATCTTCTTTCCGTTTGTAGGAGAATATAAAAAAAAAATAATTTTATAAAATAAACTCATCCGCGTTGTTAGTTCCTCAATTAGACTTTGGTTTGAATAAAAAAAGTGCATCGGTAGGTAAAATAGCTTGAAAAGAGTGCAGTCATCCATCCAACAGAAAAATACAAATAAAGGAGCACGGCTTCAGGCACTCAATATTGATTTATTGAAGCCATCATCAAAGAAGTTTATTTGTTGGCAGTCTTAAAATTCTTGTCCGATAAAAGGCAAACATGGAGAAAATCGCAATTACGTAGGTCCCGTCAAAGGAAAAACTAACTAACTCAACAAGGCAAGGAGTCTTCTATACAACCATTTCCGAACGGGCTGGCTACTAGTGAGCCCAGCGAAAATGAGAGGCTGTGAGAAGCAGCCAAAAAGGTTAATAAATCATCGTTCAAAGAGTCTCCGTTAAGGGTTATCTCAGGGGAATGGGCTAAAAAAATGAGGACAAATTGAAAGCATCCCCAGGTTGTCTGAAAGAAATATTCAAACCATTCGACCCAAATGCCATTTGAACTGAAGCCAGATACCTAATTAGCATCAACCTGAGCCATCTGCAAACATCCTTAAAAGAAGAATCATTAACGGAGAGCTAATTCAGAAAGGCTCTATGATATGATTGAATCACTTCGCTTATGTTGAAATAGTTGCCAGTAAAAGCCCTCAAATTGCTGTGTTATATTCTCAATGTAATCATGGAAAGGATGCCATTTAAATAAAATCGTGCAGACTGATAAGTCTTTTTCTCACAATATGAAAAGTATTCGAAAAACTTCTACTCCAGGAAGAAGGGCGAATTCTAACAGACAACAACGCTATACCAGATCAACAATTCGGTTTTGGGAAACAGAACAACACCATAGAGCAAGTCCACCGGATTTGATCAAAAATAAATAATGCTAGTAACATAGCATGCTGGTGCCAAGCTCAGGTAAAGGAGGACGGTTGGAGATAACGTACTTTGTACTATCCACAGAAAAATGAAAATAAAATGCTGAGATCAGGGAAAGGGATAAATAAAGTATAGTTGGAGTTCCACTATGCTAAATTCTACCTGATCTCTCTTGGTGACAGGTCCCGCGACAGGGCAATCAAGAAAATGTATCCAATGTCCTTAGAAACAACATGATCAGATCGAGTAACAAGCCTCGGAAAAATTCTAGGGCGTCCACCTCAGTCAGCGCGGCAGGACCGGCCCCGGTCCTGTTGAGAAATAGGAAAGGGTTAGTCTGAGCGTGTCTGAACGCTAAATGTTGGCATCCTAACTGAAAAGACCGAGGAACTCGCAAGAGCTCAAGAGCATGGCGGAAAAGGATTTGGAGTGCGCAATGAGGGTGGCGGGCATATAATCGATTTTGCGGACACCCATGAACTTGTACTTATGAATACATGGTTCATCAAACGATTGTCTCATCTTCCTATATATTATAATGGGAATGGGCGGGGAGTGGGAATAGTGCGAATAGTAAAACGCAAATCGACTATATTCTCAAAAGACGCTGACATTTTATAACCGTCACTGATTGCAAATCCGTACCCTATGAGACCATCGCACCTCAAAATCGGCCGTTGATTGCCGTCCTGCGAATTAAGGGTGAGGAACGCACTGGTCCGCGGTGTATTAAATGGTGGCAATTTCGTGAGAACAAAGAAGAAATGATCTCACTTACGCGATTACCAACCATTAAGAATGTGGAAGAATCGTGGAACCAAATGAAAGACACGATCCATAAAGCGGCTCTGCAACCCACGGGGTCACCAAGTCAGGTAAGCGGTACATCAACCGAGATACTTGGCTTTGAAAAGACGATGTTGAAATGAAGGTCCGCTTCTACCACAAGTTTCTCGACCGTAAAACGCTCGCCAATTGGGAAATTTATAAGAATGCTACTCGGGAACCAAAGAAAGCGATCGCTGTCACCCAAGCGGTATATTACAAAAATTTTTACGATAAACTAGACACACGGGATGGCGAGAGAGATCTGTATCGACTTGCCAAAAGCCGAAACGAACGCACATAGGTTATTGAACACTTCTATTGCGTTAATGACCAGGTACTTTGCTTACCTACTGTCGTGCCGCAACGGATAGATGGTGAGAATATTTCGAGCGAATTTCAATTGAAAGTCGAGGAAGCAATAGAACGAATGAAATCGGGGAAAGTAACAGGGCCTGACAACTTCGCATCCGAGCTCTAGAAAGCGAAGAGCTGGTACCCAACACTATGGCTCACTGAATTCTTTAATCGGGTTATACAGGAAGGTAGAACACGATTTGACTGTCAATAAAGTACCACAGTTCCAGTATGGAAAAAGAAAGGTAGTCTAGCAGAATGTTCAAATTACCGTCCAATCCGATTACTTTCCCATCTCATGAAGATTTTTGAACGCACTCTTGGCAAAATTGTTGAAATAACCCTGAATCAAGTCGGATTTGTCAAGAACTGTGGAACTACTGACGCTGCGCGGTTCCTCATGGAGAAACACCGGGAGAAGCATCGCCTTCTTTACATTGCATTTCTGGATCTGGAGAATGTGTTTGACCGTGTGCCACATGAACTCATCTGGTATGTTCTACGACAGCACTTAGTGCCAGAAGAACTCGTGCGCTGGGATCAATTGCTTTACCACGATCCGAAAAGTAAATCCCCTTCGTGTCTTTGCAAGTGTTCAGCAAGGAAGCACCCTCCCACTACTCCTCTTTGTTCTTGTTATGGACCCTGTCACACGGGACATCCAACGACCAGCGCTCTATACATTGCCTTATTCAGATTATATTTTCCTAGCGTCGCATAGCAAAGCTGATCTCGAGCACCTTGTCCAAAAATGGAATGATCGTCTTATGCAACATGGTCTCAGATTGAATCTGAATAAAACTGAAATTTTGACGACCGATTCCCATGAAACAGGCACAATCACTGAGAACGGTAGTGACCTGCCCAAAACTGAGCAATTTAAATATCTCGGGTCAATACTATCAGTCAAAGGAGAACTTCGTTATGAAAGTACTTCATTAACGCAACCTGGATGAAGTGGTGTTCCACAACTGGTGTTTTTTGTGATCGACTTCGAATATTCGATATATCGAACGCGGATATCGTAATGAATCTCAATGGAATCTCTGAGCGAATGATGCTTTAAAATTTCTCTATAAAAAGGTTGTCGGAGACAAACACGTGCAATGTTCTCGAAAATAGATCCATGTTTGTTCTCCTAGGAAGTGAGGAGGAAATAAGTAGATGCATTCAAGATCAATCTTTAAAACGCATCCGTTTCCTGCTGGGATAAAAGGAAGAAACACACACAAGAAAACTATTTCAGCGACATCGACACAACAATACCACTTGCCAACGTCGTCCCTATTCGAAAGGTACATCATGAGATTCCGCGCTCCTTTGCCGTTAAAGTTGCTCCACCAGTCTTCTTGCACTTGTATCATTTAGGTTGTTGATGAAAAATAACATCGTCATTGAACCTGCCTATGTCGCTTCACGAACAATGTCCTTGATAACAAGAATGTCGGCAACAAAATGCAACCCCGGCGGATTCTTTTGAACAAATTCCTCTGAGATTTTACGCTGTCACTTTGATAACGGCTGCTAGTTTCTCCGGAGTGCTCCTCTTATGTAGAGCATTTCAGATACACCCGCTGCTGATCCTATCGAAAGAAGGAGCAGGAAAATCTCAATACATTGCTTCATAATGATCCTATGATCTAAAGAGTGTTTATATGATAGGTATCAGAGGATTCAGAGTAAAAGAAAGTTAGCTCTTTGTTGACCAAGCTTTCGAGATATTCTTAGGTGCGTTGTAAGATTATTTTAGCAGCAGCAGGGAGCATCTAAATAAATTGTCGTTGTTAAGACGGGTGTTCTTTTCGGAGTCTCAACGATAATCCCCTCTTTCCCTCATAAGGAAAAATCTCAGATTTGTAGGATTTAAGAATGAGTGGAAGTAGCAACTTTCGTGGTGAAGTCCTCCTTCCGCCTTTTCGGTTCTGGAAGCCCACCGTTAATATCCCTTCCCTTTTTTCGAGATCAATGAGCCCGTAAAGACTTGCGAGTTGTTGGTTCACAAAATGCCATAAATCCAAGAAAGTCAGTTGCATGTTATCGAAGACAAGATAAGAATATTGCAACTCGAAAAGTTGCAATTTTTATATTCATCTTTTTTAATCGAGTTTAGGATTATGTTTCCTGGTGGGGGTGAGATTCTAAGGGCTGTGCAGGCATTCAAGCTGAAATCTATCAATTTATCAAATCAAATTAAACTCTGAGCATACCCTTACGCCTCGAATTTTATTCATATTAAATTTCACACTTTGCAAATTAATCCTGTTTCAAACATTGCGCTTCGTTTAACGCAATTATCTTTATCTCCGTATATATCAGCCTTTTCGAAGGTTTTAACAAAAAATTAAGAAGATAATTTTATCTCAGATAAAGTAGCTTGGAAGTAGGATAGAATCACAAGATAAGATTGAACACATGTACGTATATGTATATACATAGGTGCACACACATCATTTTTTTTTTGGGTCGTTTTTGGGAATATTACCATATTTGATAATTAAAGAGAAGACTTTTCACTTCTGCCACAATGAGTTTCATGGAGTTTGTCTTAAATCTGGGAAAGTTGTCATTTGTGTTCGGATTAAGATGAATATGCAAATCTTGGAAAAAAATATTTCCACGAACTAGGCACTTTGATGTGGGATGACTATATTCGTGGTGAATCTGATCCAAACTGAAAGTTGTGAATGTTGAATCTGCCCAGAATGGTGAACATTGATTATATATTCAGATAAAAGGAAGAAAATGTTAGCTGCCTGCAGCAAGGAAGCGTCTAGTGAATGCATCAGCTTTCCATGTTTGCGTTTTGAAGTTTGATGATTCAGGCTACCACACAGAATGTTAATAGATCCCTTACCGATTGAAAGTGAATGTTGTTATGTAAATGTTTCCTGCAGGTAGCGGGGGATGTACCCGCTTGTGACTACACCTGATGTTATCGTAACCAATAGTGTATGTATCTCTTGGCAAGCATCCAAGCTTTACTTTACTACTCTTTGATAGATCCTCCTTTGCTCCTGCTTCTACCATTCTGTAAAATGTTTTCTAACCCAGCACTGTTCCTGGAATAAAAGTCTGCATATATAGCATATTGGTTTGGTATGTGGGTTGTGCAGCTACGATTCCGTGTACAAAACAAAAGGATATAATATACTCGTACAGACGCGAAATCGGGAATCAGAATTGATGTTTGTTTGCTTTGTAACCTCTTATTTTTGTGATGCTTTGAAAAGTTGTGGGGGTTTATCAGTGGAAACCACCAGAAGTATGAATATGTAGATTTGAGAAAGTACTTTTAAAAAGTATTAATGAGCGTGGGTCCATGTGCTTTTATTTGGGTGCCACCCGTTTTGTTTGATGTTTTATTTATAACCAAGATGATGAATTTGTATGGTGAAAGTTCAGTAAATGACTTTAGAAATTGTTTATACAGTTACTTAAAAAATAAAGGCGCGCTGGTGGTGGTGGTGGCTGGTGGTACATAGGTTAATGGGAGAATCCGTCGAAATCTCCCCGCAACATCGAGCACGTATGTTTAAACCAGACTGTGTGACAGTTCTAGGACATCAAGGTAAGCCATGAGGGATTTACGTACAATACCTGTAGCTGACAATATTCTGGGATCTACAACCACCCGCTTGAGATGCCAAATTTCTTTGATTTCCCAACCCAGTGGTTCATAGTTCACCTTCTTCTCCACGTATTTCCGTTCAATGTTGCTGTTATGGGGGTAGCAACATGAATAATATACGAGGAGCGACCTGTCTTGTCAACTAGCAACTAACATCAACAACTGCGCATTGACCCTTCAAGTAATAATGGACGTTATGAATTTGTAGAGGGTTGGTAAGCAAGTAATCGGCCTTGTGTCCTCGGGGTCCCACATCGTGTCCTTCTTAGGGACAAGGTAGGCAATTAACGCTGTGAGGGAGGGTGGAAATTCCTCCTGCCGACTCATGACCTGATTTATACAATGTGCCAACTGACTGACTGTGTATACTGGTAAATCTTTTATACCAGAAATCCTGCTCCTAATCCAGACCAGGACTCAGTTCTTCAAGTTATTTACTGAATTCGAACCTCATCTTCAGTAACATCCAGAAAATCCATGCCAGGTGTAGTGACATGGCGGGTGTTTTCGGCAGTGATCCACTTAGCATGCTGGACAACTAATCCCCAAAGTCCACCCCAATATTCTTTCGCTTCCGTCACCGAAAACTGTACGGTCTAGACGCTCTGTTGGGATTCGTTGATTGATTTGAAAAAACTCCGCTGGTTTCACGCGTACGTTGCATTTTGGACACGTCTGGAGTGACTTTCGTCATATCGTCGTAACCGACTGTATACAACAGAAAGTTTCTGCTACAGTGTGTTCAGAATTTCAGCTACGTGTATCTCACTGGGGATGTCATAGTTCCTCCTCTCTGCACTTTATTCTTCACTCGTCTGCTGGTATTGCCAGAGTTGATTTGAGTCAGCCTAGTAATGTCCTGTCGATGTTCCAGAGGAATTGGCGGATGGGATGGCGGATCTGTTTGGTCACTCAAACCAATAACCCAAAAACGAATCTTCTGACCGTGCAATATGACAGTCGTAACTTTACCACAATACCAATACCACAATTTTCAGTTTGCCAGTTCTATTTAATATTGTTTTTTGCTTCTTGTGCTGACATTGCCACCATATACTTCTTTGTTGTTTTAATTCAAGTGTTTACTCGTACACAATCTGTTCAGAACTTATTACAGTGGAGAAGTTATCTCAATTGACTAAGCTTCATTAAATGGAGCCTACAAGTCAGCCTGTTCAAACAGTTCTGGATAATTCTGAACAATTATTTTACGATTTATTACTTCATTAATAATTGTGTGCCGCTCATTAACTTGATGTGACAGAAAACAAAAACACCAGCGTGAGAAGCTCTCATTTTATTAATTGCCCTAAATAGAAGAATTTTGCAGCTGGATGATGACAACGCTTCGCATTTCATTAGATCTGGCTGAATGCGGAATCGTGGAAACGTATTGATGAACGAAAGGGGTTGAAGGCTTTATTTACCACTGCGAGTGCTGACGAGCGTGAAGCGCGAACTCTGATACCGTGCGAAATTTCAAAAAGTTCAACATAACGTGCGCCTTGTCCAAAAGGGAATTTGTTATTGTGCTGGTCAGGAAAGCAAAAGACATCGCAGAAGATTTAATAACTGTATACCGCATCAAAGAAGAACTTGTATGTGGTCGCAAACTTTTTGAGCGTCTTATGAAGGGCGCTAACGGTCGACTCCTCATCCATAATGATGAGAAGCTGAAGAAGTGAGAAGTCACCGTCGGTTTTAACCATATCACATCCGGTGAAGTTACTCCTCTTGTGGATGAAAACGCTAATCATCTTAATATGCGGGTATGGGTTGTTTTTCCAAGCAGAAGAGAAATCATCTCAATCATCAATCCTTCAAATGGGGCTAAGCCGCTGGGCTGCACGACTGCCTGCTGAGTTATTTGCCGTTGCACCTGCATTTTCTGCAGATCTGCTACTTCCTCTCATACGAAAATCCTGGGAATCCGAGACCATTTCCTGTTGTGTTGAGTGTGACAATTGGAGGTTCCTGTCATCGCAAAGATACTATCTAGAAGAATTCCAGAAAGCATCAAAGAACATCTTGAGATCTTGATCGACAGAGAACAGGCTGATTTCCGGAGTGTATCTATAGTGCTCTACGCAGAAACTAATAGCAATTATCAGACATATAATAATAGTAATAATAATAATGGTTGGCACGACAATCCATATTGGATCAGGTCCTTGAAATGTATTAGAGCACTTCATTCAAGACGGTAACGGTATAATATAGTACACTGTAGGAGGCAATGTGGTCATCATTGCGCTCGCCCGAGATTATTACCCTGATTTGACTCAGGTACTCATTTACAGCTGAGTCGACTGATATCTGACATCTAGTCACGATAACAAATCTCTCTGTCACCAGTGAGATTTGAACCGCGACCTTCCGCTACCTCACGCTCTAACCACTTGAGCCATCCGGATATCCGGAACGGCATATGATGGCGCAAAATGCTGTAAGAGGCACCCTGTTTCTTGGTCTTAAGATAAGTTATCCTCTTGGTGAAACATGATGGATCCTATCAACTTCTGGGACCTTCTAACTACCTTCGATGTGCCCACTCTATAGTGGACGCAAATAACATGGTAGTAAACCAGGCAAAAGGTGCCCTGATTTCTGGCGGCTGCTGTGCCGTGTTGGCGTTGGATGTCAAAAACGCATTCAACTCGGCCAACTGGAACAGAATTAAAGGGGCATTGGCTGACATAAGTGTCCCCGGGTGTTTAGCGAATTTGGTGGAAAACTACCTCTCAGAGAGGATTCTCTGGTACGGGACGGGTGAGGGTCCCAAAGAGTACATTGTCACAGCCATGGTAGCACAGGGATCGGTACTTGGTCCCCTGTTGTGGAATATCATGTATAATGGGGTATTTGCTCTTCCCGGCCCAGAGGGGACAACGATTGTCGACTCTGCTGATCACCTAGCTGTTGTTGTTACCGCAAAACATCCAGAAGACGTGAAGGTTTATGCGACAGAAATAGTAAGAGCAGTAAAGTCGTAGCAAGAAAGAGCCGGGTTGACCTTGGCGGACACAAAGACGGAAGCGGTCTTAATAACGATCCGCAGGAAAAATAACACTGTGAAGGTAGAAGTCGGCTGATATACGGTCGTATCAAAGCCGGCTATCAAATACCTGGGAGTAATAATTGACACCAAATTAAGCTTTGGGAAATACCTAGAATGTGCATGCCAAAAGGCAGCCAATATCGCCACGGTATTGGCAAAAATGTTGCCGAATATTGGTGGGCCAAAACACTGTCGGGGGTTGCTTCTAGCCGGAGTAGTGCGTACCATCCTGCTCTATCCGTCACTTGTGTGGGCAGAGGCGCTTGCAAACTCTCAGAGATGGAAGCAGGTGAACTTGGTTTACCGGCTGATGACTTTGAGGTTCTGCAGCGCTTTTAGAACCACATCAGATGAGGTAGTATTGGTGGTGGCAGGCATGATCCTTGTCGACATTCTGGCGAAAGAGATGAGTGTGCTGTACCATGCAAGACGTATGGAGGCGCACACAGAGCGTAGAAATGCGGCTAAGACAGAGTGACGTGATCTCTGGCAACGCAGATGGGACGAGTCTACGAAAGGTCGGCGGACGCACAGGCTCATTCTCAATATTAGGATGTGGCTTGAGCGCAAACATGGGGACATCAACTGCCACATTACTCAGTTCCTCACAGGATACGGTGGTTGCTACAGGCAGCATTTGCACCGCTTTGGGTGGGATGATTCTCCGAATTGTCCTAGATGCGGTGGAATACCGGAGGATCCGGAGCATGTGTTTTTCACTGCCCAACATTTACAATGGAGAGGAGCAACCTGAATCAACTGTTGGACAGAAGCGTGAGGCCGGAGAACTTAGTTGCGGAGATGCTGAGGTCCGAGGAGAACTCGCTTACGGTTCGCTTCGAAATCCTGTAATAACAGGAGGAGTAGCTGAAGGAGCAAAAGGACGAGCGCCTAAGGGCAAACCTACCACGCGAAGTAATACCGAAATGATGGTCCCGCGGGGCTGGAGAGACCGGAGGCGGTTTTTAGTGGGTGCGAATCTCTCACGCGCCCGCTGTATCCCCGCATTTGTGCGGCGGACCTGGTGCGGACGCGGCTTTCTACGATTTCCCACCTCACGAACAAAAAACAATATATGAAAATACGTTGAAATACACCCACAACATTATGTTGGTGAAAAACTGTGCGTTATCAAACCAATATGAACTCGGATAGTAGATACAATTGGAAACATTCGCGTCGAAACCCAGATACGGATGACACGAATGCTTATATCTCTAATGAATCTACTGAAACTGTAATGCTAAAACTAGAAAAATTTGACGTATGTGTAAATATTTCGATTTTAATTAAAACCAGGAGAATTAATAAGAACGGTATATTAATTAATTCCCTATATCCTTTAATAAATGGAGAGCCCCTTTTCAGCGTAAGATATAAATGGCTAATCTCCAAACTACCAAACATTTTTGGCAATTTTAACTTTTATCAATCTTGCTTTTAAAAAGTTGGCGGTGGTCCACAATAAAATCTTTAAACTCTAAATTATGTGCTGTTGTTGAATTATCCTGATGCTGATAAGGAAAATAAAGTTGTAAAGTCTTTTTGGATAGCTCTGACCACATATTTGAAAGTTTCGCTACTTATCCTGTCGTTCAGTTTGTTTTGAGAAACAATGGGTTACCCTTAAATTTGACTGGACTGGAGGTTTTGATGTCTGAGGATCATTACTAGTGACCATTACTTATTCTAAGTGCTAAATTTCAACGTTGAAAAGCTTAATAATTCTAGAGTTCATTCAAAAGAAAAGCGGCGATTACAATCCGATTTGGTGTTTCAATTTTTATCCTTAATATTATCTCATGTTTTCAATACATAAAACGAAATTTGTAATGCAATTAAATATCAAATGTTTAGATGGTTTATGATAAAGGGAGCCTTAATATGATATTTTTTAATCAGATAAAAACAATGCATATATTGACGATTTAAATTGCGTTCGCGTTCACTTACAAACGTAATTATTTTCTATGGCTTTTGATCCATAATAATTACACGAAGAGTACCATTGAAGGGTTTACTCATAATGAAAAACAAAATTGGATTTAATGGAAATTGCATTTCATGCATTCAATAGAAGAGGTTTTAGAATGAATGGGAGGTAATTAGTTCTCCCAGAAGAATGAACTAACAGGCGATTCGTTGGATATGTACGATGGGATAAGTGAGGCAGTTTGGCCTTTTATTTTTATTCAATTCCAATTAATCCAAATTAATCTCCGTTCTAAGAAATGTGAGTCAGTTTGGTATTCATCGTAAACGGGTATCAATGAAATTTTTCATCTTGAAAATATTTGAATTTTCCTAAGTGAAGCCACATATAAATATCAACTGCAGGTTTTATATATTATTTATCTTTTCACTTAGCAACAAATGTACTTAATATTTATAATCTATATCAACGGATTAATAAAAACTAACAAACATTATCACAGTGTCTTTCTGAAAAGACATTTGGCAAGAAAACGTTTTATATTTGTTTATTAGTAAAAATATGAATATATGTTTCTGTGTTGTTTCATTTTTGACTAGAACCTAGGCAAGTTTCACTTTATTACAGTAGCTGGCATACAAATATCAAATAAATTATTATTAATACCATTTTGTGTTTGTAGTTTCATAATCTGTGGGTGATATTTAGGAAAGAGTTTGTGACGTAAGTGGTACTTTGATTGCTGCATTTAGTTTTAAAAAAGATGACCGGCTTTTATTGACACTATTGCCGTTTAGTATTTCTTTTACTTTAAAAGTTACACAATGTTTCATCTTAAGTATTTGTTCTTTAAAATAAAAGTACTTACTTCATTTCTGTTTGTTAATACAAATATTGCTTTTGCTTGTTTTCTTTTTATTATGCTTTCTCTGTATTTTCACAGAGTATTGTAGATATTATCGTTTGTCATTCATCACTTTTCGAAACATTCTGCGTTACATCCATTGATGGAATTGGTGGTTGTGTCGATGATTGATGGATTTCTTGGATTTCTTTTAGTAACTTAGCGTCATTTTACTTAAGTAAATATGTTGAAACAGGAGACGCTGTTAGTTACTACTCGTTTCGTTTCAAAGATAGTTCGGGCGTGATACGCAACATAAAAGGCCCATATTTTTGTAGATGGAATTGCGTCGACGTTTGGCAGGCCATGGTCCATTGGCATCATCTGTTAAGGCAGCATTTCGTTCTATAATTAAAATGGAGATTATATTATTATTTTGTTTTGAAATAAAATTCTAAAAGGTTATTTCATAGATATATATTGTAACGCAAATCACTTTGGGAAAATTATATGTGACATCAATGTCAATCGTAGTAATGACAATAAGTCAGGACACCAAAATTATAGGACAGTGGGGCGAATATTTAGTTAGGACAATTGTCAATACACGACTCTAATGCCAGTAGGGAGATGTTCTAAAAGGCGCAGAGTAATTTTCTAGTAAAGTGTTTGCTTGCCTTTCCGGAATGTTCAGTGGGTAATAAAAGGATCGGAGGTCCTTCCACGGTTGTGAATTGCATCAGTTGAAGTAATTGTTTTATAATTAATCATGAAGTATTGTTGTATAATTTAGTATAAAATAAACGCTTCTATTAAAGTTATAGAACATAGGTTTTTTCTTCATGTCCAGATAGCTGAGCGGTTAGAGCACAAGGCTGTCGTACGGAAAGTGGCGGTTCGAATCTCACTGGTGGCAGTGGGATTTGTATCATGATTTGACGTCGTATATCAGTCGACTCAGCTGTGAATGAGTACCTGAGTCAAATCAGGGTAATAATCTCGGGCGAGCGCAATGCTGACCACATTGCCTCTTACAGTGTACTGTAGTGTACTGTTATGGTCTTGAATAAAGTGCTCTAACACAATTCAAGGCCCTGACCCAATATGGATTGTTGCGCCAACGATTATTACTATTAATATAGGCTTTTGTTTAGTGCTACGCAATCTAGAGATACCGAGTATAGGTAAAGCAGTAACGTAACAATATGTAAAAAATAATATCTATTGTCAATGATAGATTGAGCTGTTATTTATATAGGATGTGTTACCAGTACCATGCTTTAACTTCCCTTCGGATATCACCTTGTCGTGGTCGGGGGCTTGTAGTAGTTCACTACTACCGTAAGTGTGTCCAAAAACACGAATATGGTATTATGGCTCGAATCTACCCCTAAGCGGAACAGGAAGGTTTGGCAGAAGGGACATTCAGGCACTAAGCCAGCCACTTAACAGAAAGAGCGGAAGAAAGAGGAGTTGGTAACATGGACGGTATTGTTTTAGCCAAGCCAAGTCGAGCAGCCCGAACATCGCGAACCTGAGTGGTCTCCGAGCCCGCGGCAAAGGAAGCCTTTTCGGAAGAAGGCACTTCGGAGGAGGTGTGGTAAAGTCCAGAAAAATCGAACGCCAGGATGCGGAATGTTTGGCGGAAGATGGGGACAAACTGGTAACCCCGGTTAGACCTACACTGGACACACCAGACTCCTCAACAAAGCAAGTCCCTTATAGAAATACGGACACGAAGGCGGGAAGGAAAAAATGTCAGCGGGACAACTTACCATCTCCGGGAATTACTGTGGAAAAAATGGTGGAGCCTGGAATGAAGTTGTTACCAACTGCTTTGCCGTAATGCTTTCAGCTGACGTTTCTTGTATCGTTAACTGCTCCGAAGAAAACTTTCGAGAGAATGCCCCTTGGTGAATCAACAATGAGTAATATGCTTAATTTGGTGAAACACCAACTCAAGCTTAGCTCAGTCCATCGTTTCTAGCAGTCTCACTAGGGAAAAATAAAAAGGCTTGAAGTAATCGATTCTCTTAAATATGGTTTTTGTGCCTACATAAGATACACGTGAAAATCAAATTCGTACAATGCACGTAGACTTTAACCTGCATAGATTGCAAATTGCAAGTACTTAAAATGGTGTGCTCTCAGATTCCCATGCAGGTATCGCCGGTCATTGATTTCTGTGCATCTTATGTTTGCTAGGGTGGCTGGGGTATGTTGATTGCCATGTGTGTATAAACATTAAAGACATGAAGATCAACAGGAACCAAGATTTAACAATCAAAGTTTTCGGGATGAGCTTCTTCATTTGGAGTGCATTGACGAGGCTGCCTTAAAGTGGTTCCAGCAGATAATCGCGGCTTTGAGTTATGGCGGCCGGCTCAAGTTCACTACTGTGAAAAAAGAGCTGCGCAGCATATCGGATGTTGGATACCTGGCCTTCGAAGGAAGGCAAGGGACATCATCCGCATATTGGGTGAACAGAACCCGGCCATAGTCTTCTGACACTGGAGGGTCAAGTTCATGAATGCCAAGGAAGACCACTCTACAAACGTGCAGGGTTCCAGGCTAGTATTTGAACTGGACGAAAAGGGTCTGAGGAAACTATAGAGTATCATCTCCATTTTGAAAGCGAAGAACAATGATGGTCTTCGACTCACACAATATGCGTGTGGACAATAGTGCATACAGAGGCGGAACTCCCATATGAGGGCTCGCACTGGCAAAAGGACTACAGAGTAAATCCTACCTGTAACTCCTATTCCATTTACGGAACAAGAGGAAAAAAGAAAAGCGAGAGACATGAACGGAACTGACTTAATGCTAGTTTCTGTTATCGAGAAATAGGTAGCTTTGCGAGTGGCGTCTGTTTATCGCACTGTCTCCGAACAGGCGTGATGGTGATCACAGGAGTGATTTCCGTTACCCTCTTGCTAAGTAGCCCAAAGCTATCTACTGCCATAAGAGCGAGAACTTAAGAGAGGTGGTTACTCGTGAAGAACGTCAACGCACCCTTACCGAGTGGCAGCTCTCTTGCCAAAATGAGCCAACAGGCAGATGGACTGCGCGGCTCATCGAAAATTTAGACCAGTGGTTGAACCGAACGCACGGTGAAACTGATTACTTCCTTATTCAAATTCTAAGTGGGCATGGAGGTTTTCAGTCTTACCTGCACAGAATTGGGAAGGCGCGATCTCCTGATTGTGTGTTCTGCAATGGAGTGACGGACGAAGCTGAACATACCTTTTTCTTTTGCGAGAGGTGGAGCGGCATTCGTCAGCAGCTTTATGCGGACACAGGGGAGCTCTCTAGAGACAACATTGTTAGAAAGATGCTGAAGAGCGCTGGCAGCTGGAATCGTGTTGCGCATTGTGTTCACGCTCTTTTTATTGTGAAGAAAATTGAACTCGACCGGCGGAGGGATTGGATGATAAAGGGTTCCCTGAGGTAACAACTCCCTTCCTCCCCTCCCCTCCCGTTGGTGAAAGGGATTCCCTGGCTTGAAGGCCCCCACCGGGAGAGCTGGGGGGCTAGCCCAAACTAATGTGTCAAACGGTTTCATGCTAGTTCTCTGATGACAGGGAGGTTTTTAGTTGTTAGTTCGACAGCGCACTGTTGCGGGAGTCCAACACTCTGTTGGTAAACGCATTCACCTACCTTACTCCCAAAAAAAGCGGTGCAAATAATATGCTGACGCCATTATTAACCAGAATAATTGACACTCGGGTGAAATATGAAAGCCACATTTATTCTCCCCAGCCATTTTTACGGTTTTGCGTAAAAAACACTTGTGTGTTTTTGAAGCTTGGCCTCAAAAGATGTCCCATTCCGATATCTGCCCAAATAAACTTAATAATAGTCTATTACCAATTTTGACTAAAACCCCATATTAACAATAACCCCTTGAGGACCAGGAATGGCCTTGAAGAGGCTTATTGTTAATGTAGACTCGTCTATTCTTTGTTTTCAAAGCGAAAAGTTTTTATTAGCGTCATTGCTTATATTATATGCAGGAAACGCCTAAAGTGGAAGCATTGCATTGATGGTCGTTGACTTTGTTCGGTTGTGAAAAAATCTTCAACACATACAACATAAATTCGGTCTATGAGATATTTCCAACCCAGCTAAGTTTTGAATTCTATATTAAAGGGGTCCTGTGTGTCGAATTCGCGGATTCGAATTTTTTTTTGGCATCAATTGTATCTATTATATATATAATGTAGAATATATGGGTAAAGTCATTTTTTGATATTCGGAGTCGTTCGGAAATTATAGTGTTAGACACGCGATAAATCACATGCCAGATTTATATCGATTGTGGCAATAAAGTGCGTATTTATCGGTCCGAATGACGTTCGAATGACTTCGCTAAAAGGACCAAAATTGAAGCCAAGGCTTTACATGTGTTTCTTCAAGAAACCTAAGTTTTATGGACTAGGTATAGCATATTAACGGTCAGTTTAGGTTTTATGGCTAAAAATCGCATTCTAATTTTATATGTGTTTTTCTCGAAACTCATCATCATCAACGGCGCAACAACCGGTATCCGGTCTAGGCCTGCCTTAATAAGGAACTCCACACACCTCGGTTTTGCGCCGAGGTACACCAATTCGATATTCCTAAAAGCTGTCTGGCGGCTTGGCCTACCTCATCGGTCCATCTTAGGCAGGGTGTGCCTCGTCTTCTTT
The DNA here is from genome assembly GCF_905115235.1 of Hermetia illucens. NCBI lineage: Eukaryota > Metazoa > Arthropoda > Insecta > Diptera > Stratiomyidae > Hermetia > Hermetia illucens. Next base: position 164,810,691 of record NC_051849.1, on the reverse strand, counting down.
TTCTATCATAGATATTGCCCCAATAGACTTTCCGGGTGGGATCATCCTCATCCATACGGATTAAGTGACCCGCCCACCGTAACCTATTGAGCCGGATTTTATCCACAACCTGACGGTCATGGTATCGCTTATAGATTTCGTCGTTATGTAGGCTACGGAATCGTCCGTCCACATGCAGGGGGCCAAAAATTCTTCTGAGGATTCTTCTCTCGAGCGCGGCTAAGAGTTCGCAATTCTTCTTTCTAAGAACCCAAGTCTCCGAGGAATATATGAGGACTGGCAAGATCATTTTCTTGTACAGTAAGAGCTTTGACCCTATGGTGAGACGTTTCGAGCGGAACAGTTTTTGTAAGCTGAAATAGGCTCTGTTGGCTGACAACAATCGTGCGAGGATTTCCTCATCGTAGCTGTTATTAGTTGTGATTTTCGACCCTAGATATGAGAAATTATCAACGGTCTCAAAGTAGTATTCTTCTATCCTTATTCTTCCTGTTTGACCAGTGCGGTTTGATGTTGTTGCTTGGTTGGTTTTCGATGCTGACGTTGCCACCATATACTTTGCCTTGCCTTCATTAATGTGGAGCCCAAGATTTCGAGCCAATCGCCGCCTGCCCGATCTGGATGAAGGCAGTTTGTACGTCTCGGGTGGTTCTTCCCATGATGTCGATATCGTCAGCATAGGCCAGTAGTTGGGTAGAATTGACGAGGATATGGCCCGTTTGTATTTACCTCAGCTCGGATCACTTTCTCGAGGGCCGGGTTAAAGAGGGCGCATGATGGGGCATCCCCTTGTCGTAGACCGTTGTTGATGTCGAATGGTCATGAGAGTGATCCTGCTGCTTTTATCTGGCCTCGTACATTGGTTAGGGTCAGCTTAGTCAGGCCTATCAATTTCTTCGGGATACTGAATTCTCTCATGGCCGTGTACAGTTTTACCCTGGCTATGCTATCATAGGGGGCTTTAAAATCGATGAAAAGATGGTGCAACTGTTGTCCATATTCCAACAGTTTTTCCATCGCTTGCCGCAGAGAGAAAATTTGATCTGTTGCTGGTTTGTCTCGAGTGAAGCCTCCTTGGTATGGGCCAATGATGTTCTGGGCATATGGGGCTATCCGGTCTAGCAAGATAGAGGAGAATATTATACAGATGGTACTTAGCAACCTGATATCTTTATAATTGGTGCACTGTGTGATATCTCCCTTTTTATGTATGAGACAGATAATGCCCCGTTGCCAGTCGTGAGGCATTGATTCGCTGTCCCATACCTTGAGCACAAGTTGATGAACCACTTGGTGTAACTGCTCGCCTCCATATTTGAATAATTCTGCTGTAATTCTATCGGCTCCTGGCGACTTAAGATTTGTAAGCCGATGAATTGCACGGACTGTTTCTGTTATACTTGGTGGTGGCAATATTTGTCCGTCGTCTTCAGTTGGCGGAACGTCCAACTCGCCGGTGTTCTGGTTGTTCAGTAGCTCATCAAAGTACTCAACCCATCGCTCCAATATATCCGTTCTGCCGGAAATCAGATCTCCCTCTTTGTCTCGGCAGGATGAACATCAAGGTGTGTAAGGCTTCATCCTGCTGACTTGCTGGTAAAATTCCCGCGCCTGGTGCGGTTGCTCTGTGTACTTTTCGAGTTCACAGACTTATTGGTTCTCCCAGGCTTCCTTTTTCGGTCTGTGAAGTCGCTTCTCCGCTCGACGGAGTTCGTGATAAGTGTCTGTGCGAGCCCGCGTTCTTTGAGAATGCAACATTACTCAGTATGCAGCATTCTTCCGTTCGGTTGCTAGCTTACATTCATCGTTAAACCAGCAATTCCGACTTTTTTGCGGCTGGGGCCAAGTATCTTTGTGGCCGTATCAATGATAATGTTCTTCAGGTGGTTGTGAAGATTATTGGTTGATGCTTCATCTCCAGGGTCTCTGTTGACTGCGGTTATTGCAGCATCCATTTCCATCTTTTAGGTATCGCGGAGGGCTGTGTTGCGGATGGCATCAGTGTTCACTCTCACCTGATTGTCATAGGGGATTGTAGGTGGTGTCGTAATTCGATCGCGGAGCATATTGCCAACGAGATAGTGATCCGAGTCTATATTGGCTTCCCTATATGTTCTGACATTCATCAAGGCTGAGCGGTGATGGCGTTCAATCAGCACGTGGTCAATTTTGTTGAAAGTGGTCCCGTCTGGAGAGGCCCACGTATATTTGTGGACCGCTTTCCGCGCAAACCAGGTACTTCTAACAACCATTTCGTGTGATACTACTAACTGGATAATGCGCAATCCGTTATCATTGGTATCCCTATGTAAGCTATGGGAGCCAACGTATCGCCTGAATACGGGCTCCTTCCCTGCTTGACTGTGAAAATCTCCAAGTATGATTTTGACATCATACTTGGGACAGGCTTCGAGGGTCCGCTCAACTGCCTCGTAGAAGCTATCCTTCTCCGGCTCTGCAGTCTTCTCTGTAGGGGAGTGAACGTTTATGAGTCTTATATTTCTAAACTTGCCTCGCAAACCCAGAGTGCATAGCTTTTCGCTTATAGCTTAAAGCCGATAACAGCAGGTTTTTTTGCGTGACTAAGAAACCTACTCCGAGCACATGGTTTACTGGATGGCCTCGAAACTGCATGTTGAAAATCGGGCGCCACCATAGCCCAGAATCAATCCAACGAAATTCTTTGAAATGTTCACCACTTTTTGACAACGTATTTCTACGGTCCGGAAACTAGGATAATTGCGATTCAATCAGTAGTTTTTTTTTTATTCATTAAAAACGCTTTAAAAAAACACCAAAATTCACAAGAAGAAGTTTAACACGGCACGAAAAATTTAGCTTTTAATATTTTTTAATAATCCTAGTTTGCGGACTGTAGTTAAGTCTGCACATTAGAATGCTGTTTACTTTTTTTTCTTTAAGATGATCACAGCGCCCTCTGGCGTGGCAGCAGAAAAACACCTTTTTCGGAGATGGGTGTATAAATTGCACTGTATTTCAATAACGAATTATTCGATCGGGCTGGCAAAATTACTATGCGCGCTCAAGATATTATTAATTCTATGGTGAAAAATTTCTAAAAAATCCAAAAAAGGACCTTAATGTGAGGTGGCTAAGGTTATTGATGGATGAGTCCAAGAACATGAAACCGAGTTAACAGAGGATAGATTACCTACTCACTTGTTTAATGGATGCATATTCATTTCAGCATTGGGCAGGGTAGATTTCTTATAGCTATAATAACGAACTTCATTTTCGGGCCAAAAGTCGAGAGTGATGAATTAGATGAATTTAAGGCTATTGAGCCCGTCTGGGAATATATAATCCGGATCTTTCCGAATAGGAGAGAAGACATTTTAGAGTAAGGATTTCTTTCGGTTAAGGTTTCATGGTGGCTTCAACTGCAGTTTAAATAACGTCATCAAGCGAATTAATATTCATTCTATATATTTCTATTCACCTATCCTGTATCTGTTTTCGACTTGTTTGTCTTTAATATTAATAGCAATTTAATCAATATATGTATATGCATACGATGTGAGCAATGTAATGAAACGTTTACTCTACTAACAATCATAAAAAACTTCATCTTGCCTCCTACATATGCAATATTTACATCACGATGTTAAGCTACATCAACTCGTTCGCTCGAATACAAAACTGTGTTTGCTCCAGAAGCTGAGCCTTCCTCAAAACCTACCTACCCTGCACCGTATATTAAATATGTACTTCAACGGCGAAATTCGATATATTAAAACCTAACGATGTAATCATACCTACAAAAGTTACATATAAACCTATATCAAGGTTTTTATTCCTATACTTACCCAGATATGTTTCATGCTGTGGCATGTACTCCTGCATTTCCGCCAGGATCCTTGCAATTTCTTGTGAATCTTTCGTTATACTACACAGCTCCTCTTGATTGAAGTCAGGAGTAATTTGTTTACATAAAAGGATTTGACTAATAACGTTTCCTAGGTTAGATGGGCCCGCTCTATTGTCTGAAATATAATATAAACCTAGTTGAAAACAATGACTGGAAATTGAGAGGAGAGAAAGGAGCAAGAATAGGGGGAAGTAGCCAGGCAACTTCTGCATTTTCTGCTCAATGAGGACGTAGGAAGCTGAATACACATCTCCAACTAAGATTATACATATAGTACATCTACGAAGGGCTTAACAAATATAATGCAGTATCGACATCGTTCCTTCATGAGCGTTAATTTCTAGTAATATTTTATACGGAATGCATTGAAACATCGGTTGTACTTACTCTCATTGATCAATTGAGCTCCGTGCCTCCAACTTCATTAAGTGGAAACATTGGGTGATTCGGGGCAACTTTGCGAACTAAAAATCGATAGTCTTGTGCCTAAGGCAGTTCACTAAAAGTTTAGAACTGAGTTATTGGATCATTGAAACTGTTGGACCATTGTTGGTTGGTAATGGATATGCAGATCGCTCTGCATGCGATGCAATTTCAATAATCCTGAAGTTTCAATGATATCTTTATGAGAGGTAATGTAAGGAACCTACACTAGATATACTAAGATATCTGAAAATTTTACTTGAAGAATGGTGCGGATATATATTCTTGCAAATCTGAATCCCTAAGCAGTAATGAATGACTAGTGCCAGTTTTGGAAGTTCAGGGTGCATCCGCCAGTTTTTAATCAATCTCTATCTCTTAATGGCACGTCAATGTCAAAAAGGGTTGCATTTATCTTTTGTCAGTCGTCAATTTGAAAATTGTCCTCATGTTTTGACCATCAATATTTCCATAAAATTAATGTTCCACGAAAATCGTTTTAGTATCAAAAACGTAACTCATACATGCACGAAATAGAACAAATTCTTATAGAAAGGATAAAACTGCTCTTACCATAATATCCGGACATGTCCATCGGCACCACTTGTATAAGGCGATAACTTTTAATGAGTTCCCTTAAAAATAATTGTGCCAAGTAGAAAAGTAAAACGAGATGAGGATTATCTGTGAGTATTCCATCCGCCACCGCACTGCAAATAGAAGACAGAAATAACATGGAATCAGTTAAGGACTGTGAAAATGAAATGGAAAAAAAAATATTTAAAATGGTTGGAATTAATTTTTACTTTTTCATGTGAGAAAGAAAGAAATGAGTTCCACTTCGGATTTTCTCTGAAATGCAGTATTTTCGTTGAAGTGAAGAAATTATCTTTTGGGAAGATTCATTTTTAGTTCTGAAATATGACCAAGGATTCGTTTAAAATGTTAATAACTCTGAATTCTGTTCAGCTCCTTTAATGGATGAATTATATATTTGGATAGTAGAGAATATCTCTCACTAGATTTTAAATAAATTGGTCTTTTGCAGTGCGAGAATTAGATAGATTAGAGAATTAAATAGTGATAGATGCCCTATGGGGTTGGTAGTACAATTTAACTTTACAAACTTTAACTATAGCTATATTTTGGATTCGGATATATCTTTCACCCTAATCAATTTCGTTATTAACCGTTTGGCAGCTGGTGTGATAGCTTGAAATGAAGATTTTCATGACCGAATGTCGAGTATTGAAGGAATAGCTAAGAAGTTGTAGGTCATCAAATATCATTGTTGAAACTAGAGCCTATCTACTTATACTGTCTTTTGACATTTACCGTACGACATGTCAGTTGTCATTTAGTATTCAATAACTCCACGTGGGTTGTGGACGAGACCCGTATCCGAGAAGCTTGAAATTCGGTAATCAGGAGAGCTCTCAGAAAGTTCATAAATATGGGGAAGAAAAAAGTAGTTTCAATAACGAACAAAACGAAGGAGTGGAGTTTTGCCATGGGAAAATTCAGTTTTACCCTGTTTGGAGTGGAAACAATGGAGTTTCTAATGAGTCTAGGAAAAAGGACCATTTAGATTGTTTATTGTCGGGGAGAAGGCCAAACTATCTCAAACCCAGGGAAGTAACGAAATTTGGCTATCCAGTGCCGCCAGCACCTAACCGAAGTATCCTGGTTACATGACATTGAATACCCTCTGTGCAAATCGGGCTTGCGACGGTGGAGCGGGCTCTTGGGACATTTCTACCCCTGTTACATCCCATTTATATATCAGGTGTATAGTTTATTTGCATCAACGTGAATCTGAAAATCCTTTAATGTCGTGGGAAGCAAAAAGGCAATAAGCCGAAATGAAAGTTAAAATGAAACAAAAACCAGTCGGAAACCAGAAGCTCGCTGCTTCAGGTATGAAAGTTGTTGTTAATTTTTTTTGTAAGAATATTGGCTACAGCTAAATAAATACACATTTATGTATACATACGTTGAATATACCCGATATGCAATTCGATGTGGTACTGATACTTTATCTCTTGGGAAGTATTAATTTGATTCTAAGGGGGCATTTTTGTCCTACTATAACTCTGTTAATAATAGTAACTTTCCAATATGATGCTTCCCATTAAAATCTTTCTTATTGCATATTTACTTTATGAATCTAGGACGAAATTAAGGGAGTTCGCAGTAAATTTTTAAAATTTAATAATATACTATTATTGACTTTGTTTTGGCAGATATATTAGAGAGTATTTCGATGTCTAAGCCCCAGTTGGTGGTGGATATGATATTTTTTTCAGATTCTTCGGTTGGCTAGTTTCTGAGAACGGGTCCTTGCAGTAATTGGTCCTTTGCGGACCCCCGGTATCCTTGCCCGCATGCAACCAATGTCAAAACCAATATGTGATTTGCAAAATACTATTAGATGAAAAAAAATTGTACATCCATCTTATACGTGTATGGGGACACTCCCTTAAGCTCGACCTAAAAAAATGTAATTTACTGTTTAAAAATTAACAAGATAACTGCGCCTGCTGAGAGGGTCATAAATTGTTAGGCGACGTGGCGATGTGCCGTCGCCAGGGCCCCTCGCGGGCCTAGTTTTTTGTGGTAGGTGCGAATTTACATAACAGCCTACATCTGGTAGCTTTTTCGCCGAATCTACGATGGTACCAACAAATGCTTGGGTCCGTAGGTTGTCCTGACGACCTGCTACCCGATCGTCCTTTTCTGGCGGCAGACTGCGAGCGAGCTCGCGATCTGCCGCCCGAACGTTGAGCGTTCAGCGTTGCCCTCATCTCCGCCATGTTGACCACAAGAGCGGCCATCTCGCCCTTCAGCTTGCCTATTTCTTCTGAAGGCTGCTGAACGGCCGCTATCGTGGGACGCGCGTGCTCCTCATGCCCTTCATCAGTCGCAGCGGTCAGCGCCTCTAAAGAACCGGAGGCGCACGCGAAGACCGCCTGGGTGCTCTCTGGAAGTCGTCGCAGCCAGAGCGACTTCATCAAGTCATCGTCGATCTTGCTTTCATCCAATTGCCCCATTTCGCGAAGCAGTTGGCCGGGAGTTCGATCGCCCAACGTCAAACCTGCCAGCAAGTGATCCAGCTTAGCTGACTCACTTACCGACAGGCACTTGATTAGTTCCGTTTTTAGTGAATTTTAGGAGGCCGTTTTGACAATGTCTGCCACCAGGAAGATGGTCTCCTTATCCAGGCCTACAATGGCGTGGTTGAATTTAGTTGCCTCCGTTGTGATTCCGGACATCTAGAATTGCACCTCCAGATGGACGAACCACCGATCCGGGTTCCTTCGCCAAAAAGGGGGGACGCGCACAGCGAGGGCGGTCACTTGAGGGTCCAATGGACCTGCCGCGTCTTTGTTGTCCAGAGACATGACAACTAAGTAGAAACGATGCGGGATGAGTTGAAATTTATGTTTTTTGTTTTTTTTTTTAAATGATAATCAATTTTACAGTTTTCAAATCAGTTGGCAAGGCCTACTTCACACGACAACTATTACTCCGTATGAAGTAGTCCTACTCTACAGCACCGGTGGTGACATCTATCTGTCGCATTAACAACATTCGAAATAGATTTCGAATATACTTAGAATAGAAATAGATTTCGAATGTTGCTAACCCTGCTGCGCCACAACTGCATGTATGGGGGCTCTAACTTTTTAACCGTTTCTGCGTGTGACAGACAGATATACAGAGAAACAAACAGACGGACAATAATCGATTTGACACATGAGAGTACCGCATAGGCGAGGAGAATGGTGTGGTTCGTCGTACTATGCTCATAGAGACCACCACGCAATTTTCCTTCGAAGTGAAAATAATCATCGCAGAGCTGGTCCGTACAACCTTTTAAAGGGAATGCATTCGAAGAGATGCTGTTAGGAGGTTATGATTTTGATGCTAGCATGAATTGACGGCGAATCCTTACCAAAATCGCGGACTTGCGGGCTGCATGCTTTCAAGCAAGTTATTGTGCATAGATAGCTGTTATTTGATGGCATGCTTATCAACTAGTTTTATTTTCGGGTGAAAATACTCACATATTCGACCATACAATGGGAAGTTAGGTGCAGATGGACCTGAATTATTACTAGTTATCAGTTTTCGGTAGATAATTCCGCCTTCGTGATTGACAATAGCCAACTCGGGATGGCCGTTTGATTTTCCTCAGGTTCACTTGCCTATTATAGGACATTTTCTTGAAGACACAAAAGTAACAAAAGAAAGATAGGATGAGATCAAAGTCATAGAAGCAGCAATATCGGTCTGAACACACACTAATGGGAGAGAATTTAAAACAAGTTGGGAAACCGGAAGCTAAACGCTTCAGGTGTGAAAGCTTTTATGCAGTGCACTATTGCTGGCTGCCAAAAGAGCCTATTTTAGCTTACAAGAACTGTTCCGCTCGAAACTTCCCACCATAGGGCAAAGCTCTTACTGTACGAGACAATGATCTTGCCAATCCTCATGTATTCCTCGGAGACATGGGTTCTTAGCAAAAACAATTGGGAACTGTTGGTTGCATTCGAGAGAAGAATCCTCTGAAGAATTTTTGGCCTCCTACATGACGTTGTAGGTTGTTGGTTATGGATAAAATCCGGTTCAATAGATTGCGGTTGGCGGTCATGTATTCCGTATGGGTGAAGATGATCCGTAGACCAAGATGCCAGAGACCTTTTAGGGATATCGAATTGGTGAACCTCAACTCAAAGCCGGGATATCTGGAGTTCGTTAGTAAGGTAGGCCTAGACCGAATACTGGTTGTTGCGATGTTGATGATTTATCCCATTTCTACCTACCTTCTAATGTTTATGCATTTAGTTTATCAGACTACTGACTTTAGTATTCAATTTCTAAATGAATATGGCAATATACTATTATTAACTTTATATAAACAGGTATCGGTATGGAAGGTATTTTGAGGCGTAGACATGGACCACCATATTTTTTTCAGATATTTGCGTTGGGTAGCTCCTTAGAATGGGTTGTTGAAGTGACTGACCTTTTTCAAACCTTTGCACATCTCCCCTTTGCACATCTCCCCTTTGCAAGCAATTCAAAACTAACACCTCAAGCGACTATACGCGGTTTTGCATGTATGGGGACCCACCTCTCCCCCTTAATCTTAACGTGGACCTTTGTTACTTACTGCATGCAATGGAACCGCGTTTTTCTACCAAATTTCGTATCAGCAGGAGTAACCGTTGCTGAGATAATAGGTGTGAAAAAACAACGGACGGACAGACAGACAGACAGACAGCAAACCAATTTTTAAAAGGTCTTGATTTACACAAAATTTTAAAACAAAGGTTTGGACCAAGTTTTGTTCAAAGAAAAAGTGTCAGAATCAGAATGTATATGTATAAAGTATTTCAAATCATTTATCTCTCCCAAAAGGGTAATGTGGCATACGTCAACATTTTAAGCTGGAGTTGTAAGACTCGTCTGTTTTTGTTGCATATTAATTAAGGATCTTGATAAAGTTACAACGAAAGGTATACGCGAAGACCTAAACAGACTGTTCATACCGCTCAAATTGCAACATAACGTCATTTTCAATCGTTACTTTTAGTAATAACTGCGCTTCACGGATACGGAGTGCTCCCCTAAGCAGCGAAATCATCTCCCTCATCTATGTGCTTAGGCAAGGAAAAGTCGCAATCTTACTAGCATCCCCGCTGAATTATTTCTTGTAGTAACTGAAGTTTTTGCGTCTTGGATTACGACTCAAGAGTAAAAGTTTATTCGTACCTTGGTTCATACATCGTAAAAAGAATTCTGCCGTTTACTTCACCTAGTTTATTGCAGTGGCATTAAAGGTTTAATGGATCAATTTGAAATCCAGTATGAATCTACTCAGCGGTATCTTTTAAACGACTCATCGAAGCGCAGTTTAAAAGTAGGAGATCGGAAAACGTGGTTGGCAAATATGTGTATGTTACTTGGTAAATCCCCTTTCGAGAGGCGGAGAATATTTCAAATATGGTACTTTGGCTAAAATGTTTCCAGGTCTTTCAGAGGCGAAATTGAAGGAGGGTATATTTATTGGGTCAGATATCAGAAGGCTTCAAGCGGATCAAATTTTTTTTCCTGAATATGGTCATGTGGGGTATCAAATGAAGGGGCTCGATTAGTACTTTTTGAACCTGATCTTATTTTTGATATTTGGTGAAATATAGGGGAGTGAGGGCCCAAAATGTGTGCACCAAAAAGTGAAGCGTCTCGTTTTTAGAACCTATCCAACCGGAAAAAAATAACAATGATGCACTATACGAAATCTAGGCCCATACATTCCATTTTGATATCTGTTCAAATACAGTAAATAATAGTATATTTCTATATTTTAGAAATTTACCCAAAAATTCTCTTAATTTCCTCCTAGAAGTACAAGATTTGACATTGGTATAAGAGATAATATCAGGCATGTTTTTCGGAAGTTTGAATGAAATGTAACTATCATTAAAGTTATTGGCGGTGAAACTTTTGTATTTCACGAAAATTTATTACACTTTAATGCTTTAGCTTTTTAGTTATTTGTAACTCAGTATCAATTACTCCAGGAGGTGATCGCTGGGAGTTCTTTCTTAATGAAAAACCAACCAACGTTGACGATATTGACATTATGGGAAGAACAGCCCGAGATGTGCAGTCTACCTTCATCTAGATCGAACAGGGGGCAATCGAGGGGCGATTTTGGACTGCACATTGATGAGGGCAAGACTAAGTACATGGTGGTAACGTCAGCGCCAAAACCGAAAGAAAGAGCAACATCAAATCGCACTGGTCAAACGAAAACAATGAAGACAGAAGACTACAACTTTGAGGCCATTGAAAATTTCTCGTATCTAGGGTCGAAAATCACAACTGATAACTGTTATGATGATAAAATCCGCGCACGGTTGTTGGCTGCGAACAGAGCATATTTCAGCATACCGAAACTATTTCGCTCGAAACTTCTAACCATAAGGTCAAAGCACTTACTGTCCGTGTGGGTGAGGATGATCCAGTCCGGAAAGTCTATAAGGGTAATATCTATGGTAGAAAAAGAAGGCGAGGCAGGCCCTGCTTGAGATGGAGCGATGGCGTAGGTCAAGGCGGCAGATAGTTTTTAGGGATTTATTAAGGTAGCCCTAGACCGGATACCGGTTGTTGCGCCATTGATGATGACTCGAGGCAGACAAATGTATGTATATGTAGGTGCTAATTAAGTTTGCGGGTAGTGTCCAATAGAATAGACATCTGTAAACCAGTGGTATTTACTTTAGGTACATATGTGTATGCCTGTGTTCACGGGGTAAAGTGGAGATACGTGAAGATACGTCAGATTTCCTTCTTTAGAAACTTTTAGATATATTCTTATCGGCTTTTGGCAAACACACAGGATGATAGGAACCCTGAGAACTCGAGATTTCCAAATTTTGATTCGAATCAAAGGGCGGACGAGATTCACGAATTCACAATCATTTATTTAATATAACTTTTGGAAACGTTTCAAAAAGAACACTTCATCTTCCCGCAAATGCTTAGCTTTCTTCCTCCAGGAAAATTCCGAAAATCGTTGCCCACAGTGTCGCCTTCAGGGCTGTTCCCGGTGCCAATCAAAACCTTTCTCCTAATCCCACCGGCCGTTGACCAGCTGTCCACCCACGAACCGGTCCCCATGCCGCTACGCTCGCCTTGAACTCTTTTGAACTCCGAGAATTCATGCTGCAGCAACATGCGCGCGCTCCTGCGGATGCGGCAAATCACTCCCCTTTCTCAAAATCAATTCGCCCGAGCGCATTCAATAATGTGCAATCTGCGGAGAACATTAGGGTAATTGGACATTATGAAATGCATTATTTGGGGAAATTAATTCAGAAAGAGGCGAATAAGATTCCGGTCCCGTCGCGAAGCCGCGGTCACTGCAACACTCTCTTTCCTTTAATTTTAGCAACGACTACCATATAAACTCTACCCGAGGGATCGAGATTTGCCTCATCACAGAATTATTTGTAGTAGTAGTAGTGTTTGCTTTCTTTTATTAATTCGTTGGCTTTTTGAGGCTTTATATATATTCAGTTGCTCTCGCCGGTGTGCCGTTCTAATTTCACATTCTCAAGCATTCAGCTTATATCCAACTGAGTCAGCGCAGCAGTCATATATGTAGATAATTATTTCGAGCGCGATACTGAATATTTTGGTGCAAATCCTGCTATTATTATCGAAGCTATAGTAGGTTAAAATTGTTGTTTTGTGTAAATTTACTGCAACTCAGAACAGTATGTTAATACAATATCTCGCTAAAGTGAATAGTCTGGCATACTAAATGCAAGCCTTATATAAATGGAACCGTTACATACACACATATTGTCTTATGAAACACACAAAACCTTTCATGTATGAGGCCACTAGCTTCCGGTTCCCGATTTGTTCAATCGATTTTAGGCATAACGAATAAAAAGACCATAAAGTCAACCCAGGCACAAAAATAATTATGTTGAGTTGTGTTATCAAACCGAAGGGTTGATTCCAAACCCTCCAATTATAATCGGTTCATGAGGAACCTATTTCATTAAACCCTTCTATACAATCCCAGTCCTTATTATCTCTGATTGAACTTGTTATCATTTTCCTTAGATTTTTAGTTGTTTGATCAAAAAGAATTCACAAAGCGTTGTGAATTCTAAAACCATTCAAGGATTCGGGCCAGCAAGTGTGAATTATTGAAACTAATCGGATCTGGCCAACGCATGGGATTACCGGGAATATATTGAACAATTCTTTTCCCATATGTGTGTGAACGTTCCCTGGGGATCATCCTAAATGGTGAACTTAACCAAGCCGATGGTTCGTGCTTGATATTCACAGCAGGAACTATCCCCATCCATATTCCAGCTTTAGAATTTGATATCTTTTAAATCGCATGTGAACGGATCACGGAATAGCACAAAAATGAATCCGCAAAGTGAATTTGATTTTGCTTGAGGATTCGTTGTGGGACTTGTATTCCTTTGTGTTCCGAGAATCTGCAATTGTTTGAAAATATACATATATATTTGGGGTTATAGATTATGTCGGCAAATCGAGTTGCAAGCAAAGTTTGAAATTGAATTTTTCTAGAGGAAAAAGTATTCACTTTCGATATAGATTTAAGCGTTATAAGTTATCGTAGATGAAATCTGAAATTGTACCAAGGGAACTAGTTCTTGTGAATAGATTTTTGAATCAAGATAGAATTTGAACAATATGGTATGCACTCGCATTTAAACATAGACAGAGAGGGAGGAGTTGAATTCAAATAGGAAGTGTGGAAAGAAGAAAATATTATATGGAAACTTGAGGAGACTACCTTGTCTTTTCTTCTTCCCTCTTCAACGATTTCCCATTAGATTTGAATGATGAAACTTACGTGAAGTTAGTTCTTTCCGAAGCTTGTAAAATATAAGCTCATCTGTCTGTTATTTGTACGTGCTCCTTTGTTCCTAGCAAATATAATGATTTTTAGTAGAAATTTACTTCACACATGTAACCAATTTTAAATTCTTTTGTGACTTGCAGGTGCTTTGTTATCGGGTTTGAAACTTTTGTTGTTGTATTCATCTAGTGACGATCCAAAAAGCAGCTTATGCAGCGCTTAGGGTCAGTAAGCCTAGTAAGCGTCTTATCAACCGAAATACTTGGCTTTGGAATGACGATGTCGAAATTAAGCTCCTTAAGAAGAAATGCCTGTACCATAAGTTTCTGGTCGATGAAACACTGGCCAATTGTCAAATTTATAAAAATGCTAACCTGGAAGCAAAGAAAGCCTTCGCTGTTACACCAGCGGCCCATTATAAAAATCTTTATGCCGGATTCACATGTTTGCAAAACTTCAACAGGCCATCGCAAATTCAAACGTGTAGAAAGAGTTTTTGGCATGGATGGTGTAGGGTTCCAAGCGCTTGCTACTAATCCGATCGAGTGTCAGTCTTTTGGAAAAATCAAAGGGAATTTGATTGACTGCTCAGGAAACACTAACGTATTTACAAACGCGTGGATGCCTATGTATGGTCCGCCGAACTTTTTTGGGGGTTTGGAGTTTGCGGTAAGTACTAAAAGTGTGCTATCGCCACTTTTCTGGAGTATGCTGATCAACTCACTACTATGCCAACTGCAAAATCTGCCAAAGTACGTTCAAGCTTATGCGGAAGACGTGGCTGTACTGGTTGTTGGTCGAGATTTCGGAATGGTGTGGGGAAATACACAACGCGCCGTTGATTTTATTGACAGTTGGTGTCTCAGCCATGGACTTTCAGTAAATCCAAATAAAACCACAATAGTATTATTTGCAAAAAGGAGGAAACTGAATGATCTCTGCCTTGTAGAGATGAAGGATACAACCCTTCAACTCTACGAAGAAGTGAAATATCTGGGGGTTATTCTAGACAAGAAGCTTCTTTGAAACAAACTTGTAGAGGTAAAGATGAAACGAGTTCTCACAGCTTATGGGCTGTGTAGGCGAAACTTTGCCTCGACATGGGGACTTATCTGTTGCTATCATTAGGCCGATGTTCGCTTATGCATCCGTAGAGTGGTGGGTTAAGGTGAAACAAAAGGGTTTTCGCTGTAAACTACCCACATTGCAAAAAACTGTGTATCTGGGTATCACCGGTGCCATGAGCACCACATCCGGCGCAGCTCTGAATGCATTACTCAATTTGCAGCCTTTGAATTTGTTTATTCAGAGCAATGCAATGAGAGCGGCTCATAGACTAATTATGAGAAAATAATGGACGTGGCGGCACAAGGCATTGGAAGAGTCATTGGGAGAACTGAATCTAGTTTTCGCAATGCCTTCCGATTCTGTTTGGTAGGAGATATCATGTTATCTTGAAACGCAGAGAAAACTGGGACGAACCAGAAGAATGCGAGTCAGGATATACTGACGTCTTCTACACCGATGGGTCAAAGACAGAAAAAGGTTCTGGAGCAGGAGTCTACCTCTCGAATAAAAACGAGAGGTGGGCCCTTTGGGACAATACATAACGGTCTTGCAGGCTGAAGTGTATGTGATCCTAAAGGCTGCAGCCTGAATGATTGACAAGCGGTTGAAGGGCATTCGCATCGCAATCTGTAGCGATAGTCAAACTGCATTGAGGGGGTTGAGTAGTATTTTAATTACTTCAAAAATCGTTCAGGAATATAGAAACCGATTGAATTCTGTTTCAAGATTCAGTACGGTGGATTTACTCTTAATATTTCGTCATTGTGGTGTAGATGGAAATGATATCTCGGATGCCTTAGCAAAACTGGCTTCAACTTTCCCTATGCCCGGACCGGAACCAGCAATTGGGGTGTCGGTAGCATTGGCTGATTCTGCTATCAAAAACTGGGAACAAGCTTCCCATAATGACAGGTGGCGAAGCTTTAATGTTGCTAGACAGATCAAACTCTTCCTGTCAGAACCAAACAAACATACTGCAAAATTTACACTGTCGAAAAGCAGGTAGACTTGCGGAAGTATTGTGGGCATTCTGACTGGCCATATTTCACTAGCTGGGCATATGTTCAGAATACGAATTATCCAAGATAATAAGTGTCCATCCTGTAATGAGGAAGCGGAATCCACGGAACATTTTCTATGTGAGTGCCCTGTTTCCGGTCGCATCAGACATCAGATTTTTGGTGTTGATATGCTCTAACTGCAGCGGATAGCATCACATCAACTAACGTAAATCCTGCAATACATAAATTAGGGTTGAAATCAGATAGCGCAACAGAACCTAACGATGGTTTCTCAGCTCTGGAAAGTGAAGACCTGGGACCAAATACTGTGATTCAGTGTGTTTTTCAATTGGGTTATTGAGGACGTTAGAATATCAGTGAATGAATGATTGGGAGCTTTTTTAATTATCGCTTGGATGGGCGCTGCTGGCCTGGTCAAAGGGTAATATAGGTCCTTGGGTGAAACGCAGATTGGTACCCACGATGGAGCATAAAACGTGGGATACGTCTGCTGAGCCAACACCAACAGGTCTACTACCAAACCCTATCTCTACCTCCACGAGGTGATCGACGGAGAAGGAGACGGAGAAGGATGAAGGGGATATCCTGCGCTTAAAAACGAAACAATTGTACCAACTGGTCCTCCTGGTTGGGGGTTGCGTAGGGCTGACAACCCTACACGGAAAACCGAAACTCGACGGATAACACAACGATGAACCCGGCAACGGCAAAGGAATAACGATTTGCGTACAGAGAGAGAGAGAGAGCTGCCAAGCAGCTAGCCGATACCTTGTCTCAATATAGGGCGTTACGGGAGATGCTTTGGAGGGATCGGTTTCCTGGAGAAGAGTCACTACACCATATATTATAGCGGCCTTCCAGTAAACCATGTGCTCGGAGTAAGTTTCTTAGTCCGCCAGAAAATGAAACCTGCTGTTATCGGCTTTAAAAATATAAGCGAAAGCCTATGCACTCTGATTTGCGAGGCAAATTTAGAAATATAAGTCTCATTAACGTTCACGCCCGTACAGAGTTGACTGCAGAGTCGGAGAAGGATACCTTCTACCAGACTTTCGAAGTGTGTCCGAGACATCATAACAAAATCATACTTGGCGATTTTAACAGCCAAGTAGGGACGAAGCCCGTATTCAGATGATAAGTTGGCTCCCATTGCTTACATCAAAATACAAATGATAACGGACTGCGTATTATTCAATTAGCAGTGTCACACGAAATGTTTGTTGGGAGTACTTCTGACAATCAGGTCCAAGTGAATACTGAAAGAAATGGATGCCGCAATAACCGCAGCTAATAGATGTCCAGGAGATGAAGCATCAACAAATGATCTTCACAACCACCTGAAGAGCGTTATCATTCGCAAGAAAAGTTAGAATGGCTGGTTGGACGATGGATGTAAGCTAGCAACGGAACGGAGGAATGCGGTATAAAGAGTAATGTTGTATTCTGAAAGAACGCGGATATGCGCGGAGACTTATCATGGACTTCGCGGAGCAGAGAAGCGATTTCACAGATGGAAAAAGGAAGGCTGGGAGAACCAACCGGTCTGTGAACTCGAAAAGTACCGGTAGCAATCGCACCAGGCGCACAAGTTTTACCAACAAGTCAGCACAATGAAGCCTTATACACCTCGATGCTCATCCTGCCGAAACAAAGAGGGAAACCTGATTTTCAACAGAATAGGCAGATTGGAGCGATGTTTTGAGTATTTTGACGAACTGCTCAACAACCAAAATATCGGCGAGTTGGAGGTCCCGCCAGCTGAAGACGAAGGAGAAATTCCATATGGACAACAGTTGCATCATCTTTTCATCGACTTTAAAGCCGCCTTTGGTAGCATAGCCATGGTAAAACTGTACACGGCCATGAGAGAATTCCATATCCGAACGAAATTGATAAGATTTAATAGGCTGACCCTGATCAATGTACGAGGTCAGATAAAAGTAGCAGAATCACTCTCGAGGCCATTCAATATCCACAACGGTCTACGACAAGGGGATGTCCTATTATGCTTCCTCTTTAACCTGGCCCTGGAGAAAATGATTCGCAATGCAGACGTAAATGCGAGAGGCACCATCCTCTTTAAGTTCACCGAACTACTGCCTACACTGACGATATTAACATCATAGAAGGAACAACCTGAGACGTACAAACTGCCTTCATCCAGATCGAGCAGGCGGCGCGAGATCTCGGGCTGCACATTGATAAAGACAAAGAACGCGAGGTGACGATACAGATTGCGGTGGGCGGGTCATCTAATCCGTATGGAAAGGGCAATATCAATGGTAGAGCCTGAGATGGAGCAATGGCGTAGGTCAGGATACCAGACAGCTTTTAAGAATATCGATTTGTTGGACCCCGGGTTATCTGAAGGTCCTTACTAAGGGAGGCCTAGACCGGATACCGGTTGTTGCGCCGTTGATGATTATGAATTTTAATATGTTTTCTTAAATCGTAAATTCAATAAGCTTCTCTCTTCAGCAAAACTGCCAAACCGGTCGTTGACTTCAAATTCTGAATTATTTAATAGTATCATAAGCATACGGGTATTATTTTTGTGGTGAAACCTATTTTCAAGCGCCCCTCAGGAAGTGCTTAAAAACAAAAGCGGAAATGTGCGTAGGATGGTTCTGATAAGACTTTGCTCAGAAAACGTGGTCTTGTAAACCGTAACGATACCGGTGAAAGGTTTGTGCAGCTTCAACCGCTTCGCCATTGACGGATCATGTGTCTTGACAGTAGGAAATCTATCCTTGCACTGGTCAATAAGCAGAAGTTGTCGGAAGCAATAATGCTCTCAAAACCGTATAATGCATTATGAACGAGCTTCCAGATGATTGTAAGTCTTTTAATGGTACGGCGGGGATGCTAGTGTTTGGTTCCTTAACCACCATAAGGAGTAATTGAAGATATTTTCAATTGTATAATATTCGGGAAAATTCCACCTGTCGTGAATTAAATTGCTATCCACCATAATCTGCGGATATCGAATGCTCATCTAAAATAATCATCAATAAGTCAAATCATTTCGGTCAAAAGACCCACAGAACCGTTTTTGCAATGATAATTGCTAAAATAATTCTGGCGTGCATCAAAGTACATCTCGAGCGCTTGGCCGAAATAGATAAGCTAATTTCCCCTGCAGATCCTCCTGAATTGACCACATCATCACTATTTCGTTCATTGTGTAACCATCTACGGAATATATCATAGATCACTGCATCGCTTGCTCATCATCTGATTTCGAGAAAGCTTTGGTCCACATTAAGGCGGCACAATCTGTCACATGCTGCACCGAGCTATAATCTCAGCGAATTTTGAAATTCAAAGCGGGGTCCGCCAGGGCTGCATTTTGTCACTGACATTTTTTTGTCGGAGGACGTGCTACGGTTCGATACAAGATATCATCTTTCTTCAAACACTTTGACCAGGATGATCACATTTGCTTCCTCTCACACTGAGTCAAGGACCTGGACCAAATGACCTTATATTTGGAAAAGGCGACAGATGAAGTTATATGAATCAAGGCAAACAAATCACATTCCTTTCAACAAGATATTGGAATGAGATTAATTTTCATCTCTTTGATTTATGTTGGAAAAATTACAATAAAATTTTCGCTGTCGCTGACGTTGCCACAAAAGGACACAGCTCCGTCCGTGAGTTATCGGTCCAGTTTCAGTGAACTGGAAAAGGGGCTTTACCACTGGGGGTAGACTCGTTTCTAACTACCGTGGCCGGATCCCTTGGCCACGATTCGCTGATATAAATTTTGTAGAGAATAGAAAAATTCAAATGGAGGTGATAGTAGAGAAAGAGGGAAATTTGACTGTATCGGGGTGCAGTACTAAAATGCGTCGCCAGGTGTAACACTGAAACATTCGGCAAGATTTCAGGACTCGTACGGTCAAATACAAAAGAAATCAAGTGTTAAAGCAAGGTAATGTGAGTGCCAGTTTCGTAAAGAAGCCCAGAAATGGATTTAGGTTGAGTGGGAGCTTAGGTGACTGCCTTTATCAGAGCTAAAGACGGAAGGCTTATTCAGTAATGTGTGTGGAGTAAATGCAGTCTACAAACTTCTCTTGAAAACGCCAGCAAAGATGTAAAAGACGGACGGTGGTACGGGGAAAGCTACTGGACCGCCTAAATTTTTGCAGTTGATAGAACATCGTTTGCCTAAAGTCAAGGCGGGTACGAATTAATTAAACTGACGGAAGCCAGGACCTTTGCTGAAGTTCTTCACGAAATCAAATCCGAAGACAGTGGAGCAGAAGCGTCATTCGTGAGAAAAACGAAGGTTGGGGCAATTCTCGTTGAACTACGTCCGAAGACACCGACAAAGATGGTGGGAGAGATGGTGAAATTTGTTTTTCGGAAACCCGAGATCTGGTTTGTGTTAGAAAAACAAACCTCAATGGATACTATCAAGCATGAAGGCGAAGAAAATAGAGGGATAGGCACCGCTACAGACCGCGTTCGAAGCAGAAAATTTGCGATGGTGAATATTGCAAGATTTGTTGTATGGGTAGATGGGTAGTAACTGACACTGTAGTAAATTCATTGGAGGTGGTATTTAAATAAAAGTTTATTAGAAAAAGGAAGAAAGCATGAGCAGAAAGCACATCACACTTTTACATTTTTAATCAAATCGACAAACCTCTTACCCGATAGCGTACGATTTCGTACGTTGTCAATGCTCTTCCATGGAAGTATCAACTTGTTCAATTTTAACCTCTTCCTTTGTGATCACTGAAGCAAAGCTATCAAAGCCAATTGGCCCTGGCTTTGCCTCGTGTGAACAAATAATATGGCCCAGTTTTTCTTCCCAGATAAAGGGGTCAAATTTGGCTTCTTCTTTTATGACGCTAGATGTGAAGTGGGCATCATTTATGTTTGACATTGGATGGGTGCTGCCTAGTTCTTCTTCTCTGGCAAAAGTATCAACTTCATTTTTTATAACGACGCAAACAACGTCTTCAAGATTTGGCTGTATTTCGTCTGGGTATGTAAGATGGCTGAAGTTTTCCTCCATTGTGAAAGTATCGAATTTTTCCTTTTTAATGACCATGGAAGCAAAGTCCCTGAGGTATTTTAGGCTCGATTTTTTCTCGTCTGGGTACGGTACGGAAATTCTATTCTCTAGTTCAGTCTTTTCCTCGTTTGAGTAAGCAGGTGTAAATTGTTGATCAGCAAATTCCAATCGTGCATCGAACCCTGGTTGATTTATATTGCTTTCATTTTTTGATGATTCTTTAAGAACTCTTTGAATCGTTCGCACCGATGCCGTTGCCCCTAACTTCGTTCTGATTTGCCTAGCAGAAAGTAGAGAATGTGAAGCAATTTTTAATATATCTCGGCGCTCATGCTCGGTAGTAACTCTCTTTTTTCCACCCTTGTATCGTTGACCATATGATTCGGGATCCTGTAAGTAATTAAAAACCGCATTCCGACTGCATCCTACCCTCTTTCCAATCTCACGCAATGAAAATCCTGCTTTTTTTAGAGTTTTAATTTTCTTTGTTTGTTCCTTATTTAAACGTTTTCCTCGTCCCATTTTCAAGCCTGTTAAATTTGTTATATCTTTCCAATATGTGCATACACCGGTTAACAAGATTCGAGAATGGAAACGCTCGCCTAGAAAAGGAGATCTGTTGAAATCTAGCGAAAAGTCCTGATTTAAATAGATCCCGATGGCATTATAATATCTGGAAACTTTCTCTGGCTTTTTTGTTTGGAATTTAGGTTTAAAGGGGTGCTACAGACCGCTTACTTTTTTTTCAAACTGCTTGAGGTATTGCATTTGGGATACCAGATGTTCAAATTGTTACATGAATTTAGCTGGATATTAACATTATGGCTAACAAAATTTATGGAGAGAACTGTTGGCTTCCTTAAGAGTTCCTGTGATTTAATTCCATCAATTAAGACTCATGATTGCTATAATTACTTTTTGACATTATTATAGTTAATATGACAATAGGTTCTCTGAGGGGAAATCTAAAGACCAAGGTGATATTTTTCGACTTCTAATCGATGGCTACGCTCTTGCACGAAGATTGCTTTGCTCTCTATTTTTCTATTGAAACCGCTCAGTGTCATTTTGATGATATTCGAGCAATGAGGGTTCGTCCTTTTGATTCAGAAAAGGTGGCCTTTTTTGACTTTGTAATTCCCTTCCCTTCAGATAAATGAGGCTGACGTTTGGAAATTTGGCCTGCAGGCAAAGGCTGCATAGCTGTTCGTTTATATTTCCAAAGCTGACAATTGAAATTAGTGATATTCAAATTTGCAGTAGGATTATGCGCCTCAAATACTTTCTTGCTAGCTGGGTGCAACCACGGGCACGGAATCAATGAACGTGATGTCCCAAAGGCCCACTAATCATCTACCGGTTATCTAAGGGAAATAGTATTATTCCACCAAATCGCAATTGGAAAAACATTTATAATAATCGTTGGCACAACAATCCATATTGGATCAGGGCCTTGAAGTGTGTTAGAGCACTTCATTCAAGACCGTAACGGTACACTACAGTTGACTGTAGGAGACAATGTGGTCAGCATTGCGCTCGCCCGAGATTATTACCCTGATTTGACTCAGGTACTCATTCACAGCTGAGTCGACTGGTATCCGACGTCAAATCACGATACAAATCCCACTGCCACCAGCGAGATTTGAACCGCGACCTTCCGTACGACAGCCTTGCGCTCTAACCACTCAGCTATCCGGACACTATCCGCTATCCGGAAAAACATTTGAAGTTTGAAAAAAATGCTTTTATGGCTTTTTCTGTTTTTTTTTTCCCTGGGTTGCTGTCACGAGTTCATCTCAAAATAGCTTGTTAGATACTTGGGTTAGATGATCAATGTCAAGTTGTGCTGCAAGGGCACTCGGAATAACAAAGGCAGTAAATGTTAGTTCAATTCTAGCAAGGATACTGTCGTGGTGCCCTGGTGTAGTTGTAGTTTGCTTAACATAGGGATCTACGTAGGGTCAGTTTCAGAGAATTCTGTGAAAGAATCGAAGAAATCACGGAAGCAAACCTATAGTCAAAGACAAGGCAATCTCTTTTGTATGTCTGAAGAAGTATAGAGTACACCTGCTTCTCAGAACTCATTTCCTGGGGCTCTACCCCACGGCGAAAGGCAACGGAGAACTGGAAACTAGCAAAAGAGATATGCTCGGAAGCTAGAGGAAGGTGGGCAGTAGGAACCTTTATACCACTGAAATTACTCGTAGTAGATAGCATCTGGCCAGCACTACTTCAGGGAGGTCTAGAAATCATTTTAGAGTATCTTCTAAGGGTGGTAAGGTGCAACATAGCACTGGGGTATACAACAAGGGCATAAAGGCGGACAAAAGTAGTCTTTATTCCAAAAGCGAGCCAAAAGGATCTTTCATCTGCTCTTTCTTTCTTACCAATTTGCTGAACATCGTTCGTACTCAAAACGGTGGAGTAGGTCTATATTAAAACTAACGTTCTAACGTCTAGTCCCCTACATCAGTGACAACACGCTTATCGGGTAAAACAGTTAACCGAAGCTGCTCTGGATTAGTTGGCGGATGTATTACGCGATGCCACAGAAACAAAAGAAATAGCACTGTGTGCTTTTTTGAACATCGAAGGAGCGTTCAATAACACATCGCACACAGAGATACAAGATGTCCTGATCAGCAAAGGAGTGGGAAACACCCTGGCCTTCTGTATGGGCAGAATGTTAGAGAGTAGGGAAATGGAAGTACCGACATATGTAAGTTCTATTATTATGAACACTACTCAAGGTTTTCCACAGGGTGGGGTACTATGACCCCTTGTGTAGAATATGGATGAGCTAAGAAACACTGGAATGCAGGTCCAGGGTTATCCTGACGACATTGTAGTACCAGTCACTAGGAAGTGTAAACTTGATCACCTGAGAACCAGAAGGTTGCATGGTATGGAGGTGAAATGAGAAACAGAGGTGAAATATTTGGGAATTACACTTGATAAAAAATCACAGCAGGAAAAAATGGGGTTGCATCCCGAAGATATACACTGGATATACACTGCAATAGCAGAGCCAATGATTACCTATGGGGCGGTAATCTGAGCAATTGAATGCATCTGACCAGGGTCCGCGATACGGTAAGAGCAAATAGATGTCGTTAATGTAGCCGAGGTGTTCGAGGAAAGATGACATCGCTCATGAAAGGTTTCCACATCTTGCAACCAAAGGAGCATGAAGGATGTCCCCGGTAACGAGGAGAAAGTGTTAGAGCGCAACTAACTTGCTGTTTGATTTTTAGATGAGTTTGGCTGGTATTTTCGCGACGACGGAAGAAATTTATTTATTAAATTAAATATAATATACAGAAAAGTACATTTTCAGTTACATATTGTCCTTAGAGGGAGGAGCAACCAAATGGCATAGCTTACGTTTAAAGGAAGGATACAAATATAAAGGACCCAGGCTGAAGAGCATAGCCTTGGGATCGGGGAGTGAAAGTAGATGCCGAGCTCCGCGGAGGGTACTTCAAAAATGTCCGCACTACATGTACTACGAGAGGTGATGCGGATAATAACATCAAAGTTGGCAGAGTAGGCTATCAGGCAATTACGGAGTTTGAAAAGGGTTCACATATCAAGGCAGATGTGGCGTTGCTCGACGGAAGGGAGATTGAATGTGCGAAGTAGTGACGGATAGTCCACATGGCGAAGCTTGTTTTTGAAAAGGAGGGTCCGAGTGAATTAACGTAGAAGTTTCAAAAGCGCGACGGTCATAGTTGCGGAAGGGGGCAGAGTAGACAAAAATATTGAAGGATGTTTCTGACAAGGAAGTTGAAAATGCTGAATTGAGGTAAAGTCAGAGGAGGTGTGTAAGATAACATTTTGGGTGCTCGATTGATGATGTCAATGAAGTGATATCTGAAACAAAGTTTGTCATCGAAGATTACCCTCAGGCTTTAAAATGTGATCGTCTTGTCGCTCTCTATGGTTCTGAGTGTTGGCCGAATATAAAAGACAATGAGTGGCGTCTTGCGGTAATGGATACCAAGATGTTGCGTTGGACTAGTGGCGGGACACGTTTTGATCACATCCGAAATGAGGATATCCGCGATCGTTATGGGGTTGCACCGAGCGTGGAAGAATTGCGAGAGAGGCGCCTTCGATGGTATAGTGACGCAATTCGTGCTAACGAGAATTCATTTGCCAAGATTGGTCTGAACATTGAAGTCGATGGTAAACGACCAAAAGGCAGGTTGAAACACCGGTGGCTTGATACGCTGGATGGGGATTTACAAGCTTTGAGATTGTACCAGATCAGGTATTCGATAGAGCCAAATGGCGAAACCGATCACGACGAGCTGACCCCGCTTGTGAACGGGACAAAGGCTGAAGAAAAAGAAGACCGTGATTCCACAAGGCAGGGCATGGGGTAGTCGGAAATCCCACATACCGCAATGTCCGGGATACCGCCTTTTAATGGCTTCCATCTCCTTACAAAAAAGACAGGTTGGTTGACGAACAGACACAGTAAACCGATTTGAATCAGGTTTTGTTTTACACAAAACCTTAAAAATGGGCAAACATATTGCCTTCAAGGGCAGTACATGGGTAGGAGGACATAGTAGGTTTCTAGGAAGTGTTGAAACACAACGAACCTTATTTTCAGTGTCTGACAATGGTATAGCGCAAGTGTTATTTCCTTCCACACGTCGAACAGAATGTAAGGGTGCCCTGAAAAGTGACCTAAAAGTAGCAAGTAGATGCGCTGCCAGTTTGCAATACAACAAAGCCCTATTAAAATCGCTTTACCGTTTATGTTTCTGGTAGTAGGTCCATCTGTTAGTCTGTAATATGCAATCTACTTCTGAGTTTCTACTGAATATTGTTCTACAATCCTACTCGCTCTAGGGAATTGAAAAGTGTTGCTGTGGAGTGCAGATAAATGGCAAAGGCTAAATACATGTATAACACCACAAGTGTCCTGCGTAGCCTCTTTCAAAAGTCGATTGATGGTAATTGACCACAAGAGACTTTGAATTAAATGGAGGGCAGAGGCGTGAATAATGTATTATGCTTCGATTGCCAGTCTATACTCCCCATTAGATAAGGCTTCTATTCTGGTTACATACTACATATGTATATTCGAGTATCGGAGTGATGAATTAGCTACCTCTAACTAATTAAAACAATAATTAGACCGGGCTCTGTAACCAACTAATGAAGTTCATTTCCTGGCAATGGGGAAAGTTTAATTATTACCTTAATTACAAGCCGCAGACAACAATCTTTGTACAATTATTCATCCCTACTCTAATTGTGATCAAACAAAATTTCATTCTAAAGTCAATGAAAGAAACCCGAAACTCGTCAAGTCTGAGGAGCAGATTTTTATAGAAGTTCCTGTGCTTCCTCTGCTTCCTCTGCTCCCATAAACAAGGAAACTTTATGGTGGAACTTTTTTAAGGCAAGTGAAACCCCAGTGCAACACATTCACGTGGCGTCGTCTTCAATGATGCCAAAACGCACCAAAGTTGTACAAGTAACAAAATTAAATTTCCACACGCAAACCGCGTGGGTTTGAACATATGTACATATATCTAAATTGTGTGGTTATAAACATACACATCCAAATGCGTATTTATCCTGAATTTTGGTTTTGCACGTTCCTACGTCACACTCATGTGTAACCTTCGCGCTTTTTCCCTGAAAATAGAATAGGTTTCCACCAGGGGATTATGTAAGTTTATCTTGGGATAAGAAGTTAGGATAAGGTTGGCTGATTACGTACCGACTAGGACGAAGGCAAATGAATTTGGATGGGAATTGTTGCCATGGAAGATACCGTGCATTTAGCAGAGGCAGGAGTGAATTACAGAGCGTTTTACTGAAAGTTGCCAAGAATACATATGTTTGTTTGTGTGGAGTTCAAAGTAGAATGTGTTCCTCCTTTTAATTTGCTGCTTGGAACACGTATGCAGAATGCGCTTTTGAAGAGTTTCATTTTAATTAACTAAAACTCATTTTATCGCTTTGGTTTTGGGCTCTAGACGCTTCCGTAAATCTGAAAGTAAGTTCAACGATAAGAACATGGTTCCCTGGTTATGAAAATTATTTTATCAGTTGATATCCTTGGATATGCATGTGTGGATGGTATTTAAAAAAAACACATATGGCTAATTTTAACAAGAAGCATACTGGTCTGTCGCTTATTAATATGTATCAGTGAATCAGAACATAGTAAAATGTGTATGTACAAGTTCTCGTATACGAGTAATTTTAATTTGGTGGTGGTGGGAAGCTTTTGAAGGGAAGAGAGAGAGTTATTGCCCTTCTTAATCCCGATGAAAACGCCTGATGGTCCCTAAAAAGTTAGTGCGTCTTAAAGAAGAGATTTTTTGATATCACCAAGACGAAGGGGATGATATGCCGCAGGAGGAAAGGTAAAGGACCCTTTTTTCTAACCTAGTTGGAGAATCGCTGCGATCTTTCTTTCTTCTTAAATAGGCTCCAGTAGGTGGGGCTACTTTCAAGTAAAAACGGTTGGGTTTAATTCGGGGGTTGGGACTGCCAAATTCAAATTTACCATGATGGTAAAAAATATGTTATGACTTTTTAAGGGGGGGTGGGTGGCTACGCAAATTCCTCAACGGTGTTCAAGAGAGAAATTGTAGAAGGGAGAATCTTTACTAATTTTAAGTAAAAAAATAGTCTATTTGGTCGTCTTTTTTCTGAAAGTTGAAAGTTTCAAAAGTCGATTACATATGTTACTAGAATGTGAAATTGGTCACTAGTGTATAAGCTACTGGTAGTTCTGAACTTCCGCAAATTATTATCTCTCGAGCTAGGCTTACCTCTAGGCGCCTTTGTTCTCACCCATTTATTCGCTTCATAATTTCATTTTTCCTGCCTTCTCCGCTTCCATTAGCATACCCCGAATGCACCCTACAATATATTTACCTGTATTCCAGTAGATCCACTTTTCTCAATTAGATAATCGAGTGCTACCATGTTATGTACAGAACAATTTTTCTCTACTATGATTGTGACGTCATAACTTTCTCTTTCTTTCAATTTACAAATCTAGAAGCATACGGGTCGTGCTGGTCATATGCCTGTATGCATTTCTTATGCATAGTCATGTAGCTATGTAGATGGGTGATGTATGCACGGCATGTTGTGACTCAAGTGGGTCTTATTTCATGTGTTTTGTTCGGCGGTAGATACAAAGTGAACTCTAGTGACTTATGAGGAAATATGGGTCGGCTAATGACTGATTGCTATTGTTTGCGTAACTTTAATTGAAAATTTGTGTGAGGTCGGGTAAGTAGTCTTTTGGGTTTCGTATTATTAATGAATTAAATTTATCGTTTGGAATGATATCACTACACTATGAAATCCCACCCAAAAAGTGAGTGATATAAATTTACGTACAGTTGAAAGGGGGGCTCACTATTCATGAGAAGGAGGGATTCACATTTTTTTCACCGAAAATATGAGAGTTTGGAGAAACCGTTTTCCCAGATGTTGGTAAGTCAATGGGAGAATTCGTCGAGAACTCCCCCAACATCGAGCACGTATGCAGAATGGTGTACTTCTGCATAGTTTGAACCAGAGTGTGCAATTTAGGTACAATACTTGTAGCTGACAATATTATGGGTGCTATAACCACCCGCTCGAGATGTCAAATTTCTTTGATTTCCCAAGCCAATGGCTCATAGTTCACCTTCTTCTACACGTATTTCCGTTCGATGTTGTTGCTATGGGGGATATCAACATATTTATATACGCGGAGCAACCCGTCTTGTCAACTAACAGTACGTCAAGTTTGTTATGTAAAGTATGGCTATCGGTCAGAACTTGCCAGTCCCAATACATGCTGTAAGCAGAACTATCAAGCACCGATTGCGGCTCATATCGGTAAACCGGACATTTCCCGTGATCAGCCCATGCTTTTATGCAAGGTTTTGATGCAACCTTACATACAGCATTATGCCAGGTGATGTATTGCACCGGTGCCAAAACAGTACAGCCAGAAATGAGATGGTTCAACGTCTCTAACACCGAAGCACACATTCTGCACTGGTCGTTCTCCACCCGTTCTTTCATGATGAGCTTTTATATAAGCCCGGGTGGCGACCACGCCGTCCTGAATGGCACACATGGACCTAAGTATCTAGATCTTCGCCTAAAGGTGCGGATTTGCGTTTTTCCCTCGTTTATCTTGTTTCCCTAACTACGGTAGTACTTGCAGAGATCTACAATGTAGTTCTCAACTACTTTGGTTGCCCTGTTGGAGTGGAGGTTCCATGGGAAGATAAGCTTGTCATCGGAGAACTGCAACCAAATCTGGTTCGTAGTTTTATTTTGACCAACTGTGAAAGGAGGTGTGCTCGCGGATTTTAGACAAATGTAGAAAGAGGAATAGCCGAAAATAGCTACCATGGAGAATAACGTGCCAAATTTCCATGATATCGTATTGGCAGACGCCCGATTGAAGTTGATTGATAGTTGTGACGGTAGGCACGTCAAAGAATTGCTGAGAAAGCTGCCGGCGTGATGAGTGCCGCGTTTGCTCCGAAGGAGTTTCTGTGTCGTGACCGTCGACGAAACATGGCTCCACTGGTACACCCGAAGCGGTGAACTTCATCCGGTAGATGTACCTTGAAGAAGGCGAAGACTGTCCAATCGGCTCAAAACGGTGATGGCCACTGTTTTTTTTTATTTGCAAGATTTGATCTGCATCGAATACCCGTAAAAGGGTAAAATGGTAACAGGGCTCTACTATGCCGAATTATTAAGCCGATTCGACGCCGAATTACTAGGCCAATTCGACGCCAAATTGCAGAAAAAAGGCCCCAATCGACGAAGAAAAAAGTAGTTTTCCAGATTTGGTCCCGTGTGACTTTTTATTGTTTCCAAACTTAAAAAAGTCACTCACTGGGTAGAAACTTGAGTCAAATGAAGTCATTGCCGTTTCGGAGGCCTACTTTGCAGACGGGTACCTTCCTTGGGATGAGCGGATCTTTGATCCAGTCCATTTAGTCCAATAGGATAAGATACCGAAACAACTTTGCAATATGAAAAGTATTGCGCCGGAATTTCGAGAAGAAAATTTAAACAAGCCAGAAACCGGAAGTTCTGCGCTTCAGGTGTGAAAGGTTTCGTTTGCAACTCTAGGGAAACTTAAGGCGGTGTTCTAATCGATTTCCCCAGAAACAGCAATATACTATTATTAACTTAATTTGAGTAGATATCAATATGAAGAGTGTTTTGAGGCCTGGACACCGTATAGAAGTAGTTTCTTCATTTTTCTCAGCTTTGTTGCTTGGGTGGTTTCTGAGAATAGGTCCGCTGAAGAAATCACCACTTTCGACCCCTCTACTCCCCTTTAAAAAAAAAATGTCAAAACAAGGCTTCGAAAATACTAATCGAGACCTTTCATTTAATACCCAATGGTGCAGGCTCTCGTAGCGGAAAGTCTGCGTAGAAATCTGCAGAGGATTTGTATTGTGACTGTATGTCGGATATCAGACGACTCAGCTGTGAATGAGTGTCTGAATCAAATCAGGGTAATAATCGCAATTGCCCACCGTAACCTATTGAGCTGGATTTTATCCCCAATCTGACGGTCATGGTATCGCTCATAGATCTCGTCGTTATATAGGCTACGGAATCGTCCTTCCTCATGTATGGGGCCAAAAATTCTTCGGAGGATTCTTCTATCGAACGCGCCCAAGAGTTCGCAATTTTTCTTGCTAAGAACCCAAGTCTCCGAGGAATACATAAGGACTGTAGAGTAAGAGCTTTGACCCTATGGTGAGAAGTTTCGGGCGGAATAGTTTTTGTTAGCTGAAATAGGCTCTGTTTGCTGACAACAATCGTGCGTGAATTTCATTTTCTTAGTTGTTATCGGTTGTGGTTTTCGACACTAGATAGGAAAAATTATCAACGGTCTCAAAGTTGTAGTCTCTTCCCGTTTGATCAGTGGGATTTGATGTTGTTGGTTGGTTGGTTTTATTGCTGACGTTGCCACCATATACTTTGTCTTACCTTCATTGATGTGCAGCCCAAGATCTCGCGCCAATCGGGCCTGCTCAATCTGGATAAAGGTAGTTTATACGTCTCGGGTGGTTCTTCCCATGATGTCGATATCGTTAGCATAGGCCAGTAGTTGGGTGGAGCTAAAGAGGCCCCTCGCATTTACATCAGCATCACGGATCACTTTTTCCAGGGCTAGGTTAAACAGGTCGCGTGAAAATGCATCACCTTGTCATAGACTCTTGTTGATGTCGAATGGTCTTGCGAGTGATTCTGCTAGTCAGACAGTCTTATTAATTTCGTTGGTATACGGAATTCTCTCATAGCCCTGTATAGTTTTACGCTGGCTATGCTATCATAGGTGGTCTTAAAGTCGATGAAAATATGGTGTGGGCCTATGATTTTCTGGGCGTATAGGGATATCCGCCCTAGATAGATAGTCGAGAATATCTTATAGATGGTACTCAGCAACGTGATACCTCTATAATTGCTGCATTGTGAGATATCCCTTTTTTATGTATGGGACAGATAATGCCTGGTTACCAATCGTCAGGCATTGATTCGCTGTCCCAAACTTTGTGCATCAGTTGATGAACCACTTGCTCTAGTCAGTCGCCATTATATTTAACCGATTCGGCGGTAGTTCCATCGGCTCCTGGCGATTCTTGGTTTTTAAGCCGATGAATTGCACTGACTGTTTTTTCTATGCTTGATGGTGGCAGTATTTATCCGTCGTCTTCAGTCTAGTTGTTCAGTAGTTCATCAATTCACTCAACCCACCGCTCCAATACGCCCATTCTGCCAGAAATCAGATTTCACTCTTTGTCTCATCAGGATGAGCATCGAGGTAAGTAAGGCTGCATCCTGCTGATTTGTTGGTAAAGCTTCCGCGCCTGGGTCGGTTTCTCCATTTTTCCTTCCTTTTTCCGTCTATGAGGTCCCTTCTCCGCTCGCCGGAGTTCGTGATAAGTCTCTGCGTGTGCCCGCGTCCATTAAGAATGCAACATTACTCGGTATGCAGCATTCTTCCGTTCCGTTATTAACTTACGTGTATCGTCGAACCAGCCGCTTCGACTCCTTTTGCGACTGGGGCCAAGTATATTTGTGGCCGTATTTGTGATAACGTCCTTCAGATGATTGTGAAGATCATTTGCTGATGCTTCATCTCCAGGATCTCTGTTGACTAAGGTTATTGCGACATCTATTTCCCTCTTATAGGTGTTGCGGAGGACTGTGTCGTGGATGGCTTCAGTGTTAACTCTCACCTGATTGTCAGAGGGGATTCTGGGTGGTGTTGTTATTCGAGCTCGGAGCACCATGTGATCCCAGTCTATATTAGCCCTCCTATATGTTTTGACATTCATTAAGGCTGAGAAGTGGTGGCGTTCGATCAACACCTGGTCAATTTGGTTGAAAGTGGTCTCGTCTGGAGAAGCCCACGTATGTCGACCGCTTTCCGCGCAAACCAGGTACTTCCAACAACCATTTCGTGTGACCCTGCTAATTGAATAATCCGCAGTCCGTTATCATTTGTTTTTTCGTGTAAGCTATGGGAGCCAACGTATCGCCTGAATACGGGCTCCGTCACTACTTTGTTGTTAAAATCCCCAAGTATGATTTTGATATCATATCTGGGGTAGAGTTCGAGGGTTCGTTCTACTGCCTCGTAGAAGGTATCCTTCTCCGACTTTGCAGTCTGCTCTGTAGGGGCGTGAACGTTAGTGAGACTTATATCATATTTCTAAATTTGCCTCGCAAGTGCAAAGTGCATTTCTTTTCGCTTATGTTTTCAAAGCCAGTAACAGCAGGTTTAATTTTTTGGCTGACTAAGAAACCTACTCCGAGCACATGGTTTACTGGATGGTCGCTATAATATATGGTGTAGTCACTCTTCTCCAGGAAACCGGTCCCTGCCTAACGCATCTCCTGTAACGCTGTTACATCAGCCCTATATTGGGATAGGGTATCGGCTAGCTGCTTGGCAGTTTCATTTCTGTACAGGGAGCGCACGCTCCATGAGAAAATGCGGAAATCGTTATTCCTTTGTCGTTGCCGGGTTTGCCGTTGTATTATCCGTACAGTCGGAGACTCATGTTGTGGCTTCATAACTTCGGTTTTCCGTGTAGGGTTGTCAGCCACACCCAACCCTAAACCTGGAGGACCAGTTGGTACAATTTGTCCCGTTTTTAGGCGCGGGATACTCGCCTTCATCCTTCTCCGTCTGCAGCTTTTCGTTAAGAAAGAGAGAGAAAGATAAGGTTTGATAGTGGAATTGTTGGTGTTGGTTCAGTAGGCGTTTCCCAGGTTTTATGGTCAATCTTGGGTACCAATCCACGGTTCGTACTTGGACCTATACTACCCTTTGACCATTTCTTGGACTCTGGTAAACTAGATAGTGGTGTTTCTTAAACAGTGTATGTAGTCTCTCAAGAAGATGAGTCAACTTAAGTTGCAAAGGAGAATACGAGACTAAATCAGTTTGTAGATATATGTGTTAAGTCGCCGCAGATTAATAGCTCTCAATTACTTGGTAATATTTTAATGTATATGGATAAAATGTCAGCATTTATTCAGTAAATTTCACATGCAAATCATTTCGGATCAGTGTGAGGTATAGTATGCAGAGCCATACACTGACCCGTATACATATATACAGGTACATGCCTATCAACAAATCGATAAAATTAAAAAATAAAATTGGGTAATTACCCGAGCCCTAAAGGCATATATTCCCAAATACCCTCCTGGAAAATAAATTAACACTTCAGGTTGCTACCTTTATGAACATCTACTGAAAGGGATGTAATTGGCAATTTGAAAAATTGAGTTCGTGAACTGTCAGAAATTTCAGGATATTTGGCATTTTTGAAGTTAATTTCACAGTTGGGGGTGTGTATTTGACTTTCATGTTTCTCTTTGAAAAGTTCATTTAGGAAAGTATTTATTGCTGTAACGATAATCTGTGCTATTAAAGAAGTTGTTAAATTTCCAGTCACTTTAAGAGATCATAAATTTTTTTGGAACTTTTTCATTCGCCGGATATTTGCAACTAATTTTAAAAATAATGGTTTATTCATAATCAGTCTATTCTTCCCATTGATTTTCCCTAAGCCATTTCCTATAATTTATTTCCCATGCTCTTAATATCCACTCAGTCATTCATGCGGAGGCTTAGAATCAAATTGAATTAAATTCGTGACCTTTGAGAAGGGACGACAAGGACATTTGAATGTAAACTGTCTGTCTAATTCTTGATAGCCCGGTTGTTCACAATATAGTATTTCAGCTTTTTCCTTCTCGAAATTTGTTAGGGGTTTCTTTTTTTGAGTGCCCTGAATTCTATATGAGTAGCGCCGAGGATTATAATACCAAATCTATTCAAACTGACAATGGGAAAATATTCTCTCTTTTTTCTGTTGTCTTGATAGGCAAATTGAGGGTTTACGGAAAAAAATTTGTGGATATTGTTCGGGTGTAGATTACTCCGTCAGATAAAATCCAAGTTGGGCATACTCGCTGATTAGTATAGGATGAAAGATACCTTATATAAGTACAGCAATGTTGTTTAATTCGAGAACGATATATATATGTTTATTTTCAATCGAGATTGTTGTCGGCAATTTTTCAAAGGCGGCCTTTATCAAACTTTTAGCGAAAATATCTACAAAGTTTTCCTTGTTTAGCACGTACTTCAGGCTTGACGTACTTTCGTTTTATGAAGTCATACCGAACATAAATATGTTTTGATCTCATGTGGAATGAGCCCCTGAAACAATTCCTTCAACTAAATGAACTCCTTCACTTCATTAACATGTTCTCTGATTCCGTTATTGATAATACCACCGTTGATTCTCATGATTCTCTCTCTCACCATTGTGATGTTAGTTGATACCGAACGCCTAGTTTCTGTCACCAGCGAAGTCCACGGTGCGTCATCAGTTTCTTATGATTGCCGTCTCAGACACGCAATTCCATACTCAATTGTGCCGTTGATATACTTCAGGATTTTCTTTACGAATGCAACATGTGGGTCCCTTGGCCCCTTCAGTTAGCCGATTGGATGTTTCATGTATAAATATCCGGACAATTCCCCCCAAAAGATGCCGTCTTCATGTCAAATTGGGCTGATCTAAATTTAAATACAGTGTTGAATGTTTTCTCGTGGTCGATTCCATTATCTTGTGTGAAACCCTATGCCATCAGCCTTGACCCTAGACCCCTTTGTTGTCCACTAGCTTCTAATTCCCAGGTGCCTTCATGGGTTTCCATATGCTATTCTTCATCAAGCAGTACTATTCTTTGCCCATCGCTGTTTTTCATTGACTTCCTTATTTTGATTCCAGCTCTTTCTATAGTTTTCCGGTTCATTGACAATCGATAACAATGTTCTGCATTTGTACATGTTTTCAGCATACAACACTTGTATAATACTTTGGTACTTTCACATCTGATGGATCGGTTTCTGTGAACACTGACTTTTCTTAATAATCTGAGATGATGTCTCAGTTTCTTTAATAATAATAATAATAATCGTTGGCGCAACAATCCATATTGGATCAGGGCCTTGAAGTGTGTTAGAGCGCTTCATTCAAGACCGTAACGGTACACTAGGAGGCAATGTGGTCAGCATTGCGCTCGCCCGAGATTATTACCCTGATTTGACTCAGGTACTCATTCACAGCTGAGTCGACTGGTATCCGACGTCAAATCACGATACAAATTCCACTGCCCCCAGTGAGATTTGAACCGCGACCTTCCGTATGACAGCCTAGTGCTCTAACCACTGAGCTATCCGAACACTTTAACTTTATTAAATGGGGGGAATATGGGCTGTGGAGGTCCTTTGGGCATTTCAGTCCCTCTCACGCCATTAACAAAATTGCGCGTATCCCGCACCAAAACCAGATATATAACAAGGGGAACATCGCGTCATTGCAATAATGATGCTGAACGACATTCTAGCCAATACGAATGCAGGCAGCAGTTTCTTTAACTTATCATTAGTCTCATTTCGTAATGCCCAAATTAATCAGTGAGTCGATAACCTTTGCATTCACTTAAAAGGTGCGTTAGGTCCAAACATACTTCCCTGTGGGGTCCTTCGATTCATTTCTAAAGATCCCATATGAATTTATGATTCGTTCTACTTCCACTGCCACTTGACGATAGTTTCACTACATTTAAACTACCGCCGCAGGACAGAAGATATCAATTGAGATCATCCCTGTTATCATGCAGACTGCTTCGTTGGGTATGGTTCGGTAAGCGCAAATGTTTGCGAGTCCAGTTGGATTTTTATTCGGTTTACTTCCTTGCACTTTCTTCTTCAGTGCATCTGCCTGCACCGGGGCTGCAACCAATAGTATCGAGTTGACTACCCTTGAAACAAGGAAGTGACGGCTCGGCATTGGACCACCTATATTTGGTAGTATTTTCACCATTAGGGTATTATATGCCTGGGTTGTCTTGTTTGCTCCTAGAACGGGGTCTTGTGGAATTCCGCATGCAGCTTCATATGATATCGATCCATTATCTGAATTACAGCGCAGAATTGTATCGATTAAAAAGTTGTCAATGATGTATACGAAGTACTTCGACTCGTGTAATTTAATTGGCATTTTTCTCTATCACGTGGAACTGTAGGCTTCGCATCAAGCGTTACTAGTACACAGCATTTATCCTCGTCTAGTGCGGGTTTAGCTATTCTGCCCATCAGATTACTGTATCGGTAGTATACCTTTTCTTTTTAAATCCGACCTGGTTTTCAGAAAGACCACCTTCGTTTTGGACAATTGGGGGTAATCTGTTGCAGATACATGATATAATAATAATAATAATCGTCGCCGCAACAATCCATATTGGATCAGGGCCTTGAAGTGTGTTGGAGCATTTCATTCAAGATCGTAACGCTACACTACAGTGACACTGTAGGAGACAATGTGGTCCGCATTGCGCTCGCCTGAGATTACTACCTTGATTTGACTCAGGTACCGATTCACAGCTGAGTTGGCTGGTATTCGACGTCGAATCACGATACAAATTCCACTGCCACCAGTGAGATTTGAACCGCGACCTCCCGTACGACAGCCTTGCGCTCTAACCACTCAGTTATCCGGACAGATACATGATATACGTTCGAATAATTTGCCCGGCATTATTAAGAAGGCGGACCTGTAGGACGAAGGTTCACCAAAGGTTTGTTAAGCTTTGAGAGTGAGAATTAGCCTCTCCTTCTTTCATTTTGTTTCCTTAAAACACGTGATAAATATTAGGTTGGGGACACTTAAACCTATCTTGTGTTGTACTTATCACATCAGGTCATACTATTCGGCGATTTGAAGACGACAATCTGGGCTACGGGTGTCTCTTTGACAGTTTTATGATCGTACGTTTCAGTCTGAAGTTATAGCGCGTCAAAGATGGAGTCCACCAAGCAAGAAATTCGTCTACTACGTGAGAGGTAAAAATGCAACGAAGGCAGCCAAAAAAATTTGTGAAGTTTATGGGTCTGTTACTGTAACGATTCGCACAGCACAGCGTTGGTTCGATCGATTTCGTTCTGGTGTAGTGCATGTCGAAGATACTCCCCGTTCTGGTAGGCCAATTGTCGTAGAAACCGATAAAATCGTCGAAATCATCCAAGTAGGCCGGCATGTGAGCATTTGCTCGATTGGCCTGAAACTGGGTAAGGACAATAAAACCGTTTGGAACCATTTGCAGAAGATTGAATTCCAAAAAAAGCTGGATGTTTGGGTGCCACACGAGTTGACGGAAAAAAATCTCTTGGACCGAATCAGCGCCTGCGATGCACTGCTGAAACGGAACGAATTCGAGCCATTTTTGAAGCGGATGGTGACTGGTGATGAAAAGTGGATCACGTACGAAAATCTCAAGCGAAAAAGATCGTGGTCGACGCGCGGCGAGCCGGCCCAAACCATCGCCAAGCCCGAATTGACGGCCAGGAAGGTTTTGCTCTTGAGCTGCTCAACTATGGCCAGACCCTCAATTCGGTCCTCTACTGTGAGCAACTTGACCGTTTGAAGCAGGCGATTGACCAAAAGCGGCCAGGATTGGTCAGTAGAAATGGTGTTATATTTCACCAGGACAACGCTAGGCCTTACATATCTGTGATGCCCCGTCGGAGCTCGGATGGGATGTCCTATCGCACCCACCGTATAGTCCGGACCTGGCACCAAGTGATTATCATCTCTTCCGGTCCATGCAAAACGCTCTTGGAGCTACTAAGTTGGCCTCAAAAGAGGCTTGCGAAAACTGGGTGTCTGAGTTTTTTGCAAATAAGGAGGTGGGGTTTATAAGAGAGGGATAATGGCGCACATTTGACTTAAATCGGATAATTCTAAGTATGTTAAATACAAATACGACATTACTTTTCCACAACCCAATATTTCAGCAAACATATGTGGCGCTATCTCGACTGCTGTCTTTGTTGGGAATGCTATCCAAATCGGGAGTTTTATTTTTTACTGTCTGCAGCTACTCAATTTTTTACTATTTGCAGCTAAGGAGGGGAACCTCCTTCTCCATTGGAACTTGTATGGAACCTAGAAGGGGTCTATTGCATAATGGAAGGGGTCTATTTGCATAATGGGGAAAGATAGCGGTGCTCACATTGTGTCGGAGAAGGTTCGTTACTATCTGGTATATTAGGCCAGGGCAAGTAGTCGGTGGGAAGTGTTTGCCTTTGATTTTAGACATTATTGTCTTGTAGGTGCACTAGGGCCGAAGTCAGCTTCCGTACACAGCCGCTTAAAATATTCGCTTTTACTTGCTATTATAGCCGCATGCAATTTTTCCACGTTTCTTTGTATTAAACGTGTTCTAACTCTTGTCCCGATCGTAGGAGTCTTACCGGATTTGTGTGCCTTTGCTGTCATTTTCGCCTTCGCGTTTGCTTTGGTGATAGATTGGCTATGTAACTTACCAGAATTGTAAATTAGGTAGTGAGGGAAGGGGTGGAATGTTCCTACAAACTCAAAGTTTAGCATAATGAAAAATATAGAGTGGCTATCTTATACGAGTCTTATAAATGAAATTTATCCATGGCGTATACCGCGTGAACCATAACTACACTCTACTATTCGCGGTTTGTGCCTATGAGCTTCAGTTCTCTGCACAATTTTCCGAAAAGTCTGCCTTCATCTGTTATTGCTCTGCGCTTTGTAGGTTGAGGGCGATGCACTAGTCGGCTCTCCTGCGCACCATAGCCGGTAATGTAATTGTTGGTCTTTCTCCCCATGTGACCAATCCAAGGGTATTTCTGCCTTCTCATCAAAAGATCCACAAATATCTGGCCCTTGTGTCGACGAAGTTTTTCATTTGATGTTTTCTTAGGTCAGAGTATCCTAGTGATGCAGCTGATGAAATCTATGAGATTTGAGTAGCAGTGGATGTAATTTTCCATGTGGCAACAAAGAAAGAAGTTTGGGGCGAATAACTTCAATTTTATGTTTGTGTGTAGGTAGCTGCAATTCCAGATTTTGGATAAAACATCGAAAACGGGTTTAGCCGAGTTAACGGAAAGGATGTTACCAAGTTCGTTGACGCCGACGGCAGAAATAACATTCCCTAGAAACTTTTCAACGCTCTAGTAGAATAACTACTATTAATGGTTTGGTTGTTGGTATTTGGTTTTGTTGGTATTTTCAGTTCGGCTTTACATGCCTCCTTCTTCAAATCTAGAGTAATTTGGCTCAGGGCAATGCCACTGACATAGTCCACCCCAAGGCAGGATGGAGAATAGCAGCGCTAACGACAAGAAAATTTATCTGTGGGAGAACGGAACCTTGGCGAACTTCTTCTTCCTCAAAACTCATATACTGCTACCATTAAGGCCGTTAGTATCTCCCGAATACCCCTCTGGCTATTTGAATTATAGTTGCACGCTCAATTCACACCATCGGAAGCGTTCTCGACGTCAGTGAAAAGTAGATGGAACGAGCACACTATTCCACAATATCGATTCATGAGGATCCAGAAAGGAAACTAGGCTGCCCCTTTTTTTACGCATCTAAGAATTATTTCAGATATTATCTTTGCGACAGCAGGGAACACGAAAACCTTATTGATCATTGCTTGTTCGACTTCCTGGGGATCATCTCAGATCTCAGGTTTACGAATAGTAAGAGTAACAATGTTACAGAAATTGCGAAGGCGTTTCCTTGGAAACCTGTCAAAGGTCGGCGGCTTGGTGCTCGTGCTCGTTGAGCTTGTTCAGCTGTTCATTGTTGAAGATGAGAAACCAATCTTTGACGTCCCTTACACTAGCAAGGAAGTGCTCTCGGCTTCCAGCAAGTTCTTTCGTGATACGCAATAATGTAGCGGAATAACTGATTTAATTTGCGCAACTTTTATTGTCCTAATCAGTGCAATGGTGGAATTAATTTGGTACGATGTACGGTATGGTGCACTTCTCGTACTTTATTATGGTATTGGGGGTGGAGCAGGTCGTGCTCATTGGGTTCTCGGTTCCCTATGTTCATCGATGTTTCTCTCCCGTAGTAAAGCCGATTTCGTGATAACCTTTTGAGATAGAGAGGCGATAGAGAAACTTTTGGTTGCGGCACTTTCCATTAAGGTGTTCGGAGTTTGTGCCCTTTGCGCAGCAAGAAAATTTCCCTACTGCTAAACAACAGTTTCATCACGGAAACGGCTCGTATTGAATATGGGGGGCCAACTATCACCCAATCACCCCTGGTATGAGAGCACACTATTAGCAAAAGTCCTGATACTTGATTCTACTGGTACTAGGCGCCTCCGAATACAAAAACACAGTGCCACAAGAGACAGAGGAGTAATCTCTAAAGTTCCATCATCTCACTTCGTTTAAGTCCAGAATGCTCCGTTAATATCCCCTTAATTTTTGCTAAAGGTGGAGGAAAGCTAGTATTCTATGCGCCCGTTATCGAGGAACGTGTGCAAATTCCAGAAACCATTTGAGAACCTAAGCTCTTGGCGATGAAGTCAACCGTGTGACTGGCATGATCTTCAAGAAAGACGATTCACCGAATTGAATTCTTTTGTTGTCGGGACGAAGATGCGCGCTTCGAAGAGGAAGCACCTACTACAATAGCATTTGATAAGGGTGTTTAGGTCCCCCCAATACCTAAACCTTTACCGCGTCGTGTACACGACGATGTGGTTATAAAAACCAACAATACGTATTTATCCGTTTGGACGTCAGCCGCAACAATCAAAAGGCCGACATTCAGAGTTAGATTCTATGCAAACCATTGAAGGGCTACGTGATAGTCCATGCTACCTTTTATTTACCGCTTATATGATAGGATCGTGGCTTTCCGTCAAGGAGAGTTTATCTACTAATTCATGTCGTTTGGTACATCGATTAAGGAACGTTGAG
This sequence comes from Hermetia illucens, assembly GCF_905115235.1. Lineage (NCBI taxonomy): Eukaryota > Metazoa > Arthropoda > Insecta > Diptera > Stratiomyidae > Hermetia > Hermetia illucens. The sequence continues at coordinate 164,769,465 of NC_051849.1, read as the reverse complement.
ACGGTAATCCTATTCAGCATGTCAAAAATGATCGCAAACAAAACAAACCCTGGATCTGGCACTTTTTCACCCAACAAACTGCTTTTATGTCATATTGTTCTAGATACTAACATTTGGTTGAAAATTAACCTGAAACTGTGCCATTGCTCTTACTATTCTAGAGGTATCCAAAGTCTTACGGAGTGTAATATCAGTATTCCATCAAGAAATTGGTGTTTCGTGATAGGATCGTGTATCAGAGTTTGTGTGTCTTCACCCTGGTCAGTATGCCGTATAAATAACCGTTTCCTGGTGACACCAAAAAGAGATGCTACTTGTTAGCACCACATATTCCCATCGGAACATGCTGAAGTAATTTTCATGGTGAATTTTTAAAATGGCATTCAATACACTTACCGCATTCGTTTCAAGCATCTGCATACCGCCTTTTGAAATTACAGGGACCATGTCTGGACTGGAGGTCCGTGCATTTTTATTATATCGTTCGTTCGTTGAAGTGGTTGCTGCATTGTGATGTAAAGTCAAAAGTCGTCAGCTATACTCCAAGCTTTTGAACTATAAAAGTAAGCGACGATTTTCTGTCATTGTAAGTCGAAGATTCTTTTAGGAGTTGTTGCGCCCGGAATTCTTCCTGTACTCGGGCTTGTAGAGAGAAAATTCGGGTTCGGGGTGAAAATTATGCTCAAAACCGGGTCCAGGGTTACACAGATCTGCGGACCCTTTATCATCCCTTTTTTCATCGAAAATTTCTATTCTGAGCCCTGATAATACTCCGGGCCCGGGGGAAATCTCCCTGCCCTCCTTTCAACCCGGTTCTCGTTAGGTCTGAATATGCTGCGAAGTGATACTAAAATCCGACGAAATTACTATAAACAAGAACTGCTACAAACGTGAACTAACCCTACCAATTAGTAATTAGCGAATCTTAGAAGGATTATAGGTTCCACCCGTCCTCCTCAAATGTAGCATTTTTTGGAGTTGAGGGAGCCCCGAGTACGCCATCCATTTGGTGATGGCTCGGAGTATTTAGACGGAAATTTTCTCACTGTTGTTATGGACACCTCTCTTTTGAGCTAGCGCAAAATTTCGTCCTGTTCAGTGGGAACTAATCTCTCAGATAGGGAGTGTTCAACTCGCACAATTCCTTTCACCAACGAAAGGGAAGTTGTTTTTTTGAGGAAACCTCTATTATCCGTATCACTCGCCGGTATAGCTCAATCTCTCGCGGAACTGTTTGCCAGTGCATCGCAGTATTTCGTTGACATTGTTGCCTAGAGAGAGCTCCACCGTGTCTAGAAGGAACAAGCAGACAGTTCCAAAAGCAGATGCCAAACACAAGTCTTTGCACTTGTGCAAGCCGCTTATAGTACATTTGGATAAGGCTATTAGCTCTTATCTCTGCGCTGTAGCGCAGGCAGCACTTCATCACATTCGTAAGTAGGGTCTTCAGCATTCGTTATTAGCCAACTTAAGCTCTTAATTTTTGGTGCAACCATGCACGCTGTTGTTTTGATTTGCCCGAGAAAAGTTGCTTGGGTCAATCGTCAATTCAATGTACTTAACTGTTTGAATTAATTCTATAACCGTATTCCGGACCGACCGATAGCATCCAACGTGGAACTCCCTGCTATGTTCTTGAACTGCCTTGGGGATAAATCACCGGTTGCACATATCGCTTCCAAGGTCTAGTCCTGATGAGCTTTTTGAGCATCTTCCTGATTGTGCCAAATATACAAAGTAGTCGCTATGGAGACGCGGCTCAGGGACCTCCTTGCCTTTACTGATCAGCCCAAACTTTATCACCTCCCAGCGATGAGGGAAAATACCCTCCTTCGGGAAAGCACAGAATACGAATACGTCGCTCAGTAGATCTAACCGGAAGATTCAGCAGGCTTTCCCCTTTCCATTGAGAGCGCTGCCTTTTTCAGTTTTCTCATAGTGAAAAGTGAGTAATCCTCGATGTCTTTCAGGTTTTTGACGCCAACCTGAATGTGTTGGGTAGAGAATAAAACCTGGATGCGCAATTAAACGAATTGGATCTCCGCAGATCCCTAATTTTTCGCTTTATCAGCTGACACCTAAGTTCTCGCTGATCCCCTGCCAGCATCGAGCTACTCCGTCCACAGCTTGGCGATTTCCACGTCCACCAATTCCTGGAAGATTTCGCACCGTTGGATACCCTTTGGGGTATAGAGGCTCCTATGTTATCATTGTCAAGTGTATAATTAAGCGTCTTAATTCCCGAAGTATCATCCAGCGCCACACAACCTGCCCTAACAGTTCAGACAAATCTGCCAAATTTTCACTTTCTCGGCGTTGTACATGCAGATGCCCTCCGCCGGTTCATTGCACAGGACAGGCGGTATAGTCTTCCACCTTCCGTTTTTATTCGCATGACTTTAGGCAGTCGGTGCATCGGACTATTTCTTATTGTTTTTTCGCCTTTTTACTTTCTGCTCTATAGGCAATCTTGTGTTTTCCCTAGTTCGCTCTGCAGCCGACTATCTGATATCTGTTGCTCTCTGCGGAGATTAACACTGCTTGTGCGCGTCTCTGACCTTCAATATGGTATAGTGCGTCTACTATAATAAATCGTTCAAATTTCTGATGATATGCCTAGCGTTCGCTAGATTCACGAAAAGCCCCCTATCCTCGTTAACATGCCATTTAGAGCGACGTAAAGGTAAAGGCCGCATAGGTGATTCTCTATCGGAAAAGGTATGGAACGAACCACCTCTTTTGCCTTTTCGACTATCTACGTCAATAATATGTCTAGGAAGTTTATGAAGGAAAGTCAAATTGAATTCCTCCTTTAAAAAAAGGCGTATCTGTTCAGAGTTTTAATTATCCTTGCTTTTGTGTAGCTCTTTCCAAAGAGATTTACGTGAATTTAGAATAGAAAGTTTTCTGCCTAATGCTGACCTAATTTCCCTTCGCATTCAATCTTAGAGCTCCATCAAAATGTTGATAGCCCAATCAGAATTTTATCTCTTTTACCTCAATTCGTACATTTCCTTTTAATGCGCTCCTTCTGTTCATTTTTATGAAGCAAAATAAAGACATTTTGTCCATGAGATATGAAATATTGTTCCTTTTTAAACAATTCAGGAATCCATTAATTGCCACGAGTTTTAATAATCTTTTATGAAAGGATTGGTTCAACGCAATACAATTCTTTGTGAATCTGAAAAGCTTATTCCCTTGGCTATTATAACACAATAGAAGTTCTAAAACCAAATCTAAAATGTAAAAGTCGTGCTTTTTGAATTTGTTTTCGAACAAATAAGGGATGAAGAAGTAGGTCATCGGAAGGATTTTAGGCTGACTCCTCCTTTGCCTACCAATGCTCAAGACTGCGAGTGTATATAAGTTAGGACGACAATCATAACGCCAAATTTTACAACAGTGAATATTGAAATTAAATTTGTTCCAACTCTACAATCTGCTATTTAAGAAGTCGTCGGTAAGCCACGCCCGGCCCCTCCACCCCAGATATGTCCCAGTTCTTAACAATGTATAATTTTAAGGCAGGAGTTGAATGGAATTAAAATCCTCTTTCCACTCCACTTCATAGCAATCTTATTTACAAATATTCCCTTCCGTGTACGTGTGAATGAGGACGATTTAAGCTCACTTTAGTGGATTTTATTCGCGCATTAAAAGGATAACAATCGAAATAAGTACTATTCTCAAACAATCTGAATAATTCATTATTTGTGCCAAGTAAATACGTTAAAAAGATGAAGGGACGGCTATTCCCTGCACAGGTTTCCATTAAATTATATTTTATTGCATGCGTTAATGGAATCACTCCTTGCAGCCCATCTTGGAAGTCACAGAGTTGGCGTTGGATTGGCGCGAAATGGCCTCCTCGTAAAAGCATTCTAGTCTGGATAGGTGCTTTCAGGGATCATATTCTTAAGACGTTTCGGGCAGTGCAGTGTTAACTTGTGCTTGGCGGGCGAACATTTCGTTTTTGTTAAGCGTTTGTGTAAAATAAAACACTAATAAATTGGATCCAGTGTCTGTTCGATTGTGGATCCATCTGTCTGCCTGTCGTACCCAGTTTATATGGACGAAAATGGATTTTCACTTAATTTGGTGAGAGTGTGGGAGAAACGAAATATTGCGCGTTATATGTGCATATATGTTAATGGTATGATTTGGCTCTCATATTTATGGAACCAGATGCGAATATTTTGCTGGTCATGTGATATATGAATTGAAAATTCGTAGTACCTTCTCCCTTCTGCTGTTAACATAGTATGCTGGTCCCAAGCTCAGGTAAAGGAGGAGGGTTTGAGGCAACGTACTCTGTACTATCCTCAGTAAAACAGAAATAAAATGCTGAGATCAGGGAAAGAGGTAAATAGAGTATACTTGGAGTTATTCTGCTATGCATCTTCTTGACGCATGGATGGCGTCAGGACGTAAGTAAGTTAGTCCGAACACAACGAACAAAATAAATACGTGTCTGCACGCTAAATGTTGGTACCCTAACTGGAAAGACCGAGGAACTTGCAAGAGCCCTTCGGAAAAGAATGCGGTAAAAATCGCTACAAACTTCTCTATTTTGGTAACCCACACGCTCAATATGGTGTTGGCATTGCCATCTCAGAGGGGTTCCGTGATGCCATTAAAGAAGTCGAATGTTTTGATGATCGGCTGATGAAGCTCACCATTATATTAGTTGATCGCACTATTCACTTCTTCACCGCGTATGCACCACAGACAGGCCGACCTGATGCCGAGAAAGATGCCTTCTGGCAATTTCTCGATGAAAAGATTTGTCACGTGCCTGCTGACGATTATATAATCATTGCCGGCGGCCTTAATGGTCATGTGGGTGAAAAGGCAGACGGTAACAGGTGCCATGGGGGAAAGGGGTTCGGAGCGCGCAATGCATAATCGATTTTGCGAAGACCCATCACCTTGTACTTATGAATACATGGTTCATCAAACGATTGTTTCATCTTCCTATATTTTATAGTGGGAACAGTAAAACGTAAATCGACTATATTCTCATAAGACGCCAACATTTTACCACTGTCACTGATTGCAAAGTCGTTCCCTATGAGACCATCGCATCTCAACATCGGCCGTTGATTGCCGTCCTGCGAATTAAGCCACCGATAAAACAGCGTGAGGAACGCACTGACGAATGTGGAAGAATCATGGAACCAAATGAAAGACACGATCCACAAAGCGGCCTCTGCAATCCTCGGGGTTACCAAGCCGGGTAAGCAGTACATCAACCGAGATACTTGGCTTTGGAATGATGATGTTGAAATGAAGGTCCGTGAAAAGAAATGCCTCTATCACAAATTTCTCAACGATAAAACGTCTGCTAATTGGCAAATTTATAAGAATGCCAACCGGGAAGCAAAGAAAGCGGTCACTGTCACCCGAGCGAACCATTTTAAAAATCTTTACGATAAACTGGACACTCGGGACGGCCAGAGATGTCTGTATCGACTTGCTAAAAGCGGTAATGAACGCACACAGGATATCGAACACTCCTGTTGCGTTAATGATACGAACGGTACTTTGCTTACCAACCGTCCAGCCGCAACGGATAGATGGCGAGAATACTTCGAGCAGATTTCAACTGAAGAATTTGCTCATCCTCCACTTCCACAATCATTGCCGACATTTGAACCAGCACCAGTCAGCGCAACTGAAGTCGAGGAGGCAATAAAAAGAAAGAAATCGGGGAAAGCAACAGGACCTGACGACATCGCATCTGAGCTCTGGAAAGCGAAGAGCTGGGACCCAACACTGTGGCTCAGTGAATTCTTTAACCGGGTTATTTAGGAAGCAAGAACACCACCTGACTAGCAAGAAAGTACCACTGTTCCAATATGGAAAAACCAAGGTAGTCCAGCAGAATGTTCAAATTACCGTCCGATCCGATTACTTTCCCATACTATGAGGATTTTTGAACGCATTCTTGACAACCGTCTTCGCGAAATCGTTGAAATAACCGTGAATCAAGCCGGATTTGTCAAGAACTGCGAAACTACTGACGCAATACACGCTGCGCGGTTACTCATGGAGGAACACCGTGAGAAGCATCGCCCTCTTTACATTGCCTTTCTGGATCTAGAGAAAGCGTTTGACCGTGTACCACACGAACTCATCTGGTATGCTTTACGACAACACTTCGTGCCAGAAGAACTCGTGCGCTGGGTTTAATTGCTCTACCACGATCCGAAAAGTAGAGTTCGAAGTATGGCGGGTGTATCAAAACCGCTTCGTGTCTTTGTTGGTGTTCATCAAGGAATCGTCCTCCAACCACTCCTCTTTGTTCTTGTTATGGACACCGTCACACGGGATATCCAACGTCCAGCGCCCTACACACTGCTTTATGCAGATGATGTTTTCCTAGCATCTGATAGCAAAAATGATCTCGAGCAACTTGTTCAAAAATGGAATGATGGCCTCATGCAACACGATCTCAGATTGAATTTAAACAAAACTGAATTTTTGACAACCGATCCCCATGAAACAGGCACAATCACTGTCAGTGGCAGTGATTTGCCCAGAACTGAGCGATTTAAATATCTTGGGTCAACGCTGTCCGCCAATGGAGATCTGCGTTATGAAATTGCTTGACGCATTAACGCAACCTGGATGAAGTGGCGTTCCACAACTGGTGTTCTTTGTGATCGACATATCAATGAACGTCTCAAATCTAAAATTTACCGCAATCTCTTCTGTCCAGTTGCTCTCTGTGGTTCTGAGTGTTGGCCGACTATAAAAGACAATGAAGGGCGTCTTGCGGTAATGGAGACGAAGAGCTACGTTGGACTAATGGCGTCACACGTTTTGATCACATCTGGAAATGAGGATATCCGCGATCGTTATGGGGTTGCACTGATCGTGGAAAAGTTGTGAGAGAGGCTTCTTTGATGGTTTGGTCACGCAATTCGTGCCAACGAGAATTCATTTGCCAAGATTGGTTTGAACGTCGAAGTCGATAGTAAACGACCAAAGGGCAGACCTAAACAACGGTGGCTTGATACGCTAGATGGGGATTTGAAAGCTCCGAGTTTGCACCCAGATCAGGCATTCGATAGAGCCAAATGCCGAAGCCGATCACGACGGGCCGACCGCGCTTGTGAACGGGACAATGGTTGCTAGTCTTATGGTTCACAAATAATTTGGCTTGGTCTAGATTATCTCTTTATTATCAGCTGCTATTATGAGATAACAACGACGGTTTAGGTACAACATCTTAGCGCCTCGGGTTGCACCAGAGATTCATTAAGCGTTTCCGAAAATAGGCGCACGTAGCTGTACAGTGAGTTGCAGACGGGTTCCGCTTTATTATTGGCAATGGCACTATCCCGGCTGTCATCAGGGAGCGTGTTTGACTAGTGACCAAGAGTCAATTGATAGAGACGGTAGCATCAACACACCACGCCGCACTGCGAGCAACAGTTTCAGTACTCGCCAAAGTACTCTCCTTTACCGTCCTGCTGAAGTCTCCGTTCAGGACGAAACGAGTGAGTATAGAATCTTCTAAAATGAATCCTTGGCATAGACCTGAGCTGAGTTCCTATGTCACTCGCGAGTCTTGCGATGTGTATGCAAGGCGTTCCGTTTGAGGTTTTGCGCTGAATTGCGAGCATTATGTCAGTTTTTAAGGATAAATGCTCACAAGCCAAAGAGAACGACTTTGATCGCCGTCGTACGTGCACGCGAGGTTTGCTAGTGATATCGAAACGCGCCTCAAATATTCGCAGGCTCTAAGCATCACGAGAATCTCAAATCAAGGATAAGATTGTGTCTCAATTGTGTATTGATTTGTCGTTACTGCAACTGCAATCACTTATATATTGTGGTGAAGAAGATTGGCTTTTGCGTTGTTGGTTTCAGGGACTGAAGAGATCCACTATTGAACATTCGTTTGGAACGTCGACGTGACTTATTAAGGCAGAACATTGCTAGGCTCAAATCAGCACTGGCAATGCCAGGTGAAGAAAAATGTGCAGAGGGTTTACCAGAAGTATGCCATCCCCAGTGAGACACATGTAGTTGAAATTCTAAACCTGAAACTTTCTGTCTATGCAGTCATTTGCTGCAGAATTGCGAAAGTCATTCCAAACTAACGGAGTATTTTTTAAGTTACTTGACGAATCTCAATAGAGCATCCAGACAGTGCAATTTTCGGTAATGAAAGCAAAAAAATATTGAAATGGATTTTGGAGGTTACTCGCCCAGCATGCTAAGTGGATATCCTCTGATGGTCAAAGAAATCTCTTTAGTTAGTTTATACATAGATCTCGCCAACGTCCCGGATAACAGGATGTCCTACGTCTGTATTGCCTTGACTCTAACTAATAAGGTTTTTGGCGGCATTCATGGAACGGTGTAACCATCTTGTCAGTGCATTCATCTGAGGGTACCAACGCCTCACAGCCAATTTGTATACGGAGAGGCATTTTCCAAGGGGACTAATTGAGTCCTTTTTGGTTCTGTATAACACTGAACCCCCATTTCTTCGTTACTGAATAATGCTAGTTGATACATTTGATGCACTTAGATGATAGCAAGTTGTATACCGGTACTAATGACCATCTTAGGAGTTTGTTGTGAATGGTACTGAGGTTCAGTCGTAATATTTGGAAGGAATTTGGTCTAAACAAATGTCGGATCTAAGCCATCCGCAAAGACCATCACGAGCCGGACATAGCATTCTACAGACATCGGAGGCAGAGACGTGCTTGACGTTGCAGCACAACGTCACCGCCAGATCGACACGTTACGCTAACTTTTATAGTAAAGAGCAGGCGAGTTTCTTGCATGCGGCTGTTTGTGAGGCAGATTGTGAGTCGACTTTACTTAACATGAAGGATCGATCTTCTAATCCTCTGAGTGGGGTGAAGTCAGATCAGGGGCGGATCGGTGCATGGAAATCGAAGGTAATGCACTGCAAATACGTGAATTCCCTTTGGTAACCATTCGTTGAACAGATGATTGTGTGCTGTGGAGCTATTTGCTAAAACGGAGGAATTTATGTATGCCATTTAGGATGGCATGGCCGCCACTTAAACTTATGAAAAGCTTATAATGAAAGAGCGGGTGGAGAACGGCGTTAGAGACGTTAGACCATTTTATTTCTGGTTGCACTAACAGGTAAAATGCTGCATGTAGGGTGATTCACCAACACCTTGCACACAAGCATGGGCTGATCATGTAAACGTGTCCAGTTTATTGATATGAGCTGGAGGTGGTACTATATAGTTCTACTTACAACATGTATTAGGACCGGTAAGTTCGCTAGAACTATGAGCTATCTGGCACCTGGGCTGGCTGGTTGGGGAAATCAAAAAAATTATGCGTTTCTAGAAAGTGGCTATAGTTCCTATAATATTGTCAGCTAAATATATTGTACCTACATTTTGTACGTCTTCGCCAACTATGCCTAATCGTTACGTTTGAAGCTTTGCTGAAATGGTCTTCCAGAACTTCTCCAGAAACTTGCGCTTCTTCTCCATTAATCTGTGCAGGGCGACCCACTTATCGGTCATTTTGAGATAGTGAATGATTTGGAGGAGCAGCCCGTATCTGAATTTTACTGTGACTGGCCATCGTATCTACGAGTAGTGCACACATGGTTCAGAACTGTGCGGAAAGACTACTTCCTCGTTAGTTACTCGTTATAGTTAATGAGGAGACTACCGTTAACTTCTCTGATTGGTTTATCGAAGGTAAGGTCTTTCGTGATACATCATTTGCATGAGCTTTGCTGAGTAGCGTAATAAAAATCGTTTCGTTGCATCGCGGCAAATACTACGCTGGATTTTCCGAGATTTTCATCTCAAATAATAGCAGGGTTTGATTGAGCCTTCAAAACCTTCCGTTTATCGATCCGATTCCATGATTCTGTAGTGAGCTAGGTCATGTGATGCCCCTTCCGGACATGAACAACGACCTGAGTAGCTTTCGAGAGAAAAGCATCTTTAGTGTCCCAATGCTTACCAATGTTCTAAGGCGAATTCTTTAAGACGTCTGCCTACGGAGATAGTTCTTTGTGGTTGATTGACACCTGGATTATATAAATGGTCGTTATTGGGCGTGGAGGATCGCAGCTCTGCAACCATGCCAGAAACAGCGGGCATAAAGCAAACGACCGAGAGATGGTGATCCGTTTTGAGACTGATGTCAACGACCCTCTTGTTACGCACATTAAGAGGAAGCTCATAATCTACTGCTGATAGCAATGTGGTCTATCTGATTGCTCATACGATTCTGTGTAAAATCTGACCAAAAATGTAAGGCTGCTGTAAAATTGCAGCACTGCTGGAACATTTCTATATGAGCGCGGTATGCTACCTTGCTAGCTGGATGAATCGTATGAGACCCATTGTGACAGATTATCCAATAATCATTTGACCTTATGATACCAACCTTTAATAATGTTAATTGTAGCCAATCTAATTACCGTTATACAAGCAAAATATAACTTGTGTTTTTTTTTGAGAATTGTGGGGTCCTAAGTCCGCACCAACTTAATGCTGGACCGGGCCAAATGGGGAACAACTTACTCCCTCTGTTTTTGGTCCACGGACCCCTCGTTTAGCGCCTGCACCCAAACTTTACAAAAAATGTGACGGCTTTACGGTTTCTTACAGGTGAGGCAGCGTCTGACGATTTGCCTCTGCCTTGGTAAAAAACCGTAAAGCCGTCATCGCCTGACATTTTTTTAATTGTGCTGTTTTGGTCTGGGAGCCGAAATAGAAAAGAGAACGAATTTTATGTTAGATTTTAGATATAGAGGAGAGAAAAAACCCATCATTGCGATTTTTTGAGAGTAAACACGTCATCTGTCCGAACTGGGGTACTGGCATACAAGTTGACAACGCTGACTGTCTTGCATGATTAAATTTCACTACCTTACCCAGACTCTGCTTCTGGAACAGCAAAATATCCTATCTCGGTGGCGTCATCGGGATTTCAACATGTGTGCCTCGACTTCCAAGTTGTGGTTCCAACTTTCTTTAGATTAAGATTTAATGCCAACAGGATTAAATACGTCAATTTAGATTTAGATTTCCCGTATCATCAGCAGGTTGGGAGTGAAACTCAACCAAGAAGTGCATATTGGTGCACTATTATATGCAATCGCGAAAGGGCTCTTGGTATCTACTACCCCTAAACTTCGTTTCAGGAGGATCTTGAAAGTCTGAAACGACTAAAGTAGGAATTTAAATGGAAATCTCCATCATTCTCAGATCAAAATAAGGGAAAATTATCATAGATTGCAACCTTCATTAAGTTAAGTTTTCACAATAGAATATTTCAGCTGGCAATTTAGGAATATCAATCTGTTGGACGAATTGAACGACCCTTTTACCATCGTTAGTTTTGTGATCATGTAAATGGTGGCTACATCCTATAAACAGAGAGTTAGAATAAAACTATGCATCGGACCACCGTGGCCAATCAATGAGGACTAATATAGAAAGATGAAGATGAAAATAATAACGCAGTACCTGCTTGTCAAACAGTGGCGGGGGTATCGAACAGGAGGAGCATACCAAGTATGAAATCGATTCCAACGTTCTACATTTTTGCTGAAATTGTAGCAACATCTATCAGTAGCAACCGCTAATTGGTAAGGCCTATGGAGCAAATGGATAAGTGACAACACCTCTAACCTCCGCAAATTATTTGGCATATTTATAAAAGTTTTCGTCTCCATGTTTGGTATATAATATAATTACATTCTTACAAGTTCGACAATCTGGCACAGTAATTTCAGTTTATATCTGTTTGCTGAGATTGACTAATTCTTTACCAAATCTCCTTTGGTCCTAAAAAGGTTGGGATTTACTGCTCTGTGTAATAACTTTTCGCGGTCCTAATAAACATTTTAAGCACTAACTCACAAGAAATAAAATGTAAACAGATTACTCGTATCTTCCGTCAACCTTATTTATACTAACCCCCTCGAGATTTCATTTGCACGCAAAAAGATTTCAAGCAAATTTATTATTGGCATGAAATGGCGGCGAATCCTCAAGATGATTCCTGGCGGAATTATATGCAGGATATGAGGGTGTATCTCTATAAGAGCTGTGCTCACATATTTGTATGTATATTTCCGTACTTATATCAAAGTGATTATTATTGGAGAAGAAGAAGTTTCTCTTGGGGAATATGTGGACCCACAAAAGTGAATGCGTCCTCTGTGGAGGATTATCGCAGTGGAGGGAAAATGAGCTGTTTTTGATGGTAGACTTGGAAGTTGTTTTATTTGGTATCGAAAAAGTCTGTGCTTCAATATAAAAGCTTTCAATCAGTATCAAAGATAATATAATGTGGATATGCCAATTCCCTAGTGAATATCATCCAAATTTATCTTTTTCTGTTTTGACAACAGTTTGATGTTGAGATGACATTGACAAGCGACAGACAAATTTGAATGTAAACCAGAGATCCTAATTTACTCGAGAATACCTGGGAATGCTTAAAATAATTGCCATTTACTTAGAAAAGTGACCTCCTTTTACCAAGTCATTAAAATTGGAATTAAGGTAGCTTTTTCGAATAATTTGCTCAATTACAACTGGAAAATATTAAAAATTTTTAATTAATTTTAGAAAAATCATTTCAGGATCTGTTCTACTAGGATTTTTTGAAGGAGTCCTTTAAGAAAGTGATATTTTTTTAACAAATAATAATGTCATAGGTTCACACGTTAAACGTTTCGGTTGGCAGAGCAAGTTACATCGTTGGCAACAAAAGTTCTATGGTGGATATGGGCCGCACAGTCAAAGGCCATCTGAAAGTCTTTAAATGGGGCAGGACTCAACGATAGTTGCGAATTTCATGATGGATAATGATACATGTGGTCGGTGCTGATTACAAAGCAGTCAGTGCATTGTATAATAAATGAATTTAAAGGTCGAAAGGAGAAAAAAATAGAATAAGTGGGCGGCAGGTTTAGGTTACAAATAAATCCATATGGAGACTTAAGGCAAGCTGAAAATGTTTCTTTGACGATAAAAGCTCTCGGTGCAAGAGTATCTTCTCGCGAAACCAACGTGATAGTTAAATATTAGGTCTCTACCTTGTGTCTATACTTGGAGTGGCATAACTTGTTATTGTTAATTTCGCTCATACCAGGGGTAGAGCTGTCTTGTGGACTGTCCTCTGGGGGCAATATATCAGTTGTTAGACGCAGAATTTCATTACAACTCTTCCGTTTATTTCATCTGGGCTGAGTGAAAAAATACATAACATAGTAGAATCCATAACGATGGATCACTTGGCATACCCCATTAAATATTGATTCAAAGTACTATTGACTGTTGGTTTAAGATGGAAAAAATATGAAGGGAGGAACGAAGGGATTCTGAGTTAATGTTATCGTATCTCCTCTCAGTGTGTAAAACAAAGTAGGGAAAGGGAGGAGAAAACCTCAAGCCACATTATACACCATTCTTAGCTGAGGAAATTGAGCTGATGTATGTCCTGATGAAAATGTTGGCATTTGGCTACAAAGTCGGTGAAAACAAGTGATTGTTGAGAATGTGAGGGTGGTCCAAGCGTCCAGTTAGTCAATCGAGGACATTCTTTTCAGGAATTTCGAAGCAACAAGATATGAGTTAAAAATAGCGTAGGATAAAAGTAGAGATAGCTTCTAGCAAAAGCTTTATTGCGTTTTTAAGAGTTTGGTTACGCGCGCAGGGAGAAACCAGGAAAGGTTCTCGAAGGAATAGTGGACGCCATTGAGGCTGAAAGGGCAGGGCCGAGCGGGAAAGTGGACCTGGTGCTTACAGTAGAGAAGAAGCTGAACGACCTTGGCCTAGATCTTCTAGTGATCAAGTCGGACGGTCAAACGCAAGGAAGTGCTATGTCGGAAGAAAAGGACAATCCTCCGGTGGTAGAGAAGAACTCCAAATATTAATGGAGCCGATGGGTAGCACTAAAATAATCCTGGTAAACCTCCACCATGCAAAAGCTGCATCTGCAGTCATTTCTAGAGCAAGTGCAGAGGATAACATTGGAATAGTACTGGTTCAAGAGCCCTGGTATACCGGGGGCAGATTAGCAGTCTGAAGGAGGAAGTATGCAGGTAATTTGAAATTACTATTGTGAAAACCCAAGCTCTTGCATCATTTCCAAAATTAACTTCAGATACATATTGTTTCTAACTGGAGACCTCGTGGCTGCATAAGTTTCACTAGAAGCCGGGGAAAGAACTCGAGAGGCAGTCATGTCATCAGAATACTTGCCATATAACGCCAATGCTCATTACGAAGTCTGGGGAAGTAGCGACATTAATCGAAGACGTGAGTACCTCCTTGAATTTATTGTCAGCAATAAGTTAGAAACATATTACATAGGGAACACTCCAACATTCGTGACCAGAACTAGACAAGAGGTAATAGACATAATTCTAGGGAATACTCTGTTGGATGGGCTGGCCAAAAATCGCACGGTGTAAGATAAGCTAGAACAGAAAAAGAATAATAAGGAATCTCAGGAGAACGGAAACAATATCTTTTGCGTGTATGAAGAAGGAAAATAGCACATTTACCGAGAATGAAGAGGACAGGGTACATCTGCTTCATAGAACTCATTTCTCGGGGAAATAGGGAATAGCGCTCTGCCTGATATCCCGGCAATGAACGGAAGGGGGAGAAGGTGAATTGAGAACCTTCGGAAGCTAGAAATGAGAATCTTTAAACGACGGAGATCACCCGGTGTAGATAGCATTTTCCGAGAAGTACTACAGGGAGGCATTGAAATCATCTTAGGACCTCACCTATGAGTGATAAGGAGTAGCATAGCCGTGGTATATATACCAAGGGAATGGAGGCAGACGAAGAGTAGTCTTTATTTTGAAAGTGGGTGAAAAGGATCCTCTTTACACTAAATTTTTCAGACCATTCAAGCTACAAATTGTGAAATTGTGGAGAAGGTCATAGACAAATATACTAGATCTAGCGTTCCTACATCTCTCCTACATCCCTCCTACATCCATGTTAGCACGCTTACCAGGCAGCACAGACAGTCAACCGAAACTTCTCTGTATTAGCTGATGGATATAGTACGGGCTGCCATAAAAATAAAGGAAATAGCACTGTGTGCATTTGTATCCATGCATGGACATCGAAGAATGATTCGATAACCTATCGCACACAGAGATACGAGATACCCTAATCTGCAAGGGAGTGGAAAGCACCCTGGCTTTTTGGATAGGCAGAATGTTAGGGAGTAGGCAATTAAAAGTGCCGGCGGGTACAAATTCTATTGCCCTGAACATCATTAATGTGGAGCATGCTAGTTGATGGAGGATGATGTTTTAATTTGGAGGGGGATGATATTGACTTAATTTGTGAGGGATGTTGTATACTGGAAACATATGTCAGAAAGCCATAAGGGCTTAGATGACTTGCACGTCCATAGCAGGGAAAAAATGGGGATGCACCCGGAAAATGGTGCACTGGGTATACACTGCAGTAGTGAGGCCAATGACTGCTTATAGGGCGGTGATCTGGGCAGACAAAAATAAACTCAACACAACAGCCAGGGAATTATACAAACTTCAAAGACTGGCTTTCATGTGTATTAGTGGGTAATGAGAACTTCCCTAACGGCATCCCTACAGGTCCTTCTGGCATTGGCTCCTTTCCATCTGCACATGTAGATGCAGACAAAGATGGCAACCGTCAGAAAGTCTAGAGATACCAGTGAGGCGGAGAGCTGCCTAAATTGAAGGAAAATTGATATTCTTTCTAGGCAGCATTTCGAATTACTGATACCAAAGGATAAAATGAAAACAAGGTTTTACTTCGATAGGAAGTTTGGAACACGTTGGAGCAACAGGGAAAATTAGGAGAGCGTGGCAATGACATAAGACCAAAAACTGATTACCTGGTATATTGGCGGATCCCTTACGACAGATGAAGCAGTCGCCGGGGTCATGGCTCCAAGGAAAGCGCATTTTGAACCAATGGGTAAGCACACCGGCATATCTCAGGTGGAACCCCGAAAAGAATTATAGGGGTGTAGAAGGTTGTTATTCTAACCGATAGCCCAGCGGCTATTAAGGCACTCAGGTCCTAGCAGAGGAATTCAAAACTGGCTTTAACAAATTGAACACGCTTGGCTCATTCAATAAGGTCTGGATATTCTGGGTTACAGGCTACATTAGGCTAGAAGGCAATGAAGCGCCGGACAAACTGGCCAGGAAAGGTACAGCTACGCCACTATGCGGGCCAGAGCCATTCTGTGGAGTCGGAAATGGATTCGTGACTACGACATTGAAAGAAAAACGAGAACGGCTGAGGGAACTTTACTGGGCGAACTTACCAGGAACGGAACTGTCTAAAATGGTCATGGGAGGATACGAACCCAAGCGCTCGAAAGATTGTTTAAACCTCATCAACAAGAGCCGACAGATCATAGGTCACCGCAGACGAAACTATGACTTGGGGAAGCAAGGGATATCTACGGACACGGTCTGTAAATTCAGTGAGGAGGGTGCTGAAACCTCACATGTTTCTGCAAGTTATTGGTTTAAATGACATGCTATAGTTTATAGTAGTAATTATAGTATATTTGAAAATTGAGTGGACACCCCATTCAAGCTTAACTCAGAACCATAAAATTAACATAAAGGTAATATAGGGTATAGTATAGAGCATGATATTCATCGGGACCCGTGGTGAAAATTATGCGGAAAACTGTTCCCGGGGTGAAAATTATCTGGGTCGTTCCTTATGCGTTCCTCCCATTATCCATTATCACGGAAATTTATATTCCGGGCCCCTGAGAAATCTTCGGGGGCTTCGTCAGGCCTGTTTATATCTGAAACGCCGAAACTCTGGTTTTCTATTTGTTTTCCAATAGAATGCTGACAATCAAAGATCAACATTTTTTGGTATGGTTATTAAGCCTGTACATATTTAGTATAGACCGGTAGTTCCATATTAAGATGACGATATCCTACTTTTACTTTGTTTTGTTTTTTCGCCACTGGCTTTTACAGGTTGGTTGCATATGGTCCTTCGTTGTTAATCGGGGGACATAGCAGTGACCCTCCTAGCCTTACGTAAAACGAAAATATTTTGCTTGCATCTGCTTTACTTTCTTGGGGGAATTCTTGGTCTTCTGTGGTTTGTGGTCTGTTTTATTTATTCAACCACTTCTGCAATCCACTTCCCGTATTTCGGATTTGTCTTCTGAAAAGACGCCTTACTCGTTGTAAACTTCTTATCATCTTTCAGTCTAATTCATGTAGCCAAAAACTGTGAATTCTGGTGGATATTTTTCCAACTTTGAACGAAAACACGAACTTAAATTTTTGTTGCAAAACAGTAGAAAAACAGTATACTCCTACTGTTTTTAAGAGTCTCAAATATTTAAGTGCAATGGTACTGGAGACGTGTAGCCATGGTTTATGGGCTATGCTTCATCCAGAGATCTATGGCAACCACTTAAAGAATAAAGGTGGGTCTTGATGACTATTACGTAACATTGTCATGCTCTATAAGTTGATAAAAGCATTGACTTCATTTTGAATTGGTTGATTATAGGATTCACTCCGCATCATTTGCATCTTGAAGGCAAAACATACCGTAAGGGCTGTTCTTCGGCAAATTACACTTAATTTATATGTGTTAGATAAGATAAGCAGCTCTGCTCCCGAAACTGGGATAGCCTACAGCATGGTGGTGAGTTCCACCCAGACTAAAAGCAATCTGGAAGTACTCCGTGGCTCTAATAGCACTAATTGCTTCCTATGAGTACAAATCTGCATCTTCGAGGTGCTCGGCGACCATAACTAGTGCTGTGTTATCAGCGTAACACACCACCACGGTGGTGGGAAGAGGACGATTGAGGACACCATTGTTAATTTTTTTGCACAGCAGGACGGGGATTTGAAAGCCTCGAGATTGCACCCAGATCAGGCATTCGATAGAGCCAAATGGCGAAGCCGATCACGACGAGCCGACCCCGCTTGTGAACGGGACAAAGGCTGAAGAAAAAGAAGAAGTGGGTCCAGCACAAAGGCTTGTGGGATCCCCGTGAAGACAACGCACTCCTTGGGTCTATCATCTGTATCATACGAGAAGCCAGAACCTCCGTTCTTGCAAGTAGCTATTGTCAATAGCAGTGAGACAAATGGGAAAACCAATCGTTACCATTCTATATACGCTCCTATTATCCAAATTGAATGTACTCTTGGCATCCAAGGTCACTAGGATATTTGCTGGTACCACCCCTCCCGTGAATTGCTTTCTTGGCTAAGCCAGTAACCAATTTGATCTGACTTTACGGAACAAACACTACCGATCTGACTGGTCCCCATGGCTTTCAAAAATTGGAAGCAATCCATTATAGATTATCTGTCCTAACATTTTACCTACAGTTTTTAGAAAACTTATAAGTCTCTAGAAGGATGGCTCATTTGGAGGTTTACCAGCCATAGGTAGCAGTACCAATATTTGTTTCTTTCCTTGCTGCAGGAAATATCCCCTCGGATATGCATGCTTCAAACAACTCAGTACATATCCGGCCTGGATTTCATGGCGAGCTTAAGGGCCTTGATCGGAGTTCTATCCAAGCCCGGAGCTCCTACAGCTCATCTGTGCTTGCTAGTGGAATTGTAGCCAGATTCATAGATCCTTGAAATTTCTGAGCGCCCCTCTTTTGTTAGAGGGATAATCCTGGATTATTTTCAACCAGACAGTAGTGCTCGTGATCTGCAGAAGTGACCGACTTTTGAGTATTCTCATAACAATTCTATAAGCGCTTCCCCAGGGGTTTACATGCACCTCCGAGCAAAAATCCTTACAACATTGTTTCTTGCTCCACTGGATCGTCTCTCTGTTTGTCTGTGTTTCTTAGAAAGAGTTACACTTATTGACAAGAAATTTGTTAAAAACGTTCGAATTGTGAACTTCCACACACAAAGGTGAATTACATTGCTGCACGTTGGACTTATGGGGGGAAGGCATATCTCAAAGATAGGTGCAAAAGGCTTTTTTCATCGAATATAGCTATGTGAGGTACCAAATAAGACGTCTCGATCTTTTCAAAGCAGATATTAGTTTTTACATTGGTTGCAAAGGGGAGAAAACGAAGGTCCGAAAGGGGTCAACTATTCTAAGACCCATTCTCAGAAACTACTCTATCAAAAGATCTGAAAAAAATTAAGGTGATCCATACACACGGTATCTAAACGTCAAAATACGTTACGATATTTGCTTAAATAAAACTAATAATAGTGTGTTATTCGATTTTAAAAAATTACCGTGAACCCCTTTCAAGTTCATCTTAGATCTGTAAATTGTTATGTTCTAATATGGAGCAATATACCGGAAAGTTTGGTGGAGACTACTATTATTATTAGTGAAGTTATAGGTCAAAGTTATCCCCTGTCAAATTACTACTATGTGAGTATCACATCAAATTGATCAATCGTATATCAAACATAGATATAATACGAGCTATGTATAAGCGGAACCATCGTGTAGCCAAGTATTATTAAATAAAGAATCAAGAATACCTTTCATAATTGAAGCGCTGAGCTTCCGCTTATCGACTGCTTTGTGTAGGATATTGGTAACGCCTCGAAATACCTGAAGGTATTCTGAAAAAGCGAAGGGGAGTTGTTCACAGGGTGGTCTTCTATTTACACGTGTATGTAGTTGTACTTACATACCTCCTATAAATAGACTGGTATCATGGAAGAGCGTTCCTATATTGAGGCCCTTTTCCCAGCTTTTTTGTTCAGTGACGTAGGTCTTCTTTCTTTCTTCTATTTTTGTTTGCAAAATTATATTTCGCGACTCCGAAAGTTTATGATTTTAAATTTTTGTCAATAATTCAATTCCCCATTTTTTCAAGAGCCCTTCTCCCTATTCCAAAAAACATTGCTTTATACATAGCAACAAATAAACTCAAGTGCAATTAACTTTTGAAAGACTGTCACGAAGATGTGGATCAAAAACTCGTCAAGAAGCCTCTCAAGGCTTTCGCGGTAGGGGAATTGCTTTGAAGTAAATGTAATAGGGAAATGGGAGCTTGAAATGAAAGCGGACAAGTCGAATTGCTCTCCCGACTTCCAAGGGATATAATATAATAAAAAAAACAGCTTAATGTAAATTGGCTGTGGAACGCCAGCGAGTTTTATATCCTTATTTAAGCAACCATTTCCATCACAACGAGTGCTCGTGGTCAAAGTCTCGTGGGGTTCAGACGAGTGAATGGCTACCGAGTAGTGACTTTAACTATCAAGAAAGCATTTTTCTCATCCTAGGGATTAGGTAAAGAATTCCTTTCAGTAATAAGTTAAGACGCGACTTAGAGTGACTTATGTGGTAGGAGGTCAAGAGCGAATGACCGATCCTTTCATGCTTGTTGATGTATGACGGTGGGTGGTTTTTGACTAGAGGTTATATGTGGGTAATAAATGCTTGTGACTCTGATAGAATAGTTTCTGTGTTTTCAATACAATATCCTCATTATTATGAACAAAATGTCTTGGCATTTATATTATAGGAATCCGCATTGTTCAATAAATCGCATTATTCTCTTTAATAGATTTTCTAATCGTTCTTTGCCAGAATTCTTTTTGAATCCTGCACTCCTTCAAGGGGAAAATTTGAAGAAAGAGTATGGTTATGAGGACCTTGCAAATTGCTAATTTCCAGCAATATTTTCCCTGACCTTCTCAGTCCCAATGGTCTTCGTAGTAAAGAGAATCTGCAACAATATACGCAGCTACCAGCAGTTGTTTATATTCTTAATTCAATTTCCGGTACATTGAGCTGAAAAATGCTCTGGGGATAATCCCCCACCCTCCATCGAAATTGATTACGTGACTGGACCAGGGATTAGCAAGTTATTCATAATTACTTGCACATAAAATAAATCATAAAACTTTCACGTTTTCGGGAAGAAGGAGCATGCATACTTGGACGTCTGCCCATCTATCTGGTGTTTTTAATAGCCCTTGGTTTTTTTTCGAGGAACTCGAGATAAAGATGAAGTTTTGTTTTCAAAAGAGATCTTCTATTCTCTTATTCTTCCGGAAAATTTGTTATCCAAGAAGTACCTTATTAAAAACTTTTTTCTGTTCGTGAGGGAGGGAGCGCACTGTAAGGGATTGTAAGGGTCGAACATCACTACCAAGCAATGTATGTATAGGAAATGGGTAGAATTTTGGGGTAGAACATTCAGTTATTTGGACGTTTCGTGAAAGTTTACGTGGACGCTATACGAGTTTTTGACTGAAGTTTCACTGAGCGTTTATTCTATGACCCCTAAATTTGCTAAAACGAATGATTCCATTTTGTTACCATTACGAAGTTTGGAAGATCTGATGTCCAGTAATTTTTTCATGAGATCTTTTTATAAGAGCATATATACATCTTTTAGCAATTGTTTACTCGTATATCATCTATCAGATGAATTACAAGTTGATATAATTCACTCGAAACGTATTTTCTACAAATATTGGCATTCTTTCCATTTTTTTCCCGTACCAACGTGAACTTCATCTAATATATTCAAACTTTTCATCCGGTTATACAAGGTATTATCTTCCCTCGAGATGCGAGACCCATTGGATGAGTGAAAGCAGCTATAGATGCAAACATTTTGTAAACAATGAAATAAGTTGGGTTAAAGCTTTCGAATTCCATAAAATATTAAAAGATTGAAATTCCACCAGTTTTTGGAATGGCATGAGTTACAAGAATCCGAATTTCACGATCAGAAAATTTGAATAGAAGCAGAATTTTCTGGAATTTGGGTTTAATGGGTTGATTGAATTGAGGGTGGCAAATGGAGTAGAGAGGGTAAGATAAGAAAGTTCATTGTTTATAATGAGTTGGTAGCATCTTTAGAAAGTATAAGCTCAATTAACTTCTGATAGAAATAATATTAGAAAAGCATTTTCTCGGAAATTGACTTAACTTCCGTTCCTTCCTGAAGGATAATTACTCTGTTGTGGGATTAAATTTTAAATTTTCTACTTTGTTGAACGTAGAGTTGGGTGTCAACGCTGAAAAATATGTACATAAGTACATCCATCAAATGAAATTGAAAACAGCTTGATATAACATGCAATGTAGGGAAGCAAAAGGGTCAAAAAGCTCAAATATGAAGTGAGGTAAACCTCATTTTCAGAAACCAACCAACCGAAATCATCATCATCAACGGCGCAACAACTGGTATCTGGTCTACACCTGCCTTAATAAGGAAATCCAGACACCTCGGTTTTACCCCGAGGTCCACCAATTCGAAATTCCTAAAAGCTATTTGGCGTTCTGACCTACGCCATCGCTCCATCTCAGGCGGGGTCTGCCTCGTCTTCTTTTTCTACCATAGATATTGCCCTTATAGACTTTCTGGGCTGGATCATCCTCATCCATACGGATTAAGTGACCCGCCCACCACAACCTGTTGAGTCGGATTTTATCGACAACCTGACGGTCATGGTATCGCTTATAGATTCCGTTGTTATGTAGGCTACGGAATCGTCCATTCTCATGTAGGAAGACAAAAATTCTTCGGAGGATTCTTGTCTCGAACGCGGCCAAAAGTTTTTTTTGCTAAGAACCCAAGTCTCCGAGGAATAGATAAGGACTGGCAAGATCATAGTGTTGTACAGTAAGAGCTTTGACCCGATGGTCAGACGTTTCGATCGAACCAGTTTTCGTAAGCTGAAATAGGCTCTGTTGGCAGCCAACAACTATGCGCGGATTTCATCGTCATAACTGTTATCGGTTGTGATTTTCGACCCTAGATAGGAGAAATTTTCAACGGTCTCTAACTGGTAGTCTCCTATCTTCATTGTTTTCGTTTGACCAGTGGGATTCGATCTTGTTCGTTTTTTCGGTTTTGGCGCTGACGATGCCACCATGTACTTCGTCTTAGCTTCATTAATGTGCAGCCCAATCGCGCCGCCTGCTCGATCTGGATGAAGGTAGACTGTACGTCTCGGGTTGTTCTTCTCATGATGTCGATATCATCAGAGTAGGCCAGTAGTTGGGTGGAGGGAGAGGATGATGCCTCTCATATTTATATCGCATCGCGAATCACTTTCTCCAGGGCCAGGTCAAAAAGATAGGGCATCCTCTTGTTGTAGACCGTTGTTAATGTCGAATGGTCTTGAGAGTGATCCAGCTGCTTTTATCTGGCCTTGCACATTGATCAGGGTCAGCCTAGTCAGTCTTATCAATTTTGTTGGGATACCGAATTGTGTACAGTTTTACCCTGGCTATGCTATCACAGGCGGCTTTAAAGTCGATTAAAATAGGGTGTGACAGATGTCCATATTCCAGCAGTTTTTCCATCGCTTGCCGCACAGAGAAAATCTGACCTGTTGCTGATTTGCCTGGAGTAAAATCTCTTTAGTCTGGGCAATGATGTTCTAGGCGTATGGGTCTATCCAGCGTAGCAGGCTAGAGGAGAATCTCATAGATGGTACTCAGTAACGTGATACCTCTCTAATTGCTGCACTGTGCGATATCCCCCTTTTTATGTATGAGACAGATAATGCCCCTTTGCCAGTCGTCAGGCATTGATTCGACCATTTGATGGAATGGGGCGTCTCCATATTTAACCATATTACCTAATCCCCAACCTGAAGGACCGACAGGTACAATTTATCCCGTTTTGAGGTGCGGCAGAGAAAGAACTCCCAGCGATCACTACGTGGAGGTGGAGATAGAGTTTGGTAGTAGAGCTGTTGGTGTTGGTTCAGTAGGCGTTTCCCAGGTTTTATGCTTCATCGTGGGCAATCCAGGTTTCGCCCTGGGACCTACACTACCCTTTGACCTACTAACTGAAATCGAAGACCATGTACGATAGTCAAAATTAATAGCCATGAGTTCAGTCCCTATCCGAGGCATTGTTGACGTTTCGGTAGCAATAAAGTTTGAAAAAAAAATTCGAGTAACCGTGAACGATGTGCGTAGGGGTGATTGACACGCTATACCCCGCCAAGGGATGAATGACAAATATAAAAAGTACATTTTCAACCTCAGGGGGGGGGGGGGGGTTGAGTTTATGCGAGGAGGCAGTGGAGTTAGGTGAGGTCTGTCGCTTTAACCCCAATGGAAACTTGTATCGGTTACCCTGCCTTTTTGCCGCCGAAAAACTACAATAAGAATAGAGGCAGAGTCCAAAGAACTAACCTATGAGATATTATAAGACTGGCATAATGTCGAAATTGGGAATGTCGAGCACCGCGACAGGAACTTCGAAAAGGAGACAGCCCTGTTTCTTAGGAAACTGCACAGGTTGAAAAGAGTAGGAAGGGAAAATTAAGACTGCGGAGCTGGATAGTCTACATGGGGCAAATTTTTTTTAAATTAGGTGGATAGGGTGAATTTGGGCTATACAGCTACAAAACTAAGCCAGTCGTAATTGCGAAAGGGGGACAAAATACATGCCACATTCAGGGATGCTTTTAATACAAAAGTTGAAAGGTGCTAATGTGGGATGGATTGAGGTAAACTCAGAAGTGGAAACTAATATAGAACCAGACTTTTGGAGACGCGACGTTGACAAAGTGGGAATTGAAACGATGCTCGTTATCGGGCTGACACCCAGGTCTTCAAAGATGTTTGGAAATTATAGAGGCTCTCCACGAAGAATAGGAAAAGGGAGGATCTGAGCGAGTAGCACATCGAGTGGCATTTGTTGATATTTAGTATCAGCTTGTTCACCAAGCACAAACGCACAAATTACTAATCGAGACCTTTCATTTGATACTCACCGTGGAAAAAAATTTTGCACCTCTCCTTTCATGTATGCGGTGTCTTAAGTTCAGCGTGCAGCAATGTAATTCATCGCATCTGTGGGTTTACACTTCCAAACTTTCTACCACATTTATCGATCGGGAAAATCCTCATTTCGGATATGATTGTGGTGTTTTTCGCTGTTTTAACGCAACATCTTCATCTCCACTACCGCGTCGTTTACTGTCTTTTATAGTTGGCCAACACTCAGTAAATTTTATATTTGACACGTTCATTGATGCGCCGATTATACACACACACAACGCCAGTTGTGCAACGCCACTTCATCTAAGTTATGCTAATGCGTGAACCCATTTCATAACGCAGTTCATCATTGGATGACAGTATTGACATCAAACTGTGCTACAATGCAACAATGATGATAAACATTAGGGGCCAAAGTAATTGTCGCACTCTGTTTATCGCAGGGTTGGCGAAGTCCATCCTTCCATACACCGCTTCTCACTGGGTGGAAGCGGTGAACAACAACATGAATGGGAGGAGAGTTCGGTGTACTGGCAGAATAATCCCATTTGTGAGCAGGTGAAGGGTACTATGCATGCCAGAGAAGGAAGACGTGTCCTTTCAAACTTTAAATGTAATGACAGCAACGTTGAGATTTTTTCAGTGAATTACTGCCTTTTTGAGCAAGTTGGTTAATAGTTCAAGTTGGACGAGTCTCTCGACTACACTAAGATCACAGCAAATGCTGCAACAGTCATGCTCTAAGAGAAACTCCAGGAACTTAAACAAGCCTGTAGAACGCCTCGGATGTGTGACATGAATGTGGTCGTCTAGCCCAGAGCCGTCATCGCGAAATACTATTTCACGGATGCTGCACTGGGCATGGGCATAAGAGTGCCAATCCCTTCATGCCCCCTCTTAAGTTGCCTCTGACGTTCATCATCTTGCTCTCGAGTTTGATCCTTATATATCCCGACTCCACTCCTCTGTCGCGCGCAAGCCTATCATGTTTGATTTCCGTACGGCGAACTTCGATGGTCTGAACTCAGCCCTGGCAACGATCAACTGGGTTCCCTTCCTTTCTCCATTAACGTGTGACTAAGCACTCAACATCTTCAATAGCACTTTATTTGATCTTCTTCCCTGTTACGTCCTCTCCTCTCCAGAGTGCTTGTGCTCTTACCCTGCCTGATTCACCGCTGGAGTTCACAAAAAAACTTCGTCAAAAACACACTGCGTGCAAGAAGTTCTTGTCCTCTAGAGCCTAGGCTGACTTAATTTTTTTTTTTAAACTCTGCGTTCCTAGGCCAAATTCTTAATACGTAAGTCCAGAAAAGAATATCTGACTAGTGATAAAGACTTCTTGGAGCGTGGAAAGCTCAAAATTTCTTGTCCCACATTCGCAACTCCCGCTGTCCTGCCCAGCTATCCTTTCCGTCCACTAAGTTCTCTGCTAACTCCCCCAACTCTTTTGTGATTCAACCTGCCAAGTCTATATTCCCTCTCCTTCCTTCCTTCCTCTCTTCTTTCGCCTACCATTCCCCTTCTTACCCCTCTCCTTGTCGAGTACCTCATTGACAAACTTGATGCCAATGTCAGCCCTGACTACGACGATGGTCTTATAAACCTCTTTTTGTTTAAAACTAGTCAGAAAACCTCCCTTCCCCGGTCCCTTATCTTCAACAAAAGAGGAAAAGAATTATTTTCCTGGCCTATGGAAAGAGGTTCTCATCATCCCCATTCACAAACGTGGCGATCGTACTCTTTCCGAGAATTACCGTCCCATTTCGCTTCTCTCCTCCTGTTCCAAAATCAGCGACTGGTTGTCCACCCACTTTGGCCACTCTTGTCTCTAAGCATTCCTATACTACTTGTTTCCTGGGTTGCCTCTTACCTTTCCAATCGATCCTACCGCGTCTCCACATACTGCGCCTTCTCCACCCCTATAACGTCTCACAGAGATCTATTCTGGGTCCTTTGTTATTTTTATTTTTGATCAACGCCGACGACCTTAAGCTGTTTTCGATATATCGTCGCCTATGGATTGGGTTTCCCTTCAATCTAAACCGCCTGATTTGTTGGTGCTCTGGTAATCGTTTAGCTCTCAACGCCAGTAAGTGCCACTCTATGTACTACTCGCTTAAATTCTCACCCACTTCCTTCTCCAACTCTCTTAAAGGACATTCCTTATCAAACCATAACTCCACTCAATATCTCGGAGTTGCATTCGACAGTAAGCTCCACCTCGACGCCCATTGCCACGAAGTCACCAATCGAGCAGCAAGATTGTCATGCTTTATACTTCGCTCCTCCTCTGATTTTGATTCCAACCAACCCTCCTTAGCGCTCTTCAATTCTTTCGTGAGGAGGAGTAGTCTCGAGTACTGCTACGTGATAGTTTAGCCCTTGTAAATGTTGAATCAATTCCCCCTTCTTTAAGAAAAATTTTTCTCGTGTGGACTATCTCTTCCGATCCCGCTTTCTGAACCTCCTCTTTATACAATAGTGTAGAACCTATTTGGATTTATGAACATTTTTTATTCTTTCCTCGGGTCTGGTGAACTGTTTCGCCTCTAACGACCTTACGTGTCCTTCGTCGAGCTCGAAGTCTACTTCCATTCCCCGATTCCTCTTCTTGACTTTGTTGAAGTTTGAACGCATTAGAAGGTGGTCCTTTATACTTCTCTTCTTTAAATAGTGTTAAGCATAGTTTCAGTTATTTGCTATGCTATGCTTATGCTTTCTCCTACTCCTGAGGACAATAAGTAACTGGAGTTTACTCTGTTTATTGTCGGTTAAATAAATAAAAAAATATTCCAAAGATACCGTTGCCCATGCAATGGGAATCAAGATAAAAACAAGAAACCAATAGATCGGTATTTGCAGATATTATCAAAACTAAGAAATATTGAATGAATGGGCGGACGACAAGGACAACTTTCCTTTGACATTATTTAAATATTATAGAAATAAAGCATACACACACTGGTGATGAGGTGGTGTTGTCCAGCAGCTTTAGTTTCATGGGGGAATAAAAAACTCTGAAGCTTTAAACGGCCCCCTTTATAAAATTCGACTAGATTATTTTACGACTGTTTTTTTAAACGACCTCGCTTTTGACTACTTTTTTTGATGCAATCTGCAGCCTTTTAAGCATAAAATACGAAAGGAGATCACTAACAATATCATACCCACTTTTCCCTTGCAGGCAATTTATCTGCTTCAACTTTTCGTTGCTTGCCAATATTGTGCTTATTTTCGTCAAACAGCCCCAGCCTAGGATCCTATTCACTAACTTTTCCATACGGGATATCAAAATCAAAGGAAAAACTGCTTTGAAAGGAAACCTTACGTAAACTTCAATTTCTGTGGAATAAAATTTGGTTTATTTCGGAAGTCTTACTCTAACTTCTCCACTTATTGCCTTGAGTGCTTCACAATTCAGCAAAGTTTCTAATGATGCGGTGTTGCTGATTTGCACCTTGTTACGTTTCGGGAACTCAAAATAACTTTAAATTACTTCTTCGGTACTATCCACTCGAAGTAAACTCATTAACTGTACGCTCTGTCTATTAGAGCTAAGTACTATGTCAAAACTTTAATTAGACACCCTCGACGTGCCCAGGTTACACATTTCGACATTAATTTTCTCCCATAGGTGTCCTTTTCAAGAGCATGCACCATCCCTGAATGTACATATCTTTGCCATTCAAGACGAGGACAAAGGAGCAGCTCTGTCAAAACAACTCTTACGGACCGAAGAGCACGCAATCTAATGTGGCCTGGCTCATTTCGTATTTCTACGTATGCTAGTGAGTGAAATAATCTTCCCCCATATATGAAATTAAATTTGCCATGACATAAAACGTTTAGGAGACCATCTCCAGGGGGATGGGCGAGAAAGAATCATTTAAATTTAAGGCACACAAGAAAAGACAGATGAATCCATTATTCTTGAATTATATTAGCGAAGAGATGACAATGACATTGACATCGGACAAGGTCTCAGGCACGACGTCTGCTTGTGAACCTAAACATTTTTACGCTCGTGTCAGGACAATAAACATAACCGTGGATCTTCTCAGAATACCATAACCATGTCACTGAATGTCAGATTAATCTTGGAGGCATAAGGACCAGTTAAGGAAGAAATGAGGCAATGAATGGGGAAAAATGAAGCGGATGTCTGTGGGAAAAATAGAAGATAAAGTTTTCGCTTCATTATGTTGACCTTCCCTGCTGGGCAATTATTCATCTTTGGTCGCGTAATGGCTTGGAGTTTAATCCTGTATTGTGTAGGTATATTAAATTTCCGGGTAATTGATTAGACATCAAGGAATATTGAAGCTCTAAATGGGGAGAACGTCTCACTATTTTCAAGCGAGGCGGAATATCTTTGAACTATCTTTAATTTCGACTCATTCTCACTGGAGATTCTTTTCTCCGAGATAGCTCCTAATTGACCGATGGAAATTCTTGGAGGGTTAATAGTTCTTTTACAAGAGGATGGCTCCCAAATTAATGGATTTTTATATATGGTTAAACAGAGAAAAATTCGAATCTGAAATGGGCAGGCACGTGTTAATCGTAACATTTTTAATTTTATATGCCTTGGAAAATTGCTCCATTAAATATGAAAAGGGGGACTTTATTCGATTCCTTCTCATTTTCATTAAAGTCGACTATAAATTTAAAAAGGACTAATTTATTTCTACGAAAGTGTTGGGACAGCTCTTCGTTGAGTGCTGGCTAATATAAACGTAGGGCGTCTGTCACCTTCACAATTTACAAGAAGCAGAAGTTGAATGCAATTTGAATGAATTTTTCAAATTCTGATGAGGAAGGAAGGAAAATGAAACTTACGGTGTAAGAGGTTGGAAGCCCCCGCCATCTTTGGCAGTAGGCAACCAAATTTCTGAACATTGATATTCTTCGACTGCAATACTTTAGTGGTGGATTTTTTTATCACCGTTGTATGCCTCTCACTTCTATTGGAAGCAGATTAGACATCGCTTAAAAGAACATTCATTGCAAGGTCCCAAAAGGATGGCTCATAAGCTGGAAATTCGTAAGTTTATAGTGATTGGTAGATATGGCAGAATAAGCAATGGATTCATTTATAAGAAGTTCAGGGCTCCTATTATCTCCTCGGATGCCAAAGCCGACGAAAGGTAGAGGTCAAAGGAGGCTCACAACTAGCAAACAAAGCAGAGGGGTAGTGTCCGAATACGAGCGAATCATCTTTTCCCATGCTCTGAGAAAAATAATTGACTTCGAATTCATAAACGGTAACGTTATTAAAAAGAAGAATTAATATGGTACTCTAAAACCCAGTTAGTGAGGAAAAAAGCGACAAAGAAGGTAAACGTCACAAAACTCGAATGGCTGTAAACTCGAAAAGAGCAGTAGAGAGAGGACGAATGATTCTTCCTGAACTTCGCAACTGGACACAAGGGAAGTGAAATCTAAGAGGGAAGGCGGAATGGTGTATTAAGATTAATAATAATAATCGTTGGCGCAACAATCCATGTTGGATCAGGGCCTTGAAGTGTGTTAGAGCACTTCATTCAAGACCGTAACGGTACACTAGGAGGCAATGTGGTCAGCATTGCGCTCGCCCGAGATTATTACCCTGATTTAACTCAGGTACTCATTCACAACTGAGTCGACTGGTATCCGACGTCGAATCACGATACAAATTCCACTGCCACCAGTAAGATTTGAACCGCGACCTTCCGTACGACAGCCTTGTGCTCTAACCACTCAGCTATCCGGACACGGACACGTATTAAGATTAGTGTAATGATAATGGAGAAATAAAAGGAGAGTACGGCTCGAATTCACCATTATCTTAAAAAAAGGATATATCATAATATACGTCAATACAGGAAACACTACAGTGAAATTCGATTCCGAGCTGATTGGCCCTTGAGGAAATGTCAGCCGAATCAGATGTTCCGTAACAGGAGATTTAATCCTGGAAAGCGCTCTAGCCAAATAGACTGATCATTTTCTCAACAAGACGTAAAAGCCATTAGAAAGACAGACAAACATAGGACAACATTATACAGTGTGAAGACGAGGCCTTAGAAATACAATTCGGAGGACTTGGATTGGAAGAGGCGCAAAGCTTGTGGAGGCATCCAAACGCATCTATTAGTTTGCCAACTCTAGGAGTGCCAAATTGTCACCAGTAGGTAAAGTGGTGGGTGGTTTCTCCGCTTAGAGAGCAAACGTTCCTCAAATGCTGTCTCAGGTGTTTACCCACATATGGGCAATATGAACCGCTGAGTGTGGAGGAAAAGTGGGGACATAGCATGTCAACCACGCTCATGCACTATCGTTCACGAGACGCTTGCTGTTCTTCCCCACTGTTCTGTGATGTGTTCTTAGGGCGACCCATTCGTCGGCTATCTTGGGATGGTGGATGGAGATGTCGCCCCTCTTTAATGTATTACCTATCATTAATACGGTCCCGGGTAATCTGCCTGCGCATCGACAAAGTTCTTTGTTTCAAATTGTATTAGGCCACTGTATCCCGATGACACGTCACGGGCAAGCGTTGATGAAGGTTTTTGGATGAGCAGCGATGGATACTTTCCATGTTCTACTACCATATAACAGCGTACAAAGAGCACTAACACAGAATAGTTTTACATTGATGGTGATGTTGAGATAATGTGTCAACTGACACCAAGTTCGGTGCCACCATCGACGGAAATGACGCTTTTTAAATATATATGTTTTGTCCATTAATGCAGATAGGAAGAGTACTATGACCTGTCAGATTGAGAATCTACTTTCATTCCGAGTCTATTTGCCGCTCTTTCTAGGGTCATTTGACCAAGGTGATAAAGAAAAGAGATATCATCAGGGTAGTCGAAGTGTTTGAGGAAACATGTCATCGTCCATTTAACCTCTCTCCCTCTCCCGGGCAAAGACGCACGAAGACCGTCTCTGCTAAGAAGAAGAAATAATATCGGTAACAAGATGCAACGCTGGTGGACTTCGCTTTTGAATGCAAATTCCTCTGGGATTTTATATCGATGCAGAACTTGTCAATGTCGCTTAAGTAATATCTACTAGTTAGTTCAGAATACCTTAATACGTAGAGTATTTGAGATGCATCCCATATTCACTCTATGGAAAGCCTTGCTCCAAAATATTTCTCAGCATTTCGATGTAGTCAATATAGGGGGTCCAGGACGGAAACCAGTCTGCTCTCTGCCAATCAAGCTTCGAGATGTTCATTGATGCGTTTGGGGATTGTTTTTGCTATTATCTCTGCTCAAAGCAAGAGGCATCACTATTATCATTATCAACCGCGTAATAATCGGTGGCCGGTCTAGGCTTGCCCTAGTAAGGAATTGCAAACATCCAGGCATTGCACCAAGGTCCACCAATCCGTTATCCTAAAAGTTTTCTGGTGTCCTGGTCTACGTCACTGTTCCATATGCGGTAGGGTCGGAATGGATCATCATCATTAGCCGGGCTTCCTTCACTACCAGATTGTCGTGGTATCGTTGATGGACTTCGGCTATTAAATCAGCCACTTTCCTGTAGTGGGCTAATAATTTTTCAGAGGGCTCGAAGCTCGAAGTTTGCAATTCTTCTTGCTCCGAGGAATATGTGAGGACTAATAAGATAATTGTCTTATATATAAACAGCACGATTTGGATTAAATAGTTTTTGTAGGGTGAAATAGACTTTACTGGCTGCCAGCAACCGGGCAGATTTCGTCCTCTTAGCAGTTATCGATTGCGATTTTCGACCGTAGAAAGGAGACATTTCAAGGTCATAGCCGCCAATCTTTATTGTTTCCCGTTCACCAGTGCTATTAAATGTTCTTGTGTTTGTTTTTCGCGTTGACGTTCCCACTATGTATTTCGTTTTGCCTTCATTCATATGTAGCCCATGATCTGGTGCCGCGTTCTCGATCTAGATGAAGGCATATCTGTGTTTTGCAGTGACCACGGCTTCGCGACGGCAGCGGAATCTCATTCGCCTCTTTCTGAATTAATTAGTTCAAATAATGCATTTCATATTGTACAATTACCATAATCTTAGCTGCAGATTGCACATTATTAAATGCATTCGGGCGAATTAATATTGACAGAGGGGAGTAATGTGCCGCATGCGCATGTTACTGCAAGATGAACTCCCGGAGATCAACAGAGTTCAAGGCGACTGTAGTGGCATGGGGACCGGTTCTTGGTTGAACAGCTGTGCAACGGCTGGTGAGACGAGGAGAAAGGTTTTTGAGTTGGTATCGGGAAGAGCGGTGAAAGGAAGGTGGGAGGGAACCATCGAGGAAATTTCGCTGGAATATCTGGTGGTATCGGGCAGCCTCTGTCCTGACGCTTGTTAATGACTTGGCCTTTATGATATCGTCCAGACTGCAGATGTTGCAGCTGATCTTTCCCACATCGACACAGCCAGGAGTGTAAAGGGATACGTTGGAGCAAAGCAAGTTGCTGATTGTCTGAAAGGCGCCGATTTAGTTGTTATCCCAGCGGGCGTGCCACGTAAGCCTAGAATTGCGATTATTACAAATCTTGTGAACTCGTGTGTACCAATTGCCGCAGAAGCTTTAAAATCCAAAGGAAAATACTATCCCTGTCGTCTCTTCGGTGTTTCAACTTTGGATATTGTCTGTGTACGTAAATTCATTTCTGATTCAT
The DNA here is from genome assembly GCF_905115235.1 of Hermetia illucens. Lineage (NCBI taxonomy): Eukaryota > Metazoa > Arthropoda > Insecta > Diptera > Stratiomyidae > Hermetia > Hermetia illucens. The sequence goes on along the minus strand of NC_051849.1, from coordinate 164,736,041 downwards.
GTAAAGTTGATGTAAATACCGTTGACATTCCGGTGATCGGTGGACATTCTGGTGTTACAATTATTCCGATGATATCACAATGCAAACCAAAAGTGTCGTTTTCGCAGTCCGATCTTGAAAAAATCTCAGTGCGCATCGAAGAAGCTGGCACAGAAGTTGTGAAGGCTAAGGCTGGAGCGAGAAGAGGGCTGAAGTGATTTTAATCTGTATCCGTTCCGCGGAATAGCGAGTTGTCGGTGGATTTTCGTTCGCTTTGGAGAGATTAGAGTTGGGTAGTGCAAGAAGAATGGAAAATTTAATTATAATAAATTGGTGGAATTTAAGTTTGTCGTGAACGAGTGAGTTTTTTTGCGATTCGAAATGCCAAGCGAACATAATTCCACATCGCCAGAACTCGAAGAAAGGACTGTAACGAATTACTGATATCACTGTATGAGGTACGAGTGCAGTCGGAGGACTCGTGAGAAGGTTTTTGATTAAAACTGAGTTGTATACACTATTTTTCAGTCTAGTACATTTTATTCGACTAGGTGTTTTCGTACGGCACTTTACTCAGCCCATTCCGGCCCATCCACCAGTCCATTCATCGGAGTCGATTCAAGGAAAATATCGTTTTTTTTTTGTGACAACCTGTTCGCATGGTTCATTGCTAACCTTACCCAACGCGTCTCCGAAACAAGTACTCCATGAATCTGTACTGCATTCCTTTCTTTGATGATACTTTGGTCGTTTAGGTCACGGAACATATGCCAACCGTCCGCAATAGGCTGGACCTATCAACCTAGATACGCCATGATATCCCGGTACAGGTCGTGGGCATAAATGCCGAAGATGCAGGTAGGCCATGTGAAGTGTCAGTTAGGTTTTTCAAAGCTTGATTAGTGTCAAATGCTTTGGAGTTGGTGGCATATAAGACAGGGAAGTGAAGCAATCTCTCACGTTATGAAAGGTGATGGTATATAACCGGACGAGATTTATAGCCCACTTTAACTACATGAGCGGCAATAACTTATTATATGCAATATCGGTGCGGGTGAGAGCCCTAAAAGTTAAAACTAATAATAGGGAAATATTGGCAGTGTACTGTTCCAAGCGTATAAAGGATAACATCCCATGAAACAGCATCTGTGGTTGTTAGAATAATACCGACAGACTTTTCGGCAGAGAGATACAAAGCGGGTGCAATGGCGAATTGCGAGCTGATAGGAAGGCCATAAAACGATGGCAGGAGGAAAGAATGCGCAAATTATATGGCAGGAGCGTTATAATGTTCTGGTGGCAGCTGTTAGCGGAAGGGGGAGAGAGGTTTGGGGCTTAAGAATGTCCTCAAAGTCTTCCCCGCTTGTCGTAAGAGGCGATTAAAAGCGATAGAAATTTGTGGGCTAGCAACCTGCAAATTCAGAAACTTTACTGCTACCGAAAAGTCAACAACGCCTCGGATAGGGGCTGACCTCACGGCAACTACCTTTGGCTATGGAAAACGGACTATGATTGGTTTCTGGAATATGCGCGCGATCCTCGATAACAGTAGCGAGGGTCCTCAGAATGCTTGCTTTCTCCAACTTCAATGGGAATTCCAGCGATATGAACTGGGGATTCTGGGCCTAAGCGAAGTAGCATGGCGGGACACTGAAGGGAACTCCTCTCCCCCTGCCGCACTGATGACAAAGTGCTTTTGTAGTTTGGAATCCAATCTCTTGACCTGGGAGCCAGTTTGTGACAGGCTTCTAACTATAAGATTCCGGTGCAGGATGAGGAGCATCACAATTGTACATTGTTGCACACCAACAGAGGCTTTCGATATAATGGAGAAATATACTTTCCACGAGCAATTAAAAGCAGTTGAGAGGAGGCTTCCTAAAAGTGGCATTGAGATCGTGATGGATGACTTGAATGCCAAGGTGGGATCTGACAATACCTTGCTCGGCCATGTAATGGGGAAAACGATCTTCACAACCGCGACGATAATAGATGTGCGTAACAAGATGGGCGTTGACATCGGCGTTGAAAGGGATCACCATATGGTTGGTTGTATATGTTCGCTTGCGTGTTTCATCCGCCACTTTCTGCAGGGTTGGAGAGCGATCTCCTAAGTTCAACATCGACTGCTTGTATAACCCAACTGTCGCTCGACAAGGGGAGTATCGCCCCGCCTGAGAATATCAACGAGCATTGGGCCGCCATCAAGCCGCTCTTTTCTCGGGTGCTGCACAGGTTTTCACGCCCAAAGGGGCGTCATAAGATCTGGCTGACTGCGAAATCGCTGAAGCTTATCGATGAATGGAGGAGGTTGAAGCCTCTACTGGCCACTGCGAGCGATGATAGACGTAGCACGCTTGAACTTTGATACCGAGCGAGACCTCGGGAAGTTCAGCGTAGTGTACGCCGTAACAAGAAAAAAATTGCTGTTGTGCTGATCAGGGAAGTGGAAGACGCTGAAGATCGCAATGGGGTCAGGAATGTATACCGCGTCACGAAAGAGCCTGTGTGTGTCCGCAAATCTTTCGATGGTCCTATGAAGGACGTCTACGGCCGACTTCTTACCCACGATGATAAACAACTGAAGAGGTGGAAAGAACACTACACATCGTAGTTCCTCCCCTTCTGAATGATCGTTAAGGTCTCGGAGAAGAAGACCCGTTTTGACTGTGGTAATTGGAGGGGTATCCGCGTGCTCCCTGCCGTTGTAAAGATAATAGCTAAAATAATTCTGGCTGATTTCCGCTCCGGATACTTCTGCATTGACCACATTAACATTCATTTTGTAACAATATGAAAATTTTAGTTCTTTGCTGTACCTGCTCTTCATTTATTTCGAAGAGTTTTGAACAAGGAGTGTATCTGGAGTGCTCTAACCAGGAGGGGTATTCCAGAGAAACTAATAGCTATTATGAGAGCGGCATACTATATCGCAAAATGTTACTTGCTGCACCGATGATTTTCAGGTTCAAAGCGGAGTCCGCAGAGCTTACATCCTGTCACCGATATTATTTCTTCTTGCTATCTGTGACGTCCTCCACGCTGCTCTGTCCGGAGGAGGTTGAGGAATTCAATGAACAAAGACATATTTCCTCAAACACTTTGACTATGCTGATGACATCGGCTTGTTCTCTACACCGGGTCACGGAACTTGGCCAAATGGCTCTGGATTTGGAAAAAAGGATAAGTAGAGTTGGACTGAATATGAATACTAGCAAAACCAAGGTTCTTAGTCTGACGAATCAGCACTCTCACTATCTGCATTAATGGGCAGAGCATTGAAGCAGTCGATCAATTTGTATATTTAGGAAGTGAGGTTTCTGCGGACGTTGGGACCGAGCGGGATGTTGCCCAATGCATTAACAGCACTAGAGCCGCTTTCGCTGCCCGGTTTGAAATCTGGAAATGCAGTTACTTGAACATCAAGATCAAAAAAGCACGCGATGACGGCTTTACGGTTTCTTATCAGAGCAGAGGCAAATCGTCAGACGCTGTCTCACCTTTGCCCTGGGAGCAGCTGCTTGCGCTTGCTTTTTTGAAAAGTTTGGGTGCAAGCCCTAAGCGAGTGGTCCGTGGACCAGGAAAGAGGGAGTAAGTTGCTCCCCATTTGGTCCGGTCCAGCATTAAGTTGATGCGGACTTAGGACCCCATCATTCTCAAAACGAATATCTAAATCAAGTTCAGACTGTTCTATTCTAGTGTTCTTTCTGTGATGCTACATGGGAGTAGCATATGGACAGTGAATTCCACTATTACCAAGCAGATCCGAATTTTCGTTAATACCTGTCTGCATTGTGCAATAATCTAGTAGAAAACGCAATTACCAATTCCATTTGAAAAAAGCTAGCTTTGTGGAAGTCTGCAGCCTAATAGCCTTAGTTTGAACCATGAAAGGTGCTAAATTAACCGCAGATGTGTTCACAGTCCTAGCTAATGGTTTGAATAAACCAGGAATTACTACAATGTAGAGGAAGTATTTTGATATTAGCAGATATATAGATACTCTCTCTGCTAATAGCTATAATATTGTATCCTGAAAGTTGCAACTGTCTTTACATTTTGTAAATTAAATTTTGCAGAATTGAGCCTTCAGAGGCATCCTACAGATATTCTTTTTCAATAGCACAAACGACAAAGTTTCCACAGAATTCAGTCATTCGAAACGAAACTTTTAGAATTGAAAGAAAAATTAAATAAAGATGTCTGCTGACATTCCTGGGTTGATGATCCTGCGTGTGTTTCACTTTGTTTCCTTAAATTTATTGTTGAATGAAAACTTTTTCTTTTGTTGCCTCTTCCTGTCCCAAATGACATTGTCTTCCTTTATCAAAGCAACGTCCCAGAAGAAAGTGGATCATTCAAGTCCAAGAAAGCATCCGTATTTTACGTGCCATTAGATGTCTCTCTTCTACATAATACATTACCTCGGGGAACAAATCGAAGTGGCTCCATCCTTGAACAGGTGGTATAATCCGCACAGGAAGTTCACTATTGTTGGCAGGAAGTTTCTCACAAGCTAATTAATTACTCTGTTAATTACACGCCATGTCAACCTTCGATTCAACCAATTTTACCTCTCACTAATGGACGTTTTCTCCCGTTTTTTGGTTTCCGGCTTCCTTTGACAGGATTCAATACAAATGGTCTCAATATAGTTTTCCAGCAGGGGGAACGAGGCAAGTGACAGAAGCAGTAGTTTATTGTTGGCAACAAAATACACTTTCCGATAGCTAGATTGACATTTCGGACTTAAAGTTTTACGGAAAAAGGATAGAAAGGACAATAAATTTACCAGTGGGTCATCAGGGCTTTGTTAAAGTTGATGCTGGTTTCTGCTAAAATTAGGGAATACAGAGGGTGAAGGACTGTAGACTTTCGTTCTTTGACTTAAGAGCCACCACTGTATCCTTGATAGATAGCTCCCGAAATCGATAAGGTAATGAGTTTTTAGAAGAATTTTTCTTGAGGCTTGTAAAATTGCAAAATTTAGTCCAGTGGGCGTTTTTAATTCAGTTTATTGTAATTCGAATATCGGAGCTTTAGAAAAACTGTACGGATGTGGTCATGTAGAAAATGTTACTTTCCAGGACCTCATGTTATATTCTTCATAATGTGTTTTTATAAATTCCTTGTAATTCATAAATTTATGGTGATAATCCAATAAAACACATGCGTATACAGGTGAATTGCTCTTAACATATGGAGTCCTTAACCATAACTTCCTCGCACCGCCAGCTCTAACCTCTGAATAATCGTTTATTAGCTTAGTACAATGTCCTTGCACGCACGTTCCACCCAATGTCACCAGGAGTTCGAGGCTAGCCACTGTGTATCCCTTTGGGCTGGAGAAAGTTTTCTCAGAAGGATTTACGCAATAATACTCTGCGGAAATTCCTTATGGTAATTCACTGAAATATTTGGTGCGAGTTTGTTACCTCGTTTCGGGGGGCCCTACCAAATTAACTTCATCCGGAGAGAGTTTGAAAGTGAAATTATGATAATGAAGTGCGAGGAGAGCAACAATGGAAATTACTTTTTGCTGTAGAGAGAATGAAGCTTATGCGATTGCTCCCTGCAGGGCCCGCGGTCCTATCTAACCAGCTTGCCAGAATCTATGGTATTTGCAGCTCGTAACAGAAGCATTTGTGTCCTTGGGGCTAATGAGCTGGAGTCGTTGGGTCTCTGTGAAAGGGGCAATCTGGTGGAAATGTTCTTCCAATCAAGAAAATACGAAGCTGATTGAATCGAATGGAAATTAGTCTTCGTTCTTTCGATGTAATTTAGTGTTTATGTCGGAGAGAATTGTGAGCCGCAATGTCTCGGGTATGTAATTGATAGTATTTTAGGAGTGTTTAATTAATTCAAGTTGGCGAATACATTTCAGGACGACAAGTGGTGCTATTTATACCAGCGTGTATTTATAAGAAGTTTGTGGGAGCGTCAGATGTGGGTGGTTGATGTTTTCTATTTTGAGCGTGTTTAATTAAAGGACGCTTTCGGGGATTATTTGGTACTTAATGTAAATCCGCATGTTGAGTGTTTTATGGCCAAGTTGAACGAATCCAACATATTCTGGTATTAATGTTGGTTGCTTAGTGACGCAATTGTTCACCAGAAGATGTAAATCGCCTCAGGAGATTCGTTGGCGATTAATTTTGTTTTAGCTCCTTTAAAGTGAAACTTTTATTGAAAATAATGCTTCCAAGCGTAATAGGTATTTATATAAAAGTTCACAAAAAAAAAACGGGAAGAAAATTCCATTTATTATTTAATTCTTAAAACCAGGGTAAGGGCGTCACTCTTCCATGGAAGGAACTTTAAATAGGTTTTAGTGGGGTGAATATAACAGAACAGAACAGTGAAAAATCTACTCGATCTTCAGAGGAAGTGTTATTTTGTAATTGAAAAATGACGTAAAATTCGAAATAACGTAGATGGGGTGCAATATTTCAAAAATAAATTTACAGTATTATAAGGCAGCCTCTGCACAAACCAGTGGCCGGATCAATGGCTGCAAGGCATTCAAATAGTATACTTCTCCCATGAGTCGTGAGTTATTATTTCCAGCGGGTTAATTTATTGTGTCTAGGCGGAAACGCTGGACTTTCGTTTTACTGGTTCGTTTTCAAAGCCCTTTTCTATAATTCTACGGTGAAGTTAAGGAATTTTCAGCTGCTAGCACTTAGGCTATTGTTAAGCCCATTGTACTATCTCCGTAAATCGCCTATTCAATGGCTTCCTGCCTATGACGTTCGCAGGTTTTAGCGGATCTCCGGAGGCAGAGAGTGTGTAGAATCTTTACGCCCTACTAGGGTTTTCATGTCCAACTTCTTAAGGTACAACAAAAATGCCACTCTGGCGACCCCAGGTTCTATCGCAAGGATTTTCGCATGAATCCTTGCAATTTCACTCTTCAGAGTAGACTTGACAGTGGCCGGATTCCAAAAGCTGGTTGTGGGCCCAGACCTTCGGCGAACCAGTCTGTCAGCCTCTTCGGCACACATTAGGAATATTTTGTTCAGTCGGCCAAGTTTCAGCTGCACCTTATGACAACTCCACACCAACTGGCTTGATATGTCATTGCTGTTTAGTGTTGATAATGCTGCCTGACTCTCGGAATAGATTTAACGATACGCGTCTAGATTGCATCTGTGTTGAGAGTCTCACTAATGAGTGCGGCGTATGTATCTCAATCACGGGGCCTTTAGGACGGTGGTTCTGTTTAAGTATGTACTGTTCACCTACATGTCGCGTACCTGGATGAGGTGGTTCCGCGTATTCGTGGAACACCATTCATTCTGGGTATAGACGCGAATGCGGTCTCCCCTATGTGGCACAGCAAGATTGCCTCGGGCACATCATGCCACGGTGCTATACGTAGGTATTGTCGGAAGTTTGTTCTGTCTGAATGTCCCGTCAAGTGTGTCTAGGTTTGAAAGCTTCAGGAGCGGCAGTGATATTGACTTTACGTGTGTTAATCTTGCAGCAAGGGCATCTGTCCAGTCTTGGAGATTGTTGGCTGGGTGTATTGAGGTCGTGCTGGTCAATAGGGGCGCGAATGTGAGTGTTGATCCCCCACTTATGCCGGCGCGTTGGAATACGCGTGGGTTAATTGGGGTGAATATGTTGCTTGGATGGAGGAGTTAGTCGGCCGCTAACCCCTCTCTGACTTTGTCCTCTTGTTTGTTGATGAAAAGGTTGCACTGTTGAATAAATGGATGTGTTGTATCAATGATGACATGCTTATGAAGCCCGAACGAAGGGCTCGGAAGCATGTCACGTGATGGATGAACGTACTCGAGAAGGGCGATCAGACCCGAGTCTGCAAGGGACTCATCTGAAATGGCTCTGCCACGAAGCCTCACCGGAGGTTATCTGGTACCATGGGAATCGGGAGGGCCCTATGAGAGCATATGCTCCGGGAGAACTCCTGGAGGTTGTGTTCTCGGCCCGGTTATTTGCGGTTGGCCCCCTCGTGGGAGTTTCATTGTGGTTATGCCTACATCGCGAGCAGAGCTCCTCGGAGCTCAAGCGTGGAGTAGCGCTGTATAACTCGGGTGCCGAACCCCTTAGTTGCGGCAGAGGTGTTAGATAGGCTTCGCATCCACTGGTATGAATGCTGAGTATAAACCAGTACCGTTGTGCCAGTCATGGCGGGGCTCTGATTGTGGTCCCAAAATCAATCCGTGTCCGAAGAGGACCGTGGGATTATGCCTACACGGCAGGTAGGGGGTTAGGACTGTCTGCAGTCAGCGTAGTACTCATTGCTCCAGTAATACTTAGGCAACCAAGCCTCTGAATCTCCGTTGGCAGCTTCCTGCTGTTAGCAAAGTTCAGTCTCGGCCACTGGACGATGCATGCATACATCAATCAAAATGGGTTTTATAATGGATGTATACATCTAGTGTATCGGTTTTGGTGAAAGCCCCCAGGTCTTACCTGTCGCATTCCTACAGCACCAGAGCAATCTGTAGGATTTCCATGTTAACTTACCAATATGTGAATCTTTCTCCAGTCTAGCATGTGAAGGATCACACAGATTAACAGCGGTTCGATTCCATGTTGTCTTGCCACATCATAAATTGCCGCGAATGAGGCATAATTGAAGGCACTTTCGATGTCCATGAATGCGCCTAAAGATTATTTTTTTTGGACATCGTATTTTAAATTTTTGCTGTGAGCTCATGGAGTTCTGTCTCCGTCGATTTGCCTTTCTGGTAGGCGTGTTGCCTATGGTGAAGTGGCCACTTAGGAATGTGTGTATCCCTTATGAACCGATCTACTAGCCTTTCTAGTACTTTTAGTTGAACGGACGTTCGACTGATCGGTCGAAAACTTTTTGCGTCCGCGTAGCTGGGTTTTCCTGGGATCGCCAGTTAATTGGAATATAAGCGTGTGCTAGACATGCACAATATGTATTTCGAATATATACACCCAGGGCATTTATTCACTTTATTACTAGAGCAGGAATGATGCCATCCGGACCTGCAGTCTTGTATCTATAGAAAGAGTTAAATGCATGCCAGTTTCCAGTCTCTCGGTTGAGGGATGTATGCACCTGGCGGCCTTCAGATTAGATTGCTGCCTGGGAAGTGCACTACAAGCAAATGGTTGCATGTATGTATGGACGATGGTTTTCAATGGGCCCATGGAGTGGCACAGTTCCAAGATCTCCACCAAATTTCTTATTCATATAACCTTAGTTCCGAATTATTCGCATGACACATATAGACAGACAGATAAACGATGCTATGCAGAGTAAGACAGGACAATGATCGCCCTATCAAAGCTGTAACAGATATCCAGGGTTCAACAGGGCGATTTACCCTCTTTTGTTTTTGTCATTATATGTGGGCAATGCAGAGGTTTTTATAGTGCTGTCTGGATATCCGATAAAAGAGGCAAAGTCGCAGTATGGTCCTGCGGAAAATGATCCATTTAAAACACGACTAATGTCCTGGAAGACAGATTCACATAGATTAAGTGAGTGCGCGACCATATATTCATATATTCGCTATGCTGTTTCCGAAGCAAACTGTCATAATCCAATGATAACAGCTGGCGATTTTATGCTTGGCAATTGAAGTAGCGGGTTAGCCATCTTGGAAACTAGCAAATTAGCATATGTTCGTGGAGGCCCTATTGTAAGAGACGATACTGACGGGAGATGTTACAAATGGCTAGAAAGCAGAGGGCATATGACGACGCTCATTTTCAGGTGGGGTTGAGAAATTGCACAATGCGGCAAAGTTTTCCCAAAAGTCGGAAAACGTAGTCAATGTATCAGGAACCAATATGATTTGACGAGCAAGATAACCAATATAAGAAGGCGCTGGGAGAACTGCAGGCAAACTTACCCGCGTATAAGTAAATCCCAATAAAATTCCTAATATAACCACGAAACAAGCTCAGCACTTCAGGCATGAAGGGTTTTGATTGTTTCTTCTGAGAGTATATCCGAGTGCATCTATCCTATTTGTACGTAGCCCGTTATGTATACGCCTTTAGCATGTCAGACTACTCATTCTAGGGTGATATATTGCGGTGAATTTACATGATATACTGAACTTTGAGCTATTGTACTTTGTTAGTAATAGTATGATTTTGATCCAACTTGGCGTAACGTGCTTCATACTATAATCTATATTACTACAAATATTTATAACTCTAAGATAAACTTAAGAGGGGTTTCTACTTAATTCCCCAAAATATAGTAATATTCTATTTTTAAATTGTGATCGACGTATCAACGAACGTCTCAAATCTAAAATTTACGGCAATGTTGTCCGTCCTGTCGCTCTCTGTGGTTCTGAGTGTTGGCCAACTATAAAAGACAATGAAGGGCGTCTTCCGGTAATGGAGACGAAGATGTTGCGTTGTACTGGTGGCGTGACACGTTTTGATCACATCTGAAATGAGGATATCTGCGATCGTTATGGGGTTGCACCGATCGTGGAAAAGTTGCGAGAGAAGCGTCTTAGATGGTATGGTCACGCAATTCGTGCTAACGAGAATTCACTTGCCAAGATTGGTCTGAACATCAAAGTCGATGGTTAACGACCAAAAGGCAGGCCTAAACAACGGTGGCTTGATACGCTGGATGGGATTTAAAAGCCTCGAGATTGCACGCAGATGAGACATTCGATAGAGCCAAATGGCGAAACCGATCATGACGAGCCGACCCCGCTTGTGAACGGGACAAAGGCTGAAGAAAAAGAAGAAGAACTTAATTTGAGCAGATATCGATATGGAGAGTATTTTGAGGCGCGGACACTGTATAGGGGCAGCTTCATGATTTTTTCGGTTGGGTAGCTTCTGAGAATGGGTCCATTAAAGAAATCATCACTTTCGACCAATCCGACTCCTCGTCTTTTCAACAAATGTCAAAACTAAGACCGGCATCAAAAAGTACTAATGAAGACCATTCATTTGGTACCCAACATGACTATATTCGGTGAGAAAAAAATGTACACCCCTTCTGCATGTATGAGGACCTCTTTCCCCCCCTTTATCTCAACATAGGTAGCAATGGAGGTCAATAAATTTTTCGTGAAAATAACTCTGTGAGGAATACCTTTAATTCTGCGAGATGTTGAAAGTAATTGAAACTGTAGCCAAATCAAACGTTCCCAAGTATCTGGTGCGTAGCAATATATAATTTTTCCTGGAGAGGCTGTTATGTTACGATTGACTTAAACCTGTCGATCATCTTGAGGGGTTTACAAGGATCAATCTTCTCATGAGATTAATAATGTATAATAGCACTTTGGCGGAACAGCACCTTAAACAGATCCAATTATGATTGTGAAGGAGATCGAGATACTCAGAAACGAGGCAATTTGGGAAATTTGATCTTGGTTTAAAAACGCTGGTTCCCGGGTAGCAAAGCATAAATAATAATAATGGTTTGAGCAACAATCCAATTTGATCAGGGCTTTGAATGTGTTAGAGCACTTCATTCAAGACCATAACGGTATACTAAGATGAATGGATCATTTTTGGGCGAATTCTTTTTAGTATCCTTTTTTTCGTAATACCATTGTGGTTTCGTTTAAATTTTATAAAAGATGATGCCAGAGATACCAGCCGTTAATCAAATCAATAGCATGATTTCGATCAATAGCCAGCACAACCAGGATATCCACATATACTTGGGTGTGTATTCGAAGTTCCTGCAGTTTCACAGCAGCGTCAATTGGTAGACCCCACAAAAGTAGCTATAACATATCTCCTTGGCGATAGGCTTTCGTTCTTTCTGTCGTTCGGCAGTATAGATCCACTGAACTAAATTTTTATTGACATCATTCTTTTTGGTGTCCGGATAGCTGAGTGGTTAGAGCACAAGGCTGTCGTACGGAAGGTCGCGGTTCAAATCTCACTGGTGGCAGTGGGATTTGTATTGCGACCTGCCGTCGGATACCAGTCGACTCAGCTGTGAATGACTACCTGAGTCAAATCAGGGTAATAATCTCGGGCGAGCGCAATGCTGACCACATTGCCTCCTACAGTGTACTGTAGTGTACTGTTACGGTCTTGAATGAAGTGCTCTAACACACTTCAAAGCCCTGATCCAAATGGATTGTTGCGCCAACGATTATTATTATTATTCTTTTTGGAAGTATCATATGTTCCTGGAAAGGCTCACAGACAAAAGTTCCTTCCATTGGTTCTCCGCTCACAGGTTCGCTTTCAAGTTTTGAGGCCAAAGATGGAGGCCAGACTCAAAGGACTAGGACTTATTGGCTACGACCTTAAAGCTCTTTGGCATATGTGATACTCAACCAGTCTACGCAGATATTTTAGCGAAAATGATGGTGAGCTAATTTGTTGAAAATTTCTTGGGTTTGAATAATCCCATATCTCACAGCAAAAATATCTGACAAACATTTCGTAGAAATGGTTTCTGACACTCTACTTATTCTTTTAATTGTGTCGTATATTACTGTTCCTGCCAGGCGGTTATAGCAGTTCTTCACTTTTTGTGGTAACTATCGGTTTCACAGTGTTCTTATTAATTTTGAAACACATCTGTTTCGAATGTTTTGCAGAAACCGCTTATTCTCTCCTATCAAATTCTATCTCCTCTCCTTGCATACGATGTACGAGGACTTCCTAGAGAGTTTGTACTGACTCACTCTAGGTTTCTTGTGTATGGACCATAAATAAGCTAGAAGTTTCTCCTTGGTCTTTCAATTCCTCATAGCAGGTTCTAATGGAGTCTTGGTTCCAACTTGTGACAATTTCTGAGTATTTTGCCGCAATGTGTTCTACATATAGTCCGTTCGCCTATACTAGTCACCGTGAATTCCAAGTATCACAGGTCTGGCAGTGCAGCAATTTAGCATTCAACTTCTTACTACTGTTTCCGCCAAAAAAGTGTGACATTCGCATGGGAACCTGTTTAGAGTTCAACACCCTTTAGCTCCAATTATATTACTAGATCCCTCAGTTCTAAATCGGAGTGACGGCTCCTTATCATCATCAACGACGCAACAACCAGTATCCGGTCTAGGCCTGCGTTAATAAGGAACTCCAGACATCCCGGTTTTGCACCGAGGTCCAGCAATTCGATATCCCTAACAGCCGTCTGGCGTCCTGACCTACGCCATCGGTCCATCTTAGGCAGGGTCTGCCTCGACTTCTTCTTCTACCATAGATATTGCCCTTATAGACTTTCCGGGTGGGATCATTCTCATCCATACGGGTTAAGTGACACGCCCACCATAACCTATTGAGCCGGATTTTATCCACAACTTAACAGGGATGGAATTGCTTATAGATTTCGTCGTTATGTAGGCTACGGAATCGTCCATCCCCATGTAGGGGACCAACAATTCTTCGGAGGATTCTTCTCTCGAACGCGGCCAAGAGTTCGCAATTCTTCTTGCTAAGAACCCAAGTCTCCGAGGAATACATGAGGACTGGGAAGATCATCGTCTTGTACAGTAAGAGCTTTGACCCTATGGTGAGACGTTTCGAGCGGAACAGTTTTTGGCTTCTTAGCCAAAGCAAAAATCTGGTGGAATGGGGTGGTTCTGATCAGTCCCAGGTATCTTCTCAAAATACAAGTAGATATAGAATTAAGCTTGTTTTCAACGTTTCTGGGCGAATTCATGGTGGGCGTAGCTGCATACTCTAAGATAGGCCTTGCCACTGGTTTGTAGACTCATGGCCTTCTGGGGTGTGAGGTCCCAAGAAAAGCCAATTGCAAAATTAATCAGCCTGCTGTCCTTTAAGGTTTTCGAGATAATGGAATTCAAATGATCTCTGACCGAACAAGTTCTCGTTATTTCCCTGCCTAAGAAGGTGATGGACTCGACATAAGCATAGATGTGGTTACCAACTTTAATGAGCAGGGGTATGACCCTGCTTCCGTTAAAGGATGTAGATTGTGATTTGTTTGTTTTGATTGGTAGGCCCAATCTACGGGATTCATCAACAAAGAGATTAATCTTTCTTTGCAAACATTTGGAGGTCAGACTTCAATTGTTTCTGGTTGCCAAAATAAGGGAATCGTCCGCACATTGGAAGATTTCAATACTGTCAGAACATTTATTGACCTAAACGATGATCTGATTTATTGAATTAAAACACATCCTTGGGGATGCCATTCCCAGCTTGGACGGCCTAGTTGAGGGCGTGGATTGGATATTATCTTTGTCACCCATAGAACAATTTCAGCAGGAAAACGAAAACGTGTCATTATGTTACACAAAGTCGCAATATCCACCTTCCCGTAGGCAGGCTTTTACGTTCAGTTGACATAAGCGTAATTTGACAGTTAGAAAATTAAGTTCACTGGAATTATTATACTTGGATTCCCTACAGCCTGCGGTCGAAGGCTTTGTGACTTTACTTTCGATTTTTCCTAGGACTGTCCCATTTAGTAGAGTTACGGTGCCCATGTCTTCTGCGAGTCTCCTCTTTTTAAGTAAACCATTTTTCAGTTCTAGGTTAAATGCTTACTCCGATTTGCGACGTCCACTCTGCACAGATCCGATCCCCCTCCTGAAACAACCCTACGAATTTGGCTTCTTATTTCGGGACCAAACAAGTTTCTAAAATATTCAAGGAAGCGATAATTTACTAATGTTTGCATGTATGTACATCATTTATTTATTATGCATCATCAGGCACGTGCACATATGCGAAAATATAATCATGCATAATACGTACCTCACGTATTCCTCCATAACTAATTCAAGTATTTTGCGACAATTCAACCTCTGCTTTGCGCTGAGAAGTCCGCATCCTTCACTAATTAACTCTATTTAATTCACCAGTTCTATGCAGTAAGAAACTCAAGAAGATTATGAGCCCACAATGGACGTAATTCATTGCGTTATCCTTGTATATATTTTATCGCACTCATTGCTGCGGTGCTCATAATTGAATACACAATCACAAAGGTCACTTACGCTCGCAATTATTTTCACAATTATTAATATCGCGCTGCTCTCAAGAGTGTCCTCGGAAACAAATCTTGCAAAAGTGGCAATTAGGCAATTTTCATCCCCAACTAATAAAATACGGAATATACGCGTTTTCAGCCTTTGCTTGGTTTCTTTTCTATCACAAGGTGAAGGCGTAATTGGCATCCTTTCTATTCTATTTTTATATTGGTGAAAGAAGAATTCTTTGTGATGTCTAAGGATGGCTGCGTTGTTTTGAAAATATTCGCCTGAACGGATAAAAGCGATAAAGTTCAGCAACGAAGAGAAGTTTATGGGGTAGCATTTGCTGTTCAAACTATCGATATTCGTAGAAGTCCTTAGTTTGCTCGAATGGAGCTCCAGATAGAAGATTGTCTAATAAAAGTTGAAAGCGCCATCTCATTATTGATAAGTGTTATGGTTTTAGAAAGTAGAGTAGATGTGTTTTTGAATAGTCCTCACTCTATTGAATTTTGCTGGACTACAACAATTTAGTGTAGTATGATTCAGATTATCAGGAAAATCGACATCTTGACTAGCAATTACCCTTCAGGTTTGGCTGCACCCAAGTACAACCTTAGTCATATGGTGGTAGATATCTCACAATAAAGGAATAAAATGGAGATCTAGAGGCTTTTAAGACTTTACTAAGACTGGCTATTGCCAACTATGAGCGGGTTCGCAAATTATTTCCGGCATAGTTTCCCCAATAGCTCTTCCAGAGAGGTTCTAAAATCCTCATCTAGGGTATCAAGCCATCGTTGTTTAGATCGCTCCGGTTTTTTTTATCGAATTCCATGTTTAGGTCAACCTTTGTTAGTAAATAGTCATAGTGCGGATTAATAATCATACCATCGGAAGCACCTTTCTCGTCATTTCTCCTTGACGGGTGCAACCCTATAGTTTATCAATTGTGGGTGCCCTCCTTTCGGATGCAATCATAGTATGTTATGCCACTAAATGAATGCAGCATCTTTGTCTTCATTGCCTTTGACGGGTATCTAGAGCTCGGAATCCTAGAGGGCGAAAAGGTGAACCATGTTACGGCCAATTTTGAATTTGAGACGTTCGCTAATAATATCACGAAGAACGCTCGTTATGACGAGAATACTTGGTTTTCACCAAGTATACTAATATCTGCTATGGTTCAGATTATGTTCATCTGGTTTCTTCTTATCCACAAGTGGCTCCTACGTTTTTATCCAACTCACTTTAGGTGCTTCGGATTCGATAACTTTAAATCAGGCCAGATGAACGTTCAAGACAAATTGAATAGATGCAGGATCATCAAAGGCTGTATCGGAGAGATTTAGTTCATATTGTGTTGATGACAAAAACGGAAGGGAGTTGAACCTTACAGGAAGATAAGGTTGATTCAGTCAGCCAGCCAGTTCGTAACCGTATTGAGGATATAGCAGCATTTAGAAATGCACCGGGTATTGTAAAGGTACAGCCGCTTGGCAAATAGGTGTTCCAAGAAATGAAGGAGTTTCTGGTAGCTCGTTTTGGAAAGGCGAGGAACAACGGCATCCACATGTGCTCTTCCTTGCGTCGCTACCTTGTATATTATCAACGCAGTACGCGGCTATCTTGGATATGCTGGAGCAAGATGCAAAAATTCACAGCCCTGAAGCTATTGCTGACGATTTCAATACATGTGCGGTGGAGTGGGGTAGCCGGTTGACGAACATCGAGAAATGATTCCTTCTCGAAGCGAAGATAGATAGATAGATAGACAGGTTTTATTGCCCGTCCCAATGGTTTGACTGTCAACTGGTAAGATATGCCAAGACTGTTTTTGTCAGTGTTAATTTAGGAACCGTCATTCCTCATTGTTCTTATTATGGACACTGTCTCACAGGATATCCAAGGTCAGTACACTGTGCACTAATTTACTGAATGTTTTTCGCCTCACACTACGCGGTCTTGGACTGAGTGTGAACTAAACAGATTTTTTAACGATTGACACTGTCAGTAGCAGCAAACTGTTGAGAAGAAAGCGATTTAAATATCACCGATCAATTCATCAGGCAATGGTGAACTTCGTTATGAAAGTATTCCATGCATCAGGCCGATTAAATGGCCCTCCAGAACTGGTTTTCATCAAGGAAGTGCACTCTGGCAACTCCTCTTTGCTATCTATGTAGATCTCCTGCAACAAATCAGAACGTGGAATGAATTTAAACAGAACAGAATTTTTGACGACCGACCATAGTGAAACAGGTACTGTTATTGTCAGTGGGATTTAAATATCTCGGACCAATATTATCAGCTAATGGTGGGGTACACCAAATTTCTTCACACATTAGCCCAATTTGGCCAAAGTAGCATTTCGTATTTGGTGTACTTTTTGATCGACGCATTAAGAAACGTCTCAAGTCCGAAGTTTAGAGTAGTGTTGTCCGCTCTGTTACCCTCTATGGTTACGAATGCTGGCGGACTAACAATAGCACTGAACCCCTCTTTTTGGTAATGAAGAAAAAGGCGTTGAGATTGACTTATGATGCAAAACACAGCGATTACATCTGGAATATGAAATTCTGCTATCGATATGATGAAAAGGTTTGAGAGTCGGTCGGTCTGAATATCAAACTCAATTGACAACGATCACACGGTTGACCGAAACAACAATGACTTGATACGACAGATGATGATTTGTGAGCCTCTTGACTGCACCCAAGTAACGTCAATAACCGAGAAAAATGATGCAATCGATCAAGAGACGATGATCAAGCCGAGCTAAACAAGAAGAAGTTGACCTGTAAAATCTGGAAATCGTAATTGGACTTCACTAAAAATGAAAAGACGGCTGGAAATTGATGAAACTGGAACAAAATCAATTGTAATACAACAAAAGGACATCTTTGGATGGTAAGTTTGTATGGTGTGGTTCTGAAGGTAAGTAAAAATACTACTCTACAGGGCGGAATAGGTTATGACAAAGAAATGAGAAAGTGGGGAGCCGGAATGGGCTATTCCCAAAAGTATTACATTTGTTAAAGGTCCACATTGGGCGCTATTTATAATGAACCATCGTGTGTCGTTTCTCCGCGATCCTTTCCTGTATTGCATACTGCAGATACACTCCCTGTTCATCTTGTCGAAAACTTTCTCAGAAAAGATGGAGAGCGGGTGGAGCAGAGCTCTAAATTCCACGTATTTTTCGACATGGTCAGAGCAGAACGACCCAGAACGGAAGCCAGTTTGCCTTCTTTCGATCAATATTTCGAAAAATTTATTTACGCTATGCAGAATTATTTCAATGAATTTCTTTGCTTGATATGGCTAATGTGGTATGTGGAGGGAGTGGGAGGGTATTCATACATGCAACATATTTTTTCACCAAATATAGTCATGTGGGGTATCAAGGAAGCGATTAGTGCTTTTCAATGCTGGCCACAGTTCTAATATTTAATGAAAAACGGGGTGGGCGGGAACTGGAAAGTGGTCATTTCTTTCATGAACCCGTTCTCAGTTCATATATTATATTACTGTGTCCGGATGGCTCAAGTGGTTATAGCGCTGGGCTGTCGTAGGGGAAGGTCGCCATTCAAATCTCACAGGTGGCAGGGGGATTTTTTATCGTCAAATCGGGGGTAATAATCTCTAGCGAGCGCAATACTGACCGCATTGCCTCGTACAGTGTATTATAATGTACCCTTACGATTATTATTATTGTTATATTATATTACTATAATTTTAGATAATTGATCGCAAAACCATCTGCCGTTCATCCTCATGAAATGAAAAAATTGAAAATGTAGTAATATAGGCTATAATATAGAGCATGATCATACCAAGTTTGGTGGAAATCGCATTATTATTAACAAAATTATTGCAAGCCAAAGTTGTCGCTTCAGTGAAAATTTTTAGAGTTTGAATATCAGTATCACGCGAAAGTGAATAAGAGCAGAAATTCATAAAATTGCCATAATTATCGCTATGGTTGTCAAGATTGTATTTCTCATTTACATGTAAGTGCAAAGTTGTCAGAGGCTACCTTGGCAACCAAAGCACCCAACATAATCACGATGTCACTACTGCATAGAAAGCAACAGCTACTGTTGATCGAAGGGTTCAAGTCTTCATTAATTCTTATCTGTTAATTTCATCATCTGATAATAATATTAAATGAAGAACTTCGCCGCCATACGGGTCAGATTCTCATGGGCATGTTGATGAGAAGTCGGAAATTTTTATGTGGATTATGCCCGAAATTATGTCAGAAATGAAGATACTTTGTGTAACTTGACCTAAGGAACTTTTTTGTAAATTTATATAGTTATTTGTTATTTACCCCTTGATGGGGTGTAGCGTGTCAACCACACTTACGCGTCAGTGTTCGCGGTTACCTAAAATGCACTTCCTGATTTCCGAATTCTTGAGATACCTAGATTTCGTCTCTACTGTTCTGCGCCAAGTACGTACTGGGGCGGCCCACCCGTCGGTCATCTGGGAAAGTGGATTCCGCTGCATGACATAGCCCGCAATGCGATGGTCGCCCCTTCTTAATGTATGCGCGAATGTGCGAACGAGGCTTATGTGCCGCCATATCAGGCCAGCATTTTCTAATTATATGACGTAGACAGGTGTTCACGAAGGTTTGGAGCGTTTGAGCAACAGTGGGGGTCACTTTTCATGTGCTATTCCCATATAGCAATAAAGAAAGAACACTAGCACAGAGCAGTCTCAACTTGATCTTGGTGGCGCTGTTAATGCGTAGGGCAGCATCCAGTTCGATGCCCTCGGCAGAAACCTCGGTTCATAGATATGTAAATTGATCGACTGCTTCGATGCTCTTCCCATTAACACAGGTAGGGAGAGTAAGATGACTCTTCAGCCTTAGAGCCTTATCTTCTGTCCAACCCTACTTTCGATCCCTTCGAAATTCAGCGAGAGAGCAAACAAATGTCATCAGCGTAGTCAAGGGAAAATATCAACGCCCATTGGATTCTTCCGCATCCTGCAGACAAGACAGCATATAGAACATAATTGATAACATGAAGAAATAATATCGGTGATAGGATTCAACCCTGACGGGCTTAGACTAGGACCTTACATTTCTCTGTGAGCTTGCCTTGGTCCAGTCAGTGACATTTTCCGCCATCATATATCGTCCTAAAAGTAGTCATTAACTATTATGTCGCCAGATATACTCCAGATAGCATGGACATGTCGAAAACTTTTTCAAAATCGACGAAGAGCCAGTGAAGCGAAGATCTAAACTCCGCGTACTGTTCCACAATAGTCCGTAAGGTGTTGATATGGGCAACGCAGGGGTATCCATTTGCTGTTTGTCGATCAAGTCTCGATTTGTTCTTTGCAGTGTTGCAGGATTATTATAGCATGCAGATACCCCTCCAATTGCCACATTGAAGACGGGTACATTTCTCCGGAATCATAAAGTTGGGAAAGTTCTCGGATTTCCAGCATTTCCGTACGAGTGGAAATAACAGATCTGGAGTGATTATAGGTGCAGCGATAAATAATTCTGTGGGGAGACTGTCCAACCTAGCGGCTTTAATTTGTTTGAGTGCATTGATGGTCGAAACGATTTTTCTGCCTGGAGGAACAGGATCTATCCACATTTTCTGGTGACTACCCATTTTATCGAGAAGAGGAAGAACCTCTCTTTCCTGACTAGTGCAGTGGCAAATTCCCTTTTATCATGCCTCAAATTATGCTGAACTTCTCGGGATTTTGCTCGGTGGAGGAATTACACCGCGTCACGCTTGCTATCACTCGTAGTGGTCAGTAGAGTCTTCCACCCTTCCATTCATCGCTTGCAGGATTCTGCAGTCAACCAGATTTAGCCCCTGCTGCTCAGGTTTCCAAAATCAATCTGACAAGAGAATGCATAAATAATGTGTAATATTCCATCTAACTTTTCAAATAATTAATTTTAATAATTTTTTATAGCAATCTAACAATTGGTCGCTTTCCCCTAAATTCAAGAACCCATTTTCATGTGAACAATTCCAAATTTGATTTTTTGATAATTTCCAAAGGGTGCAAGTGGGCTAATCGTTTGTAGATCCTCACAAACTTGCCCATATTACGCGTCATTGGATGTAGGCAGGCCTTTAACCGTTGTTGGTTGGAACTGGTATGTCGTACAATATAATGCAATAGGGTGTAGTTGGATTTTTCAAGGCAGTGTTCAGGGGAATCAGGATTAGTGGGACCGGCTGATTGGATGGACAGCTGGCCAGCTGAACATAGGAGTTCGTTTTATTTCGTTCAAGAGCTGGTGTGATGTAGTCGATTGGGATTGTCTAGTTCGCATCGTTTTTGAGTCGGTACGTTTTTTTTACCGGTAATCCGCGGATACCTTTCGGAATTTGCCGGGAACAATTCCCTAAGGAGCAAAGTGTATTAGTATTTCGAGCCACTTACAAAGGTAACAGATATGCCGAAAAACAAGTAGGCGTTTCCAACAGCAGCGGCAGCGATTCCGTCCCGGAAGACAGGAATCCGTCGTAGATGAAGGCGAACCTATCAAATAAGACAAAGAAGGAAGACGACGAAGTGGAGTGAATTTCTTGCGTGAAGTGAATCGAAGTGCTTTGATCCCATAATTCGATTGGTGGAGTGGAGTAGTGAAAAAACTACTACCCCCAATTTGGTTTGTTGTGAATTCCTGATGCGGCGAGGAGCTTCAATTCTGTGTATGGCTGTGAATTATCCAATGCATATTGGAACACTCAATTTCTTAATATTATGGCAGGTTTGGTTACTTAACTAAAAAAAATTGTATATTCGTTGATGAACGGCGTGCCCTAATGACTGGCGTTTTAAAGAACCGTTTGGGCGCGGATTTTATTAACGTTACGAGTGTAAAACCAAATAAAGTAAGAAAAAACTCTTTGAAGTTACGTAACTGAGTTTATTGCGTTTTCAAATAAATTGTGGAAAATTGGAAAACTTTTTTGTGCATCCGTCTAAAAATAATGTATACACTATAAACATTTTTAGCAATAAATTGATTTGAAATAGGGGCTATATTGTATATATTACGATATTCTGATTTTTTTATGAATTTGGTAGTTCCTTGTAAATCAAACATTTCATAGCTCTCAATGGTATGGGGAATGATTTCTATCGAAAAATTCTTGGAGATCACTGAGTTTACTTTCATGCATTTATATTTTTTTTTCTATTTTTCTGGTATTCTTTTTATTCTTGAATTTTTTATTTTTGAATTTTTCTCATATTTTTATTTAGCTACAGTCATTATTATGTTTTAATTTTTTTTTTATAAATTTCTAACTTTATTTTAATTATAATTTAATATTTCTGTAATTAATATTTTTTGGAATTATCGTTCTGATTTGGATTCTGTTGTACAATTTATGTATTAATTATGAAGAAATGAATTCGAGCTAAATTTTTTCTTATTTTTCGGATCTTTAATCGGTCGATGTTGAATTTGAGGGGTAAGAGTATTTCTACATCCATGAGAGGAGTGGCGGAGGCAAGTTGCAAGTAAAGGTAAGCGGGTATCAGATGCTGAACTATTTCGAGCCCGTTGCCAGCGCCTCTCTTGTTACGCACATCCAGAAGACAACTCCTAAATTTCCTGCTGATCGCAAAGTGGTAAGTCGGATTACTCGTACGGTATCCTTCAGTTGAAACCCAACTGACTTTATGCCAGACTCTGTCCTGAAACAATGTCCCAGCAATGACAAGTCGGTGGAAACTGCAGAAATCCACAAACGTTCCACCATTACCGTTACGATCGCCAAGACTGGGTTTCCCCATCATATGTTCATTCACGGTGTTGTCTGAGCCCACCTTGGCATTCATATCATTCATCAGGAACAAAACATCACCTTTCGGAAGCCTACCCTGAACTGTGTGTAATTGCTCGCAGAAAGCATCCTCCTCCACTATATCGAAAATTTCCATTGGTTAGAACAGAAATCATTTCATTTTTGAGGATGAAAGGATTCTCAAGAACAAAATTATTCTTTCAAAAAATTAGAAAGCCTTTGAAACGTTAAAACTGATTGACGCAAAATATCAAGTTTCTACCTTCAAATATTACCAGGGAATTTTCCAGCATTTCAATCCTGCTACTCAATATTTGCTGTTCACATGGACAACATTCCTTGGTCATCAGTAGAATCGCACTCATCCCCACTTTTGAATTATACAATTACTCGTGCCAGAACCCTTCTCAAAATATTTGATAATCTCGAGTTCTATTGAGTAGATTAAAACTGGAAAACCGCATTGCTGAGCTCAATGAAATACAAACAAGAAATATTTCCAGAAATAACTTCTCTTGCCAAAACTTGATTTTTCACACCGAAGGCCATTTCAAACACAAACAACAGAAATGCTGGTATCCGAATATAATGGCAATCTCTCGCCTACAAATCTTACACTTTCACTCCCGCCAGCTTTAAGTGACCTTTTCAATAGTTTGGCTCTATCGAGTGCCTTATACGCAAATTAGACTTTCAAAAGAGCAGCAGGAAATTCCTTCCATGCCCGACAACCGATATCGTTTATCCCGAATTCAAAGAAATTTGAATGCTTAATCATGGAGCCGGTTCGAGTATCAAAACAGGAGTAGTGTATGGCAAGATGATGATATCCAGCTGCCTCTTTGTTGTTTCTTGGAATGTTGGACTTGTAGTTATATCTGAACGTTTGTATGTTGAAGACGAGTGGTGTTACCGTCAGAATGTCCTTGTTCAAACAAACTAACAAAAATATAGAAGAAAACATGAGGAAGGCCGAGATTAATACTAATCTTGTTGTGAATAGAATAGCTACGCCTTAATTACGAGATAAACTGGACTTACTGGGTTTTGCTAATAGAGAACATAACACTTTTACAAAAGGCTTTTCAAGGAGTCTAAATGAGAACCCCTTGCGTGCACTAATAAGAGCCTTTCCCCTCTGCTTTGTCAAATCCGGGCTCCACCATGGTGTTTTAGCCTTCTTTGGCATCTTGAGTGGACGGCTCCGCTTGAAAGCTTCCCCCAAGCTAGTTGTGATTATCAGGGTTGTTTTCTTAATTCCAGCAATGGATTTGATGTGCCTGCCGGAGATCGTAACTCGGGGACTCAGTTCTATTTTATACGTCGCCCAATCTTTTTTCCGCGGATTCTCAAATAGAGTGGTTGAAGATGAATCGATGCTCGTTACGACATCAACACGCCCGTGTTCTGGGAGCATGACATCGTTTGATACTCTCCACTGTCCGACAAGTGTCCTAATGTCGGGGATGCCACCGTGATTTCAATGACTCCTCGCTTGACCCCGTTGAAAAAAGTAGGTTCTTTATCCCAATTGAGGATATGCAGTTCAGTTCCTACTAGATACTCTAGTAATCTTTATCGTCTCGCATTGATGTTGGAACTTTCCCAACATATATGGTAGATGTTAACATCACATAATAACGGAATGGTCAGGCTCATACCTTTATTTTGGCATATTGGATAGCTCTAATGAATGCTCCATTGGGAACTTCGTCAACGTCATAGGAGGAAATAAGTAGAGCACCAAAGAGTCTCCTTATCTCCTTGTAAACTCTTTATGATCAGTTTAACGGTTGTCGTGTCGTCGTCACATAATTCATTAAACTGCCATGCAGGAGCGGGGTCTACTATTTCTAACATGCAACAAGTTAGCATGTCGAAAGTTTAAACCCGTGATATCCCCATCCCCACATGGATATGAAGTGTATATATGCTGGCGGTGATTAATCCGACAAATTTATTTGAGAAATCTGACACATCGTCAACAGTTCAAATGAATATACTATGAGCTCCAAGTAACGGTCAATGTCTACATGAGTCTACTGCATACGATACATGTTTTTCTGAAAGCGGAGCACCTACCTCGGACGATCCTTTCCCCTCGACATTGCAAAACGCGTGAAGAGGTCTGGCTAAGGAAGGAACTCCAAACATAGTGGTGTCGGGCCCAGGCTACTCCATTTCCATATTTGCATCAGCTAGCTACCTACGTCAATGTTTATTGTAAGACAGGGTCTACTAGGGCTTGTTTAAAACGTTTTGGTAAAATAAACCACATCAAAATTCGCTTATTGTCTGCCTTTCTATAACTCGTGCTTTTCTCGCGGAGGCTGTTTCTAGCGAATAAACATTGATCTACGTCTCTATGTATACAAAAGTTGGGTGGAAACAGAAAAATAATAAGTCTCGATTAGTAAATACTTTCCGAAGTAGTGTGATTTAATGAGTATGAAGCGCAATCAAGATAGAGAGGTGAGGAAATGATATGCTACGAATCAGGCGAGATGAAAGTAACTATGCAGTTCTCAGTCAAAGACGAACACGATGCTCACGGTTTCATTCATTACCACGGTTTTGTATATCAGACATTTTCATAAGAATGTCAAAATGTTAAGAGGGAGTATTATTTGGGCATTATGAGAAGAGGTATCACGTTGCTGAGTACCATCTATAAGATATTCTTCGCTATCTTGCTAGGCCGGATAGCCCCATACGCCCAGAACATCATTGGCCCATACCAAAAAGGCTTCACTCCAGGCAAATCAGCAATTGATCAGATTTTCTCTGTGCGGCAAGCGATGGAAAAACTGTTGGAATATGGACAACATTTGCACCATCTATTAATCGACTTTAAAACCGCCTAGGATAGCATAGCCAAGGTAAAACTGTACACGGCCATGGGAGAATTCGGTATCCCGACGAAATTAATAAGACTGACTAGGCTGACCCTGACCAATGGGCGAGGCCAGATAAAATCAGCAGGATCACTCCCAAGACCATTCGCCCTCGAGAAAATGATCAGTGATGTTCAGGTAAATGCAAGAGGTACGATCCTCTTCAAGTCCACCCAACTACTGGCCTATGCTGACGATATCGACATCATGGGAAGAACCACCCGAGACGTTCAAACTGCCTTCATTCAGATCGAGCAGGCGCCGCGAGATCTTGGGCTGCACATCAATGAAGGCAAGACCAAATATATGGTGGCAACGTTAGCACCGAAAACCAACCAACCAACAACATCAAACCGCACTGGTCAAACACGAAGAAGAATAAGGATAGGAGAATACAACTTTGAGACCGTTGACAATTTCTCCTATCTAGGCTCGAAAATCACAACCGATAACAGCGACGATGATGACGGTTGTTGTCAGCCAACAGAGCCTATTTCAGCTTACAAAAACTGTTCCGCTCGAAACGTCTCATCATAGGGTCAAAGCTCTTATTGTACAAGACTATGATCTTGCCAGTCCTCAAGTATTCCTCGGAGACTTGAGTTTTTGGCAAAAAAAATTGCGAACTCTTGGCCGGGTTCGAAAGAAGAATCATCCGAAGAATTTTTGGTCCCCTACATGAAGTTGCACGATTCCTTAGCCTACACAACGACGAAATATATGAGCGATATCATGACCGGCCGTTTGTGGATAAAATCCGACTCAATAGGTTACGTTGGGCGGGTCACTTAATCCGAATGGATGAGGAGGATCGCACCCGGAAAGTCTATAATGGCAATATCTACGGTAGAAAAAGAAGACGAGGTAGACCCTGCCTAAGATGGAGCGATGGCGTAGGTCAGGGCGCCAGACAGCTTTTGGGGATATCGAATTGGTCCCTCGGCGCAAAACCGGGATGTCTGCAGTTCCCTATTAAGGCAGGCCTAGTCCGGACACCGGTTGTTGCGCCGTTGATGATGATGATGATTAGCATCACATAATAACAGAATGGTCAGGCTCATGCCATTATTTAGGGCATATTGGATATCATGCCATTATTTAGGGCATTTCCAACATGCAACAAGTTAGCATGTCGAAAGTTTAAACTCCTGATATCCACATCCCCACATGGATATCCGGTTCGGAAACGCCGATATTAACAAAAAGTCCCGGTCAATCGGGTCATTCTCCTGTCATGTTGCCAGGACACTAAGTTGCTCTAGGACCACAGCACCGTTAGGTACTTTTTTTCAAAGCGGAGCACTTTTTATGCGATGCTATCTCGGACGATCCTTTCCGCTCGACAATGGAAAACGCGAGAGATGGTCTGCCTAAGTAAGGAATAAGGAACTCCAAACATAGTGGTGTGGGACCCAGGCCTTCCATTTTCATATTTCCAGGAGCTAGCTGCCTGGCATTTCGAACTACGTCTACTTTTCTTATAAGGCAGGGTCCGCCATTTGTTGTTTAAAACGTTTGGGGAAAATAAAATCACATTAAAATCCGTTTATTGTATGCCTGCCTATAACTTGTGCTTTCCTAACGTCGGATGCTTCTAGCGAATGATATTGTCTCTATATATACAAAAGTTGGGTGGATCTAGAAAAATAAAAAGTCTCATTTGGAAATACTTTCCGAGGTAGTATGGTTTAATGAGTAAGAAACGCAATCTAGATAGAGAGGTGAGTAAATGATGTGCTATGAATCAGGGGAGACGAAAATAACCGTGCAGTTTTCAGTTAAAAATTAACACGATGCTCACGGTTTCATTCATTACCAAGGTTTTATATATGATAAATTTTCATAAGAATGTCAAACTATTAACAAACTATTATTAAACTAATGGAGTATTATTTGGGTATTATGAGACGTCTGCGTGAAATAAATAATCAAAAATTTGCATTGAAACTCGTGCATTTCATTGCATGAACTAAAATCAGTTTTTCCTTTATGCTAATAAAAAACTCCGAATGCACACGTCGATAGATACATGCTATTTGCTTCGCTGGAATACTTATTATTTTGATGAAGCACGAAACGAATATCATCAGCCAAATGCTACCGAATTCACCTGATTTGCATCTCTATGATTCTTTTTTGCTCAATCTAGTCAAAAAACCATTATGGAAAAATGGAAAATACCATTGGTGTGCATACCAAGGACAAGGATAACGCATGCCTCAAAAAGGGCATTTTCCCATCTCTTTGGAAAGCGAGGCTTGTGCTGGTCAGCAAAGAGAAAGGCGACCCTGAGTTTTCGTCTCCATACCGACCACTTTGTATGCTTGACACTGCTGGGAAAGTGTTCAAAAAGGCCATCAGAAGTAGACTCGCTGGAGCGATACGTACTGCCGGAGGCTTACCCCCACGGCAGTTCGGCTTTGGAAGGGGGAGATCCACAGTTGATGCTGTCCTGCAAGCCGTGGATGAAGTTCATCGAGCGAAGGCACACAGCTGCCGATTCCGACCGGCGGGGCTTCTCGAGACGCTTGACGTCAAAAATGCCTTTAATTCCGTAAGATGGAAAGACATTTTAGGCACACTAGACAATACTTTCAACGTGCCGAACTATCTCTTATGAATATTGACGAATTATCAGAGGAACCGCTCCGCTAGGACCAAACCAATGATAATCGCTTCTTATGATAATCTGCCTAGACCCGACATACCTGAAGAGTCGCGCCTGGTCGGTTATGCAGATGGTGTCACGGTACTTGTTGCTTAACGCACCGTCGAAAGGAACAAAGAAGATTTGGCAAATTGATGCGACGGGTAAGCAAATGGATGACTGCTTACAGTTTCAACCTTGCACTGGAAAAAAACCAAAGTAGTCATCCTGACCAAAAGAGAATTCCACAGCAATCGGCGAATTGATAATCAACGATAAAGTAAGCAACTCAAAACATCAGGAGACAAAGCTGCAGCTGGAATTTCGACCTTAACTTGGGTCATGGCAAATATTGGGTCCTACGTCCAGCACGCGATGTCTCCTGATGAG
This sequence comes from Hermetia illucens, assembly GCF_905115235.1. Classification (NCBI taxonomy): domain Eukaryota; kingdom Metazoa; phylum Arthropoda; class Insecta; order Diptera; family Stratiomyidae; genus Hermetia; species Hermetia illucens. Next base: position 164,707,426 of record NC_051849.1, on the reverse strand, counting down.
TTCATCGCGGTTTGTTCTGCTCTACGGTGCAGAGGTAAGGGCTGATGCTCTTGGCAAGGAGGTTTATCATAGGCGTCTTGCACAAGTGAAAAACGGCAACGAATACCAAATGAGTGGCAACTCTCTTGACAAAATGAGACTAGAGGCCGATGGACTGCGCGGCTCATTGGCAACTTAGGAGTGCGGCTGAATTGGAAACCTGGTGAGACAGACTACTTCCTTACCCAGCTCCTAAGTGGGCATGGAAGATTTCGGTCTTACCTGCACAAGATTGGAAAGGCCCGATCTCCTAATTGTGTTTTTTGCAATGGAGTTGTGGACGACGCCCATCACAACTTGTTTTCTTTTGGAAGGTGGGATGGGATTCGTTGCCAGCCCGTTTTGAATACAGAAGATCTCTTTTCTGACATTGCCGAGGAGAAGCTGAGGAGTGCTGACAGGTGGATTGTGTTTCGCATTACGTTTACGCTGCAAAGAACATATAGCTCGACCAGTGGAGGGGCTGGATGGCAGGGGTTCCTTGAACTAACAGTTCCTCTCTCGTTTGGCGAAAGGAATTTTCTGATTTGATGGCTCGGAAGGCGGGAGAGCTCGTAGGCTAGTCCGAAGTAATGTTACAAACGATTCCAGGCTAACTTGACGATGGTGAGCGGTTTAGGTGGTAATCCATTTGGGGACCTTCTGGATGAGCAGCATGTGGTATTAGCTTCGAATTCGTTAGAAAAATTGTATATAACTTGCGTGTCATCTGAAATTAACTGGTGCAAATTGCTGGTCTGTTATTAACCATTCTCCGAAAGAAAATTCGAGTAAACTCTATTGAAAAACTAAAGATACCTTCATATACTTAGGAAAATAACAGGGCTCTAACACATGTAAAAGTCACGGTGTAGAATAGTCAGTATTGAATATGAAGTATCGAAACAAAAACAGACATTTCTGTGCGGGGAGGTATATCATCAACCAAATTTCTTCTTTAATGGCTCGCATACACAATCAACAGAATCCTGAAAAGGAGGTTCCTACTATTGTGTGCCTTTATTATCTATGGACTGGGTTCAAGTTAGATATTCATTGTGAGGTTCAGGCTCAGATTGTGCATCAACCAAGGGCTCTGATGTAAAGGTAGAAAGGCTTTCTAAGAATAAGGAGAGGTTTCCTGTATGCTGTGGTGGGCTCCGGGAACAACTTGTTGTGATGGAAAAATGCAATCCCCACCAACGTATTGGATGTTATCACGGTGATAGGTTTGTGCAATTTTTCCTTCTTCATTATTATCGTCACATTATTTTCATAAGTTTAGGTCGCAAACAATAACTTGGAATAACTATATTACAATCAAGATATAAGCAGCTGCTTGTCGGATGTGCCCTAATGGAAAGACCGTTAATATCGGTTCGAAACAGACTTATACTTCAACAATTTAGCTCCACCAAACTGCTTCTTGTCCTGTCTTCTTGTGTCCGGATAGCTGGGTGGTTAGAGCGCAACGCTGTCGTACGGAAGGTCGCGGTTCAAATCTCACTAGTGGCAGTGGAATTTGTATCGTGATTTGACGTCGGATACCAGTGGACTCAGCTGTAAATGATTCCCTGAGTCAAATCAGGGTAATAATTTCGGGCGAGCGCAATGCTGACCACATTGTCTCTTACATTCTACTGTTGTGTACCGTTACGGTCTTGAATGAAGTGCTCTAACACACTTCAAGGCCCTGATCCAACATGGATTGTTGCGCCAACGATTATTATTATTAAACTGCTTCTTATCTGAAAAGCTGAAACGTGCTAATCCTAAGGATAAAAAAAGAAAGAATATAAAAATGCAATTTAAGAAAGTTTGAACAACTTCCTACCACTTCCTACCCTATGTGAGGTAGTCCGTTTTCTTCATGACTATTAGATGAAAAGAAGGACTACGACCCACAATGTGAACCCGTACTATTCTTCTGGGAAGATGGAATAAACGCTTAATAGAAAGGAGGCTACCGGGATTTAAGATTTCCCAGAAACGCTTCTTTGCATGCACTGTCATCTTTAACGAAATCCAGTCATGGTATTCCGACAAAACTAGATAGATAGATAGATAGATAGCTTTATTAGTGTAAATCAATTCATGTTCAGATACAATCAATATTTAAGTGATACAGACTAAGTCTTTTCAACTATGGTAAGTTGTGCAGTATAAACAATCTTAATAAGTGCAATCGCTTCAATTCTCAAAATTCCCTAGGAAAATTTAAAAAAAAAAAACCTAGCTTGCAACTACCGACAAAACTAGAATCCATAGTTAATTGAGGCAACTGAAATCTGAATACGTAAAACAGACCTGCCCGATAGTTTATAGACGCTCTCGCTAGCATATCTTTATTGTAACTTCGTTGATACCGCTGACGCGATTATAAAACAGAAATCTCATTCACACACCCGACGTGGTACTAAAAAAATCGGAGTCACATCGATGTTCCGCTCTGCATCAACGTGTTGGCGACAATGCGAAACTGGACATGGTCAGCAGAACGAACATTTGTAAAAGTGGCATCAACAATCGATTTCGATCAACGGTTAAATTCTTTTGCAAGAAATATGCGGACTTCTGGGTAACATAAGTCCACTTGGAGTTCTGAAACAATGGAATTATCAAAGAGCGGACAGAGTAAAACAACAAAATGTATTTGCTCCGACGGGGATACAACCGTATATTGTAGGTCTGCTAAGAAACTTCCCTGCAACAAGTATGAGGTCAGGAAGGAGAATATTATTGACGCTTAGGAGAATCCCACTCTACCAGGATATGGGTCCTTCTCCACAGCAAGAGCTTTTACAAATGGAAACCGAACCATTCCCATCGAAAGCCGCCACCCGGAGATGGCTGTTTGGATTGCAAGGAGGCCTGGACTTTGTTTCTACTAGTTTTGTGGAGGCATTTCCAAACTGTGCCAAGCCTTGATGTTCGGAAGAATTTGAGAAACTAGAGCGGTTCGCTTACATTAATGGGCGAGGGTGTACCTGTCAAGAGTTGTCTGATTATCACAGGCAAAGCTACCGGTTCGAGACTTTTGGCCGACTTCGGAGCTGACTTACTGAACTATACTGACATCCGCCTTGACATTTGCTGCAAGAAGTCAGAAGATTGCGTAACACGGTTCTTCATCATTGATATTATACGGGCACTGCAGTAGATCTGCAATGATGTGATATCAGGACTTCTTGAAAGCACTCAATGACATTACCGAGTTTCCAAAGTCACCTCAGTTAAAATTGAGAAACGTCTCTATTATATCATTACAGAAAGCTTTCTAGTTGTCCAACGAGCAGGCCAACTATAGCCAAAGGAACTCATGTTGGTTTAAGAGATTTGTTGACTTCCGTGCAGTCTGTTAGTCAGTACTCTTCACCTGGAACAAAGGACCATGACCTTTCCTCCTGAAGAATAGAATGAAAGCATTTCAGAGGTATACCGATCCGATGGCAAGACTTCCACAAATCTATTCGAAGAATTTTCGGCTTCCTACTGGAGGGAGGACAATTTGTAATTTATGAGCGATATCAAGACCGTTTGATTGTGAATAGAATTCGACTTCATAATCCCTATCCCTGAAAGTCTGCAGGGATATGGGTAATATCTTGGGTAGAAAATTAGAATGTGACAAATTCTGCTTTAAATGGAGCGGTGATGATGATAAATACGTTCGTTGATGCGATCCGTCATTATTTTCGTGTATTTTTGGTTTCTAGCATGCGAAATAGCCTTTCTCACTTAGCTGGACGAGCGTTCTTATGATAATTTGTCTGGGTAAGAATGACGAAGAAAATCAAAGCCCGAGCTCGAATCTGACTTATCTACCAGAGAAGCGAGATAGGTCGTGAATTATGATCTGCCAGCTGAACGCAATACCGTTTTGGACAAACGTTTCGTTCTTTTGAATATCGTTGAACTACCCTGGATTTAAAAATTATCTGAGAATATCCACTTTCGTGTGATACATTCAAAGTTTTTGCTTAAAAGTGACAACTTTGACCTGTCATTGCCTATATTGATCCCATTGAACTTGATGATTCTAGGATGAAATTGAGGGGGGTTTCGCAGTCAGTTACCAAACATTATAGTATTAACTTTACTTGAATTTGAATTTATTATTAACTTGATTTGAACAGATATCACACCCTTTTGCATGCATGGGGACTCTCCCACCGTAATTTAACGTAGAATGATGTAACTCACTGTATAGGTGAGTATTCATAGTTCCCACCTCTCCCCCAAATTTGGTGTCAATCGCTATAATCGCTTCTGAGAAAAACGTGTGTGACAGATAGATAGACAGTAAACCAATTTTAAAAAGGATTGGTTTTACACGAAACGTTAAAAATGAGTTTGTGTCCGGATAGCTGAGTGGTTAGAGCGCAAGGCTGTCGTACGGAAGGTCGCGGTTCAAATTTCACTGGTGGCAGTGGAATTTGTATCGTGATTTGACGTCGGATACCGTACGACTCAGCTGTGAATGAGTACCTGAGTCAAATCAGGGTAATAATCTCGGGCGAGCGCAATGCTGACCACATTGCCTCCTAGTGTACCGTTACGGTCTTGAATGAAGTGCTCTAACAGACTTCAAGACCCTGATCCAAAATGGATTGTTGCGCCAACGATTATTATTATTAATAAAAATGAGTACATGCGGAAGATTAGCGATTGACATAAGACTGACTAATTTCAATTTAGAACACACAAGCCAATTTCTTAATGTTTTTGCCCTACGAATACACTTGAAAGAGGCTTGCCAGTTGCTTGGCTTCTATAAGAAACAGCTCTTTGCATTCGTGACATGACGTTAATCTAGTATTCCTGAAGTTATTTAGAGAACACTGCTGTTAAATCTGTGAGTTGTGAGTTGTAACTTACGAAAATACGTAAAGTTTTTCTTGCTTGTTGTAAGAGGCGACTAAAGGAGATAGAAATTGGTGAGCTAGGAACCTGCTAATTTTGAAACTTATTGTTACGGAAACGTCAACCACGCCTCGGATAGGAACTGACATCACGGCTACAGCTTTTGGGTATCGAAAATGGACTATGATTGGCTTCTGGAATGTGCGCACACTTCTGGACAACGGTAGCGAGGTTCTCAGGATGCTCGTTTTTTCCAACTTGAGCGAGAATTCAAACGATATAAGCTGGAAATTCTCGGGCTAAGCGAAATAAGATGGTATGAGTCTGGAGGGTGTTCTTCTTCCTCTTGCGGCAATGTGCTGCTGTACTTTGGAAAGCCAAGTATCAGTTAGATGAGGGGAAACTGGTGTCAGGTTGCTTCTGACTTCTACCGCAAGGCGCACTCTCTTGACCTGGGAGCTGGTTTCTGACAGACTTCTAACTGCAAGATTCCGATCCAGATCAGGGAACAGTTATTGCAGATCTGCTACGCTTGTACGGAAATCTTGGGAATCCGAGACCTATGCCAGAAAGTGGAAGAAGATGATGATCGTTAAAATTCGAAACAGGACGTGCACCCTGCCGTCGCAAGCACCTAGTACGGTAAAGTACACACAAGCTAAATGCGACGTTGTTTTGCTACAACGCTTGGTTAACTGACTGATGAGTAGTCGCTTTATACACTCTTACCAACAGGATTTGGTATGCCAAGAACTCCACTCCAATAAAATGCGGTCCGCTCCATTCAACTTAATCCTCACTTTGCTATCAAGCATTATACATCCGTTCAGTAGCAGCTAAAAAAATTTCCCACGGAGAACAAACGCAAATGGCCTTTTCCATTGATTCTGTGAAAAGTCTTGTTGGACTCGGAATCAATAAGAGGCGAATGTAAGTCAATAGAAAAGGTTTCCTTCTTGGGTAAAATAGTTATAGAATTGTTATATAATCACTATCACTACTTCGGCGATCATTTGTTCCTTTTCTCAATGGCGGATCCTCTTTTGATAATAATAGGTGGTTGAACGGAGATTCAAATCCCTCTCCTCACTCTACTATGTTATATAGTTTATATGCGGCATTGTAGTGTTTAGTGCAAGGTAATTAACCACGAAAAACAGGCTGCTGTTTAGTCGAACATTATTTAAGTTAATATCGTGGCGGCATGAAGGAAGCAAGTACCTTTTCTATCATTCAGCGCGAAGGGGATGTTATTCTTTTCCGCCTTTTTCTTCTCTTTCTTTGATTAGTATTTGAGGCCATTATACAACTAACAAACTCAATTAAAGCAGTAAATAGTCCTTAGAGATTATGAGGAGGTTTTAATAGTGATTTTGCGATTGTTTTGCTAAATAGCGATGACAGCTCACCTCAGCTTAACGTTCTCTCTAGCCTCCCTTTGCAAACCAAGTCAATCTCAAAATTGGTAAAATTACACGCTGTCAACTGGGAAACGTCCTTTTTATTTTGCTTTGATTAGACTGCCTTTTTGATAGGAGACATTTTTCCATTAGCGTCTGTTGGGCTTATAAAAGTAGACGTTTAGGGAGGGTGAAAATCAACTCCTCGTTAACGGTAACTTTCATTTCCATACTAACTGACATCTTTCAATTATGGTCCTCTTCTGAAAAACAACTTTATTTGAAATTTAAGAAGATGAATGAAGCTGTAGCCAGCTATGAATACCCAATGTACCCTTAAAAGTTCACAATAACTTCAACTTTATCAAAATTTCCATTCAACAGCGGTAACACCTCTACCCTTCCAGACTTATTGACCTTTTAGTGCTGAAAGACAATATTATATGTTAGACCTACGACAAGTATCCACCCCCCATGAGTTGAGTTGAAAGGAACATATTACAGGGCGGAGTTGGATGGAAGGATTATTGGCTCGGAACTAGTTAGATGACCGGTACAGTCCTCGTAGCAAACTGGAGAGTTTTAATCGGAAAATTTTGACGCCGCAGGACTTTTGAAAGAGCCGCCTTGAAACGAAGATAACGTTACTTCTCTGAAATTTTCCGATATGAGACAGAAACCTTATTTCTGGTCACGTAAAGGGAGAATTTGATTAAAATTTTCCGAACATAAGCATTTAAGGCATCGCAAACGGGAAAGAAAACTTTAGTACCCAATCTACGGACACTCGTCCAATCGCGTATTGGCTCGGATATGTTCGATTAAGTTAAATTGCGGATGTTATTTGTAGACATGCCTCCGTTTTCAATCAGCATAAAAATGATTATGTGGAGGCAATCATAAAAGGACGACGGCAGTTTGATTTTCAATTTGTCTGCCCCCTTGTTTGTCAGAATTGGATGCAATAACAATTACGGAACTGACACGAAAGAATCTAATTACAGGACTCCCGGGGATATGAATGTTCTTCGCGTTCTTGTAGTGCTAGCGAAAGGCCCATCGGGGGGCTGGACGGTTGCCAGGGATCCATTGAAGTTTTAATTTAACGAACGAAAATGCAATTGGACTTTTGCCTGTAAGTGGCATTCGGAGCTGATTGCAACCGAGCTCCAGACAACTTTATTTGATTTTATGAACGAAGTACTCGAAGGCAATGCAATTTTTTGAAAAGTTTTCTTCCGGGTTCTTCGTTGCGGAATGAACATATTAGGAAAAGGTAGTCGTTTGTGTTGTTTGTATGTTTAGTTGCGGTTGCGGTGCAGGGTCACGATTGAAGAAGGATATACTGTGTGATTTAGGGGAAAAGCTGGACGGTCATATTGATTTTGCCTCTGATTGGCAATATTTGGAGATGAAAGGGAATTTGGGAGAAAATAAATTTTGATTTGTTTACCACTTCTTCCAAAGCTTTAAAATTCCAGAGTTCAATATGTCATACAGTGAAAATCTATAGATGTTTTTGCGGTCTTATTTATAGCGTCATGGAAATTTATTCATGCAATAACTTTTATAGCTTTGGATAGGATTTGAAAGATAACTTGAAAGGAAATTGGCTACGAAATCTGCTAAGAAAGGTCTGAAGCTTGATTGAAAGGGATAACGGATGGGGTACTACCTTCTGAGAAGAAAGACATCTAAGCTCCTCAGGACATAGGTAAAAGATTTGTGGGTGTATCCAAATTCTTTACGTCAGGTCACTTAAACCTTGAAGAAATATAAGAACAATCTTTCGTTTTCTTAGAGAGTTGCTGAGAAATTGAAGAGGAAAATTTTCCACTGAGAAATTAAATCATCTCTCTAGCAGTTTTTATTGGAATATATTTATTTTTGAACCTTTCAACCACATAGAAAATAAGAAAAAGTTATCAAATTGTAAATCTAAAAACTGTTTACCACCCTCCTCGCCGACGGGTATTTTGTTTTACATTTCAGGCAAGTATGATAAACAATTTTTCCTTTTCAAGCGATGGCGCTGACTTTTATGTCAGAGGCTCCTGGTCAAACTATCCGGATATATAGTGTGTTTTTTTAGAATATGTCGGCTTTCACTTATTCATCCCGTTTCTATAGGTAACATTTTCAAGGCACAGTGAATACTGAAGTTTCTAACGTACCACCTATGCTTTTTGGCCCGACATGTTTTTTCTTAGTAAGTCTTCTGAACCTTGTGAGTTGGGCCCTAAGAATATACTCCACGTCTTCCCTGCTTGTGGTCAAAGGCGAATAAAAGGAGTAGACATTTTACTGCTGCCGAAACCACAACGCCTCGGGGAGAAACTGACTTCACACCGAAGACCTTTGGCTATAGAAAATGAGCTATGATTGGTTTTTGGAATCTGCTCACGCTCCCCGACAACTCTATCGATGGCGCCCAGAATGTTCGCTTCCCCCAATTCGGGAGAGAATTTCAACTATGTAAATAAGCTGGAAATTCTGAGCCTAGGCGAAGTAAGATAGTGGGACTCTGAATAGTACGCTTCTCTTGGCAATGGGCGTAGGTGCGAATCCGGTGTCGGATTGTTTCTGGTGGTCTACCGCAAGGTGTACTCTCTTAACATCCGAGCCGGTTTCTGACAAGCTTCTGATTGCCAGATTCCGGCCCATGTTAAGGATCAACACAATTGCAAACAGATATGCACCAACGGAGACTAGCGATACAGTGGAAGTGGATGCTTCTAATGGGCAATGACATTGTGATGGTGATGGGTGATCTGAAGGTTAAAGTGGGCTCTGACATCACCTTGCTCGGACAAGGAACATGGTCTTAGCGACCGTAACGATAATGGTCGAAGGTTTGTCGATTTTTGTACATCACACACAAAGTCTGCTGTAAGGTCAATTGGTTTTCAACTAACCGAGACTGAGATTGACCACTTGGCAACCAACAGTAGATTTTGGAGGTGTTTCTTGGATGTGCGCAGCAAGAGAGGCGTTGATATTGAACTCGAAAGGGATCACCATCTGATTGTCGCTTACGTTCGCAGGTTTGAATAGCTGCAACCCCCCAAGTTCAACATCAACCGCTTCGCGCCATAAGATCTGCCTAACTACGGAATCGTGGAAACGGATCAATAAAAGAAGGGCACTGAAAGCTTTATTGACCGCTGCGAGTGATGCCAAGTGTGACGCGCTCAAACTTTGAAATCGTGCGAAATTCCAGGGATTTCTGTGTTGTCAGAAAAGGTAATTTTTTATTGTGTTGATCAAGGAAGTGGACGCCGTAGAACGCAACGATTTCGAAAATGTATACCGCGTTACGAAAAACTTTCGATGGTCCTGTGAAGGCAGTAACGGTCGTCTCCTCATTTACGATGACGCGCAACTAAAGAGTTGGAACGAACACTTCATGACAGTTCTTAACCGTATCACACCTAGTGAAGCTGCTCCACTTGTGGATGAAATGGTTAAGCAGGACAGATTGGATATCAATGCACTCAGAACGGAGTAAAACCGCTGAGCTCGGCGCTCGCCTTCCTTTCATGACCTTTAGCTATAAAATTATGTACTTGTGACTCCAATTAATTCCACGATTCATGTGGAACGGCATTAGTTTCCATTGACAATCGAGAGGAATTCCCAAGTATTAAGAAGTTTAAATTGTGGCGCTGCTAATTACACTCAGACATCTACCCGGACTAGCGACAAGTCTGAAGCCACCTTAATTGCTTTCAATACTTTGCATTATTTCCGTAGAAAGGGAAGTTGCATTTCCCTTAAAGGTCACTTAATTACTATACTTAATTAAGTTGGACGTAGGCCCAAGGAGGCGGCCGGGATTTCAGGGTTGAATCCGAAAAGCACGCATTGTATTTTCAAAAAATATGAAACGGCTAATAGCGTTCTAGAAAATGCCATTGGACCATTATATTCCGAGACCTTAAAGCAAATAACGATGGAAAATCTATTAACAGATTGTATTTTTTTCTAAGAATCCCAGCCCCATCCTTATTCAGCCGTAAAATCTTGGTATAAAACGAAAACAGATTGGCGATCTCGTGGCTCTTGCCTCATTTCGCGAAGCAATTGGCTGGGAGTTCGATCACCCAACCACAGTTAGATACTAGACAGCTACCTCACTCCCCCTTGCCCCTCAAGGGGGGAAATCAATGCGAGTACACACGATTTCAAATTGTTTTGCCCTTGAACATGAGCGAGATGTACCGAAAACCCGATCAGCTGTGTTTGACATACCGCCCGGACTTGCCAATGTATTGGTGAGATTGGCAAGTTTTTGCTTATGTATAAGTGAATACGTGAAACAACTTTTTGCTATATGGGTGAGCACGCCGTAGTACCAGAATAGCAAAAGCTCACCGATCTCTCTCTTACCAATACGATTTGACGAAGATTATGCCTTTTTCTTGTTTAGCGTCTCTGATGTGTACAGATAAGCTTCTGCAAGCACATTTGCAAGTGGGGTCATTTTTGTAAGGGTACTGCCTATAGTAGATCTACTGTGCACCCAACGTTAAACCCGCCAGCAAGTTGTCTAATTTTGCCTGCCGCGTCTTTGCTGTCGAACGACATCTTGAGTAACAAAAAGTAGGAGTTTGCAATGAACACGCGGTGAGTTTATAATGAAAACGCGGTGAATTTGCTCCGACACGGCAGGCCGCACCCACAAATGACCGCACGAACAAAGCGGATAAGACACCCGAAGCGGACGCTCGCTAGCGCAGACCGAAAATAAATAACTCGCCGAGGAAAATGGAGAACCCGCGATGAGATAACACCTTGAAACACTTCAACGCCGACTCCTGCAGCGGGTGTAACTTTTCTTTTTTTTTTTCTTTTTGACAAACCCTTATTCTCTCGTAAATATTTATATATAAAAAAAAATATATATTAAATATATAAATGCGGAGTAAATAGTGTAGAAAACTTCTATATGATTTTTATAGTAGCATTAGTTGGAATGAAGTTGATGGGCCGTCTCCTTTCCTGCGAAACTCCTTGCGATGGAAGCAATTATATTTTTTTTATCGGATATAATAATTAGTATTGTGCGTAGAAAGATGTTGATGAATCGCAGCTATTTCTTGCCCTTGGTGGCCTTTTCGGCAGCCTTGGTCACCTTGCCACCGCTGGCGTCCTTGAAGTTTACAGCTTTGATTACACTGACAGCGACGGTCTGTCGCATATCACAAACAGCGAAACGACCCAATGGAGGGAACTCCTGGAACGATTCGACTCACAAAGGTTTGGTTGGGACGAGGATGATGATGGCGGCATCACCAGACTTGATGGCCTTGGGGTTCTTTCTCGGCGGCGGCGCTGGGTCTTCTGCAGCGGGTGATGGTGGCGATGACTGTGGCGTCGAGGGCTTGTGCTGGTATCGCTGATTGCCATGTTTTTTAATCGGGGTCACCAATGCAAGGTATATTCTATTTTTTTTATGAGAGAATACTTCAGGAGCATGGTGTAGATAACCGGGATGATCAAAACCGACTGAAGTTCTCATTAAGAACCCAAGAACAGTCTTTCAGGCAAACTTCAAAACTGCAGTTTCGGCTCGGTTCCGAAATATCGAGTCCAACATTGTTTCGGAGATTTTTATAGAAACTCCGCTAAGTCTGAGACAACATTTCTCACTGCATGACGTTCTTGAATAAGGAATATACCACAAATAAGCTAAAAATATTCGTATTGTGTGTTTTGTGTTTTAATGTTCACTTTTAATGACGCATTACTTTGAATAGCGATAAATATTTGCTCAGATACTTTTGTAACATGAGAAGGTACACTTCTCTAATCCGCCTTGGATTTGCCTAAATTTAACAATAGATAATAGGCACGTTTCAATACACTAGCTATCAGTTTAAGTAGAAAATTCAGAAATAGATACAGTTCAAAAGATGTGAAAATCTAAAATACACGAGTGTTTCCCGCCGCAGTTGGAGACAGAAGAGACCGGCTTATTTCCATGCAGTCCTTTCTGTCCCAACCAACGGTACTTTCTCACCGCTAATTCTCCACTCCCGTGGCGAGTTCTAAATGAGTGGCGAGTTCTAAAGTGAGTCGAGAGTTCCGCGCCATCTACCCGTCCGCATCCGCAACATTTGAAATACATTTCGAATGCTGCGGATCCTGCCGCGCCACAGTAGCCTGTCAGGAAGACTGGGATGCGATCAATTCCATGATCGCAGTAATCCAAGATAAACTGCGAAAAGCAGAAGAAGTGTGGAAGACGCAGTTACGAACCCCGCGAGTAGACAGAAGGAGACCTAGCTAAAGTAAGCTAACTCCGCCCCGTGATGTAATACCTAAAGGTGGTTCCACGGGGTAAGGGCGGAGTCGGGGGGGGGGGGGTTTAGTGGGTAAAAATCCCACACTCTGGCGTGCCCAGGCCAGAGTCTTTTAAAGATTTCCACCTTCTCAAAAAAAAAGGCAGACAGACTGACAGACATTGAACCGATTTTAATAACGTTTTGTTTTGCAAACAAAACCTGTCTGGAAAAGATAACGTGGCTGCTAACGCTTTGCCACGTATTGCAGAAGTGAACATCACCACCACCGTCGATTTTCTGACAATCGCCGAGGCACAGAAGACGACGCAGTTTTTCAGAGCTTGAAGATCAACTCCAGATACACATTTAGGAAGTTTCCTATAATCGGTTTAACATCCAGTATATACTGCGAGACCACCGACAAAGGACCAAGACCGATTTCCGAAAGGAATTATTCCACACCGTTCACGGCATTCGGACAACGAATCAGTTAGTCATCTCAAAGTATTTCTGGCCATCGTGGACAAGGACATTATTTTTTGAGCTAGACAGTGCATCGCATGGCAGAAAAACAAAACTACAAAGCATATGAGGAAAGAAATGGAAATGTGCCACCGGCCCACCGAGCGTTTCCACACAATCGGGCTCAACATCATTGGCCACTTACGAGACTCGTACAGTTTTAAGTAATGCCTCCCAATCATGTATAGATTCACGCGGAGGCCTGGGGCGATGCCTCTGAAAGACATAACTGCAATCTTGTGCAGAGGTCCTCTGTCGAGAATGGATTCCACGCTTTGGTATGTCGGCAATTATAATCACCGATTAGGGTCTTCGAAGGAGGCCGACATTATTATAGCCTCAACGTCGGGCATAGTCAAATGGGTCTCCTTGGCTCCACAAAAGCCTTTCGTCCAAGAAGAAAACGCGACCAGGACGAGAAGCACGTGATGCGTCCGTTTATATTTGCGGCAACCGGATTGAGGGAGCCATGCCTTTGATACTCGTTGGAACCTCCCTTTGGTTTCAACTGAGGGTGAAATGTTGTGGTGGAGTGAACAACTTTCGTGTCGCATGCATGTAAGCGCGATTCGCGATGGTCATGACATTGAAAAACAATTTTTGAAAGCGAAAAAATTTATTTTTCGATGTCAACTGGATTTCGAGAAGTCACTCCTCTCAATTCAATTAAATAATTTAAATTAATCCGCGCACGGTTGTTGTCAGCCAACAGAGCATATTTCAGCTTACAAAGACTCTTCCGCTCGAAACGTCTCACCATAGGGTCAAAATTCTTACTGTACAAGACTATGATCTTGCGAGTCCTCATGCATTCCTCGGAAACGAAGAATTTTTGGCCCCCTACATGAGGATGGACGATTCCGTAGCCTACACAATGGCGAAATCTATGAGCGATACCATGACCGTCCGGTTGTGGATAAAATCCGGCTCAATAGGTTACGGTGGGTGGGTCACTTAATCCGTATGAATGAGGATGGTCCCCCCCGGAAAGTCTATAAGGGGAATATCTATGGTAGAAAAAGAAGACGAGGCAGACCCTGTCTAAGATGGAGCGATGGCATAAGTCAGACAGACAGTTTTTAGGGATATCGAATTGGTGGACCTCGGCAGGCCTAGAACGGATACCGGTTGTTGCGCCGTTGATGATGATGATGATGAAATTAATTTGAAAAAAGAAGAAAAATAATTAATAAAATAAAAGTAATAAAGTGTTTAAATCGCAACATACAATGTTTGCTTTCATATTCGTCAAAAATTCTAATTTTTAGATGTATTATAATATAAAACATAAGACTCCAAAAACATTATATTATATATTTTTGGGCTATATTGAGGCATCCAATAGATTTCATTATTGCTCTTCTTAATTTATCTAGGAACAACAGCGTAGAGAAGCGATACGTACTGCATATAAAAGTAATGAATTTAGGCAAAAATATTGTTGCTATTCAGATGAAATTCCTTCGCTGCCAGTCCTTCGTAGTCAGTTTGAATCTTAATGATAGAAAGATAAGTTTACTCAAGAAATTGATTATTCGTCGAACAAATATTGGATCCTCTTCGCTATCTGCTTAACCCATGTATGTTTACCGGTGAATAAAAGATAGAAACATTTTCGCACAGTCAAGGATGAAGTTTCAAACTCTGTGGATATTGTTGGGAGAAATGAATTTTCCAGCAAATGTTTTTTTATATTTCTATTCGCCTATATTGAACATTATCCAGAGGAAGTACAATTTGAGTGAAAATTTTAAATGAAAAGTATCTCTAGACGCCTCTATTTGTATAGTATGAATAACGGTGGCAATAAAATGTGTATGTTTTGGATTGTAAGCTAGTTTGACTTTTTATGCGTAAGGCAGTCTAAGTCTTCTCATTATCTAAATTTCGTAAGGACATCGTGAACAGGTTTTGAATTTCGTTTTCCTTATTGGTGCTTCTACAAGATTTTGTAAACATGTAAAACCCGAAAGTGTTCATCATCTGAACGCACCATCCATTTAATTATCTACAGGCGAGGTACTAGTGTAGAAAACCTAATTATCAAGTTTCTAGTCCCGATCCATCTAATTACATTTACCCTCACTTTATCTACGTTGAGAACACCTAAATTTGTTTACATCAATGCAAATTAACATATACCCAAGGTTGTTAGATTCCAGGCAGGAAGGTAGACGAAAAACATTACAGAATTTTCAGGACGCGTTCAGCGTAGGAAATATCCATAGGTTCGAGAGTGGGGAGTTTAGTACAAGGATACCAGCATATATGCCAGTGCCAATGATAATAAATATACATGTGGCAGGAAAAATGGGCTCACATTAAATATATTCTCGTCTTTTCATCAAGTCGAAAATATTATCTTTAAGTTCTAAAGTAAATTGTTAGTCTTCTCAAGGGAGATGAAATTTCATCACATCGGTATTGCGAACATGTGAGACCAGTTTTTCCTTCCGCTTTTTTTTCCGGAAAAATTATGTTCTAGCAGATGGAAACCCAATGTAGGGATGGAAAGCCTACTATGGAATGATATGTACGAGTAGTGAGTGATATGTATGGATGAATGGACTTCATTTTGTATATCCTCTTCGTCTTTGCGCTAACCGTTATTGGAGAGAATCGTTTGGATTCTGGGAAAAAGGCCTGGACTTATTTCATTAAAATTTATATGGGACAATCCAAATCAAATTTCGCCAAATACGAAGCAGAATAAATTATGAATGCATATGAGACTTATGGGAGATTATTCTGGTGAATTTTTTAGGTTTCCTTTTTTTGAATTAGAGCCTTTTGTGTGGACTGGCTTGAGAACTTTTTCGGGATTTGTATTATTAAAAGCTTGTTAAGGATCGTCGTCCCTATTTATGGGCAACATCTGGATTGTGTGATTCAGTTCACAGTCTGTTTCCTAGAAAACTTTTCTTCAACCTTGTGGAGTCAGTCAGGATACAGAATGGGCTGTTAAAGCCGTTTGTTGAGAAAATGGAAAATTGGATAACACAATCCGTTTTAGGACTTATTTGTTATATGATAAGGTATTATTGGAAAGAAGTATGCTTGGGCTCTGGATTTTAACCATAATAGATGAATACTTGTTGGTTGTGTCTTCGAAAGATTTTCTGTTAAGACTTTTCTTTGGAAAGAATGAAGGATTTGAAAAACCAGTGTGGGGTGGAAGTTTAACCATTTCTGGCTTGCAAGACAAACTTCTGGTATTTACAGCAGAGGAACGGAGACAGTTCCGAGATATATCATTGCCACTTGGAAAGTATATCAGGCTATCCCTCTACGCTTCTTACTTTCACAGCATACCATTTTCCTGATTTGATTTGCGTTAATTTCAAGCTCATGTGGGACATTAAAAGTATAAATAGAACGCTTAATGCTGTTCCTATGCTTTGGCAGTCATTATGGACATGAAAGTCCTGGGGTTTTCACGTGAGTACCTGCTGTGTAGGCATAATCCCACGGTCCTCTTCGGACACAGATTGATTTTGGGACCACAATCAGAGCCCCGCCATGTAAACACGGCGGTCCTGGTTTATACTTATAAGGGGATAGTAAGGATGGTGGCTGTACCGAAAGGAGATCAGCTTCATTTGACTGGAACTACATATGTATATGCAACTCAGGCCATGAATAGGAAGCTGCATGGTAGATCTTTCTACATGGGTGGTAGGCGAAAAGTGAACGGTAGAAGCATATGAATATTCAAAAAATATTTTTTTTTCTTTTTCGTTCTTCTTTTTCACGTAGACGGTATAATTGTAGTATTTTTGGTGGCAAAGGACCTTTGGCCACCAATTGATGATTGGTAAGAAATGGATATATAAGTTGGTTGGGAATGTAAATGCTTGCACAATGGTCCAGGATGGATCTTTCTTGCTTGCTGGGTATGAAAGTAAAAACTATTCCTCGAAAGCTAGTATATAAAATTGAGCCAGTATTTCTGGTGTCCTGATTATGTCATCGCTCCTTCTCATGCAGGTTCTGCCTCGTTTTCTTTTTCTATCATTGACATTGCCCTTATAAACTTTCCGGTCTGGATCGTTCTCATCCATACGGATTAGGTGACCTGCCCACCGCAACCTATTGAGCCGGATTTTATCCACGTCGTATCGTTCAAAGATTTCCTCGTTATGTGGGCTAAGGAAACGTGAATCCTCTTCGGAAGATTTTTCTCTCGAACACGGCCACGAGTTCTCAATTCTTCTGGCTGAGAACCCAGGTCTCCGAGGGATACATAAGGATTGGCAAGATCATTGTCTTGTGCGATAAGAGCTTTGAACATATGGTGAAATGTTTCGAGTGGAACAGTTTTTGTAAGCTGAATTGGGCTCTGCTGGCTGGCAACAATCGTGCGCGCATTTCACCGTTATAGCTATTATCGGTTATGATTTTCGACTCCAGTTAGGCGAAATTTTCAACGGTCTCAAAATTGTAGTCTCCTATCTCTATTGTTTTCGTTTGAACAGTGCGATTCGATGCTGTTGGTACTTTGGCACTGACATTGCCACCATGTACTTTGTGTTGCCTTCATGGATGTGCAGTCCGAAATTTCGCGCCGCCTGCTCGATCTGGATGGTTGGTGTTAAATGGTCTCGAGAGTGATCCTGCCGCTTTTATCTGGCTTCGCACACTGGTCAAGGCCAGTCTAATCAGTCTTATCAATTTGGTCGGAATATCGAATTCTCTCATGGATATGTACAGTTTTACCCTGGCTATGTTGTCATAGGCGGCGTTGAAGTCGATGAAAAGATGGTGCAACTGATGGCCATATTCCAACAGTTTTTCCATCGCTTGATCTGTTGCAGATTTGCCTGGAGTGAAGCCTCTTTGGTATAGGTCGATGATGTTGTGAGCATATGGGGTTACCCGGCCTAGCAAGATAGCGGAGAATATCTTATGTATATAATTGTTGTACTGCGTGATATCTCCCTTTTTATGTGTAGGACAGATAATGCGCCGTTGCCAGCCATCAGGCATTGATTGGCTGTCCCATACTTTGAGTATCAGTTGATGAACCGCTTGTTGTAATTGGTCGTCTCCATATTTAACTAATCCGGATGTAATTCTATCGGTTCCTGGTAACTTATGGTTTTTGAGCCGGTGGATTGCACGAACTGTTTCTTCTGTGTTTCGTGGTTGCAGCATTTGTCCGTCGTGTTCAGTTGGCGGGACCTCCAACTCGTTGATATTTTGGTTATTAAGCACTTCATTAAAATCCTCACTCCAATATACCCATTCTATCTATTCGACGGAGTTTGTGATAGGCCTTTTCGCCTGCCCGCGTTCTTCGAGAGTGTAATATGCAGCATTTTTCCGTTCCGTTGCTAGCTTACACTCATCGTCGAACAACGTCGAACCAGCTGGTCGAACCAGCCATTGGCGACTTTGTAGATTCGTGGATCGCTTTTCGCACAAACCAAGTACTTCCATTTCGTGCGATACTTCTAACTGAATAATCCACAGTCCGTTACGTTGGTATCCTAATGTAAGCTATGTGAGCCAACGTATCGTCCCTACTTTTAAAATCTCCAAGTACGATTTAGATATTGTAACTACTTGGGACAGGCTTCGAGGATCCGCTCAACCGCTTCGTGGAACGTATCCTTCTCCGACTCTGCAGTCTCCTCTCTAGAGGCGTGAATGTTAATGGGGCTTATATTTCTAAGTGTTTCTGTGACGCCATTAAAGAAGTCGAACGATTTCATGACCGGCTGATGAAGCTCACGATTATATCGTCTGACCGTACCATTCATTTCTTCACAGCATACGCACCGATAAAACAGCGTGGGGAACTCACTGGCCTGTCGCGCATTAAATTTTTTCGATTTCGTAAGAAGAAAGAAGATATTATCTCACTTACGCGATTACCAACCACTACAAATGTGGAAGAATCGTGGAATCAAGTTAAAGACACGATCCATGAAGCAACCTATGCATCCCTTGGGGTCAGGTAAGCGATTCATCAACCGAAATATTTGGCTTTCGAATGACGATATTGAAATGAAGGTCCGTGAAAAGAAACGCCTCGCGATGGATAGATGGCTAGAATATTTCCAGCAGTTTTCAACTGAAGAAATTGTCACCTTTCACACCCAAAGCATAGCCGACATTTGAAGCATTTTCACCTGTCAGCGCGACTTGGTGCTCAGAGGTGGCGGCGAGGAAGATGGGGCGGCAACCCTATCGGCCAAACCAAAACCAAGTGGCCAAGGAGAACTTCCATAGTGGTGGCACCGGGAGACGCTGTAATCACTTTGGTTTGCCGGCCGTGATTCAGTAGGCGAATGCTCCAAAGGCCTAATTAGGGCGATCAGACCCGAGTCTGCACGGGGACTCATCTGAAGTGGCAAATTGGTCACAAAACCTTACCAGGGGTATACTGGTACCATTGGAACCGGGATAGCCCCTGGACTCACATACTTCGGGTGAACTCCTGTTGTATGTGAGGACAGCTCGGTTATTTGCGGTTGGCCCTCTAGTGGGAGTTTCATGGTGGTTGTGGTTATGCTCAAACGAGAAGACCCCTTCGGGCCTCGACGTGGTGTTGCGTATCAACACGGGTGCCGTACTCCATAGTTCCGTAGAGATTTAGGTAATTCTTGCATCCACCAGTATGAATGCTAAGCTATGCACTTGGTATAGACTGGTACCGTTGTTGCTTGTCTCAACGGGGCTCTGATAGTGGTCACAAAATCAATCCGTGTCTGAAGAGGACCGTAGGATTAAGTCTCACGACAGGTGCCTACGTAAAACACCATGGGCTTCACTGTCAGCGCGACTGAAGTGGAGTAAGCAACTGGACCTGAGGGAGTCGCATTTGAACTCTGGAAACAGAGAGGTGGGACCCAACATTGTGGTTCAGTAAATTCTTAAATAGAGTTATTCGGGAAAGAAAACAACATCTGACTGGCAAGAAAGTGCCACAGTTCTAATATAGAAAAACAAGGTTATTTCAGCAGCGGTTCAAATTACTGTCTGATCCGGTTGCTGTCCTATACCATGAAGATTTTTTTCACCATTCTTGACAACGGTATTCACGAAATCGTTCAAATAACCGTGAATTGAGCCGGGTTTATCAAGAACTGTGGAACTACTGACGTAATTCACACTGCTCGCCTATTCGTGGAGAAACATTGTGAGAAGCATCGCCCTCTTTACATAGCATTTCTGGATCTGAAAAAGAGTTTGACCGTGTGCTATACAAACTAATCTGGTATGCTCTATGGCAACACTTAGTACCAGAAGAACTCGTCCGGTGGGCGAAATTGTTCTACCATGATCCAAAAACTAAAGTTGGATGTGTGGCGGGTGTATCAAAACCGCTTCGTGTCTCTGTCGGTCTTCATCAAGCAAGCGTCCTTTTATCACTGTTCTTTGTTCTTGTGATTGGCAAGATGATATTTTCCTAACGTTTCACAAGGAAGCTGATCTCGAACAACTTATCCAAAAGTGGAATCGTCGCCTCATATAACGTGGTCTGAGACTGAATAAAACAAACCTGTCTGGCTGAGAACTGAGCGACTTAAATACCTCGGATCAATGTTATCACCAAACGGTGTAGTGTGATATGAAATCATTTCACGCATGAACGCATCTTGGATGAAACGGCGTTCCACAACTGTGGTCGACGCATGAAAAAAACGTCTTAAATTCAAAATTTACCCCACTATACACCTTGATGCTCATCCTTCTGAGACAAAGAGGGAAATCTGATTTCCGACAGAATGGCCATATTAGAGCGATGGGTTGAGTATTTTGATGACCTGCTCAACAACCAAAATATCGGCGAGTTGGATGTCATGGCAACTGAGGGCGACGGACAAATACTATCACCAAGCATAGATGAAACAGTAATGAAGGCAAAACGAAGTACATTATGGCAACGTCAGCGCCAAAACCGAAAGAATGAACAACATCGAATCGCACTGCTCGAACGAAAACAATCAAGATAGAAGACTACAACTTTGAGACCGCTGAAAATTTCTCCTATCTAGGGTCGAAAATCACAACCGATAACAGCTACGATGATGAAATCCGCGCACGGTTGTTGTCAGCCAACAGAGCCTATTTCAGCTTACAAAAACTGTTCCGCTCGAAACTTCTCACCATTGGGTCAAAGCTTTTACTATAAAAGACTATGATCTTGCCAGTCCTCATGTATTCTTCGGAGACATGTATTCTGCGAACTCTTGGCTGCGTTCGAGAGAGGAATCCTCCGAAGAATGTTTGGTCCCCTACATGAGGATGGATGGTTCCGTAGCTTACATAATGATGAAATCTATGAGCGATACCACGATCGTCTGGTTGTGGATAAAATCCGGCTCAACAGGTTGCAGTGGGCGAGTCACTTACTCGTATGGATGAGGATGATCCAGCCCGGAAAGTCTATAGAGGGAAGCAGGTAGGGTAGAAAAAGAAGACGAGGCAGACCCTGCCTGAGATGGAACGATGGCGTAGGTCAGTACGCCAGACAGCTTTTAGGGGCACTAATTCGATAATTGGTGGACCTCGGCGCAAAACCGGGGTGTCTGAAGTTCCTTATAAAGCAGGCCTAGACCGGATACCGGTTATTGCGCCGTTGATGATGATGATGATACCCTCGATTAGATTTCAATTCTTAGGGTTACGGGGGATAGTAAGTGCCTATTCATTACAAAGAGATGCAGAGGATGGTGGCATTTGTTTTATGCTATGGAGAAAGTAGAAATCTAAAGTAGCTGTGGATGGCGGACTCGGAACTTCCTTACATTCCTAACCATAAACTTAAGCTAAAGTAGATTTTAAAGACTTTTTTCAAAAGGATTGAAGCAATCAATGATGACGCGAAGACTGGTACTCCGTTCAGTAGAGAACGGGACTATATATCGCAATTACAAAAAATACGTTAAAGCACGCAGCAGTAGGAAGCACTATCAAGGGCTGAGTAGATCTTCCGCGTCCGTGATTGATTTCATTACTTGTGGAATTCAGGTTGCACTGACAAATTGCACGTGCGATCTAGTCGCTCTTTTACTTTTTTAATTTCGATTTTTGCTATTATGGACATTAAAGCCTGTTCTCCAGAAAGGCGCCGTAGCTCATACTTCAGCAAGGAGTGAAGAGGGGATGTATATAACATTGTGATTTTCGAGTAGATCACATGATGCTAGGAGCACAAGACGGAAATCCCTTCCCCGTCCTACATATACTCCCCTCCCTAAAGCGATATAGGAACTTTTTGATATATTGGTGTGCACTAAATTTAAGAGAGAAGGCAATTGAAACTTTGTTAGTAATGAAAGGATTTCCATCGAAATTTTCAGAATATTGCCTTGATTATGATATTTGTTGCTAGTATTTTTCAAAAGATCTGAATGGATTTTATGGGTTATCAATACATCAAACAGTCTAAAGGCTGTGGAATATGTTTCTGCTGATGTTTCAAAAATTAATTTTATCGTCTGGGTGACCAACAACGGCAATTTCGTTGGTTTTTGTATTCAATGCAATGAAAATGGGCTGCATCACTGTTAACAATTGTGTTTACTATTCGAACTGGCTATAACCTTCTCTCCCAAAAGCCTTTAAGTAAAGTACCGATATTGCACCCACACGCTAGCATTATTTCAGTTTTTTTTAATTGCTTACTAGCTGAGCCCAGGTAACCTTGTTCTGCATGGGTATATTTACAAACGATTGCAGATTTTCTGCAGATACTGGAAGACATGAATCAATCTAATGATACACACACTGACGCCTTTTCACTTCGAATGTGGGTGTGAAATTATATTCTTTGCAATATTCGTCACTCAAAACGATGCATTTAGAAAGCGTCCATTGTATTTCCGAATATGCTATGTGTTGAATTCTTGAGTAGCTTCAGTAAAATAAGTTAAAAGTGGCTTAATCAGTTGTGGCAAATTGACCTTGACCACATACTATGCATTCCCTCCTGAAACTCGAAAGGGTGACACTTTAAGCACAATATAGCCATTAGATAAGTAAGCACAATGCATTTCGTAATCGTAGTCTTCCTGGTAATTGGATGTTTCTTTATTGGGATCAATTCACAATCCTGATCAGGTCTGTCACACACCATATTGTTTAAATATTTCTTTGACCCTTGAATTGGAAACTCAAATGGTTGTCAAACTGTGCACCCCGCTTTTCTGCTAGTGCGGTATTCTCGAATATTGGGCGACTCCAAATGCCTAATTTTGCGCTTCCAATAATCAGACGTCAACCGAAAATCCACAAGGAAGGGGATGAGATGCGAGAAATCGTTGCGGACTCGAACTCACCGACGTACAACATCGCCAAGTGGTTGATTAATAAGTGTCAGATCTTTGGAACGACGAATAGTAAGTACTCAGTAGCTAACTCCCATGAACTAAAACAGAAGTGCAACGCATTGAGAGGATGGGTGATGATGAGGTGATGGTGCCGTTCGATGTGAAGGCATTGTATCCCAACACGCCAGTGAAAGAGTCAATTTTCGAACTCGAGAGATGGCTGAGCCAGTTTGGATCTGGCCCGGAATGGAGAAGAAAAGCTCGTATATATGCAAACCTTGCCAGGCTCTGCATGAACGAAAACTATTTTACGTTTCACGATAGATTCTAGAAAACTACTTTGGGAGTAGCGATGGGGAACCCCCTCCCGCCGTTACTCTCTGAAAGGTTCATGTCATCAATCGAAGAAGAAATTAAATTGAGGGGAATAATGCCTAAAGTATAGTTTACGTATGTAGACGACGAATTTGCATTTGTTAGAAGAGGCGATATAGATATGGTCATCTCCTCTTCTCTCATCATCATAAAACCGAGTTTACAGCCTCTACCCTTTCCAGATCTAAATATCGTCAACTCTTAAACTTAAATTCGGGATATACCGTAAACCTACCGCAACGCAGAGAACAATACCAGCAACTTCACACCATTCATTCTCGCAAAAAATGGTTGCCTATAATTGCATGATTCACCGACTGATCGCATACCCTCTTTCAGAGTGCGGTTTCAATAAGGAACGACAGCATATTATTGACACCGTTATTAAGAGTCTCCCGCGCCTAAAAACGGGACAAATTGTACCAATTGGTCCTCCAGGTTGAGGGTTGGGTAGGGCTGACAACCCAACACGGAAAACAACTTGTTACGAAGCCATAACAGGAGCCTCGGATAGGACGGATTTTAAAACGACGGACCCGGCAACGACAAAGGAACAACGATTTGCGCATTTTCTCATGGAACGTGCGCTCCCTATACAGAGATGAAGCTGATAAGCAGCTAGCCGATACCCTGTCCCAATATAGGGCTGATGTAACAGCGTTGCAAGAGATGCGATGGACACCATATATTATAGCGGTCATCCAGTAAACCATGTGCTCGGAGTAGGTTTCTTAGTCAGCCAAAAAATGAAACCTGCTGTTATCGGCTTTGAAAACATAAGCGAACGGCTATGCACTCTGCGCTTGCGAGGCAAGTTTAGAAATATAAGCCTCATAAACGTTCACGCCCCTACAGACGAGACTGCAGAGTCGGAGAAGGATACCTTCTACGAGGCAGTAGAACGAACCCTCGAAGCCTGTCCCAGATATGATATCAAAATCATACTTGGGGATTTTAACAGCCAAGTAGGGAAGGAGCCCGTATTCAGGCGATACGTAGGCTCCCATAGCTTACACGAAAAACAAATGATAACGGACTGCGGACTATTGAATTAGCAGTGCCACACGAAATGGTTGTTGGAAGTACCTGGTTTGCGCGGAAAGCGGTCCACAAACATACGTGGGCCTCTCCAGACGGGACCACTTTCAACCAAATTGACCACGTGTTGATCGAACGCCGCCACCTCTCAGCCTTGATGAATGTCAGAACATGTCGTTGGCATGGTGCTCCGAGTTCGAATAACAATACCACCTAGAACCCCCTCTGACAATCAGGTGAGAGTGAACACTGAAGCCATCCACAACACAACCCTCCGCGACATATATAAGAGGGAAATGGATGCCGCAATAACCGCAGTCAACAGAGGACCTGGAGATGAAGCATTAACAAATGATCTTCACAACCACCTGAAGAACGTTATCATGGATACGACCACAAATATACTTGGCCCCAGCCGCAAAAGGAGTCGGAACGGCTGATTTGACGATGAATGTAAGCTACCAACGGAACGGAAGAATGCCGCATACCGAGTAAAGTTGTATTCTCAAAGAACGCGGGCACGCGCAGAGACTTATCACCAACTCCGTCGAGCGGGGAAGCGACTTCACAGACGGAAAAAGGAAGCCTGGGAGAACCCACAAGTCTGTGAACTAGAAAAGTACAGGGAGCAACCGCACCAGGCGCGGAAGTTTTACCAACAAGTCAGCAGGATGAAGCCTTATACATCCTGCCGAGACAAAGAGGGAAATCTGATTTCCGACAGAATGGGAATATTAGAGCGATGGGTTGAGTACTTTGATGAACTACTGAACAACCAGAACATCGGCGAGTTGGAGGTCCCGGCAACTGAAGACGATGGACAAATACTGCCACCACCAAGTTTAGGAGAAACAGTCCGTGCAATTCATCTTCCAAAAAATCATAAGTCGCCAGGAGCCGATGGAATTACAGCGGAATTGGTTAAATATGGAGGCGACCAGTTACACCAAGTGGTTCATGAACTTGTGCTCAAGGTATGGGACAGCGAATCAATGCCTGACGATTGGCAAAGAGGCATAATCTGTCTCATACATAAAAAGGGAGATATCACACAGTGCAACAATTATAGAGATATCACGTTGCTGAGTACCATCTATAAGATATTCTCCACTATCTTACTAGGCCGGATAGCCCCATACGCCCAGAACATCATTGGCCCATACCAAAGAGGCTTCACTCCAGGCAAATCAACAACAGATCAGATTTTCTCTCTGCGGCAGGCGATGGAAAAACTGTTGGAATATGGACAACAGTTGCACCATCTGTTCATCGACTTTAAAGCTGCCTATGATAGCATAGCCAGGGTAAAACTGTACAGGGCCATGAGAGAATTCGGTATCCCGACGAAATTAATAAGACTGACTAGGCTGACCCTGACCAATGTGTGAGGCCAGATAAAAGCAGCAGGATCCCTCTCAAGACCATTCGACATCAACACCGGTCTACGACTAAGGGATGCGCTATCATGCGTCCTCTTTAACGTGGCCCTCGAGAAAGTGATCCGTGATGCTGAGGTGAATGCAAGAGGTACGATCTTCTTCAAGTCCAACCAACTACTGGCCTATGCTGACGATATCGACATCATGGGAAGAACCACCCGAGACGTACAAACTGCCTTCATCCAGATCGAGCGAGATCTTGGACTGCACATCAATGAAGGCAAGACAAAATATATGGTGGCAACGTCAGCACCGAAGACGAATCAACCAACAACATCAAACCGCACTGGTCAAACACAAACACGAAGAAGAATGAGGATAGGAGAATACAACTTTGAGACCGTTGACAATTTCTCCTATCTAGGGTCGGAAATCACAACCGATAACAACTACGATGATGAAATCCGCGCACGGTTGTTGTCAGCCAACAGAGCCTATTTCAGCTTACAAAGACTGTTCCGCTTGAAACGTCTCACCATAAGGTCAAAGCTCTTACTGTACAAGACTATGATCTTGCCAGGCCTCATATATTCCTCGGAAACTTGGGTTCTTAGCAAGAAAAATTGCGAACTCTTGGCCGCGTTCGAGAGAAGAATCATCCGAAGAATTTTTGGCCCCCTACATGAGGATGGACGATTCCGTAGCCTACACAATGACGAAATCTATGAGCGATACCATGACCGTCCGGTTGTGGATAAAATCCGGCTCAATATGTTACGGTGGGCGGGTCACTTAATTCGTATGGATGAAGATGATCCCACTAGTAAAGTCTATAAGGGCAATATCTATGGTAGAAAAAGAAGACGAGGCAGACCCTGCCTAAGATGGAGCGATGGCGTGGGCCAGGACGCCAGACAGCTTTGGGGATATCGAATTGGTGGACCTCGGCGCAAAACCGGGATGTCTGGAGTTCCTTATTAAGGCAGGCCTAGACCGGATACCGGTTGTTGCGCCGTTGATGATGATGATGCTATTAAGAATGGGTATAATCCTCCGACTACTGAGAAATTGATCGGAAGGAAAATCAAGCATCACAATAGACATGCCTATATAACACTATTTTCGCAGCAGAAGGATGTAACCACCAGACGGATAAGTATCCCGTATTCCTACCTATTTAAGAATAACGGGAATTGGGTAAAAAAGTTTCAACTGGAAGTCGTAAGTTCGAGTTGATCGTCCACCTTGCGGAATTTACTGGGAAGGGTCAAGGATCCTTTGGCAGCGGAGGAAAAAAGCGGGATCTACCGAATAATGTGCAGCGACTGTAATAAAATATACATAGGACAGGCTAAACGCCTGATAACGACTAGATTTAAACACATCGAGGAATTGGTAAGTAGTATTCGGAAACGAAAGTCGTGCATAAGATCATCAGTGGCAGCGCACATAGTCGAGGAAGCCCATACCATTCAACGCGAAAATCTTGAGTTCTTGCGTGATACAAACCGAACGACAACCTTGGACCCTTGAAAATTTTGAGGAAAGACCCGTTTATGAAATACAGATTCCGGTAATCGCCCCTCAAAATTAATAAGACTCGCCCCGGTAATAACAGGTAATTAGGTTAATAATTTAAGATTTTTTTTTTTTAAAGTAATTTAGGTAATTAGTGTTTAAGTATAAAAGGAACCGTGTAATCGCGATTGTTTTTAGTAGCTTTGTACTGATGAAGGAGGTAAGTTGCTTCCGAAATATATATCTACATTGTAAAATAGAAATTGTAGCTTGGAGTAAGCTATTGGTCTATCAATTTTAGGCTTGACTACAAATAGAAGACATGCCTGATCCATCCTCGCTTCCCCCATCAGTTTTAACAAAATTCGAAGTTTGAATCTTAATTCCATCAATGAAATCTGTTCATCAAGCCGTTTATCGATTATATTTGCGTACATCTATTTACAATAGAAAAGGACAATAAATTCCTCATAATTGAAATAATTAATCAGTTTGAGTCAATGAAAATCTCTTAAGTTCCACCGAATTCCTGTTGAAAATCATAATTTCCACATACAAGCTACCAATCGATTAAACAATTTCTGAAGTTAGCTTCAGTATGATATGTCATTAAGAGCATTATCGGCTCGGGGATATGAGAACGACATTCAGCATGATAATGGTCCTCTACTGGACTTAAGCAGATTGAATGCAGTAATTATTTCGCCGCAATTTCCTATTTAATATTCTACTTACGTGTGGCTTCAATAATGCAATTGATTCAGTAAACGCACTGGAAACAAAAGGATATAATTATGGCCATACCAAACACAGATGAAAATTCCTTTTCAAATGAGGAAGGGAAGTGTATCGTTTTAATGAACTGTTTCGAAAATATCCTTGTTTTGCAGGCGTATATGAAAAAGGATTGATAAAGGTCATAAAATGACTAAAAGCTTTTGATGATTGTATGTTTATGAGAGTAATTAGTGCCTCATGATTGCTTTTATTCATTAAGGAAAAAATAAATAGGCCATGGAGGAAGAGAGGACGAGATGGAAATCAAATACCAGACAATGCTTAGGTGACTTCGGCACTGACTTAAGAAAGGCTGTCGATATACAAGGACATTTTTGTTTGAACAATAAAGAACTTGATTATTGTGGCACTTAATTTGGGAAGTCGAAAGATGAACGCTTTGACCCCTTATATAACTGCGTTTATGAATTTATGAGTGATATCATAACAGTCTGGTTGTAGATAAAGTTCCGCTCGATATATTTTGGTTGACGGGTCACTTAATTCATAATGATCGGAATAATCGGGCTTGAAATGTTCAAGAGGGTGCCGTGAATTTTGGTGTTTTTTCATGGCTTCTTCAATGAATAAAAAAAAACCTTATGAATGAATCGCAACTATCCTAGTTTGCGGACCGTAGAAATATGTTCTGAATAAGTCGTGAAACTTTCGAAGAATTTCATTGAATAGATTTTGGGCTATGGTGGCAGCCGATTTTCAATATGCGGTTTCGAGAAAAACACATTTAAAAAGCAGGATGCGATTTTTTGCCATAAAACCTTAACTGACCATTAATCTGTTATACCTAGTCCATGAACCTTAGTTGTCTTCAGAAAATACATGTGCAGCCTTGGCTTCAATTCTTGTTCTTTTAGCGAACTCATTCGAATGCCATTCGGACCGATAAATACGTGCTTTATTACGGCGATCAACATAAATCTAGCATGTGACTTATCACATATTTAATATTATAATTTCCGAACGACGAAAAAAGACTTTGCCCATATATTCTACACTATATCTAGATACATCTGATGCAGTATCTATTGCAGAAGAAGAAGGTCCAGACGCGGGGCAGCTATTAGGAATATGGAATGGGTGACTGTTCAGCGTGAGTCTGCCCACTAGTTTGGAGGATGCATCCACTGAGTACAAACCCTTAATCCTCGCTTAGCTATCGGTCAGAGTGAATATGTTCCAGCCAACGGCAAGTATCTCACAACGCTAATACCTCCGCTTGAAATATCCGGCAAGACCATTCGAGTCGGCAGATCCGAAAAAAATCTTGCAAAGATTCCACAGACCATCTTTGATTTGTCGGTGAAGAATACTGTGTCATAATGTCGCGAACATCACCCATCTTGTAGTCTGCCCTGGTTAGAATGCCCCATTGCACGCTACAGTTTATTTAATATGTAGGGCCCAGTAGAACTTGGACAAACGATTTTTTGAGTCCTATTAACCTTGGTGTTATTGGATTTCTTGCTCAGTGCTAGTTTCTACACAATAGAACCCTACATTAGGTTATGTACGTGCAGAGAACTATCCCGGTCGGAGACCCCATTCCCTTACGAAGGTCCGCTTGTAGGTTTCTAGGAGGCGATAAAGGCTTTCTTAACCTTCAGTTCAATGTTATTTGGGTACATAACATTAACTTAAAATCTAGGATCATACCCACATACTTTGCATTGGATGAAAGCGTAAATTTTTGAACACTTAGCAGCGGGAAGTGGAAATCGGGTTGCCTTGACTACAAGGGTGAGTGGATCTGCCATCGGAGAATTTATTCAAAACGAGTACGATTTTTCCTCCTCATGAAACGACGGAATGAAAAAATAAATGATAAAATAATGGATTCGGATATTATTATTATTATTCCGTTAAGGGAAGTTGCACGGCGTTCTTATAGCGTTTCTGTTAACTATTGTAGGTCAACCAAGTCTACAACCACAACCACACATTTTATTATATTCATTACTTTCAGGTAAATCAACTTGGCATCTAGTATGAAGTATTTTTCCAGGTGCCGCGACCCACTTTGCACAAGTGCCGAACACTGTCCCAGAATGTGTATGGAGCTTTTGACACACTCCGCACAGAACTTGCAGGCAGTGCCCGTAGATATAACTAGCTAGCAATATTCCCACTATAATCCAAAGGTTCCTCTTGGGAATGTTTGAACAGTCGTTTGTGTGCTTGAGTTCGTGTCGCCCCCTGAATTGTCCAGTATAGTTCACCTAGTCTTCTTCCTCATTTTTTAATGTCATAGCCATGATCCTGAATCGGGTTATACAGGTAGGAAGAATACCATCTGACAGGCAAGAAAGTGCCACTCTTCCAATATGGAAAAAGAAAGGTAGTCCAGCAGAATGTTCAAATTACCCTCCGATCCGGTTACTTTCCCATACCATGAAGATTTTCGAACACACTCTTCACAACCGTATTATAACAGTGAATCAAGTTCAATTGCTCTACCACGATCCGAAAAGTAAAGTTCGAAGTATGGAGGGTGTATCAAAACCCCTTCGTGTCTCTGTTGGTGGTCATCAAGGAGGCGCCCTCTCACCACTCCTCTTTGTTCTTGTTATGGACACAGTCACACGGGACATCTAACGTCCAATGCCCTACACACTGCTTTATGCAGATGATGTTTTCCTAGCATCTAATAGCAAAAATGATTTTAAGCAACTTGTCCAAAAATGGAATGATCGCCTTAGGCAATACGGCCTCAGATTGAGTTTAAACAAAACTGAATTTTTGACTACCGATCCCCATGAAACAGGCACAATCACTGTCAGCGGCTGTGATCTGACCAGAACTGAGCGATTTAGCTACCTCGGGTCAACGCTATCAGCCAATGGAGAATTGCATTATGAAATTGCTTCACGCATTAACGCAACCTGGATGAAATGGCGTTCCACAACTGGTGTTTTTTTGTGAGCGACGTATCAACGAACGTTTCAAATCTGAAATTTTCCGCAATGTCGTCCGTTTTGTCGCCCTCTATGGTTCTGGACATTTTGAGTATGAACAATGTTGGATGAATTGTCTGAAAGATTTGAAAAGGACCCTTTTTACCTGCTTTCGGAATAAAGATCACTTTTGCCCCCCTTCATGTCCATGGTATATATCTTAGGGCTTTACTGCCCCTTAACACCCTTAAAGGAGAAGATGATTTCTAGGCCTCTCTGGGGTATTGCCGGGGAGATGCAATCTACTCCGCGTGATTTGAGTGGTTTAAAGGTTCCCACTGACCATCTTACCCTAGCTTCCGAGCATATCTCTTTTGCTAGTTCCCAGTTCCCTTTTCTTCCCCTTTTTTGTTCGCTGTTGTGGTGTCAAGCAGGATGTTGTTTCTTTCTGCCATGGGATGTATTCCATCCTACTCATTCTCGGTAAATGTCCCATCTCCCTTCATCAGACTGTAGATATAGCTTTGGATTTGTATAGCCTGGTTGCCTCTGTGGTTTGCTCGATTTCTTCACAGCATTCCATGAAGTCGCTTCATTTTGCTTCCCTGATCGCGTTGTAATATGCGGTTCGTGTATTTTTATACCTCGGCCAGTTTCTGGTTTGTTTTGCCAGGGTGAAGGGTTCTCGTACTACTGTTTTCATTCTGGCTAGGTTACTGTTTCGCCAGGGTACATTCCTTGATGACGGATTCTGGTGTAGTAATCAAGGAAAACAAAATTATCGATCAGAATAGATGGGCCACGATAAGTGGAATCACTGTGGGGTAAAGCAAGAGCCAGGAGGAAGAGCACCTCAAGTGCGAGGATGGGACAAAGAGTGCAATTGTAGTTGCATACGAAATCGAAGCGGGACAAACGGGGGAAATGTCAGGAAGACAGAAGGGGGGCAGCGATAAAATGATGGGATTTTCTTGAACAGCAGAACAACTTTGTGACGATTATACTGATTTTCAGGTACGGTTACGAGGAAGAAGAAAGTCAGGAACCGCCTTGAATACTATAATTACTTTCTTTCTGTTCAAGATAGTCCCTGACTGTACAATTTTAAAAGAAATCAGTCTATACTTTAAACATCATAATGTAAAACAGGGCCAATGTTATATTCATAATATGCGAAACCACCTGTCATTAAAGCCTCCTAGATTTTCCGGGAATAGGCGGGTCGGGTGGACGCAGCAGAATCATGCATAGCTAAGTGCTATAAAATATAGTTATAAAACCACGACCACTAGTTGCCTGAAACCTAGACGATAAACTCCCGACAAGTTAAATATCACGAAAAAGGAATTCCATGATTTAATAGGATTAGCACATCCAACACGCAGGCCTTGAGCTAAGCCTTCATATGGTGCCTAGAAAATCAGCGTTTAATAGCTTTCTTGGGTCGACAAATATCCAAATCGACACTTCCAGGAATTCGCCCAACTACTCTACGAGCAAAGTGAAAAATCGGTTTACTATCTGTCTGTCTGGAAAGTGTAAAATCGGTTTACTGTCTGTCTGTCTGTCTGTCCGTCTCTTTGTCTGTCCGTCCGTCACACGTATTTTTCCCGGAGACTGTAGCTGTAGATTGACCCCAAAAGGTGGGAAACGTGTAAACGCTCACGCATACAGTGAGTTGCAAAATGGGGTGTACATTTTTTTTACCAAATATAGTCATGTGGTATATCAAATGAAAGGTCTCGATTATTACTTTCCAAAGCTGGTCTTAGTTTTGACATTTGTTGGAAAGGTGGGGATTCGAGGGGTCGAAAGTGATAATCTATTTAACCGCGCCTTTCTCCAAAACTTTGCAACCGAAAAATTTGAAAAAAAACAAGAGGCTGCCACTGTATGGTGGCTAGGCTGCGAAATATCTTGCATACCAATATCTGCTCAAATAAAGTTAATAATAGTATATCAATATAATTTTCAGTTATTGGCTTCAGAACCCCCCTTAATATCATCATAGCACCACGAAATTGCAACGATATAATCTATAATATAAAGCTTGACCGCACTAAGTTTGGTGGAAATCGCACTATTACTAACAAATTTATAACAGGTCAAAGTTGTCACTTCTTTGGAAATTCTAGATTTTGAATCTCAATCTCACCCGAAAGTGAATATTCTCACATATGTCACTATAAAAGAAATACACAAAACCTTTCATACCCTGAAGCGTCCAGCTTCCGGTTTCCCGACTTGTTTAACAATGGCCTTGACGAGTGCAGTTAATCAGATCCCAGTAGTTAAAGATGATATAGAAAAACATCATGGCACCATTTGGTTTATTTATGAAAATCACGCAAATGATGAAGAGACAAAGTAACGGGTCCTTCAGAGTGCAACTACCTAGCAATGTTCAACATTTCAGCCAAAACATTATCGGGACTACGCTTGAGTTATATATAATATTATCTAGCAGACCAACTATAATATTTCACTTGAACCACTCACTATCCTGTTGCGCTTCAGATTTCTTCGTGATATCTTCACGGTTCATATTGATAAAAAAATGCTGATAAATTTTGATAACAGAGCCAGATAGAAGCTTCCAGCTGATCTTATTGCGGGATGATAGTGAAATTATTAGATAATATCCATTAAATATACTCAGTGCACTTCATCCACACCGTACTTTGCGAATAAATACTTTTACAAGAAGTGTCCCAGGCACAGCTTCGTTTTCCAGTTTTCGCAACTGCGGTACGACAAAACTGCTACTGGATGCGTTTGGGTGCAGTACGAAAATCTTTCGCTTCCTACCGCGCGTACTGAAGCAGTTATCAATGGCTGCAACACTGGCGAAACCCAAGGAGGGCATGGCCAAATACAAATGAAGTCTCGCCAAGGGAGGTGTGGAGACGACAGCTGCCCTGCGGTGGGCTTGCTCCCTCAACAAGGCCAGTGGAAGGTCGTTGAAACTGGCTAGGCAGGCTAGATTCAAGTGGAGGGAGAGCCCTGCCAACTGCCGTTACGGGAGATCAGTCGGAAGGCCTTATTCGAATATGTACGTAGTTGTAGAAGGTAGCAGCCTGCAACCTTCCACCATTAAAATATCGACAGAGGTGTGGGGAACGAACTGATGGAACTGGGTGAGTTACAGAATCACATTTCCTCTATCAATCTGTCTTGGAGAGTAATAAAAGACAGAAAAGCAGGGTTGCGTAATCCTCACAAAAAAAAAGAAGGCGAAGAAGGACAAGAAGAAGCAGTCCGACTCACCGATATAAGACTGTATGTCTTAAGTTAAGGTGGATATGCATGGCGGAGTACCAAAAGAAAAGGCAAAGAAACGAGGAAGGACCACTGCCAATTATGGATAGGAAGACCTTTGCAAAATTCCTCAGGGGGAGAGAAGTACCACATGAAAAACGAAGATTGGCGGAATTATTGCCGATCTTGTTGTGATCCAAAGGCGACCGAACGGAATACCTTTTGTGAGGAGGCAAAGAGCTGTTGGGACAGCAGGTTTGGGTTTTTAACATGGAGCCTATGCGGTCCTTGGAAACCCGAGAATTTCACTACCTTACCAAAAATCTATATGGAAGAGGTCATTTAGTGGGAATGCAACCAATACTCGAATAGCTTCTGTGAATTATTGAGGTAAAAAATTCACCGTAGTGAAAGTTGCCGAACAATACAATAGGAAATTTCTTTACAACGGGAAAGTTAGATTTGGTTGGGTGATAATTCTACTTATATGAGCAGCGGATCCTGGTATGGTTGGTAAGAGTGGGGGCTTGGGGTAGTGTTCGGTTTTCAGAGCGGAACTGGGCTAAGACACGGTTAACATCATACGAATCTCACAAATCAATATTTCATAAGCATGGAACTGCTTGCGAGTTGCAAACACAGTTTATTGTGGGGATCCTCTTTGGGGGAAACTTTATTTCTACAATGACTGCCTAGGTTAGGAACTAGTTGAAGAATCGAGGGTTATGCGGAAAATCTGTTCACTTAATGTTAAAACGATGGGCCACATTGCAAGGGTAGTATTCCCTGTGGATCCTATTAGCATTAACGCCAACACAGTGTTCCATCGCTATGTTAATTAAACATTTTTGCCATCTTCAGGACAATTTGTGGATGCCTCCCCCTTAATCGCGAATCAATTCTTTTTACGAACCGAACATTTGTTCAGCGAGTATGTGATCCATCAATGCAAACCAGTGTTAATCCGAAGGAGCCAAATGTGGTTAATGAGTGGCATTGTGTGGAAATTCCCAGCTGAGTTGGAAACACTCATATGTCAGGAAAATGACATAGTGTTCCCTTTTTGATGTTCTTTCAAAGCAGCGAACGGTTCAAATGATTGAGTTGCTGTAGGTGAATACTAACCGTTGCGTGGAACTTTACCAGGTCGTAATAGTGAACTAAGTGATTGCGGGACAATATTTGTATCTGCGCGAATCTCGCAAAGGGCCAATGATGTCCAGGTTGTTATTTATTTCCCCAATGCAACTTTTAGTATTTACATTATAGTGTCAATGGTATTTTAGGTATTATTTAATTCACTGACTAACGGTCTTGTTTTATTTCAAAAGTGTTCGCACGCTCCTATGGTCGGGTCAAGAATATCGTATTCCTACGAACAGGATTTGCCTAGGGCTACCCATTATTTTATTCCATTAGGATTCTCAAAAGGAACCTACTTTTCAACCCCAGTGAAGATATGATACAAAAACGACTTGTTTTTTTGTATCGTGTGAACAAAATTTTCGAAATGCACCTCTCTCTCGTTCAACTCATGTGATGACTGTTTGCTGATCTTCTAAATCTTCCCCCATTTCCGATAGGTGTTTGGAAACAGCGTCAACAGAGCCTATTTCAGCTTACAAAAATTGTTCCGCTCGAAACGTCTCACCATAGAGTCAAAGCTCTTACTGTACAAGACTATGATCTTGCCAGTCCTCATGTATTTCTCGGAAAATTGCGAACTCTTGGCCGCGTTCGAGAGGAGAATCCTCCGAAGAATTTTTGGCCCCCTACATGAGGATGAACAATTCCGTAGCCTACACAATGACGAAATCTATGAGTGATACCATGACCGTCCGGTTGTGGAGAAAATTCGGCTCAATAGGTTACGATGGGCGGGTCACTTAATCCGTATGGATGAGAATGATCCTACCCGGAAAGTCTATAAGGGCAATATCTATGGTAGAAAAAGGAGACGAGGCAGACCCTGCCTAAAATGGAGCGATGGCGTAGGTCAGGACGCCAGACAGCTTTTAGGGATATCGAATTGGTGGACCTCGGCGCAAAATCGGGGTGTCTGGAGTTCTTTATTAAGGCAGGCCTAAGACCGGCTTCGAAAAGTACTAATTGAGACCTTTCATTTGATACCGCACATGACTACATTCGGTGAAAAGAAGTGTTACACTCCCCTTTTACATGTGGACCCCCCCCCCCCTAAATTCAGCCTAGAAGGATATCACTCACTGCATGTCTGGTGGTCCACAGTTTCCACCTTCTCACCAAATTTCGTGCCAATGGGTATATAGCACTTTCTGAGAAATGTGCTTGCGATAGACAGACAGACAGATGGACGAAGAACGCTGAGAGGGAGAGATCCAGAAATAGATGGCAAGAGCGGTGGAAACGCTCGGGTAAGCGTCGGTGGACTCGCAGGCTCATTCCTGCCATCAATGAGTGGTTGGAGAGACGACACGGTGAGATTAATTATAATCTCAACCAGTTTCTCACGGGACATGGAGGATATCTCCAATACCTTCACAGGGTTAAATTGGAGACCTCACCCGACTGTCCAAATTGCGATGGAGTCCCAGAGGACCCAGAGCATGTATTCTTCCACTGTCCGAGATTTGTGGAAGAAAGGGGGAATCTAGAGGAGACTCTAGGAGAGGTGCTGGTACCAGAAAATCTGGTACCGAAAATGCTAGCACATCAAGAGAATTGGGATGCGGTCAACTCCATGATCGCATCTATTCAAGATAAATTGCGAAAGACAGAGGAAAGGAGAAAAGTGCGGTCACGTACGCCGCGTATAGAAGAAATGGGATTAAGCTAAAGTGAGCTGACTCCGCCCCGTGATGTAACACCTTATGGTGATTCCGCGGGCCAGGGAGGGAGTCGGGGGTGGTTTTAGTGGGTAAAAATCCCACACGCTGGTGTGTCCAGACCAGTGTCCTTTAAAGATTTCCACCTCCTCAAAAAAAAAAACAAAAAGACAGACGGATTGACAGACAGATAGACAGACATTGAACCGATTTTAATAACGCTAAAAACTAGAATCCTAGACTCAAATAAAAATCCCATTCATGCGCGTGTACGGATCGGTGAGACGGTTACGGAACCAGAGCTCACGGTTAAGTAACTGGGATTTATGTTTGACTAGTAAATGAGTTCCGAGCAAATCGAATTAACGGTGGACAAGGTGCACAAAGTAGTGCATTTTACTCCACAGCAAGAAAATATGGGCTGATTCTCTAAGGAGGTATATCATTAGTATCATGTGCATTAATAGAGACGGGGAGTATTGTCGGTGAAGTTTACCTATCGTAGTAGTAGTAGTAGTAGTTTCAGATCCGGCTGTGACAGTGATCGTAGGATTGATTCATGTCGCCTTTCTTGCTAATGGGCGCAGGACCACTTATTTGTTCAGAGGAGAGTGCTCAAGGGAGGCTTTCGCCTGTGAGGAACCACGAGATACTATGAACGACTGGCAAACTCTTTTTTGAAAACAAATTGAGGGGCAGAAGGACTGCATGGTTCGTCCTTGGGTGTCCCGAAAACATGAAGAACTTCTATGCGGACATGGATTAAGAGCAAGGCAAGATTGATAAGGCATAATCTCCTGACTATAATAATCGTTGGCGCAACAATCCATGTTGGATCAGGGCCTTGAAGTGTGTTAGAGCACTTCATTCAAGACCGTAACGGTACACTAGGAGGCAATGTGGTCAGCATTGCGCTCGCCCGAGATTATTACCCTGATTTGACTCAGGTACTCATTCACAGCTGAGTCGACTGGTATCCGTCGTCAAATCACGATACCAATTCCACTGCCACCAGTGAGATTTGAACCGCGACCTTCCGTACGACAACCTTGCGCTCTAACCACTCAGCTATCCGGACGCTCTCCTGACTGTGTGTTCTAAAATGGGCCGGTGGACGGCGCCGATTAAACCATCTTTTGAGGGAGGGCGTGATGGGATTTGTTAGGAACTCTATGTGGAGACATGGGAGCTCTCTTCAAACACCATTGCCAAACTGAGGAACCCTAACCAATGGAGGGACATTGCATGTTGTTTTAGGTTTATTTTTGTTCGCAGGAAGAAGAATGAACACGATCAGTGGAGGGATCGGAGGGGCAGGAAGTTCTCTGATCTACCACTATGGTTGAATATTATAATCTGTTTTTTGTTATTCAGTACAGTATTTTAAGAATCAGTTATTTAATTTACAGGTACCAACACGAGAGGTTTTTCCTCATCTTTGCACTGATTCCTGAAGTACGACTGCATGAAATAAGGGACAGTCTAGCCAAGATGAGGAAACTTCTCTATTCCTCTATTGAATCTCATAATGTTAGCCGTACACTACTCCAGATGCCAGCTCTGATTTTTTCTCTATAGAAATCAAAGTTTCCACTATCCTTAATAAAGGGTGCATCTAAAGGAACATTTGCACTTAGGACTTTTTTGAGCCTTGTGGCGTTATCATAAATTCATATCCAATGCTCATTTCACGCTTATTTTTTCCATTCCTGAGTAGAAATGTTAATCGCAAACTTTTGAATATTTTCATCCTTGTGTAAATTCTGCCACTTTCATTAGCGTAATTCCCTTAACACTCGACCCTGTCTAAAATCGATGAATTAGAAATAAAACGTACAAATTATCTTTTTTCTGTTTCCGACATCAAAAAATTATTCTCAACTTGGACATCCATGAGCCCAGCAAGTCATTATTGATTACTCATGCTTACAACCGACAAGTGGAGATTCCTGCGAAAAGTTCAGCTAGTTTCCCCTAGTTAGTAACATAGTTTACTTTTGGTGAATTCAACTGTCAAGGACATACACTTGGCATTTGAAATAACGACAGAATCAATTTATCTGGGTACCATCCTGACTAGCGAATTCAGTGTTTGATTTATAACATTTGTGGGTACCTCTCCGGGGGCGATGCGAATGTCTGTATCGAAAAAGTACTCTTGCAGGACAATTGAATGAAAAATAGTTGTGTTTGTACGGAAATGACAATTTCTGACTTTTTTCGGTTGAATTGGTCTAGTAACATTATTAGTCATTATGTCAATAATAAATTAGCCGAAGATAGATAAATTTATCTAGTGGTTGTTTTCAGTTCATATGAATTGCGATTTTCTAGAAGAGGTATATTTTCCCATTTCAGGTACGATGTACGTATCTACCAAATATTGTGGTGAACCGTCATTTATTGTTCACAGAAATTATTTTGAGTCAGATCTGAGGGTTCGAAAATCTTTACTGTGCTTATACCGCACATCGAGCTTTTTTTCCACTTACACTACCCACATTCACTCCATCTAAATCAAACACATGTTAAACCGATTCGTACTCGTTTACAAATTTATGGGCTGCGAGCTGTGAGTTCATTTCCATGTATATTTTCCCTCGAAGGACTTACGTAGGGAACAGTCTCCTGTGCTTCCGAAGCATGCCAACGATAACGCCACAAACAAAGATTACGCTTCGAGATGATTTCCCTCTTAAACAATTGTGGTGAGAATCGGGGCAGGATAATAGTTTTTTTTTTCAATGGGACATAACTTCAGCCTTAAGATAAGAGCAGGCATTCCTGAAGGATGAAGAATAGCTCTATTAATTCTGAGCCTGTTCAAGATTCCTCAAGTGGAAGAAAGAAGAGCTAGTATTCAAACAAGTTGAACTATCTTACGGGTTGGGGTCTTCCATAGTCCTTTTACTTGTTTGAAGGACTATAACTTAGGAGTGCCAATTCAGAGATAAAAGAGGGGAGATCTTAAATTGGTGGAGCATAATTGGCAAAATATGGTGAAGACCATAACTGTGGTTGTGAGTTTTTATATGCTACGGACTGAGAGCTCTTTTCAAAAATATCTCCTTCGCGGATCGTAATCTTTGGTTTAGTCCTTTTGGTTAGATAAGTCTTTATAGTTGTTGATTTGTTTGTTGAGGAATGTTAGTTAGAATGAATTACAACTCAGCATTTGTTCTTGTGTTTATGATGGAAATAAAAGACATTTTTATAGAAAATTGTTATGTCTCATCCTGTTGAGAGAATTATCGCTAGTTTAATTACCGCGCAAAAATATGAAACTGTGTATGTTATGGTCCTTTAAATGTAATCTGAGAATGTTCGATTTCTAGTTGATTCTATTTAATTGAGTTACTAGAAATTCTCTGAAATTTAAGAAACAATTCGGAATACCGGGGGCTGGATATTCCAGATATAAAGGTTTTGTGTTCATCTTGTTTTTTCCATTCATAAATAGCTAAAAATACAAAATATTCCTTGATATATTCAACTCCGCCGTTCAGATGAGTTCACTTTATATGATGATGTTAGTGTCTATCTTACGCCGAATGAGACGATGCAGGACTTTCGTTGGAGGCTTGATGCTTCGGAGGACGCTATCTTAGGCACGGATGGGCGGATCCTGGTCGCGATGGAATCACTGGTGTCGCTGGTGGACGGGTGGTGAGTTCTGGAAGACTTCTCGGAAAATCATCACGAATATATTGCTTTCGAAGTGGTGGACACAAACTCTTGGTGTGCGCCACCCCGGCGATCTTTCTGTGCATGGAGCGTGGCGAAAGTGAAACTCTGCGACGGTCTGCGGAGTCTCCATGCCCAGGAAGGCATCGAGGCGCGGAAAACCTTCCATGCATTGGTGAAGAGTGGAAATCGCAAAGCTCCCGGAAGGAGTGTCACAGGCTCCGCCGCTTAACACAAAGTCCAGGCGGCCGGGAGGAGGCATGTACTATAATGACGGAGTGCAAATCAGCCAAAAGGAGACTCCGCAGCGCAACAAACAAGAGCAAAGCTCGCTGTTGGCAACACCTAGTCGACGAGATGAATGAGGACTCGGTTACGAAATGGTCCCGAAAAATCGGGGTCCTGCGGAAAGCCTGTTCACGTAAGGCCGAGCAGATGGACCGCATTGTACGGGCACACTTCCCTGCGCACCTCGTATGGGATGATGACGTCGGCGCGGAGAGCGCAGAGGACTGTCCACTTTTCTCTATAAAAGAGTTGGAACAGGCACCCCTCTCTTTGAAAAGCAAGTAGGCGCCAGGACCCGATGGTATTCCAGCAGAGGTATATAAACTGGTATTCTAACACCGGCCAGACCTACTGTTCGGCGCATTCACCGCTTGCCTGAAAGAGGGCATTTTCCCTGCTTGTTGGAAGGGTGCGAGGCTTGCGCTGATTAATAAAGGGAAAGGCGACCCCGAATTGCCGTCTTTATACCGCCCACTATGTATGCTTGACACAGAAGTAGACTCGCTGAAGTGGTACGCGCTGCCGGAGATTTATCTTCCCAGTTTGGTTTTAGAGCAGGGAGATCCAGAATTGATGCTGTCATGCAAGTCATGGACCCCGTTCGACGAGCAGAGGCAGCCACTGAACTCGACGGGTGGTGCTCCTCGCAACACTTGACGTCAGAAACGCCTTTAATTCCGTAAGATGGAAAGACATTCTAGGCACACTAGACAATACTTTCAACGTGCCGAACTATCTCTTACGGATATTGAGGGACTATTTGAGGAACCGCTCCCTGCTCTATGA
Organism: Hermetia illucens; assembly: GCF_905115235.1. NCBI lineage: Eukaryota > Metazoa > Arthropoda > Insecta > Diptera > Stratiomyidae > Hermetia > Hermetia illucens. The sequence goes on along the minus strand of NC_051849.1, from coordinate 164,665,237 downwards.
AACACTAGAGGGTCAAAGGAGGATGAAGGTCACGTCGGGAGGTAGTACAGGAATCCATCCTAGGGCCGGACCTCTGGAGCGCTACCTATGAGAGTCTACTTAAACTCAACATGCAGGAAGAGTCGCGCCTGGTCGGCTATGCAGATGATGTCGCAGCGCTTGTTGCTGGACGCACTGTCGAACAGGCGCATCGATGCGACGGGTGAGCGGATGGATGACTACTCATGATTTCAACCTTGCACTGGAAAAAACCGAAGTAGTGACTAAAAAGAGAATTCCAACTCTGCGTCCCATATTGTTCGGTGAGTTGATAATCGAGTCAAAATCAGTGGTAAAGTACCTCGGGTTGACTCTTGACTCAAAGATAGCTTTTTTGAGTAAATCAAAGTAGCAGCGAAGTAGGCTGCAGCTGGAGTTTCGGCGTTAAGTAGACTAATAGTAAACATTGGGGGTCCTACGTCTAGCAGGCGACGTGTCCTGATGAGTTCAACGCAGTCTGTCCTGTTGTACAGCGCAGAGGTATGGGCTGACGCTCTTATCAAGGAGGTATATCGTAAACGTCTCGCGCAAGTACAGAGACGGGGAGCTTTGCGGGTGGCGTCTGCGTACCGCACTGTCTCTGAACCGGCCGTGATGGTGATCGCGGGAGTGATCCCCGTTGCCCTTCTTGCTAAGGAACGTCAAGCCATATACAAGCGCAAGGGAGATGAGCCAAGGGAGGTGGTTGCCCGCGAAGAACGGCAACGCACTCTAGACGAGTGGCAGCTCTCTTGGCAAAATGAAACTAGAGGCAGATGGACTGCGCGGCTCATCGGCAACTTAAGTGCGTGGCTGAATCGGAAGCATGGTGAGACTGACTATCTCCTTACCCAATTTTTAAGTGGGCATGGAAGTTTTCAGTCTTACCTGCACAAGATTGGAAAGGCGCGTTCTCCGGATTGTGTGTTTTGCAATGGAGTTGTGGACGATGCCCACCACACTTTTTTTTCTTGTGGAAGGTGGGATGGGGTTCGTCAGCAGCTCTATTTAAACACAGGGGATCTCTCTCCAGACAACATTGTCGAAGAGATGCTGAGGAGTGCTGACAGGTGGAGCTGTGTTGCCCATTACGTTCAGGCCCTTCTCGTTGCTAAGAGAGAGGAGTTATAGAGCACAACCGGTGATGGTGATCGCGGGAGTTATCCCCGTTGTCCTTCTTGCTAGGGAGCGTCAGGCCATATACAAGCGCAAGGGAGATGAGCCAAGGGAGGGGGTTGCTCGCGAAGAACGGCAACGCACTCTAGACGAGTGGCAGCTCTCTTGGCAAAATGAAACTAGAGGCAGATGGACTGCGCAGCTCATCGGCAACTTAAGTGCGTGGCTGAATCGGAAGCATGGTGAGACTGACTATCTCCTTACCCAATTTTTAAGTGGGCATGGAAGTTTTCAGTCTTACCTGCACAAGATTGGAAAGGCGCGTTCTCTGGATTGTGTGTTTTGCAATGGAGTTGTGGACGATGCCCACCACACTTTTTTTCTTGTGGAAGGTGGGATGGGGTTCGTCAGCAGCTCTATTTAAACACAGGGGATCTCTATCCAGACAACATTGTGGAAGAGATGCTTAGGACTGCTGACAGCTGAAACCGTGTTGCCCATTACGTTCGGGCCATTCTCGTTGCTAAGAAGATAGAACTCGACCGGTGGAGGAGCCGGATGGCAGGGGGTTCCTTGAACTGACAGTTCCTTTCCTCCTCCCCCTCCCGTTGGTGAAAGGAATTCCCTGATTTGAAGGCTTCGCAAGGCGGGAGAGTTGGAGGACTAGCCCGAAGTAATGTGACAAACGGTTCCAGGCTAGCTCTCTGGCGATGGGGAGGTGTTTAGTTGGTATTCCGACGACGTACCGAACCGGGAGTCCAACACTGTATTTGTAAATGTATTCACCTACCCTACCCTACCTTAAATTTATGTGAAATGAAAACTTTGACCTTGTATAACTTTGTTAATAATAGTTGCATTTAGCTCAAATTTTATTTTATATTATTACTTATAACGGTACCAACTTTTGTACTTCTAACACGAACTTAAGGAGGCTTTTCGGGAGAATTTATAAAATGTGGTAATTTGCCATTATAAACTTTATTTGAGCGGGAATCGGAATGGGATGTATTTTGAGGCCTAGATTTTGTTTAGGTCCACTATTGTGAATTTTTCCAGATTTTTTTGTTGGATGTGTTCTGAGAACAAGAACTGTTACACCTTTTGGGGTACACGTTTTAAGCCCCCAATTTCCTATGTTTCTTGCAATGTCAAAAGTAAGATCAGTTTCGAAAAGTACTAATTGAGCCCGTTCATTTGCTACCCAACATGACCCCCCATCGTCAGCTAGCTAGTGCGAACTACAAAGTGACATTAATTATACTGAGGGAGAGTTTGCGAATTTTCGACAAATGGCAAAGTTGTTGAATTACTGGTCTGCAAGCGACGTGATGTCAACGTATACCACAATTCGCCACCTTCGATTCGCGATTCAGGATTACGTTTCCATTGTGACTGGCACTATCCTATGGATATTTGAAAAGAACATGCTACCTACTTTTAATGAAAACATGGAGGATCGACTTTCCGACCATCAACAAGTTCGTGCATTGCGAGCCTTTTCGCATTTAGCTCCCTAAGCAGCTCCCAAGTCTTCAGTTTTAATGAAAGCCAGCAGGATGGGGCTGGAAAAAAATAACAGATATGCGTCGATAGCTATTTCAGCTAGTTGAAATAGAGGTGTAAAACCGCCGACTGTTAAGAAGTCTGTTTCGGATATTGTTAAATTTCCAGCTTGACTAATCTAATAGTGGCAAATTATGTGGAGGATTCGTTGATGATTTCACTTTCAAACGAAGGAATTAGCTGATACTGAATTCAATATTAAGACAGGTATGGACCTAATCCCATCTTTGAGAGGTATCACTGTGATCTTGTGACATCAACCATGTTGGCAAGGCCTGTCTTGACTTCTCAATGGAAGAATGCGGAAGGTCGCGGTTCAAATCTCACTGGTGGCAGAGGAATTTGTTATCGTGACTGACTGTCGGATACCAGTTGACTCAGCTGTGAATGAGTACCTGAGCCAATCAGGGTAATAATCTTGGGTGAACGCAGTGCTGACCACATTTCTTCCTACAGGGTACTGTAATCCTGTAGTGTACCGTTACGGTCTTGAATGAAGTACTCTAACACACTTCAAGGCCCTGATCCAATATGGATTGTTGTGCCAACTATTATTATTATTATTATCTTAGGCAGGGTTTGCCATGTCTTCTTCTTCTAGCTCAGAAATCAATATTGGTCAGGGTTACCCTAGTCACTATTATTAATTTAGTCGGGATACCAAATTCTCTCATTGTTGATTTGCTTGAAGTGAAACTTCCTTGGTACGGGCCGATGATGTTCTGGGCCTATGAAACTTATCCAGATTAACATGGCAGCGAACAATATTTTGATTGGATAATATTATGAGAGAGGTTCGGCATACCATCGAGCTGCGCTTACAACGTGCCCTGCATTCAGAGCAACATGGAATATGTCAATGTGTATCATCTCAGAAGTGATTCCCGCAATTTCAAGCGAATGGGACATATTGCTTGATTATACGAAGAATTGAGACCTTTGTTTAATTATACGAAGAAAAGGTATCAAATTCGTCTAATATGATAATATAATTTTGGAAAGAGAAACAGCAACAAATTGTGTAAAAAGCTCAAATCATATGGTCTTTGGCGAAATTTGAATTTTCATGAAGAAAGCTGTTCGACTGCTCTAAATAAAAACAAGTCGGGAAACCGGAAGCTGAGCGCTTCAGGTATAAAAGGTTTTGTTTGCTTCTTCTGTGAGTATATTTGAGTGTAGAACTATCCGATTTGTACGTAGCCTGTTATGTATATGCATTTATCACTTTAGTATGATATTGATATTTAGTTGCAGTAAATTTACGTCATTTAAGTCAACTTCGAGCTACTGTAACTTTGTTAGCAATAGTATGATTTTGGGGATAACATGCTTGCTATTATATTCTATACTACTGCAAACTTTTATAAATCTAGGATAAACTTAAGGGGGGTTTCTACTCAATTTCCCCAAAAATATGGTAATATACTATTATTAACTTAATTTGAACAGATATCGATATAGACGGTATTTTAAAGCCTGGGCACCATATAGAGGTAGTTTCATATTTTTTTCAGATTTTTTGGTTAGGTAGTTTCTGAGAACTGGTCCGTTAAAGAAATCATCACTTTCCACCCCTCCCACTCCCCCCACAACAAATGTCAAAACTAAGACCGGCTGTAAAAAGGACTAATCGAAACCTTTCATTTGATACCCAACATGACCATATTTGGTGTAAAAAAATTTTCAACTGGATATGGTATACATTTTATAATAGCATGGCATTTTATTACGTTTGAGGCGAAGCTTAATTGTACTCCTTCATCATGAATATTTTCTAAAAAATGCTTTCATTATATCTTTGCTTACCTCTATGTAGTGTTGAGAAATTGGTTGATATTGATGTTTAGAAATAGCTTACCTGTAAACAAAGAAAAAAAGTCAAATTAGATACTAATACAGGAAAAATATGCGTCAGCGATTTAAAAGATATTCGCATTAATACGCTATAACTGCTTCTATTATATATTTTATGGGGAACTACAAAAGTTCTTTGAAATAATCAAACTTGTTTTTCCTATTCGCTAGTGTTGATTTTTATTTTACAAAAACCGATAGTTCGGGAACCACTTGTTCCCTTCATCAGTGCTAACAAGTTCGTTTCTCCGTAGTAAACGTTTGCTAATACATGTTTTCTATTTTTTCTGCGTCAAAGTCAAACCAACACTTAACAATCAGGACTTCATAGCTTTCGTTCTTTAAATCACTTGTTGTAGAGTGACAATTACTCCGAAATACCGTTACATTTCTGGTTCTGATCCAATATGGACTGTTGCGCCAACGATTAATATTATTATCTGGGGTCGATGTGATGGTAGGTATGCACTCATTAAGTTTGGGCAAGAGTACCGATCGTAGCGCGTCATACCGTAGGAGATCAAGATAAGCTGATTTAGAAAAAAAACTGTTGGCCCCGGCTCTCCATAATGTGATAATTTCTGCTTGCATCCAAGATTAGAGGACCCACGTCAATTGTTAGTGTTTCAATTGGAGTTGTATGTTAGTTTTAGATGTCGACTCCTTCCCGTTTTGTTTTTACAACTATCCGTCGGTGAAGATTATTAGGTTTGTAATCCCAAAAGACTCATGACCATTTATCGATCATTCGTGGTTACGAGAGAGTATGTCTTTTCAAAGACAAATCTGGAAACCATATGATCCGCTGACATCATAGCTACCGGCGCTCGACCCATTACCGTATGATTGGACGCTTTTTCACGTTCCAATGGTATCGAGTCTACATACGTCATTGGCTGCTTTCCGTTTCAGCTACAAATGAATGTGAGTTGGATTTAGGATAGCGTCGAGTGCCGCAGCTGGCGTAGTACTCACTGCTCCAATAATACTTATTCAACCGAGCCTCTTAACTTGCAGCTTCCTGCTATTAGCAGAGTTCAGTCTCAACCATCAGTCGGACAGAGGTATATATCCAGTGAATTCTTTACCGTGAAAGTCAGCAGCTCTTACCTTTCGTAGTTCTGCAGCACTAGAGCAATCTGCAGGATTTCTGATATGGTTCCTGAATAGGGTGCTTCCACATTAGCTTGGAGTCGACATATACTCCTAAATACTCTACTGTTTGTACCAGTTGGATTTCCGCCTTTACTTAAATGGGTAGCGTTTACCTGCCCTATGTCGATTTTTCTCCATTCCAGCATTTGAAGGATTCAACTGATTAACAGCGGATTGATTCCGTGCTTCGATGTCCATGAATGCCGTGAGCTGATGAAATCCTGTCTTCGTGGATTTGCTTTTCTGGAGGAGTGCTGCCATAGTGAAGTGGCTACTTTTGAATGTGTGTATCCTTTATGAGCCGAAACTTCGATCGAGTCTGATCGGTCAGAAGCCTTTTGCGTCCGTGTAGGTGTGTTTCCCCGTTTGGGAGTAAACATCACCTTCACATCACGCCAAAAACATATGCTAGGCATGCGCAGTATATATTCCGAATATGTAGACCTAGGGCACCCATTCTCTCTACTACTAGCGCAGAAATGATGCCATCCAGACTGCAGACTTGTATTTACTTAACGAGTTAAATGCCCATTTTACTCGTTCCCGTGATACTATTTTACATTCCAGATTCCAGCTTCTCCTCAGTTGAGGACTGTATGCACCTGTCGCCCCGAGATGAGATTTTATTTTTTAGATATTGCCTGGGAAGTGGACTTCAAGCAAATAGTTTGCCGTTCCTTCATCGCTTTCCGTGTATCTTCCGCTCTGTAAAAGTAAATAACCCCGCCACGTTCTTTGACAAGGATCCACTTCATCGTTGAGGCTGCCTCAAGAGAGTTATTCTCTTCGCAAAAGCGTCTCCATGATGACCGTTTAACCGATCTTATGGTCTTTTTTAGAATTTTCTATGCCTCTTTATACCGATTCCAGCCAGCGGCTGAATCAAACTTCACAGCATGATTGAGGAGCATCCTTGTCGTTCTCCTCTGTTTTGCCAAATCCTAGCTCCACCATTTTATTTTACTCTTCTTTAGCGTCTTAAGTGGACAGCTGTCTTCGAAACCTTATCTCATGCCAGTTGTGATCATCTGGGTTGTCTTATCAATTCTAGCAATAAATTTGATACGCTTCCCAGGGATCGTGACTCGGGCGCTCAACTCTACTCTACTCTACTCAACTCTTCCGCCGATTCCGAAATGGAATGGAGCTAGATCCATGCCCATTATGAAATTAATACGCCTTGGATTCAAGAGTGTGATATCGTTTGATACTTTTTACTCTCCGACAGGCAACACAATGTCATGCTACCGTGATGTCGATGACCTCTCGCCAGACCAAGTTGAAGAAAGTGGGTTCATTATCCAAATTGAGGATCTGCAGATCGGTTTCTACCAAATACTGTAATAGTATCGATCCCCTTGCATTGATGTTGGAACTTTCATAGCAGATGTGGGGGGCGTTTACATCCTGCTATTACCCCCATACCCTTACTTTTAGTATATTAGGTAGCTCTGATGAATCTTCCACTGGGAACTACTTCTGAGACATAGAGGAAATATTCAGGCCACCATTGAATCTCTTTATCATCCTGTTGACTTTTTATGATTAGTTTGGCCGTTGTGGTGCGGTCCTCACATTGGTCGTTAACCAAATAAGCCGGAGGTCCTTCGAGACTTTGGACTTTCTGAGCGTCAGTATTAAATTTCAATTCGAACATAAAATTTCCTATCCTCATAATGTGTCCGGGAATTTTCTCCTACGTTGACAAGCTGACGAGATAGGTCTGCCTTAACTTTTTGTTCTATCTTTCCCTTTCTTCTGAGGTATTTTTCTTCGAACTTTCATCATATTAATATAAATGCATATAGATGCTTACTCCCATCTTCTTCCATGATTTTGCATCTTATTGCTGGGGCGTTGTCTAAGTGATTGGCTTACCACTTAACAATCGGACGCCTTTCTCATCCTAGCCCTTCCCCTAGACCAGTCAAAATCTGCTCATGATAGTTCCTTCCCCTTGCACCACATGAGGAATTAGGCGTCAAAACGATATCCTTATGGCTGCCTTCTAATAGCCTATCCATTGCACAGAAGCGTATTTTAAATACACAAAAGTTTTCGCAATTAGCTGCTGGAATGATGTCCTTTCACCTTCAGGGACTATACTTTTCCCGAAAATCGCATTTTCATTATTTGTAGAGGAAAGGGACCTATCAGTGTCCTCATTTTGATTATCTCCAATTGCGGGATTTTATCCCCGCTGTACCTGCAATCTTGTTCCTCATTAATGTACTAACAATTTAATTTAATTGTCAGTACTGGCTGTCATAGCTTCGGGTTTACTAATTCCAAGTGCAGATTCATGTCCCATAAATGTTTATTGCGTTCCATCTCTTGCAAGTGATTTAACTTGACTTCAATGCCTTTATAACTTCCTAGTCCATTTAACATTGGCTTTTAGTTGTCAGCTTGGCTTAACTTTTTGGTAGTATTCCCACTTAAATTTTGATCTGATTTGATTGGACATAGTGGCTTTGAAGGCTCTTCCGTTATCAGAGAGAATATGAATTCAAGCATGGTTGACCTGGTCGTAGGTTCCCTCTCAGGCAATAGGTTATCGCATTAACTTCTGCCTGAAATATAATCTATTGGCCTAGCGACCATTTTCCACATCTCATTTTCCACGTTCACTTCACCTACTTATCTCCGTTACTGTCCCATATTGTGTATTTGGCCCATCTAGGTGCATAGCATTTGATTTTTTAAATTGGTATTTGTTCAGAAATTACAATTCTCCCTTAATATTTTGGTCTCCGCTTTGGACTCTTACAGCTCTTTAGTAATTTGGACTCACTGTCCTCTTCCATAACAGGGCTTGCGATTTCGTCGATGACATTTCTGTCCGTGCGCTGCAGGGGCATATATGCCTGAATGTTGCAACTTTTGTCTCTTCTTTCATTATAAAATCCTAGGATTGTGTTGAAACAAATCACCAGGGGAAGCGTGGATATCCTTTTTGATAGTACTCGTTATGCAGAGACGAATGCAGCTTCGAAACCAGGATACGCTTTCTGTAATTTTCCTCTGCTTTATCTTTGCGAATCGTAATAGACGCGCATGTCTTGCCACTATTTGATATATCCAGTATACTATCCCTTCATGTCTTACCTACGACTGTTCTTGTAGCAAAAACTGCCTGCTTGTCGTTGTTCATTACCGGAGATGTTTGTTTCAATTATATTTTGATCCCAGTATTAACCAATTGTTTTCAATCACCAGCCTTCCATTAAATGCAGAGTTTGCTTGACAATATCTGAAAGTCTAAGTATTTGCCACAATAGAAATTACGATGTCATTAACATATGTTTCGGCATAATATACGTTCCTGATTATTCATCATCATCAACATTATCAACGGCGCAAAAACTGGTCTAGGCCTGCCTTAATAAGGAACTCCAGACATCCCGGTTTTGCGCCGAGGTCCACCAATTCGATATCCCTCTGGGGATCCTGGCCTACGCCATCTGGGGATCCTGGCCTACGCCATCGCTCCATCTTAGGCAGTGTCTGCCTCGTCTTCTTTTTCTACCATAGAATTGCCCTTATAGACTTATAGACCGAGTGGGATCATTCTCATCCATACGGATTAAGTGACCCGCCCACAGTAAATTATTGAGCCGGATTTTATTCACAACCTGACGGTCATGGTATCGCTCATAGATTTCGTCATTATGTAGGCTACGGAATCGTCCATTCTCATGTAGGGGGCCAAAAATTCTTCTCAGGATTCTTCTCTCGAACGCGGCCAAGAGTTCGCAATTCTTCTTGCTAAGAACCCAAGTTTGCGAGGAATACATTAGGACTGGCAAGATCATAGACGGTCTTGAGAGTGATCCTGCTGCTTTTATCTGGCTTCGCACATTGGTCAGGGTCAGCCTAGTCAGTCTTATTAATTTCGTCGGGATAGCGATTTCTCTGATGGCCGTGTACAGTTTTACCCTGGCTATGCTACCATAGGCAGCTTTAAAGTCGATGAAGGGATGGTGCAACTGATGTCCATATTCCAACAGTTTTTCCATTGCTTGCCGCACAGAGAAAATCTGATCTGTTGCTGATTTGTCTTGAGTGAAGCCTCTTTAGTATGGGCCAATTATGTTCTGGGGGTATGGGGCTATTCGCCCTAGCAAGATAGCGGAGAATATTTTGTAGATGGTACTCAGCAACGTGATACCTCTATAATTGCTGCACTGTGTGATATCTCCCTTTTTATGTATGAGACAGATAATGCCTCTTTGCCAGTCGTCAGGCATTGACGTCCCATACTTTAGCACAAGTTAATGAACCATTTGGTGTAATTAGTCGACCCTATATTTAACTAATTCAGCTATAATTCCATCGGCTCTTGGCGACTTATGATTTTTTAGCCGATGAATTACACAGACTGTTTCTCCGGTACTTGGTGGTGGCAGTATTTGTCCGTTGTCTTCAGTTGATGGGATCTCCAACTCGCCGATGTTCTGGTTGTTCAGTAGTTCATCAAAATACTTAACCCATCGCTCCAATATGCCCATTCTGTCGTATCTGTATCAGATTTCCCTCTTTGTCTTGGCAGGTTGAACATCGAGATGTGTAAGGCCTCATCCTGCTGACTTGCTGTTAAAACTTCCGCGCTTGGTGCCGTTGCTTCCTATAATTTTCGAGTTCACAGACTTGTTGGTTCTGCCAGCCTTCCTTTTTCCGTCGGTGAAGACGCTTCTCCGCGAGCCGTAGTTCGTCATAAGTAATTTCCCTCTTATAGGTATGTGTGGATGGCTACAGTGTTAACTCTCACCTGATTGTCAGAAGGGATTCTGACAATATTCGGTGAAAAAAAATGTTTCACCCCCATTTTGCATGTATTGGGACCGACCCCCCCCCCCTAAATCTCAACATAGAAGGGTATCACTCATTGCATGTCTGGGCGTTCACAGTTCCCACCTTCTCACCAAACTTCGCGTCAATCGGTATAGCCATTTCTGAGAAAAGTGCGGGTGACAGACAGACAGACAGACAGATGGACAGACAGGAAAAAAAGAAAAAAGAGAAACAGATGCCGGCGCAATCTAGGAATGACGGGAGCTTGTCTGGGTATGCGGAAAAGGCCACTAACAACACTGAAGAGACTTGGACTAAGGTAGGATCTAAGAAGAAACTGCAAAAAAGAGCCAGGCCAGACGCGCTGATAATAACAAAAACCAGCGAATTGACATACGATTAAAGTATGATGACGTAAGATTAAGGCAGATGCCTCCTTAACAAATCTCAGTGCAAATGTCACGCGCATAAGTCGAACACAGAAAGGCGACCTGCTGTTCGAACTTAAAACTGGTGACGACGGAGGCGAAGGCCTACGGAAGAAAATTGAAAGATCACTAGGTGAGGCTGCGGCGGTCAAAATGAGTAAGGATTCGGTGATGATCGAATCCAAGGATTTGGCTAAAGTCACCGAGACCTTGGAAACCCAATTAGGTTTACAATCAGTGAGTAAGTCTAATGTGCAGAAAAGCGTACGGTGAGACGCAGATAGCGTCGATAAGTGTTCCTATTGAAGCAGCGAAAAAGGCGATTGCAGCGGGCAAAGTACGTATTGGATGGGTGGTCTGTCGGTTACGGGAACAGAGTCCAGTGCATAAATGCTATAAGTGTTGGTAGGTTGGTTACATAGCGAAAGCTTGCACAACCTCGCAAGACAGATCAAATCTGTGCCGCAAATGTGGAGAACAAGGCCATTTTGCAAAGGACTGCAACGGAATGCCCAAGTGCGTATTCTGCGTGGAAGCAAAAACTAGTGACAGCGCCTACATTGGAGGAAGCAGTAAATGCCCAGTGTTCAGAAAGGTGTTTATAAATAAGGTCAAATGAAGTTTATGCAACTCAATCTGAAGTTTATGCAACTCTCTGTCGAGCGCCCGAAGACCTACTTTCTCAAAGCGTATTCGAACACAACGTCGACGTTATCATTGTATCCGAACAATACAAAAATCTGCATAGCGGAGTATGGATAGCAGACAAAACCAGTAAAGCGGCAATATGGAGCTGCGGAAGTCATAGTATAGAAGATGCGAAAAAACATCCAGAGGACGGGTTCACCCGTGCCAAGATTGGAGGAATATACATCTCTAGTTGTTACGCAGCACCGAGCCTCACATTAGAGGAATTCACGTCTGGAGAAACTATCCTTCAATGCAAGTCGCTACAATCCCAAAGTAATAGCCGGCGACTTCAACGCATGGGCAGAAGAATGGGGTAACAGAGAAACCAACGCCAGCGGACGAATATTGCTGGAGCCATTGTCGCGCTTGAACGTGGTACTTGCTAACTCTGGGGGAGCCAACACATTCCGGAGGATTGCAATCGGTGGTAGATCTCACCTTCGTCAGTGATACTCTAATCAGAGACTTGCAGTGGCGTCTCAGCGAGGAGTACACACATAGCGATCATCAGGCTATCATCTTTCAAACCTCGCAAAGGAATAATATGAAGCCATTAAAACGAATAACGATGAGCTGGGTAACTAAGAAATTCGACGCAGAAATATTTAAGGCGGTACTTCTGGAAGATACATTGCTATCGGGAAGCGCACAAAACAAAGTTTCACAGGTCGTGGAAAAATTGCAGCGGGCATGCGATGTTGCTATGCCTCGACGTAGTACTTTCCGAAGACGAAATCCTAATTTTTGGTGGAATTGCGAAATTGAGGAATGCTGGAAAAAGTGCCTCAAAGCTAGGAAACTCTCCCAGCGCAGAAGAAGCCGACCTGAGTTTGAGGAATTGGGTGGCCTCTCCTCATATAGACCGATATGTCTGGTCAACACCATTGGCAAACTATTTGAACGAGTAATAAATAACAGACTGCTCCCAGTTGCGGAAAAGGAAGGAGGCCTTTCCCGTAAACCATTCGGATTTCGTAAGGCGAAATCAACTGTCGACGCAATCAGCATGGTGACTGGCTTGGCTCAGTTTGCAATAGAAGAAGGAAAATGCTGCGCAGCAATAACCCTCGACGTAAAAAATGCGTTTAATAGTGCAAAATGGAAAAAAATCATCGAGGCACTTGACAAGATACAGGCCCCGAAGTACATTGTACGCATTGTGGTTGAGTTTCTCTAGTCTACTGCGAATCGGACGATGGGCTAAAAATATTCCCGACAACTTGCGGAGTGCCAAACGGTCCTGTCCTGGGTCCCTTGCTGTGTTTACTTATGTATGATGGAGTGTTGACGCTACGCCTACTGGACAATGTGATAACTATTGGCTTCGCCGATGATATCGGAATAACAGTGGTTGCAAAGCACCAAGACGAGATCGAGATCTATGCAAATGAAGCGATATGGAAGATCAATTCCTGGTTGAGAAATTGGCTGAACATAAAACAAAAGTAGTTCTCATTAGCAAGAGAAGAAAGAACACAACTGTGAAAATCAAAGTTGGCAAAAAAACAATTTACTGCCAACCATCGCCGAAATACTTGGGAGTAATTATTGACAGAAGACTCAACTTTAAAAGACACATTGAGTACGCTGTAACTAAAGCGTCTTCCATCGCCGCAACGATCTCGAGGATACTACCGAACATTGGTGGGCCAAGACAAAGTCAACGTCTTCTGCTCTCTAGGGTAGTCAGCTCCGTGCTACTCTACGCAGCTGCAGTTTGGACAATTGTTCTGAATAACAAAGTGAACTGCCGAAAATTGGGAATGGCATATCGGCTAAGTGCACTCCGGGTATGCAATGCGTATCGGACAACGTCAGGAGAAGCAGCATATGTACTAGCAGGGATGCTCCTCATAGACATCTTGGCGAATGAACGTATGCAGCTGGAGAGTCTAGCGCATTTCGACGGCAGCTGGCACGGTGGGAATCTATCGAACGGGGGCAACAGCGATGGGACGAGTCCCAAACTGGTCGTTGGACATACCGCATCATTCCGGATATTCGGAGATGGTTTGAACGAAACCATGGAGAATTAAGCTACGAGTTAACACAATTCTTGAGTGGACATGGAGGTTATCGTGCTTATTTAGATTGATTTGGTCACGACGAATCACCATGCTGCCGAAGCTATAGTAACGCGACTGAGAATGCGGAGCATGTCATATTTGGTTGGCCCAGGTTCACCGCGCACCGAACAAGAATGGAAGCGGTCCCAGACAGGCGTTTAACACCATTGTGGAGTTCATGCTGGAATCAGCAGATGCCTGGAATCAGGTTGTAAGTGAACTGCAAGCTATTCACCAACAGCTCAGGGAGGAAGAACTACGACGAAAACAAGGAAGGGAGAGAACCATAATGAGCCGCAGATAAAAGCTGATCCAGCCCCATACTTTATGGGAGTTCCGTGAGGAGAGTGCCGCAATACTTTATGGGAGTTCCGTGAGGAGAGTGAAGAAGGAGGTGGTTTTAGTGAGTAGAAGTCTTACATAACTGCATGGCAGGAGCTAGCAGTTTTTTTTGAACCTTTCCACATGCCAACGCCGAAAAAAAAAAGATAGACAGACAGACGGACAGACAGAGAGACAGACATTGAACCGATTTTGATAGGGTTTTGTTTTGTAAACAAAACCTTAAAAATAAGAAAAGAGGCTTGAAAACGCATCACAAAACACATGCTTATCTATTCATTATGTATTCAATTGCCATTGAGTTTTCCGATAATGCGAATGCGAAAATGTTTAATTTTTGGAAGAACTAACACGATGAAAGGATTCTACAGAACAACAGTTTTCCGGAATTTTCATAATGAGTTTTTGTTAAAAACCACATCAAAGAGCAGCTAGGAATGCCGATTTAACAGCAAACGATTTTTGTGCCTTTCATTCAAAGTATTCAAAGTATTTGAATGAAAAAATGCTTTCATTTCGGTCTGTATAATTTTCCCGACATGCATTTACACATTCGTTGGTGTCCTTCTATTTAAACCTAAAATCCGCAGTTATCCCTTTCAGTTTTGCTTCAACTTGCATACGTTACCTACTTATCCTTTGTCATTTTAATTCAGCTCATGCTCTACGCCATTGAAACTCAAAAAAACATTTTTGATTCCAGTCCAAAGCCTGCAATAGGATGTATCCACTTTAGAGGCGGCATATGTAGGTGCTGCACTGGCAGAAATCTGCAAAACTTATCCAATTCATTGTAGCACTTTTTTCGTTTACTTTAACTGGAAAAAAGTCGAACGTTGGGATTCGGAGAATACTGGAAGAAGTTTCCAGCACAAAAACTGCTACTGATGTACGTGGATACGGAAGACTCCGCTTCAAGGACATCACATTGAATGAGATATTTCCACATGACCGGCATGCAAAGGCTGCAGAGCCATAATCCGGAAGGCATGATTATGCTCAGACAGAAGGTTAAAGTTGAGGCATTTGAAGGAAGAAATCCAGCCAGTGATTAACTTTAACTTCAACGAGATATCTTGGATAATTCTATCTATTAAAGTTTCCGGGATTCATCTAAAAGTTGGGGGCACAACTATGCAATTATTTTCGACGGAACTCGGCAATTTCATTGAAATCTTGGAGCACTCCTAGTTTATGATTTTGAAATAGTTCGATAACTTAGTTGAGTGGTGACTGAAAAAGTTTCCAAACTTCAGAGTAAATGTAAATTGCAAAGCCAATTCCAATTTCCCTTTGCGACACGTCTGCTTTCCATTCAAAGAGCATCCTCCAATAATAAGATTCTGCTGTCGAATCCTTCAGCTCCATAAATATAGCCGCTTCATATTCCAAACATAATTCCAAATATAAATCAAAGAAAAAGCTATCCGCAATCTTATTAGCCTTGTCCTTGGGGTGTTGACCTAACGCCAATCAGAGGATGTCTGTCTGCTTCCCGATTGCAGCAGAATTTATTCAGGCATCCAACTCATGCGATTTGATTGAGACATTGCGGCGTCCTGGCAAGGACCGTTGACGGCGTCTCGTTATCTTGACGATTTCATCTTCACGCTGATGACACTTTACTTTAAAACCTGCCGACGTTAAAATGTATACAACCGCCGCCTCCAGAAGCGAATGTATGGTATACGCCTATCAGAGGATACCAATAGCCTATGAGGGCGACAAATAAGTCAAGAGGGAAATTTATGGGGCAAGATGTGATGACAAAATTTGAGAAATGAGCAACACAGTGTCAGATGAGGCCAATAACTCCTTTTAGCTTGTCCTTGCTCTTGGCATCCTGTGCAGTTTAGCTATTTGAAGTTGACGTCTCCAGCGTCGTTAGTTTGATATTCAGAAAGATGGATGCCATAAACAGGTTCGGATTCCTATAGAAACAGTGAAAAGCCATCAACATCAAGTTACTACGCGGAGGTGTTGTTCTGACGGATTGATGGGTTGTTATAGAGATTCTCAAATAGGGGTAATAAATTTGTATTCCAGTGGGTTGGTGTAGCCTTTTCAAAGGAATAGTTTGTTAGGGAATTGGTATGTACGGGACCATTTTTCGCAACTCTGAGTTCCTTGCAATATTGAACAGTCATCACTTTAAGTGCTTAGGATATGGTAATTCGAAGGGTATTTGGAGTGTTATAAACTGACTGTAAAGTTTATTTTGGAAATCATAAACGTTTTAAGTTGTGCTTGAGTTAAAGTTTGACAGATGTGACAGTGCGCCCTGAAAATAATTTTGGAAGGGCCGTAGCTTCGTCCAAAGTTTGCCTAGATAACCACAGGTATAATTCTAGGAATAGTGATCAGGACCCAGAAATCTAATGGTAATAACCACAAAATCAAGTCTGTGTGCTGAATCTCAGCACATCAGGTATGAAATGTTTTGTTGATTTTTTTGTAAGGTAGATGATGGTATCAACTATATATAGCTCGTGGTGTATATGCATTGAATATACCTGATATTCAAGTGAAGTTTTATCTCATCAGGAGTAGTATTTTGACGCGAAAGCAACTTTGACCTTTTATAACTACTACTAGAATTAGTAGGATTTCCCCCTAACTTTCCAGTGTGATGAAACCTATTAAAGCCTATATTATTTTATGGATCTAGAAGTTCGTAGTTAATTTTTAAAATTTAATAATTCACAATTATTAATTTATATTTAAGCGGATATCTTAACGGAGAGAGTTGTGAGGCCTACATACCATATTCACGGACCACCGGATTTTTTCTCAGATTTTTCGGTTGCATAGTTTCTAAGAAAGGTTCAACACTTAGAGGACCCGTTCTCAGAAACATCTCTCAGTTGCTGAGAACGGGTCGTTAAAGTAGTTGCCCCCTTTCGGACCCTGCACTCCCCCCCCCTTTTCAACGAATGTCAAAAATTAAAACCTGCCCCGAAAAGTACTAATCGAGACATTTCGGTTAATACCCCCATTTGATCATATTCAGTGAAAAAAGTTTCGCTGCTTTCTTAGGTGTATGGGGACCTTGCCTTAGGTTCAACGCGCAGCGATGTAATTCACTGCATATGTGGGGGTTCGCATTTCCCACCTTTTTACCAAATTTTGTGTCAATCGGTATGGTCCTTTCTTAGAACAGTGCGTGTGACAGACAACCAGAGGGCCATACATGCAGACCCATGAAGAATTGCCAGATCTCCCACCAGATACGCCCAGGTTGGGGGATTGCGCACACTTATAGATGGGTAAATATGTGTTCATGTACAGCGGCTCGGAACCCCAGCCCCCCAGCTTTTGCGAGTGAGTAAGTGGGCTCCCGGCCGTCGATATACTTCGACCGCGGTGCCTCGGTGGCGGACAATTTGGCTATCATGGAATCTAATGTTACAAGTGATTTAAGAGAAAGAGGCATTCAAGCGAAGCAAGACGTTGCCAAGGACACCACTAACTGAAAAATGATGGGCTGAAAGGAAATCGCTCTCACCGCATCTGTCTAAGAAGGGCGACCGCAGGAGATAGTCCAATATCAAGGGTTTGACCTATTCAGGAGCTCTTCAATTTTCTGCTCTCCGTCAATGCCAAAGTTTGTAAAGACTCTGGAAAGCATATTAAATATTTAAAAAGGATAATCTGATCAGCACTCATATAGAACGCAGCTCTGACATGGAGAAACACTCAACAATCGACGCCGTAGACGTTGTTTTGAAGCTGGGTCGAGGCACGATTACGTCCAATAAATGCTTTGCCGTGGTGAAGTTGGAGGTCAAAAATACATTCAATTCCGCCAGCTGGGGGTGGATAAAAAGCTCACTTGTTAAAACGGGTGTCCCTGGTTATTTGACAAACTTTCTCGAAAGTTACCTTTCGGAGAGGACACTTTGGTACGGTATGGATGAGGGATCCAAGCAGTACATCGTCACTGCAGGAGTACCACAGGGTTCAGTGTTGGCTCCTCTCCACCGACCTAAAAAATCCAGGCGGAAATCTCAACAAAATCCGAAGCACCCAGATAGACGATTTCATGTTTGAATTGAAAAAAGCCAGCTTGGGCAAAACTGATGGCTTTTGTAACCAAGTTAAGAACTCACTTGGGAAAAATGTTACGGCACGGTTCAAAAACATGTGATCTATATATAGTGCGAGGATATCGATAAACTAACATCCAGAGGAGAAATTTGCGTTGAGAGGGCAATTTAACTTGGAGAAATTGGGTGAAGAATCCACTGTGAGTCTGGGGAAAGCCTGTGGTATTATCCAAACGACTAAAATGCGACTGCCAGTGAAAGCAGCGCAAAAGCTATTAGCGGCATGAAAAGTTCAAATCGGGTGGGTTGTCTGCGGTCTGAGAGCACAAATTTCATTCAAGGGGTGCTTCAAGTACCTCATGCTTGAACATTTCGGGAAGACATGCACCAACGGCATCGATCGGATCGAAGAAAGTCCGGGGAGAAAAGTCATATAGCCAAGGAATGCGATAGGAATCAAATGCCTATTACGCGAAGGAAGAAGTACTTTTCGTAAGGAAGGATCTACTTTCATCATAGACCTGACTCCTGTTAGCAGCGACGGCGATCAAAGCCGTTGCTGTATGCAGTCCCAGTTTGGGGGTCAGCGCTGCATATCTTATCTAGCGCACATAAACTGAGTACGATCAACAGAAGAACTGCCCTAAGGGTGTGTTCTGCCTTCCTGAACATCTCAAATGATGATGCGTTCTTCATCTTCAGAATGGTTCCGATTGACATCTTGACATATGAAATGACGAACATATATAACATCAAGTGCATCTCTTCTTTATCGAAGCTAAAAAGAAACGGAAAGTAGAGATCTATACTTAGATGGTAACAGCAATGGGACTACTTGGACACACAGATTGACCTCTAACAGCAGGGGTTGGCTGGAAAGAAAGCATGGGGAGATCAATCATAATCTCACCGAGTTTTTTACCGGATAAAGTGGATACTAAAAATACAGGTTTAAATTGGACACCTCACCTGATTATCCAAACTTCGATGGATTCCCAGAGGACGCAGTGCACGTATTGTTGCAATACCTGAAGTTCGTGGAAGAAAGGAGGAACTTAGAGGAAACTCTAGGTAAATGCTATTCCCGGAGAATGGTAGTTGGCCAGGAGGATTGGCTTGCGCTCAACTCCATGATCCCAACGAACCAGGGTAGGACCGCCGCAGTTAGATGGAAGGAAACCTAGTTCAAGTAAGCTAACTTGGCCCCATAGTGAGGGGCGGAGTCGGACAGACAGACAGAGAACACATTTTGTGCTTTGCTTTTTCTTTCTACAAAACCTTAGCAAGAACAACCGGCTATCGTCGAAATTTTCAGAAAGGGAGGCAAATAAAATGGTGTAGTTTACCATAAATCCCTTTGAGACAAGCGCGTGGACGCATCCGATCCGGAGGCCGAAAATATGGCTACGATTCTACTGGTCCCACTACAGCAAAGTCAAAGTCAGTTGTGATGGCAAGATCATCAAGAACTTTCCGTTTCCGAGGGGGAACCACGACTAGAGACGCTTTTCAAAGAAGACGAATGATATGTGGTTTTTTCGCTGAAAGCTTTCGAAAAATCCGGAATAAGGCCACATCAGTGAGGGGATATATGCCAAATATATTCTACGGACTTAAATAAATGAAATATTTTTGGAACTAAGGTTGAGCAGTGAAATAAAGACTACGTTCTGCGTACGGCAGGAGCGAAACTTCCATGTATGGGGCCGACGACCACATTTAAATAAAGGGAGCTGACTGTCTTGTCGACAAGGAACAGAGTAGAGGAGGCGCCGGACGCCATTATCCAAATTGGTCAAAGTAGAGACCGAGCGCTTTAAATGCTGGGACTGTGGACACGTTACCAGAGTAGGCAAAAAGCAGAAAAAGAGCACTTTTTGTTAGGAGTAATTCCGAAATCAAGCGAACAGTTGTGGGTTAAGAATAGAGAGTATTCTTCTCTTGCTCGTGCACTTTTCAAAGAATGAGCTATGTGGAAGAAGAAAATGAATAGCTAACCACATCCTGCAAAAACTATACACAGGAGTAAAATTGCTCTCGAATCAATGATAAATAGCAAAAACATGTACTTTTGTGCAGACAAATTCGTGGTGTGAATTATAGCCTAAAAGCCGGGGAAACAGGGTTTCCTAAAAACTCTCCAAGGAACAGAATTCTAACCCGAAACTTTCTCCCTCCCTCTTCACTCTGCTTGCAAGATCAAACATGAATTTACCACAAACAAGGTCCATGACCGATGAGAGGGAAAACAGATGCCATCAGCGCAGTCGGTGTGTCTGAGGAGAGATGTCATAGTCCATTGAAATCCTCTCCAATCTTCAGATAGCGCAGCATGACGAATGTCACCGATAACAAGAAGAAACAATATCAGTGACGCGATACAACCCTGGTGAAGTCCGCTTTGGACCTCAAATTCCTCTAAGATTTTGCTTTGATGCTACACGTGACATTTCACAATATCATATATTGTTTTAGTAATTGCTATTAGTTGTTCCGGTAGAGCTTGCCAGATACACCGGTAGAGCTTGCCAGATACACTGTCTGCTCAACGAAGAGTATGTGAAGCGTGCGGCTCAATACCGTGCACTGTTCCGAAGGCTGCTTTCCAGAATCATTTTAGCAATTACTTTGGCTATGGCGGGGAGCACCCAGATAAGTCAGCAATTCTCCCTCGCAAAGCGCGTTCTCTTCTTTGGAATCAGTGATAATCCTCTGTTTGCACTCTCTGGGAAAAGCCTCGGATCCTCAGAAGTTCTGTATAAGTAGCAGTTGTAGATCTGCAGAAGTACCAAGGCGGAGCGATAAATAACTTAGCAAGGAGACAGTCAATTCCAGCGGCTTTACTCTGTTTGAATGTATTGATGGCTGAACCGTTTTCCCTTCTGTTTGGAGGAACAATCCGTATCCGCATGTTGCGGAGGCTAGCCATTCCATCCGTAAGGGGAGGAACCTAACCGGTATTACACTTCTGAAATCATTTCATTGCGCAGCATCTTACGCTTCAATGATCGGTGCAAAAGCAAATTCCCTTTTGTTAGGGTGCACCCTACGCTGAACTTCCTGTAGCGGTCAATAGAGTCTTCAATCTATCGGTTCATCGATCTGCTTTCACTATTCCGCAGTTAGACAAATTTCACGAAGTCCCTTTAGGCCATAGCCGATGATCTATGTTGCACCCGAGAAGCACCCCCAGAAGATGTGGAGGTTTACGCAACAGAAACAGTGAGAGCGGTAAAGTCCTGGCTAGAAAAGGCCGGGCTGACCTTGGCGGACGCGAAAACGGAAGCGGTCTTAATAACGAAACGCAGGAAAAATAACACTGTAAAAGTGGAGGTCGGTGGACATACGGTCGTATCAAAGCCGGCTATCAAATACCTGGGGATAATAATTGACACCAAATTGAGTTTTGGGGAACACCTAGAGTATGCATGCCAAAAGGCAGCCAGTGCCACCACTGCACTTGCAAAAATGTTGCCAAATATT
Organism: Hermetia illucens; assembly: GCF_905115235.1. Taxonomy (NCBI): domain Eukaryota; kingdom Metazoa; phylum Arthropoda; class Insecta; order Diptera; family Stratiomyidae; genus Hermetia; species Hermetia illucens. The sequence continues at coordinate 164,643,679 of NC_051849.1, read as the reverse complement.
GGTGGGCTGAAACATTGCCGGAGGTTGGTGCTAGCCGGAGTGGTGCGCTCCATCCTGTTCTACTCGTCGCCTGTGTGGGCAGAGGCGCTTGCAAACTCTCAGAGACGGAAGCAGGTGAACTCGGTTTACCGGCGGATGGCTTTGAGGGTTTGTAGTGCTTTTAGAACCACATCAGATGAGGCAGTATTGGTGGTGGCAGGCATGATCCCGGTTGACATTCTGGCCAAAGAAATGAGTGTCCTGTACAATGCAAGACATATGGAGGGGCATGCACAGCGTAGAAATGCGGCAAGGTCAGAGTCGCTTGATCTCTGGCAACGCAGATGGGATGAGTCTGCGAAAGGTCGGTGGACGCACAGGCTCATTCCCAACATTAGGGTTGGATGATTTTCCGAACTGTCCCAGATGCGATGGCATACCGGAGGATCCAGAGCATGTGTGCCTGCCCACGATTTGCGATGAAGAGAAGGAGCTTAAACCAGGTGCTGGGCAGGAGCGGGACCCCGGAGAGCTTGGTTACTGAGATGCTGGAGTCCGAGGAGAAGTGGCTTGCGGTTGGCTCCGCAATCATCCAAATGCAGGAGGAGTTGCTGAAGGAACAAAGAAGGAGGAAAGCTGCAAATAGGAGAAGGATGAGTGCCTAAGAGCAAACCTACCCCGCGAAGTAATACCTCAATGGTGGTCCCGCGGGACTGGGGCTGGAGAGACCAGGGGTGGTTTTTAGTGGGTGTGAATCCCACACGCGCCCGCTGTAGTTCCGCCGTTCAGGCGGCGGACGTGTCTTTCTAAGATTTTCCATCTCCGTGTACGCAAAAAAAAAAAAAAGATGTTGCACCCGAGAAAGGAGCAATAGGATGCTCTTCCTACACCTACGGATGGGTTATTCAGTATAACAACCGTCCGATCCGCAAGATAACTCTCTCACTATCGAGCGACAGCTGAATCAAACAAGCGGTCGATGTTGAACTTGGGGGGGATTGCAGCTCTCCAAACTTGCGAGAAGTGGCGGTCGCAACACGCGAACGAATAACGAACACAAGCGACCATCATTGAGATCACCTATTATGATCACAATGTCACCTTTGGGAAGCCTCTCCTGAACTACTACTAGTAAAAAACATCTTCTCCACTATGCCGGAAGTTTCCGTTGGTGCATAGCACTGTATAACTGTGATGCTCCTTAATCTGGACTGGAATTTTTCAGTCAGAATCCTGTCAGAAACCAGCTCTCTGGTTAAGAGAATACGCCTTGCAATAGTCGTCAGAAAAAATCCGGGACCGGATTCACAGAGAAAAAATCTCTCCAGAGTCCCAGCATCTTGTTTCGCTTAGGCCCATTATGTCCAGTTTTTATCTTTATTTTCACTCGAGTTGGAAAAAACGAGCATATTAGGGACACTCGATACCGTTGTCGAGGAGCACATTCCATTCCACATAGTCCGTTTCAGATATGTAAAGTCCTTCGGCGTAATTTATTTATTTATTTATTTAATGAGGACAATACACAGAAAAAAAATTCCTTATTACATATTATTCTCAGAGGCTTACTTTACGCTTAAAACTAGAGAAGTAAACAGAGTCAAAGGACCCAAGCTATAGGGCGTTGTAGGACTGACATAGTCTCGGGATCGGAGTGTGGAAGTAAATCTTGAGCTCCGCGAAGGGTACATCAAAAATGTTCGCACTACATGTGTTATGTGAGGCGATGGGGAAAATAATATCCGAGCAGAGCAGTTCATCAGGCAATTGCAGAGATTGGGAAGAGTACACATATGAAAGAAGATACGGCGTTGGTGCAGGGAGGGGAGATTGAGGGTGCGGAGTCGTGACGGATAATCTTGTTTTTATAAAAGAGGGCCCGGGTGAATTTGCGTTGTACAACTTCAAGAGCGCGGCAGTCATGGATGCGGAAAGGGGACCAGACTACACAGTAACATTCAAAGATGTTTCTGACAAAGGAATTGAAGAGTGTTAAGGAGGGTTGAATTGAGGTAAAGTTGGATCAAATTAGCCGTGAATTAAAGCATTTAGCATCAAAGTTGATAAAGATCAGAAGATTTGAAGCCGTAGATTTAGGTTTCACGAAACCATGCTGCTCTTTGACAATGAGCTGACCGAATTGCGCGGTTATCGTTGACGTTGACGTTGATGTATCTTTCCAGGATTTTTGAACAAGAGGAGAGAAGAGAAATGGGATGGTAATTGACAGCAAGAGAAGAGTTTGCGCTCTTGAGGATAGGGATGATAGGGGCATCTTTCCAGAGATGGGGAAAGTAGCATTCTTCTAAACTTTTGTTGTAGATTATACCCAGGGGGAGGAAAATGTGTTTTCTACAGTTAAGAAGCAAGAGGTTAGGAATCCCATCGGGGTCAGATCCGACATTGGGGTCAAGATTACCAATTAGGAACTCAACCAGTCGCAAGGGGAGGAATGGGCAGAGATTCGGAGCAATCTGCAATTAGAAGAGACTTATAGGGTGGAGGGATCGAGGGAAAAAACACTGAAGAGAAGTAGGTGCAGGATTGTTGTGGGGAATTGGCAGCGGAGTTAGCAAAACTGATAGAAGATGGTAGATATTGTGTGGGATTACAGGAATTGCGAGCGTGAGACCAAAAGGGTTTTAAGTTACCGCGGGTAAGGGCAGCTTCGATGCTTAATGAATACCTTTTACGGGCTTTTTTAACCACTGACTTCATAGTAGAGCGCATAGTCTTAAAGTGAGCAAGGTCGGTGTCATTCTTAGAAGCCCGAACCTTCTTTCGCAGTGCATGTTTCAGGCGAATGTTATTAAGAATTTCCGGTGTGAACCAAATTGGGTACGAACGTAGGTAGGCAGGGGAAAAAGGAACATAACGGGAGAGGAGATCGGATAGGATATTGTAAAAGATTTTAGAGCTTGATCACACGTTGAGTTGCTTAATATATTTACCCAGTCGGCTTTGCAGAAGTTGAACTTGGTAGATTTACGCTCGGTTTTGGGGTTTGAACGAGGGAGCTCCGATTCAAAATCAAGCGCGGGGTGGTAAGCGTCAGTTTTGACATACGGGGATATGCAAGAAAATAAAGAGCAGTGGTACTCGGGGAGGTTGGAAAGGAAGAGATCGAGAGTGCGGCTCAAGGAGTTTTTGGTAGTATTGAAATTCAGGGCAGTGTTCATAAAAGAATAAAGTAGAAGGGAAGAATGGGAGAGGCTGTTGGAAGGAATTGGAAGACTAGAATGATTAGGCCAGTGGAGCATGGGGGGGTTAAAATTTCCGCAAAGGACGCAAGGGAGGGAAGGGAATTTGACCGTAAAAAGTTCAGGCAAAATGTCAAACAATTCTTCATACAGGTGAGAGCGGCAAGCACAATGAACGGGAGGAAGTTGGGTGGAGAGACACGAAGAGCAACACAGTCAAAAGGAAAGCCAGGGGAGGAGAAGACTAGTTCGGCGGTGAGTGTATCTTTTATTGCAATTAGGATCGCACCGCCGGTGAACTTTCGAGATGCATCTCGGTCCTTGTCACAGCGGAAAATGGAGTACCCTTCGGGGAGCTCGGGGTTTAATATGGCATCGTCCGGCCAAGTTTCGCAGATACAGATGGCATGGTATTGGTAAGCCACCGCGGATAAATTGAAGGCCCCGAACTTGGTTCTAAACCCACCTTCGTAATTATATTTCCTTGAAAGACGAAGAAAAGATGGTTTCTTACATAAATTAGATTATTGCAGTTGCGAAGTACAATGAAATTTCTTCAGACATCCGCGCAATTTGGCGTTCACAACTGGCGTTTTTTGTGATCACCGCATCAAGAAACGTTTCCAGTCGAATCTACCGGAGTGTCGTCGGCTCTGTCATATTGGTTATTGTTCCGTTGGGCCAGTGATATAGCGCCACCAAGACATAAATATGATAACAAAACGCTAAGTAGGGTTAAAATCAAATACTGATTCCGCGTCCAGGAGAATTGGTTGAATGGAACGGTGGCGGAATACACTTTATAGGACAAGGTGGTTTTGGGAGACTTTTTATCGTTTCTAACAGGATTAACCTCCAACTTTTTTAACTCTTCAATCATACATGAAAATATGGACTACCGGAGAGCGGGAGGCTGTACGGTTTTTTTAAGGGGGAAACCAGATCCTATAGTATAGTCCAACAGATACTGAAGTCTGAATTAACATGACTCGTGTTGAAAATGATAATAGCACCCGTACAAGATAAGATAGAATAACCGCATTGTGATTGGGGGGGTGTTGAACGTAAACCAGAGCAGAGTCATCCCCTCGAAGTACTAATTGAAGGTAGTCACATAGGGGTAGGGATAGGTTGAAAGGTGGTAGTGAGCTCGGAACACTTTTCCCCTCCGTGTAATCTGTGCACCAAAATCAATAAAAGCTGAATTAATTGAAATGGTAGGTGGGCTTTCTGAAAATTGTCATATCTCCGGTATTGAATAGCGATTGGTGAAACTGATGTCGGGTTGGGGACTTTGTGACCTCTATGGCGAATATCTAGAAAGCAACAAGGAATGTATATCTATATATATTAAGGGTGAAGAACTGAGTTTTAGGTAAAACGCTTATAATGAATGGAACGACAGAAAAGGCTTTTTGTGCGATGGTGCGGTGATCATGTGGTTTATCTATTGGCCTGAATCACTGCGACACTATGATTTAACCAGCTCAACCAAAAAAATTTGTTATTAGTTTAGAAAATAATTTATTACATTTGATTTCCTTATCTAGTATGGAAATTTTTGTCAGAACAAGCTGAGTTGCAGTTTCACAACTTTAGGTTAAATTTGCTAAGAAAGTATCCGGCTTTCAGCAGATTTCAGTAAGGTAACACCTAGAATTAGCACTAGAGGAATACAAATTCCGATACGAATTGTTAACATTCTTGAGGGGTTGATGAAGTGAGTAAGCAAATCTTTTATTATCAGACGAAGGCAACAGATTATCATTTTCGGTTGTAAGTTCTATTATCACGAAATCCGTCAACATGTAAATCACTCCGTCAGGCACATATGCGATTACGTTCCTTATGCAAACTTTTCCTACCATTATCTCAGTCCAACTGCTTCCATATATGCGCTTATGCAAATGCCCTGACGGCATATTGTTCCTAGTTTCAGTGAGGAGTAGAAATCACTGGTCGTTTCGGGCAGAATGGAGACCTCAGGATTCACTACAAGTGCAACCACGATTGCGGCAACGACCATGACAACAACAACAACAACGATGATGGGGACAACATCGACTACGAGTGGCTTCATCAACTTTGCGGATCAGAGTAAACCCTACTTTACACCCCTGGACTATGGATTGTTCTTCTTTATGTTGACGGTGTCGGGATGTATTGGAATTTATTATGGTTTTTTTGCTAAGCAAAAACAGGACAATACCGAGGAATACATCCTGGGAAGCAAGCAGATGAAGGTTCTTCCCATTGCTGCCTCAATGATTTCTGGGTGAGATTTTATCATTCGTGATAGTCCTAGATGGTACATAGTTTCCTGTGTTCGTGTTTTCAATTTGAGGGATTTGAAGAAGTGTGTAGTGAAGTGAAAAGCGAGGTAGTGCCTCTTTGGAAAATGGAATGGTTAGGAACTTTTCGAATTTCACTCGTTATTTGAATAATGCATTCATATCTTAGTGAATTTCAGGACCGTTAGACATTTTGAAATACATTTAGTCAGCTGATCCGATATAGTAGCCCCGTTGGAAGTTTTCTCATTGCACTGATTTTTTCTTTCAAGTTTTGGAGGAGCACATTATGTTGTTACTAAAACTTGGATGGACTCATAATCAAAGAGTAATTTTTCTGCTTCAGCCACATTTCAGGAATTACAATGCTTGCTGTCCCGGCAGATGTGTATGCAAATGGCATCCAATATGTTATGTCCTTCATCCCCATGATTATTGTAAGTATGGGACGTGGAATCCACAGAGCGTATCGAACTACAGTGATTACATTTTCATTTTAGATTGCACTTGCACTCAACTACCTCTACTTGCCGGTTTTCTATGAGCTTGGGTACGCGTCCTCGTTTACGTATCTGGAAAAGCGTTTCGACCGAAAAGTGAAAATCACGGCTAGTTTGGTGTATGCACTGGACCGGATTCTTATCTTACCCATCATCATGTACGCTCCAGCATTGGCTTTGAACCAAGGTGAGATTTCAGTAGTGATAATATAATTTCATTAACGTAACGAGCTCTCATGTATTTCTCACCTGTGGTCGGATACTGATAATTTGACGGTCAATTGAACTTAGTAAGCGGTTTAAATGTGCATTATATCTGTGTTGCAATATGCGTTCTCTGCATATTTTATACTACGGTTGGTGGATTCAGGTGAGTATTCAGAATTAGGTTAGTAGCCAGAAAGCCAGAAACAGTTGGGGATTTTTCAAGTCTGAAAATTGTGGGACTCTACGAAGCAGGAAAAGCTACAATTCAATTTGTAACCTGCATCGCAAAAGTGATAACATACATAATTCAAATTAAATCAGTGAATTTTGTTTAAGAGTAGACTTTTAATGGCTAAGTAGAATATTTGTAGAATATCTATAGTGTAGAATGAATAGGTGTGTAAGAAAAATATTTTTGTTTCTTATCAATCAAAACTCACAGCGCGGAACTTTTTGAGAAATGAGATATCACAACGTAATATCATCAAACATTACCTTTGCTTCCTCTGACCGTACATGTGATATTATGTATATCATGAACACCATCTACTATACTCGCAACCGATTTTATCAAAAATTACTTATCACCCGAGTGAAATTTGCCTTGCATTTATTAGATCTAAAGAACAGGGAATCATGATTATTGCTTATCGCTCAGTATTTGCAATTTCTTTACTCGGTATTGCAAACAGTCTCGTACAAGATTAATGTTATTATCACTTCTCTACTGGGTGTTGATGCGGTGATGTTTTAATGTTTGCAGCGCGCTTGGTGATGACAATGTGATATCACAGTCTCAGGTGATATCACCTTTGGAATATTATGGACTTCACCTACCAATGTATCTTGTATCATAGTGTTGAGTGAGTGGCTGTGTGTGAGGTGGGAGAGAGGCAAAGCCTCTAAGCGGTTCATAGGTCCATGGTACTCGATTCGTCTAAGGAAATATTCCGGATTCGGCAATGTGCTGAAAGGTTTCCATTAGTAGATGTGATGCTTCGCGTTGAAGTTGGAGCACCGCAGCACCAAAAATCTGATGTGTGATGCGTCCGTAGGCGGGCACTCACATAGAAAATGCTCAGTGGATCCCATTTCCTCATTACGGGATGGACACGTATCATCTTGGAGAACCTGCACTCTGACCATATGTCCAGCTAGTGAATTATGGCCGGTCAGAATGCCTGCAATACTCATGAAATCCTTCCAGCTTTTCGATTGGATTAACTTTGTCGTATGTTTGATTGGTACTGACAGGAAAAATTTGGCGCATTTATCGGCCTTGAGGCTATGCTACCTGCCTCTATGGAAATCTTGTTCTCCCCTACTGATACTCCAATTGCTGGTTCCGGTCCCGGCTTAGGGGAACTTGAACTCTCTTTTGCTAAAGCATCCGAGATTCCATTTCCTTCAACCCCACAATGACCGGGTATCCAGAGTAGTGAATTTAGAAATAGAGTTCAACCGGTTTTTACATTCCTAAACAATTTTCAAATTGATAAAAGGACTATTCAACGTCCTCAATGTAGCTTAACTATCCCTACAGATTGTGATCCGCCTGCTCTTTAACCGCTCGTCAATCACCCAGATTGCCCCCCTTAGAATCGTATACACTTCAACCTGAAAAACTGTTGCGAATTGTCCTAAAGGAAAAACCCACCTTCGAAAGGTAGACCCCTGCTCCAGAACCCTGTTCTGTTTTGAGTCATTGGTGTAGAAGACGCCAATATATTCTAACACTCATTCTTCTAGTTAGTTTCAGTTTTGTGTGTGCTCCAAGATAGCTTCATATCTTCTACTAAACAGATATATGAGGATCCGAAATTCAGAAAGCTTTGCGAAAATTGGATTCAGTTCTCCGGATAACAACTAGCACAACCACGTCATTCGGATAAGTCTGAATGTGTATTGACAGATTTTTTTTTTATATAGTAGTGAGTCGGTTAACATATTCCACAGAAATGGCGATAGCACACCTCCTAGAGGGCATTCTTTCGTCGGTTCCGTTGTTAGGTACATAGCAATTTTTGCGCTTAATGGACTTAATTAAAGTTTCATCAACACCATGCTCACAGACAAACACTGCTCCAATGTGCACGAACCCCCCAGTGCGTACTCGCCTTTCAGAGTTGCGTCCTCTATCATCGAAACCAAAGAGTGAAGAGCAGACTCACGTTGGCAAGTGTGTTGGTTTTCATTTGCCAAGTGCGACCTTAACGCCTTCTCACGAATGTGACGTTCAACCAGTCTCCCCAGACTTTTTAGCGGGAATGATGTTAAGATTTGTCTGAAGTTTTTTCGATTTGAATAGTCATCTTTCCGAGGCTTAACTATGAGGACTACCTTAACCTTGTGCCAAGAAGAAGGCGCTTAGCCCAGAGCAAGACAAAATCATTTCTTAGAAGCCGCTCAAAGTGCTTAATGCCTTCTTTTAGTATCGCTGGATAGATGCCATCCATGCCTTCGATAAGATGCTATTAATATAACAAGAAAAGAAATCGATCTTGTAGGTAATATAAGGGGTTACATTGTCACTTCGCGTTATTCTTATCAATCAACGCTATTCAAATTAATTTTAGTGTCGAAGTAACTGCATTAGGTATTGCAGATATGATACCAGAAGAAAGTTTCGAGATAGTTACGTTTACGCAATATTGAACTGCGTAGGGCTATGGGAAGAAACCACACCATTCAGATGCAAACAGTATGGAATCACATTAAATTCCATATATTTACCTATTAAAAAGATACAACTATCAATCTTAATGTTAAATACGAATAGAAGCACAATAGATCGACTTCATAGTATCATTTACAACGTTTTCGACGAAATGAGCTTCCGCTACTTCCAGGATTCCCCACGCAGTTTACACTCCTCAACTGTTCTGCGCCATATAACTCCCGGATGATGTACCAGCCTGACATCTTGAAATAGAAATTTCCATTACATGTTAAAACCTGCAAAGAATTTGTTGCCCTTTCTCTATTTTATAAACTATCACCTCCCCTTTCTGATCAACGTGCCCATAGGTATTTGGAACGAGTATCCCTTTGTGGTTTTACGAGAGTACCTGTCGAATTGTCTTAACCCCACGGTTTTCTTAGGACACCGATTAATTTGTGACCACAATCAGAGCCCGCTGAGACAAGCGCAATTGTACCAGTATATACTGAGCGCATAGCTCAGCCTAAATCTCTTCCGAATTAAGGAGTACGACAGCCGTTTGAAACGCAACTGCACGCCGAGGCTCGAAGATCTCTGTTCACTTGAATGTAACCACAACCCCCATGAACTTCATACAAAGGGGCCAATCGCTATAACCGAGCTGAACTGACATGAGAAAGGAATTCTCCTGAGACATGTTAAATCAGGTGGTACTTTGGTACCAGTATACTTCTTGTAAGGTTTTGTGACCTATTGCCACTTCAAATGAGTCACCGTGCAGACTGGGATTTGGTCGCCCCAATTAGGTGTTTGGAACATTCCCCTACTGCTACGGCCAGTAAACCATAGCGAGAATAGCGTATCCCGGTGAATACCACGTGGAGGTTCTTCTCGGCCATTTGGTTTTAGTTCGGAAAACAGGGTTACTGCCCGTCTTCCTCGCCGCCACCTCAGAACGTCGAGTATTAGAAATAGACAAGTGTAAACGTAGCCTTGCTAGCTTTCGTGTTATAGTTTTCATCACCTTCCACGCGCAATTTTCATACTGTAGTACAGAACCGCCATTAGTGCGAACAGCCTCAACTTAAGGTTGTTGTTGAGATAGCTATATTTCCAGGATTCATATAAAACAACGAAACCCTACCTAGTGTTGTTAATGCGCCGAACGACATCAAATACGGCACCGCCGTCGGCTTTTCCAATTCGTCTATATATGAGACGTTGCCTCTGATTAGTTTTGCAGAAGGTTCCGCCTGCGAAGCACCTCGAAGACGTAGAATTTTATGAAACTGAAATCATTCACGCCATCAAAGCATGGTTACAAATGGTTAAATTCTACTTGGTGGAGAAAAAACGGAAATTTGGGCTGGTAATCACGAAGTCGTTTCATTAGATACCTGGAGGTACTGATCGATGCCAAGTGAAGCTTCAAAGGACAATTGGACTATGTGCGAGAAAAGGTAGCAAATGCTAGTTCGTCTGCATCAAGGATGATGCCTAATACTAGAAGACCGAAATTTTATCGCCGGCTACTTATCGCAGGGGTGGTGAAATCTATGGTGCCTCTTGTCTGGGCGGGACCACCGGACAACACGGTCAACCAGAGAAGAGTGAGTTCGGCATACTGGCCCATCGCGATGGGGATGATTTCCTTGGATTTTCTAGCGACAGAGGCACACTGTCTCAGAGGAGGAGGGTGAATCCGGCCGATGTGACTGCGAACTTCCGAAAACCACTATGACAAAGCTGGGTTCATACATTGATACAGTGTATTGAGAGATGCGTAGAATGAAAATATGGAGAATTGAATTATCACCTTACATAGTTTTTTACGGGACATGGTGGATACAGGAAACATTTCCATCGCTTCGCATTGGAACTAGATCGAGCCCGGAAACCACGAAGAACGCTTGACTTAATCGTGCTGGTATAAACCAGGGCCCTTCCTTTGAAGTAATATTTCACGGTGGTTCGGGGGGATATCGGAGAAGTGGTGGTGGTTTTAGTAGGTAAGAATTCCATAGACTGCTACAAGCAGGTACAACAGCGTCTTCTTAAGATTTCCCCCTCCATTCATAAAAAAAAGATATACAAATTGATCAACGCCTTCAAAGCTTTCTGGTGATTCACCGCAAGATCAAGAGACTTGTGACCAAGTATTTCGTGATGTGGAATACGGTACTGTAATCTTTATTATTTGCGGCAGTTTCTGCCTCCCTGACTTATGTCTTCGCACATGATATGCTGAAATTCCTTGGATTTATCGCAGCATCAGATGGCAATTAGAGACTGAATTTCTTTACGTTCTTCGATCCGCTCCCATGTTTCCATAGGTAAGTAGACCCGTTGTTATAGCGCCCTTTCGGGATGTGGTTGATAACTTCACTTAAAGCAGAAAGTAAAGTAAAAGTAAAGTAAAGTAATATTCTCTGGCGATTTGACCCTAATTAGAAAGATTAGTTATCTCACTACCAAACGGCAGTTGGATCACGAAAACAAACCATATTAAGTTGAGGGGTCAACGCTCTCCGTTCGCTTAGGGGACACGATACTGACGTGAAAGCAAGCGGCGAGTAATTATGATCTTACTTGATGGCAATTTCCGCTCCGCGTGTGAATTTCGTTTGGATTTAGGTTGAATTTTAGTACTGGTCTTCGTTTCTGAACAGGTCGTCGCACAACTAAATCTACTTCAATGATATCTAGTTATTCTTGAGCAATCCTAAATTCATAATTTTCGGCTTCGTTTGTGGACTTGCTGCCAATTAGTTGGACGTTCGGTGGTGCCAAAAAGTTTTGAAGTGAACATTCCAGGTTTTCCACCACTTTTGCTTTGAGGACACCTTGCTTAAGTTTGATTGTAAAACATCGATCATTGCAAAAGTGGGTATATTGACGATGAAGATATCGGGGAATCTGGGTTAGGCGTCGACGATATATATATAGTTGGCATTTAATTCCAAAAGGGGACTTTGCACGCCAACTATGTTTACGCGTCATCCTTGACCGTTCCGGATTTCCAGGAAGTTTGTACTTCTCCTCCATTGTTCTGTGTCAAGTGCTGCTGAAGCAACTCACTCGTCGGCCATCCCAGGGCAGTGGATTCAATTGTCTGATCTAGCCAGTAATGGAGTTCTCGGCCTTTCAAATTCTTCTTTGTTCGAAATTGTATCAAGGGTACTCCGAGGACATGATGCAGTTAAATGTTAACGAACATTCGCACAGAACAGTCTAAACTTGATGTTCTTCCTATTCATTGTCGAGTGTTCACTCCTTTGTGCAGTACATGGCATCCACACAGTTTCAGTTTTAGGTAGTATTGCTCTCCAATTTCATGATCATCGCACTTAATGCTGTCCGAGTGCACAGTAGCAGGAAAGTACAAAAACGCAACCATCCATGATGACCAGGATTTGAACCCGGAGTAATGAAATCGAGATTGACGTTCATCAATCTCGACCACCGCACCGGCATCATTTTGATGTTGGGATAGTTAAATTTCCAGATTTTGGATTGTTGGAAGTTCTTTGTCAGTCGTTTGATAATTGGCAAAGAGATGAGATAGCGCGTCGGGTTGCAAAAATTCCGAAATTTTTTGGTATTCATTCAGAATTCCTTTTTTGCTCCCGAAAGTGGAGAATAATGCTCGATGGCCTACCAAGTGTATTGACGGTGGTAACGCTTTTTTTGGAATTTCTGTACGGCGTAAATGACTGCAAGGCTTTCCTTCTCGACTTGCCTGTAGTGTTGTTCTGCTGATACTGTACTGATAATTTCCATTTATGGACGATTTTGAGAAGTTTGTTGGCTTATACGGCGTGTTGAGTGTGGGAAAATACAGGTCTTTCTCTTGAGTGGCTTCAAGTTCAGGTTTTGATTACAGTACAATTGCTCAAACATGCTGTAAAGACGTTACAGACTCGTTGCTTTAAAGACCTGGTTGTTGCTTTTAATAATGTTGGTCTTTTGCAGACATTGACTTACAGGCTTTCGACTATCTCGGATAATACTTTAAAGTGATGCATGACATGCAATCCCAGTAGATATTTAGCAATTTTGCTTCCTCTTGTAGAAGGTTTCCAAGTGAAATGCTTTCGTTCTGGCTTGTTATTTTTCGAGGCACGGATAAGCTCCAATGTTGGAAAATTGGAATATGTTGGATTAGGCTAGGTTGAAAAAATTGCAGAGCTGCAGCTGCAAGAAGTCAGGGTCTTAACGAGACCTCCAATCGGTTATATATAGCCCAGATTACCTCTTCATTTTTTGCAAGTGGTAGCTTAAAGAGCAATGCTGTGTTAAAAGTTCTACTGGGGTTTTCGTGTTCGCTTTAGAGACCTCGGATTCCTCCTCAAAGGTCTGTGGGAATTCATTAAGTTGCGTTTATTCCTGCAATTTTAGTTTTACGGGTAGACTTGACAGTGGACGGTTTAATGTCAAATGTTGACAGTGGTCCCAACATTGTGAAGCCAAACCCATGTTTCATTACCAAGTAGTTGTAGCTTCACACCAGATAGTACAGCTGTCCCATTTTAGTTGTCAATAAAATGATATATATTTTCACCTCAAATATGAGTTTTTCGCGAGGTCTGGCCAGTTCCATAATAGGGGTTCCCGAAAACACACCCAAACTTGATCCGTCTGTCATGAGTGACCCTTTGGTGAAGATTATTATCCTTGTAAACCTAAAAGACTGAATATTTGTCGTTGTTCTTTTTGGTGACTCCCGTGAAGTATGTTTTCTCAAAGGCAAATCTGGAGACCATATAATCAGCAGATATCAGAACCACCTGTTTCCCTAAGGATTGCAGATGAACACGTAACCCCACCATCAGCTGCAGCTTCACGCGCGTAACTTCTCGATACGAAATCCTGTAAAGTGGTTTCTGATAATTATGTCGTCATTGAGGGCGACCTTGATGCTCATGCAGGTGAAAAGGAAGACGGCAACAAGTGACATGAGGGAAAAGGTTTGGAACCGGCAATGAGGGTTGCGAGGGCATCTTCGAATTTGCGGGCACTCATGACTTTGTACTTGGGAATACTAGAGACGCTTGTCTTATCTTTCTACATTTTATAGTAGGGACAGTAAGACGCAAATGACTATATCCTCATTAAATGCCGACATTTTATCACTTTCCCCGACTGGAAAGCTGTTCCCTATGCGATCATTGCACTTCAGCATCGGTACTTTGCTTACCGATTGACTAGTCGCGACGAATAGATGGCGACAATACTTTGAGCAGATTTTAACGGAAGAATTTGTTGACCATCCACTTCCACAAGTGATGCCGATATTTAGAGCAAGTCCACGACTGAAGTCAAGGAAGGAACAAAACGAATCAAATTGGGGAAAATAACAGGACGGCATCGCATCTAAGCTCAGGAAAGCAGAAAGCTGGGAGCTAACATTATGGTTCAGTGAGTTATTAATTCGGGTTAGCGGGGGAGGGAAAAAACCATCTGACTGGTAAGATAGTAGGACAGTTCCTATACGAAAAAGAAAGGTAGTCCAGCAGAATGTTTAAATTGTCATCTAGTTGTTGTCTCATTTTATAAAAATTTTTTATTGCATTCTTGACGCGATATCGTTTAAACAACCATGAATAAAGTTTGTCAAGGACTGCTGAATTACTGACGCAACACACACTGCGCGATTACTCATGGAGACACAGTGAGAAGTATCACCCTCTTTATGTTACATTGTATTTCTGAATTTACCATAGGGAACTCGTTTGACGATGTGCCAAAACACTTCATCTGCTATACTCTACGTAGGTGTCTAGTACCAGAAGAACTCGGGCGCTGGGTTGATGTGGTGGACATATCAAAACCGCTATGTGTCTCCGCCGATGTTCCTCAGGGAAACATCGTCTCACCACCTCTGCTTCTTCTTGTAATGGACATTGTCACACATGACATTCAATGTCAAGCGCCCATACACTGTGTAAAATGGGGGGCTAGCACCAAAAATGGCATTTTGATGTACAGCCACAAAGCACCTTGGGACCTCTTTCCCAAACTGTAGCTGTACATTTACGGTTTAGCTAACTTCTTCATATACTTGTATGAGTAGCTCCCAGTCTCATATGGGTTTTACCTCGTACTGATCCTAGACCAAATTAAAAGAAGAATGTGTGAACAATTTTTTTTCTTTATTTTTTTTTTTAATTTCAACGGGGCTCTGATAAATAGATGGTGAAGGGTCTCGGGATCCAGAGATATCACGTACGGCTACTCTGCACCCTCGGCACCAATTGGTTTCTGATGCACCGACAGGTTGGCTGCTTGATCGGCTGGGTAGCCGTTGGGCCTGGTCTAGAAGGGGCTGCCAGCTGTCCAGACACGTAGATTTTGACCGGATGTATCGTCAACTGCTCCTGTAACCACAGAATGAGTTAGTTAGTTACAGTGCTCTACTCCTATTTGGGGCTATCTGAGAAGAGTTTTCTCTGCTCCGAAGCCTAGTGGTGCTCATATAGGTTAGAACTCGATAAATCTCTACAGGATTTTCTAGATGACACTACAAAGTCTCTGTTATGTCAATGAAGCACTTGGAAGTTGATTCCGAAAATTTATTTCTGTCCAGTGTAGGAACTAAGATATTCATATCCTCGGCACAACATTTATTTCAATTTCGTGTTTGCTAGGATCAGCAAAAGTCCGCGATTACCGATTCTGCAATTGAGTATTAAAAGTTCAGACATCAATCTTCCGTAGCAATAAAAAAACATATTTTCATCAATATGCATGAAGTGTATAAAACTGTACACACAAAGAACAGTTATTGCTCGAAGCATAGGGTGAGAAATGGTAAGTGGGGTGTAAGTGGGCGTGCCAGTACTTAGATCGAAGCGGGATCGGGATTGTACTAATGCTACGTACCAAAAGTGTGGATGGACATTAGTGTGGATTTTTCTGTTTTATGCAAATGATGTTTTCCTGGCAAGCCTGGTTCAAGTGGAATGATCTCCTAATACAACACAGTACTCTATTGGATCTATAAAGAACACCTAGGGTATGCACCTCAAAAGGCAGCGTGGAAAGGTTTTGTCGAACATTCGCGGGCCAAAATAGTATCGCAGCTTGCTTTAATCATTATCTGTGTGTTAATGGTTTCGTGAGCTTGCAGTGCTTTTATAACTATAGATGGGGCAATACTGGTGTTGGCGGCCATGATACGACATTCTGATGAAAGAAATAAGTGTGTTGTCTGATGCAAGATGTCGATGGCCACACAGAGCGTAGAAATGCGACAAGGCCAAAGTCGAGGAATCTCTGGCAATACAGAGGCGGCGAGTGTACGAAGCGTCGGTGAACACACAACCTAATTACTTGCATGACGGGGTAGCATGAACGACACATGGGAAGACCAACTAATACATTACCCAGCTCCTCGAGGAATGCAGGCAATATCTGCATCGTGTTGGGTTGGGTGATTCACCGAATTGAGAGAAGCCAGAGCATCTGATGTCTCATTGACCAAGGCTCGCAATGGAGAAGAGGAATCCGAAACAAACGTTGGCAAAGAGTGTGAGCCCTGAGAATTTAGTTGCGGAGATGTTGAGGTCGAAGGAGAACTAGCTTACGATTATTTCCACAATCGAAAAAATGCAGCAGGAATTGCTGAAAGAGGCAGGAAGGGGAAATGGTGGTTCCTCGGGGCTGGATACCGCAAGCGCCCACTGTAGCTCCGATTTCCGCGCGGATCTGGAGTTTTACGCAACATTTAAGTCCTTCTCATAATAACATGTGGCAAGGGCAGTAACCTTTGTTTTGTATCTTTTTGATGGCCAAGTTTTCGCTCCATTTAAGAAGAAGAGCTTTTGTTGTAAAGCAAATCTATTTCATCAAACGATAGTTTTCCCAATATGGAATATAGAACTCATCATGATTTGGATGAAATGATAATTGTAGTTGCCTGCACATGTGTTTCAGGGTATTTACTACACTACAGTAAGTTGCTAATGATTATGTTCCATATTAACTGGGATAGAATGTTTCAATTTTACAAGTAGAAATCGAAGCGAACATTTAGGTAAAGGATATATTGACCTTTGAAGTAGGAATTGTGAATCGAGATTAGCTTATATGGGAGCTCTTCTCTGTCAGAACTATTCCTTTCATATACCATACATAGATATATTCTTTTTCTCCTTGATGTAATGAATTCTTGTCATGCATGCAACTATAATGCAAAGCAAAGTAAAATATGCACACGTCCAACCTCTAAAGTAGGTTTTTAATAGGGAAATTCCTCCTAAAAGCTGAGCCAAGGCGAATACAAATCAACTATCCAAACGAGCAAAGTACATTGAAGAAAGGAAGAGCCGAACTATTAACATATGATTGCTTATGCATCATGCATCATTACTGCTTCCAGGATGACACTTAGCTTGTTTGCATGCAACACATATGCATCCACGTATGCAGTTTTGCTTTAGTTTTAAACATGAGCGCTCTCAATGTGTAATTTCCAGGTATAAGGTACTGATGGTAATGTAAATGAGCTAAGACTTTCAGAAAATCGGCAGATGAAGTGGCATTCTTTGTGATCGACGCATTAGCGCACCTCTCAAATCTATAATTTACTGCAATGTCGCCCATCTGCCGCTCTCTACAGTTTTGAGTGTTGGCCGACTATAAAAGGTAATGAAAGGCGTCTTGCGGTAATGGAGAAGAAGATGTTGCATTGCATTGGTGGTGTGACACGTTTTGATCACATCCGAAATGAGAATATCCGCGATCAATATGGGGTTGCACCGATCGTGGAAAAACTGCGAGAGAGGCATTTTCGATGGTATAGTCACGCAGTTCACGCTAACGAGAATTCACTTAACAATATTGGTCTGAACATTGAAGTGAATGGTAGACAATCAAAAGACGGCCGAAATAACGGTGGCTTGATACGCTGGATGGGGGTTTAAATGCCTCGAGATTACATCCTGATCAGGCATTTGATAAAATATAATGGCGAAACCGATCACGACGAGCCAACCCCGCTTGTGAACGGGACAAAGACTGAATAAAAAGAAAAAGATGTGAGGAGCGACGAGTACACGACAGCTCCGTGTCACGTCGCTAAACATTTGATTGCCCTCTATTTTTAAAAAAAGCGATTTAAATAAATCATTTAATGGAAAGCCCTGTATTGATAATAGTCAACCTCATACGCTTCACACTATTATTAGCAAATGCCAAGAATTTAAACTACATCAGACATAAAAAAGGGCTGGGGAGGGATTAGATTCTTCTTGAATAGAATTTTAATATTTCACTCGAATGTCAATTATTCTTGTTAATTATAACGTCAGCATTTAATTTGTATGGCTTAGGATGTTGTTAATTCGCACGAAATTGATAAGTTTGAACTACTAAAACTTTGAAACTAATAATTGAATTTTCATGAAACTGTCCGTGCAAAATGTAGTACTCCTGATGAACTTAAGGGGAGTTTTCCAGTAAATTTCTAAAAGTTAGTAATATACTATTAGTAAATTTATTTGAGCAGATATTGGAATGGGACATATTTTGGGGTCTAGATTTCATCAAAGCAAACCACCCTGATTTTTTTCGAATTTTTAGGTGGGATAGATTCCGAAAATTAGTCATGTCTCACTTTAAGTGCATACATTTTGACTCCTCACTTACACACTTTGCAATTTACGGAACGCCTACTTTTCCTTTATGAGTTCAAACTTGGTCATAACGCAGCGGAGGCAACCAGGGCATTTGGAGCTGATACAGTTTTCCGGCACTCACAACAGCTTGAAAATGTGAAGAAGCTTGATAATTGGGTTCTGCCTGAACTTACAGAGCAAAACATGGTTGTTCGAATGCAAATATGCAGTTCTATCTCTGCAACGGAAAGGATTCCTTTCTGCATAGAATACTGACGTGTGCTGAAAAGTGGATATTGTACGCTTTTAGATCATTTTTTGTAGAAAGAAAACAAAGTATTGTCTGCAATCATCCCTTGTACACTTCGTCTGAAAAAGCTGCAATTCCATTGCGAATATGTGCTTAAAATTTAAGAATATGTGAGACTAATCTAAACGAGAAAAATTGGTTGTGGCGGACTTTAGTAAAGACTGCCTGGTAATGGCGAAAATAGACGACACTTTTATCCATATGGGAACGACTGTTTGGTTTAACTTGTCACTTTTCGAAACAGGGCGCTATAATAGGAAGTTGAATCAGCCGATGGAATTCACAAAAGATATCTATTCACTTACATCCTTTCTTGAGATCTTCAAAGAACGGTTTTGATATCGCCAACTGCCTGCCTTGACAACAGCTTGCGGGGTGTAGACCGCACCAGCTGAAGAACTATTAAGTATATAAAATCGCCTGGCTAGTTCGCCGGCCTGTTCGTTCTACTTAGCTCGTATACTGCTATGTTCGGGAACTAAGATCAAATAGACTTTGAGTGAGGGGCCAGCTTGTCCTTGCGCCGCATATCAAGGCTTTGATGGCAGTTTGACTATTGGTCAAAATAGCAATGTTTCGCTTGGAAGCCGGGCCATACTCCATCATCATCATCATCAACGTCGCAACAACCGGTCTAGGCTTGCCTTAATAAGGAACTCCAGGCATCCCGGTTTTGCGCCGAGATCCAACAATTCGATATCCCTAAAAGCTGTCTGGTGTCCTGACCTACGCCACGCTCCATCTCAGGCAGGGTCTGCCTCGTTTTCTTTTTCTACCATAGATATTGCCCTTATAGACTTTCTGGGCTGGATCATCCTCATCCATACGGATTAAGTGACCCTCCCACCGAAACCTATTCAGCCGGATTTTATCCACGACTTGACGGTCATGGAATCGCTCATAGCTTTCATCGTTATGTAGGCTACGGAATCGTCTATTTTCACGTAGGAGCCCAAAAATTCTTCGGGAGATTCTTCTCTCGAACGCAGCCAAAAGTTGGCAATTTTTCTTGCTAAAAACTCAAGTCTCCGAGGAATACATAAGGGCTGGCAAGAGTAGTTTTGCACAGTAATAGTTTTGATCCTATGGTGAAACGTTTCGAGCGGAACAGTTTTTGTAATCTGAAATGAGCTGTGTTGGTTCCCAACAAGCACGCGTGGATTTCATCGTCATAGCTGTTATCGGTGGGGTTTTTGACCCAGATAGGAGAAATTTTCAACGGTCTCAAAGTTGCAGTCTCCCATCTTCGTTGTTTTCGTTTGACCAGTGCGATTCGATATTGTTGGTTGGTTAGTTTTTGGTGCTGACGTTGCTACCATATATTTTGTCTTGCCTTCATTGATGTGCTCGATCTGGATGAAGGCAGTTTGTACGTCTCAAGTCGTTCTTCCTGTGATGTCGATATCGTCAACCTAGGCCAGTAGTTGGGTGGATTTAAAGAGGATCGTACCTCTTACATTTTTACCTCAGCATCACTGCATCACTTTCTCTAGGGCCAGATTAAAGAGAACCCATGATAGAGCATCCCCTTGTCGTAGACCGTTGTTGATGTCGAATGGCCTCGAGAGTGGTTTTGCTGCTTTTTCTAGCCTCGCATACTGGTCAGGGTCAGCCTAGTCAGTCTTATCAATTTCGTTGGGATACCGAATTCTCTCATGGCCGTGTACAGTTTCACCCTGGCTATGCTATCAAAGGTGGCTTTCAAGTCGATGAAGAGATGGTGCAACTGATGTCCATATTCCAACGGTTTTTCGATCGCTTCCCGCAGAAAGAAAATCTGATCTGCTGTTGGTTTGCCTGGAGTGAAGCTTTTTTGGTAAAGGCCAATGATGTTCTGGGCGTATGGGGCTATCCGGCCTAGCAAGATAGTGGAGAATATCTTATAGATGGTACTCAGCAACGTGATACCTCTATAATTGCTGCACTGTGTGACATCTCCCTTTTTCTGTATAAGACAGATAATGCCTCGTTGCCAATCGTCAGGCATTGATCCGCTTTCCCACACCTTGAGCCCAAGTTGATGAATCACTTGGTTTAATTGGTCGCCTCCATAATTAACCAATTCGGCTGTAATTCCATCGGCTTGTACGGACTGTGACTTCTATACTTGGTGGTGGTAGTATCTGTCCGTCATCTTCAGTTGGCGGGACCTCCAACTCGCCGATGTTCTGGTTGTTCAGTAGTTCATCTAAATACTCAACCCATCGCTCCAATATGCCCATTCTGCCGGAAATTAGATTTCCCTCTTTGTCTCGGCAGGATGAACATCGAGCTGTATAAGGCTTCATCCTGCTGACTTGTTGGTAAAACTTCCGCGCTTGGTGCGGTTGCTCCCTGTACTTTTCAAGTTCACAGACCTGTTGGGAGCCATACCCCCGCTGCCTATAAAGTTTCTAAATCGGCAGTTGCATTTCATTTGGAGTCTGTGATTAAGATATGTTGTGTGTTTTGAGAAAACTGCTCCAACCCTACAACCTATTTTTAATCTATTAGTGTAAAGTATAGTGGCAATTGTCGGTTTTACTTTTACTCTGGTAGGGAATAATGCACTTAAATTTCTCCTGGAGGCCGGCTTTCGTTCGGTGTAACCCGTTGGAAGTTACCTCTTTGAAGTTTAGCTCTCCATCATCGTGGTATACGGAGTATATTTTGGATAAGACCTCCATTATATTGAAATAAGAAACTAGAAAACGAGCCCAGACTCTTCTGCTAATAGGCAAACTCGGGGAAGACCAATTTCTGATTTGCGTTGATGTTGTGGTTCTTTTTAATAGCATTCCGGTCAAAGGAAAAAATGGCCCCATTAGTAACAAAGTGGTCTACAATAAAGTGGTCAGACGAACATTATAAACAGCTGAGAGGAGCTCCGCAGGGAACTCTCTCTCCTCATTCATTAACGTCTCGGCTGGTCTGATGCCCAAATTTGGGAGCAAACATGGGTGTAACATTTGCAACATTACCAGAAAACCTACACCACCTCTCCAATATAGGTATGTCGAATCATGCCCATCAGCAGATCGCTTCTTTCGACAATATAATCCACTGGACGCTAACCTTTCAAATATTCACGGAGGGCGTGGTAAAATATATCCCCCATTCACCATTTGTTGGGGTATAGCGTCTCTACTCCGCCAACGTGGATCGCTCTCGGTTCGCTAATATGCGTTTGAGAACGCAACGTTCAGTTCGATGCCACCGTCGGCGGAAACCATGCTTCCTAGATATACTTGTACATATTGATCTACGTCTTCTATGCTCTGCCCATTAATGCAGATTGGGAGAACGCGATGAAAAGCAGTTTGATGGAGAATATAAGGGGACTCTTCAACGGCAAGTGCGTTTAAACTAAAGTTGTGAAAATGATGATTTGGACATGATTGTATTAAAAATTGGCAAATGGTTATAATGGATGTAATTAAAATAGGAAATTAAAAGTAGTGAAGAGCGTTAGAAAACCTTACCTTAAATTTACTTTTTAACAAAGCTCAAGGCAATCTGTACATATTAGTGGAAAAGCTGCCTCGAAACAATTCATTTTAAATTGATTCTACCCAACAATGTGTACATCTATCTCCTGAATCCATTAGTGAAGTAGTTTGTAAGTGCAGGAGGAAATTTCAAAATCGAAAGTTTACAGCAAGAACGTGTTGCTTGGTTTATTCTGTAATAGTTCTGGGAATACAAATAAAGTTATGAGTTTCCAAGCACTTAAACTATGAATTGCTGGACCTGCCGTAGATGGGTCAAAACTACCAACAAAGCTGTTGTAGTTGCAATTGCGGGTGAAACAGAGATTGTTTTTCTGAAAATGTTCTAGTTTTAGATGGATTCTGGGCATTTGAACTTGATGGATGAATAAATAAACTCAAACTCGATGAACAAATCAATCGAATGTGTTGTTGTTTAGATAGTTTGCTCTAACGAACACGCAAACTGATTTAAATTCTATCTAATGCAGAATAACCGAACTAATCCCCCAGTCCGCGCTGTTTCTGATTTTCTCCTAAACATGAGCCTAAATTCTATCGCCCTCTGGAAAAATCCTTTACAACCCTCTTTAATTAAACACCAGAGCTGTGGTTTGGACCGACGCTATTCAATTTATATCGATGGTTGGCTCCGTCCTTGCTGTATTGTGTTTCGGGACAAAAGCTGTTGGAGGCTTTGGCCAAGTTTTCGAGAGTGCCGAACGAGGAAACCGATTAAATTTTCTAGAGTAAGTTCGATGCGGAAGCCAGTGGAGTCCTTATGAAGTACTTTTGAATAACTAAAATAAATTTTCACTCAATTAGGTTAACCCCGAATCCCTTGGTGAGGAGCTCGATATGGACAATTAGTTTTGGTTTGACCACCATGTGGCTGGCACAGAAGAGCACGAGTCAAAATACAATACAGAAGTGCTTGTCACTTCCGAGCATTGAGAAGGCCAAAACGTGAGTACGAGTTGTTATCTTATTTGTAAACTATTATACTTGGGGAAGAATGAAAAGTGCACGTTTATTTAAAATACGTATTATGTCACCTGGCAGGTAAGTAGCTCAGACAAGATATGAAACGAATTGTTTGGACAGTGCTTTATCTGGCTGTCTAGATGGTGACATGCCATGTGTCATAGTAATCCACACGAGTATATCAGCGTATTTTTATTTGCGATTATCTTTGCGTAAATTTTACATTTATTTATGTTATGGCGTCACAAATTTACTTATTCAGAAACTGCATGTTGTGAATTTCAACAAAGTTCTATCATCTTTCATTAGTTTGAGCCATGTTGGTGGTAACTGCGAAGCTTCCCTAGGTACGAATTCCAATTTAGCTCAAGATAGAGATATGTCACCAGCGATAGTGGGTAATGCAACTTCAGCTTCGTAGGACTCTGCAGTTGAGTGTGGATGGCTTAGGTACCATGTGTAAAGATTTCAGAATGCAAGAAAAACGTCAAAAGATGCAAGGCGAAACCAAAATACACCGAAAGGAATCAGAAGGAAATCGTACGTAGCAGTAAAAATTGGTAACTGAAAAAAGCAAAGCGCCGGGGAGAGATTATTGGAATTTAAAAAACTAAAGGCGGATCTACTGTAGAAAGTTACTTATAGGGAGGGCATTTTTCATAATATGACTGAAGCAATAACGGTCTATGTAGTGCGGATAACTACTGCGACGAGATGTCATGAAAGCGGATTTTTAGATGGCCAAAATAACTATCAAAAGTGTTGTTCCAATTCAGTACGTGTACTCATAGGAGGGGCGTTCTTTACGCACACTTCATCCGTTAAATGTCTAATCTATGGAACGATGGAATTGCAGCATAATCTGCAAATAACAAGTTGAGGAAAACGCGTCAGAATTTTTTGAAACGAATATGAAATGGAATGAAACGGAAGAAATGAGAAGTTCGACGTTTCAAGTATGAAAGGTTTTGTATATTTCTTATGCAAAGATATTTGGGTACACGAAGGATCTATTTGTTGATAATTCGTAGTATATGTGCATTTAATAAGTCAGATCATTCAAGGGCAGAGACTTCACGATCACGAATTCTGTTGAACGGAGAAGCGACTTCACAGACGGAAAAAGGAAGCTTGGGAGAACAACAGATCTGTGAACTCGACAAGCGCAGGGAGCACCAAGCGCGGAAGTTTTACCAACAAGTTAGTAGGATGAAGTCTTATACACCTCGATGCTCATCCTGCCAAGTCAAAGAGGAATCGCGGTTCACCAACCACTGTTCAAGGTGAGGGGCAGCGAATCAATGCCTAACGATCGGCATTATCTGTCCCATACATATAAAGAGGAATATCACACAGTGCAATCATCATAGAGATATCACGTTGCTGAGTAAAATCTATAAAATATTCTCCGCTATCTTGCTAGGCCCATACACTCAAAACTTCATTGGCCCGTACCAAAGAGGTTTCACTCCAGGCAAATCAGCAACAGATCAGATTTTGTCTCTGCGGCAAGCGATGGAAAAATTGTTGGAATATGGACATCAGTTTTCATCGACATGGCCATGAGAGGATTCGGTATCCCGACGAAATTGATAAAACTGACAAGGCTGGCCCTGTCCAATGAGCCGGATCACTTTCGAGACCATTCGACATCAACAACGGTCTAAGACAAAGAGATGCCTATCATGCATCCCCTTCAACCTGGCATTGGGAAAAGTAATCCGTGATGCTGAGATAAATGCGAGAGGCACCATCCTCTTCAAGTTCACCCAACTACTGGCCTATGCTGACGATGTCGACATCTTGGGAAGGATAACCCGAGACGTGCGAGGCGAGATCTTGGGCTGCACATCAATGAAGGCAAGACAAAAAATATATTGGCAATTGCAGCATTAAAAACCAACCAACAACATTAAATCGCACTGGCCGAACGAAGAATAAAGATAGGAGACTACAACTTTTGGCTCCTTAGCAAGAAAAATTTCGAACTCTTGGCCGCGTTTGAGAGAAGAAACCTTTCGAAAAAATTTTAGCCCCCTACATAAGGATGGACGATTCCGTAGTCCACATAACGACGAAATCTATGAGCGATGCCATAACCGTCAGATTGTGGATAAAATTCGGCTCAATAGGTTGTGGTCACTTAATCCGTATGGATGAGGATGATCCAGCCCAAAAAGTCTATAACGGCAATATCTATGGTAGAAAAAGAAGACGAGGCAGACCCTGCCTAAAATGGAACGATGACATAAGCCAGGATGCCACAACTTTTATCAAATTTGTGGACACCGGTTGTTGCGCCGGTGATGATGATTCCAAGAACGGCTTCTGTGCTGTTTGGTGCGGTGGTTTTTGTTAGAGCCTCGCATGACCGCATAAAGTGTTGGAGTGGCGCTCTTTCTAAATTTCAACTGCTAGGTTGGCTCCAAACAATCCTCCAGAAGTCTTCTGTCTATTCTAGAACGAGGTTATTTTCCCGACCTGAGTGATATTTTTGTAAAATCCTCTTTCCCTTTGGAAAAAGAAGGTGTTATTTGTCTTTCACTGAAAGCCTTTTTGATACTGTGGATAATAATAACCGTTGGTGCGACAACCCAATTGGATCAGGACCTTGAAATGTGTTAGAACATTTCGTAACGGTACACTACAGGATTACAGTACCCTATATGAGGCAATGTGGACAGCATTGCGCTCGCCCATAGTTTTATCCTGACTTGACTCAGGTACTCATTTACAGCCGAGTCGACTGGTATCCGACATCAGATCATGATACAAATTTTACTGCCACCAGTGAAATTTTAATTGCGAACTTCCGCACGACAGCCTTCTGTTTTAACCATTTAGCTATCCGGATATTGTGGAAGGGATTGGAATATTCCGCAGGTTTCTGCTTCGCCAGCTCGGGGATTTCTGCGATTGGCATATTATTGGGGAGATGTTAATTGGCAATGATACCCGCAACGTACCTGTGTATATGTGATGGCTTTAAAAGATATTTTGCGTTACTCAAAACATCCAGGTCGGTAAAGTCTTATTGCGGATACCTCTGTTATTCTCACCAAGATGTTGATTGCGGAGACCAATGGCATTCGAGCTTTGACTCTCTGACGTAGTAACCTTGCTAGCCAAACGATCACCCAAAATCCTGTCAATAACTGCAATGATGTTACTAGTTCCTGAAGTAAACTTTAATTTTTGTGATCTTGATTCCATCATCTTGAAAAATCTCAACATATTCTGTGGATACGACCTGGAATGCAGTGAAAGTATCATTATAAATTGGGTAGATATCCTCAGTGTAAGCTTTTCGTGGGTTCATGAGGTGCCTTACAGGTGGAGGATTCGAGTTGTTACTTTGCTTAGTCTAATTTGTTGAATTCTCCACGTCGAGCTCAAGTAATAGTTGGAAAGGCAACTCGATTATTTTTCACTATCACTAAGTAATAATTAACGATCTTCTGTTCCGAAACATGATTTAGTTTCGGAAAATGGGTTATAAACTTGTCAAGGAGTCGATATCTGGTGGATTCTTTGCAAATCCGTAACACGATCGTGAATGCGGACAATCAATAAGAATAAATCGTTTAGTTAATTCGGCCAGATCATATGACGCCTCGATATTCTCTCCATGGTGGTAGGCGGCATAACCACCAAAGCCGTCCAAGTGAATTGCCACTCTGATGGTGTTAAGCGACCCTCACCTATGTCGGGTGTCGTTTTTGAGTCCTTGCGGTCCCATTTATAAAATTTAAATTGATATACCTATCTTTACAAGTAATCGGGAAAGAGTCAGTCTTACCACAGAGCCTCAACGTCGGCGCGGAAGTCAAGAGTGGGTCTTGCGGTAACCGTCAAGAGCAACCAACTACCGGATTCGCGTCTGCTACCACTTGGCTCCAGAGCACAAAACGGATAGAAGTACTCTCCACAGTTCCACCATTTCGTCTCATCTTACTTCACCTAGACCAAGAATATACAGCTTATGTTATATCGTTGACAATTCCGCTCAAGTTGAACAAAGCGGACGTTCTACGACCCTCGTTACCATTCTCAAGGTTGCTAGCCCTCAAATTTCTACTCCTTTTAGCCACCTAAGCTAAGACTTTGAGTGTATTCTTGAGCTCACAGCGTCTATGCTTTCCCATTGATCGAACCGAGTTAATCTTTGAGTTGCTCTCATTGTAGTGCTGCTGCGAGCTAAGTTGCGCATCTAACGCTGCGCTGTTGGTGCAGGAACAACGACGCATTGCATATTTCTACACACTATTTCGAGGTAACCATCCACGTAAGTTTGTGCGTATATTGGCAGATTTTACAGTTCGCGTAGTAATGCGTAGATCAACATACTGCACAGAATGGGCGATAGCACAACTCACCGGGAGCAGCCGTTTCGTTTGTCGACAGATAGTGATCACCACCTATTCAGCACATAGATCGGCTTAAATTGATTGGTATCGATACCATGGCTTTCAGAGTTGCTTCCTCAATCTTGGAAATCAAGCAATGAAGAGCAGATTTACAGAAAGTCCTGTTGTCCGCTGGTAAACATGGTGGTTTTTATTTAGTTAGGGCAATCTCAGCACCTTTTCGTGAATGTGACGTTCAACCGAACTGTTCACATATTTCAGCAAGAATGATGTTAAACGGATATATTTGAAAATTGTTGAGTTTAAATAGTCATCACTAGCTTTGGTATGAAAACTACCTTAATCTACTACCAAGGCCTAGGCACATAACCCAGTTCAAGGCGTGCCAGATCAGCTCCAGTTACGCTATATCCGCGCCAGGTGCTTTGAAGTATTATACAATATAGGACAATATTGGAGCGCTTGCTTTTTCACCTGCTAACCTCTACCATTTCTAGCATCTGTTCCCTTGGAAAGCGTAATTTCACGAAAGTCTGTACTCTTCCTTAGTTTCAGAGCTTTTAAAGTATCTTCTGCTTTTCTAAGAGTTCAACTTGGCCGACTAATCCCGTTTAGGGACTGTACAACCTAGACGTATCTCTTTGGCATGTGGTTTTTAATTTGAATATATTATAATTCGCACCCATGCTTGCGAATTAATATATATTGTTGGGCACATAGCTAGCTGAGTGTTTACTTTAAGTAAATTTACCATCAGGCAACTCGCATTGTGTGTAGTAGGAGCAATACACTTAGAGAGAGAGCGTCCTGTCCCTTCCCACAAATAATTCTTTTGTTTAGTTCCCTGGTTGCGGTTTCCGGCCCGCACAGATGTGATTCCATAAAGTCAGTTCCGCTCACGTCTGCAGCTTCTCTTATTTCCGCTTGTTCTAGTGAAGGTGTAGAAAAAGGTACTAACAGCGCCCTACACGAAGGTCCTGTCAATATAAGCACTATCTTCTGCAGACGGATCCATTTAGAGACACGCACTGAAGACACTTCAATTTGCCCTATTTTATATGAGTCGAAAGTTACCCTTCTTCATCCTCCAGACAGAAATGTGTCTTTATACTCCATTTTTTTCTAGAAAGGGTGGAAGATTATATGGTGACTATTCCTGAGCACCATTAGACTATTTTTTAAGCTCTTGTGTGGAAGAAAATCACATTAAGGTCGATTCAATATCTGTCTGCCTGACTGCCACACCCGATTTACTCAGAAACGCCTGAACCTATTGTGACGAAAATTGGTAAGAGCATGTGGTCTGTGAATTCTTTTTCATATAGCAAGTGACGCCATTTTTTGTAGAGTTTAAGGGGGCTCCCCATACTTGCAAAAAGAGGGGAGGGATTTTTTTACTGAATCTCGCCGCGTTGGGTATCAAATGAATGGGATCAGTTAGAACTTTTCCAAACTATAAACGGGTCTCATTCTCAGAACCCATCTATATGGAGTTTAGACTTCCAAATACATCCCATTCCGACATCTGCTCAAAAAAGGTTAATAATAGCATAATAGCATATTTCAGAAATTTTTCGGAAACCCCCTTAAGTTTATTTTAGGAATACAAAATAAGGCATCAGTGTAAGTTATAAGGCTGAACATCATTCTGAAATGAAGCAAATCCAACTATTATTAATAAAGTTATAGATGCTCAAAATTTGCTCTTTCACTTGAATGTATTGAACATTCAACTGTAAAAAAAGTTCTCTCCTCCTTTTGCAAGTATGGGGAGTCCCCCTTAAACTCTTAAAGGTGTCCACTACATAAGTAGTAATCAATTAAGATATTGTTCGTAACGCCGGTATTCAATTTACTTACATATGTATAAATACAAGGACATATACTTTTGTGCACGAAGCAAAGAAGAAATATTTAGCTGCGTTTGATCAATGGCGTACATAATTGTTAGTAACGGTTAGTGTGTGGTATAGATAATGTCTGTTTCTTTAGGATGGTCACAATATATGTCCTCAATATGTAAATATATCTTGGAGTTCCAAAATATATGAAGGAATGTTTGAATTCTTACCTATGTACCAATTGAAAAATGTTTTTAGAAAGTTCTTTACATGAAGGCCAATCATATTGGCAGCGCACTCCGCTGATACGACGCTGGCTGGTATTGAAGAAAACTTGAAGCTTTTGGGTAACAGTGGAGTTCACTTTCCATGTGGTACTCGAACGTAGCAATACAGAAAGAACATTAACACAAAACAATCTAAACTTGATCTTGGTGAGAATTATTTTAGACAATGCAGCGACATCCAGTTTGGTGGCACCGACCTCAGAAACCATTGATGCTGATAGGGAGAGTACGATGACCCGTCAAAATCAGAATCTTGGTTTTGTTGGTGTTTATCTTCACTCCAACTCTACTTGCCTCTCTTTTCAAATACCGCGCCATTTGGCTAATGTGTATGACTCGGTGATTGAGCATAAAGGTGTCATCAGCGTAGCTGAGGTGTTTGAGGAAAGATGTCAGCGTCCATTGAAATACTCTACGTCTTCCGGACCGGGTAGCATGAAGAATGTCACCGATAACAAGAAAAAGTAACATCGCAGACAGGACGCAACGTTGCCGGACTCCGCTCCTCCGAGATTTTACCTCGGTGCAGCACGTAACATTTTGCGCCAACATATGTCGCTCTGACAATAGCTATTAGTTGTTCCGGAAGGACCCTTCTGCGTAGAGTACTCCAGATACATTTTCTATTCACGTTATCAAATTTTTTTTTAAAATCGATGAAGAGGTGGTGTAGCGAAATTTTCAATTCCGCGGACTATTCCAAAATTATCCGTAGGGTGTTGATGTGGTCAATGTAGGAGTTTCCTACCACTCTCTGTCCATCACGCTTTCGAGATGTTCATTGATGCGTTCCAGGATTATTTTAGCTATTATTTTGGCTATGGCTAGGAGCCTGCAGATACCCCTATTACATTCAAACCGGGTGCCCTTCTTTGGGATTTTGATTGTCATCCGCCTTCTTCCACTCTCTGGGAATGATTTCGGATTTCCGAGCTTTTCGCACGAGTGGAAGTGGCAAATCTGCAATGACTGCAGGTGCAGCGGATAATAACTCTGCGGGAGACCGTCAATCCTCCCCCCTTCTACTTGGAGGAACAGTTCGTATCCACATGTTACGGTAACTAGCTATTTCATCAATTAGAGAAGGAACTCCACCGGTTAAAAATCGTGGTAAAATGCTCTTTCCACCTTTTCGGTTGTTTATCATCGTGGGTGTGAAGTCGACCCTTGACGTCCTTCACAGTACCATCGAAAGATATACGATCATATGCAAATTTATTCTTGGTGCGGTGCACACTTTTGAACACTACGCGGAATTTCGCTCGATATCGAAGTTCGAGCGCGTCATGCGCGCCATCACTCCGTTCATTTATCCGCTTTCACGATTATGAAGTTAGCCAGATATTATGGCGCCCTTTCGGGACGTCATCGGTGACCTATATAGCACCCCCCGAGCATTTTTGATCACGGCCCAATGTTCATCGATATTCTCTGGGGGCTTACTCAGTATATTTGCTGCCCCATCAGTAAGATAATTCTTCTACTGTCGAGCGACAATTATCATACAAGCGGCTGATTTTAAACTTAGGGGGTCGCAACACCCCAACCCTGAGAGAGTTGGTGGACGCAAACGGACGTAAGCGAGCATCAGATGCTAATTCCTTTTGAGGCCGATATTAGCGTCTCACTTGTTACGCGCGCCCAGAAGACAACTCCTAAATCTACTACTAATCGCGAAGTAATCGATCCGATTGCTTGTATGGCGTCGGTCAGTTGTAACCCGACTGACCTTACGGCAGGCTCTGTGCTCGAGCAATGTGCCACCAATGACGAGGCGGTGGAAGTTGCAGAAATCCACGAATCTTCCACCATTACCGTCACTTTCAGGAAGCTTTCCCTGAACCGCGTTTAGTTGCTCGTCGAAACCATCCTTCTCCACTATATTGGAAGTCTCCGTTGGTGCCTAGCATTATACAGTTGCAATGCTGGACTGAAATCTAGTAGTTAGAAGTCCGCCAGAAATCGGCTCCCAGGTCAAGGGAACGCGCCTTGCGGTACAACAAGCCAATTTGGAAGACTTTAATTATATTCTTAAGCCCAACTCACAGAGCATTCGAATACCAAGCTGAGGCCCTCTAAAGTTGTAGGTTTTTTTCTGGCATACAGGAACTACACAAACTGATTAGTGTATGCATGGCCTGAGTTTACGTATTCCCCAAAATGTGTAGACAACTCCTCAAACCCTGAGACTATATCGGCATGCCCATCCATTTCAATAAGGATTTAAAAATTATTATAGAAGCCGCCTGCTTCCTGAAACGTGGATTAATCATTTAGTTTCGGACGGGACGTAATTTGATTGAAATCCATATTTTACATGACCAAGCTTTTTATTTCACTCAAATACCGCGGAAATTCATTGTATGCAGGATACACATACGGTTATGTCATTACGGAACGATAATTCTTTTTTGATTTTCAATATCTTTCACAAAAGGATTTATCCATGTACCTGCAGCACATGTGCCTGTTATGATTTCACCCCATTGAATATGGAAAATCCCTTCCAAGCAAATTCAATTAGCGGCTTTTGGAACCCGCAGCTTTTGCTTTTGAAAAGAATCAATTCAATTAGCACTTGGGGGACGTGTATTAAAATTCTATATTTTTCGCATGCGGACTCATTTGCAAGTGCAGTTTTTCACCCCAACACTTTTACCTCCAGAACCCGCTACATTTTGATTCTTCCGATATATGAGAATATCTATATTTCAGGTGCGTTTGGCTATTCAGCATTGGAACGGTTTTATTGAAAACCTGTTCATGTTACATTGGGATTTTAATGTATTCAGTTTACGAACATTGCGATCCGTTTTCGACGGGAATCGTAAAAAAGCTGGATCAAATGCTACCATATTTCACAATGACTATTGCGAAGGATGCATTCGGTCTGCCTGGATTATTTATAGCTGGAATATTTAGTGCAGCACTTGCAACAATGTCATCGTCGCTGAATGCTCTGGCTGGGACACTTTTCGAGGACATCATAAAACCCTACACCAGCGATTTCAGCGAAAAGGCACGCAGCAATGTGATGAAAGTGAGTAGAGCTCCAGGGGAAGTAATTCCTTTTTTCGGTTTCTATTTTTTGATTTATACGAGGGTAATTAAAAACATTTCAAACTGCAGGGTATTGTCGTGTGTTTGGGGGTTGTTACTATTTTGCTGGTGTTTGTAATTGAGCGGCTTGGCAGCATAATGCATTTAGGCTACTCGTTGCATGGCTTAACTTCGGGAGCGTTATTGGCCTTATTCACCGTTGGCATGCTATCACGAACTGTAAATGCTAAGGTAAAATAATTATTTTATATTTTTATTGTTACGTAGACTTCATAATTTTCCATTCAAGGCAATCAGATAAATGGAATTTTCCTTAGCTTGTGCTAATGGCTTTAGAAGAATTATTAGTGTCCGTCCAACCTGCTCACTAAAATATTAGGAACGGATCCTATTTGTGTGAAAAAATATGTTGTCGGAACTAGTAGAAACTTCACTCTTAACTGCATACCATAGTTAAATCTTCCAGCTCAATATATTTGTAAACTTCAATTTCCACATAATTTCAGGGCATAATTGCTGGTAGCACAGTCTCAATGATAGTTGTCGGCATCATCCTCGTAGGAGCGCAGTCAAATCCAAAGCAACCCCCGTTGCCATTCAGCAATGGTCAATGTCCCGAAGTGTTATTAAACTCGACGCTGTAAGCTATCATTGCCACTTTTCGCTTTACAATATTTTTACTACAACTTGTTCCATCGCCAGGATACATGTCGTTTCCTTTTCATTCCAGTCACATGGCCCAAGTTTGGCAGAAACAAGGCGCTAAGCATGTCGAAATCTTCTGGCTCTTCCGTATTAGTTTCATGTATTATTCACTAATTGGATTTCTCGCTTCTGCTCTGGTGGCATATGTTGTGAGCAAGTTCACAGGAGGATGCGAGGATATCGATGAACGACTTTTGGCTCCGTATATCAGACGCGGTGGAAACAATGACGATAAATTCTCTGGTAAATATGAGTATAATACAGTGGAATTCGCTCTGAAGAAGGTCGTGGTAAATGGAGATGATATTGAGAAAGAGCACAAGGAAGCGGAATCAAAATAATCGGATTTGTACTAGGTTGTTGTATTGTGTACATAGTCCAATAAATCTAGGTTAACTTCTTCCTGTGTTTTGATTGTCTATCAGAGAATGTTTACTCGTGAAACCATTCTCATCCATATATTCGCACATATGAAAAGCCACATGTCGATGATTTGAACATAGAAAGTTCCCTGCAGTCGTGCATGAGTGCCTATTCGAAGCGGTGAAAATTTTACCCGCATCCTTGCTTATTCCTTTCTGTTCTAATTAACTTAAAAATGGATGGAACAATGCATGACTTGCAGACTATTTACAAAACGTATAACACAATTTCCAAACAACTTCAATCCCTTATTCAACTTTTGCCCGTTAGCAATTCCCCCATAAATAATTCAATTGTGCAATTGTGAAGGATGCAAGAAGTTTAGAATTTGGGCGAACTTGGTGAACAGTAGTTATCGTAGCACATGCAAGGATATCCCACTTAGTAGGAGAAAAATGTCTTCTGTTGCTTGTATAGTTGAGTAAATACAAATTCTACGAACACAAAAGTATATTCTGAAGAATAAAGAATTAGATAAAGTTTGCATGTCACCGATGTCTTCGTGTGATATTATTGTTTGGATAATAAATTCGCTCCATTCTATGTATTTGCTCTATTCAAAATTCATTCTGGTGAAATAAACAATTTCTCATTGAAATGAAATATTATGCTTTGTTGCTTTTTACATTGTTTTCGTACTTATATAGCTTGTTGGTGGAGGAGAATTTAAAAATGCCAACGGAGGTATTATATTTGAACAAATTAAATTTACAATGGAATTGCAGACGTCGTGTGCAAATAACAATGCGAAATTGAGAGGGAAGTACTGCAACATTCAATAAAGGCCTGGTCGTAAAAATATTAAATTGGAAGATTTGATTCAATTTACTTCCGCAGTTCTCACTTACATTTGCACAATCTTCATGAAATTGCGTACTCTCAATTGAAATATCTGTGGTGGATTTGCGCAAAAAATGGCCCCATGAAGAGGGCTAAACACACAACTCCGCCATGCTATTACTTAGTATGCTGGTCCCAACCCCAGGTGAGGAAGGAGGGTTTGAGGCAACGCACTTTGTACTATCCTCAGTCAAACAAAAATCAAATGCTGAGATCAGGGAAAGAGATAAGTAAGATATATTTGGAGTTATTCCACTATGTTAAATCCTACCTGCTTTCTCTTGGTGACAGGTCCCGCGACAGGCCGACCAAGAAAATGCATACAACGTTGTTAAAAACAAGATGATCGGATTGAGTCACAAACCTCAGTCGACGCGGCAGGACGGGCCCCGGTCCTGTTTAGAAATGGTTAAGGGTTCTTGGCGCATGAACGTTGTCAGGACGTAAGTAAGTTAGTCCGAGCAAAACAAATAGGTGTTCCCACCATAAATGTTGGCATCCCAACTGGAAACACCGAGGAACTCGCAAGAGCCCTTCGGAGAAAGCGCATTGATATCTGTGCTTTGCAAGAAACCCGATGGTCTGGTGCCAAAAGCTGCGACATAGAACGCAACGCGATAAAAATGGCTATAAACATCTCTATTTTTGTAGCCCACATACTCTACACAGTGTTCGCATTGCTATCCCAGAGGGTCTTCGCGATGTCATGAAAGAAGTCGAACGTTTGATGATCGGCTGATGAAGCTGACCATTATATCAGCTGATCGCACTATTCAGTAAAGCGCAAATCGACTATTTTCTCATAAGAGGTCGACATTTTACCACTGTCACTGATTGCAAAGTCGTTCCCTATTAGACCTTCGCACCTCAACATCGTTGATTGCCATCCTGCGGCCTCTACTACCGTCGCCGTCACCAAACCAGGGAAGCGGTACATCAACCGAGATACTCGGCTTTTGCAATGATGATGTTTAAATGAAGGTCCGCGAAGAGAAACGCGTCTACTGCAAGTTTATCGACGACAAAACGCTTGCCAATTGGCATATATATAAGAATGGCAACCGGGAAGCAAAGAAAGCAGTTGCTGTCACCCGAGCGGTCCATTACAAAAGTCTTTACGATAAACTGCAGACTCTGAATAGCGAGAGAGATTTGTATCGACTTGCCAAAAGCCAAAACGAGTGCACACAGGACATCCAACACTTATGTTGGGTGAACGACTAGAACGGTACTTTGCTTACAAACCGTCGGGCCGCAACGGATAGATGGCGAGAATATTTTGAGCAGATTTCAACTGAAGAATTTGTTCATCCTCCACTTCCACAATCATTGCCGACATTTGGACTTGTTCCACCTGCCAATGTAACTGGTGCTCAGAGGTGGCGGCGAGGAAGATGGGGCGGCAACCCTATCGGCCAAAACAAAACCAAGTGGCCGAGGAGAACCTCCATAGTGGTGGCACCGGGAGACGCTGTAATCACTTTGGTTTGCCGGCCGTGATTCAGTAGGCGAATGCTCCAAAGGCCTAATCAGGGCGATCAGACCCGAGTCTGCACGGGGACTCATCTGAAGTAGCAAATTGGTCACAAAACCTGACCAGGGGTATACTGGTACCATGGGAACCGGGAAAGCCCCTGGACTCACATACTTCGGGTGAACTCCTGTTGTATGTGAGGACAGCTCGGTTATTTGCGGTTGGCTCCCCTAGTGGGAGTTTCATGGTGGTTATGGTTATGCTCAAGCGAGAAGAGACCTTCGGGCCTCGACGTGGTGTTGCGTATCAACACGGGTGCCGTACTCCATAGTTCGGTAGAGATTTAGGTAATTCTTGCATCCACCAGTATGAATGCTAAGCCATGCACTTGGTATAGACTGGTACCGTTGTTGCTTGTCTGAGCGGGGCTCTGATTGTGGTCAGAAAATCAATCCGTGTGAGGACCGTAGGATTAAGTCTCACGACAGGTGCCTACGTAAAACACTATGGGCTTCACTGTCAGCTCAAATGAAGTCGAGGAAGCAGTAAAACGAATGAAATCGGGGAAAGCCACACGACCTGACTACATCTCATCTATTCAAGAAGGAAGAAAGCTATCTGATTGGCAAGAAAGTGCCAATCGTTCCAATATGGAAAAAGAAAGGTGCTCCTGCAGAATGTCCAAATTACCGGTCGATTCGGTTACTTTGTAATACCATGAAAATTTTTGAAAGCATTTTTGACAACCGTGTTCGTGAAATCGTTGAAATAACAGTGAATGAAACCAGATTTATCAAGAACTGAGGAACTACTGACGCAATGCATGTTGTGCGGTTACTCATGGAGAAATACCGTGAGAAGCATTGCCCTCTTTACATTGCATTTCTGGATCAAGAGAAAGCGTTTAACCATATCCCATACGAACTCATCTGGTATGGTCTACGACAACACTTAGTGCCAGAAGAACTCGTGTGCTAGGTTCAATTGCTCTACCAAAATTCGAAAAGTAAAACTCGAAATGTTCATCAAGGAAGCGCCCTTTCACCACTCCCCTTTGTTCTAGTTATGGGCACCGTCGCACGGCACATCCCAACGTCCAGCTTTGACTTTGAGTGTTGGCCGACTATAAAAACAATTAACGGCGTCTTTCAGTAATGGAGACGAAGATATTGCGTTGGACTAGCGGCGTGACACGTTTTAATCAGATCCGAAATGAGGATGTCCGCGATCGATATGGGGTTGAAAACTGCCAGAGAGGAGTTTTCCGATAATAGCTAATAGTTTCTCAGAAATGCTTCTCCTGCGCAGTGCATTGTAGGTACACTCCTTGTTCATGCTTTCGGAAGCTATCTCGAAATCAAATATCCGGAGGGGGTGATTATCGTCGACACAAAAGGATCCAGAGCGGAAGTCAGCCGGCTGTCTATCGATCAAGCTTTCGAAATGTTTTTATAAGTTCTGTGATCGAATTATCCCTAGGCGAAGCATCAGAGGTCAAGATGGTTCAGAACTCAACTGTGATTTAATACAAGAGATTGTATGTGTTTACCACAAAAGCGGAGATCTGCGAGGATTTCAAGTCGTAGCTCGAGTTTCACCGGAATGAACCTTTGGTTGTGGGTAAATTTCGCATTGTCGACCATGTAAGAAGTGTTCTAAATGTCTAGAATGAGGGCACATCGCGAGAGACTCTTGAAATAATTATGATAGATCTATGTTATGAGTATCCTAAATGCCTGTTATGCGAAGAAACACAGGAAATCGACGATATTATAGGCAACAGTAGATGTTCAGAGCTTCAGACTAAGAACCATTACCAAGCAACTATTCACCTGCTTTCTCAAGTGGTGCTCGAAAATGAAATTGATGTTTGTATCATATAAAAATAGGAGCGACCAAACGACAATTTGGACCTCCCATCAAAAACATGAGTAATTGTCCGGAAGATTCTCAAGGGCCAATTTGAATCGATGTGGAAATATAGGTCTCTGGTGAAAGTCGTCACAACGAAGATTGGGACAGTTGTAAAATAGATGTAAGAGGCTACATACTGGAAGTATTTTCACGTCTGAATATAGTTTTGGGAAATACTGGGGAGCTTAATACTTTTTGGAGACGGCATGTGAGCCCTAATGTTTGCCAGCGACACATTATCCAAGGACTGCCAATGGTAAGTGAGCGAGAAATTTACGAATAGTGGTAATTTTCCGGGTGAAGCAACCAGAAACTCTGCGGTGGTGGGTGATTTCCTGCATGACATTAGGGCATGAACAGCATCTAAGCCCCCCACGGATTTACATCTGCTTTTGTCAAGCGTTCATTACAGCATTCCCTCTTTGCAGGATACTCAGATTGAGGTTTCTCCCGGTTTTTTTATGGATCCGATATTTTTCTTCTAATTGGTTCTACATACCTAGCGCCTTGTGAGCAGCTCGTCTGGCTTGGTGGGAGGTCTACTAATTATTTCTGTTACAGTTCTACTGATCAAGTCTGTGACTCATCCATTATTGCCAAGGTGTTGCCAGGGTTCTTGCATAATGGTAGTACCCAATACAGAGCCGTAAGTGGTTTGCAAGAGTAAATCCTAAACGTACCTACAATGATTGAGGTTGCTTTATAGTAAGTTTTTTTTCTCATCGCGGTTAATGGCTTTCCGCAATATGCTTTTACCACCTGCAATATGACTACTATCTCATCCCTTCGTCCGTTGTACAATATACTTTTGAGATCCAACTGATCTAACTGAAGCTTCCTACTTTTGGAACCTTTAGCCTGTTTCTCTCTGTTGCTGGTTTTCTAGAGGATCCCTTTCGAGTTTTTTTTGCTCTCTTCTTCGCCGTTTAGTCGTTGATACTGCGGTTAGTTGTCACTGGAATCGCCACTGATTAGTTTTTTAAAGGAGCCTCTTTTTCCCTCAGCGATCTATCGTGAAGGATCCTAATGACTCCTATTTTAGTTATTATGACTAGGTACACATGGTGAATATCCTTGCTAAACAAGAGCAACAATATTTGTTACCTGTCGGTTCGGACTCTATTCAGTTGGGCGGATTTCTGCTTTTACCTAATTCGCCACCTTTAAATCTTTATTTGTATTTCGGTTTTTCTTACTTCATTCTTTGACGTTGTTGGTGAGGACCTCAGAATTGACAATTTTCTTCCAAGTAGGTCTATCTCCTGGACATGGAGTGACTTTTTGGTTCATGCAATCCGATAAATTATGGGTGATCTACCCAGTCATTTTATTTGCAGCTAATATCTGGGGAATAAAGCTTTCAGGTTCTTTATACGCGCCAGAAACTTTTAGTGAGGTTACTGAGTTCTTTTCTCATCATGTTTGGTTCGATTTGAAATTGAGATTTCAAAATTCCAAAATGATTATTCCCCCTGCAGGATTCCTGATAGTGGCAATCATGCAGTAAGTGATTTGCTAACCTGGGAAGTTTTCAGGTTCAAACCAGATTGTCTAACAGTTATTCAAAGTTTTCACTTGGGACAAAATGGCTAATTTTGAATTCGTAGACATTTTTTAATTAAGGATGTTTTTACATATGGCTGCGTTACAATAAACAAGCTCACCTATTCGCGCAATTAAAAGAACAACGAGCCACTTGATATAAACATATGGAAGAGAACTATGCAATATTGTGTAGCTTGCCCCCGCAATATTCCCACAAACGCCCACGAACCATATCCAACAGTATCAACACCATGCAGCCTACACTTCCTCGTCAAATAAAACCAACAATCCCTCGGCAATCACTGAGATTCATTATAATCCTGTTTTCGTGTTAATTAAAACTTACCTAGCTTCCAGGGGGTGAGCGTATTTGAGAGACAAAAGTAGTAGCATAACTTTGCAGGCATTAGGTCCACGTTACATATATGAAAACACTTTGCTCGCTTCCCTTGCACTACTTGAGCCAAGACTGCTCCTATTTAGGTTATCCATTTATTATCATATCAGAACATTTCTCCGGAATTTATAAGTTTTCCCAAAGTATATCAGATGGTCACTTGAGAAGTGAACACGACTCTTGCTGTTGGAGGAAATCTATCTATTATGGCTGCTATGGGATGTAGGGGTGCTGCAGATTGGATTTTCCGATTTTTGAGTACGTGAGGATTATTAAGACACCGAAACTTTCTCGGTGTTAAAGTGTGGATAGAAAATACTAAATGTGTTATGAGTGCCAAACTTGAACTTTGCAGTTCAGGAGGAAGATGCGGAACGAAAACCTCAACCACCAGATCTGGGAAAGGAGGGCGTGGTAAGGTAATTGACTCAAGAGCTAACTGCGAAACCCAAGAACCTCGACGAGATTACGACGAAGGTGGATATACGGAGCGAATTGATATGGCAATTTCAAATTCCACACGAAGTATCGACGCAATAAACAATTCGCGAAACGACAAATAAGGTACTAAAAGCTTCCAAAGTCGCAAACGCGGGTCGTCTGTATAAAGAAATCCAAAAGCAAGCAGCAAATGATGTTTGTTCAGATGAACCTCTACTCCTGTGGATTCTCACATACGCTCTTGGGCCAGTCGGCCAAAAACTAAATGTGGACATGATAATTATTAGCGTACCATGACTATGCGCGGTTTGGCGGTCGACAATAGCGGAAGGTGCTCAATTTGGACAACTGGAGCATACCATTTCTGATGTTTCAAGGTTCAGAAATAATGCGGT
Organism: Hermetia illucens; assembly: GCF_905115235.1. Lineage (NCBI taxonomy): Eukaryota > Metazoa > Arthropoda > Insecta > Diptera > Stratiomyidae > Hermetia > Hermetia illucens. Next base: position 164,602,773 of record NC_051849.1, on the reverse strand, counting down.
CAGATTACCTACAACAAACCACCAGGGGAGCTATTCTCGTATTGCCCCGCTGATTTATTGTACAATCTGGGAAAGTAGCTAGAGTGGATTGTATGCAATAGGCCGCTCTCAGTTGTAGAGGAAACGGGAGATGCGTCAAAAGTACGGTTCTCGTGCTTCTTGATAAACTGGATGTCATTAACGCAGTGGCTAACCTGGCAGAAGAAGCAATTGTAGGCATTTTTAATGTTTTGTGTCACACAAACAAGACCTTGTTAGAATCGAGTCGATGTTTGTCTGTCCGTCTGTATGGCTGTATGTCTGTCTGTCACATCCGATTTATTCGGAAACGGCGGCACCGATTGTCACGAAAGTTGGTTAAAGCATGTGGTCTGTCGATCCCTTCACATGCGGCAACTGGCGCCATTTCGAGTTAAGTTTAAAGGGGGGGCGGGAGGTGTTTTTTCACAGAATCTGGCCATGTAGGGTACCAAATGAAAGGGTTTAATTAGTACTTTTCGAAATTGGTGCAAATTTTAGATTTCGAATCTCAGTATCACGCGAAAGAGAATATGCTCATATAATATATGCGTACATTACCTGTAAGGTACTAACGGGGGCAATGTTCGCTCAAATGTCTTTATAAAGAATACGAATAAGAAATACAAAAAACCTTTCATACCTGAAGCGTGCAGCTTCCGGTTTCCCGACTTATTTTTTTTTCTGGTAACAGAAAAGTTGGCTGGACTGCCCTTATACCTTATGTGTCAATTCGATTTAACAAAATCTGTAGTATTGGTTCAGTTCAGGGGGCTATCGTCTTTTACAATGAGAGATTTCCAAAATCTGGAACTTGTGTCCTCATGTCCAAATTGTTGTAGATAACTTTGCTGAGAAAATTTTTTTCCCGGGATCCAGTTACGGTTATCTTACAATGTCAGATTAATGGCAAGAGGAGATGCCTCTACATACTATCCCTATTATATGTCTTCTTTGTCTGACCGTGTAGTATACGCATAATTAAGTGGTCACTCTGATTGAACTCTTACTAGGTTGTGATTCGAACACTCAGCATATACTATTTGTGGGGGAGTAGCAAATGAAATCGTAGAGGAGGCAAGTTATTTGATTCTTGATGATGGTCTTCTTTATTGCGAACATTAAAGAATTAATTTAGCAATCTCTATTTTGAAGATGTTAGAATTGATTAGAAACGGCGGGTACTAGAAGGAGCCTTGCTGTCAGACCACTGTTACATTAGAATTTAGCTCGACTATTGCAGGCGAAATCCAGGGAAAACGGAGTGGGTAAAGAGAGGAATTGGGAGACGAAAGACATTGATGGTAAGCAGAGTCCTGAAAAGGTCGACTAAGTTGAACTCTCGTAGAAAACTGGATGGCACCTGCACGAACTCCTGAATTGAGTCGGTATAGACTCTTGATAATACACCTTCCGTAAGAACAGACTATAGAAGGAGGGAGAGTTTTGGCAAACCATTCAATACGAAAGTGTTGCAAGAGGAATTAGAACAAAAACTTGTAATGCTAACCGGAGCAAAACATGAGCCTCTATACTGTGTTTTGAGCACTGCCACTGACATAGATCGTATATATCGCGCGCGCGAACTAAAGTGGGATATTGAGTACTTGAAGCGCTACGCGGTAAATATAATCATCATGTTTTCTAGTTGGAAAGATTACGAAGACTTACCAGTTTGACATTATTCACATTGAAAAGTTTAGCGATTGTATTTGAACACCACATTTGGAAAGAAAGTGTTAAGGTCAAAGCTACTAAATGAAGACATGGTTACCAGCAGGAAAAATCATCTCAGTCGGCTCTGCATTCCTTGGGTTCCAAGATAGAGGATAATAATAATAATCGTTGGCGCAACAATCCATGTTGGATCAGGGCCTTGAAGTGTGTTAGAGCACTTCATTCAAGACCGTAACGGTACACTAGGAGGCGATGTGGTCAGCATTGCCCTCGCCCGAGATTATTACCCTGATTTTGACTCAGGTACTCATTCACAGCTGAGTCGACTGGTATCCGACGTCAAGTCACGATACAAATCCCACTGCCACCAGCGAGATTTGAACCGCGGCTTTCCGTATGACAACCCAGTGCTCTAACCACTGAGCTATCCGGACGATAGAGGATGCAACTCTGAAAGACGGAAAGGTGGGCACTGAAAGAGCCTTTGATTGTGCCCCTTTCCAAAAACTTCGTGATGATGTCAGAGTACATTGATTTCTCGACATGATGGAAATCGTGTAGACTTCAAAATAAGATTGATTCGAGGAGGTAAATATGTTTATAAACTCTTCACCCAGGATCATTACCTCGGGAAAATCTTGATCCAATTTCACGCCAAGTCCAAAATCCACGCCGTCATCCTTTATCTCGCCATCGCGTCGTGAAGAAAAGAACTCCAGTTGATATTTGGGGAGCCACCTCAATGAGTTTGAAATTGTTTAGAGGTGATGCCCACTACAGGCCTGAATCTAAAGCCAAGAGATAGTCTCAGCAGGGCCACCACCCCATTTTACCCTCCGCTAAAAAACTCAAAACAACAGTTTTAGGTGTTTTAGGGCCATAAAGGAACAATTTTAGTTGAATTGCTGACAAAAAAGTCTGCCTGCTGTATGACAATTTCACATCTCATACGGCCAAATTTTTTTATGAGGAGGCACCAAAAAACTGTTTTCCTGCCTCGAAATGAATGGCGACTACATTGTGAAAAAACTGACCTATGTACAAATTAACCAAGCATTTTTTCTAAATTTACATACATTTACTTTCTGGAATTGCTTTGTAGATGGATCTATGCTATGTTAATCTTAATATGAATCTGCAAAAACATTCCCAAGGTTATACGTGGCTGTGCTGGCTGTTGGTTAAGACCTCGGAATAGTGTTAGTTTGATTAATAGTTGACGCTTCAGGCACGACCATTATCTATCAAAAGGGGGACAGTGAATGATCCCTGCCCTCCAAAGGTGAGGGAAATAGACGTTCACTAATCTGCAGAAGTGATAGCTATTCTAGACATGAAAGTCCTGGGGGTTTAACGTGAGTACCTGCCGTGTAGGCATAATCCCACGGTCCTCTTCGGACACGGATTGATTTTGGGACCACAATCAGAGCCCCGCCATGCAAGCACAGCGGTCCTGGTTTATACTGAGTGCAGGCTCAGCATTCATACCAGTGGATGCGAGGCCTATCTAACACCTCTGCCGCAACTAAGGGGTACGGCACCCAAGTTGTACAGCGCAACTCCACGCTTGAGTTCCGAGGAGCTCTGCCGGCGATGTAGGCATAACCACAACCACCATGAAACTCCCACTAGGGGGCTAACCGCAAATAACCGGGCCGAGCTATTCTAGATAAGGAGATTCTTTCAAACGACCATGTAGATGCCAACGGGAGACGAGTAATTATAGCCTATAGGCTGTGCAAGCGGAACTTTGCATGTCCATGGGGATTTAGGCCTCCTATAGTAATCATCATCATCAACGGCGCAACAACCGGTATCCGGTCTAGGCCTGCCTTAATAAGGAACTCCAGACATCCCGGTTTTGCGCCGAGGTCCACCAATTCGATATCCCTAAAAGCTGTCTGGCGTCCTGGCCAACGCCATCGCTCCATCTTAGGCAGGGTCTGCCTCGTCTTCTTTTCCTACCATAGATATTGCCCTTATAGACTTTCCGGGTGGGATCATCTTCATCCATACGGATTAAGTGACCCGCCCACCGTAACCTATTGAGCCGGATTTTATCCACAACCGGACGGTCATGGTATCGCTCATAGATTTCGTCATTGTGTAGGGTACGGAATCGTCCATCCTCATGTAGGGGGCCAAAAATTCTTCGGAGGATTCTTCTCTCGAACGCGGCCAAGAGTTCGCAATTTTTCTTGCTAAGAACCCAAGTTTCCGAGGAATACATGAGGACTGGCAAGATCATAGTCTTGTACAGTAAGAGCTTTGACCCTATGGTGAGACGTTTCGAGCGAAACAGTCTTTGTAAGCTGAAGTAGGCTCTGTTGGCTGACAACAACCGTGCGCGGATTTCATCTTCGTAGTTGTTATCGGTTGTGATTTTCGACCCTAGATAGGAGAAATTGTCAACGGTCTCAAAGTTGTATTCCCCTATCCTTATTCTTGTGCTTGTGTTTGACCAGTGCGGTTTGATGTTGTTGGTTGATTCGTCTTCGGTGCTGACGTTGCCACCATGTATTTTGTCTTGCCTTCATTGATGTGCAGCCCAAGATCTCGCGCCGCCTGCTCGATCTGGATGAAGGCAGTTTGAACGTCTCGGGTGGTTCTTCCCATGATGTCGATATCGTCAGCATAGGCCAGTAGTTGGGTGGACTTGAAGAGGATCGTACCTCTTGCATTCACCTCAGCATCACGGATCACCTTCTCGAGGGCCAGGTTAAAGAGGACGCATGATAGCGCATCCCCTTGTCGTAGACCTTTGTTGATGTCGAATGGTCTTGAGAGTGATCCTGCTGCTTTTATCTGGCCTCGCACATTGGTCAGGGTCAGCCTAGTCAGTCTTATTAATTTTGTCGGGATACCGAATTCTCTCATGGCCGTGTACAGTTTTACCCTGGCTATGCTATCGTAGGCGGCTTTAAAGTCGATGAACAGATGGTGCAACTGTTGTCCATATTCCAATAGTTTTTCCATCGCCTGCCGCAGAGAGAAAATCTGATCTGTTGCTGATTTGCCTGGAGTGAAGCCTCTTTGGTATGGGCCAGTGATGTTCTGGGCGTATGGGGCTATCCGGCCTAGCAAGATAGTGGAGAATATCTTATAGATGGTACTCAGCAACGTGATACCTCTATAATTGCTGCACTGTGTGATATCTCCCTTTTTATGTATGAGACAGATTATGCCTCGCTGCCAATCGTCAGGCATTGATTCGCTGTCCCATACCTTGAGCACAAGTTGATGAACCACTTGGTGTAACTGGTCGCCTCCATATTTAACCAATTCGGCTGTAATTCCATCGGCTCCTGGCGACTTATGATTTTTTAGCCGATGAATTGCACGGACTGTTTCTCCTAAACTTGGTGGTGGCAGTATTTGTCCGTCGTCTTCAGTTGGCGGGACCTCCAACTCGCCGATGTTCTGGTTGTTCAGTAGCTCATCAAAGTACTCAACCCATCGCTCTAATATTCCCATTCTGCCGGAAATCAGATTTCCCTCTTTGTCTCGGCAGGATGAGCATCGAGGTGTATAAGGCTTCATCCTGCTGACTTGTTGGTAAAACTTCCGCACCTGGTGCGGTTGCTCCCTGTACTTTTCTAGTTCACAGACTTGTTGGTTCTCCCAGGCTTCCTTTTTCCGTATGTGAAGTCGCTTCTCCGCTCGACGGAGTTCGTGATAAGTCTCTGCGCGTGCCCACGTTCTTTGAGAATGCAACATTACTCGGTATGCGGCATTCTTCCGTTCCGTTGCTAGCTTACATTCATCGTCAAACCAGCCGTTCCGACTCCTTTTGCGGCTGGGGCCAAGTATATTTGTGGCCGTATCCATGATAACGTTCTTCAGGTGGTTGTGAAGATCATTAGTTGATGCTTCATCTCCAGGTCCTCTATTGACTGCGGTTATTGCGGCATCCATTTCCCTCTTATAGGTGTCGCGGAGGGTTGTGTTGTGGATGGCTTCAGTGTTCACTCTCACCTGATTGTCAGAGGGGATTCTAGGTGGTATTGTTATTCGAGCTCGGAGTACCATGCCAACGAGATAGTGATCCGAGTCTATATTGGCCCCCCTATATGTTCTGACATTCATCAAAGCTGAGAGGTGGCGGCGTTCGATCAACACATGGTCAATTTGGTTGAAAGTGGTCCCGTCTGGAGAGGCCCACGTATGTTTGTGGACCGCTTTCCGCGCAAACCAGGTACTTCCAACAACCATTTCGTGTGACCCTGCTAATTGAATAGTCCGCAGTCCGTTATCATGTGTTTTTGCGTGTAAGCTATGGGAGCCAACGTATCGCCTGAATACGGGCTCCTTCCCTACTTGGCTGTTAAAATCCCCAAGTATGATTTTGATATCATATCTGGGATAGGCTTCGAGGGCTCTTTCTACTGCCTCGTAGAAGGTATCCTTCTCCGACTCTGCAGTCTCCTCTGTAGGGGCGTGAACGTTTATGAGGCTTATATTTCTAAACTTGCCTCGCAAGCGCAGAGTGCATAGCCGTTCGCTTATGTTTTCAAAGCCGATAACAGCAGGTTTCATTTTTTGGCTGACTAAGAAACCTACTCCGAGCACATGGTTTACTGGATGGCCAGTATAATATATGGTGTAGTGGCTCTTCTCCAGGAAACTGGTCCCTGTCTAACGCATCTCCTGTAACGCTGTTACATCAGCCCTATATCGGGATAGGATATCGGCTAGCTGCTTATCAACTTCATCTCTGTACAGGGAGCGCACGTTCCAAGAAAAAATGCGTAAATCGTTATTCCGTTGTCGTTGCCGGGTTCGTCGTTGTGTTATCAGTACAGTCCAAGGCTCCTGTTGTGGCTTCGTAACAAGTTGTTTTCTGTGTAGGGTTGTCAGCCCTACCCAACCCCCAACCTGGAGGACCAGTTGGTACAATTTGTCCCGTTTTTAGGCGCGGGAGACTCGCCTTCATCCTTCTCCGTCTGCAGCTTTTCGTCAAGAAAGAGCTCCCAGCGGTCACCACGTGGAGGTGGAGATAGGGTTTGGTAGTAGAGCTGTTGGTGTAGGTTCAGCAGGCATTTCCCAGGTTTTATGCTCCATCGTGGGTACCAATCCACGTTTCGCCCCGGGACCTATACTACCCTTTGACCACCTCCTATAGTAATATGGATATATGTCGCCATATTTGGGCCGATATTTGCCTATCCAAACAAAGGGTTTTCACTGTAAGCTAGCCCCACTGCAAAGGACAGGACAGGCATTACTCAATTTGTAATCTTTGGATATAGGTATATACCCATAGTACTGAAACGAGGGCGCCTCATAGACCAATCCGTTCAGGGCTATGAGGTAGTTACAATATGCAACGGCGTTTCAAGCTGAAGTGTATCGCAATGCGCGGCGATAGTCAAGCTACATTGAGGGCATTGAGCAATCCTTTGATCAAAGAAGAATTGTTTCACAAGGTATTAATCGTTTAAACTCTATTTCTAAATTCAATACAGAGTGAGTACTTTGAGTACCGGGTCACTTTGGCGTACAGGAAAATGAAATTACGGATGCCTTGGCAAAAGAAGAATTTCAGGAGCATTAGCTAATGCTTCTATTAAAAAGTGTAGACAAGTTCCCCAAGAGAACAAATGGCAGAGCCTAAATGCCGCTAGCCGTACATGTAAACTGTCTCAGTCGAAACCCAACAAGCATAGTTGCATCGAAGAGCAAGAAGTCTTTAGAAATACTGTGGTCATTCTGGCTGGCAACAATTCATTTATTGTCTCGTCCATTTTATAATGAGGAAGCAGGATCTACGAAACTTTTCGTGAGTGCTCCACTTATGGACGCATCAAACCTCCCTTACTGTTTCCACCGCGTAGACCTCTACATCCTCTGGGTGCTTTGTTATATCAACTACAGTCAGGTTATTCGGAAAGGTGATCTTCATAGCTTCTTCTTGGACTAGAACAACAAGCAACTCATTATACATAATATTTCACAAAAGAGGAACCAATACCAGGCCGCCGCTGTGATGACATATTATTTAGAGTTCTCATCCATCCGCATCAGAGAGTCCTTTCTGATAGAGACTCGCCAAATATCTGGGAATACTTATGCAAGCCGATGTTGAAAGGAACATTGGTTCTAGTTGGTGGAGATGAACGCATTTTTGATATTCAATGCGAAAATGGCACAGCAGTCGCAGAATGCTGCACATCTTTTGTTAGATGGATCACTATCCTGATTGCAACCACCGTGTAGAGAGTGTGTCGAAACCCGTAGTAACCCTCCGCCAAGCCATTGCTGTTCTCATTCTGGAGTAGCAGTCTGAGCCGATACATAACCCAGCCTATTCTTATTTTTCTTATTGCCAACAGTCTTAGTGTGGCCTCAACTGGTTGGTTGATGTGGGGGGTTTGGTTCATCGGAATCTTAGGCAGCCCTTTTCACTTACCCTACTTTTCTTGGAGATGAACGTTTTTAAGGTCTTGTTTCAAACCGCCTATCTGTCTTATTATTCGTCCGTCTATCTGTCTGTCTGTCACATTCATTTTCCATTCTGTAGGAAAGGTGTGGACTTTGAATTTCCACGCATGCAGTAAGTAACATCGCTCTAGGTTGAGTTTAGGGGGTTCCTATACACAAGCTGAAACCTTCCACGTTTGTAGATTTGTCGTTCCTGGCATTCATAAACTTTAACCTACATTGTCCAAAGTCCATCCTCGGGTTGTGTTTACCCAGCATGCAGATGATGTAGTCTGCCTTCCTTCGAGGGGCCCCTAACTAACATTCGATATGTTCTTACCTGCGCAGCTCAGTACTTACGATAGTGAACTTGGGCCAGCCAGCACAACTCAAAACCGGGATTACCTGCTGGAATTACTTTAAGGGGGTCATCCCGTGTGATGGCCGTTTTTTTTCGCCTTTTTTTGTGAAGAAGTGGATAAAGCTACAAATACGAATTATCATATATTTATCAGCATCTTGAGCATACGTGACAAATTTTCCAGGCCGATAGCATAGTTCATTATTGAAATACAGAGCAATTTACACACCCATCTCCAAAAAAATGTGCTTTTCTGCTACCACGCTAGAGGATGCTGTGATCATCCCAAAGAAAACAAGTCGGAATACCGGAAGCTCGCGCTTCGGGTATAAAGGTTTTGTGTTCATCTTATGTAAGAGACGCACATTTTTCTGTCCGTATATAGCTACAAATCCAACATAATCCTTCATATTTTTCCAAACTACGAGACATACGTACATATTAGAGCCATAGATATCACGCTCACCCTAAACAAACAAACTGCCTATTACCTACTGTACACATATCTGCACGTATCTAAATTTGTCGTACCCATATTTCCGATTTACGTCTTATATCTAACTGAATTAGGCACTACCCGCAAAGTTCATTAGCACGCATATATTATATACCTACATACACACATGTCTGGTTGACAAATAACTAAAAAACTAAAACAAAATAATTGTCTGCCACCCAATTCGTAAGAACTCATTTCGTTGTGATATTGAGGAATTGATATGTGATGATGACGTCATGCGGGTTGTAGAGTGAACGAAATTCACAAAAAATTGTAAAGTTTCACCCCCTATAACTTTGTTAATAATAGTTGGATTTTCTTCAAACGACCAAATTATGCATTATGTTCTTCTTTATACCCATGCCAAATCTTGTACTTCTGGGATGAACATAAGGGGGGTGCCGGGTAAATTTCTAAAATGTGGAAATATACTATTATTAACTTTATTTGTGCAGATATCGGAACCGGATATATTTTGAGGCCTAGATTTCGTAGAGATGCACCACTGAGATTTTTTTCATATTTTTCGGTTGGATAGGTTCTGAGAACGAGACCTGTTACACTTTTTGGGGGTCATATTTTGAGCCCTCACTCCTCCATGTTTCACCCAATATCAAATATGGAACCAGTTTCGAAAAGTACTAATTGAGACCTTTCATTTGATGCCCTACATGGCTACATTCTGTGAAAAAAAAATTTGCACCCTCCATTCACATGTACGGGGAGCCCCCCCTTAAACTTAACATAAGATGGCGCGCCTTACTGCATGTAAAGGGATCACCAGATTACATACTCTCACCAATTTTCGTGACAATCGGTCCAGCCGTTTCGGAATAAATCGGGTGTGACAGACAGACAGACAGACAGACAGACAGACAGACAGACAGACAGACGGACAGACGGACAGACAGACACCGTCTCGATTCTAATAAGGTTTTGTTTCACACAAAACCTTAAAAAGTAGACGGTGCAAACTAGGATTATTAAAAAATATTAAAAGCTACATTTTTGGTGCCGTGTTAAACTTTTTTTTGTGAATTTTGGTGTTTTTTCACGGCTTCTTCAATGAATAAAAAAAAAACTACTGAATGAAACGCAATCATCCTAGTTTTCGGACTGTAGAAATATGTTCTAAATAAATTGTGAAAATTTCAACGAGTTTCGTTGGATAGATTTTGGGCTATGGTGGCAGCCGATTTTCAACATGCAGTTTCGAGAAAAACGCATTTAAAAGGCCATAAAATCTCAACTACTATACCTAGTCCATAAACCTTAGGTTTCTTCAAGGAACATATGTACAGCCTCGGCTTCAATTCTTGTCCTTTTAGTGAAGTCATTCGAACGTCATTTCGAACGATAAATGCGCGCTTTATTACGGCGACCGACACAAATCAGACACGTGACTTATTACGTTTCTAACACTATAATTTCCGAATATCAAAAAATCACTTTGCTTATATATTCTATACTACATCTAGATGCAATTGATGCCAAGAAAAAGTTCAATTCAGCAGGTCTGACACACGGGGTGACCCCCTTACGGCAGCCTCATCAGTGCACTCCAAATGGAGACGCCCATCGCGAAAACCTTGATTGTTAAATCCTGGCTTCGTTCCAGGCTCCAGCATTTTTTTCACAGGCATTACCAGAGAATGGTAAATTGTCTCCTGGTATTTCACCGTCCTTGGAAGAAGCTGCCACGGCAGCGGTCAGAACTGAGTCTGCTGCTTGCGCGTACGTCGTCTTCCTTCCTGCCTTCGTGTTCGTATTCTCATGGGAGAGATCAGCTTCGTCGAGATCTTTCTCGCTGATTTTATCACTTCCCGTCACAACGGGCCTATTCTCCGCGGGATGCGTGGATGTAAGCCCTGGTGCGGAACACAATAAAGCGTTGGCCACAACAGATGTGTTGGTCTTACGCTTTTAGCGTCCGGTGCCAACGCTCTAGCATCCCATTGAATTGCGGGTGGTAGGCGGTAGTTCGTCGGAGTTTGAATCCTAGGAATTTTCCTAACTCCGAGAAAAGGGTGGACTCAAATTGCATTCCCTGGACAGTGATGATCACTGCAGGGACACCAAAGCGAGAGATCCGCTCTCGACAGTGGACTTCGGTACAAGATTGCGCCGTAATGTCCTTCAGAGGTATTGCGTCAGGCCAACGCGTAAACCTGCCTGATGATTGTAAGGCAATACTTGTAACCGTGCGAGTCTCGCACTTTTCTTACATACCTGGTGACCTTTTAGCATGTTAGAAAAGAAGTGGGCTCATTTCCTCGCACCACCAAGCGGCTCCACATCATACACCTCGACATCGTAGGCCCTTTGCGAGACTCGCACGGTTACAAGGGTTGTCTTAGAATCATCGACAGGTTTGCACGGTGGCCTGAGGCAATACCTCTGAAGGACATTACGCCGCAATCTTATGCCGAATCCCTCTGTTGGACGCTGAAAACCGTCATTATCGCTCGCGATGATCCGTCCTGGACTCAGGTCTTGCCTCTCGTCCTAGTCCGCCACGGAGAACACCAGTGGTGGCAACTGTCAATCGAATTAACAACATTCGAAATATATTTCGAATGTCTTTAACCCCGCTGCGCCACACGCTTCGAGCGCATTACCGCTGATAGAAGCGTCTGGTGTATCCAGTGTGGATCTCCACCTGGTTTATCTCCACCTTCCGCCGAAGATTCCGCTTCCTTGCGTCCGATTTCTCTGGACATTACTGCACCTAGTAGTACATCCACGTCCATGTCCTCATTCCCAAGGTGCTTCTTCTTCGCAGTGTCTTCTTCTGCCGCTGGCTTGTTGCCTTTCCGGGTTCCCGGTGTCCGAGCCCCTTGGATCCATTTCCACATACCGGCGTTAAACCAGTAGCCTCCACGTCACCAGCTTCCCTAGAGCAAATAGTCGTTAAGACCCATTTTCCCATATTTCCAGATTCTATTGGCAGACAATTACTTACATGACGATCCCTAAGACGAATGCAAAAATGACAAACTTATGAGGTATGCTACCGAAGGAAAGGGAATAGAAGGCGGATGGTAATGTGGCACAGAGAAATTTGCCTCACGATAAAAAGGTGTGTATATAACTTAAAATTGGAGTAGAGTCGAGCCCACGTGAAGCCTGACCAGGAATTAAGTGAAGAGACTGATGTCGTTTGAACGGGATGGGTTATTTTCTACAAATTGATTGTCTTTACGGCAATCTAGTAAATATTTGACCCACGTTGGGCGCCATTTTGAATGAACCTATATGTTCGACTAAGTTCATCACAAGTAAGTCAATAGACATCATGGAGAAGTAATGTAGCCTGAAACAATCCCTGACTGGATATGAAGGATATGGTGCATTAACCACACTTACGAGCCATCGTTCACGGTGACTTGCCGGGACCACCCGGGAGCGCCCCAGCCTCTACTATTTATCTTCGAGATCCGTATGGCGGAAGCCAGCAAAAGCTTTGATATTTTCCGATTTCTGACAATAAAAAAATATTACTAATATGAGCAACCTTTAAAGCAATTTTTTAAAGACTTTTATTTTATATGTACAAAGTCTTCGAAATGTTATTCGGCAATTTGAAGCATGTTAATGTGTTGCGATAAAGGATCATTGGAATTAGCTACAGAGAAAATGGAACTAATTCATCTGATTTCGTTATATCTGAGTAAAATATATTCATATGGTTTTTATTGAGTCGTATGCAAGATGTAGCGTGTCCAGTAAGTATATACTTAAGATAAGCAAATAAGTCCTCTGAAAGAATGTCGCCTGATATCAACACTTTACCAAAATTATTATCCAGTTTGGCGCCAAATGATAACATTGATTGAAACCCCATAAGTCGATACTCTCTAAAACTATTAACGCCCTAGCAAAAGTGCGTATTCTTATTCATATCAAGCTTCTTAAACCATATCTTCGCGTAAATAGCCCTAATAACCGTAAACGATACACTTTTTCTTCGAACTCTTCTTCACCAGAACCCAAGGAGCATTAGTTTATGTTATGACAAGGATGCTACTATGTCTTTAGGTCTTATCTCCATTCTTCTATGGCCATTTTCACTTTTCTCTATGTTCCACATCTCGTGGTATGTACTATATGTACATGCGGCGGAAAATCGTCTGTGAAGGGAATTAACTTTTATGTGGGGGCGTGCATGTGAACGGGATACTTACCTTCGTATCTGCGGCAGAATTAGCTGGGCTGTGTGCTTACAGGCCTCGACACAGGTACGCCGAAGTTTGCGGATTTTCTCGCGTAACTCGGGAGAGTCTCGTGCTTGACCCACATGGATGAGCATGTCGCGAAAAAGTGCTACTTGACTGTTGATTTCGACAATAAGCTGAAAATTAAATTAAGAGAAATTACGTAAAAATATAGTTGTCAAAGAAAGAAGAAAGATGTTTTTGAAAAGATTATGTATGATATATCCTTCCATATGATTACTTTCAATATTAGCCTAGTCACACCGACCCAGGAAAAAACCATTCTAGTAGGCATTAGTACAAGATTTTGAAAAAGTGACTACACCCTCTGCCACCTCCCACTCCCTCCAATTGTGCGACCAACTTACGGAATATTTCCGCGGCGTTCTATAATCGCAGCATCTTTTTACATGCACCGAACCTCTTTATGAAGACAATAAAGCCACCCTTGAGTGCTTAGCCCAGCAAGAAAGCCGGAGGAAGCTAAAGATCGCGGTTCATAATAAAGAACTTTCACTTTGCAGACACCTTCCGAGATGCTACTAACATTAATTAAATTTTTCCAACTTTTTAGAGAATTCAATTATCTGCAATGCCATTCAATTAAAAACTTTCCTTGGCATCCATCTACAGCGAAACTTCCCGGCGAACGGGCAACGTGTCGGAAAAGTTTTGCATTTCACACGAACATTAAACAGAAATCCCCAAAAGTGAGTAAATAGAATAGAATATAAATTGGTTGAATATTTCCACATTTCAGAATAAAATTGGCGAGAATTTTATGCAAGAATAGGCTGGAAGTGTATCTTCGGTGTCGTGAACTTTGTAGCGATAACGATAAGTTTATGTATGGAGATTGCATATAAATTGAGGGGAATTTTCAAATTTTTACCCAGAATGATGATTATTTGCGTAGAATAGCAGGAAAGTAACTGATATTCTATGGAAATATCTTTGGGAGTGTATTTAGTACTAGTAAATGAACTTACATTTGGGGTTATGCTAAACTAGCGGTTGTAATTTTGTGGATGTTGCGTAGGTGAGGGTGGAGAGTGGATTACCCGTATTACATGGCGGAGGGACGATTCGAGGTGAAGTACTTATTTCGGTTTATATACAAATGTATGCAGATTGACCTCGTTCTGAAGGAGCTCATACTAAACATAATAAAGCAATATCAAATCTCTTGCCAAGCGGTATCCACCAGTTGTTTGTGTTTCATTATGAATATATGCTATGCAAATTGCATTCAATTATCTCCTTTATTTAGCTTCATTCATAAATTTTATTGACTTAGAACGTGACTTCATTTCCAAAGTAGATTATGGCAAAATTGTCCTCTATCTTCAACATCAGTTTGTTGACTAGCTCAAACACTTCAGGCTAAATTGTCATTGAGATGTTTGGTTTTGCGGCAGCGGTTCAGCTGAAATGAGGATGAGGTGATTGTGTTGACAATTCCTGGGTTCACACAATACACGTTTGACAATGCCTCTGGCTGAGACTATGGTGAATCTACTTGAACCGCAGATTGGCATGTACCCTATTCCTCCCAGTAGGCACTAATCCTCCCTCGGGTATCACTCATGATTTGCGTTTGGCCTTAAGCTGGACTATCCGTAAGGCCTGGTCGATTTCCTACTATCATTTTTTTTCTCTTCTTGTAGCCTGCCTTGCACCTCCTAGATTCAGGATAGTCGTTTTTTTTGCAGGGTTTTCCGCATGTTAAATTGATATTCTCTATAAAAGACTTATACTTTTTTTAGGCTTTGTGTAAAAAAACAGCTTAATCAAATTTGTCAGTTGCCTGCGTGTCTACATATGTATCTATGATCTTTTCTGAGAAGCGGTGATATCTATTGACATTAAATTTGGTAGGAAGATTGAAACTGTGAACTCTCACGTATGCAGCGAGAAGCATTGTTCTATATTGAGTTTATGGAGGAAATCACATTAGAAGGCCTATTTTCACATATATTTTCCGAGTTGTCACAATCCCGGCAGATGCCAGATTTGACCTAATACTAGCACTAAGTGCCAAGCATTTACACTCGGACGATCCTACTTACTTGAAATATAAAGGAGCGTTGATGGTGGTGGCCGGTGGTAGGTTAATGGGAGAATCCGTTGAGAACTCCAAACAATATCAAGCACGTATGAAGAATGGTATGTTTCTGCATAGTTTGAACCAGACAGTGTGAGAGTCCCAGGCCATCAAGAATTCTCGGAAATGGATCCTTTGTATAGATCAGGTATTCCCATGCTTTATGCATCTCCAGTGACTCCGGGAATTCTATCTCAAATCAATGATGAGATTGCATCTCGACTGCATACTTATATGTCGCTGCTGCAACTACAAACACTTGCGTATTGTGGTGCAGTTGCAGTTAGATTACACGGACAGAAGACTCGCTTTTGCGCTATTGGTTTCAGTGATTGAAGAGATCCATTATGCAAAATCCGTCTGGAACGTCGGCGGGGTTCAATGAGGTAGGACGTTGCTAGGCTGATTCAAATCAGCATTGACAATGCCAGGAAACGAATGAGAAAGAAAATGCAGAGGGTTCATAGGAAATATGCCATCCCTAGTGAGACACCCGTAGTTGAAATTCTGAATTCACTAAAGAAGAAACTTTCCGTATGGTATGGCGAAATCACTCCACATGTATTCAGAATGCAACGTACGTGGAGTTATTTCAAATCTCTCAATGAATCCCAACAGAGCGTCCAGACAGTATAGTTTTCGGTGCGAGACAATATTGAGGTAGCTAAGCATGCTGAGTGGATCACCATCGAAGTCATCGGGCATGCCACTCATGCGGGAATTATCTACCTTGTCCCGAAAAAGGACAAAGTGCACGACACCGCAGACACAAGACCGACTACTTCATTACCAACCCTCTACAAATTCATAACGTCCATTATTAGCGAAAGGGTCAATGAGTACCTCGAAACCAACAATATTCTGTCCGAGGAGCAGAAGGGCTGCCGAGTCGGTTCAAGGGGTTTCAAAGAGCAACTCATTGCAGGATAAGCAACTAGAAGCCAAAGAAACATCTCTAGTTGCTATAGCGGTTATGCCAAAACTCTCGACAGCGTACCGCACACCTGGCTAATCGATGTCCTACGTCTGCATTGCATTGAACCTAAACTAAGAAAGTTTTTGGCGACGGTCTTGGAAGAGTGGCATACCACCTTATCTGTGCCTTCAGCCGACCCGTATACGGAGAGGCATCTTCCAGGGGACTCGTTGAATCCCTTTGGTTTTGCATGGCACTGAACTCCCTTTCATAGCTACTGAATGATACAAGGGGCACATTTGATATACTTAGATGACATCAAGCTCCATCCTGGTACTGATGACCACTTTAGGAGTCTGTCGCGAACAATAGATATGTTTAACCGTGATATTCGAATCAAATTTGGATAAGAAAAGTATCGAATTCAAGCCCGCGAAGGTCATCACGAGTAGCATGCCGGACAAAGCATTGGTGACCTCCATACCCGAGGTATGACCAAGACAGACTTCTACAAATATCTAGGAATTCTGCAAGTTGGTGACCTGAAGGATGCTCTGCTGTCCGAATTCTTGCGACCTGTAAAGCTAGTATTGAAATCGCATTTCTCGGGGAAGAATCCAATAAGCGCACTGAACACATTTGCTACCCTTTCGCTAGCTTATGCATTCGGAATATTGCATGGACGAACACCGATCTGGAAAACTTCCATCGGCGGATATGAATTACTGTGTCTAAATTCTGAATGCGTCATCCAAACTCTTCCGTGGAGTGGGTGAACCTGCCTAGTGACATCAGAAGCAGGGGCGTGGTTCATCATCGCCAAGTCGACTGGCTACGCGCTTATTTTTACAGCAAAGAGCAGACGAGTCCCTTGCATGCGGCTGTTTGTAAGGCAGACTGTGGGCTGACTCCATTTCATTTGAAGTATCGATCTATGAGTGCGGTGAAGTCGGACCAAAAGCAAATCGATGAATGCAAGTCGAAGGCACGTGAATTATCTTTTGCAGCCATTTGTCGATTTGCATTTGTCGAACAGGTGATTGTGTGGTGGGAAGCTCTTTGCTGAGCCGGAAGGATTTATATGTGCCATTAAGCACGGTATCGTCGCCACCCGACCTTATAAGGAGCTCATAATACAACAGCGGATGGAGAACGACAAGTCTAGAATGTGTAGTTCGGCGTTAGAGTCATTGGATCATATCATTTCTGGCTGCACTGTTATGACAACCGTGCAATACACGAATAGGAATAATGCCCAAGTATACTTTGAGCTGCAAATGTAAAAAACGTTATTTTGAGGAAATAGGGTTTGAAAAAAAAATTGTTTCTTAGAATATGCAGACATTTCTTATTCTTAATTATTAGAAAATAGACTTAAACAAATCCAAATGTACTAATAGAAAGGACTGACGGAAAGCATTTATAAATCCGCTATTTACAGTGTGCTACAAGGTTACGTGAGTATATAAAGCGACTACATCTTGGACGCTCGAACCTGAGCCTGTACCCAATATGTACTCGGTTCCATGCTCATCAAATCTAAAAGAACATGAATTTTGCATTGAAATTTTTCCAGCATATTCTTTAACGATCTATGGAATAAAAAAAATCGATTCTGGAAACCTCCTAATGTGGTTTCCCCCTCAATGGAGGGGGTCCACATACGTGCAAAAGATCTGTCTCTGGATATAGTCATGTGTTTCAATGAATGAATGAATGAGTGCAGGAGGTAGAAATTAATCATTTATTCCGTCAACCCATTTCAGAAACTGCTCACCCCAAAATCTGGAGAAAAATTCAATAATCACCTATTATAGGATACCTGGGCTTCAAAATACCCCATACAACGATATGATGCCGGTGTATTGCTATATATTTTATAATTTTTCAGGCAGCCTTCCCTCCCTATTGCTCATCCTAGAATCATAAAATACAATAATATACAATATAAACCATGGCACTGCCAAGTTTGGTGGACTACTATTACTGACCCAATTGCAGTAACTCGAAGTAGTTTCTTTTGTGTAAATTTACTGCAATCCAAGACACTGAAGATCCATACCACGTTAAAGTGAGTAGTCTGACATACTATATGCATATTCATTACCAGCTATGCACAAGTGACAGTAACGACAATGGTGAAGGTTTGTGGATTTTTGCATCTTGCACCGCCTCCTCATTGATGGCACATTGTTTAAACACAGAGCGCACCATAAGGTCAAGTGGGTTTCAAGTGTCCGACACCAAACGAGCGATTAGTTTGATCACTTCGCGCTGACATCGGCCTCGAAAGGGGTCACCATCTGATGGTCGCTTATGTTCGCTTGCGTATTGCACCCGGCACTTCTCGCAGAGTTAGAGTGCTGTCACCCCCCAAGTACAATATCCACCACTTGTATGGTTTAGCAGTCACTCCACAGTGGGAAAGTTACCTTGCTGATTGGACGGAAAGTACGACTCGTCTGACGATATCGGTGAACATTGAGCCGCCATCAAAAATGCTTTTTTCTCGGTGAACGTGACGCACTCGAACTTGGATACGATGCGAAATCACCGTGACGAAAAGGAATTTGTTACTAGACTAGTTAGGAAAGCGGATGTTCAGACCGGAATAATTTCAGCAGTGTATACTGCATAACGCACACGTAATAACTTACATGTGTTCGCCAACCTTCCGATCGTCCTGCAAAGGAGTAACTGAAGAGATGGAAAGACAGTTCAACACCTAAAATGACTAGTCACCGTAACAGAGGATAAAGATTGACTTCGATACAGATTGATCGTTAAGATTCCAAAACAGCGGCATTTTTGCATTCCGCTCCACTGATCAGACCAAGGCGTATTGGATTCACTTCATATGACACGATTCAAATTTTTAAATTTCTCCCCTCCATGCCTCCGATGGTTGATAAACTCGGCACCTCAGCTGTAATATTCGGTTCATCCGCTGGTGGGGTGTAGCGTGGTATCTATCGCCCGCTGTTACCTTAAATGCGTTTAAGCTTCCCGAGCACTTTCCAAAACGCCGCAGCCTTCCGTTACTGGTCTGCGCCAAGTGCCCTTGCGGCGACCCACTTGTTGGGTCGTGCGGGGAAAGTGAGAGGAGAAGGGGTAGTTTAGTTGGATAAGAGTCTCACAAACCGGCTGTCAGGAGTCAACGTTAGCTTTTGAAGCCTTCAACCTTCTATCGGAACTCCAACGAGAAAACAGAACTTGAATTCTCCTCTCACTCTCCCCACGGGACTCTCACATGGTATTACGTTGGGGGCTGGATCAGAATTTATTATGCACTCATGTTCACCTTCGTGTTCCTCAGTCGTTCCTTCTTTCGGCTGATTTCTTCCTGATCTCTTCTCTCTTTTTTCGAATTTACCCCTTTCGGTCGCAACTTATGGTCGGGCGCTGAAATGAGGCGTGTTCTGGGTCCTCTGCTATTTTCACACATTCTGCTCAAATCAATAGCGGGAGCTCGATAACTTTTGAGTCTGCTCAAAAGCTCGATGCATCTCCAAATAGACTATAAGGTTCTGTGGGTCCATTGGCATTTTTTTGGCTTGTTCTACCTCTTCTGCCAATCCGCGATAGCTTCACTCATTGTCGGCGGGCAGAACATTCACCGACGAGATACGTTCGATCATTAAGATGATGTGCTTTTCTCGTCAGAATATCAATTGGAATTATCAGTACTATCGTGCGGTCCGCCTTATCGAATATTGAACAATAAGCGTCGCGAGTGCAATTAGGCGGCAAACAGGTCCTATTTTTCTTCTATTTACTTTCTTTTCCCGTGTATCTGCCCACACTGGGGTTGCATATAGTGGGATCGAGCTAAATGCGAAACAAGTAGTCGACGACTCGGCCTTCAGCCCTCTCTATTTGGTTGCATCATGGCTAACAATACTCCGGTGTTATATGCCCTTGTTGTTGCACCCTCGACATGCAATTTAAAATTTGGCCTCTGGTCGATCATTACGCTAAAATACTTGAGTGCAGGCTGGGAGTGTATTGTTTGTGTTCCAACTTTGATCTTCATAGACGTTCATAGACTTCTTCTGCTAAGTACTACTTCCCCCTATGTTTCTCGACAGGCATGCGTTCTTTAGCCAAAAATGAATATCCAATACTGTTTCATTCCGTGTCCAAATAGCTGAGTGGTTAGAGCACAAGGCTGTCGTATGGAAGGTCGCGGTTCAAATCTCACTAGTGGCAGTAGGATTTGTAACGTGATTTGACGTCGGATACCAGTCGACTCAGCTGTGAATGAGTACCTGAGTCAAAATCAGGGTAATAATCTCGGGCGAGCGCAATGCTGACCACATTGTCTCCTACAATATACATACTGTAGTGTACCGTTACGGTCTTGAATGAAATGCTCAAACACACTTTAAGGCCCTGATCCAACATGGATTGTTGCGCCAACGATTATTATTATTATTACTGTTTCATTCGCCAAATTTCGAAAATCAGAATGCTCGCTGTAGCTCTCCACCGATCTGGGAAACTTTACCATTTGTGATTCAAAAAATGATGGGCTGGTGATTGCTGTGTGCGTAGTTTTCAGTAACGTGCACTAGAGATCTTTAGCTAAAGTGCCACTAACAAATGTGACATCTATCATCGACCCCGTTTCTCTCCTTCTGAAAGTACTAATGCATCCAGCATTTGCAAGACTAAGATTCAAATGTGAAGGGGCTTCAAGCAGTACGCGGCCTTTTCCGTTTTCCTGGCTGCCTCATTCTTCAGTCCATGCTTAACCCAGTCAGCAATGATTTCAGAGTTATGCTCGTCTGCATCCGTCGTCGTTCATTGGAACTCCTTTCTTGTAAGACTTGATCTCGCATAGCAGTTATAGTTAGCTATAGCTATATAGGATCTTCATTATTCTTTCTATGGCTCGATTTTCGCATGTCCATATCGCGGCTTTTCCGGTCTTAGTCGTAATATGTGCATATGGTTGATCGCCTTTCTAAATGCAATCGAGGTAATTTATTTGGCTGCAGAAAAGATAATTGGGTCTTTTATCGCAATCCTTAGCAGTGCGACCTGTTTTTCCGTATCTTCTAGAGGTATCTTTTCTCGCAGTCGACAGACTACCAACTGATGCGGACTTTGCTCACAATTAGAGCTCTTTTCGTGGGTCCCAGAATTAGACTTATCAGTACAGCGTTTGTCACCATACGCCTTCTTCAGCCATAGAATATCTGTTCCCTGCCTTTACTTCTAGCCGGGACTAAATTTCCTCCTTGGTAGTAATCCCATCTAGGTCCAATGACTACCCCGTTTCGATTCAATTTTACTTCTGTTATTTCGTCCAGTGACAACTCTGTCTTCTTTTGTGTTCTGACTTTTCGCCTGGTTTGAATTCAAATAAGAAGTCGCCCTCCTGCGTTTACTTTACATGGTCGGCACTTTCACTTGGACCCGTCAACGAGGTGTCGGTTTTAACCTTGACCAGTCAGTCAGTGTATGAAATATCGCTTTTTCCGTTATGACAAGCGCATCGGGTCGGCCTCGCTTCTGCAGTTTTTTTCTTGTGTCCAACTTTAGCTCAAGTGGAACTGACAATGCCCTGGCATCTTTTGCTATGGGAACTGGTAGTCTTCCGTTGGATAACTATCTGTCTGTCTGCCTGGCTGTTGATTTGACTGTATGCCACACAAAATTTACTCAGAAACTGTTGAAGATATTCTCATAAAATTTATTAAAAATATGTGGTCTATAAATTCCTTTACATGCAACGGGCACCAGATTTTGTACTGAATTTAAGGGCGGGTTTATTTTATGTATTTCAAATGAAAGAGCTCAATTAATATTTTTTAAAACTAACATAACTTCCAATATTAGCTGGAAAATGAGGGAGAATAAGGGAGTTAGGACCCAAAATATGGGCACCCTAATATGTAACAGATCTTGTTTTAAGGATCTATCCAAAAAAAATTGAATCATTACACAAGATGCAAATCTCTCCCCCACCAGTGAGATTTGAATTATGGCCCCCATTTCAACAGCTTAATGCTTTCACCACTGAGCCATCTGAATACACCTTTCCCTACAACTGTAAGAAAGGCTATTCCGTGAATTACTTTTGCAATATGGCCTTCTTTTTAAGGTTTTGTGTGAAACAAAACCTTATTAGAATCGATTCGATGTCTGCCTGTCCGTCTGTCTGTCTGTCTGTCTGTCTGTCTGTCTGTCCGTCTGTCTGTCACACCCGATTTATTCGGAAACCGCTGGACCGATTGTCACGAAAGTTGGTAAGAGTATGTGATCTGCCGTTCCCTTTACATGCAGCAACTGGCGCCATTTTGTGTTAAGTTTAAGGGGGCTCCCCATACAGGTGAAAGGAGGCTGCAAATTTTTTTTTCACAGAATGTAGCCATGTAGGGTATCAAATGAAAGGTCTCAATTAATACTTTTCGAAACTAGTTCAATATTTGATATTGGGTGAAACATAAGGGAGTGAGGGCTCAAAATGTGACCCCCAAAAAGTGTAACAGGTCTCGTTCTCAGAACCTATCCAACCGAAAAATCCGAAAAAAATCACAGTAGTGCATCTGTGTGGAATCTAGGCCTCAAAATATATCCGGTTCCGATATCTGCACAAATAAAGTTAATAATAGTATATTTCCATATTTTAGAAATTTACCCGGCACCCCCCTTATGTTCATCGCAGAAGTACAAAATTTAGCATGCGTGTAATGAAGAACTTAATGCACAGTTTGGTCAAGTTTGAAGAAAATCCAACTATTACCAACAAAGTTATAGGGGGTGAAACTTTACAATTTTTTGTGAATTTCGTGCACTCTACAACCTGCATGACGTCATCATCACATGTCAATTCGTCAATACCACAACCAAATGAGTTCTTATGGATGGGGGCGGAAAGAATTATTTTGTTTTAGTTTTTAGTCATTTGTATATGAATATCAATTACTCCAACCAGACATGTGTGTATGTAGGTATATAGTATATGCGTGCTAATGAACTTTCCGGGAGGTGCCTAATTCAGATAGATATAAGAAGTAAATCGGAAAGATGGGTACGATCAATTGATATACGTGCATATATGTGTACAGTATTCGGAAATAGGCAGTTTGTTTGTTTAGGGTGAGCGTAATATCTACGGCTGTAATATGGAGTATGTTGGATTTGTAACTATATACGGATAGAAAAATGTGCGTTGAAATTTCTTAGATAAGATGAACACAAAACCTTTATACCCGAAGTGCGAGCTTCCGGTATTCCGACTTGTTTTGATTCCAGTTTCCAGCAAATAACAGTATCCTAATTACTATGAAAAATCCCTTCATTCGCTTATTTAGTGTGGCTCTCTTAGGATACTAGTATTTAAGGTGACACAGTACTATGGAGCTAAATCCCTTGTGTTTTACTTTGCTGTTGCTAACGTTATTTGAATGGGTTGAGCTATGAGTGTAAACATTAGGAGCATTTTATTCAGTCGATTGAATTTAAGCATCAACCGTTGGCTACCTCGTAACAACTGGTTTGATAATTATTGATATGTATTGAGTACCAATAGCAGGCAAAAATGACTAGTGACATTTGAGGTAAGAACAGCGATGTTGTTAAATGCTGCCTGCTTTTTATGAAAAGCAGCTTCATCCAATATAGGCTTGGGATACACCGTGTTCCAGGCTCGTGTAACTTCACCGCTTCAAATCGCCCCTAACAAACAGGTGGAAGTAAACATTAAAGCGTGTTATAATAAAGTCCTTCGTCACATCTGCAAGGGGAAAATCGATGGCAAAATAATCATAGCTATCAGAGGACACATCCACAAATGGCCTGAAGAACATCATAATTGATATGGCTGACAGATCTATTCCATTAATCAGTTCGTATATCTTGAAAGGGGTCCGTGGAATAGAAACCGAAAAATAAAGTTTCTTTTCAATCAGTCCGGTTCGTCATCAAGTGGATGGCGGATTCAGGACTCTCTCAAATCCCTAAAAAAAATTGTGAGATATTGTCAACCGCATGTATAAGAAATTAGATGTCACCTACCGCAGCAATTATAGAGGTACCACATATCTAATATCTCTAATGAGCTATTCTCTGTTATTTTGTTAAAGCTCGGGCAAACGACCAACAAATCCCTCTCTCTTTCTCTGCAGCAAGCAATGGAGAAACTACTGAGAAGTAGCCATCAGTTCCATCAAAATCCAAACAAACTTAGACCCTGTCCGTGATTAACCCTCTGAATTTTTTACATCAACAGCGGTCGAAAACATGTAGATGCTCCGTCATGCATCCCTTCTAACCTGGCCCTTCGAAGCTGAACCACCGGGGATGTCAAAAAAACTGATCAATTGGAAACAATGAAGACTTTAAAGTTTCTCCAATCGGTGATTGATGGAAGCTATATTTTTGAAGTTCTCACGCGGTTTTTGTATTCAACAGAGACTATTTCACCTTATAAAGATAGTTCCGTTTGGGGCATCTCTCCATAAAGTGAGAACGCCAACAGTATAGGCGAGTGATTCCTCGAAGATTTGGATTCCTAGATTTTGGTCCCCCGAAATGATGTACGGTTCTATAACCTGTTTAATGAGAGAGGCAACAGACAATATCCTTGGTGGAAAAAAGACGCGGCGTATCTCGTCTCAAATACAGTGATGGCTTAGGCCAGACCCGAGAAAGCTACTTGAATTTCTAAATTTATGGACCTCAGCGCAAGGCCTAGATATATTGAGTTCCTTGTTAAGAAGGGTTATGACCGGATACTGAGTTTTTCGCTATTGATGAAGATGATTCCAAGACATAATGCTACTTACTCTGTTCATTGTTAAGATTACTTATAAGGTTATGATTTTGTTAAGTATGTAAAAAACGATAGAATTACTACTTGGGAATTTTCAACTTTTTCTACCTTCATTTTCTATGTAGAACCATTAATTAATATTTACTTTTAATGAGTTCTTTTCCAGCTTTTGGCCATTCTATCAATATAGCTTTCTCCACAATCCGCCATGAATACTGACAACTTTGTAAGAAAATAGTAATGAAATTTAAGGCCGCAGTCCCCAGTTTTCACGCTTTGTTAAAAACTTGGTTTTCCCCACTAATAATTTGATGAATATCTCGTCTTATCCAACAGCTCTTTCAAA
Source organism: Hermetia illucens (assembly GCF_905115235.1). Classification (NCBI taxonomy): domain Eukaryota; kingdom Metazoa; phylum Arthropoda; class Insecta; order Diptera; family Stratiomyidae; genus Hermetia; species Hermetia illucens. The sequence goes on along the minus strand of NC_051849.1, from coordinate 164,577,436 downwards.
AACTTGTTAACGCCATTAAAAAGACAAAACTTTCTTCCATTTCCCGACCATTTTACTTCCATTTAACTTTATCTAATCTCGGTATTCCTCCATTTTCACACAAAAGGTTACAGTCGACTTGGCAAAATTAATATCCATCCTGTTTTTCTTTATATAAAATTTGTAATCTCTTTGTGTAATTTGTACAACAGTCCAAGTTTTCAGAATAGCCAGCGCTTTTCCGTAACAATGAAATATTAAATGCATAATAGTAACAACTTTCCCATCGTTTGCGAAACTTTTCTGCCAACTTCACCAATAAATTCCACATTTAAAGTGACGGCGACAAGCAGTTCCTACACAAATCACGAAACTTTCCATCGGGCAACACGTTCGTTTCATCGACATTTTCAATGTTTATGAAAGAGTTCCAGGGATGTTATTTTGTCAAGTTTTCTGCTATTTAAAAGAGCATAGACGTGTGGGGATGATGTATAATAAAAGGAAGCTCCTCGAAGTATGTGCTTCTGCGAAAGGATATGAAAGCATCAATTTTCGTTATCTGCATTTTTCCTTAGGAGTGCGGTGCTCAAAATAATGGTTCGGAGGGAAGGAATACTTTCAGCATAATTGATGGATCAGCATAAGTTGTATGAAAAATCGAGGATCCTACTTTCGGAGGAGCAAGCTGGCTAGAGACAATACATCATTTCAGATGATGGAGTAAGAGGAAACTTCCCTAGTTGACTGCTGGAGGATTTTATCTCCAGAAAATATATAACAATCCGCTAGATATTGGAACATTACCCCTTTTGGTCAAGTAAAAAGGAAGCACAATTATCCAAATGAAATTTTTCCAACGTTGTTAGCATTTTTAAATCAAATGTTCAGTAGGAAGGGAACAGCTCTTATATATATGTACGTCGATAGTGCATCTATTTGAACTTTGCTCTACGCCCTAATCATATTTCCAACTATTCCGTCCACAACCCTCAAAATTTACATCAAACCTCGTTCCGCAAGTGATGCAAGTGAAGGCTCTTTCACATTTGCATTTATCATCTAAATGGTAAGCTGAAAGCCTTTTAACGCTAAATTAATTAAAAACTCGGGGCATAATTCTGGGATATCGGGTCTGCATTTTTCAGCGTATTCAATCCTTTTCCCCGTATATACCCCTACTTGAACCTACTACGAAATCCCATTTACGTACATGCAAGCATTCATTGTGCGGTTACGGTGAAAAGTTCCGCACAAAGGGTGAAAATTTCAATGTATTCTAAAACTTTGGCCTATTGACTTTCACTCTTCCCCAGGGAGCACTTAAAGTTCATATTTTGGTTTTGTTAAAGTTCGAACACTCCATTGAAAATTCCCGAAGCCATAACTTCAACACATTGTGGAGGATTTTTAAATTTAACTTGTAAAATATGCCTAGAATGTTGGCAACAGCTTGCAGAATGACAAGGGGGTTTATAAGTCAAGTCAAGCCAATGTTAACCACAACGTTCAGGTGAAAGAATTGAATATTCTCAGTCACGACTAATAACTTTTCCATGTCAACTTTTGTTAAGTCAAAAGGGAACAAAGAGCTGGAATTTCAAAAGAAATTGACAGGAATCGAGCACGCTAAGTAATATGGAAGGGAAATGTTTTGACGCTCTGGTAAGAGAATTTTTCTGGAAATAGAGAACATGACAATGTGGTGCACCGAGCCCAGGAAAACTTTTTGATTTTACAACAACTTCGCCTAAGACAACTCCATATACATATATAAACAGATAACACTGCTAAGGATTACCCAGCCCCATACTAATGCACCCAAGAAAGGAGTCGACTTCGTAAAAATCCACCGCTCGGACGAAATACTAGAGACGTAATTGGGAAGAACGGCTAGGAAAAATATATTGATTTTAGGAGGAACATCATCTCGTGTTCAAATATTTTCGCAGAATAAAAGCTCCTTCTGTGTGAAACAAAACCTTATTAAAATCGATTACTATCTGTCTATTTTCTTTTATTAAAGAAGTAAAAATCTTCAAAATACACTGGCCTAGGCACGCGAGTGCGCGAGGTTTTTACCAACTCAAATCACCCCAACTCCTCCTTTTCGCGTGGAATCACCATTAGGTATTAAATGACGGGAAGGCGTTAGCTTACTTTAACTAGTTCTTCTTTTTTCTATGCGCGGCGTTCCTAGCCTCTTTCGATTTGAGCAGTTTATTCTGGATCACTACCATCATGAAGTTGATCTCATCCCAATCCTCCATGCATGCTACCATTTTCCGCACAAAATTTTACGGTGATAACATCTCGTCTAGAGTTCTCCCAAGTTCCTCGGACCTCGGATATTGGGAGAATATACAATGTGGGTCCTCCAAGACTCCATCGCAGCTAGGACATTCACGTGAGGTGTCCCATTTGAACCTGTACTGACGATATCATCCATGGCCTGCGAGAAACTGAGTGAGATTATAATTGGTCTCTCCATGTCTTCTCTTTAGCCACTTCCCAATGGCGGGGATCAACTTGTGGGTGCAGCAATCTTTTTTGAGTGATCCTATCGCTGTTGCCATCTACTTGTAGCTCAGCTGCACCAGAAAAGAGACGGACTTGACGTTATATATGTTTGCCATCTCGTCTGCCAAGTTGTCAATCCGCAACATTCCTGAGATGAGGAACGCCGCATCATTTGAGACGGTGCTGAAGACAGAACATGCCTTTAAGGTGGTAGACTGCATTTGGTTTATGTGCGTTGCATAAAACATGGAGTAATGCTCACCAAACTGGCATCGTATGCAGTATGCTTGAATTTTCTCTGGCCCCCTTACATTCGGCGTTACTCTTGCTATGCCATACTGGTGGTGGATGGTTTTGCACAAGTATATTCCACTTAGCTTTCCATCCATCATCACTCCCAAGCATTTGATGGTTGGTTTGGAAGTGATGATATGACCTGCAGCCCTTAACAACACTGATTGCTTCACTTGACTACAAATCAGTATCCTCGAAATGCTACTATGGCCTCTTCCAGAAGTTTAAGAATATTATTGTACATGATGTTTCACAACAGTGGGACCAACACATACTTCTTGGGTCTATCAACGGTGCCCTACTTGAGCCCTCATTCTTGTAAGTAGCTATCGACAATAACAGTGAGATAAGTGAGAAGACGACGGACAAATACTGCCACCACCAAGTAGAAGTGTAGTGTGTGGGGCAGCGAACCAATGCCTAACGACTGGCAAAGAGGAATTATCTGTCTCATACATAAAAAGAGAGATATCACACAGTGCAACAATTATAGAGGTATCACGTTGCTGAGTAACATCTATAAGATATTTTCCGCTATCTATCTGGGTCGGATAGCCCCATACGACCAGAGCACCATTGGCCCATACCAAAGAGGCTCCACTCCAGGCAAATCAGCAGCAGATCAGATCAGATGGAAAAACTGTTGGAATATGGGCATCAGTTCCACCGTCTTTTATAATAATAATCGCACAACGCACAACAATCGCACAACAATCCATATTGGATCAGAGCCTTGAAGTGTGTTAGAGCACTTCATTCAAGACCGTAACGGTACACTACAGAACACTGTTGGAGGCAATGTGGTAAGCATTACGCTCGTCCGACGTCAAATCACGATACAAATCCCACTGCCGCCAGCGAGAGTTGAACCGCAAACTTCCGTACGACAGCCTTGTGCTCTCAGGACACCGTCTTTTCATCGACTTTAAAGCCGGCTATGATAGCATAGCATTCGGTACCCCGACGAAATTGATAAGACTGACTAAGCTGACCCTGACCAATGTGCGAGGCTAGATAAAAGCAACAGGATCACTCTCAAGACCATTCGACATCAACAACGGTCTACGACAAGAGGATGCCCGATCATGCGTCCTCTTTAACCTGGCCCTCGAAAAAGTGATCCATGATGCTGAGGTAAATGCGAGGGGTACGATCCTTTAAGTCCACCCAACTACTAGCTTATGCTGACAATATCGACATCATGGGAAAAACGGCTCGAGATTTACAAACTGCCTTCATCCAAATCGAGCAGGCGGTAATGGGCGCGAGAACTTGGGCTGCACATCAATGAAGCCAAGACAAAATATATGGTAGCAACGTCAGCACCGAAAACCAACCAACCAACAACATCAAACCGCACTGGTGAAACGGGAAGAATAAAAGTAGGAAACTACAACTTTAAGAGGGTTGATAATTTCTCCTATCTAGGGTCGAGAATTACAACCGATAACAGCTACGACCATGAAATCCGTGCACGGTTGTTGTCAGCCAACAGAGCCTATTTCAGCTTACAGAAATTGTTCCGCTCGAAACGTTTCACCATAGGGTTAAAGTTCTTACTGTGCAAGACAATGATCTTGCCAGTCCTCATGTATTCCTCGGAAACTTGAGTTCTGAGCAGGACAAATTGCGAACTCTTGGCCGCGTTCGAGAGAACAATTCTCCGAAGAAGATGGACGATTCCGTAGTCTAGATAACGACGAAATCTATGAGCGATACCATGACCGTCTGGTTGTGGATGAAATACGGCTCAATAGGTTACAGTGAGCGGGTCACTTAATCCGTATGGCTGAGGATGATCCAGCCCGGAAAGTCTGTAAGGGCCAATATCTATGGTAGAAAAAGAAGACAAGGCAGACCCTGCCTAAGATGGAATGGTGGCGTAGGTCAGGACGCCAGACAGCTTTTAGGGACATCGAATTGGTGGACTTCGACGCAAAACCGAATAGCCTGGAGCTCCTTATTAAGACAGGCCAGACTTGATACCGGTTGTTGCGCCGATGTTGAAGTGCGCAGACCAATCGGGGACTTTTGTATACGGCTCCCATTATCCGAATTGAATGCATTCTTCACGTCCGAAGTGACTGCAAGGCAATATTTGCTAGTACTACCCTTTCTATAAATTGCTTTATCGGCCAAGCCAGAAACCAATTTATTGGCATCAATGTTTGGCCTGGTCTTCTGCTGTCAATCTCCAAATCTCCTCAGTTCTCCACAATCTGGGGCAATTTATAATAGGTTACTTGTTCTAACATTTTACCAATAGTGTCTAGAAGATGTGTGGGTCTATAGGAGAATGGTTCACCTAGAGGTTTTCCAGTATTAAGTAACAGTATCATCTTTGCTGCTTTTATACTGCAAGAAATTTCTCCTGGAACATGCACGATTCGAAAAATTCAGTGAGTATGCTAGGTCTGAATTTCACGGCGGGTTTGTGGGCTCTTTGCGGAATTTTGTCCAGGCCAGGAGGAGTTTTGTTGTCACCGAGTCTACTGCAGATCTCAAACAGCTCGCCACATTTAGCGTCCCTTACTTGCTGGAAAATAACCCCTGGATTTTTTTCAACAAGAGTAGGGCGCTTGATCTGTAGAGACGACCGGCCTCTGAGTCTACCATAACAATTGTATAGGCGGTTCCCCACTGTCTTCCATCTGCCTTCAAGCAGGCCTCTTAAAACGTGGCCGCAGGAGGTTTCCCGCGCTTCCATGTCTGCTCTTTTGCACCTAATTGATCATACCTAAAACCCCCTGAGCCGTTCGTAAGGTTCGGTGGAAGGCTGATTGAAGACTGCCCGGTTCATCATGTCATTGAAGGCTCTTTCCATGAGGTCGCCAGACTCAGTAGGTACTTCCATGAAGGTTTGCTCATCCAATGCTTTTGTAGATCAGCGTGATCTCCTTTTCGGCTTTGGTCATGCTCTTTCCTTGCTATATGACTCTCGTTATAGTTCGAAGATAATTTTCTGGTATTCGCTAAAGGATGGCCTTGCTAATGTGCCAAGAAATACGACGTACTAGTTTAGGACTGAGAGAGATCAAGTCTATTACTGAGCCAGACCCCTTTTTCCGAAGAGTGTTTACTTCACCATCTTTGACCAAAATTACATCTAACTGGGCAAAGGCCTCAAAAACACTTCGGCCTTTTTCGTTATTTTCTTTGCTTCTTCACTCGAGGACGTTGAGGTCACCGTCAATCACCTTTAAACTTCGTGCCTTTGCGTCGAGAATAAGGTTACCTACCATGCCTTCAAATTCACGAACCTTTTGAATGACTAATCTATGAAGCGTTGTACAGTTTGACGACCACGCACCCATATCGCCGCTCCTTCAGTCTCTTTAATAAGATCTGCTCTCTCAAACGTCAGGCAACCCAATTCGATTTTAAACTTTTCGGTTCACCATACTTTATGTGCAGCCTCCACTGATAACCGCATTGTTGCGGTTTGAATATTATAATGGGCTTTTTTCAAGCTCATAATGGATTCTTCACTCAGTTCCTTTAAGTTAATTTTTTTTCAACGCATTGCTTATTTCGTTTCGGCATGTCATTATGTACGCGGAGAACATCGAGTGAAAAAGTGAGTGTTTGTTGTTTACAACAAGAGAAAACAAGAGAAAAATCGGCGAATAGTAAACACGCCAGCAAACTCAGAAGAGGAAAAAGTTCGTAATTCCCAGAATAGTGAGGAAGATAGCCGCGACTCCGGAAAAGGGAGTGAAATTCTCAAGGAGGATATCGAAACCTGAAGAAAGATGTCACTTTGAAAAAGGAAAGATAAGAGGAAGATAAAACCGAAGATTATAATCATCTCCAAACGAAATGAATGGTCATACGCTGAAACTCGAAGAATGGAGGTCTGCCTTCACTGAATTCATCACTTTGGGAGATAATATTAGACACATTAGTCAGTCCCAGAAAGGAGACGTACATTTTTAAGCTAAAAATCCAGGGATGTAACCGCGGACAATTTCTAGAGTCAATTTGGAAATTTGGAAAATTCTTAGGATAGGGAGATAATATAGGAGCTAGCAAGGTGGAGATTATCATAGTTTGTACGGATATAGATGAGATCACCAGGAAAGAAGAGGTTCACGAGGCGTTTGAAAAACAAGTCGATGCTATCAGCGGTGAAAACGTTAAGGAGATTCTATGGTGGAGCACAAATCGCCATCGTAAGCCTATCAGTGGGGGTAGCACTCAAACTGTCGGTAACACGGCGAGTGAGAATAGGCTTGGTTTTGTATCATATTAGCTTACTGTTTACTGTGCAAATGTAAAGAAGGTGTGAACCATCAAGAGATTACAGGCAGTAAGAGGCATTCGCCAGGTGACGTAGGTCCTATACTCGAGAAAACCATCTGGGAGAAAAGCATCGACGTGTCTATAATTAGTGGCCCTATCGAAATCACCGTGGTGGCATCTGGAACAGTGGCCAAATGGGTCAAATAGCAGGGTGGTCTTGGGGAGAATAAGCCGTCCATATTGGAACGTCTGAAGGATGCATTCGTTGGACCAAAAATGAAAGGAATTCACATATATATTTGCTATGCGCTACACTTGCCGAATATGAGTAAATGTTGAGCGCTCAGGTTTTGGATAAGGGTAATTTGGCAGATAATCATAGCAGGTGATTTTAATGTGTGGAATCTTAAATGAAGTAGCCGGACAAGGAATGTGAGAGGACGTGTTCATCTCGAAGCATCCGCGGAGCCGGATGTAGTACTCATGAAGGTTGGGAATCTGAGTTGAAATCAAGGGCGAATCGAGAATGAAAAAGAGCTCCCGTAGAATGCCAGGTGGTTTGCCCGAGTGATATATCCCTGGATGGTACGTAGCAAGCAACCCAACTTGTGGTGGATCAACGAAATCGAAAGTTTCCTGGCTACATGTCTTCGGGCAAGGAGACTTTACCGGAGGCTTAGGGAAAAGCTTGGTAGGGATGATCGAGGCGAGACATATAGACAACTGCGTGGAGACAAATTGCTTTACACAATTATACGACTATGTCAATATAAACTTTTGAGGTATGGCCTTTAGGGTGGTTATGAAAAAGCTGAGGAAATTAATTTAGTTTGCATAAATTGTATGGAGCACGAAAACAACAGAAAGCAAACGGTGGTCCAGCTCAACGAGTGCATAACACCTCCAGTAACTGCGGCGGAAATGCGGGAAATATATGGTATGCTCACCGACAACAATGCCCCAGGTTTAGATTTCATCCCTAACAGAACTTTGAAGACTAGGCCGGACCTTTTCGCTAACACCTTGGAGGCGTCCCTAAAAGAAAGAATATTCCCTGATTAATGGGAAATGCGAAAGTTAGTGTTGCTTTTCAAACAACCAGAGGATGTGGCGGTTTACGCAATGGAAGCACTGAGAATTGTAAAGTTCTGACTAGAAAGAGCTGGGCTGCCCTTGGCAGATGAGAAAACGAAAACGGTGTTAATAACGAACCGCAGAAATAAAAATACTGTCAAAGTGGTAGTCGGTAGATATTCAGTCGTCTCAAAGCCGGCTATCAAATATCTGAGGCGCTGATTGATGCCAAACTGCGCTTTGGGGAGCACCTGGAGTATACACATAAAAAAATACAGGCGGTGTCACTGAACGGAAAAATTTGTCGAGGGCTGCTTTTAACTATAGTGGTGCAAATATGCTACTAATAATTTTATTTGAGCAGATAATCGCAACGTGAGGCATTTTGGGAGCTAGATACCATGAGAATTGGCCACCATATTTTTAGCAGATTTTTCGGTTGGCTAGTCTCTGAGAACGGGCCCTTAAAATAATTGACTTTTGCGGACCTCGTACTTCTCACATTTGTAACCAATGTCAAACCTAACATTTACATTGAAAAATACCAATCGGGACTTTTCATTTGATACCCTACATAGCTGTATTCACAGAATCAAAATTTTGTACCTCTTATGTATATGAGATCCCCCCCCCCTCCGCTAAAGTTCAACCTAGAACAATAATTTACCACATTTGTGACTTTTCCTACCTTTCTATCAAATTTCGGGACGACAGATAGACAAACTGGCTAGGATTGGCCAGGAAATGAAGCAGCGTGTCTATGAGAAGGCCGGACAATTTTGAGATTAGTTATACAACGACGCAAGGGAGACTACTTCAAACAACTATCCATAGAGGCGGATATAGACCCATGGGAGAAAACAAAGCACCGGGTAATATTTGCAAAGTGGTTTGAAGAATGGTTGGTGAAAATAAAAAAGGTTAGTGCTGTTGCCTAAACTTGGTAACCTTCCTATATGTCTATTGAATACTCTGGGGAAGGTCACCGGTTTAGCTGAAAATGGGTTGCACGGAAATGATGATACTAGCGAGTATTGCGCATTCAATTCGGCCATTTGGAACTTTATAAGGAGGTCTTTGGCGGCGACTGGTATACCTTTTTACATAACTGCGTTGTCGACAACTACATTGTCCTCGTGGGTGTTGCATAAGACTTTATACTAAGACCGTTATTGTAAAAAATCATGAATAATGATGTCCTGAATATACCAGTTGCCAACGAGGTTACAATAGTGGCTTACGCCGATCACATAGTTGGTTGCTGGAATTGTTTATTGTTTATTCATCCGAAGTAAGCACTGCTATAAGAAAGTGGCTGATAGATGCACTCGCAGAAAACAAAACGGAGGCTTATCACGAATCGATGCAAGGAAACCATTGCTCGCATCAGAATGGAGAAGCGTATCCTGACTTCAAAACCGGCAATGAAGTACCCTGGAGTGATGATAGACGCGGAGCTGAATTTCAAACAACATTTACAACATGTCTGCACCAGGGCGTCAAATATTAGCATGTTCCTGGTAAGGATGATGCTAAAAGTTGGGAGCCGCCATGCATCCGTAGACTGCTTATAGCTAAAGTAGTGGGCTCTATACTCCTCTACGCAACATCAATTTAAGCAACTGCATTGCGTACCACACACGATGCTTAAAAGATAAGCGCGGTTTATAGAAACATCGCATTAAAAGTGTACTGTGGTTTTAGAATCTCCAAAGAAGCGGAAGACATGCTATTCGCAATGATGCCAATCGGCATTTTGGCCGAAGATGCATCTATGATGGACCTGATTCTTCCTTTGATCGGCATGTAAAAACGCCGAGAGGGAAGAATCTTTAAGCAGGTGGCAACAACAGTGGGAAAGGTGGAAAAGGGTCGATGGACCCACACATTGATTCCTACCATGGAAGTGTGCCGGCAGAGATGTAGAGATAAACTATGATTCCAGGCAGTTTCGCATGGGCATGGAGAATACCGTAAATATGTTTAATTTTTTTAATGTAATTTATAGGTTTAAACTGGACAACTCACCTGACTATCCCAGTGGCAACGGTATCCCGGAAGACCGGGAGCATATTTTCTCTTATTGTCCTAGATTCGCAGAAGAATGGAAGAATATAGAGGGGACATTTGGAGGAAAAGTGGCACCGGCAAGTCTTGGGAGAGTGCTTGCGTGCAGGAGAACTGAAATCCAATTAGCTACATAATGGATCCCGGTTCAGAAAGGAAAGGCTCAAAATCGATGAAAATCAGGTGTAGCGGGAATCTAAGCTGCGCGCACTGCTACACAGAATATGACCTTTAATTATACGCTAAAGTTCAATAAGATAAAAGTACATATGCCAATAGATAGTCTCTAAATATTATCTCCTAACTAAGGGGAAAAGTAATTTTGTGTTTAATGAGTGGCAACCTTACGGACCGTTTTAATTTCGAAAAGGAGCTTATACAACTGTAAACTTCTTTTCACTAGAATAAAAACAGAGGAGACAACCACGCCAGCACATACTTGATTGACCTTAAAAAAGTTTTCCTATTTCAACATGACCCTGGAAATCTAATTTTATATCATCCCTTTGGCCAATGTATCTTGGCCCATTTGCAGATTGTGATAAAATTCATCACATTTAGAGTTAGACGGAGCGAGCACAAAATGCAAACATAATCCAGGTGAGCTTCTTATCAAGTGTGTAGCCGTTAGAATGTTGTCATTAGTGCAAATGGAAGGTGTGAATGAAGATCCGTGAGTGCACCTTGAAACGTGAATTACTTAGATGTAAATAGTACTAGTAGGAGGCAAATGTCATCATCACGATAATTATCACCAAATACTGTTTGCAAATGATAATTAGCAGCACTGAGCAATATTTCCGAAACCCTTCCACTTTACATTTACATTCCTTGGCACATCTACTCATGACCGGCTTCAAGGTTCCCAGGAATTCGTCATTCGTGTGTTCAACCCCCTCCTTCTGCATTCGTTTACTTGAAACCAATTAACTGTTTCTACCTAACGAAGAGTTTCATATGACCTTATTGCTAAGCCAATTCAACCATGGCCATACATGAAATATGCTCTCTATTGCTTGACGGTCCCAATATATCCTTTTCACAAGCATCTTCTCACATCACATCGTAATTTTGCTTTGAAAACGAGTGCGAGATTCAATGTTCCGTGCAGCAAAGAATATGTTCACTTCGTGTTCCAAGGATGTACTACATAGAATGGAGGATTTGTACGTCTGACATACAAACTGAGCAGCGATGTTGTAAAAAAGAAGCTATTTCCTATTGACAACAAGGACCGCAGGGAAGTCAGTGTAAAAAATTTGCTGCTTCTCAAAACGACCCCATAAATGGGAAAATAGCTAGCTCCTTGCGAATTTCCAAAAGTCATGTCAGGCGTACCATGCACAGAATATCAGCAGAGAGTGGCGCATCTTATTACATTCTATATTTTATGGGAAATATTTATTTTAGTGCAAGTCATAGACACATTTGCAGATATAGATATCATATATAAGTACAGACTTGATGGGAGGATATACGACTATTTCGACGGCTCAATTTCTGTGTGTATATTCGCCGAGAGCAAATAGAAATATTTATTCAACGCTGAACAACGTCCTTTGCCTTTTCAGCTTAAAGATGTTGCTCGAGGCGGTCATAGACTCAATTGTTCCACCGTTGCATTTCGAGGGAAGGGTTCAAATGTGTTTTCTATTAGGTTTTGAAAAACGGGTACATGTATGAATGCATAATTTATTCAATAGATTCTGACGTAAAGGAAAGCCACATATGTTGATCTAGCATGAAATATTATTCACCTGTCATATTATTTTTAGCACTCCAGTGAATACAATGGGAAAATTATATAGAAGCCATCAAACTGTCTATGGGTAATATGTAATATTTAAAATTGTACTCTCGCGATAATAGATCTACTTTTTAATCTAGTATTCGTAAAAAGGTAAAGTAAAAGTTTCAAATATCCCCTTGCCCCCTAAAACGGAAGCCAACCTCTTTATCGGAAAAGAGACTAAGGAGCACCGCCTAAATACTGATATGGCTAATGTTCACTAATACATGTTTTCATTGATACTGAAGAAGAGATAATTAAATTTGAGAATAATTGAGGTTTATTACGTAAGACAATTAGATTGAATCTTCAGTACGTATTAATGAAAGAGAATTTCTTCTCTCATTTAATTGAAAAAGACAGTGGTCCAATGACAGTGGCTATAACCGATTTGTCAACCTCGAATAATGGTGTGTGGACCTTAAGAGTAGCCCTCATAGACCCAATCTGTCAGTTAATATGCGTGCATAAGAAGGTTACCTGCCAGTCCATAAGATCGCATATCTTCTCATTCTTGGTAGAGGCACAGCTTTCCACTCGGGAAAAATATACCTGCACATTCGTCTGACCTAGCGATTCAGCAAGATAAAGGTGTCCGGATAGCTCAGTAGTTAGAGTACAAGGCTGTCGTACAGAAAGTCACAGTTCAAATCTCATTGGTGGCAGTGGAATTTGTATCGTGATTTAACGTTCGATACCAATCGGCTCAGCTGTGAATGAGTACCCGAGTAAAATCAGGGTAATAATCTCGGGCGAGCGCAATGCTGACCACATTGCCTCCTACAGTGTACTGTAGTGTACCGTTACGATCTTGAATTAAGTGCTCTAACACACTTCAAGGCCCTGATCCAATATGGATTGTTGCGCCAACGATTATTATTATTATTATTGAATCATTTAACATCGCTACCCTGCGCATCAATTTTGTTTTGGCCCATATAAGGCCCTAAGTAGAGAATTTTCTGAATGCCTGAAATCATAAAAAAGGAAAAGGTTGCCTTCGGAATTCTCGTTTACTAATCCTGTGTAGCAAGCTGTGTGGGAAACCGTAATCCGTTGTTGTGAACACTCCCTCGAAAATTCATCATCATCATCACCAACGGCGCAACAAACGGTAACAAACGGTATCCCGTCTAGGCCTGCCTTAATAAGGAACTCCAGACATCCCGGGTTCGCGCCGAGGTCCACCAATTCGATATCCCTAAAAGCTGTCTGCCGTCCTGAACTACGCCATCGTTCCATCTCAGGCAGAGTCTGTCTCGTCTTCCTTTTCTACCATAAATATTGCCCTCATAGACTTTCCGGGCTGGATCATCCTCATCCATACGGATTAAGTGACCCGCCCACCGTAACCTATTGAGCCGGATTTTACCCACAACCTGACGGTCATGGTATCGCTCATAGATTTCGTCGTTATGAAGACCACGGAATTGTCCATCTTCATGTAGGGGACCAAAAATTCTTCGAAGGAATTTTCACTCGAACGCGGCGAACAATTCGCAATTTTTTTTGCTAAGAACCCTAGTCTCCGAGGAATACGTGAGGACTGGCAAGATCATTCTCTTGTACAGTAAGAGCTTTGACCCTATGGTGAGACGTTTCGAGCGAAATAGTTTTTGTAAGCTGAAATAGGCTCTGTTGGCAGCCAACAACCGTGCGCGAATGTGATCGTCGTAGTTGATATCGGTTTGTGACTTTCGACCCTAGATAGGAGAAATTTTCAACGGTCTCAAAGTTATAGTCGCCTATCTTTATTCTTCCCATTTGACCAGTGCGGTTTGATGTTGTTGGTTGGTTGGTTTTCGGTGCTGACGTTGCTATCATATACTTTGTCTAGCTTTCATTGATGTGCAGCCCAAGATCTCGCGCCAATCGCCGCCTGCTCCATTTGGATGACGGCAGTTTGTACGTCTCAGGTCGTTCTTCCCACGATGTCAATACCGTCAACATAGGCCAGTAGTTGGATGGACTTAAAGAAGATCGTACCCATTGCATTTACCTCAGCATGACGGATCACTTTTTCGAGGGCCAAGTTAAAGAGACTGTTTGATAGGGCATCCCCTTGTCTTAGACCCTTGTTGATGTCGAATGCTCTTGAGAGTGATCCTGCTGCTTTTATCTGGCCTCGCACATTGGTCAGGGTCAGCCTAGTCAGTCTTATCAATTTCGTCGGGATACCGAATTTTCTCATGGCCCTGTATAGTTTTACCTTGGCTATGCTATCATAGGGGGGGTTTAAGGTGATGAATAGGTGGTGCAACTGTTGTCCATATTCCAACAGTTTTTCCATTGCTTACCGCAGAGAGAAAATCTGGTCTATTGCTGATTTGTCTGGAGTGAAGCCTCTTTGGTATGATGCTCTTGCCTAGCAAGATAGCGGAGAATATCTTATAGATAGTATTCAGCAACGTGATACCTCTAAAATTGCCTAGGGTTAAAGTGTACATGTAAATTTTGTAAGCTAATGAAATTAATAAGATTGGCTGGACCGATTCTGACTTCCGACAACTGTCACCGTCAATAATGGTTTGAAGCAAGAGGAAACAGGAATCCTTTTCAATCTGGCACTAAAAACAGTGACCCATAGCGTTGAGGTGAGTGCCTGGGGCATTATCCTCATCGAGTCCACGAAAGTGCTGGCCAATGATGATGATTTGGATATAATGGGCAGAACAATACGAGATGCATAAACTACTTTACACACACACACACAAGATGTTCTGGTGTTGGTTAACGAAGCTCGATGAGACACTCGGTAGTAACGGGGGATGAAAAACAAAATAACAGCAACCATAAAAGCAGGATGGTACGACTTTGAACTCCTTCAAATAGGCGACTATTTAGGGTCAAAAATTAAGATCCTGTGATGAACTTTTCGTTCTCCTATAAGAGGATGGATGATTCCATAGACTGCACAACGAAGAAATCTATGAGCGATATCACGACCATTTCATTATCATCAATGGCGTAACAATCAATATCCGGTCTAGGCGTCCTGATTTTGCGCCGAAGTCCATTAATTCGATATCCTGAAAAGCTGTCCGGCATCCTAGCATATGCCAACGCCCCATCTCAGGCAGGAGCTGCCACGTCTTCTATTTCCTACCATAAATGTTGCCCTTATAGACTTCTCGGGCTGGATCGTCCTCACCCCTATGGATCAAATGACCCGCTCACCGCAACCGATTGAGCCGGATTAGAACCACAACCAGGTCAGGAAAACAGAAGCTGCTGCAAGTTGGTTTCAAAACCATATACCGCATCCAGAAGAACTGACTCTATAGCGGTCGACTCCTCATTCACGGTGGTGACTAGCTAGAGAGGAGGAAGCAGCAGTTTACCACCGTTCACAACTGGATGACATCCGGCGAATGTCGGCCTTTCGTGGGTAAAATGACTAGTCACCGTCCAAATAGAAGAAAAATCATGTTGGCCATCAATGTACACTCGCAGAGCTATTTATCGCTGCTCAGGCGGCGTCTGTAAAGCGACTATTTCCACTTATAAGAAAATTCAAATAATTTAAGAGCTTTCCCAAAGAGTGAAAGAAGGGTATCATTGTTAATATTCCAAAGAAGAGCACCTGTCTTGAGTGCGACAATCAGAGAGATATTTTCGTGCTTCATGCCGTCACAAAAATAATAAATAAATTACCAATATCTGTGAAGTTTAATCGAGAGATAGTAGGCTTTTTTCGATCCTGATCCTATTGAGCTGACCACATCAGCAACCTGCAAATTATTTTGGAACAGTTCGCGAAGTTCAGATGTCTGCTTCGCCAGTCGATTTTGGGAAAGCTATCGGCAGCATAAACAGGGAGTATATGTGAGGTGCTCACGCAGGAGGGATAGAAACTAGTAACATTTTCAGAGAGCGTAATGGTGAAAAATGCCATCTGCTGCACTGTGGCAAAAAATCGAAGGAAGTTAAAGTGCAAGGTCAAAGTTGCATCTTGTTAGCAATGCTATTTCTTCTTATTGTTGTCACCTAGTTCATGTTGTCTCGTCCCGAATATGTAGAAGGTTTCAATGGTTCATGACGTCTTTTCGTAAATGCCTCGACTATGCTGATGGTATCCGTCTGCTCCCTGACCGAGTCATGGACCTAGGCCAAGTGGGTCTAAGTTTGCTGACTGAGGCAAGTAGGGTTGGACTGAAGGTAAACACCAATAAAGGACTGAAGGTAAACACCAACAAAATCAACATTCTCAGACTGACGGGTCTCTGTATACTTCTAATTATTATCTTAATGGGCAGGATATCGTAAACTTGATGTTGCTTGTTGCATTAACATCACTATATTCGCCTTCGCTACTTTGTCTACAACCTGGAAATACATTTAACACAATATCATGATCAAGCTGCGACTGTCCTGTGCTAATGTTCTTTCTGTGTTGCTATATAGAAGCAGCACATCGAAAGTAACCCCCACTATCACTTAAACGCTCCTTCGTCATTTGTCTGCAGAGTATCGTCGATACAATTATTAACTTCGGAGTTTCATCGGAACGCACACACATGAGATAAGAGCTGCAACTCCATTGCTGGCTACAACGTGACATACATTATTCCAGGATGGCTGACGAGTGGGTCACTTCAAGAACGTTTTAGTTCTTGCTAAAATTTGGTTCAATAGGTTGTGGCTCCAATCCGAATAGAGGCCAGAGACAATAGAGAAATGAAGACGAGACCGACTCTGTCTTAGAGTGCAGGGGCTGGGAAGCCAGACACCTACTACTGACATCGAATTGGTCGATCTCGTCATATTCCAGGATATTTAGCGTTCCTTCCCAAAAGGAAGTTAGACTGGAGATCGGTGATTGCGACGTTGATGATGATGATGCAAAGAAACCGATACTTGACTGCCAACAATCAAGGGTAAGAATCCTCCAATTTCGAATAAAGCTACTGAAATTATAGTCGAAATATTGTCGGTGTTCATGTAATAATCTACCGCATGTCTGCTAGAACGGACCGCGAACAACTACAAAAGTCAGCACCCAATCTGAAGCCGAACAAGCCCTCGTGTGAACCTTCAACGTACAAGCAGGTAAGCCTTTTGAATTCATATGAGGAAGTGAAAGTGCACTTTGTCCTATGTAGTGAAGGACGAACATTAGGAAAATGTAATCCTAATGTCGCGATCACTGTTGGTATTGCGAATGATATTCGATTAGCAGTCGATGTATGCTTCCGCAAATAGATTAAAACTTTTGCCACCGATGCAATTTTGCAGATAGTATCCCAATTGTAAGGTTATTATCATTTGAGCAAGAGGGCATCTATTAAAGCAAAGTTAGAAATTTTTCGGTTGGGTGGGTTCCGTGATAGAAATGACAATTTTCCAGCCCCGGTCTACCCCCTGTTGCATGAAATATCAAAACTAAGGCCAGCATTGTAAAGTACTAATCGAGACCTTTCACCCAGAAGGCATGACTATATTCGGTGGAAAAAATGTTATACCCCCTTTGTATGAATCGAGAGCTCCCCCCTTAAATTCACTGCACGTGTGGGCGTTTGGAGATCCCACTTCCCAACCAAATTTGGTGCCATTGGGTATAACTGTTTCTGAAAAAAGTACGTGTGACAGACAGATAGACAGACACACAAACCGACAAACCTGTGAGGAGTTGCCAGAAACCCCATCAGGCGCGCTCCCTTGTGGCAGAAGGGAAATATGCGTTCTTGCCCTTTCTTTTCTGACTGTGAATTGGCTAGTGTTTGGTGCGTGGGCGAAAATGGTTATGCAGAGAATACCCAGAAACTATCATGGAAGACGTGAGAAGGAGTAAACTTACGGGGCAGGGGCTCCGAACCCCAGTACGTGCCGCTTTTGAGAGCGGGTTCCAGTTCGTTGATATTCCTTGACAATAGTGGTGAATAACTTGTCACCGTGACATATAATATTACAAGTGATTTGGAGAAGGAGGAGTTCAAGCATAGTACCACCTTACTGACGACACTGGTAACAAACCCAAAGGAAGATAAGGCAGATCGCTGGACGGCAAAAATGGTGATAACACTCGCCACGTACTTAAATATTTATATCCGCAAATGTATCTATGACTTGCACTAAAATAAATATTTCCCATAAAATGTAGAATGTAATAAGATGCGCTACTCACCCATTACGTGATTGCGATTATATATAAATGGAGCGATTACCATCTGTCGTTATTTTCGGTCACGCTGTTCCCAGGGCGGAGGTGAGGCAGCGTCTGATGACTTGCCTCTGCCCTGGGCGAAACCATCAGCCAACTTTTCTAGTTTTTTTTTTTGGAAAAGTTGGGTCTTTAACCCAAAAGAGAGGAGTCCGTGGACTACGATAGAGGAAGTAAGTTGCTTCCCAAGTGGTCTGGTCCGTCACCAAGTGGGTGCGGACTCAAGACTACCGCATCCTCAACAAAAAACCCCTCACGTATGTTTAAAAGGTACTCCAGGACCGAGAATGAGACCTTCACCAAAGTCAAAGACGGTTAAGGATCAGGTGCAGTAAACTCATAGAGGGCAGAGTCCCGATTTGGAGGAATTATCATTCACCCAGCATGGGGCGATAATAATTGCGCTGTTCGAGTTTAGCAAGAAGAAGCACAATGTGCACCAATCCGTAAAGAATATGGTGACGGTTATTAGAATCCATACCGTGCGCGAAAAAGAGGAGGACCCTTCTAGTGATCACCAGTCGCCTAAGAGAAAGACGGATGACTCGCAATTCGGAAAATTGGTTCTAAAAGTTCAGAACAACAACATTGGGCAGATTAAAGTTAGATGTGAAAATTACAAATATAAGTGTTTCCCGACAAAAGTTGTCGAGAAAATACAAAGGCGGTATACCAAAAAGATGAGTAACATGGTGGCATCTGAACTGGCAACTAATAAACTATTCTAAGTAAAACAGATGCCTAAGAAATTCTGAGAATTTCATGTAAAATTCGCTTCGCTTCCCTTTCAAATCCTAGGAATAATGAAACTGACTGTGAACAACATGAAATTTCACATCTAAGGAAAACTGACGCAAACCTTCAGGACCAAACCGCGTTTGATTGAATAAAAAGCAAAGGAAAACTATTAAAAAGAAAGATTTCCGATTAAACTATAGAATTTTATTTAACATGTGTCCTTCTTCAGTGCTTATTTTGTAATGATTTGTTTTACTTAACTCTGTGCCTTATATACGCCCCCAATTAGACCGGAGTTACTCAATAGGGTAAAGCTTATCCCGGCCTAGAAGATCCCCAGAAAGGGGATCCCATGTTTGAGCTGTAAAGATCTAGCATTAGCAGCGCTGATGGCTTCCGCATTCAAGTAAAAACCTCACTTGGGCAGAATGCCGCAGAACCCGCCTAAAAACAGAAAATCTATCCATCTATCGAAAGAAAAGATTTCCATTGCCTTGAAGCAGCAATTCAAGTTGGAAGTACTTGCGGAGGAGTCCATTGTGAGTTTATGAAAAGTCAGTGGCGGTACTCAAACGGACATAAGTTATTGGCGGCTAGAGAAGTTGGGATTGTGTAGTCTGACGTTTAAGAAAACCGATCTCAAAGAGGTGCATTAAATGCTTCATGTTTGAACACTTCGCGAAAGCATGCACAAGCGGCACTGGTCGATGACCGCATCGAATGCAATAGGGACCCCAAATGCCTATTGTGCGAAGTAAAGGAGGGTTGGGATAACTGGTATATTGCCGGAAATGATAAATGCAATGGAATTTCGGAAAACGTTGACCGCAATAAGGAAACGAGGTTTACTTAAATAAATCTCAATCATTGCAGGGTTACTTGGGCAGACCACGTACGGATCTGGGATAGAAATTGCCATCATAAGTGAATCGTATAGAAACCGTTACGGTGAAAATAGGTAGTGTATATGTATACACCAAGTTTGAAACTGTCTAAATTCGATTAAATGCTTGACAATCTTGTTCTCGAAGCAATGGGACGAAGTCCAAAGGTGATTACCGGTTACTTCAACGCTTGGGAACTTGGGTAGCGGAGAACCAAACACAAGCGGACGCAGTTCATCAGAAACTTTTGCACTGTTGGATATTATTCTGGCCTACGAAGGTGTTGTAAACTCCTTTCGGAAAGGAGGGTCTGGTTTAGTTGTAGACCTAATCTTTGACAACTGTGTACTGGCGCGTGTTCTCTCCTAGTGCGCCAATAAGCGCTACACGATACACCCACAGTGATTACCAGGCAATCTCCTTTGAGCTATGTGTGGAGCTACAGGGCAGAAACCATCATGTCCAAACCGAGAGAGATTTTAGGCTGAGCTGCAAAAGCTCTGGATGAGCAGACTGTAGCTTGAACCAACCTAATAAAGCAGATCTGTACGGAAAGAGCTGTCCATGTGGCACAATGCATCACCAATGCATGTGACGCGTACAGGCCTAGGAAGTACTCATTCCCCAGTAGAAGGCCAAACTACTGGTGGAGCGGTGAACTGGAAAAGGCGGAAGCGGTCCTCAGCACTAAGCGCCGAAAGAGAAATTACGCCCTTATTAGAATTAGCAATCATATCTTCATTTCCAAGCCGACCATCAAATACTTAGAAGTGATGATAGATGGGAGGCTCAATAATAGGGAACACGTGTAGTATGTTTGCGACAAAGCATCCACCGCAAGTAATTCCCCGGTAAGGATGAAGCCAAACGTGGTATTACTACGGTATACCTCTAGGTTGCATGTAGGCAGGGTGGACCCCAGTCTGGGGAGAGGCTTTGCAGATGTCAGTTAATGCTACTAAACTGAGTCCAGTCTACTCTAGACAGCCCTAAGGCTGTGCTCTGGTTTTAGGACTGCCTCAGATGAGGCAGCGTTTGTCATCTCGGGAATGATACTGATTGACATCTTGGCAGAGGAGATGGTGAACATGTACAATGCGAAGTTAATCTCTTCCTTATCGCAGACGAAGAACCCCAAGAGGGAGAAATCGGTAAATAGATAGCAAAGGTGTTGGGAACGCTCGGGAAAGGGTCGGTGAACTCACAGGTTGGAGAGACGACACGGTTAGATCAACTATAATTTTGCCCAGTTTCTCATGAGGCGTGGGGAGTACCTGCACAGGTTTAAACTGGATACTGCAGGAGGGACTCAGAGCATGTATTCTTCTCTAGACAACACTGCAAAAGCAAAGGCAGAGGAGGGAGATCTCCCATAAGGCGCGTCCCTTCGTGCAGGTAAGGGAATACTCGGCAAATGTGTATGAATATGTACTTGTATGCATTCGAAAGTGTGCGTACATGTTTATGCGCAGGTCGGGTAAGTGGGAGAAAAACGCTCACTCGTGGATAAAAATGCCCATGGGAAGGTTACCCAGAATAATAAATCAATATGGACGAAAAGAAAGTGTATAAACTTACGGTGCAGGGGCTCGGAATTCCAGTGCCGGCGGCTTTTGGGAATAGGCAACCAGGCTCATGGTCGTCGATATACTTCGACTGCAGTGCCTCAGTGACAAGGAGGTGTTTAAACTGAGCACACTGTTTCCTAGAACACCCGTACAAACGCGCAGAAGGATGTGCTCAAGGGACAACGTTAATCGTTGAAAGCCGCGGTGACGCCAACCACATCCGAACGTTAAGAATTAAGGGAGGCTCCTCAGTAGTAGTAGGTCTCCTCCCATTCCCAAAGCGGAAAAGGACCCACAGGAATCCCGTTGACGCCAGAAAATGTATGGAAAGAAGAATGGAGGCTTTGGAGCCGGAGTCCGACTTGGAAGGGTCATCCTCCATTTTGTTTGAAGCGAAAATTGTTGAGTTGTTAGAATTCATCAAAGATTAACCCAAGTTGCACGACTTGCAGGAGCCTTCGAAAGGCGTATGGAGGTACATTGACGCGACCATCCGACTGCCAGCAGAAGCAGCGCGCAAGCTGCTGGGTGTCGGGAAGGTCCGTATTGGATGGGTAGTCTGTCGCCACAGAGAGCAAATCTCATTGAAGAGATGCTTCAAGTGTCTTTCATACGAACATCTAGAAATGTGCACAAGTGAGGTGAGGCCCTCTATATCACGAAGTGTATCGCGAAGGCATGCGACTCATCGATGCCGAGACGTTATATTTTCCCAAGTAGAGGGCCCAACTGCTGGTGGAATAGTGAATTATCAGATCTTCGGTCGGTGTGCCATCGGACCAGACGAGCGACTCAGAGAGCAATGGGTAGGATTGACCAAGAGGTGAAACAGCGAACTTACTAGGAAGCCCGAAGAAATATGTAGCTAGCTACACAGCGAAGCAAGAGGGACTGCTTCAATCAGGGGGTTGTGATGGGGAGAGTTAGAGGTCAGGAGGTTCCACAAATTGCATGCCCCGATCTCCTACTGAAAATCATTTAGGTTTTATTCCCTCAAGGGAACACAAGGAGTCACAGTCTATAAACATTTTTAAATGTGGCTATAATATCCCCAGTAACGAAGGAAGAAGTAGTGGAAATTTGCAGTCGGCTAGGAGACAACAAAGCTCCCGGCCTCGACGGCATACTAAACAAAGCCGAGAGAGCGAGGCCAGACATATTCGTAGAGTTCTTTGAAGCATGCTTGGTGGATGGTATCTTTCCTGAGACATGGCAAAAACAAAGGTTAGTATTACTGATTAAACCTGGTAAGCTTTTTGGTGAACCATCTTCCTACAGGCCTATATGCCTATTAGATACTACGGGGAAAATGTTGGAGAGAATAATCTACAACAGATTGCTCTTAGCTGTAGAAAGTCTGGGAGGCTTATTACAGCGACAATGTGGCTTTCGTACGGCCAAATCAACGGTTGACGCCATCAAACTGGTCAATGGTTTATCTGAAAATGCGATGCTTGAAAGGGGTGGCACTAGCAAGTTTTGTGCTGTAATTACCCTTAACGTACAAAATGTGCTCACCACCGCCAGTTGGAATCTTATAAGGAAGCCATTGGCGGCGATTGGTGTACCCAGTTACTTAACTGCGATAGTCGACAGCTACTTAACAGACAGACAAAGGAACCAAAGAATACAGGGTGTTCCACAGGGCTCTGCGCTGTACCGCTTTTACCAATCATCATGTATAATGATGTCCTCAATGTCTCGGTTACTAGCGAGGCCACAATAGTGAGTTGCGCTGATGACATAGCGGTGATTGTTGTTGCAAAAGGTCTGGCGGATGTGGAATTATATGCATCGAAACAATCATTGCTATAAAGAACTGGCTGAAAGATGCAGGTCTTGCACTCGCGGAGAATAAAACAGAGGCGGTGCTTATCACTAAGCGGCGTAAGGACACCACTGCCCGTATCAAAATAGGGAAGCATATTTTCACTTCAAACCCAGCAATTAAATGCCTTGGAGTGATGATAGTTGCGAGGTTAAGTTTCAGCAGTACTTACAAAATGTTTGCGCCAAGGCGTCCAATGTTAGCATGGCCCTGGCAAGGATGATGCCAAATGTTGGAGGTCCACAACGCACTTATTGACTGCTTACAGCTAGTGCGGTGAGTTTTATACTGCTTTACGCAGCGCCAATTTGGTCAACTGCATTGCATACCGCATGTAACGCTCAAAAGATGAGCGCATTGTATAGAAAGATGACCCTAAGAGTGTGCTGTGGTTATAGGTCCATCTTTGACGAAGCAGCCTATGCAGTAGCCGGAATGATGCTGATCGACATTTTGGCCGATGAGATGGCACGTATCTATGGTGTACCCGATTCTTTCTCTGATTGGCAAATAAAAAACGTCAAAAGGGAGGAATCCTTAAGCTCTTTATACTGGACAGCTCACCCAACTGTACTAGCTGCGACGGTATTCCGATGGAGCCGGAGCATGTTTTCTTCCATTGCCCTAGATTCGCAGAGGAAAGGAAGAGTCTAGAGGAGACATTGAGACGAACACTAGTATCGGAAAATATAATTGAAAAAATGCTTGCCTGCCAGGAGAACTGAAATGCAGTGAACGACATGGTAGGGCGGATTCAGTACAGTTAAGAGAGATAGAGGAGGCGAGAAAGGCACAGTTGCAAGTGCAATCGATGGGCGATGGAAGAGGCTAGAGCCATGTCCATCTCGCGATGTTGTAGTTCCGCGGGGAAGAGGACAGGAGTTAGGGGGTGTCTTTGGAAGGTTTCTACCTTCGGAAAACAAAAAAAAGAGGCAGAGGCAAAAAAAGAAAGAAAGCCAGACCGACAGTAAACCGATTTTAGCAAAACCTTAAAAAGTGGAATAAAACCTTTCCAGACTTTAATTTCCATAGGGCGTAGGCTTTTAAAGGCAACGGTCCAGTAATTCCTTTTAATAAATATTATTTTCTTCACATCACTTATCTTTTAGATCAACCCGCAAGTAAGAGGCAACTACCGATGAGGAAGAATTCACTTTCCTTTACATTAGAATTCAACTAGTCATGATGGTGTAGTTTCGCTTTAAGCGAAAAGGACCTTAATCTTTGATTAAATGTCAAACGGATACTTCATTCCTTAACCTTGTAAATGTTTTACCTACTTATAAATATTCAGCGGAACTTATTTGAAATACGGCCCAGATTTATGACCAAGATGGCGTGCAAGGATTTCATATTGTTTTTGTCGTATAACAACACATTGTTTGATGTGTTTTCTCAACGTTTCAATTCTAAGCGCCCTTCGTGTAGTTAAGCACCCAGAAAACAGACGATTGCCATTTTGGAGAACGCAACAATGTGGAAAAGTTTATTGCCTGATAATTGGACTGTTGAATTTTATTGATTCTATTATGGGATTTCTGAGTTAGCCGGGCGATCTTGTCGCTCCGGGTTCTAAGAAGTTCGGTTGCATCATAGAGGTTTATGCTCATTTTAGTGCGTGCTTCGTTGCTGTTAGCTTATCACTTGTGCAGCATTTACTGTGATGGCAATCAAAACGAACCATAATCTAATTGAATTGCATTAGGAATAAAATGAAAATAAGTACGAATATTGGTAACGGAGTGAACAGAAGTAGTTTACCGTGACAAAATAATGATGGAAAGGATGAAGAATTCATGCTTTCGTATTCGTAGCAACAAAAAATGGATTTTAGCTCTTAATGGAGAGTTCATCTTCACAAATTAGGGACTTCTTGTGAATTCAGTATGAGTATGAGTTGAAGATAGTAGATAGAATAAACATGGTTGTCATTAGTGGTCAGCTGAAATAAATCCGATACGGGTCTAAGAAGAGAAGACATCAAATTAAAGCCACTGCTTCAGTTATTTTTATAACTAGCCACTTAATATCCTTGGATTTACACTTTTTACATATAAAGTGCCTTACCCAGAAGGCATTTACATTCCGCCCAGAAAGCATTAAAATAACAGCAAAAAACAGTTTATTTATAAACTTTCGTGCACAGGCAACTTTAAGAATCCATTTCGACCTCATGGGACCTTCGCCTCATTTCCATGTACACATCCTCGTTCATATTAGTTGGTTGGCAGTAGTTGTAGCATCTGGGAAGCCCCAATTTTCATAGGTCCCCAAAAGTGTAATTATTTTAATTGGTAATGGTGTTTCGAAGTGGCGGATGTAATAATGTTAGCATATGAACGTATTCAGTTGGCTGTTGGTGTATTCGTCCTTTTACAAAATGAAATTTCGCTCGCTATTGCGGAATAATTTTGCTGGAACGGGGATTTTAGTACGTGGTCATATTCTAGTTATTATCGTGTAACATGGAAGTGAAATGCATGAAATTTCAGTGATAGTTGATTATTCTATTCCATAGAGTCCGACAGTTGGAAGTCTCCAGAGATAATATGACCAGAAATTAAATTCTCTTCATTGAATCTGGAGCACAGGAGGACAAGTTGATTCTCAAAATAGTTGTTCATTATTCAAATTAACAGAATGTCGGTTGGAAACCATAAATTATGCCGCTGTCCACGTAAAATATGAGTATGCAATGTCCCGTATAAGCCTTTTAAGCGCTTGGGTAATTAATTATGGGCACGAGTTTTGAAACCCAAAAAAAGTGTTCTTGGGGAAATTGTATGCCATTGCCAAGCTTTCCAGGGAAAAGGAAACACAGGGAAGATTATGTTATTTGTATATGGACAGCAATTTTTGGTTTGGTTGGATGGAAGTGTTCAGATGGGGCTTAATGCCGCCTGGGTATCATACCGTGCGAAGGAACAATAAAACATTAAAGAGTGACCTGTAGTCTTTTGAGTAATGATAAAGTTTTTTCGTCTACGTTTAAAGCGTTTATGCATATATGTTAGTAACGAATGATATGCTATATATCCTTCGAACTGTACCCTATATTTATTTTCAAATGGCCAAATTGAAGCTAAAACTATTTTCTTTTATTTCATTTCAGACGAATTTCGCAAGTATAATTCCATTGCCAGACATGGTTGCAGTAGAATTAACGTTTTTTGTGTATACACAAAACCTTACTAAAATCGGTTTACTGTCTGTCTGCCTTTTTTTTACGTTTTAAGATGGAAAGGTCCAAAACTTACCGCTGGCTCCTGCCATACGATTATGTGAGACTTTTACTCACTAAAACCACCTCCTTCTCCTTCGCTTACCCCGCAGGACTACCATTTCGGTATTACATCGCGGGGCAGGATCAGTTATGAACTGCGGCCTCTGTCGTTATTTGTAACTTGCCTCCGAAGCTCCTGCCTCCTCAGAAGATTGTGGATCGCCTTCATTAATTTTTCCACCGCCCTCCAAAATGTTTCAGAGGCTAGCATGTGGTCCACGATATTCTCGGGTGTCAACCGTGCCTCGGCGTCAATTTCCGCCTTCGCACTGTGTGCGGCGAATTGCGGGCAGTTAAAAACAACATGTTCCGCATCTTCCGGAATCATCACGCATGTCGGGCAATACGGGGAGTCGTCACGCCCAAAGCGATAAAGGTATGCACGGTACCCTCCGTGTCCGCTTAGGAATTGAGTTAGGTGGTAACTAACCTCACCGTGCCTTTGCTTGATCCACTTAGAGACATCTGGGATAATCCTGTGTATCCAGCGGCCTTTAGGTGAATCATCCCATCTTTTTTGCCGTTCCAAAATAGATTCACTTCGTGCCAATTGCCGATGATTGATGTAAGGCTCGCTGGTTGCATATGATGGATCATAGATACGTCGACCCTGCTATCACACAAGCTGCTTCATCTGAAGTTGTGCGGTAACCGCATGATGTTCGCAATGCACTCAATCGGTATGGGACTGCGATTTTTCTTCTGTTTGCTTTCACCTTCAAAAACGATGCCCAGACTGGAGCTGCATAAAGCAAGAAGGAGCTAACTAACACTCGAGATCAGGAACCGACAGCTTTGCCTAGGACCACCTATATTTCGTAACATTCTTGCCAGCTGAGTGGTTAGAGCACAAGGCTATCGTACGAAAGGTCGCGGTTCAAATCGCGCTGGCGGCAGTAGGATTTGTATCGTGATTTGACGTCGGATACCAGTCGACTCAGCTGTGAATGAGTACCTAAGTCAAATCAGGGTAATAATCTCGGGCGAGCGTAATGCTGACCACATTGCCTCCTACAGTGTTCTGTAGTGTACCATAACGGTCTTGAATGAAGTGCTCTAACACATTTCAAGGCCCTGATCCAATATGGATAGTTGTGCCAACAACTATTATTATTATATTCTTGCCAACAATGTTGCCACTCCGAAAGCCTTGGTTGTTAAATTTTCAAGATCGGACTTGAATTTCAGTCTTCGGTCAACCATGACTCCTAGGTATTTAAGCGTTGGCTGCGACTGTATGATGTGTTTACCAATCCTGATCTTTATCGACGTTTGCTTCCTTCGCTTGGTAATCAAGACTACCTCGGTTTTATGCTCTGCGAGTGTCAGACCAGCTTCCTCTAGCCAAGACCTCATTCCAAAAATTGCCTCGTTTGTGAGTACCTCGATCTCATCAATGTCTTGTGCCACGATAGTTACTCCGATATCGTCTGCGAAGCCAATGATTGTCACTTCTTTGGGTAGTTGCAACTTTAGAATTTCGTCATACATTATTATCCACAGGAGAGGACCGAGGACTGATCCTTGTGGAATCCCGCAGGTTCCTGTATATGTTTTAGGTCCATCGTCCGAATCGTAACACAATATCCTCTCCCGGAGAAATTGCATGATTATGTGCACCAGATATTTAGGAGCGTCCAATTTGGCTAAAGCGGAAATTATTTTGCTCCATTCTACCGTATTAAAGGCATTCTTCACGTCGAGAGTAACTACGGCGCAACATTTATTGGTTTCCATTGCTTTTTCTGCAGTTTCCGTCACCGTGCTGATGGCATTGATAGTAGGTCTTGCCTTTCGGAATCCGAACTGCCTGTCTGAGAGACCACCCTCCTTTTATGTGATTGGTACAAACCTATTGAAAAGTTTGCCAATGCCGTTTACCAGACATATAGGTCTATAAGGCGAAGGGTCACCCAAAGGTTTATTTGGCTTCGGTATTAGCACAAGCTTCTGTTTCCTCCACTCTTCCGCGAGAATGCCAAGCCTTGGAACTGTTTCGATGGCCACTGTCAGTGCTTTATTTGGAATGCCGTCTAAACCTGGGGTTTTATTTTCGGGAATCTTTTTCGCGGCTTCCAGGACTTCTTTCATGGTTACCTCGGGAATTTCACCGGGATCTACCTAGACAGTGGGTAGGTTCGACTCACTTGAAACTTGTGGGAAGAGAGTGCTAATGATTTCTCGCAGCAAATCAGGGTTGGTGATCGGCGGTGACCGCTTTCCTTGATTGTTGCCATAACTGCCTTGTATGCACTTCCCCATGGGTCGAAGTCCGCTTCCTTGCATAACCTTTTGAAGTGTTCAGTTTTACTTCTAGAGATGGCTGCTTGCAATTCTTTCCTCGCCTTCTTATATTGGTTCTTCAGACTCAGACCGGTTTCTGATACGTTGGCTGTGTCTTCCGACTTTAAGGCAATTACGAAGTTCTTCGATTTCGACATTCCACCAGAACTTGGGCATTCGTTTTCTGAGTACCGTGCGGCGAGGCATGAAAGCGTCACAAGCTTTCTGTCTGTCCGTCACACGCATTTTTCTCGGAGACGGTTATAGCGATTGGCACCAAATTTGGTAGAAAGGTGGGAATTGTGATCGCTCACGCATATAGTAAGTTACATCCTTCTACGTCCAATTACACGGGGGGGAGGGCCATACATGCAAAAGGGGGGTGTACATTTTTTTTCATCAAATATAGTCATGTGGGGTATCAAATTAAAGGTCTCGGTTAGTACTTTTCGACGCCGGTCTTAATTTTGACACTTGTTGAAAAGGTGGGGGGTGCGGGGGATTGAAAGTGATCATCTTTTTAACGAACCGATTCTCAGAAACTACCCAACCGAAAAATCCGAAAAAAGAGGGCGGCTACTATATGCTGCCCAGGCTCTGAAATACCCTCCATACTAATACCTGCTCAAATAAGGTTAATAATAGTATATTACTATCATTTCTAGTAATTGGCAGGAAAACCCCCCTTAAGTACACCCTAGAATCACAAAATTTTGCAACAATGTACGCTACAGAATTGAGCATGACCTTGCTAAATTCAGTGAAAAGCGCACTATTACTAACAAAGTTATACTAGGTCAAAGCTGTCACTTCTCTGCAAATTCAAGACTATAAATGTCAATATCACCCACATTTTCACATAATGTATGCATATTTTACGTGCTACATGCTAATGGGACAAATGCACACTCAAATCTCTTTATAAAAGAAATAAACAAAACCTTTCATACCTGAAGCGTCTAGCTTCCTGTTTCCCGACTTGTTTTCCAATTTTGTGCGCCTTGGTTGTATTCATCTTCATTTGTGGAGCACCAGCTAGTGATATACCCTTTATGCACGTGAAAGGCTAATCGATTTGAAGCAAATGCAAGTCGGAAAACCGGACGCCAAATGCTTCAGGTATGAAATGTTTTTGAATTGCTTAAATAAGCATATTTGAATGGGAATTTCTTTCATTTGTACTAGCTCGTAATGATTATGCATTTAGTTTGTCAAACCACTCACTTTAGTATGGTACTGAGACTCAAAGTCTTGGAATGTAAAGAATTTGCATGGAAGTGATAACTTTGAACTATTACAACTCTGTTCTTTCATTCTAGGATAAACTTAAGCAGGGTTCGAAGTGAATCTTTTAAAAATATACTTTACTTAATGTGGTAATATACTATTATTAATTTAATTTAAACAGGTATCGGTATGGCCCCTAGAGAGGCCTAGATACTGTATAA
The DNA here is from genome assembly GCF_905115235.1 of Hermetia illucens. Taxonomy (NCBI): domain Eukaryota; kingdom Metazoa; phylum Arthropoda; class Insecta; order Diptera; family Stratiomyidae; genus Hermetia; species Hermetia illucens. The sequence goes on along the minus strand of NC_051849.1, from coordinate 164,547,279 downwards.
TAACTGACTCTTCAAGGACCCTCGTACTCCTCCCCTTTGGAACTAACGTCAAAATTAATACCGGCTACGAATCTTTTAGTTTAATGCCCCACAAGAGTGCATTCGTTAAAAAAAATTTATGTGTGCTCGCCTCCCTTATCAAATTAGATATGAATTGGGGTAAACGTTACTGAGATAATAGGTGTGACAGACAGACAGACGAACGGACTGACAGGCAGACAACAAACCGACTTTAATAAGGTTTTATTATACAAACCCTTAGTAAAGTGAAATAGGATGTGCAGCTTAGACGGGTGGCCAAAAAGCGTGAAAAGTGGACATGACAAATGGTTTTGGGCAGGTGTTAGAAAATATTGGGAATTCAACCTCGACGTTCATCAAATATTCGTTGCCTTCAAGCGGTAATATGAAAGTACTGGGCAACATGTTAAGCTTGACTTGAGAATTCCAGCAAAATTTATAAGGCTTATCAGCATGAAAATGGTCCATACGGCAGCGCAACTTTTAAGACAAAAGCCGGATTAAAGAAGGTTATACGAAGTTGCTTGGAGACACAAAAGTCACGTTGCACTTTAACTCCTGTCAAATCGCCATATATGCGGATGATATAAACATCACGGCGCAATCTCTCAAATTACCAAAGGAGATATTTATAAACCTCGAAAAATCGCAAATCAAGTTGGTCTACGAATTAATAAAAACAAGGTGAAAATTATCACTCAAATGAAAGTAACGACGATTGTACTCATCAGTTGCCATTTTGAAAAATACAGGCAACTTCAAGTGTAGACCTAACGAAAAATGGAAATGAACTTGACGGAATAAAGCGCCAAAATGAGCTTACTTACTCGGTCCTGCCGATCTTAAAAGCTAACTGAATACATAGGAATACAAAGCTACCAGTATACAAATCGATAATAAGACCTGTGTTATGGTACTCTAATATAAATTTCCAAAAACCTGGCCAATACCTTCGAGAGGAGGGGCATGAAGAGAATAATAGCAGTTAAACGAGATGACAATTAATGCCGGATTAGATACAACCATGAGTTGTATTCAATATTTGACGACCCTGAAGCCTCCAAAATAATCAAACTTCGTAAACTGCAATGGGCTAGCCACGTTCAACATATGGCCGATACTCAAATACCTAAACCGGTAATAGAGAAAAGAACATAGACTGGTGAGGAAACCCCGAAAGCGCTGGGCACATTCTAGCACAAGATATCACTGCACGGATTTTGAAATTGGAGGACGCGATTGGTGGATCAAAATGGTTGGAGGAGAGATCCAGAAGCCCAAACCTGAAATGAGCTGTAAAGCTTTGACGACGGCGAATGAAATGAATACATGAAATTGAAATAGGTTGGTATTCTTCGGCTTCAAATAAAAGCTATGATGGCAGAGCTTTAAAAAAACAAAAACTGAAATAAAGGCGAATTTAGACCGCTCCGTGCAACCGTGACAAAGCGCCGGTTTTTCTTGTTTGCCTATAGAAATTTAGAATGATGAGCCGGTTTTTTAGTAACATTTGTTTTTATGGATCAATGACAAAATTTATTTGGTTTCTGCCTAGCCTATTTGGAATTTGTAACAGAATGGCATACTGTAGTATCCATTGCTATCATGCTTGTCATTTTGTTTCACTTATGTCCTGAAACAAGCTGAAGGATAATCCATTTGATTCTACGCGGCATTTTTCCTCTTCCTCCTATTTACCATGGAGTAGCATGTCCTCATCTGAAAGAGGGTGGTATAGGAAGAAAGGCTGTTCAAGAAGTGCGCGGCGGCCTTTTGGAAAACGAAGGCTGCTGCTATCGTCCCGCAAAACCAGTCGATGGATATCAAAAGTGCCATAATGGAAATGGATGAACTCCTGGATTTTATTACATACCAACAAAACTACTGGAAGATCGCTGAATTAAGAGCTGAGGAAAAAGCAAATGACGGGCGCAACCTCAATGGCGCGATACCCTCACCTCGCAAGAAAAAAGACAGACAATTAAAAAAAGATGATGTGGGAAAAGTAGCATAGATTCGTTGTCAACGTAGCAGTAGGAATTTCGCGACGTCGTAAACAAACAGAGGAGGGTAAAAAAACAAATAACAAAAATACCATAACTTGTACTGTTGGATAGCGACGACAGTGATTTCACCGTAGTAACGTCGAGATTAGCTAGAATAGCCACATCAGCGTCAAACAAAAAGAGAAGGAAGAAATCACGGCCAAAGACCCTTCTTATGAAGCTGAACAAAGGGAGGTCCTTCGAGGATGTTCTTTGACAAAATCTGCAGCAACGCCAAAGCCATTTAAGACTGTAGCGGTACACTGCAATACACTGTAGGAGGCAATGTGGTCAGCATTGCGCTCGCCTGAGATTATTACTTTGATTTGACTCCGGTACTCATTCACAGCCGTGTCAACTGGTATCCGACGTCAAATCATGATACAAATCCCTGTGCCACCAGTGAGATTTGAACCGCGACCTTCCGTATGAAAACCTAGTGCTCTAACCACTCAGCTATCCGGACACTATGTTAATAATGGATGGACTTTTTTCAAGCTCTTCAAAGTTGTGTGTAATATTATTGCTTATAACATACCGAATTTCAGGTAAACTGGTAAAATTTGATAATATTCTATCATTAACTTTATTTGATCGGATATCGGAATGGGATTAATTTTGAGGCCTAGATTTTGTATGGGTGCACCATTGTGATTTTTTTTGCCATTTTTTTTGGGTTGCATAGGTTTTAAGAACGGGATCTGTTACACTTTTGGGTCATAAACTCTTACTCCCCTATGTTTCACAAACTGCCAAAAATATGCACCCACGGAATAAGGGACCTGGATTGTCGAGCAAAGGAGAGGTGGAGAAAGCGATTAGCCAAACAAGAGCAACCTCAAGGTAAGAGTTATATCTACTAACTACAGAGGATAAATATTGTCACCTTCCCAGGGAAGACAGTGAAACAAGAAACAAAAAATGTATATTGGGTGGATAATTTGCAAGATAAGGTGAAGGGCTGTTCCAACCCCCTGCTTTCAGTGCAGGGTTACAAAGCAAAGACTTGCACATCCGACAAACGCTATGCTTTTTACAAGGACCGTGGTTTGTAGGAAAAAGGCGTGCCTCATGTGTTGGTAGAAATTTTAACGCCAAAGCACTCGAATGGGACATACGTCAACTAGATTCTCAAAACAAAAAGCGCTACGACTGGATGGTATTCATAGTAAAATGGTTTACTCAATTATAAACCGTACTTGTTATTCAATGCATTCAATGCTCCTTTGACAATGGCTGTCTTTCCTACCCGCTGGAAGGCTGCGAGGCTGACGTTTATATGCAAAAGCAAAGGCGACTGCGAAGCGTCATCAGCGCATTGTACTTTCAAAATGTTTGATGCTGAGGGAGACCTTTTACAAAAAGAATATGGTTTTAGAATGGCGCGACATACAATTCTTTCGATTGAAGTAATGATCCAATCGATGAGACTAGCTGAGGTACCCAATCGCCATTGTTGGCGAGTGGCGCTGTTTGTAACGGTAGATGTGAAAAACGACTTCACTTATGCGACACGGTGCGTCATGCTCAAAATGCATTAGAATTGTTTCCATAACCTGCTCTGCGAATTGGGTCCACCTATCCTTCTGTCTCGTGGCCAGCAGCAATAGTGATAGCAGAAGTTATTCTAATTCCTCTTGGTGCTGCAAAGCGTAGGTTTACATATCTCAAAAAAAGGTGATGGAAATAAAGGAGCCGTCGCCTGTGATGAGAGAATCATCACTCTCAGTATATGGCGGCAATCGTGGGAAGAAGAACCGAAGGTTTGTTGGAACACGCATCTCATCAAAGACTTACGGCAATGGTTCAATCGAAAACACCGTGAAGTTACCCTTTTACCCAACGCAACTGTTCAGTGTCTTACCTGAACACAATTGCTGCTACACCTTTTCCTCTGAAGAAAGTTGTGGGAAGGGTGTCAATTGTCTCCGGACAGCATAATTGAGGCCATGTTGGCCAGCGAGAACACGTGAAGGAGAATGGCATATTACATTCAACGCATTCTTTAGACTGAAAGAATTAGACATATAGGAGAAACGATAAGTTAGCTGCGGCTTTCTGAACCAGGAGATTATGCTCCTACACTGAATAGGCGTGGTCTGTGCCTACTAGTGTTCTGGATACCACAGGGTGATGTTTTAGCCAATAGTCTGTCTGAGATAGGAGTCTTACTCTTTGTGTGTGCTGCCCATTTAAAACATGAACAAGTCGGGAAACCGGAAGTTCGGCGCTTCAGGTATGAAAGGTTTTGTTTGCTTCGTTTGTGAGTATATTTGGGTGCAGAACTATCCCATTTGAACGTAGCCCGTTATGTATATGCATTTAGCATCTCAGACTACTTACTCACTTTAGTGTGACATTGATATTTAGCTGCAGTAAATTTACATGGTAAAGTCAATTTTCAACTACTGTAACTTTCTTAGTAATAGTATGATTTTGATCAAACTTGGGGATAACATGCTTCATATTATATTCTATACTGTTACAACTTTTATTACCTTACGATACACTTTAGGGAGCTTTCTGAGCAGATACCGATATGGAGAGTATTTTGAGGCCTGGACACTATATAGAAGCAACTTCACGTTTTTTTTCCAGATTTTCCGGTTGGGTAGTTTCTGAGAATGGGACCGTTAAATAAATCATCACTTTCCACCCCTCCCACCCTTGCCTTTCTAACAAATGTCAAAACTTTCATTTGATACTCACCGGTTTCGGTGGAAAAAGATTTTTCACCCCCCTTTTGCATTTACGGGGACCCTCCCCTCTCTCAACGTAGAAGGGTATCGCTAACTGCATGTCTGGGCGTTCTCACCAAATTTTGTGTCAATTGATATAGCCGTTTCTGAGAAAAGCGTGTGTGACAGAAAGACAGACACACAGGCAGGCATTGAACTGATTTTAATAAGGTTTTGTTTTGCAAACAAAACTTAAAAACTATAAATTGCATGGCCTGCTCGTATTCATACATACATGCATGCTCACGTTTTATGCCAGCAAACGTATTTTTATTCTTGTATGCCTGAGAAATGTGAATATAAGTTTGCCTGCGCTCATAGTTTGCTGAGATGCGCTTCAACTTCCCTCCCGGACTTCCCAAGGCTTCCACACTTCTCCTCCATTATCATGCGCCAAATATTTTTGGGGCGATCCATTCGAGGCCGTCTTGGGAGGGTTCCACTGCATGGCTTAGATAGTATTTAGAAAGTCGAACGCGCTGCGACCGGTATTTTTGTTTATTTTTCATTTTTAGCGATTCAACTTGACGCGATATTCCCTATTTTGTATTTCAGTCCATTGCAGCGAACCATGTATATGTAAAATTTCGTTAATAAAATGAGAGGGATTGCAGTGTATAAAATGTCCTCTGCCCCCCGGCAATAGATATGAAGTTAGCTTTATGTGTAGAGAAAACTGGGACAGTCCAGAAGAATATGTGGTTTGGTCGAAACAAAATGCTAGTCTCCACTTCTCCCAATACGTATCCTGTTCCCAGATTTATTCAAATATAATTAGCGAATAGACACCAACCAGGAAATGTCTGGTTGAAAAAAGGTCAATCGGTCATTCTTTATTGCTAGTCTTTTTCAAGTTTTGATTTACAATTAAATAAAATAATGGTGATTTCAGAATATGAGGCAAACCGGAAGTTTATAGTAAGGAACCTCTCAGTTTCTTCTTTTCTGGGTCGCAATACGAACAAGACTTCAGTTCTAGTATTGTAGAATAAATAGCCCCTTTTTACTACTAATAAAACCGATTGAGTAATAAACTCGCTAAAACAATCCATTACTAAAAGCTGACAGGAAAAAAATCCATTAGCTTTCCTGAAATCCCCAGCAAACACAGCAATCAATGTATTAATCTACTATTTTGATAACTTACATTCGGTTTAATTAGTCATCTAATGATTTCTATGCCAGTGGTAATGATTATGAACTCCTAATTGATATAGGCGTTTACCACAAATCGAGGCTGTTGCCACATATACGACAACATGGGGAAAATCACGTCCGAATCCATTAAATCATGGGCAATAAGTGGAAGCTATATAACAATTTAATGATCAAAACCGTTACTGCTATTGGACATGCCAGAAGCATAATAAAGTGGTTGAGCGGGGAGAAGGAAATGGAGCAATTTCTGCGTACTTGCTTAGTGGCTGTAAAATTATTAATTAAATTTATTCTAGTTTGCAAATTAAAAGCTTTCAGTCAAGGATAATTCGTGCAGAATTAATAGTGTAGTTACATCTTGGAATAATGTGGAAGGAAATGTTATTTAAACGTTAGCAGAGGAGAAAGGAACTCTTGCCTATTTCGTAAGAAAGTGCTGAAGAAATTTACGCTGCCTACATCCATCTCAATGTAGGCAAACTGGGAGATAAACAGGATGTCTCCAATTTTTTCTGAAAATTATGTTGAAAAGTATGATATTAACACCGGCTCATCAAAGGTTTTTCTTTGTTTTAAGATACATATTACAGACTAACTTCAAGGGTTAATGCGTCCTGAGAATGTAGAATTTTTACCCGCTACAACTTCCTTTCGTTAAGCTGTGACCGAAATTTCCCCATCTAGCAGTTCCGTTTGAACATTGGGGTTTGTCTCTTATAATCGTTTGACTTCCCTCTTTTGAGTCGTCTCGAAAGACTTCTGACAGCTGTCATTTTCTGATTTTTTGCGCCTTGATATTCTTGGAGTTTGGCAATATATAAAGAGATATTTTGTAATCTTGGCTATGTATAGATTGAAAGACGTGTAGAGAAAGTTCCCCACATAAGATGAACCCAAAACCTTTATACGCGAAGCACCCAGCTTCCAGTATTCCGACTTGTTTTCAATTCAGAGTATGTTACTTTGTCACGGCAAGGTCGTTAGTATACTCTTTAGTATAACGGCCAAGGCAGTTGATGCGTCAGTTTTGCGTACCTTGGGCTCGAATCCCGGCCACGGCATGGATGCTTGCGATTGTCTAAAAGGAATAAATATATGCACATATAGTACAATGGACGTACAAACGGCCTGGATGCTGGAACTACGGTTTCTTCTTTTTGTAAAGAGAATAAAGGTTCCTTTGTATTTAATTCTAAATAGTTGCTCAGATACAAGAGATTTCGGGGTTTCAAAGAATCCTTCCGGGGAAGCCTTACCGAACGCATAAGCATAGGGATGCCCCACCAAAATCTGGAGGAAAAAAATAACATATTTGTGATCATTTTTTATTAAAAAGACATTTTTTTTTTATATAAAAGTGGTATCACATGAATCTTAGGGCATCTATAACAGATGACTTTTATTCTATATAATAGTCATCATCATCATCAACGGCGCAACAATCGGTATGCGGTCTAGGCCTGCCTTAATAAGGAACTCCAGACATCCCGGTTTTGCGTCGAGGTTCTCCAATTCGATATCCCTAAAAGCTGTCTGGCGTCCTGACCTACACCATCGCTCCATCTTAGGCAGGGTCTGCCTCGTCTTCTTTTTCTACCATAGATATTGCCCTTAGAGACTTTCCGGGTGGGATCATCCTCATCCATACGGATTAAGTGACCCGCCCAACGTAACCTATTGAGCCGGCTTTTATCCATAACCGGGCGGTCATTGTATCGCTCATAGATTTCGTCATTGTATAGGCTACGGAATCGTCCATCCTCATGTATGGGGCCAAAACATCTTCGGAGGATTCTTCTCTCGAACGCGGCCAAGAATTCGCAATTTTTCTTGCTAAGAACCCAAGTTTCTGCTAAGAACCCAAGTTTCTGAGGAATACAGGAGGACTGGCAAGTTCATAGTCTTGTACAGTAAGAGCTTTAACCCTAACGTTTCGAGCGGAACAGTCTTTGTAAGCTGAAATAGGCTCTGTTGGCTGACAACAACCGTGCGCGGATTTATATAATAGTCATCAGGTGCAATGGCAACCTCTAACCTTGGTCTGAAATGCTCACATGCCCTTTTGAGGGTATCTCTATCCATTTCCGCAAATATGGCTTTAAGTGACTATCAATAACTTGACGTTAGGACGCCGAGACTTGTTCCTTTCAACAACGCTCCAAACGTGAAAGCCCAACGGGCTGTTGGGAGGGCAGAATTCCTTGGAGCAATACTTTGTTCACTTTATCTAAAAGCCAATTCTCTCTTGTGAGCCGGAGCACGGGCTTGTTGGACGGCCTTCTGGATGGAATATCTTCACATCAATAGTGAACATTTTTCATCGAAAAAAGGGCTGATTCGTCTGCTGCTTCATACTTCAAGGAAGAGATAAACAAGTGCCAGCAAGCGACTCGCCTCATTCTGGCACCCTGCGACAGCATCTGCCTTATCTTCATTGTGTTGAAGTGGTATCGGATGCCTTGTTTAGCATTTCTACGCATTGTCTTACTGCTCATATCCACAATTGTCGCCATTTTCCGAACAGAACACCTAGGATCTTCAAAAATCAGGTTGTCCTTTTTATGGCTTCCGGCATCCTCGAAGGACGTTATTTTATGTGTAGCTTCCTCGTCCGCGTATATGAACTTTTCTCGCGTTGTTCTTGATTCTTTGATACAATGTTGTATATGGTCGACCTTGTGTATCCAAAAAACCGAATTATTTCTGTTGCAGTTCGCCGAGCGCGAAAACTTTTTACTATCGCGGCTCTTCGATCGATTTCGAGGTTGTGTTTGTAAAACGAAACCTTATTAAAATCAGTTCAATGGCTGTATGATAGACAGACGTCACATGCATACGAATAAATTTTGGCGAGAATTAGGGAATTGTGAACGTTGAGGTTAAGGGGTTCCTCATAATATACGAGCAAGGAGGAGGGGGGTATCCATTTTTTTTTCATCGAAGAGACTCATACTGGATATCAAATTAGCACTTTCGGAAGTCGTCATTGGTTTTGACATTTGTTGGAAAGACGGGGAGTGTAAAGGCTCGAAATTGATAATTTCTTTAACCGACGTTTTCTTAGAAACCACCCAACCGAAATGCTGCGTTGATTATTTGGAACATCTTGATTACCCCCTTTTCTAACAATTCTTTCTAAATTCTCTTTGTAATTAGTTGATTGCCATGCACTTTATTGGAAACCACATTTCCTTCAATTTTTGAAGTTCATTTAGTTTTGCGCGCGGTATAACTTGAGAGGTTCAGATCTGTTAGTTTTCGTTTTTCTTTTCAATTGGTGAGATTTGTGGTCGAGGTCTTTTAACTTGTAAATCTTTCACAGCCTTCAATACTGGCTTTCAGTGTTGTCAGATTTGAAACATATCTGTTGAGAGACTCGTTCTTATATTTGGTAATTAAGAAGCTTTCTAGACAGGAAATGTAAGATTTGTTTCTCGAACTCTACAGGGCAATTAGTATATTTCTTATTTAGTCGGTAATAAATAGTAGAGCTTTCCCAAGCTGAGCCTTGTATTTTCATTGTTAGCAGATGTGTGAATAGTGTTGATTAGGTCCTTTATGCAAACTTTTCTTGGATGTGCTTTTTAGATACTGGCCACTTTGGTTGTCTATTAGTCATCCTTGAAGTATAATATTTTTTCCTCATTTTTTCATTAATCGGTATCATAACAAGCGAAAGATCGGACATTATGTTTTCATTATTGATAACTTGCGCCTGTCTCGTTTCAAATAATGTTCCGCCTCTGAAAGTTATAATAATAATAATAATAATCGTTGGCGCAACAATCCATATTGGATCAGGGCCTTGAAGTGTGTTAGAGCACTTCATTCAAGACCGTAACGGTACACCACAGTAGACTGTAGGAGGCAATGTGGTCAGCATTGCGCTCGCCCGAGATTATTACCCTGATTTGACTCAGGTACTCATTCACAGCTGAGTCGACTGGTATCCGACGTCAAATCACGATGCAAATTCCACTGCCACCAGTGAGTTTTGAACCGCGACCTTCCGTATGACAGCCTAGTGCTCTAACCACTGAGCTATCCGGACACTAAGTTACTAGCTCAAATCCCTAGAATTAATTAAAATCGCCTACTAATTGGACGAGCTTCCAGGAAGCGTAGGTTCTTGGGTGAACTTCACTAGATTGTGGTGTTTTGTTAAACAGTAAGTTTTGTTAAATAGTCACAAGCAGTATTATCTCTAGTTATCATTTTACCTAATAGTAGTAGCCAAGCATTTACGCACGGACGATCCTACCTACTTAAAAACTAAAGGGGCGCTGGTGGTGGTGGCCGGTGGTAGGTTAGTGGGAGAATCCGTCGAGAACTCCCCGAAACATGCAACACGTATGCAGAACGGTGCACTTCTGCATGGTTTGAACCAGACTGTGCGAAAGTTCCTGGATGTCAAGGGCAGCCATGAAGGATTTAGATACAATACCTGTAGCTGACAATATTATGGGAACTACAACGACCCGCTTGAGACGCCAAATTTCTTTGACCCGAGCCAATGGCTCATAGTTCACCTTCTTTTCCATATTTCCCATTCCCTTCAATGTTGTAATTATCGGGGATAGCAACATCAATAATATACGCGAAGCGACCCGTCTTGCCAACTATCAATACGTCAGGCTTGTTGTGTAGAGTATGGCGATCAGTCAGAACTTGCCAGTCCCAATACATGCTGTAAGCAGAACTATCAAGTACTGCTTGCGGCTCATATCGATAAACCGGACATGTTCCCGTGATCAGCCCACGATTGTATGCAGGGTTTTGGTGGATAACCTTACATACAGCATTATGCCTGGTGATGTATTGCACCGGTGCCATAACAGTACAGCCAGAAATATGGTGATCCAACGTCTCTAACACCGAATCACACATTCTGCACTGGTCGTTCTCCACCCGTTCTTTCATGATCAACTATTTATAAGCTCAAGTAGCGACCACGGCATCCCGAATGGCACACATGAATCCCTCCGTCTCGGCAAAGAGCTCCCCAGCACACAGCCGTCTGTTCAACAAATGCAAATCGACATTCCATTTATCGATACACTCTTGGTCCGACTTCACCCCACTCAGAGGATTGAAAGATCGATCCTTCAAGTTAAGTGGAGTCAGTCCACAGTCTGCCTTACAGACAGCCGCATGCAAGGGACTCGTCTGCTCTTTGCTGTAAAAATAAGCGCCCAGCGAGTCGACTTGGCGATGATGTTGTGCCGCCATGTCAACCACGCTCCTACCTCCGATGTCACGGGGTAGGTTCATCCGCTCCACGGCAGACTTTGGATGATGCATTCGGAATTTGGACATAGTTGTCCGTATCTGCCGCTAGACGTTTTCTAGATCGGTCTTCGTCCACGGCAATATTCCAAATGCATAAGCCAGTGAAGGGATAGCGAATACATTCAACGCACTTATTTTATTCTTTCCCGAGAGATGCACCAGCTTTACACGTCGCAGGAATTCGGACAGCAGAGCATTCTTCAGATCACCAATTCGAGCATGAGTTCCTTGCAGAATTCCTATGTACTTGTAGAAGTCTGTCTCGGTCATAGCTTCGATGTGGAGGTCATCAATGCTATGTCCGGCAGGCAGGCCGTGATGAACTTCGCGAATGGCTTGAATTCGACACTTGTCTAATCCAAACTCCATTCGAATATCACGGCTCAACATGTCTATTATTCGCAACAGACTTCTAAGATGGTCGTCAGTACCAGCATACAGCTTGATGTCATCTAAGTACATCAAGTGTGTCAGTTCGCACACGTAGGCCATACTTTATTTCAAAACCATGCCCTTTAGCATCATTCAGTAGTCAAGAAAGGGGGTTTAGTATCATACAAAACCAAAAGGGACTCAATGAATCTGCCTGGAAGATGCCCCTCCGGATACGCATGGGCTCTGCGGTATTAACACCCTCAGATGTACGCACCGATAAGGTGGTATGCCACCCTTCCATGACTGTCGTTAAAAACTTTGTTAGTTTCGAATCAATGCGATAAAGATGTAAGATATCGATTAGCCAGGTATGCGGAACGCTATCAAAAGTCTTGGCATAATCGATATAGCAACTAAGGAGGTTTCTTTGACCTCTAGTTGCTTGTCCTACAACTACCGAGTCGATAATGAGTTGCTCTTTGCAACCCCTTGACCCAACTTGGCAACCCTTCTCCTGCTCGGACAAAATGTTGTTGGTCTCAAGGTGCGCAATGATTTCACTAATAATGGACGTTATGAATTTGTAGAGGGTTGGTAAGCAAGTGATCGGTCTTGTGTCTGCGGGGTACTGCACCGTGTCCTTCTTAGGGATAAGGTAGGTAATCCCTGCAGTAAGGAAGGGTGGAAATTCCTCCGGCCCACGCATGACCTTATTTATACTCCGTGCCAACCGACTGTGTACGCTGGTAAAATTCTTATATCAAAAATTCTGCACCCGATCCAGACTGTTTCCCTCCAGTTCTTCACGCTGTTTATGGCTCGTCGAATTTCCTCTTCGGTAACATCCGCGAAATTCATGCCAGGCGAATTGGCATGACGGGTGCCTTCGGCTTTGATCAGCATGCTGGGCGGATAACCGTCACCAAAAACTGTACTGTTTGGACGCTCTGATGGGGTTCGTTAAGAGCTCTGAAAAAGTTCCGCTGGAGTGACTTTCGCCATGCCGTCGTAAACGACTGCATATGACAGAAAGTTTCTGCTTTAGTGTCCAGAATTTCAACTGCGGAGAATCGCATAGTTCCGGTAAACTCTCTGAACTCATTATTTTATGATTTATTTGATTTTATTGCTTTAATTATCATTTGTCATTTGTGACTTAGCATATATGGGATCATGAAGTGAAATTAGGTTTTCTTGGTCTGAGGACTTCCTGCCACTCTCTTCCTCCTTCATGCCACAAAACTTACAGATACAGGGACATCCTCTCAAATAATGGGCTCGGGATGTCGAAGAAGGAAGGGAACCTCAGGGGCTGCACCTCATTGGAAAACTGAGGCAAAGGGATCAATGTTCGAGTCTGTGATCATCCATCATGAATCTTTCACCCTCGATCGCGGCACTCGGCGTGGTCGAGCCGTTTTTCTTAGTTTCCAAGTTTAGCTTCCATTCTGTTTTAACTCGTTAGGCCGTTGCAAATTCCCTTGTTTGATGGGTGATTTTCAGATCCGGTACGGACCCACGCATCGGTACAGACACGTTAATTTTCTTTAATGACACATGAGGGATCGAGGCACAAAAGGAATCCTCCCACATTCCCGGGTCTGGCTAGCATAGATGCGTGTAAGAATGTGCCAATCGAGTGCTTGGTCAGAGCTTCCGTATTTGCGGGTAGACCTTTACGGTCCACTTACCTAGTTCCTTTTAGGTTTTCGGATAGCTCTTCCCTCTCTAAATCTTATAAGTTCCTTACAATTTCACAAAGAAAGTAGTCAAAGCAGTGTTTTAAGGTATGGAGGGGAGAGAGAGAGAGTCGATTGATACAGGCCAAAAGAACGGGTAGCCTTACGAGCATCCAAATATGGGATTAGGGTCTCAGAAGGCACATAATCCTGACAAATACATTTCAACAATTTCTAATTGAACGCCAGTTTTCGCGGTTGTAGGGTTTCGATTTGGATTTGGTTGTTATGTTGGATGAACCTTTATGTCATGTCATTCTGGTTTGTATGTAAACCTAGACATAGAAAATGATTTATCTGCTAGAATAATATACGCCAAATAGTATTTACGTTCATATTTAATTAATTAATTTAACTTATTACCATTTATGCAAAACACAAATACCTACAAATCTAATTTCAAGGAGTTTTGACTTTGATAGGCCATCATGACATCCACGTTTACCAATGAACATCACCCAAATGCGGGAAACATCGTTTTCATAACCACCCGAATCTACGGAAATTGATTTGAAAAATTTCGCTCGATTTGTTTTTTTTTATGCTGAGAATCCATACCAGGTCGGGACGCTTTAAGCAGATGTGCATTCGCTTGATTTATTCACAACTAATGACTGTCTGGCACGGAAGGTGATTTATGCTTTTGTGGCCGAATGAAAAATGAAATTTAAGGATACTTTCAACTGATTTCCCTATCAAAGTTCCACTTCTTTATTTAAGACTTTTCCAGTGAATGGATAATAAACCGAATCGATTTTCTGGCTTCTCTCCCACAGCTCATGCAAAATACGTTTGGAATTCCAGTGAAAATTCAGTGATTTCCTTTTGACTCTGGTTCCTGACATATTCATCTGAATAATTTTTCAGCTTTTCCTTGTGAGTGGATGCATGACGCCATCGAAAATTCACGAGTTCACCCTTAAAATCCGGTCAAAGCAGCTCCTAAATAATTGACGGAATGATGTCTGTTTTACTGAGCAGGTGTGAAGGTGGCACGCAATTTGTTTAAGCTAATTTTTTATGTATGCGAATTTCACCCCGTGGGGACAATTCCCCCCCGGTAATAAATTTATGTTTTATTCTGTTGCGTTATTTTCGCTTCTCTTCCTTTTGGAGTGTTGTTCAACAGCAATGAGTGGAATAATACCATACTTTAAGGTTTGGTTAGGTTTTTTCTCAGGAATTCGAGTATTTGAGCAGGGGTCGAATTCGTTGTAGCGTTACCTGGTTCGTGGGGTAATATCCGCCATAAGCAATTCCATCTTTAATATTTCGGTGGGCGAATGGGATTTATGAAGGATGTATGAAATAAATTACAATTTTGAAGGAATGTTTTGGAGATTTATGTACTTTTGAGTTATGAGTGATATTTGAGGGTAATTATTATTTATTTTTCATAAGTACGCAGAATGGGGCTGTAATAATTTCGTTAAATAAACGTTTGTTGGTTGTTGTATATTAAGCTTCGAATTGCGGAAAATATGTATACATACGTTTATATTTATTTAATTTCCGCGTTTTCTGAGCATCTCAACATAATTGTGGAAAGCTGGAATTTCATGTCTGCTTGAATACCTTTAGCTATTCTGTAATGTGTGTGTCCTGCTCAGTTGATATCTTTCAGAACATAATAGTTTACATTCATGAAATCTAATAAAAGTGGAAAAGCATTTACTGCTCGCCAGAAAATATAAATATAGCTAAAATTTTCAAGAAGAAGGATTTGGTTTTTTCGTCAATGTATATATATTCCGCGAAAAACTCAAATCCTGGGTAATGAAAAATTAGATTTTTAAACTTAAAAACGCAAAATCTGCATGAATTCTCCTATAAAATGTTACATACCGAATCGAGACAACTGAATAAATACAAAACCGCCGTTCTACTGTGTGAATAGATAAGCTCAAATACTATAATATGATAATTTGGTAATTCTTTAAATCCACCCATTCCAACCCCTTACTTTGCGTCTTTAAATGTTCATTTTTAATGTCCAAATCAACTTAGGTTTAAAATGTTTATGTAAAACCATTTAACATTAAAATCTCCAGAACTCTTTATATTACAGTATGAAAAAAACCTCAATTAAATATTGTCTATTCGGTTAACCAATTAATTTTTTTTTATTTTATTGAACTACAATTCATTAGTATTAAAAAACGAAATCAAAGTTATAAATTTTAAAAAGTAATGAAAAAATATAAATATTTAAGGGGGTCATCCCGTGTGTCGGATCTGCGGAATCGATTTTTTTTTTTAGCATCAATTGTATCTAGATATAGTGCAGAATATATGGGGAAAGGAATTTTTTTGACATCCGGAGTCGTTCGGAAATTATAGTGTTAAAAACGTGATAACTCACATGCCAGATTTATGTCGATCGCGTAAGAAAGCTCGTATTTATCGGTCCGAATGATGTTCGAATCACTTCGCTAAAAGGACAAGAATTGAAGCTAAGGCTGGACATGTGTTGCTTAAAGAGACCTAAGGTTTATGGACTAGGTGTAGCAGATTATTGGCCAGTTAAGGTTTTATGGTTAAAAATCGCATTCTACCTTTTAAATGCGTTTTTCTCGAAACTGCATGTGGAAAATCGGCTGCCACCATAGCCCAAAATCTATTCAAAGAAATTCTATGAAATTTTCACGACTTATTCAGAACATATTTCTAGGGTCCGCAAACTAGGACAATTACGATTCATTCAGTAGTTTTTTTTTATTCATTGAAAAATCCTTAAAAAAAACACGAAAATTCAAAAAAAAAGTTTAACAAGTCACCAAAAATTTAGTGTTTAATATTTTTTAATGATCCTAGTTTGTAGACTGTAATTAAGTCTGTACATTAAAATGCTGTTTACTTTTTTCCTTAAGATGATCACAGCGCCATCTAGCGTGGCAACAGAAAAATATCTTTTTTTGGAGGTGGGTGCATAAATTGCTCTGTGTTTCAATAATGAACTTTGCGATCGGGCTGCACGCTTAAGATATTAATAAATCGATGGTGAAAAACTTTTATTTGTATCTTTGTCCAGTTCTTCACAAACAATTTCTAAAAAAGCCAAAAACGGCCTTCACAGGGGATGACCCGCTTATAAGGAAAATATCATTGACTCAGTTTTGCACTAGGCAAAAATTGCGAGAAACCAAGTATTTTGGCCAATATTTTTTGTCTCTTTTTGACAGCTTTGTATAGTTTAGCATTGAAATGTATAACTTGGAAATAAACACTGCCAAAATATATTGGTCTTCCTCTTGCACTCTGATTGATTCTATTAGGATGTACAACATAGATATAAGCTTGTAGTGACTGGTTGGACAGGAGCGGAATTTCATTCATCTTTTTCTGGATTAATTTGCTCAAATAATTCATTCAATAAAGTACAATTACCTTAACTTTCGCCGCAGATTACACATTATTGAATGCATTTGGGAGAATTGATCTTGATAGAGGTGGGGACCGGTTCGTGCGTGGACAGTTGTTCTGGAGCAAGTTTTTCGATTTGATTCCTGTAAGAAGGAGGAATATGCCTGCTTGGTGGGGAGTTTTTCGATTTCGTTGGAGAAGTCGGCAGGCGATAAAAGTTCTTCTTATATTGTCCACGGTCCGCCTTCGAGGATAAAGAATAATCCTTCTCGGCTATAAAGGACGAAAAAGAACAGGAGTGGAAAGGAGGTGTCGAGTGAGGTGGTTGATGTTATGGAGGTGTAGTAGGAAAGTCAGCGAGTTTGTTTTATGATGAACAAAAAGACAAATTTTATTTTTTAATGCCAAATAGTGAGTTTTCGAGAACCAGTTGTCCTTTCCCTCAGTGAGTTTTTGTCTATGTTTTATGAGTTATCGGTGGATGTTTTCCATTATATGACGACGGGTGATCGTTTTTACTTTATATTTATTAAATATGTGTTCTAACACGTTGCTAACTAGGGAAATTTGTACATGGGCGTGAGGCGGTAGGACGAAAAGCGGAAGAAAACAGAATCTGCCAGGAGGACGTGATTAGCGAACGACAAAACGCTTGTCAAAGAGGAGTTTTTTTCGCTGCCGCTGATGTCGTCAATTTGCTCAGTTTCTCCCCGGAAAAATCTTGTAGTGATTTGTGCAGTTTTAGTTCCGTGGAGCTGTGGGGACACGTTTCCGATTGAGTGTGCGGCATACGCATTTGAAACTTCCGATAATTTCTCGTCGGAGTGTGCGAGACAGTTTCCCATTCAGAAAAGAAAACAAGGAAAAGAAAAACTTTATTTTTGTTACCTACGAGGAACTATCTTGTTGGTTTTACTTGGAAAAAGGGAACTACTGAAAAATTCTTCAGTTTCTCGCTGGAGAAATCTCGTGATTAATCAGAAAGTATTCCGTTATATTTCGACATTATGTTCATTATTTATCTATCTATATATCATATTTTCGTTTTTTTTTGTTGTTTTTCAGATATAAGTAATTTTCTTCTTGGAAACAAACAACATATACACGACGACCTCGCAGTGAAAAGTCGTAAATTTTTTTTTTTCATTTTTTCTTTTTTTTTTGTATTTATATTTCATCACATTTTATTTGATTTTAAAGCATTCTTTATTTTATGATTTTCTTCAAGTGGTATTTGAATTTAGCTTTTCTTTCTTAATTTATGCTTTCTTTTTTTCCGGATTTTTCTTTTATGATGGATTAATAATAATATCACGAACTCTGTCGATCGGAGAAGTGACTTCATAGACGGAAAAAGGAAGCCTGGGAGAACCAATAGGTCTGCGAACTCGAAAAGTACAGGAAGCAACCGCACCAGGCGCGCAAGTTTTACCAACAAGCCAACAGGATGAAACTTTACATGCTTCGATGCTCATCCTGCCGGGACAAAAGGGCATATTGGAGCGATGGGTTGAGTACTTTGAGGAACTACTAAACAACCAGAACATCGGGGAGTTGGAGGTCTCACCAATTGAAGATGATGGACAAATATTGCCACCACTAAATATAGAAGAAACAGTCCGTGCAATTTATCGGCTTAAAAATCATAAGTCGCTAGGAACCGATGAAATTACAGCCGAATTGGAGGCGACCAATTACACCAAGTGGTTTATCAACTTATACTCAAGGTGTGGAACGGCGAATCAATGCCTGACGACTGGCAAAGAGGCATTACATCTCTCATACATAAAAAGGGAGAAATCACGCTGTGCAGGGGTATCACGTTGCTGAGTACCATTTATAAGATATTCTCCGTTATCTTGTTAGGTCGGATAGCCCCATACGCCCAGAACATCATTGATCCATACCGAAGAGGCTCATCGACTTTAAAACCGCCTCTGATAGCATAGTCAGGGTAAAACTAACCACCATGAGAGAATTCGGTATCCCGACGAAATTAATAAGACTGACTTGGCTGACCTTGACTAATAGACCATTGGACACCAGCAAAGGTCTATGACATCATCTATCATACGGCCTCTTTAGTCTGCCCATGATGTTGAGGTAAAAGCGAGGGGTACGATCCTCTTTAAGTCCACCCGACTACTGGCCTTTGCAGAACATATCGACATCATGGGAAGAACCACCCGAGACTGCCTTCATCCAGATCGACCAGGCGGTACAAATCAATGAAGGCAAGGCAAAATATATAGTGGCAACGTCAGCACCAAAAACCAACCAACCAACAACATCAAACCGCACTAATCAAACGGGAAGAATAAAGATAGAAGACTACAGATCTGAGACCGTTGATCATTTCTTCAATCTAGGGTGGAAAATCACAACCGATAATAGCTATGACGATGAAATCCGCGAACGGTTGTTGGCAGCCAACAGAGCCTATTTCAGCCTAGGTAAACTGTTCCGCTCGAAACGTCTCACCATACGGTCAAAGTTCTTACTGCACAAGACTACGATCTTGCCAGTCCTCATGTATTCTTCGGAGACTTGGGTTCTTAGCAAGAAAAATTGCGAACTCTCTCCGACATCACCACGAAATCTATGAGCGATACGATGACCGTCGGGTTGTGGATTATTATTATTCTGGTAAGGGAAAGTCGCACCGCGTCCTTAAAGAATTATTGCGCCCCTTTTACTGGTTATAGTGTACCTATTAATCATAGCATCTCAAGCAATACTATAACCGTCAGGAACTTTAGTATGTTAGATCCGTCAGTGCACCAAGTAATCAATTGCTGGTTTAAGCCGTATGTCGCAGCCACGCTCTCCCAGTTTGCCTTGTTACTCCAACGTGTTTCAAACTTCTTATCGAAGTGAAACCTCGTTCTCATTTTATCCCTTGGTATCAGTAATTCAGGATACCGCCTAGAAAGAATATCAATTTTTCTTCGGCTTAGGCAACTCCCCGCCTCATTGATACTCCCGGCCATCCTGAATATTGCCCTCTTTGCTTGCATCTTGTATGTGAAGATGGAGAGGGGTTAATCCCAGAAGGACCTCCAGGGATCCCGTTGGACATGTCCTCATTGCCCCAATGATACACACGTAAGCCTGCCTTTGGAGCCTGTGTAATTCCCTGGCTTGTGTTGAGTTCGGTTCTTTCTGCCCAGAGTACCGCTCCATAAGTAATCATTGGCCTCACTATTGCAGTATATACCCAAAAACAGTACCTACAAGTCATCAGAGCCCTCGTGGCTTTCCGACAAATGTTTTCGACATGTGTCTTCCAGAGTAATTTTTGGTCTAGCATAATTCCCAAATCTTTGACCTTTGTTTCTCGTTTCACGTCCATATCATGTAATCTTATGGCTCTCAGGTGATCAAGCTTCCGCCTCCTAGTGAATAGTATTATGGTTAATCCTTTCGCCCTCACGTATCTTGGCAATAATAAAACTTTCTAATGCATCTTATTTACGGATTTCATTAGCCTCCTTAATTACCTTTAAGTTATCCTCGGTTATTCTATGTTCCTCCTTGATGATGTGCCTGGCTATTCATGATTTGTGGGCATGTGTTGGTCTGTTTTTCGTTTTTGCCAGATTTACTTCCCTTATATGTTCGTTGAATCTCGTCTTTATTAGTCTTTTGGTTTGCAGTATACATGACTTTTCGGTGCAGGCTATCTGATAGATCCCGCTTTTGCCGTAGAAATGCAAACCTTGAAAACAGTCCGGCACTGGATTTACGTCTAATACCTCTCGACTCGACATTCCAGAAAATAATCATAGTTTGCTTTCAATAGCTAAGGGTCTTCGGCGTAAGGTGAGTCAACGTCCGAAGTATCGTTGACATTTCAGTAGCTGTTGATATATTTGATTGTTCTTGTGGTAAGAGTCATAATTAGAGCACCGGGGATTGTAGATTTTTAAAGATTCTCCAACAGATAGCATGGAAATGAGTGTAAATTAACATGTTGAAAGTTGAGACACTCTATTTCCCCACGAGCAACAAATCCTCGTCTATTGTGACAATTAATCCGGGAAACGATGACGATGGTAGTTGTTTCCCGATATTACAAATCAATTTTGGTGGAAATTGAGCTTATCTGCATCTTTTAAGTAAGTGGGAATCAAGCATCCAGTGGCCTTGAGAAGGAACACCTTTTCCAATCCGATGCAAAAGTTTGCAGTCTATTTGCTTTTAATTGTTCTTAACGTTCATTCCGGAAACAGTGACAGTCTAGGACCCATACTTTATAGAAGGAATAGCAGTGCTGTCTGACCTACTGGTTTAGCCGTGACATTTTGTGGAACATGTAAGCTGATTTGAAACTTGGAGTGATGCTATTTCTTTTAGTTAAGAGGCGTTTCTATTAAGCTGTTCGCTCCACTTGCTACTGCAACCTAATGGATTGGCATTGTCTGTAGTTCACTGGCGAAAAAGTGTGCCACGGACGAAAACAATGGAGTTTACACCAATATTCTCAAACTTCATCAATGAGAGAACATGTGACTTAAACTTTTTATTTTACCTTCCAGATAAAAAAACTTAAACCGGTTTATTTAAAATCACTAAGACTGACTTACTATTCTAAAAACATGTTAGTCGCCTAGATCCAGTTCGCAACGTAAACAGAAACGTTATCTCACATTATGGAAACTCATAATTCCAGGCGAAACAAATGCCAGTCTCGTTTTTTGCAATCCCATATTTTCTCATACATTGGAGATATATTTTTTGTTGGGGTAGCAGTTTCTGGTAACGTAACTTGTGCGATTCATCTTCACCTACTGGGTGACCAGATAAACATGAGAGAAAAGGTAATTTAGGCAAAACAAGATTTATGGAATATTCTATTATTCAAATGGCCGCTTCTGCTTCGGTGACAATGGTTTAACTTTTGATGACTCAGTCCAATAACATCGATATGCATCAGACTCCGAACGGGTTTACGACAGAATCGACCGCAAAAGACTCAGTAAAATAGTCCCCAGGTATGAATTACGAACCTGAAAATGGGCAATACAGAATCCCAGATTACGATCTGAGGAGAGTTGACACAGCACAAACTTGCGTTTGAAATAAGAGGGCAGCCTCGCCACCGTCTTCAATATAGTTGCAGCATGTCATAGAGGTGAACAAGACCAAAACAAAGTTTATGATTCATTTGACAACTGAAGGATACAGTCAGCGGAGCATGATTTTTCTAGTAAATCTACACATATTTTAGAAGCCAAGGCTCTGGTTGGGCTCTCGAATCATTCATGATGATGATCGAGGAACCACATCTGCAAAACCCTACATGGGTGGTATAATTTGTGGCATAATGGGAAAGTAACTAACAGCAGAAAACTGCTCGACCATAATAATGTGCTGGCATTCTATGCTATCATGGATAATATTCATTTTTAAGGTTTTGTTTGCAAAACAAAACCTTATTAAAATCGGTTCAATGTATGTCTGTCTGCCTGTCTGTCTGTCCGTCTGTCTGTCTGTCACAGGCACTTTTATCAGAAACGGCTATACCGATTGACACGAAATTTGGTGGTGGTGGGAACTGTGGTCCCCCAGACATGCAGTGACTGATATTCTTCTACGTTGAGATTTAGGGGGGTCCCCATACATATAAAAGGGGGGTGCACAATTTTTTTTCACCGAATATAGTCATGTGGCATATCAAATGAAAGGTCTTAATTAGTACTTTTCAAAGCCGGTCTTAGTTTTCCGACTTGCTAAAAAGGTGGGGAGTGGGGGGGGGGTGGAAATTGACGATTTCTTAAACGGACCCATTCTCAGAAACTACTCAACCGAAAAATCTGAAAAAAATCATGAAGTTGCCTCTATATGGTGCCCAGGCTTTTGACTCCATATCAATATCTGTTCAAATTAAGTTAATAATAGTATATTGCCATATTTTTGGGAAAGTTGGTAGTAAGATAAAATATAATATGAAGCATATTATCCCCAAGTTTGATCAAAACTATACTATTAGTAGCAAAGTTACAGTAGCTCAAAGCTATCTTTATCGTGTAAATTTACAACCCGAAGTACTAAATCTGACATGCTAAATGCGTTGGAGTAGTGAGGAGCGTGCCTTTGCCGTTGAGGTTTACTTTTCAAGCGGATGTTCGGTTATTGCAACACAGCGTGCATTTCGGAATCGCTTTAATTTAGCCCCGTTGGCTCCCGTTGGCTCCCGTTGGCTCCCGTCCCAGACCGCAAATCAATTGTTACATGGGTCACTACATTCAGACAAACTGCAAGTGCGACAAAAGGAAGAACTGGAGTCCCTCGGCCCATTAGATCACCTGAGAACATTGAAGCAGTGAGAGCGTCAATGTTGCGATCGCCACGGCGTTCTGCGCGCAAACACGCATCTGCTTTTGGACTATCCGATTCGTCTGTGAGAAGAATTCTTCGTGAGGATCTTCATTTTCATCTCTATAAGATGGCGATAGTGCAGGAACTTTCAGAACGTGACTTCAATTCTCGGATGAACGCGTGTGAGCTTCTTCTTGATGTCGTTCCCGAGGGTGCTATTCTTTTTTTAGCGATGAAGCCCATTTTCATTTGTGTGGGTCGGTTAACAAACAAAACATGCGCTACTGGGCTGACACCAACCCTCGAGAATTGCATAAAAAGCCTTTGCATTCACCCAAAGTCACAGTGTGGTGTGCAATTTCCTCTGCTAGAATTATTGGTCCCCGGTATTTTGAGGAAAATGAGGTTACAGTGACAGTGAATTCGGACCGGTATGTAAACATGTTACAGAATTTCTTTTTCCCACGGCTAGAAAATTTGGATTTGGGGGACACTTGGTTCCAACAAGACGGTGCAACAGTATACACTTCAAGAGCATCGATGGCTGTTTTGAGGGAACACTTTCCAGAGCGCCTTATCTCAAATATCTCCAAGAAGAAATTGCCAACGTAACACCTGCTTTGCTAACAAGAGTCATGACAAACGCCAGAAATCGGTTTACGCAATGTATGGAGAATGGGGGACGTCACCTAACATATTTGATCTTCAAAACAATGTAAATAAAAACTTTAGACATGTACCTACATTATAAAAATAAATAAATATTTTCCGATGCATATAATAGTTTTTATTAAGTTTTGAAAAAAGGAAGTTATGCTGCCGCACCCTGTATGTAATGTATTCCGATTGTAGTTTGTTGACTTGAAGGAGACATACTACCTTATGTGCATACCTAATATTCTTACGAAATCCAAAAGGTTCTCTTAAATTCTTTAAATATCTGCGATTTCTACGGCCTCAGTTTGAGTAACTGAAAGGAGAAAATCACTATACATCAGTTGTTCCACTCGGTAGAAAGTGATTCACTTCTTTGCTTTCGTCAAACCGGAAACAGTATGCTCTTATGACGGATATATGGCCTGCATTGTCTCTTTTGACGCAATGAAGTAAATATATAATAGTGGTTTGCAAAAGGTAAAAAGATGGCATTAAAATGAACACTTTTAAACGATTTTTATAAAAAACTTGTATTCTCTTCTTTTGTGCTTTTGAGTTCTACTTTCTTTATATGTGCATTGAGAAAGCATGGCAGAGGCAGAAGTGCTCAAGGGATTACTTCGAGCCACGTTACTCCAGAATTTTGTACGAAATGATATTTTGAATGCGAAAGCGGGATGATGCAGGACGGCCTTCCTAATTTGTATGCATGTGGAATGTCATCATATATGTATGAACATGCACGTAGAAACAGTTTCATAAGCTTATCGGAGAGAGTCCTTTCACCGCTAAAAACATTCTTTTGAACAATAGTTAACAGAGTGACAAGGCAAATGCATGTTAGAATCGTCAACACGGTGGGTTTACGAATTCGATTTACTCGTGGTTGGTGGTTCACTTTGTGCATCTCATCCTTTTTGCACATGGGGAACCACTACCCAAAAATGTTGCAGGTATTCTTTTTTTGCAAATAATTGTACGTGCGAAAGTGGGAAATGTGCCCTGCGTGTGGAATTTTGTTAGGAATGGCTCCAACATATGCATGCATCTTTTGTGTCACCGAAGTTATCTTATTCTCTTGACGAATACCTAAAGCCATGCCAGAAATATGTAGAATGCATCCGGGCTTTCTCCTTCCAAGCCAATTGTTCCCAAGAATTTTCCCGAACGCTTTACCTAACTGAAGCCGTCCTGTAGACATTCGTATGTACTGACAAAATGACATTTTAAAGTGTAGTAAGGATATTTTGCAGCACTAAACCTTGTCAACAACCACTCAGATTAGATTAAATACTTGGGAAAGTCTCTCAGCTGAAAGACAGGGAGAATTTAAGGTAAAATGTAAGAGGCAAGGAGCATTTGCTTTGCAACGATAATTACATTAATAGTTTGAGGGACAAGTGGAAGTTTCAAAGTGTGCAATTAGGTGAGAAATTGTAGTTAACATGTTGAAGTTGAGCGCGATTAACGGCCTCATAAATTACTCTGTTTGCTAATAATTAAGAAGATCTGTATTATAGAGGAGTTCAATTAGTTAGATAATTCCCCGACTCAAAAAGCATTTGTAAATCTAGCGCTTGGTAGACTACCGTATGGTTTTGATTAAAACAAAATGTCGTTTGACTTTCTGCAGATTAAGTGGGAAATCACACTAGGAGTTTTTCAGAATTTAATCTATGTAACACATAGATTGTTTATTATACCTTAGCTATCCTGGAATATGCTGCCAAAATTTCAAAGCGAAATTCGGGTTCCTTTAGATTTTATGAGCGTGTTACCGAACCATCATCGGGGACAGCCTCAGGCTGGAGCGCCCAGGAGGTAGTCGTTTACGAATCTTGTAAGGTAGCGTATTTATAACGTAGTTATGTGCTTGGCATACGAGTGCATTTGTATCTGTTGTAACTATATTTCGTTTGTAATTAAGAGTGAGAAATGGCTTTATATTTTATATTTCAAACCATTTTTTTTTTCAAACGCGTTTTTCACAGAATAATGTTTACTACATTTGCGGAAATTCTAACCCAAAAAATAATAAACCGATCGCTATGAAATTTGGGGGTGTAATTCTTTATAAAATTACCAAGAATATGAACTAACATTTGGGGTGATACCATACTTTTAAGGGTTCTTTTCTACATAATTTGTAACAAAAATGGTGAAAATTTCTTTTTGACAGCTACAAAAATTTTTCTTTTGATTGTTTTCACATGCATTCAGGTTAATATTTTTAGAAGACAGGTTAGTAATGTAAAATTTCACCTTGTTTAGTTTCAGATAAAAATTAGAGAACTCTAGCTACGATCTTCAACGGACTAATGGCATGTCATTGTTATTTTGGCTTAAATTATTCAAACAAAATTCTCAAAATACTAATAAAAGAGTAAGACAATGACCGAATTTGATTGAATTCCACTTTATTCTTTTACTAAAAAAATCTCGAAAAGTGCGACAAAAAACCTTTTAATGTGGTTTCTTCCTTTAATGCGAATAGGAAGAATGTGGTGATGAAAAGCAGCGAACCTTAGCTTTGTTGGTGTTATCTTCAGTTTAACTGTATTTGCTTCTTATTCCAGGTCCGAAGCCATTTAGCCAAAGTCATCGATTTGGTGCGAGAGCGAAGGTATCTCATCAGCATATTCAAGCTATTTGAAGAAAAATGTTTCCAGTAATGACAGCGAAACACTACCCATTATCGGAAGAAATAGTTTTTTCCGGAATGCTCCAATACACTGCTTGTTGACGTTCTCGAAACCTTTCTCGAAATCAATGAAGAGCAGTTGGAGCCGTGGTCTAAACTCCACGTACTGTTCCACGGTGATGATACAGGGGGACCAAGAGCGGAAACCATCCTCTCATTTAAAGCTCACGGTGTCCTTGATATATTTCAGGATGATTTTACTTAATATGGTCGCAAGAATGGGAAGCACGAAAATACCAATCCAATCCAAAAGTACACGTAAGACATGTACCTTTCTTAGAGATCATCCGCTTCTTCCACTCATTGAGAAAGATCTTAGATCTCTTATATCCTCAGCGTTTATCAATGCGTTGATGATAAAGTTAATTTTGCTTCGGATTGGGGGAGCAGTTTGAATCTTTCGTAAAGCCAGATCAACCATTGATGCCATCAAATTGGTTACTGACTTGGCCGAAGATGCAATCCACGGAAAGGATAGTACCAGCAAATATTGCGTGGTAGTAACCCTGGACGTGAAAAATACATTCAATTCGGTCAATTGGAATCTAATCCGGAAATCCCTAGCGAAGGTTGGTATTCCAGCCTATTTCGCCGCAATTGTCGATAGTTGTTTAACTGAAAGGAGGCTCTGGTACGACACTGATGACGGACCGCAGGAGTACGTCGTTTCCGCGGGTGTCCCGCAGGGCTCCGTATTGGGCCCACTACTGTGGAACATCATGTACAACGATGTACTTAATCTTCCCCTTCCGGAGGAAGCCACAGTGGTGGGTTACGCTGACGACATAGCACTGGTTGTTGTCGCAAAGCATCTTGAAGATGCTGAGCTATACTCAAGCGAGGCAATCAGTGCTGTCAAATGCTGGTTAGAGAGCTCTGGTATGACGCTTGCGGAGGAAAAAACGGAAGCGTTCCTCATCACTAAGCGCCGGAAGAGAAATTACGCCTGTGTTAGAGTCGGGAATCATATCATCACTTCCAAGCCGGCCATCAAATACTTGGCGGTGGTGATAGACAGGAAGCTCAGCTATAAGCAACACGTACAGTATGTTTGTGATAAATCATCCAAAGCTAGTATGGCCCTGGCGAGGATGATGCCGAACGTGGGAGGGCCACGGCATACCTCTAGGTTGCTTATAGCCAGGGTAGTGACCTCAATCATGCTCTATGCGACCCCCGTTTGGAGTGAGGCGTTGCGGATGTCAGTTAACACTAGCAAACTGAATGCAGTCTACAGGAGGACAGCTCTGAGGGTATGCTCTGCCTTCAGGACTGTCTCAGATGATGCCGCATTCGTCATCTCTGGAATGATGCCGATTGACATCTTGGTAGATGAGATGGTGAATATATACCATGCGAAGCCAATCTCTCCCTTATTGCAGACGAAGAAGGCTGAGAGGGAGAGATCCATAAATAGATGGCAAGAGCGGGGGGAACGCTCGGGAAAGGCTCGGTGGACTCACAGGCTCATTCCTGCCATCAAGGAGTGGCTGGAGAGACGACACGATGAGATTGATTATAATCTCACCCAGTTTCTCACGGGGCATGGAGGATATCTCCAATAACTTCACAGGTTTAAATTGGGGACCTCACCCGACTGTCCAAATTGCGATGGAGTCCCAGAGGACCCAGAGCATGTATTCTTCCACTGTCCGAGATTTGTGGAAGAAAGGAGGAACCTAGAGGAGACTCTAGGAGAGGTGCTGGTACCAGAAAATCTGGTGCGGAAAATGCTAGCACATCAAGAGAATTGGGATGCGGTCAATTCCATGATCGCATCAATTCAAGATAAATTGCGAAAGGCAGAGGAAAGGAGAAAAACGCGGTTACGTGCGCCGCGTATAGAAGAAATGGGATTAAGCTAGAGTGAGCTGACTCCGCCGCGTGATGTAATACCTTATGGTGGTTCCGCGGGGCAGGGAGGGAGTCGGGGGTGGTTTTAGCGGGTAAAAATCCCACACGCTGGTGTGTCCAGACCAGTGTCTTTTGAAGATTTCCACCTCCTCAAAAAAGACAGACAGACGGACAGACAGACAGACAGACAGACGTCGAATCGATTCTAATAAGGTTTTGTTTCACACAAAACCTTAATAAAAGGGAGTTTTCCTTGTGCTGCGGCTGGTAATAGTATCTAAATACCACTCAGCCAGGTTGAGGTCAAATTCAAGTGCAAAGGGTTTCATATATGTATAATAGTATAACAGCACCTTCTCGGTACGGATAAACTACATATATTTGGAAAAAGTTTAACTGCTCTTCTTAGGTGACGGTATTGAAATGGCACTTAGTCCTTTGCAAGTCAGTATAGCAATCTTTCAGATATGCTGCGTTTTCGGACAACCTAAACTCAGTTGATACAGTCGTTGGTTACTGTATCTATCAAACCAACAAAGTTGATTTATTAAGACATAAATAGGGTTTTGCAGGTTGTTTGCCTGCTTCATCGGCAGGCATCAAGATTTACTCAATAATACACACAATAGTAAGTTTCCAATTACAGATCGTCCTTAAATAATTTAAGGTAAAGCAAACATGGGCAGGTGAGGATGGGGAAGTCATTAGTTAAAAATAGGAATAGTAGATGGCTAAGTATCGAGCCTTGGGGAACACTAGGGGAAGAAGTGAAGGAATGAGATGATTAACCATGAAAAGCAACTCCGTAGGAACGGTTTGATAGGTAGGAGGAGAGCCATGAGATGATTGAGCTTTGGAGAAGTTGATGTAAATAGTGTGTACCTCCTGTCGTGAATTAAGATATTTAGGTCAAAGGTGCTATGCTCGTTTTTCACTACGAAGTGACCGATGGGATGTTCGTAGCCAGAGTATGGTCTCCGCTTCTGAGGATACGGATAGTACGGGCCTTTTTCCAAAAGTGATAAAAGTAGTAGCAGTTTTGGAGAATTTTGTTAAATATTATACACAGAAGGTGAAAAATATATTATATTATATACAATTAAGAAAGAAGAGGTTAGAGCAGACCATTATTTACAATTAAGAAAGGAAACGTTAGGACAGAGCAGGGCCAATATTGGTGTCATGATCGCCAACAATGAACTCAACTAATGAAGAAGACGAATGAAGGCAGAAGGAAGAGGTGATGAAAGGAAGATATTGGAGGCAATCTGTACTTAGAAGAAGCATAGAGGACGCAGTGGACGAGGAAGTTACCGCGGAACAGAAATAAGAGTAGAGTGGACCGCAGCATTGTAGCATTGTTGCAGTGAGTTTCCAGTGGAGCCAGAGAAATTGATGGAAGAAGGAAAAGATTGGATAGAGTCACGGGAGTAGTGAGTGTGGGATCAAAACGGTTGGAAGCAATGGCCCCTCGATACTCGAGAATTACCCTCTTATATGCTTTGTTAATCATCGACATTGAAGGGAATAGCTTTGAAATGAGGAATATCGGTGTCCTTCTTAAAAGCTAGAAACTTGGTTCGCAAGTGCATGCTTCAGGAGGATGTTTGCAGAGATCTCTGTGGTGAACCAAGGTGGGTAAGAAAGCCGATAAATAGGAAAAGAAGAGATACAACAGGAGAGGAGTTCGGAAACAACATTGTCAATATTGCTAAAAGCTTGATCAGATGTTGACCAAGATATTACGTGATCTCAGCTGATTGAAGCTAAGGCTGAGTTGAGACCGTTAAAGATGGCTTTGCGGAACTTGTACTTAGTTAATTTACGTTTATGTTTTAACTAAAGACCTCTGCTAGGAATTCAATAATTGGGATGGTGCGTCAATTTTGACATACGGCAACGTGCAAACAATTTTGAAAAAATGACTCTAGGATAGATTGGAAAGGAAAAGATCGAGAGAGTTACCCAAGGAATTTTTCATGGTGTTAAATTGCTGGGTAGAGCAAAAATCCGCAAAAGAGAAGGATAGACAGGAAGAGCGAGAGCGGTTGTTGGAAAGAATTGGAAAGCCAACAATTCCAATATTATAATTTAGGCGAGAAACACCGGAGATGACAAAGAAATTAGAAATATCAATCGAAGTGTATGAACAACGAATCTGAGTAAATTGGAAGCGATATTTTAAGGCCATCTTGGGCCTACGCAACCTCGGAAGAAAGCAAAAAGGGAGATGTCCACCGGTGTTTCCCCATTTTAAAATACACGGTCTAGTCTATCTTAAGGAGTTGAAGGAAGTATAATCTAAACTAAGGTCAACGCGTACTAGCCGCGGCTTGAAATACCAACTGCCGGAGAGCACAAGAGATGACAGGAGCTTATGTACTGCTACACAGTGTTATGGCAATAACTTGACCTCCAAGTAGAGTTCCTTTTTTGTACTAGTTTTGCAAGCTCTTGCAGCATACGGTTCCATCTGCGGTCTTGCTATTCAAATAAAAGCCAATTTACAAATAATCCTAATGACAAATTCTGTACTCCAAATTAATCACTGCAATTGATTGAAGCTGCTTGTAATTCTTTTCATTCGCTAGACCCGCAACAACAATATTTCCAGAAACCTACCCTAAATAATTACAAAGTTTTCTCTCCTGATTTTTTTTACCCCAGCGAATTAATTAAAACAAAATCTTCGTTGCCATTAAATTCCACAAACAACTCAAAGTACCTCGAGAAATTTAAAACATTAAGTGAATTACCCACATACCAATTGAGAGCCTCAAGCTATATCCTTTTCGCGATTTTAATAATTTCCATAATTTAGTATTTCATTAGGAAAATGGTCGTCTGGCTGAATTATGAAATTGCTGTCCTTGTGTCATCTAACGAGCACCTAAAGTGCCGTTGGACGAACATAAACAACTTGGGTAACATGAACAGGATGAGTGAATTGTAAATAAAACAAAGTTAACAACTAAACAAGGACGAATATACGACATCGAGGGTGAGTCGGTAACGCTTTGCAAGTCCCGGACTCAATGCATGAGTGACAGAATAATGAAGCTTCAGTGGAAGAGAGTTCAAGGTAGGGAATGTAAACTTCAATGGTAAAACCTCTGTTTCGTCTATATTTTCATTTTTTCAAGTGATACACAGGTGCACAGAAGGGTATAAATTAAAGTTGTCTGGTAGAAACTTCTTTGGGCCTTTTACCTTTTTTACCTTTATAGTCGGAATTTTTATTTTCTTTGTGGAAGTGGGAAGTAATAATGTATAATTTCATGTTTGTTCTCAGGAGCCTGATTTTGCTATTAACTAATTATATATTGCTCCTTTCGTCCTGGAAAACTTTGGATGGATAAAACTTCGATTGACAGTTTCAGTCCGTACTATTTAACTTCACTATCTCAATCCACATGGCATGGTAGGTAAATTCTTGATAAAAGTCAAGTGACAATTGAAGGCAGTGATCGTTCCTTCTCAAGTTTACATAGGCTGCGATCCATCCCCCACCACACTTCTTGTTTAACTGACCAAGGTTTCTACGTCCAGCAGTCATTGGGTGGTAATTAATTCATGCAACCCAATGTTTTAGAAAAGATTTGTCCTTAGAGCCAGTTTTAGAGAGAAGTTTAAAAGGTATAAAAGTTATGGAAAATGCTTTTGATAGCATGCTACATAATGCAACGATACGAATTCATGTGAATGGTATGTGCAATTCGTACGATTGTTCAGAGTTACGTGTAAGGACCCCGATTAAGAAAGTCTCGGGGTTACGCGTAAGAGAGGTTTTGCTGTATTTTCAAGTCTATGCACAATAAGTGACAATAAGTGGAATTGATGTAGCAATGTTTGGATTCAATAAAACAAACTTGGTTTATAAATGAAGGCAATTTTCATTCAGAGGGGTTTCCACATGATGGTAGAATACCGAGAACTTTAAAGTATAAACTAAAACTAGATTCAGATTGTAAATGGAATGGGGCGAATGAAATTTAACTCTTAAGTCGAAGGACATTTACAATTCCAGAGCGTAACCTGCGGTTTCAAGGGGGAGCAAGTGGCGAGTCGAGCCGTAAAATTGGAAAGCCAAATGCCGCGATCGAGAACAAGATCCACGGCAGATCGTATCCTGTGTTATAATCCTGTGTTTCCCCATATGAGGAACGACGAGTGCATGACAGTCCCGCATGTATATAGTTAAGTATTCAACTGAGGTCTGTCTGTTGCATTGATTGTATTGATAATAGTCAACCTTATAGGCTTCACACTAGGAGCTCAATATTATTCACAAACGTGCCGACGTTAACCTACAATAGATACAAACAAGTCGGGAAACCGGAAGCTAGACGCTTCAGGTACGAAAGGTTTTGTGTATTTCTTAGTACGTAGCACGTAATACATCCATATATTATGTGAGAGTATCCACTTTCGGGTGATATTGACATTCACAGTCTTCAATTTTCAAAGAAGCAACAAATTTGAGGTATTATAACTTTGTTAGTAATAGTGCAATTTCCACCAAACTTGGTAAGATGGTAAGATCATGCTCTATATTATAGCCTATATCACTGCAGAATTTCATGGTACTAGGATGAACTTAAGGAGGGTTTCTAACCAATTACAAAAAATTATAGTAATATACTATTATTAACTTTATTTAAACAGATATCGGCATGGAAGATATTTCGGAGCCCAGGCATCATATAGTGGCAGCCTCCTGATTTTTTTCAGATTTGTCGGTTTGGTAGTTTCTGAGAATGGCCTCCTTAAAGAAGTGATCACTTTCAACCCCCCGCGCTCCCACCCTTCCAACGAATGTCAGCTTTGAAAAGTACTAATTGAGACCTTTAATTTGATACCCCACATGACTATATTTAATGAAAAAAAATTTTACACCCCCCTTTTGCATATATGGGGACCCCCCCTTAAATTCGACGTAAAAGGATGTAATTCACTGTATGCGTGAGCGTTCATAGTTCCCACCTTTCTACCAAATTTGGTGTCAATTGCTATAACCGTCTCCGAGAAAAATGCGTGTGACGGACAGACAGACAGACAGACAGACAGTAAACCGATTTTAATAAGGTTTTGTGTTTACACAAAACCTTAAAAAGGATAGAGAGAAGTAGATCCTTTATAAATAGAATTTTAGTATTTACTTTGAATGGCAATTATTCTCGTTCATTATCACGGTAGCATCTTATTTGCATGGGCTTAAGATGTAGTTAATTCGCATAAAATTGATAAGTTTGAACTGTTGTAATTTTGACGTTAATGGCCAGAAAAAAGACGAGTGTCGAAAAGTACTAATTGAGCCCTTTCATCTGATAACCCGCATAACCATGTTCTGTAAAAAGAAAATTTACACCGTCCTTTCGCATGAATGGGGAACCCCCCTTAAAATTCGACATAAAATAGCGCCACTCGCTGCATGTAAAGGGACATACAGACCACATATTCTCCCCAAATTTCGTAACAATCGGTTCAGTCGTTTCTGAGTAAATCAGGTGTGACAGATAGACAGACAGACATTGAGCCGATTTTAATAAGGTTTTGTGTTTCACACAGAACATTAAAAAGGGCCCGGGGAGAAGTAGATTCCTCATAAATGCATGACTTTAAAAGCAGTAAATTCGCGCGAAATTTCAAAGCTTAGACTGCTATTACTTTGGCGTTAATTACCAGATTTCTATGATATTTGTCATGTGTATTCTAAATTTGCATTTGCCCCATTAGTATGTAGCACAAAATATGCATACACTATAGTATGCGAAAATATCCACTTTCAAGTGATATTGACATTCATAGTCTTGAATTTGCAGAGAACCGACAGCTTTGACCTGTTATAACTTTGTAAGCAATAGTGCGATTTTCACCAAATTTGGTAGGATCATGCTCTATGCTATAGCCTATATTCCTACAATTTCGTGGTTCTAGGGTGAACTTAAGAGAGGTTTTCCTGTAAATTACTAAAAATTATAGTAATGTACTATTATTAACTATATTTGAGCAGGTATCGGTATAGAGGGTATTTCGGAGCCTAGGCACCATATAGTGGCAGCCCTTTGATTTTTTCAAGAACCCCCCTTAAATTCGACTTAAAAGGATGTAACTCACTATATGCGTGAGCGTTCACAGTTACCGCTTTCTACCAAATTTGGTGTCAATCGCTACAACCGTCTCTGAAAAATGCGTGTGACGGACAGACAGACAGATAGACAGACAGTAAACCGATTTTGATAAACACAAAACCTTAAAAATGGGTCCTGTCTCATTTTGATTTCGCGCATTTAACAATCTACGTCAATACTAATATCAGGTTCGGAAAGTACTAATTGACACCTTTCGTTTGGTGCCCCACATAACTATATTCGATGAAAGAAAATTTTACTTAATAAGGTTTTCTTTTACGCAAAACCTTAAAAATGACAGCAGATAAATATATAGTAGGTTCTTAAAGCAATGAAACAATAAATAAAAAACCCATGCTTGAATTGGCCATCTGGAGGGTTCTCTGCTGTGACATATGAAGCTGCTGCGCACCTCTCGGCTATGAATAAAATAAGCGCACTAATTGTATTCGCCATCCCTTCATTGGCACATACATACGGAATATTGCCATGGACAAAAACCGGTCTGGAAAACATTCAGTGGTAGATAAGGACTATTATGCTCGAATTCATCACCCAAGTTCGGCTGAGGAGCAGATGAAGCTGCCTCGTGACGTCAGAAGTGGGACGTAGTGACTTTGCAGTACAACTTTACCATCAAGTTGACTACTACACACTTACTTTTTACAGCAAAGAGCAGACGAGCCACTTGCATTCGGCAGATTGTGAATTGACTCCACTTAACTTGAAGAATCGATCTTTCAACCCTTTGAGTGGGGTGAAGTCAGACCAAGAGGGAACACGTGAATTGCCTGTGACCGTCATTTGTCGATTTGTACTTGTCGAATACATGGCTGTGTGTTGTGGAGCTCTTCGCTGGGACGCCTGCATTTACCTGTACCACTCAGCATAGCGCAGTCGCCAGCTGGGCTTATGAAAAGCTGATAATTAAAGAGCGGGTGGAGAACGAACAAGTATATACAAGCACGGGCTGATCATGGGAACATATCCAGTTTATTAATACGAGCCACACTCAGTACGCGAAAACTCAGCTTACAGTATGTAATGGGACCGGCAACTTCTTACTGATCGCAATATACCCCACAACAACCCTGACGTGCTGTTAGTTGACAAGACGGTTTGCTCCTCGTATATTATTGGTGTTGGCATCTCCCATAATAGCAACATTGAACGGAAATACTTGGAAGGAAAGATTAGAAACTCAAAGAAATTTGGCATCTAGAGAGGGGGTGGTTGTAGTTTCGATAATATTATTAGCTACAGGTATTTTGCGTAAATCGCTTACGGCTTCCCTTGATGTCCTTGTACACAAACAGAGTCCAGTTCAAACCATCCAGAAATACACCGCTCTAAAAACGTTCTCGATTTTGCGGCGAGTTTTCGACGAGTCTCCCGCTAACCTACCACCACCACCGGAGTGCTATATATTTTAGGTAGGTAGGATCGTCAGAGCCTAACTGCTTGAAATTTAATGCTAGTATTAGGTAAAATCTGGCATCCGTCGGGAATAAATAAAGAATAAAAGAAATTAAAAGAATAAAGAACAAAATGAATAAGAGTTTCAGCGAAATTACGTTAACCAACTGATTATCTAGCTGAGACCTTCATCCCCCAGGCTGAGGAAGGAATTCCCAATTTCAATGGAACATTGATTATATATACTGCCAAAATTCATTGTTATTTTACTGAAATTTTCGCTTTTCTCTGTCAGCTTTTGATTTAGCTTTATTGTTAAATAATACTTAATTACGCATAAGATTCCGAAGAGAACATTGATTAACCTAAGCATTTCTTGCATAGAAATGTATAATTGTTTATCCCTGTTTTACTCCGCACAGATTGTGAAGTTTGTCCTGTTAATCGGCAGACAACCCATCCAATACGAACTTTTCCGGCCACCAATATCTACGCTGCCTCCGCTGGTACTCGTATCGTGGCCGTTTAAGTATTTCTACGGAGGAAGCCGTCCATGTGGCCCAATGCATCGCCAAAGCATGTGACGCGTCCATGCCTAGGAAGTGCTCATTCCCCAGTAGAAGATCAAACTATTAGTGGAATGGTAAACTCATCAGCCTTCGACCAGCTTGCTACTGAGCCTGAAGAGCGGCTCAGAGAACGGTTGATAGATTTGATCAGCGGCAACATCAGTGCGCCTATAAGGTAGCTCGCAAAACCCTCAAGCTCGCTATCTAGCGAAGAGAAAATACTTTAAGGAGCTTTGCTCAGAAACGGACGTAAACCCATGGGGCAGTGCTTTTAGAATCGTGATGGGACGATTGAGAGGCTATTCATCTCCGCAGATTATATGTCCTACCCTCTTGCTGAAGATCATCCAGGAGTTATTCTCTAGTAAGAGGAGTGGACCAACCCATTCCAACCACTTCTGAACGTGACGACATTTCTGCCAGTCACCAGAGACGAGCTACTGGAAATCTGCAGCAGAATAGGAGACAATAAAGCGCCAGGTCTGGACGGAGTACCGAATAAGGATCTTAAGCTTGCTCTGAAATCCCGGCTGGACATGTTCGCTGAATTGTTCGAAGCGTGCATGTCCGTGCATGTCATCCACTGCAAGTATGGCCCTGGCCAGGATGATGCCGAACGTGGGAGGGCCACGGTATACCTCTAGGTTGCTTATAGCCAGGGTGGTAACCTCAATCATGCTCTATGCGACCCCAGTTTGGAGAGAGACGGTGCGGATCAGTTAACACTAACAAACTGGGTGCAGTCTACAGGAGGACAGCCCTGAGGGTATGCTCTGCTTTAAGAACTGTCTCAGATGATGCAGGATTCGTCATCACTGGAATGATGCCGATTGACATATTAGCAGATGAGAAGGCTAACATATACAATGCGAAGCCAATTTCTCCCTTATCGAAGATGAAGAACGCTGAGAGGGAGAGATCCATAAATAGGTGACAAGAGCGGTGGGAATGCTTCTCACGGGGCTCGGAGGATATCGCCAATACGTACACAGGTTTATTAAATTGGAGATTTCAACCGACTGTCCAAATTGCGTGTGCAGAGGACCTAGAGCGCGTATTCCTCCACTGTCCGCGATTTGTGGAAGAAAAGAGGAATCTAGAGGAGACTCAACAAACTGCGAAAGGCAAAGGAGAGGAGAAAAGGGCGGTCACATACACCGCGTATAGAAGAAAGGTAACAGCTAGAATGAGTTGACTCCGCTCCGTGATGTAATACTTTATGGTGGATCTGCCGGGCAGGGATGGAGTCGGGCTTCGTTTTAGTAGGTAAAAATCCCAATCACTGGTGTGCCCAGATCAGTGTCTCTCGAAGATATCCACCTCCTCAAAAAAAAAACAAGGCTGGCAGGCAGTAAATCTCTTTTAATCAGGTTTTGTTTTACACAAAACTAAAAGAAATCACTAGTTTTTTCGATTTTAAATTTTTTTCTTTCCATTACTAAGGTAATATTTTGCATTGGTCGAGAAGGTTGAATGTTGCAACCATGCGGAAGAACAATGTATCTCTCGACTCGGTGCCCGACATGTGTGTGTGTGTTTGTTTGAGGTGGGGGAGAGGCAAAGTCTCTGAGCACTCAGACCTTAGTGATCCATTGCACTCGATTCCCCCGTCTAACGGAATATCCCCGATTCGTTTATGAATCACAGGATTTCCGTTAGTGTATGTGATACTATCGGCTGCAGTTGGAGCACATCAGCACCAAAAATCTGACGTCTGCGTCCGTAAGCGGGGCACTCACATAGAAAATGTTCCGTAGATTCCGCTTTCTCTTTACAGGATGGACACGTATCACCTTCGATAATTCCTATTTTGAACATATGCCCAGCTAGTGGATTATGGCCTGTCAGAATGCCAACTTTTGTAAGTCTTTCTGCTTTTCGACAGGATAAACTTTGCAGTATCTTTGTTTTGTTCTGACAGGAAGAGTTTGGTCTGTCTAGCAGCATTAAAGCTTCGCCACCTGTCATTGTCGGAAGCTTGTTCCTAGTTTTAGATAGCAGCATCAGTCAATGCTACCGACACCCCAATTGCTGGTTCCAGTCCGGGCATGGGGAAAGTTGAAGCCTCTTTTGCGAAGGCATCCGAGATTTCATTTCCCTCTTCACCACAGTGACCAGGTACCCAGAGTAAATCTACCGTATTAAATCTAGAAACAGAATTCAATCGGTTTCTACATTCCTGAACGATTTTGGAAGTGATCAAAGTACTACTCAACGCCCTCAATGCAGCTTGACTATCGCTACAGATTGCGATGCGCTTGCCCTTCAACCGCTCGTCAATCATCCAGGTTGTAGCCTTTAGGATCGCATACACTTCAGCCTGAAAGACCGTTGTGTATTGTCCCAAAGGAAAAGCCCACTTCTCGTTTTTATTCGAGGGGTAGACTCCTGCTTCAGAACCGTTTTCTGTCTTTGAGCCATCGGTGTAGAAGACGTCAGTATACCCTGACATGCATTCTTCTGGTTCGTCCCAGTTTTCTCTCCGTTTCAAGATAACATAGTATCTTCTATCAAGCAGATGTAATGATGATCTGAGAATCGGAAGCCATTGCGAAAACTGGATTCAGTTCTCCCAAAGACTCTTCCAATGCCTTGTGCCGTCACGCCCATTGTTTTCCCGTAGATCTAATCGAATTTGTCTATGAGCGGCTCTCATTCCAGTGCTCTGATTAAATAAATCCAAGGGCTGCAAATTGAGTAATGCATTCAGAGCTGCGCCGGATGTGGTACTCATGCCACCGGTGATACCCAGACACATAGTTCTTTGTAGTGTGGCTAGTTTACAGCGAAAACTCTTCTTTTTCACGTTAACCCACCACACTACGGATGCATAAACAAATATCGGCCTAATGATAGCAACATATATCCACATTACTACGTAAGGCCTAAGTCCCCAAGTCGAGGCAAAGGTCCGCCTACACAGCCCATAAGCTCTGAGAGCTCGTTCAGATCCTCGGTCTCGAGGATCTTTCATCAAAGAGATCCTGGTCCCCGACATGTGTGATGATTCTTCTATGCAGGGGCTGGATTCTTGTGAGTGGAATGATTATAGTAAAAGATTGTATGACTAGTTAGGTCATATCTTCAGAAAAAGTGATGGATTCACTGCAAATTATGTATTAGACCAGGATGAAGATTTCCGAGTAGATTAGAGTCAACTTTCACTAGTTATCCTGGCTTACCGTATTAATGAATTACAATATCGGATTTCTTGCTCCTTTTCTTCTGCTAAATCTTTTTAATCCTACAAAAGACATCTTTCATCTGAGGTAGATGTAAACAACGGCTTAACATCAACAATATTCTGTATTATAAGAACCTTACGAAGACGAGAACGATCTGTTGACATTTCGGTTGTAAAATCTAAAACCTTTTGAGAGCTTACCGTATTTAAATTCGTTACTTTATCCAGTTCCGCATTCGTACTACCATGATGATGATGGTGCAGATGATGAGTGGTCAGCATATTGTTCCCGGGGGCTGGTGGTGTGCTCCCAACGATTGAATAAACCATAAAACCGTATTATAATAAACACTCAACACAATTATCGCTTATGGTTGACTGAGAAAATCAAATCGCCACGGGGTAAACACCAACCAGAACTCTATATTGAATCCTTTCCGAAACCCACTCACACGGTCGTTCACAACCTCCGATAACTTCACTTTTTCATTGCATCAACAAATTCAAACGATTAATTCACTTTTCCTCTTCACGTCACGTCGCAACTCCGTGGTACGATATCCTTAATGCTATATGTTTACTTGGCGATATCCCTTAGATCCGAAATTCGGGACGATTTTGTTTATCCTCAAGATTTATTTTCCAACTTACTTTTGAGTTAAATAAACCCGACGGAACAGGACAGAGCGACAACGAAAAACGAATTGAGAAATATAAATTTGATATATCCGCAGGATGGGGTCGGAAGGATGGGAGCATAGACAGGGTAACAAACGTCCTTGGAACATCGCATTCTCCCGATTATACTGATGGAAGTAGCTGCAAATCCATCCAGTAAATGGAATATTTGTGGATTCGTGATTGTAGCCTTCCTGGTGG
Source organism: Hermetia illucens (assembly GCF_905115235.1). Taxonomy (NCBI): domain Eukaryota; kingdom Metazoa; phylum Arthropoda; class Insecta; order Diptera; family Stratiomyidae; genus Hermetia; species Hermetia illucens. The sequence continues at coordinate 164,506,839 of NC_051849.1, read as the reverse complement.
TAAGTGGCAAGTTTTTCTACAAGGAGGATTTAAATTTGGGGTTAATGGATATTTTAAAGCTACCCAAATAAAATCAAAAAAGACAACGATAAGAGGATACTGATTGAAAGGATTTATAACGCGTCCTTTGGGATACGAGGATGATTTAAAGTGGACTTAAATTCTTCAGCAGAGTTTCACTTTAAATTATTGAAATTTGCAGCTTCCAGCTGTCGTGTTCTAGAATTTTTCCTTGGAAGATTGTATCCTACTTGGTATCGTACGGAAATAGTAAAAAAATTCTAAATATTGCCAAGAGATAAGTATATTTCCAGCAAAACTGAGTTCAGAACAATTTTTATGACTGTAAACTGGCAATAACCTTCACTTGTCGCATGAAATTTTCAGCAAACTAACATTCCATCTTTGAGCGAGCTCAGCATCAGCCAAAGAACATCCTCCATAAGGAGGAAAATCAAATTTATCTTTGCACATGAGAAGAGATGGAAAAAAATCAGTGTCTGCTACGGGACCAAAACCGACGACCGACATTTAGAGCTGGCAGCTGCCAAACGAAAGGAAGGCGCGCTTGCTGGAAGTCGCTCTTTTTCGCATGGATATGACAGCAGAATTGGAAAAGAGAAGGCTGGCTTGGACAGGAAAGATGCTCCACAGATATAACCCAAACATTGAGACGTACATTGAAGGCAATGACGATGGAAACGACGACAACAACCCCCACGATGATGAATAGAAAGGAAAAGTTTCCGGATGACAGGAAATTCAAAGACGAATATCCGAATTCCGAGTTTCGGTTCGGAAGGGGATACTCGGCATTCCTATCCAATTTCTAAGTTTCTTATCAATTATTCGAATTAGGCAAGAAAGGTAAGTTCGGTTTTTAAGTTGTTCGAGTTGGGAAAGATACACGTTTTAAAAGGAAGGTATCCCTCTGGAGGGAGTTTGACATTCAATTGAGTTACTGGGGGAAACATTGGGTCACATAATTCGATTTTCAGAATCATGCAGACATACGAATTTAGCAGAGTAAATTTTTATAGAATGAATACGATTAGTTGATTGAATTTTTCTTTAAAGTTTATCGAAAACGAACCATTAAAGCCTGTTCAATGTCAGTTTGTCAACCACAGTCAATCAGTTGAAAAGTACGTGAAAAAAATTTGAGCTTAGAAATGTATATGTAACAAGTGAAAGGCTAGGGCAGAATCTTCTTGTAATGATGCTGGGGAGCACTAATCCACACAGCAGTAAGGGCCAGGGTTTCTAAGAGGGAAGCAAACTTACGAAAATTGCTGACACTACCATTTCAGCTACATATTGCTTAAGCAACAATTTGATCATAGATCTGTGAGTTCCAAGTGTGTGACATTCTTCTGGATGATAAAACCTTTCTTCTTCGGGATTTTCCTTGATTGAACGGTTTTAATTCATGTCATGTGTAGAAATGTTCTCTGTGCCTTTGGGTGATATTTACCTGGCGTACTTTAGCAAAAATGACTCGAGTGCGCAGCTAAGTTCAGTACTGAGCGAAGTTTCGATCTTCGCTCCACTTACTCTACCTCGATTTTGACAAGGCAACAGAGAGGGTACCTGTAGTGTTTTACTTAGCGTGTTACGACGAATCAATATGACTACCCAATCATTGCTACTACTGACTATGGTGGATGTTACTCGATGTATTGACCATGCTAGATCCGCTTTTACTTGTTTTTGCAAAAGTGAAGTGATCAATATGAAGTTCAGTTTGTTCCACCCCTCGGACATTACAGTAGATAGGTCGTATCCTAAGGAAAAGTGAGAACTTCATTTCTGTCCATGTCATAGCACACATAGTAGCCATAATGTGGCGTTTAACCAAATTGGGGGTACTGACTTTATGATGCTCTCAAGAACTGGGCCAGTCCACAATGGCCACATAGTGAATTCTGCAAAAAGATTAGCCTCTAGATCGACAATGGGTTCAATTGGCATAGAAATTAAAGGTAAGAAATCCTGTTTAATATCGTAAATTTAGGGATTGAATTAATGAACAGTGTTCTGTGTTTCTGAAAGAATTATCTTCCCAGAAAATGCTCGATTTCATTTAAATAGGTATTCCAAAAACTAATTGTTTGTTTTGAGTTTCAGAAAATCCAAGAGTAAGTATATGGTTCGGTTTCTGGATAGGATCTGGGTCATAGAAATCTGGGACGAATGTTCATCCCAAATCATATGCGCCGCTAAAAGCAGCCCAATTAACCTAGTTTTGTTAAATAATTTATCCCAGATCCCACGAAAAATGTCCGGGTCCGAGGCAATCCAATTTCTGTCAGTTTCTTGATGGACCTGGGCCGAGCAAAATTGAAACGCACTTCTAAGAAGAGGAGGCAGGTGTTGAGGTTATTGCCGATGGAGTTGGAGATAGTTTTTGTAGCTTATATTGAATGATGTGGAAGTGAAACACCACAAAGCACAAGAAAAAGCATCTTTTTTGAAACACGTCCAATTTTGCAAACAGGTGACGTCAACTATTTAACAAGATCGTATGGCTTAACATCATTGGATATTTCCGTCTAGGGCCATATGAAAGGTAATATTACTACAAATAACTCAACTGTTCTAAGCCAACATTAAATGGGCTACCCGCAAGATGGAGTAATAACTTCACGAAAACATACTCCTTGTTAAAAGGGATCGTCTATAAAATGTGTTTCTCATTTAATACAAAATTTGTATTCCTTGCAAGATTGAAAAAGAAAGTTGTTGCTAAATACGACAAAATGGAACAAATCGGAAGCAAAATGCCGATTTTAATCTTCGAGGTCAATTATTGGATGTTGAATAATTGGAAATAACAACGAAGAGAAATCAGTAGGGACCCAAATGTAGGATGTCGACTAGAGTTGCTCAAATTATGAAGAAAACTAATTAACTTTAAAAACATTTTTTCCGTTGAAAATATTTCAAGGAAGCTACGTGAATTAACTCGAGTAAAGAGACCATTGCGGTCTAAAGGCTCATAGGCTATGCGTCTCCGCCACCTTGTGTATGTGAATTAGCAGCATATTGTTTTTATACTTTCACTAAACACCACAGGTAAACACGCCACTGAGCAGTAGCGACCGGTTTTTCCGAAAAACAAAAGTCGAAAAACACAATAGTTTAAATAGTCATCCCATTACCGTCTCCTCTTTAGCCTTTGTCTCGTTCGGTAGCAGGGTGGGGTCAACTGGATCGGATTTGCCACTTCCTTCGGCCATATATATGTATACAAATATGTATATACCATTTTTCTAGTTATCAAAAATATTTGCGACACAAAAGGGGGGATCGCAAAATTCGAATCTATTCCGACAATTTTGTTGCTGAAACTTGGGCGACTATACGAAGTATTCCCAATGGGTGTGTCAGGGCATTCGAATATCGCTGGCAATGAGGAAGCTGCGAGTCAAGCTATGGATCTCGATCTCAAATGGTGGAGCCAGAGTAAGCATTTGGCATCCAGTCAACTAATGTCAAGTCTGCTTTGCCAGAAAAAAATGCAAGATTCAAGCAATATAATGGTGAAGTTTGAATTCGTACCGGCAAGCGAACCCGGCACCTCAAAAGCGGCATTTTTATTGATCCTTAAAAAGTGGGATATGAAAGCCTTGATAGTGCTTTTAAAGGGGCACTGCTTTCTAAACTACGACATGACAAAATGGGGCGATATTCTCGTTTATTTACATAAATTCAATGTGAGGAATAGATCTGACGACCCTGGACTTTGCATGCAGCTGCCTGGCCTCTTAAGATTTCAGACGAAGATACGGTAAGGCGTTCTTCAAGAATGCCGATGGATTCGTAAAAGTCGGAGAACACCACCTGCGCTAGGTGTATCGACAGACAGTTTTAGGGGATAGTTAAACAGGCCTAACAAAAGGCCAGAGGGCTTGAAGTTGTGGCTCCCCGCACCTAAGTAAACAATAAATAAACTTTCGTCAGCGCAGATCACATCTTTCATTCGGATTTTCAGGATGAGTGCATTTTTTCTTCATTTTAGGCATAATCGCAGCGCGTTATACCAATGACCTGATGCAACATCTTTGTTTCTATGAACTCGAGACAGTGTAAATTGCCTTTGAAAGGTTTGCTTTTGTAATTTCTCAGCAGGTAACCATCAAATTTTTAGTTATATCCACATTTGATTGTCAATCGGATCAAACAGAAAAAGTGATTAAATACTTTTATTTCAAAGGTTTAACACCAAAACAGATTTAAGTTGAGGCTGAGGCGAGGTTCATAGCACATCTATCCATATTTTTGAAACCATTGGGTAAACAGGTTTAATTTTAAATTTTCACATCGTCCGGGACGCCCGGTGGAAGTGACTACTCCAGAAGTAATTGGCAAAATCCATGATATGGGTTAAAACGATTAACGATGCACAAAATAATTGAGACCACAGGCATATCAACAGTGTGTTCGATATTGCACGAAAAATATGGTGAGATGAAAATTTTTTCAGGACAAACGAAGGGAAAAGTGTGTAGAGATAAAAAGAGATCATGTCCGAAAACAGAAATGAAAATTTCCTAAAATATTTCATTTTTTCATCTTTTCTAAGAACTTATTGAAGAACCCCCAAATCTACTTGGTTATCCGGCGACCGACTGCATGTCTACAGACGTTATCCAAACAGCGAGACATAAAACACAGAATTAAGGTTGATAAAATTGGCGACAATAATTATCACGTTGATGGCAGGATAAGTCTTTGCAATGATATTGTAGTGATGAGCCGTATGCCATTATAAGCTCTGATAATGTCACGTTTGGGAGAGTAACTGGATAACATAGGTGACTAATAGCACAGTACATTTTCGAAACACACAATATTTAATTACGGAACTTAAGGTAAGATTAATTCTTGTTCAGTTGATTAGGTAGGACCATGTTTTAATCAGATTAACTATTTAATAATGAACAATAAAACCGGAGGATATATGAACCCTTCGTAACTCGTAATTTTCGAGCACAAAAAAGGACATTTCCAGTGTTGAAAAAATAAATGTTCTTTGTGTATTCGTTGGGAAATAGATTTTTGCTACTAGTTCGAAGTTCGTTGCATAATAATATTTTTTTTTTAAATGCAATGTCATAGCGCCATATAGTGCAAATTCTTTTAAAAAAGTTTTTTTCCGCAACTTACATGATAGCGAAGCAGCGCTGAAAACTATCTTGAAGAAGGAACCAGTTTAAAAACCTGCTGACTTTGCTTAAGCATACAAAATCTGTTACAAAAAAACTGTTGAGTTGAAAAGCTCCGGAAACTGGCCCGCTCTCGGCTTGCAAAAAACTTCTGGATGATCCCGTAAACATCCTAGGACAAGTGCTGTACAATTAACTTGAATTCAAAGAACTCGTTTGAACTAGATAAATTAGAATATCGGCTTTAAGGAAATCCTTAACAGATCCCGTTCGTAAAGTAAGGAAGTTTACAAATCAGGGAAATCTGCGTCCCTAGAGACTTGCCAATCACAACCTACCACAGGAATATCAAATTGGTGGACTTCGGCGCAAAACCGGGATGTGTGGAGTACCTTACTAAGACATTCCTAGACCGTATACCGGTTGTTGCGCCGTTGATTATGATGATGAGTTTTGCGAACGAGCTCCTGGGGTTCATAATCGCCGGTAGGCTTGAAATTCGAGTAGCTGAGTGTCTTTATTCATTATTATTATTTCATGAATCAGTTTGATGACTGCATAGACGTCAAGTCAAATATACTTTCGGAAGCAGAAAGTATTGTTCATTAGTGCGTCAAGGGGTTGTACAAGCTGAAAAAGTTGGACAATACTCTCTGACTGCTGTCACCCAATATTAAAATTGAATTTGACAGAGTAAAAATTCAGAGTTAATCATAAACTTGAAACATACAAAAAAATATTTTTGTTTAATTCTCATTATTAGCAACCAGGTTGACACCCCCAAAAGTGCCAAGCTTGAAACAGGATATCCAAAATAACTTTCAAAGTCCGAAGTTTGGAATGCAACAAATTTGCACAAAAGTGACAAAGTTGACCTATTATAACTCTGTCAGTCCAAAAATATAAAAAAAAATATTTGTAAGGAATATGGCTAGTTTCCGAGAGCGGCTTCCTGAATTAACTGATCCTTTTCGGACCTCTGCACTTCTTCCCTTTGCAACCAATGTAAAAACACAAAAATAGCCTCAGAGAGTACTATTCGAACCTTTTAATTTGATACCCACATGCTATATTGAATGAAAAAAATGTTACACCCCGTTTTTGCATGTATGCGGGCTCCCTTTAATTCAACGTGCGATTATGTTACTCACGGCATGCAAGGGGATTCACAATTCCCACCTTTCTACCGAATTTCTTATCAATTCGGGTAACCACCATAGGTGTGATCGATAGACACAATACCACACTTTTTTTTAAAATAAGTCGGGAAATTGGAAGCTGGACGCTTCAGGTATGAAAGCTTTTGTGTACTGCTTTTATAAAAACATTTGAGTGGACATTTGTCATATTGGCAGTAATATATGCATATGTTATATGATAATATTCACTTTTGAGTGAAACTGCCATTCAAAGTCTTGAATTTGCGCAGAAGCGACAACTTTGACATATTATAACTTTGTAAATAATAGTCCAAATTATCAAACTTAATAGGATCATGCTCTATGTAACAGCTTGCATTGCTGCAAAATTACTAAAAGTCATAGTAATATAATATTATAACCTTATTTGAACAGATACCAGTATGGAGGCAGGCATCATAAAGTGGCAACTTCTTAATTTGTTTGAGATTTTTCGATTGGGTAGTTTCTGAGAATGGGTCCGTGAAAGAAAGGATCATTTTCTACCTCCTGCACTCTCACCCTCACCAACAAATGTCAAAACTAAGGCCGGCTGCGGAAAATACTAACCAAGACTTTTCGTTATCAATATATATACTGAAAAAAACTTACACTCCCCTTTTATAAGTATGAGGGCCCTTCCCTAAAGTCGAGGTAGAATAATGTAACTCACTGTATGTATGAGCGTGCATAGCTTCCACTTTTCCACCAAATTTGGTGTCAATCTCTATAACCGTTTCTGGGAAAAATGCGTGTGACAGAGAGACAGACAGTAAGCCGATTTTAGTGAGGTTTTGTTTCACACAAAATCTTAAAAATCGGTGTTTTTCGGTAGTTTTTTGAAATCTAAAATGTTTCACGATTTTTTTTTGCGAATTAGATAGATGGATAGAATAGAAAGCATTAAGACCTAAGATTGATTGAGTAGATCCTGGGATTAATCGAGAAAATGCATTTAACATTTTTTACGTTTTGTTCGTTGAATATCTTGGAATCGAGTTTTTCTCTTACAATTTATTAATTTGCTATTCTTGGACTACATAAAAATAGGCCTTCTTCTATGTAAGTCAGTAAGTAGAAAAATTTCATATTTTAGAAATAGGAATCTGGAGAATATCAACTACCAATAAGCTTTCATAACACCATTTATTTGACGGCTTTGAGAAGTGAAGATTTTTAGTAATAGAGAAAAATAGGAATATTTTAAATCGCATTTTTTTTTCATAGATTAAGAACTATCATTTTTACTAGCAAGTTAGCCGTTTCATTGCCGATAACTGTATATCTGCCAACAAAATTAGAGGATTCTGTCCGAAATAAAAGGTAACCGAACTAGAGAGCAGAAGAGTATGGGAAAATTGATTGTATTGTGCTCCATAATTAGGATAGGATATTAGGTAAATTTATTCCACCCTTCACAAAAAGGCCGTCCCCTATCTTAAGGTTGAAGTGCGGCTCACATAAACCCCAATAACTCAAAGTAGTTTTTGGCTAGTTTATCTATAGAAAGCTACCCAGTTCTTTGTGCTAATAGACTAATCCTCCCATCTGATGCGTATTGTGTACGACTTGGCATTGATCGATACTCAAAGTGACTACTGGAACAACCGTTTGAAGAAGGAGGGGTTACAGAAAGCTAGAAAACTGAAAAGGAAATATACAGCGTGCGATCCGTAATTATTTGGCTGATTTTCTATGGACGAGACAGAGCGACGAAGGGAGATTCGATTGGGTAAGCATGGTGAGGGGGAGCCTTCACAAGCAGAGCGCGACTTAAGCAGCAATCCGCGGGACTTTGCAGAGTGGTACACACGATTTTTGTGTACAGCCACGCTCACCATAAAATGGATTTTCAATAAGGGCTAAAGAGATAAGTTTTGCTTCAAACCTGAGAAAATCGTTAAGCAAATCTTCGACCATGTGCCGTTCAAGCGTTTTCGAATGGCACAAGTTGTTCTGAGAAGGAATGAACTTTTATAACAGTGCCAGCCACTCGTCAACACTAAGGGTTATCGCAAAAGTCAAACCAGGTCAGGAGGTCAAAGGATTTCGGGACACTGTTCGTCTATTATCGATTCGCTTCAATTAGTGAGAAGTTAAGGGTTTTCTATGCGAAAACATCATTGCACCAAGTTTGCGCGAGTGTGTGCGAAGTTTATCCCAAGAATTTTGGGTATTGTACAAAAAGGGAATCGTTTGTAAATTTCAGCAGACATTTTAATTTCCCTCTCTAAAATGATTACCGTAGATTGATCCTGACGTTCGCAGTATGACCCGAAAACGAAACGTTAAAGTGAGGAACGTAACCCAATAAATTTTCCTCGTTTGAAAAAGCCCGGATAAGTAATCTACAGGTTACAAACAGGCTCCTCGTCTTTTGTGATCATAGTGATGTCATACACAGTTTCATGCGAAAGCATTCGGTCGGTTGTGAAACTTCGCCAGTTCGTGAAACATCCACCACAAAAAAGGGTCGTACTACCCACTGGCCACTTTGGCTCATCTTTTCCTGCCCCCTACAACCAAGGCTCCACCGAAGTGCTTTCTCTTCCCTCGCCTGGAAGTGGTCATGCCGAGACACCGATTCGATTCATTCGATTCGATTATGCGAATCGAATGAATGAAGGTCTGGTGTTAGTGTCATTTGTTGCATTGCATAGTTGTGCGGCCACAGGGTTGTGAGCACATGGCTACGAGTACGTGACATTGCACAGCTGTCTATAGTTTATCACATGGGATAGGAAAGCATACACAAGAAAACTATCTAATCGTTATCCCTACCTAACAGATACTCAATGACATTTCATGCCCCTTAGTCACTTGATTTGCTTCTCCTAGCTCCATTCTTCTAAAGTTTGAGGTATTCAAAAGATAGACTAGCTTAACAGGATCAGTATTTCATTAGTCTCCCATAAACTAATCCAGCAAAAATGGACTAATGGGAAACTGATGGACTAGCGTATTAGTATAAAAAAGACGACAAAGAAAGAGCCTTTGTCGAATGGATCTAAAATCCAAACCATTCGGAAGTCATATTTCAACCAACAACACAATGGCAACTGCATTCCACTTAGCTAATCATCAGTCTAATCTTCGAAACCATTTTCATTAAAAATTTATTTATTCATCAATCCATCAGTTATTGCATAAAAATACTCTAGACGATCAGTTTGTCATTTGTCAATTAAGGCCAGCCATTCAATGAATGGTTGGCAAAGCTTTGATCGAGTTACAAAAAGAGGAAAATTCTTATAAACAGTCACACGCTTCTTAGCACCATAATGTTCTCAGAAATATATTGTATATTTTTGATACATTTTTGAATTTTTCCTGCAATTTTTTTCAATAAATGATAGTCACATTCTAAAAGTTATTAAAGACCTATAGCGAATTTTGGTTATCAGTAAGCAATTACAGGTTTCACCTCTATTTTGTCTAGGGTGAGATGAGTACACTTATGAATCACAGCATTTTCTTCTTGAAAATAGCATAGTAAATACTACAAACTGTAGTAATACAGACTTAACTACGGCTTTTATTTTGAGAGAAATAGGGAGGGACGTTCAGAATATATATAAACAGCTTATGATTAAATACAAATAATCCATCCTTTACTAAATATTTTTTTGAAAATATGAATATTTCACTGACTTCTTGTCGCCGTCCTCAGCGCTTCAGTTTGAGTCTTTCGATGTTCCATAAATATCAAGCCTTTTGGCAACGTCTAACTTCTTTGTATCTCTTACTCCTCTTGGAAACCATGTGATTATTTAGGACGATATGTTCCGCCACCTTCAATCTGAAGACGGGCGCACCCTTTTTTCTCCTACTTCCTCCAGGTGCTCTCCAAAACGTGTTTCCACCGTCGTTTTAGTTTGTCCGATGTATAATTTTCTTCAATCTGCGTAGGAAATTTCGTATATCCCGGATTTGGCTATTTGATCGGTTGGATCCTTGGTCGACCCTGAAAAAGTTTTAAATTGGTTGTTCCTGCTGCTGAAAACAATGCTAAAACATGTTTCCTTCCTTAGATGTTTCAGCGAAAGCGAAATTTCCTTGAATTTCAAAGCTATTTTCTGTCTGGGCTGTTGATCCGGAGTCAGCTTGGCGAGCGCTCGCCGTTGAAGCATGCTCGCTCGTGTGCTGATGAAGCAGCTCGTGGTCCGGTCGGTCAGTGAGGCAACCTCAAAAATATGCTTCATCACGCCCTCGCAGGAAATGGGAAGAGTTAGCATTGGGTGGAACATGTGTCTGAATGAGTCGACTTTATTCTATTGAGCATGGTTGGAAGTGGTGGGTCCTGTAGATCTCCACGTTTAACTTCTTTCGCTTTCTCCCGAACAGTGGGTTCAGAAAAAATAATTCACCTTCCTTTTCCACCTCCATTGCGAACTCGAAACTGGGGTGCAGAATATTAAGGAACGGATGCGACGGTTTTCACTTTGAAGGTAGGGGAACATATCATCCGAAGTAACCCCATGCTTCCTAGGGAGAACATAAGGTTGGTGAGGCACGTAAGAAATGCATGAAGTAAGACGTGGCCTATCTGGAAGTCTGGAAATTTATGAAACACCGCAAGATAAACTCCCCAATAGGAGGAAGGCGACGTTAGTTGCAGAGCGTTACTAAAACGCTCTAAACTGATTTCATTAAACTTATTACTCCCTTTTTATAAATAGATAGAAAAGTGCTTTTTACTAAATAATAATATTCGTTGCACTTCATTCAAGACCGTAGCGGTACATTGCATTGCGCTCGCCTGAGATTATTACCCTAATTTGACTCAGGTACTCATTCGCGGCTGACTCGACTGGTATCCGACGTCAAATCACGATACAAACCCCACTGCCACCAGTGAGATTTGAACCGCGACCTTCAGTATGACAGCCACGTGTTCTAACGACTCAGCTATCCGGACAGTCGACTAAAACGAAGGTCAGTAATGCATCCCTATTTTAATATGACAATCAGTTTACAGAATTCAGCTTAAAGTGGTTTTTAAGCTCCGGAAGCGTTTGTGAATTTTTTGTGCACTTGAGTGTAAGAGGATGCCATTTGCACTTATGTGATGCTCCAAGAGCACACTAATTTCGGCGTTGTTAATAATAGTAGGATTTCTTTTAAATTTCCGAGAATCGTGCTCCATATTGTGACGTGTTTTAAGATGAACATAAGGGAGGAGAGTTGCATGATGTGATATCATGTCCCTTTTTGCAAAAAGTGGTATTATAAAGTAATATCAAAAACATCACTCTCCTTAGTAATAGTGTTATGGGCAATGTGAGTAAGCCAAATTTATCGCTTTTAAAGCATCAAGTAAGAAGGAGCTATCTAAATACTCTCATGCTTATAGGGATGCTACTGTAGATGGGATAGTTCGTCAGACTTAGTTGAACTGATGACTTATTAGTCGATATGATAGTTTACAGGGGTTGCGTTTGAAGCATGTCATGCTAGGCATACTTTTGATATAGCTAAGCCATCAGCGACAACCACAAACTCCATAGAGATTCTTTGTAACAGACGAGTTTACGAGGGGATAACAATGTGAATTAAAATGCAAGATGCAGTCATGTTTTTCCCCCTCTTTAATTCACTTTGTTCTGAAATCCAGCTACCCTCGGTAGAGGTCAAGATTAAATCCTCAACGAGATTCTAGTAGCAGGAAAAGAATTTTTTGTGCAGCTGCAGATATAACGAATCTAACATAGTGAAACAATATGTATATCCCGATCAATTGTTAGCAAAACAGATCCACTACGTCGTTCAAAAAGGAACCTTTGGTTTTACCAAGTTTCGCTATAGGGGGGGGGGGGGGGAGAATTGCAAAAACTCGATATAACTTTTCCAAACTCCATGAATCCAGGTGGAAACTGCGCTGAAATACTGAAATACCAAACAAACATTTTCACACCTGGAATTTTATTCACTTTTTAAGTTAGTAAAGTGTAAAGTCAAAATTCAACTTTTCCACTCAAAGCAATTCAACCGAGTGTCATATGCATATGCAATTGCAATTCGACACCGAGTGTCATAAATTTGAGTATTCTTTCAAAGTGAAACAACTGCCTGTTGATCGACAGCAGTTGAAATTATTTTCACGTACGACTCAGTCCGCATTAATGGTTCCGCAGTTTCGTACCCTTTTATTGATCTCACATTAAATTTCACTGCACCATGCCATAATCAGGAGATATATACTCTCATACATGGCAATGCATACCCATATGGATTCACATATAGTGACAGCGATGTAGTAGCGAATTATTTATACGCGGTGCACCTTACTCCATTGGGTTTTTTTTAATATTTTGCATAAACATTTTGATGATGGGAGTCTCATTACATTGAGTGTTTTCAGCATGCAAATTGTAAAGTGTAGCCTTCTGCAGTGGGATACCAGCCTTAGATTTTGAGGTAAAGAGGGAATAGTCGACACTTGTCAGATTAAGTGAAAGATTCTATGGGAGCATCAATCCGCTGTGGAAATAAATTCATTACTCTCGTTCTGATATTCTAAAAAATCTAGAAATTTTGTATATTAAAATGTTTAGCTATTCAGCGCCCAATGTGGGGTGGTTTTAAAATTTATGCCTATCTTAAAATCTTTCCTCAACTACGTCGAGGCTCATGTAAGGTTCAAATAAAAATGCTCAATATAATATTTAAAAGATCTTTAAAAAAATATTCATGGCTCATTATTCCCAAGTCAATCTGAAAATCGCTCTAGGTGACCCAATGTTATCGCTGAAGGCAGTCTAACGCTCGAAAAAGTTCAAGTCCAAGTTACGAATGAATAGAGAGGACTAGTTTGCAATGCAATGTTCGTTGACCGAAAACCACATTGAGGTGAAGTTCCCGACCTAAATCATCCATGGCTCGTTACAGTTCCTGTAACTTCTCGTTCTAGAAAACTCACACACTTCAATCCGAAATTAAAGCAACTCCTCTCATAGCCTTTGATGCACATGGACCGTGAAAAATTCCCAGTAATGGGCTGGCGAGGAAAACCTATGTCAGTGGCACAGGACGTTAATTAATGACTCTATTTCCATCCCGCATTTGGTGCTTTCTAAACACGTATCCAGCACTAATCAACCATAGAGAAACAGCATAAAATACGCCCAACACTTGCAACTCCCGAAAATCACTCACTACGAGTCGCAATGAAAGATTATCATTTTTCACCCTTCGCTTCGTAGTAGGGGTGCGAAATTCCAAAACACGATAAAAAGGACGTTTCTCATCGAACGACGCGCAAACGATAGGAAGCAGCCGAGTCTCGAGGTGTTGTTGGTTACATCCGTCACGAGAAACTGAAGCAATTGGAGGAATCAAAGAATTGTGCTCAGGTTCGAGTTTCACGGGACACAATGCAGATGGAATTCCCTAACAACATTGCCGCTGGTGTTGCCTGACTGGGAGCAGAAAGTCCCGGGAACTTGCAGTAGCACAAGATTTGTCCCCGAATGCAAACAGAAGCTTTGGCGAATGTACACATGGGCGATTGAGGGGTTCAATGAATATTTATTTCCCCTAGATAGAGTCCTTAAAAGCATTTGCGCAGTTTGGTACTATTGTACTGGCTTCATGCATATTGTATTTTAGGTTTTCCCGGTCCAGATTTTGGAAGAAAATTTGAACATTGAGGAATTTTCCAATATTCGTGTTACAGTATAATATAAGTTTTAATAAATTTAACTCCTCATTTAACTTTAATCAACTAGTTGGGATATCCTTTCCTGTCTGGAATTACTGTGAAAGCCTGAATGACACTTGAACCCCGGGATACGCCACCTACAATCTTATGATCGCATCTGTTAAATTATCACACCCTTCCATAGTTCCGGTTAGGTGACAAACAAGTCACATCAGAACATGCTTTGGAATCCCATCTGCCGCATACCAAAATTAATAAAGGATGTTTAAAGAAAAAGTATGCGGCTGCAGTTGAAAAGGGAACAACATGGAAAAATTAGCTGTAAGAAGCCTAATAAAACTTTAGTAAAATTATTATATAAATGGTTAGAAGTTCTATCGAATAGAAAGATTCAAATAATAACTGGCTGCTTTTACAGTTTTGTGTAAAACGAAATCACATTTCGATTTTTCATTATTATTTTTGTGCTGTTGTTAGTATCAAGGCCAGTTGGATGTGCCGTTCGGATATTACCTGCGGAACTATTTGACGATTGGTATTGGCAACTAGCCGATTTTGAAATTTTAATAGAAAGTGGCAGCTTTTCTGTTTCTGTTTCACTGTTCCAATATTTGGCGAATAGTTACTATTGACTGGCAAAGAAAAGAGGCTTAGTTTAGTAGTCACCATGTTCCCAATACTTTCGGATATTTTGGTTGAGGTGTGAAGGCATTTGTTTGTTGATGTAATTTCCGCCGTAGAGAGTGTAAAATGGCAGATACGGTCATATTTGGTGAAGGCGCAATCGCATTTTATTTCGAGGAATTCTCTACGGCTTGATCTTCCTCCGCTAAGAGCTCGTAAAGAAAGAATTACTTCCAGCGAAGTATTCACTTTAAGGTTTTGTGTAAAACAAAATCTTATTAAAAGCTTTTTACTGTCTGTCTGTCCATCTGTCTGTCTTTTCTTGACTGGGGGGAAAACCATGGATACGCATCAAGAATCTAGGAAATGCATGCTGGACTCTTACCGACTAAAACCTCTCATATTTTCTCACACGCTCCCCACCGGATCACCGTTGCGGTATTGAGTCGCGGGGCTGTTCAGTTCTTAGCTGTTCATATGAGCTGCTGCCGCTTTACCTGGCGTCAATTGCAGTAGCTTCCCTTTTATGCCTCCACTGCGTTTCTGCTAGTGAGTTCGTTTCACCATCGCGACTACCGTGTCCCACGCTGTATTTGATTGCACCATGTACCTTATCAGATTTGCCACCGTTAAACGGGGATTTAGCTCTGTTTCAAGATTTCACCTTGATCTTTTAAATCTTGGGCAGGTGAAGAAAATATGTTCTGTATCTTTGGCTGTACCTTCACACGTAGGAAAATCGGGCGATCCATGGAGACCAAGCTTATAGGAGCACATTCTGTACCCACCGTGTTCGGTTAAGAACAGAATCAGATCGCAACTCGTCTCATCGTGGTTCCATATGGTCCATATATTTATGTCTGCGATAAGCCAGTGTTTCCTGATTCTCGTACAAAGGACTTTCCCTATCGGTTAGAATATCTACTGGAATCATCCCCGCAATCACACATGCCGCCTCATAAGATGCTGTTCGGTAGGCGCAACACGTTCCGAGAGCGCATAACCAATATGCAGCTTGAAGCTGTCTGCGATTTTCTCCGAGTTTTATCGCCGACGGCCACATTGGTGCCGCGTAAAAAAACATGGGGCTGACGACTCGTGATAAAAGTAATCGCGACTGTATTTAGGACTGCCTTTATTCGGAAGCATATTTGCCAGTGTTGATAGTCGCCGCTCTCTGACCTGTAAGTTTAAGTGGGGTTTAAAGTTCAACTTGGAGTCGAATGTTACTCCCAGTTTTTTCAGCAGCGGCTGAGCGCATGTGTTCCCCTGTGTTTCTACAGTTTTCTGTTTCCGGTGCTTCGTGAATAGCACCAACTCCGTCTAGCCCGTGTTTTTTAAGACAAGACTTGATCGCTCGTATAGTCTCATTCGCATATTCTCTACTTCGTCGGAGTGATCGAATGTTATGACTACTCCAACGTCATCTGCGAATCCGACGACAACGATTTGCTTAGCTACTGGGAGCCGTAAAATGCCATCATACATTAAGTTCCTCAGCAGAGGGCTCAAAACAGACCCCTGTGGAATTCCAGCCGTTATACATATGTCTTCGGCCCTTCATCCGATTCATAAACTACCTTCCGCTGTTGAAAGTAGTCGAAGATTATATTAAATATATATTTTGGCGTTTGTGCCGATGAAATGGCCCTATCTGACAGAATTGAACGCGTTTTTTATGTCTAGAGTCACCAGTGCGCAGTATTTCCCTTGGTCGTATGTATTTCTGGCAAGCTCAAAAACCAATTTGGTAGCATCAACCGCTGACCGAGCGTTCCGGAAGCTAAACTGCCTTTTTGATAAATAACCACCACTTTCAATTATTGGATATAAATGGTGATAGATTACTTGCTCGAGGACCTTGCCGATTGCATTCCGAAGACAAATAGGGCTAGGATTATCTGTCTTTCCTTCTGTTCGTCTGTGTGTCTGCCTGTCACACGCAGTTTTCCCGAGAACGGTTGTAGCGATTGACACCAAATTTGATGGTGGGTATTGTGACCTCTCACGCATACAGTGAGTTACATAATTCTGCCTCGAATTTAAGGGGGGCAACAGGGCGGGGGGTTTAAATCTGTTTCAACAAATATAGTCATCAAATGAAAGGTCTCGATAAGTACTTTCCGAAACCTTAGTTTTGACATTTTTTGGAAAAGTTGGAAGCGCGGGAGTCGAATGTGATCACTTCTTTCACGGACCCATTCTCAGAAACCACTATACTGAACATCCGGCTCTGAAATACCCTCTATACAGATATCTCTTTAAATGAAGTTAATAATAGTATATTGCTATAATTTATAGTAATTGACTGCATTATAGATTATATAGCATCATCCTACAAAATTTGGTGGAAATCATAGTATTAACAAAGTTATAATAGGTTATAGTTGTCGCTTCTGTACAGATTCAAAGCTTTGAATATCAGTATCACGCGAAAGTTGATACTCTTGCTTAATATATGCATGAACATTACGGGCTAGATACTAATGGGACAAATGTCCACTTAAATTTTTTTGCGAATAAATTACACAAAACCTTTCATACCTGAAGCGTCCAATTTTCGGTTTCTCGAGTTGTTTGTTACTTGGTTCACGTTTCAATTTTATTTCACTTTATAGAAGTTTTTTTTATTTACTTTTTTAGTTTAAACGTATTTTAATTTTTGTATTTTTCTCTTAAAGTTCGTAGTCGGCATTCTCGCCGGTTTACATTTCTGGTGTCTTTTGTTGTACTTTTTTGAGTTCAAGATGCATTTTTTTTATTTGATACCTTCCCCTTCAGAAGTGATACATCATTTTTATTAGACCATTCAGTGCTAAGGCAGGGAGTGCACTCAATAGAATGTCTTAGAGACTGGGAAAGCCCCCGATATTCCTTATATCAATTGTAGCTTAGGATTTAGTAAGTTTTTCGACTCCATGCGGCCGTTTGTTTTTTTTTTTGTTCTCTTCTTTCTTTCTTAGTAGTATTACGGAATTGTCAAATGATTAAAAAAAGTGAAGTGACGGCGGCTTTACGGTTTCTTACCAGGACAGAGGCAAATCGTCAGACGCTGCCTCACCTCTGCCCTGGGAGCAGCGTGACCGTAGCGGCTCGCAGATGTTGAATATATATATGAATATATATATATATATATATGAATGAATATATATATATATATATTCCTGGCGTACCAGGTTTATCCTCACCTGAGTTGCAAACGCAGAGCTGCATGCGACCAGGCGCGTGTCATGGGTTGCGGATAATGACATGACCCACCGGGTCAGCTACGAATATCGCAAGTTAATCTTGTTAATAAGTAGCCGCGGACAAGCAGAACGTTTCCCTTTGTGTTCGTCCTCCCTTACCGATTCTTCCCGTTCAGGGGGAGTAAACCTCCTTAACAAATCCGTAATCCGGGGTGAAGGGATCGACGCGCCTATCGGATGAATTGCAGTGACGTTACACTGTATTTCAGTGGCTCCCCTCCAAATACCTTCCCTACCTTTGGAGGTAACCATGGGGCATTGCAACATTGGGGCTCTGTTGCAGGGCTGACTGGTTCCCCATTACTCGTGGGAATAAAATTGGGGACTTTGGTTTAAATTCTTTAAATGGGACCCCAGGGACACGAAGACAGTACCCAACACGGTTAAGGGTCGTTCAACAACATCAGAGCGGCTCTTCGCCCTTGGATGTTTTGGCGGTTATGCCGTCAACCACCAGGGACGGGAGACCTAGGCATCGTATGGTTTGGACGAACCAACTCAACGAATTTATCGTCCGCGCCTATTACCGTGTCACGGATTTGGAACGGAATCCATCAGGGTACAGACATCGACTACATGACGCGTTCATAACCCGATTTCCGGAGCTAAGTCATGTTCCGGAACAGAACGTCGTCAACCAGTACCGGGTGATCGTGAATAACAACCGGGTTGCCTTACCAACTAGGCAACAAATCTTCCAAGAGGTTTCACTTGAGCTCGGGCTGGAGTCATCAAATTACCGGACTAGTCAAAGGAGTAACACAAGTACTCCACCTGTAAGGCACCCCATGAATCCAGTAGTCAGGAGAAGCTTAGTAACTGGGGATGTCGACCCAATTTATAATGAGGCTTTGACCGCATTCCAGGTCGCATTCACAGAGTATGCTGAGATTCTCCCAGACGCTAGGCCAAGGATCCCAAAACTGAAGTTTACTTCGGCAACTACTAACATCATTGCTGCCGTTGACAGAATTTTGGCTGATCGTTTGGCTAGCGAGATTACTGCTACAGAGGTTCACAGCCTGATCTACGTTGCAGCTGCCACGGTTATTCGTCTCCATAACCAACATCTTAGAGCGAATAACAGAGGTATGCGCAGAAGGACTTTACCGTTCTGGGTGTTTCGACTCAACAAAAGAGTCGAAAAGTTGAGAAAGGAGATTGGTCGTGTGACGCAAGCACTCCTTGGAAATCCATCACCAAGAGTGCACAGATGCGTTGCGAACATCATTGGAAACTACCATCTGTCCAATGATATGCCAATCGAAGAAATCCTCGAGGTGCTGAAGCAGAAACTTGCGGTATGCTCCAATCGCATCCGTAGGTATCAGAAAAGCTTTCAGCGAAGGACAGACAACACCTTGTTCTTCCAGAACCAACGAGGATTCTACAAAAATCTCATCAACTCAGGTAGGGAAAGTAACCTCAATCTGGATCAGGCAGAAGACTTCTGGAGAAGTGTTTGGAGCGAATCCAGTCGTTGCAATTTAGAAGCAGCGTGGCTCCCACACCTTATGCGTTCATGCGAGGCCCTCCCCGAAATGACCATGCCTGACGTAACTGAAGTCGACGTTAAAGCAGTCCTTGACAAGGCAGGTAACTGGAAGGCGCCAGGAGTTGACAAAATTCACAACTTCTGGCTGAAGCGGTTCAAGAGCACTCACAGGATATTGGCAAATCAATTTAATCAGATGATTGCCGATCCTGATTTAGTTCCACCATTTTTCACCAAGGGGATAACTTTCCTCATCCCCAAGGAACAGGGTGTCTCTTGCCCTTCAAAATGTCGACCAATTACTTGTCTTCCTACCATCTACAAGGTCTTCACTTCAGTTCTGTGCGCGAACATCTCAAAACATCTTGATGTTCATAAATTGATAGCTGAGGAGCAAAAAGGATGCGCAAAAGGCTCCCGAGGCTGCAAAGAACAGCTTATAATCGATACGGTAGCTGTAAAGCAGGCTGTCCACCAAAAACGAAACATCTCGACAGCCTACATCGATTATAAATCAGCCTTTGACTCCATATCACATTCGTGGTTACTACAAGTGTTACGCTTGTATAAAATCAACCCGAATGTTGTTCTTCTTCTGAGAACAGTAATGAAGAATTGGAGCACGAAGCTATCGGTATCTTCGCAAACATCAGGAGAGATACCAATCAGGCGTGGCATTTTCCAAGGCGACTCTCTAAGCCCACTGTGGTTTTGTTTGGCTTTGAATCCGCTATCCCATCTTTTGCATGAAAGCAAATACGGGTTCCAAGTCAAGCATGGCATATTGTCGAAATGTACATTAAGCCATTTAATGTACATTGACGACATCAAATTGTATGCCAAAGACGAGAACCAACTTCGCTCCTTGCTGGACATCACCATTCAGTTCAGCAGGGATATCGGCATGCAGTTGGGTTTGGAGAAATGTCGCATAAAAACAATTGTTCGGGGAAAACACACCGACAACGAAGGATACAGCCAAAATAACATCCGAATTGAGGGCATGGATTCGGACGACGTCTACAAATACCTCGGCATATTGCAAGCAACAACACCTGCTGTGGCAATAATTAAATCTAAGTTGCTGGGGGAATTTGAGCGGCGTCTGGATCTTGTCCTTAAAACTGAGCTGTACGGGAAAAATAAAATCATGGCAATCAACATCTTTGCCATTCCCGTCCTTCTATACACTTTCGGTGTGATACAGTGGAGTAATACTGATTTAGAATCTGTCAATAGACGGGTAAGGGTAGTTCTTGCAAACAACAACATGCACAATAGAGCTGCCGAAAAATTGAGGCTCACTATCCCACGTCATCAGGGAGGAAGGGGGGTACTTGATTTAAAAACGTTGCACTACAATCAAGTGCATTCTCTTCGTGAGTTTTTCTATGAGAAACAATCCTCTAGCCAAATACATCAGGCTACCGTCATGGCAGATAATAAATTATCTCCTTTGAACTTGAGAAGCAGAGAATGGGATCCCATGTCGAATGTTACTTCAGTCCAACAGAAGATCGACATGTGGAAAGAGAAACCCATTCACGGAGGTCATATAAAAAATTTGTTGTTGTCAGGCATTGACATCGAAGCCTCCAACAAATGGTTGACAAATGGTGTACTTTTCTATGAGACCGAAGCATTCCTAACTTCAATTCAGGATGCTTCGCTCCCAACAAAAAATTATAAACGGTACATTCTTCACGACTCCTCAATCACCAACTCCAGTTGTAGGTTATGCAACTGTGAAGAGGAGACCATCCAGCACATAACATCTGCGTGCAGGATGTTGAGCGGTACCGAGTACACCAATCGTCATAACTCCGTCTGCAAGATTCTCCATCAAAACCTTGCGTTGAAGTATAACTTAGTGGCAACCTACCATCCTTACTATAAGTATACTCCGCAGAGAATCTTGGAAAATGATCGGGTCAAATTACTGTGGGACCACACTATCGCCACCGACCACAGTGTTAATCATAACAGACCCGATCTAGTTCTGCTTCTGAAGGAAGAACGAGCGTGCTTTATAATCGATGTAGCCGTACCGTTGGACCGGAACACTGTTGAAAAACAGCACGAAAAAATCCGGAACTACGGCCCCTTGGCAGATGATATGAAGCAGACTTGGAGACTACAAAAGATCCAAGTAGTCCCAGTAATAATTTCAGCGACGGGATTAGTCCCGCAGAACTTACATAAAGCGCTGAAAACGCTCGATCTTAGGGCTGGACTATACATGGAGATGCAAAAAGCAGTTATCCTTGCAACCTGTGCTATAGTCCGAAGAGTCCTGTCCGGTAACAATCTGACCTAATGGGTTTCAGTCTTGATCCGCACTGTCTTCAATATAAGATCCATGTCTCTGTAGTGTAGGACCTCCGCGTCATTGGCTGAAGTGTTTGCGACAATCGAGATGTAGCAATACATTTTCGCATGGTCGCACACACTTTGCGTTAAAACGCATCATCGCTGTGATGCGGGCCTTTGGATGTTGCCTTCAGCCCATCCTTAGGTTGGTCGCCCCTCGGTCCGGTTGGGCGGGAAGAGGGTCCGTGGGCTTTTTGAACTATATATATAGCATTCAACATCTGCGAGCCGCTACGGTCACGCTGCTCCCAGGGCAGAGGTGAGGCAGCGTCTGACGATTTGCCTCTGTCCTGGTAAGAAACCGTAAAGCCGCCGTCACTTCACTTTTTTTAAAAAAAAGTTTGGGTGCAGGCCCAGCGAGGGGTCCGTGGACCAGAAAAGAAGGAGTAAGTTGCTCCTCAATTGGTCCGGTCCTGCATTAAGTTGATGCGGACTTAGGACCCCTCTTCATTCTCAAAACGAATGTCAAATGATTGTTTTTTGATGCTCATTCCGGTGAAAAAATTTAAACCACATAATTAAGAAATACACTTGGGTAAAGGATGTGCCATCACTTGATTTATCTTCCTGTTGACAATCACTTCACTGCAGCTGCAATTAGGAAGCGTAGCCAAGGGAAAAACTTAAACCCCGTCCGGATAACCCAGCTAAATATTACGTAGTTAATATGAGTGCTTAAATACATGGCGGATTACTGGGGACAAATTGACTCCGACAGAAAGAGCAAATTTGCTAGATCGAAACGATCCTTGTTATTTCCGAACCAGGTTGATTTACACCTTCCAGTTGGTAGTCTCAGATAACCCTCAGTCAGCCTAGTCGTGCATGGCAGTGATGACGACTACCTGGCCTGACATGGAATTATGATTTGTAAACAATTCGAAATAGGTTGCAGATGAGCTGACAGCAGTAATATTTGGTTACCTTACTTCTCCACAGTGGCATCTCGTGAAAATGACTTTCAGGTTACTGTTATGGTTGATTTGTCTCGATAATAATCATTGCAAGGCTGCAAAGCACGTTAAAAGCTACGAGACTATTGAGTTTGGCAGTGAAGGTTCAGTTGAGATGGATTACTGACTAGTGCTTGATCCTGGCTCTGAACAAAAACCCGCATAAGGATTTATGTCAATCCACTTGTCATTTCCCTTCTCGTACAGACAATCACGAGCATCATTTAAGGCGACACAGTAGCGGCTTTCAACTAGGACTCAAGATTATAATGACAACATCAACAACAACAACAATTATGGCGACACAACCAGCAATAGCCGGAAGTTTTAGTTGCAGAAATACACCATACTCAACGCTTCGGCCAGCTAAAATGGGAGATTCTACTATAAATCCATTTGCAAGCAACGCCAAGTTACGATGGTCACCTACCTCAATGGAGAGGGTGACTAGTAATCAGAGAGGGAGTGACACCATAAAGGGTAAGGGTTCTGGCACCAAAAAGAAAAGGGAAACCATCTTATTCAAGATCGGGAAGAGAGCCGCGAGAAAAAATGGCAAATTCTTAGCTACATGACACTGCAAAGCTACTCAAATTTCTAAGGAAAAATAATCCTCCTACCATCGTCCAGTAAAACACCTCTATTCATGTGGAAAATTGGATAATGGACTTCATTACGCAGGCGAAATTCCTAGAAGACAGTTGACGAGAGGGAGAAATACCCAAAACCCCACAATTGATAAGAAGAGAAGCGAGAAGAATTCCAAGAGGGGTTAATTAGATGGAAAAAGCAACTACTAAATTGAATACTGGCGGCGATGATTCCACTGTTATAAAATCGAGGTCAACTGCGAATATAGCAACAGTTTCAAAGAAAAAGGAATAGGACCACTGCGATTAGAGGCCATTCTTAACAAGCCGAACGTTTTTCGAAAAGTTTTCGACAATGCTAAATTAAAAAACGCTGCGATAAATGATAAATCTATCCGACTCGAACTGGCGATAGTTGTCGAGCTTGGGTTGAAGACTGACAGAAAGGGTACTTTCTGCTATACAGTCGAGAGCACTCTAGGCACGAAAGCAGTGGTTTCGAGCCTGCAGCCCGAGTGGACTCTTGAAATATGGGACCAGGATTGTCTCACGAACATGAAAAACGGAGGATAGCAGTAAAATGGGGTTACCCAGATGTTAGATGTGACTTGAAGGTGAAAATTACATCTGTCAACCCTAGAAGTCACAAATTGGCCGTTGCCACGTCCCTGAGAAGAACGCGAGTCAACCTTTACATTGTGGAGAATTACGTGTACGGATATTGAATGATTACCACTAATCACCAGTACATTTCCTTCGACGTGACGAATGGCTCTTGCTAATATTCTGACTTCTGGCAAACACTTAGTGGCAGAATAATGAGAAGATCAACATTAGAAAATTTTCCAAAGCTATTTTTCGCGCATCGGCGCCGTAACCTGTGTAAAGGCGGACTGCTGAAGTTGCAAGTCAGTTGAGGAATTGCCTCAGACTTTGGCGCAAATTAAGAGGCAGAAAGCACGCTGCTGAAAAGAACCAATCAGTGACGTTAACAGGGAGCCATGGCTATCTTTACCAAAAAAATGCAATGCCAATCGATCACCCTGGCCCATGCAAGCAATGAAGATGGAGAAAATAGTGCAGCACTTTTTCTTGTTCACATCACGCAAGCTGGCGCTGTCGATGAGAGGAGGCGGTCCTGACTATCAAGGACAAAAAAGCACCAGTTCCGGATGGTATTTACGGCAAAGTGCTGAAACATGTATGCAAGCATAAGCCGGTCTTGTTACTAAGCGCATTCCATGCATGTTTGTGTTACAGGAAGACGATCCATAATTGATGCGATTGACGAAGTGGTCCTTGCAGTGAAACTGGCTGAAGCATCCCTAAACGTAAGAAACACCTTCAGGACCGTGTGATGATGCACATGCTTCAAGGCTACCTTTTGCTGGTTTTGAGGGACTTTTCAAAGCCGTGCTGTTCTTTATGGGACCCGGGAGGGACTGCGTAAAAGGAAAGTCACATCAGGGACGGTGATAGCCTTCTACGAGTTAAGATGCCTAATGAATTGCATTTGGTCATATACGCGGATGATGTTGCGTCAATGATTGCCGCACCCATGCTTGATCAAGCTCAGAAGACACTGGGAATGATAATGCGGTGGCGAGTTAGCATATGAAAAGCTGAAATAAGGAATCCATCACTTGTGAAGAGAAAGCCCCCACTGTCTGCGCATGGTAGCAATCGTGGGATAGAGATTTGAGGTATAGACGAATCGTGTATCTCATCAAAGTGTGCGGCCGTAGTTCAATTGAAACAAAGGTTAGGTCCTAGATACAAAAAAATATTTAATACAGTAGTTATGTAATTCTTGCCGCTTATTTTTTTCCCTATTGAAGTTGCAATTGCTATTTATCTCACTGACTCTCATTACCTCATTTTAAAGGCCTTTTCAAGCACTTTAAAAGAGCTTTAGATCAATTTCCACCAAAAGTTATTGACCTTGAAATTAGCAAGTTTTTTTAGACATTACGAATTTACGATTGACAAGCCAACTCACCTCATATTGTACCAATAAAATTCTTTTTGCTATCTCATATGCTTTGTTTTTGTTTAATATCATTTCTACATAAAAGTTATACTAGTTATTTGCGAAAAACCGTTGAAAAACATTTTTTTTAGGTTTGAATATGAATAACTAGAAAACTACTACTTGTACGAAAAATTTTTACAAAATATTTTTGCTTACTATCGACCATTTGATCAATTTCTGTGATTATTTCCAAAAAAAAAAAATTCAACCCCGGAAGCGGGTGCCGCTATATAGCTTTTGGTTCTTACACCACCCTCTACCCTCACCCCAAATTTCACGTCAATCGGTCTTGACTGAAAGAATTTGGAGGTTGCACCCCCTTTTCGGCTTTAGTGACTTAATTGCCAGGCGTAGAAAAGAGCTTCAACCGAATCATCAGTTTTTTTCAACAATAAGCCCTATTACCGCAGCTTGTAATGCATCGGCTTCCAAAAGGAAACTGGTTTCCGGGAAATTACCCGTGTGCTGGTGGATGGGCGAAATTGCAAGCCTAAGATAGAACTGCCTCATTGGCGGATTGCTTAGCGCGCAAGAGGCTAAGGCGAGGTGACGCTTAGAACCGCAGAGTATAAGAGTAGGAAAAAGGAACTTCGCCACGAAATTAATAGGCGGAAGGTACGCTTTTGGTAGGAGCTGATCAACGACGTAAACAGAGAGCCATGGGGCCTGGAGTATAAGCTTGTTTCCAAAAAACTCGGTGCCCGTCGGTCGTCCTATTCTATGGAAGCATCGAAGATGGAATAAATTGTGGTGGCCCTTTTCCTGTCCACCCCATCCGAACTGACACTGACGATGAAGGAGTGAGTACTAAATAACGCCTACTCTGCACTGCAAACGCGACCCCCAGGCGCCATCCGCGTATCATCCGCTCAGTATGGTGGACACAGCGAGGAAGCTACTCAAGAAGCTCATCACGCCACGACTGACTGACGCAATACGTTCTGCGGGAGACTAACCACTAACACAATGTGCTTTCAAAGCAAGACGATCCAGAATTGATGCCATTGAGGAGGTGGTCCCTACCGGTAACACTGGCTGAAGCACATAGTCGCCAGTGTTGGTGAGTGGTGCTCTTTGTGACGCTCGACGTAAAAAACGCCTTTAATTTTGTGAGGTGGTGTCACATGCTTGAGGTACTGGAAAGTCTTTTCCTTACTCGAGGCTACCTATTTCGGATGTTGAGGGACTATTTAAAGGACGGTACCCTCTTTTAAGGGATCCGAGAAGGACAGCGCAGAATGAACGTAACATTAGCGGTGGCTCTGGGATCCATCCTTGGAACGCCTTATACGATAGCCTTTTACGACTCGATGCCCGATGAATCGCATCTGGTCGGATATGTTGCGGTCCCGGTTACCGCACACTGGGGACAGTGATGCGGCGGGTAAGCAGATGGATTGCTGAGCATGAATTCACTCTAGCTCTAGAGAAAACTGAAGTCGTTGTGATAACCAAGGAAAGGATTCCCACAGCCCTCCATATTCAGGTTGTTGAAACTATGTTTTTGTCGAAGCCGACGGTGAAATACCTGGGCATCATGATAGAAATGAAGATGAGCTTTTTCGATTAGATTGGCAACACAAAAGACAAAGCTGCGGCTAGAATGTTTGCGATTTGCCGGCTGATGTCCAACATCGGAGATCCCTTATCCAGCAGGCGTCGCTTGTGATCAGCGTGGGGGCTCTGTGAGTTGCGTCCGACTATCATACCGTCTTGGAACCAGCTGCAATGGTGATAGATATAAATTCGAATCTGAAGAACGGTGAGGTTGACTATTACCTAACCCAGCTGCTCAGCGGAAATATTTTCAATCTTACCTGCAGCCAATCGGGAAATTGCGATCGCTTGACTGCAAGGACTTAATGAATGATGTTTAAAATTGATAGACAAGATGTAGGTTCCTCTAAAATACAATTTTTAGTATTTACATCATCATTGTGGGTCACTCTTTCAAAA
Source organism: Hermetia illucens (assembly GCF_905115235.1). Taxonomy (NCBI): domain Eukaryota; kingdom Metazoa; phylum Arthropoda; class Insecta; order Diptera; family Stratiomyidae; genus Hermetia; species Hermetia illucens. The sequence goes on along the minus strand of NC_051849.1, from coordinate 164,479,565 downwards.
GCCAGGTTAAACACGATGTATGAGGAGGCTTTTCCATTCCTTACGCCGTTGTTGGTGTTGAATGGTCTCGAGAGGTCTACTGTTTTTATCTGCCTCGCACATGGGGAAACAGGAAACCGTCCCCGTTCATTACATTCTTTTAACGTCGTTACATCAGCCAAATTGTTATTCTGTTTCCGTTACTGGGCTGTATGTGTCGTTGTAGCATCTGTCCGAGGTTACTTTCGGTTCTCCGTAGCCTTGGTTTTCCGTGTAGAGTTGTCAGTCCCATGCAACCCAAATCTGGACAGTCGCTTCATTTTTTTTTGCGTTTTTGGACGAGGCAGACTCTCCTTTATCCTGTTCCGTCCGCAATTTTTCATTAAAAAAGAACTCCAAGCCATCACCACATGGAAGTGAAGATAAAATCTGGCAGTAGAGCTGTTTGTGTTTATGGTTCAGCAAGCGTTTCCCAGCTTTTATTTTCCATTATGGATACCAATTCGCACTAGCACATCCCTTTGGCCTTTGGAAAAAATATGCACTTTTTAAGGTTTTGTGTAAAACAAAACATGTTTAGAATCGAGTCGATGTCTGTCTGTCTGTCGCAATCGATTTATTTCGAAATGGTCTGTGGATCCCTTTATATACAGCAAATGGCGCTATTTTGTGTTAAATGTGTTAAATTTAAAGAGGGGCTCCCCATATATGTGAAAGGAGGGTGCTACATTTTTTTTTACAGAATGCGGTCATGTGGGGTATCAACTGAAAGACCTCAATTAATACTTTTCGAAACTGGTCCCATATTTGCCCTGGGGTGAAATGTTGTAGACTGAGGGCTCAAAACATGACCCTCAAAAAGTGTAACAGCTCCCGTTCTCAAAACCTATCCAATCGAGAAAATTGAAAAAAAATTACCGTGATGTATCTAAATGAGGCCTCAAAATACACCCTGTTCCGATATCTGCATGAATAAAGTGATTAATTGTATATTATCATATTCTACAAAAATCAGAAAGTGGGAAAGAATTAAATATAAAAATCGGTTAAAAATGTTAAAAAAATAAATTAAACTCTGATATCGTCGTAGATGCTTAGAATTGTGAAAAAAGCGAAATCCGTTCTGACCTGCTTAAGGGAGGACAGAATTTGCATATAAGTGTATAGCTTGGCTGAAGAAAGTGTAGACATATATATCTTCATAGATACGCGGAAGAAACACAGTTTCGGTTGGAAAATTAACTAGGTATTTCTGCGTTGAAAATGCGGCAAAATCAATGACGATTTTCAGAAAATCTTACTAAAAATTCCAAACACTATTATCTTTGCCGATATCATGTATAGGGTTCGAACGACAAGAGCCAAATTCCTGACCATCTGGCTGGACTGGGAAGTGAGCCGTTGAATAAGTCGAGAACGCTAGAGAACTGAGGAAAAATACGAGCATATAAGTTGTTGTACGTAAATTTTCAAACATCGATATTTTTGTACGATTATAAATAGGAAGGGAAAATTGAAAACAGGTTTTTCCTATTAAGTTACACGGCCCACTTCAATATAGTGGATATTACGTGCAACTTGTTTTTTAGCACTTCTGAGGAGCTTCGGTTTCTGAGAATCGTTTTGTGGAATAAAAGTGCTCGTTCCTACTCGTGGATATCTCTAACACAATATGGCAAACAAATTCACTGGCATGTCTGTGACCGATGCAGCGTCAAAGTTACACTGTAGATGCAGTAGAAAGGAATATTCTTATCTGAAGGAAACTTTCTAAATTTTAGTATCTTTCCCACGTTTTCAGTACGATATTTCCAATTCCAGTGATAGTAGCTTAGAGCACGCGCACACATACAACGGCCAGAAAAATTACAATTGTGATATCTGACACGGGATATGTTATACGAAAGGCTTTTTGCAGTCACCCGTGATTCTTTCAATTATTCGGTAGCTTTTTAGGACGCAGCGTTCCATTCAGCCAACTTTCCTTTCTCGGGCCTGCTCTCAAACAAGGATAATTAAGAGATGTTGAGCTAATTAGCTCATTGAGAATGGGACCGACTGCCCTGTTTGTTTGTTTGCCTCGTACACATTTATTTCTTGGGGATACACGTCGTCTACCTACTTTTGCTACAGTTGCTTCCGACTGCTCCATGCCCGGTTGGCTTCTGGTTCCTCTGTTGTGGCGTAACTTTTCATCTTGTGAGATATCTGAAAGATATCACGGGCAGACTCCATAGAAGCAGGGGTTGAGTGATAAGAAGGTCGTAGACGTAAAAACAAACTAAGAAACTTTCCGTAATAGACTTTTTGTTTCGTAGGTACTTTGTTTATGTGATACCTTCACTTACTCTCGATTTCGGGGCAGTTGGAAGTTGAGCTCCTTTCGTCCTTTGGGTGTGAATAGGAAGATGAGACGCCAAGATAGGAGGCCAAAGTTAAGAAGTGACGGTGTGAAGGATATAACAGGAGTGAAATGAAACTTTGTTGTAAATGGGCCTTCTGTTTAGGTTTACCGGTTGTAATTACTCATATTTCCCTTTATTATGGAGGTGATGTTTCCGGGAGAAATGTTTGAATTGATTAGCAGCAGATGCGAGAAAAGGTGCTGTTAGGACTGATAACTTTCAGGATGAAATTAATTGTTTTGAAAATTACTGGCTATTTGATGCTTAGAACGAAGCAGATAATTTTTCACTCGAATGGGCAACTAATGAACATTGAGATAGATTTGCCTAGTAATTATAGGTTTATAAATTTAATTGGATTATATTTAGTAGTACCTGTGGCTATAAAATTTTGACTTTCAGTTACGTTTTAGGAAGGCAACATATTGGTTTTAAACCTTTGGTTGATACAATACAATTATTTTTGTTTTTTAAAGGTGACCCCGTTTTCAATATTCGGGGTTTATACCCACAAAAATTTCTGATTTTTCAAGTGACTGCTTTCCCCGTAGAGTTCCCGAGAACTTTTTATTTCTCCAGTGCAGTTCATGTTGACACATATTTCAGGATTCAAATCTTTATTTATGGCCATCGATCGACTTTTTATAAGATATTGAAGTAGGTGATCAAAACTGTTGAAACATGACGAATTTCCGAACTCCTGGAGCAAAATCAACCAAAACCATGGAGATAAAATATGCTCCATAAAATAGTCATTTTCGCTATTTATTGTATATACAATAGTATATACCTGTATATGTATATGTATGTATATACCTTTTACTCTTGAATGCAAAATCAAATATAGTAGTTTTTTGTCCGTCGGAGAGGCTATAATGGACACTAGAAAAAGCTTGAGAAATTGGATTTGCTTTTCAATATATACCAAGATAAAGAAATCTCAAGCCAAATATCCGGCATTTTATGTATAAAATGCGTTTTGCTAGTCTCACTGAGGAGCTTTATTTACACAAAGGTTTCCCATGTTCCTATGGATGTAGTTGCCAATTTATGAGACAATTCACTCGACTTTTCCTTACTATGACTTTGTTAAATCCAGATTAGTATCCACTGATACTTTGGCATATGCAGGTACATTTTATATTTTGAAAATTTAGATATATTCTATCATCATCATTAACGCTATATCAACCTGTCCCTTGTCTAGACCTACCTTACTATGGAACTCGAAACATCCCGGTATCCCGTGGAAGTTCACTAATTCTATATCCCCACCAACTATCTGGCGTGTTAGCCTACACGCTCATACCATCTGCTACTATGAAATGTACTTTGGAACTTAGATTTTATATAACGTTTTGCAAGCCAAATTAAAATTCTGAATTTGGCTAAATTAAGTTTAGAATTTTCCAAACCAATTCCTGAACTTTCCAAATTAACTACAGAATTTTTCATTTTAAAGTCAACATTTTCCATTTTAAATTCAAAATTTTTTCAATATTATATTGTAAATTTTTCCATCAACTTTTTACCACTGGATATCGCGTGACCGCTGTACTTAGCCCTCAAACAAGTAAGTATTTTAAATCAAATAATGGAAATGGACTACTCAGATTGTTTTCAGCGTCATCTTTACCACTGTATGAGGTTGGGGAGAGGCTAAGCCTGTGAGCACTCAGAAGCGAGTGGTCCATTATACTGGGTGTCCCCATTTAACAGAATATTATTCTAAAATACTTTATTTATATTTTCAATTAGTCCTTCAGCTCACTCCACGCCTTCCCAAGAAATTCACACTCCTGTTCTACTGTTTTGCGCCAAGTGCTTTTGGGGCGACCCACTGCAATTGTTGCTCTTCCTTAATGTGTGATAGATCAGCAGGCAGATACCCCTCCATTTATGTCTGTCAAAAGAGGAAATTCTTCTCTGGAATCTTTGCGATCACCTTCCACTTCTGGGGAAATGTATCAGATTCCCAGAACTTTCGTACGAGTGGGAGTAGTAAATCTGTGGAAACTTCAGGTGCACCGATAAATAACTCTGGACGAAGACAGTCAAGCCCAGCTGCTGTACTGCGCTTGAGTGCATTGATCGCCGAAATGATTTCTCTTCTGCTTTGTAGAACAGTCTGTATTCGTATGTTATTGTAATTAACCATTTCATCTACAAGAGCGATGACAATGCGGTATTCTTCCGTGAAATCATTGTTTTTTGGGGCATCTTCCACTTTCCTGACCAGCACGATAGAAAATTCTCTCTTGTCACGGCGAACACTACGCTGAACTTCTCAGGATTTCGCTAGATGTCTGAGTTCTAGCGCATCAAGTAAGTAGGCCTAGTAGGTAAGTCAAGGGAGGGCGGCTTGCGGTAGCCGTCAAACACAAACCGACACCGGATTTCGTTTCCGGTAGTGAAAGGTCGGAGCTGTGAAGTCATTCCCTATTCGAGGCTTTGTTAACGTTGCGGTAGCAATAAAGTTCCAAAAATTGCAGGTTGCTAGCCGACAAATATTCCTTATAGCCATAATAAATTTAACATCGTGCAAGTCCTGAGTCGTGACCGTCTTCGTTCTTACCAGTACTCAAGGTGCGTTCGATACAATTGATGCGCTCTTTTTGTGAATTACATCTTCCCCTTACAATATCGATAGGTATCTACTCTATCTAATTGGAATACATCAGCACCAAAAATGTAATTTCTGATGCGCCCATAGTCGGTGTCTTCACATTGGAAATATTTGGTGGATTCCGCTACTTCATTACAGGATTGACACGTATCACCCTGTAGAATTCCTGTTCTCAGCATATGTTTAGCTGGTGAATTATGAGTCAGAATTCCCACAATACTTCTGCCAGTCTGTCCGCTGTTCAGCAGGAAACAGTACGTTTTTTTCTTGGTTCTGACCGGAAAAGTTTGGTGCATCTATCGCAAGCTTGATTCCAGGTTCTCATAGCAGTATTAGCCAATGATACTGATGCTTTAGTTGTGCTTCCAACCCCGGCATTGTGGAAAGTGAACCCTCTATTGCTAGCGCATCTGAGATTTCATGTCCCTTTACATTACAGTCTCCAAGTATCCCGAACTTCTGCACTATATTGAATCTAGAAATAGAGTGCAAAATATTACTATAATACTTTCCTGATTCATCAGAGCAGCTTGAGTATCGCTATAGATTGCGATGCGTCCGTCTTAGAATCGCTCATTCGTTTTTTGTAAATAATACTTCTGCAGTTTTATTTGGTTTTAACGAAAGTCTGTTTCTGAGGCAAATCAAATCGGCGGCAAATTTATACTTATATTTTTACACACTAAATGCAGCCCTCTCTGCGTGAGCAGAGTTAATTGAAGTATCATGGGCACCAGAGCACATGGTCACATCATAAAGTTGTTGGAAAGTCAAATATTAATAATCCGAGCACCTTATCGTACTTCCTCCTTTCAAAATTACCGGACTTTCCACCCAGGTAAACATGTGGGCTTTTATTTAGTGGGTGCGACCTTAGCACCTTTTGGCGCTTCAGACTTCGATATGATAACTACCTTAATCTTCTCGTAAGGAGTGGGTACCTAGCCTAGAGCAGGATATGCTAATAATCCTTAATGGTTGCTTTAGTTGCTCTATAGTCTCCTCCACCATCGCTGGATAAATGATATCTATGTTAGGTGCTTTGAAATGCTCAAAGGATAGTATAGAGGAAGTAAGTTGCTTCCCAAGTGGTCCGGTCCGTCACTAAGTGGGTGCGGACTCAGGACTCCCAGCATGCAAGCATCAGCAGCAAATGTAGGAAGATAATACAATATTTTGATGAGCCATGTATTCATAAGTACAATTATAAGTCTGTGGTATGTACGCGGTGAACTTCTTTAATGGCATCACGGAAACCCTCTGAGATGGCAATGCCAACACCATATGTGGGCTACCAAAATAGAGAAGTTTTTAGTTAATTTTATCACGTTTGCGTTCTTGGCTAATTAAGGTCGGTGTCTCTACGACAAAATGTATGCAATCGGGGAGTCTAGCGTACTTTAACGGCAACTAACATTAAAGGAATCCATCGTAGAGTTGTGAAAGAGAAGCAACGAGCCACAAACTGGTCGTTAGACCTACCGCATCATTCTGCGCATTCAAAGATGGATTGAGAAAAACGACGGGAAATTAAGCTAGGAGCTAACGCAGTTCGTAAGCTGACATGGAGATTATCAGGCTTACCTACATCGATTTAGTCACGATGGGTCACCATACTGCCCAAGTTGTGGTAACGTGGCCGGGAATGCGGAGCATGTTGTATTTGATTGCTCTAGGTTTACCGCGCACCGAACTAGGCGATCGCAGATAGGCAGAAAATATTGTGGACTTTATGCTGGAGAAAACGGAGGCTTGGAATTGGGGGTTGAAAGCTATCCATCAACAGCTTAGACAAGAAGGATTGGGAAGAAAACAAGAAAGAGAAAGAGCCATAATGAGTCTTAATTAAGAACTGATCCAGCCCCGTGATGCAATGCTTTTTAGCAGTCCCTTGGTAGTGAAGCGGAAGAAGAAGAAAGGGGTAACTACATGGCAGTAGCCAGCAGTAATTTTTAAATCTTTCCACCTTCCAATCATGAAAAAAAAAAACAAACATACGGACGGACGGACAATAAAGTAATCTTATTAAGTTTTCATTTTACATAAAACCTTAATTAGGAATAGATTGTTAGACCAACGTTCGACAATTCAGGGACGTATCAAAGGACGAATACCAAAACTGGAAAATACATAAGAATAAGTTGGCGAGGATGGTGGATTTTTAGCCAATTATGAAAGGAGAACTCAAATAACTCAAAATCAGTAGCAAAAGTCAAACAACAGGTATACTGATATATGCGATGCTGATGCGGACTTAGGACCCCACAATTCACAAAAAAAAAATTCCATTCTGGCCAAGCTCTGGTCAATAAGGCTGATTTGCGCTCAATATAATTCGTAGTCATGTCGTGCTCTGCGATTATATAAAGGAGCACTCAACTTCTGCGAGCCGCTTCGGTTACGCTGTTCTCAGGGCAGAGGTGAGGCGGCGTCTGGAGATTTGCCTCTGCCTTGGTAAGAAACCGTAAAGCCGTCATCGTTTGACATACTAATATACATACATAGATGGTAGTCATAAGATCGGGGTCTACATAGCATATTATACATACTTAAGTGATCGATTTTACATGTGTCTATAGAACCACCTACATACAATGCGAATAATTATATATCAGAGCTTTTATTGGAAATATGGTGGCCTTACATGTGGAAAGTCGACCGGCCAATATGTCTTGGCAGTCGTCTTTAAGGTTCAATGATAGATTATGTTATGTTTTAAAGACTATCCTTAAAAAGGAAGCATTGAATTTGGCAGATTAAATACGCACGTTCACTCTCATCCGTGGATATGCTGTTAATACACCCACAAATAGCTTGAGCCCGTGATATTTACTTTGTAATAAAATGTTATATGGGAGAATCACAAATCGTCCTTTCCATCAATGAAGTGAAAACCCTGAAAACCAATATAAACTGCTTTTCGGTAGCATTCTCATTTTAACGATCCTAAACGTTGGCAAGGTATAAGGGGAAATAATATCAAGTTCCAAAATCAAACAAAAATACGAAATTAAGCTGTAATTTACGCATTTATGACGGTAATAAAGTCTTCAACGGACCCAGGAATGAAGAATAACGAAACCAACGTATCCTTCGAAGCCTTCATATGTTTCAACACTAGATTGAAGCTTTTCGGTTTTGAAAACTTATCAGAGGAAGCATTCCGTCCTTTAATTACTTTACCTCGTAAAAAGCGTAGGAATGCTCCAACTCAGCAAATTTCCAACTCATAAAGTTTTGCACAGGAATTCAAGGATGGTTTGAGTGTCGTATGTTATCAATGTATGTATGTTCGTTCGGATGCAATTGCTGCGTGGGAATTTACAAGCGTTTGATTTATGATTTACGAAAGTAAAGTTTTTCTGCGGTAATATGTGGGAGGAAGTTTAGCAGATTCTTTTAAGTTGTTCATCGTCCACCGCGCTTTTAGCTTCTGCAACACCTCTTCATATTTAAGAAGGAAAAGGAGCGGTTTCTATTAAATACGGTTATCATGTAGGCTACATGAGGTTCACCTTTAAAGAATTTAGTTATTGAGGAGCTTTCGGTATATGATGTCAGAATTCAAAATTCAAAGTGAATACAATAAGAAAAATCAAGGGATAATACCAAGGAAGGTAGGCAAATTTAATGAGATAAAATATTGGACAATGGCTGAAATAACATTTAATTTGGCCGAAGACGACCTGAAGGGCAGAGATACCTCCAACTACCTAAACAGCCAGCGGAATTGACCACGGAGGCCTTCTCGAAACTGAAATGGTGAATAGTACTTGAATTTTTGTGCTAGCTAGGTTCTGGATTCTGAAAAACAAAGAAGGGCATTTCGAGTTTGCCTATCAGAAAAACAACCACGTTTCTAAGGTGAAAAAAAAATCGGCTCGACCACGCGCCTAGAACCGTAAAATTCGAAACCCAAACGTCGCGATCGAGAGCTAAAATCCACGATGGATCACATTGATGTTTCTTCTGTCGCAGATATTCATGAGACGTGGTCTTCGTCATCCCCGATCCTGGATTATTCAATTTTCCAGCAAAATACACTTCGTCCTAATCATGCTAAAGTCCCCAAAAGCAGTTTATCACTATTTGTCAAAAAATAAATTGACCTTCAAAGTGATAATTTGATTTGCTCAGTCTAATACTAGGACAGAAAATCACTTCTCTGCCAGAAATTCAAATTTCTAATGGCCGGGACCAGTGAAATGATTTGCCGGGCCGCTTGGTCAACTACCCACAACAAAAGCACATAGCTGTTAACACTGCACTCCAACGAACTTCCATGGAAATAACGAGGCTAGAAGTAGATTTACTATGCATGGTGAAAGTAAAACAAAAAAGAAAAGGTTAATGATCATTTTTGAAAATTATAAAATTTCTACCCTAAAATTTAAAATATGCAAATCGATTTTCGGGCTTGGGGAAATTTAAAAGGTGAGGGGGTTTTAAATGATTAAATGATCATTGACTAATTAATGTGTACTTTAATGTTTTTGGTGGGATATTATATCACATATTGGGTAGGCAAGTCAGGATTTGAAAGAAGGATAATGACAGTACTATCCTCTAGTACTGGGAGTAAAGGTACTAAATAGGAAGTAAAAAGAAAAATACTGCACAGAAGCAAATAATTTTCTAGTCAGTGCAAAGCCACGGATATATCGAAACCATTTCGGAGGTGGAATTGTAAGAAATACATATACTTGTATAATGGCATGCTTCGTATGGAGTATTCCACAATCGTCGGAGAATGTAGAAAAGATGTCCAAAAATAGGTACACCTACAGAGGAGACTGCAGAGCCGGAGAAGGATAACTCCCGCAAGAGAATAGAAAGAACCCTCCAAGCCTATCCCAGATAAGAAATCAAAATACATATATGACATATATGAGGTTTAAATAATCAAGTAGGAACGGAGTCCGCATTCAGGCGGTATGTTAGCCCCCATAGCATACACAAAACTGTCAATGATAACGAACTGCGGATCCATCCAACTATCAATTTTGCAAGAAATTGTCGTTGGAAGCATCTGGTTTCGGCGGAAAGCGGTCCACATCGCCTCTCGAGACGACCTTAATAATAATAATAATCGTTGGCACAACAATCCATATTGGATCAGGTCCTTGAAGTGTGTTAGAGCACTTCATTCAAGACCGTAACGGTATACTACAGTAGACTGTAGGAGACAATGTGGTCAGCATTGCGCTCGCTCGAGATTATTACACTGATTTGACTCAGGTACTCATTCACAGCTGAGACGACTGGTATCCGACGTCAAATCACTATACAAATCCCTCTGCCACCAGCGAGATTTGAACCGCGACCTTCCGTATGACAGCCTTGTGCTCTAACCACTCAGCTATCCGGACACGGAGACGACCTTACCTTAAATAAAATTGACCACGTGCTAATCAAAAGCCACAACCTCTCAGCCTTGATGGATATCGGAACAAAAAAGGGGGAAGGAGGGTGACAATATAGACTCGATTCCTTGTCTCGTTGACGATGTGCCCCAAGCTCGAATAACAACACCACCTCAAATCCACTCTGACAATCAGATGAGCATGTACACTGAAACCATTTTTAATAGGGTCCACCATAACACCTATAAGGGACAAATGGACGCCTCAATAACCGCAGTTAACAGAGGTTTTCGCTATAAAGCATCAACAAATGATTTCCACAACCATATGAGGAACGTTACTATTTGTACAACTATAAACACACTTGATCTCAGTCGCAAAAAAAGTCGGAACATGGAAAGGTGCGAAGAACGGGGATCATGTGCAGAGATCTTTGGCGCAGCAGGGTTAGCAACATGCGAAATATATTTCGAATGTTGTTAATTCGACTGACAGATGTCACCACCGGTGGCGTAGGTTCTGGCAACCAATTTGGATTGTAAAAAAATAATTGAAAATAGTTATTAAGCTGTCAACCGCTGACCAAGTCGGTCACTTTTATTTGACGTTTCATTTCACAGTTGACTTATAACCAACTTTATCATCGGTTTAGGCCTCCCTTAATAAAAAACTCCAGACGACCCAGTTTTGCGTCGAGATCCACCAATTCGACATCCTTAAGAGCTCAATCTCAGGCAGGGTCTGCCTCGTCTTCTTTTTCTACCATAGAAATTGCCCTTATAGACTTTCCGGGCTGGATTGTCCTAATCTATGTGGATGAAATGACCTGCCCACTGTAACCTATTGAGACAGATTTTATCCACAATTTAACAGTGATGGAGGATTCTTCGCTCGAACGCGGTCAAGAGTTCGCAATTTTTCTTGCTAAGAATCCAAGTCTCCGCGGAATACATGAGGACTCGCAAGGTCATTCCCTTGTATAGAAAGAGCTTTGACCCTATGGTGAGACGTTTCGAGCGGAACAGTTTTTGTAAACTGAAATAGGCTCTGTTCGCTGCCAACAACCATGTGCGGAGTTCATTATCGTAGCTGTTATCGGTTGTGATTTTCGACCCTAGATAGGAGAAATTATCAACGGTTTCAAAGTTGTATTCCCCTATCTTTATTCTTCTCGTTTGACCAATGCGGTTTGATGTTGTTGGTTGATTGGTTTTTGGTGCTGATCAACCACCATATACTTTGTCTTGCCTTCATTGATGTGCAGCCCAAGATCTCGCGCCAATCGCCACCTGTTCGGTCTGGATGAAGGCAGTTTGCACATTTTGGGTGATTCTTCCCATGATGTCGATATCGTCAGCATAGGCCAGTAATTGGGTGGACTCAAAGAGGATCGTACCTTTTGCTTTTACCTCATCATCACGGATCACTTTCTCGAGGGCCAGGTTAAAGAGGACGCATGATAGGCATCCCCTTGTCTTAGACCGCTGTTTATGTCGAATGGTCATGAGAGTGATCCTGCTGCTTTTATCTGGCCTCGCAAGTTGGTCAGGGTCAACGTAGTCAGTCTTATTAATTTAATAATTTTAAATAATTTTAATTATTGAAGTAAAATTTTTATTTTAAATATAATAATCGGTGGCGCAACAATCCAATTGGATCAGGGCCTTAAAGTGTGTTAGAGCACTTCATTCAAGACCGTAAGGATACACTACAGTACACTGTAGAAGGCAATGTAGTCAACATTGCACATTTTATGTCAAATATATATTATAAAATGTAAGCTTGAAGGTAAATTTAAATGCGATCGCCAGAAATACAGAGAAACCTATGCCTTGCTTGAGTGTGTTTTGATTTCAATGCGCGTATCTATAATACATTGCACAATTACTGGCACTAGCCGAGCCAGCTAAATTGGTGAGCCCGAAGAAGTCGAGCTCAACTCGAAGAACCAGTGAAGCACAATGTGCAGCACCACATTACCACCCCAGAAGCTGGCTATTGCACAGAAAGAATTCGAAAAACTTATACAACAGGATATCTGCAGACCTTCAGACAGCTGTTGGTCTTCCTCACTCCATATGGTCCCTAAGCCAAATGGCGAATCTCTATCTCTATCTCATTCCACTCATCCACGACTTTGCGCAACATCTCGCAAACTGCTACATCTTTTCGACCTTGGATTTAACCAAGGCGTATCACCAAATCCTTGTAGCTCCAGAAAACATTCCAAAGACGGCAATATGCACACTCTTTGGACTCTTCGAGTTCACTCGGTCCAGCGAAACCTCGACTGCTGTTTCGTGTATTTAGATGATGTTTTGGTCGCTTCTTCCTCAGAGTCAGAGCATTTAGCCCATCTCGAGTGCATTTTCCAAAGTCTCCTTCAGGCCGATTTAGTCTTAAACGTTGATAAATGCAAGTTTCTCCAGACACGGGTGATATTCCTCGGCTGCTCCATTTCTTCTGACAGAATACAGCGCAACCCAGACAACATGCAAGCGACCACCAGTTTCCCTGTTGCTGTTTGGGGCATGCTAAACTTCTATCGTCGTTTCCTGCCCAAGGCCGCCGTCTGGTCCCAAAACAAAAGACACACGAGAGATTGTGTGGTCTGAAGAGGCTGTCCGCGCGTTCAACAAATGCCGACAACAACTGGCTGATGCTACGCTCTTGACATTTCCTCGACAAAATGTACTCCTAGCCGTTTATTGTTGATGCTTCTGACATCGCAGTAGGTGCTGCTCTTCACCAAAAGGTGTATCAAGTCTGGCAGCCGTTGAACTTTTTCTCTAAACAGTTGAACCCCGCTAAACGGAAATACAGTACCTACGACCGAGAAGTGCCGCGTACTAGAGCATTAAATACTTGTGTTTCTCCCTAGAAGGCAGGCCGTTCATAGTGTTCACGGACCATAAGCGTCTCAGGTACGCTTTGAAACAAAAGCCCAACAAAGCGTCCCCTCGGCAGCTTCGACACCTGAGCTTTGTAAATACAGCACGCGTCTGGCAAGGGCAACATAGTTGCTGACGCTTTGTCACGTGTCTCCGAGGTAAACATCCCCGCCTTACTCGACTTCCCGGCTATCGCTAAGGAGTAGGACGCTGACGCAGTGCCATACATTCCGGCCACCTTTCAGGCATCAGGACGACGAATCGGTTGGCCACCGAAAAATACTTCTGGCCCTCCATGAATAAGGACGCCAAATTCTGGGCCAGAGATTGCATTGCGTGCCAGAAGTGTAAGGTCACCAGGCATGTAAGAAAAGAAGTGGGCTCATTCCCCCTCTTTCGAGAGTGGATCCCTCGCTTCGGTGTCCCTGTAGCTATTATCACTGACCAGGGAATACAATTTGAGTCCACCCTTTTTTCGGAGTTAGGCAAACTCCTTGGATTCAAACGCCAGCGAACTACTACATACCACCCGCAATCCAATGGGATTATCGCCCGCAACGATCCGTCCTAGACTCCGGTCTTGCCTCTCGTCCTACTTGGCCGCCGAACAACCCGCCGAGAGGAATTTAATGCCAACTCTGCGGAGCTGGTATGCGGGGACCCGGTCTTCGGCAAGAGATCGGGTCTCACATGCTCTGGATTGCTGTATCTGCTGAGAGACAATCTCCACCGCCCTAAACTCACACCTCCCACCCGACACATATCCGCACATGCTTCCGTTCTCCATGAACTAGACTCATACACGCACGTACTGGTCAGGATGGATGCTGTTTGGAAGGCGTTGCAGTCACCATACGAAGGCTCGTACCGTGTTCTCGAGCGGTGAGAACATTTCTTCCAGCTCGAGATCGGGGGACACAAGAAAGTTGTCTCTTTGTCCAGGCTGAAGCCCGTTTGCGCCCCAAATCAACGTCGCGTTCGCTTCGCCGAATAATGGGAAATGCAGTTCCGGGTTCGGTCGCTGAAACCCCTAGGTTTCATCTGGGGGCGGAGTGATGTTGCGCAACAGGGTTAGAAAGATTCGGAATTTATTTCGAATGTTGTTAATTTGACAGACAGATGCCACCACCGGTGTTCTCCGTGGCGTAGTATGCCTGGCCAACCAATTTAGATTGTAAAAAATAATTAAAAATAATTATGAAGTTGCCAACTGCTGACCAAGCGTTTTTTCATTTTACGTCTCATTTTACAGTTGGTTTTAACCTTACCATCTTATGTTAATTCAGAAATAATTTGAATTATTGAAGTAAAATTTTTATTTCAAATATACATTATAAAATATAAGCTTGAAGGTAAATTTTAATGCGGTCGCCAAAAATACAGAAAAACCTATGCCTTGCTTGAGTGTGTTTTGATTTCAATGCGCGTATCTACATTGCACAATTACTGGCACTAGCCGAGCCAGCTAAAGATTTATCATGAACTTCGTCGAGTGAAAAAGCGACTTCACAGACAAAAGAAGCAATCCTGGGAGAAACAACAAGTCAGTGAAGTGGAAAATTACTGGGAGCAACCGCACTTGACGCAGAAGTTTTACTTCGATGCTGATCCTGCCGAGACAAAGAGAGGAATTTTGATGAAGTGCTCAACAGCCAAAATATTGGCAAGCTAGAGATTCCCCCACAACTAAAATGCTGCCATCAACAAAGCAGCCAAATTGTTTAAATATGCATATGAGCAACTGCAATAAGTGGTTCATCAACTTATGCTCAAGGTGTGGGAGAGCGAATGCCTGACGACTGGCAAAGAGGCACTATCTGTCCCATATATAAAAAGGGGGCTGTTACACGTTGCTAAGTACCATCTTCAGGATATCCTCTGCTATCTCGCTATACCGAATAGCCCCATAGGCCCAGAACATTATCGGCTGCTGGCAAATCAACAACCGATCAGATTATCTCTCTGCGACAAATGATGGAAAAATTGTTGGAATAAGGCCATCAGTTGCGCTATGTTTATATCGTCTTCATAACTATGTTGATAGGATAGCCAGGGTAAAAATGTACACGACCATATGAGAATTTGGGACCCCGACCCATATTGATAAGACTGGCTTTGCTGACACTGGCTAAAGCGCGAGGCCAAATGAAAGCGGCACGATCTCTTGAGACCACTCAATACCTGAACTATCGTGCATCCTTTTCAACCTAGTGCTGAAAAAGTGGTCCTTGATGCTAAGGTAAATACGGGAGCGACGTTCGTGATCAAGGCCACCCAACTACTGGCCCATGTTGACAGTATCGACATCATCGGAACAACAGCCCGAGACGTACAGATTACCTTCATCCAGCTAGAGCAGGCTTCAATCGGTGCGGGATCTTGGGTTGCACATTAAAGAAGGCAAAATAAAATATATGGTGGCAATATCAGCACCACAAAATAAACGAAACAACGACAACAAATGACACTGGTCGAATGAGATCAATAAAGATACGAAACTGCAGTTTTGAGGCCGTTGATAATTTTTCCTATCAATGGTTGAACCGATAACAGCTATGACGATGAAATCTGTGCACGCTTGTTGGCTGCCAACAGAACCTATTTTAGCTTATAAAAACTGTTCTATGCAAAACGTCTCACAATAGGGTCAAAGCTCCTACTACACAAGGCAATGATCTTTCCAATCCGTATGTACTCTTCGGATACCTGGGTTCTTAGCAAGGGAAATTGCGAACTCTTGGCCGCGTTCGAGAGAAGAATCCTCCGAAAAATTGTTTGGCCCTCTACATGAGGATGGACGATTCCGCCTCCTACATGCGAAGTGTGGGGGGGGGGCGGATCATTTGATCCGTGTGGAAGAGGATGATTTAGCCCGAAAGTATATAAGGGGAATATCTATGGTAGAAAAAGAAGAGGCGACAGACCCTGCCTCAGGTGGAGCGATGGGGTAGGCTTGGACGCCAGATCGCTTTTAGGGATATCGAATTGGTGGACTTCGGCGCAAAGCCAGGATGTCCCGAGTTTCTTTTTAGACCAGGCAATCGGAAACGAGCAAAAGCCAGTCCGAAACAATAATGGCAATAATATGGTGAATGGTGATTTGAAAGATTTTCTACTGAATTTATCGCCTTCCCTTATGTTCTCCCAGTCACATAACATGTGCATATACATATAACAAAATTTGGTAGCTGTAAAGATGTTAATAGCCAAATGTGGTGAACAGTAAAGAACAACTATACATATGGAAATACCGTGGAAACTATTCTGCAATAATATTTGAGAATTTGTCGCCGACCCTACATCTTAGCTCTCTATCAACAGAATTCAATTCAATTTCTTCACTTCTCGAGTAAAAAGTCGGAAACCCGAAGATTTCCGCTTCAGATATTAAAAATTGTATGATGATTGATATGGAAAATTTTGGGGGTTTCGAAGGGCAGAAGCTAATTTTCACATTTTATATATTGTGTTGGCGAATTTATTTCTTGGGTACTAAATGTCAGCATGAACTGAATTTTGAAATCAAGCAAAGACATCATCAGGATTTATTGAATGGAGAGCCCATGATAATGAGCCAGCACTGACGCCTTAATTCAATTCTACAATTCTACATGCGACGGACTCTGGAATCGAAAGGCTTGTTTTAAAAATTACTAACCAATACCTTTTTTGACACTCTTCATAACTATATTCGAAGAAAAAATTATTCATACGCGCTTGATGGTCACCGAAATCTCTCGAATGCTATGTCCCATTGATTAGTAGCTCCCTCAATGTGACACTTAATGCTTTTAAAAAGGCTATCATACTACGTCGCTTCCAAGAGAAAGAGGATGACTAGTGGTGGTGGTGGTAGACGTGTAGCTGCTACTGTCGTGAATTCAGTTATGAACCTGATAACAACTACCTGCGAACCTTCTATGCCCAAAATGGCATCGAGATGAGCAAACCGAACCTTCAATGTATTGGTGGATGGCGGAAATTGTAGCGCTCCGGAGGGGATTTCAGATTCTCAACTGCTTGACACAACGTTCAACCGACCAGGAAGAGGCGTGCACAACAATGACAGTACAGATCAGCTAAAGGAAGACTCCACAGCGCAATCAACAGAAGCAGGCCTCACTGCTGGCAGAACCTGTTCCACGAAGTGAATGGGGACCTGTGGGAATTCGGTTACAATCTGGTAACCCGAAAAATCAGGGGTCTGCAAACACCTCCTTCAATTAATGTGCAGATGATGACGACAACGCGGAGGGCGCCGATGACTATCTAGTTTTCCCTATAAAAGTGTTGGAAAAGACAGTCCTCTCAATGAAAAATAAGAAGGTGTCAAGACCCGATGGTATCCCGGCGTAGGTATACATACAGTGGTATTCCAACATCGGCAAGCTCTACTCCTCGGCGCTTGTTTGAAGGTGGGAATTTTCATTCTCGTTGGGAGGTGACGAGGCTTGCCTAATCAGCAACTAAACAAGCCAGAAGAGCCGCATCTGATCGGTTTTTCAAGTGATTTTGCGGCGCTTGTCGCACTATCGTACAGGCGCAAAGTAGACTTGGCATATTGATGAGACGAGTAAGTAGATGCTGATGATTTCGAACTTGCACTGGACAAAACCGAAGTGGTCATCCTGACTAAAAAGAGAATCCCGACTTTACGTTCCATATCGATTGAGGGTCGATAATCAAGTCAAAACCAACGGTTGAGTACATTGGAATGACACTCGACCCAAAGATTGAGCAAATCAAAGCAGCAGCGGACAAGGTTGCAGCTGGAGTTTCGACTATAAGTGGGCAAACATTGGCGTCTAGTAGGCGACGTCTCCTCATGAACGGTATCAGATCTGGTGAAGTTCCGCCTGTAGTCGATAAAATGGCTTGTCAACATATCATGCTGAGTCCCCCGGAGTTGCATCTTGTCACTGATATTATTTCTTCTTGTTATCGCTGACATTCTTCATGCTGCTTTGTCTGGAGGACGAGTTGAATGGACAATAACATTTTTCATCAAAAACTTCAACTACGCTGATGATGTCCGTTTGCTTTCTAACCGGATCATGGACTTAGTCTAAATGGCTCTAGATTTGAAAATAAAGCCAGGTATAGTTAGAATGAAGATAAATACTAACCAAACTATGGTTCTTAGCCTGATCCTATATCCATTGATAGGCAAAGCATTGAAAGCATCGGTCAATTTGTATATCTAGGAAGCTTGTTTTCCACCGACCATGGCACTGAACTGGAAGCTCCCCGACTCATTAACAGCGCTAGATCTGCTTTGGCTGCCTCGCCTAAAATCCGGAAATACAGTTTTCAACACCAAGATCTAGTTGAGACTGTTCTGTTCTAATGTTCTTTCCGTATTGTCACATAAGTCCAAGCCTCCATGGACACCTGCCTGCCACGTATCATCAGGAAATGTTGACCTGCTGCTATTTCGAACGAAGAACTTGGTCGGCGCACAGGCCTGTTTCTCGTGACCGATGTGATCAGAAGGCGGGAGTGGCAGCGGATAGATCACACTTTAAAAAGGGGCGACATGTCTATTGCTGATCATACCATGCAGTAGAATCCACTTTCGTAAGATGATCCACGATTGGACCACCTCAAGACAACTGTTCGCAGAGCAGTAGAAGAGAAATGCGGGCGCCTCAGGAAGTCCTGGGAGGGATTTGAAGCGTATTTCAACGGAGGGTGAACAATGGCGTTTAGGTTTGCTTGACGCGTTACACGCGATCGAGGGGCCAACGGCATTTCGTTTTAGGATTCGATTTGTTTTACGCAAGTAAATAATAGAGCAGGGGGATACATTATTGAACCCCCTTGATTTTAAGGCAATGGAAAATATTCTCGTTACTGTAATAATAAATTTTTCTACAATAAAGGGACGGAATATTGCTTTCGGAAAACTGTAAACTTTCTGAAACAAAGCTTTCGCATTTAGATCAACCGGATGCCAACTTCATGGAATTATATTGATCAAACTGCAGTAGCTAGTCGTAATATGATCGAAAATTCAAAGGGATAAATTGAAATACTTTCTACAGAATTCTTTTTTATAAGACCGACTAAACGCCGTTAAATAATACAATTGCCATGATAAAATATTACAATTTTCGAAGGAATGTAATATTCCTAAAAAGGATAGCCAGAAAATGACCATCAAATTCATTCAACAAGGGGAGATTGGAGCAAAAACCGAAAGGATCTCTTATATCCCAGAATTTTATTTGACTCGCCTAACCCTTGCGTGAAATGTTAGGGTAAATAGTGTTACATATCTCCTGCTCCCAATTTCATACGACAAACTATTTGAAATACAAGCTCTGATTTAACTAGGTCACTCCCTAAATTGCCCATGGCCAGCAATCGAGTATGACCTTGTTCCAAAAGAAAATGTGTGACAAAGTCATCTAACGTACATATATACATACTAAATTTTAGGGAACATATGGTATACGTACAAAAGCATAAAATTTCTGTCAGATGTTATTAGGGAATTGTCGAGTCGTCTGGGTGCATAATAAAAGAGCGAAATACGCTCCGATGCGGATGAATCGTACAAAAAGTCCTCATCATTTAGACGCCTTCAAATAATAACTGCAACGATGGCTGCATTATTTATTATGCAGGAAGTCGCATATCGGGGTCGAAATATAGATGTCTTCTGAAGATACATTTGTTTAGCTAAAGCTATGGTGGTTTAAAGTAAACACAACTTCCTGCAGCCGGATTTTCTTTGCCTAAGTGCTGTCTAATGGAGTCTGATAAACATTTCTGTGGTTCAAACGATTGCGAGGTTTCATTAGCAACTACTAAATAAACGAGCTTCCCCCTAATCTGCCGACTGTCTCCACAACATAAATGATTTCGGCAGGACTTATATATGCAAATATATAGATTTTGTGTATAATATTAAATTCACATAAATCGTAGGAAGTCAATAGCGTATCCGGCATGGGATTCCGCTTCATCGGGTGCCACCCACAATGAGTGTGTACACATTTTCCGCTAATTTACATACAAACTCATGGCGAGGCCGCTGAATAGCGAGATAATTTGATTAAATTTTAGCCGCATCTGGCTCGTCCCTTACATATCTCCATCCCAATTAGTCTCCCTAATTTGCACAGTAGTGATTTTTGATGAATGCGGTTTGGTAATTTTTCATTCCATTTAGCGGATTATACACCTGATGCTTTCCTGATTAATGGAATTTTGTGAAATTGCTTTTTGCTCGAATTATATATAAATGCGATTCGGTTGGTTTGTGGTTTCATTCGGTGGCTGTACAGTGGCGGGCAATAAAGTGCTTTCATGGTCCTTTCTGTTAGACTTCAGAATCCTCTGCTATGAATTTATTGTTTGACTCCTCATTTTGGTTGTCAATTCCTTGCCAATGCACCAAATTTTTTGGAGCCTTGGAATTTTCTCCACGGTTGTTGACTTTTTGTATCTTGCACCGATGTGAGAGCTATCATAATGCCCCGTTCGTGAATATGATTCAGCTGCTCAGCCGTCAATTACACAGGAACTGGCTCTTCAAGTAATCAATTTAATCAATTTGTAAATTCTACTCCTAGTGCAAGGGACACTTCTTAGCAAATGGCTATATGCTATTTCATTTTCACTTACCTTTGAATCTAGGAAGGTGGTACTAACAGATAAATTAGCTATATCAAATCAGAGGGAAATGGTTATAAATCGACTGTTAAATGAATTCTTGCAGTTACACATACATCGTTTGCTTGTGCTGATGGCTTTATTTTCTTTGGAGGTGGATTAGGTTCAATTAGGAGCCATGAATTCCTGAGTGAGAAATATTGGGTATGGGAATAGCAACCGAAGACTACCTTACCTTCTCTGTCAAAAAGATAGTTGCTATTGCTGCAGAGGATGATCTATATGCATAGGTTGAAGCGGAGAACGCCCACCTCACTGATTGACACTTGAAAAGGAATTGAAAATGACTGACACCTTCTAGGACTTCCATTCCATATATAACCAATATCGTATTAATTTATAGTATTTGAGCATTTGTTTCTTGCTGAGTGTAGAAGGACCATCCAGGGTCATTGGAATCAAACGCAGGGCTGAGATGAGCGAAAAATCTGAAAAGCACCGAAAGATGATCATGCAGGTCCGGCTCCACAGAAGTGGCCAGTTGGCACGTTTGCGTCGTTTGCGAAAATCACTTGCACATTATTGCAAAAATTTTTGTTGTTGCTTTATTCAGCTACCATCCCGTAATTATTATTCTGTTAAGGGAAAGTCACCCTGCGTCCTTAAAGAACTATTGTGCCCCTTTTACTGGTTATAATGTACCTATTGATCATAGCATCTCAAGCAAGCCTATAACCGTCCGGAAGTTTAGTATTGTATTAAGTGTTCCCCCAGATGCCTCGACCTAGTTTGCACAAGTGTCGGACACTATTCCAGGACGTGTATTGAGGTTCCATCACACTCCTCACAAAACCTGCAGGCAGTGTCCGTAGATATCCCTAGCTTCCCAGGTGATAATTCAGCTGACAGTGACCAGTGAGAATTCTCACAATGATTCGGAGGTTCTTTTTGGTGATGTTTAAGCGATCCTTGGTGCGCATGGGTTCGTATCCCCCAATAAGCACCCTGGACTGCTCCATCCCTGGTAGGCCAGCCCAGTATAGTTCCCTCAACCGTTCCTCTTCATTTCTTAAAGTTATAGCCATGAAACCGTTTCCGATTTCACAGAAGGATTCTGGCCCGTGTAAAGGCGTCCCTGCACCCTTATTGACTAGTTCGACCATTGCCTGGTTGGCCTGGAACTCAAAGTATCCAGACCTTATTGGACGAGCCGAGTGTATTCAATCACTCAAGGCATTCCCATACCAGTTTAGAGTTCACCTGGTTGGACCTA
This sequence comes from Hermetia illucens, assembly GCF_905115235.1. Lineage (NCBI taxonomy): Eukaryota > Metazoa > Arthropoda > Insecta > Diptera > Stratiomyidae > Hermetia > Hermetia illucens. The sequence continues at coordinate 164,457,408 of NC_051849.1, read as the reverse complement.
AGTGCCTTGATCACTGCTTGGCTATCGGTGAGATAGCTATGTTCTGCCCCCTGTAGTTCCTTTGCAGATTAAAGGAGGCACATTTGTCTATGGCGTATATTTCCGTCTGGAATATGCTAGTGTACCTGCCCATTGGCTCGAAGTACATTTTCCTTGGACCAATGACACCGGCACCCGCCTCTCCTGCTGTGAGGGATCCGTCAGTGTACCAAGTAATCAGTTGCTGGTGTAAGCTGTATGTCGCAGGCACGCTCTCACAGTTTGCCTTGTTACTCTAATGTGTTTCAAACTTCCTATCGAAGTGAAACCTCGTTTTCATGTTGTCAGTAATCGGGATACCGCCTAGAAAGGATATCAATTTTCCTTCGATTTAGGCAGCCTCACGCCCCACTGATACTACCGGCCATCCTGAATATTGCCCTCCTTGCCTGCATCTGTATGTGCAGATCGAGAGGGGTTAATCCCAGAAGGATCTCCAGGGATGCCGTTGGGCATGCCCTTATTACCCCAGTGATGCACACGCCAGTCAGTCTTTGGAGCTTATGTAATTCCCTGGCTTGTGTCCTGAGTTCGGTTCTTTCTGCCTAGTTTACTGCCCCATAGGTAATCATTGGCCTTACTATTGCAGTATATATCCAAAGTAGTATCTTCGGGCTGCAACCCCATTTTTTCCTGCTATGGTTCTACAATTCATCAGAGCCGTTCTGGGTTTTCGACAAATGGTTCGGACATGTATCTTCCAGAGTAATTTTTGGTCTAGCGTAATTCACAAATATTTGACCTTTCTTTCTAGTTTCACCTCCATATCGTGTAATCTTATGGCTCTCAGGTGATGAAGCTTACGTCTCCTAGTGAATGGTACTATGGTGGTTTTGGCTGGATTGATCCGCAGTCCCATCTTCCTGCACCAGGGACTAGTAACCCTTAGTCCAGTTTGGATTCTACCACATAGGGTATCTTCATATTTGCCCCTACAGATTAAAGCAATGTTGTCCGCGTAACCCGGGACTTCTATTCCAGTATTTGTCCTGGAGTTTGTCCACTACTATACTCCACATAAGCCCACCCCGCCCTGTGAACAACCTTGAGTAGTGTTGATGACAATAGAATTTGTACCTGTCAGTACTTCTATTTGCCTGCTTGCTAGCATTTTGCCCATCCAAAATGCCAGGGTGTTTCCCACTCCTTTGCGGCTCAGGGTATCTTGTATCTCAGCGTGCGATGTTTTGTCGAATGCCCCTTCGATGTCCAAAAACGCACAGAGTGCAATTTCTTTTATTTCTATGGCATCCCGTAGTACATCTGTCAGCTGATACAGAGCAGTTTCAATTGACCGTCCTACCCGGTAAGCGTGTTGACAGTGATGTAGGGGATTACGCTTTAGAACGTTAATTCTGATATTGTTGTCTATGACATTCTCCACGGTTTTGAGTACAAACGATGTTAGGCAAATTGGTCTGAACGATTTACGGTGAAAAAGACCGTTTTTACCCGCTTTCAGAATAAAGAGCATTTTTGACCGTCTTCATGCTCTTGGTATGTATCCTAGTGATATGCTCCCCTTTACGACCGTCAGAAGAGACTCTAAGATAACTCCTAGGCCCCTCTGGATTAGTGCTGGGAAAATGCCATCTACTCCGGGAGATTCCAGTGGTTTTAAAATTCCCACTGTCCACCTTAACCTAGCTTCTGAGCATACCTCTTTTGCTAGTTTCCAGTTCTCCTTTCTTCTCCTTTTATTCATTGTTTGGATGCCAGGCAGAATCCCATGAATGGCATTGAGACAACTAATGTCACAACGGAACGTCCAAATAAATAGGAAGCCTTGCAAAATGTCGCGCCGCAGGTGCGGGATGGCAACTGCAATACCCTGCAGTGTCCCTGTTCTGAAAAAAAATCCAGTCACAATTGCTGGACCTGAGTAGGTGAATTCGGGCATGAACCGAGTAGAAATGCAGTCAACCGTCCTAACTAGAGCGGAAGAGGAAAGCCTCATCAGGAAATGCACTACAGTGGTGAAGCGGATCCGGTTGACAATTTTCCTCCTAGAAAACGTCAGCAAAGGCGTCAAAAACGGGCAGATGGAATTGAAGAAATTACTGGAGCGCATCTCTTTCTACAAGAGATCAAGAACAGCAGCGGAAGAAGCACAAAAAATTCCAAGCGCCAAATCGACTCCGGATAGCCCACTGCAAAGTGAACTGGAGAAAATGCGGAAAGAAGACGACGCGCTTGAAGGCGACTTTATTAAAGAAGTTTCCAGGGCCTAAAAAAGAAGAAAGGCAAGAGGAAAGAACACGAAGGGTGGTGGATTCCTCGTCGAATTAAGCGCGAAGATGACCAGGAAGAGTATGCAAAGCGGCTAGCGCGCTACTTGGGAAAAGGCTCTCGTTTCTAGTCTAGAGCCTATGTGCTTTTTAGAAATCCGAGATCTTAATTGCCTCATGGACAAGGTCGAAGTGGAATGGACCATAAAGAAGTAATCAATGTCACGATAGTTACCACTTCTGTGAATACTCGAGTCCATGAATTCGCTATGGTGGAAATCGCTGAGCAATATGGAAGTAGGCTTTTTAACAACGGAAAAATCAATATGGGTGGTATGAATGCGGATAACCCCCGCCAAGTGCTATTGTTGTGTAGACTATGGATACACATCAGCAACTTGCAAAGGATCTGATAGGAAGGCAGCAAGGCAGCAAGTGGCAGATGCGGTCTAATAAGTAACCAAGTAAAGACCAACGATCGTGGCGCGTCGGATGAAAGCGTTGAATACACTACGGCATCAGGGCGGTGTCCAGTCTTCAGGGCGGAACTGGAATAATACCGGAACAAGGACCCGACTTCATGGCTTCTCGACCTATTGGGCACCGTTGCCATCTGGGTGCGGGACAGCATTCAACTTCGTCTTCTTGCCGAAGCTGAGGAATGGCTCTGTCTGGATTCGGTGTTTAGGGAAAACATCTTTTTAGCGTTCACCTAACGCCGAATGAAACGATGTCGGACTGTCGACGTGAACTCGATGCTCTGGAGAACGCGGTTTTGAGAACGGAGGGGACTTTAATGTTAGGATCCTTCAGGGAGCATATCTCACCCAACCTCCAGAGGGGACCGGATCCTGGAAATTTCGGGGAAAACCGGGCACGTAGGTTTAAACACCGGATTCTCGACAACGTTCCAGCGCGCAGGCTGCTAGGGAAGCATTCCTTCACATAATTTTTGCTTCGGAATCTCTGGCACCGTCGACTTGTCGGCAATTGACCACTAGGGAATTGCGTTCGAAATGATTGACGCTACTTGCCGGCGTACACCAACTCGGCGCTCCCGCTGGGTGTGAAATATCACGACGGTGAACATAGGCAAGTTCATCGAAGCTCATACAGCTGGGAGATTGTAGCTGATACTGTTGTAAATTGAGTTATGTACCTGATAACGACAGCCTGTAAAGTTTCCATGCCCTGAAGGGGCCCCAGCCGTGACAAGCCTTCTAGGTAATGGTCAATGGCTGAATTTGCCGACCTACGGAAGGAGTGTCATAAGCTCCGCCGTTTGGCATAAGATTTACCCGCCCCAGAGTAGACGTGGCTATAAATGCAGATTATGGATCAGCAGAAAAGAGACTCCACAGCGTGATAAACAAAAGCAAGGCTCGCGGCTGTCAGAATCTGGTCAATGAGGTAAATCAGGATCCGTGGGAGCTTGGCTATAAACTTGTCGCCCGGAAAATCGGAGCTCTGGGGAAATCCTATATACTAAGTACCGACCAGATGAACCGCATTGTACGGACATTATTGCCCAAGCATCCCGTGTCTGTTGTTGTCAACAACTGTCCCCCTTTTCACAATGAAAAAATTCGAAAAAGCAACTCTCACCATGAAAAATAAGATGGCACCAGATGCAAACAAACTGCTGTTCTGCCAGCGGCCATTATTGCTGCTCGGGGCGATTAACGTTTACCTGAAGGAAGGCATTTTTCCTTGTCGCTGAAATGTGGGGAGGCTCGCGTTATTTAGCAAAGTTAAAGGAGAGGTTGAGCTGCTGCCTGCATATCGAACACTGTGTATGCTTGACACGGTGGGGAAAACATGCGGAAAACAGGTAGGCTTCTCCAAGTTTTTACGGCAAGCCTTAAAAGGGGAAAATCCCCCGAGATCAGCTAAACCGAAAAATCACAACGTGGCGAGCAGATAGAGAATGAGGTACCTTTGACGAGTAAGAATCTTACCTAACTGAAGTGCAGGAACACGCAGTAGGTTTTGAACTTTCCCAACTTCCAAAGATGAAAAACCGCAGACAGTGAATGAATGTTAATAAAGCTTTGTTTTCTTTAAATGAATGAATGAAAAGGCCAGTTCAAAGCCATTTCTCTGACTCGATTATTCGCGAGGTGCCCAATTCTAGGCATGACCGACTTCATTTCTCTTTAGGCTATAGACGACGTTCAATATCTCTTGCTATCTCTGGAAGTCCTTAATTGGAATATACGGAGAATTCTCTTTATACAAAGAGCAAGTTACTAAAGAAGGCTTCAGAACCTGGAAAGTAGCGGGTCTTGAAATAAAAACTTTACTTTTTTTAATTCCTATTCTTCAACCACGACTTTGAGTATAAAATGCTGAACTTCAGTTTAACTATTCTGATCAATTTCAATATTTCCTATGTTAAATGAAGTGTCCAGGATTTGTACACGGATAATTGAATCGCTTTCTATTGAGTCCGGAAATGCCCAAAGTATTCGAATTTACTGACTGCCGTCTGCATCGTACTGCGAGTTTCTGCGGAATTGCTCGTCGGATCTACGGTTTACTCAAGGCACCGAATTTAAATCGACAAACAATTATTGAAGTGAAAATCTTTTTTTTCTTCAGCTTTTGCCCTGTTTACAAGCGGGGTCGGCTCGTCTTGATCGGTTTTGCCATTCAGCTCTATCGAATGCCTGATCTGGGTGCAATCTCGAGGCTTTCAAATCGCCATCCAGCGTATCAAGCCACCGTTGTTTCGGCCTGCTTTTTGGTCGTTTAACATCGACTTCGATGTTCAGATCAATCTTGGCAAGTGAATTCTCGTTAGCAAGAATTGTGTGACCATACCATCGAAGACGCCTCTCTCGCAATTTTTCCACTATCGGGACAATCCTATAAAGATCGCGGTTATCCTCATTTCGGATGTGATCAAAACGTGTGACGCCACTACTCCAACGCAACATCTTCATCGCCATTACCGCAAGACGTCGTTCATTGTCTTTTATAGCCGGCCAAAGCTCAGAACTATAGAGGCGACAAGACGGACGACATTGCGGTAAATTTTAGATTTGAGACGTTCGTTGATACTCGATCACAATGAACCCCAGGTGTGGAACGCCACTTCATCCAGATTGCGTTAATGCGTGAACCAATTTCATAACGCAGTTCTCCATTGGTTGATAGTGTTGAGGTAGCAGATCTAGGATTGTTAATGCATCGGTTGAGCCGTTGACCGTTGATTGAAATGTCACTACCTAAATAGGCGAAATGTTTTTGAGAGTGGGAGATCTATCCTCCTGAGCTTACCTGTGAAAACCGAAGAGCATTGAGCCACCATCAAAAGTGCTCTCTTCTCGGGTTACACAAGTTGTCCACTATGTTCCGAAGGGGCGTCAAAAGATCTCTCTGACTGTGGAATCGTAGAAGCAGATCGATGAATGACAATAGTTGAATACTTTATTGACCGCTGCTGGCGATGTCGGGTTTGATGGGTTGGAATTCAGACACCAAGCGAAATACCAGGAAATTCAGTGTGCAAGTAATGTGAACCATGACCATGGGAGTTTGTTATTGCGCTGGTCAGGGAATCAGAATATACTTTCAAGAGGCTTGGATTATTTCCCAAAGCCTGAGCGGTAAAACGGTTCTATGGTGGAGCTAAGAATTGCAAAGACTCAGGATATCAACCAGACCACTTCTAAACCGTGCTTGCAAAAGCAACAAAGGTGAAGGCTGGCTAAACTTCCCGAACCCACCGCGTGAATATAAGAGGCTCGTAAAATGTTTGGAACGAAACTCCTTTAGCGCATACTGTGAAAAACTGGAAGGTGAAAATGAGGCTTCCAAGCTGTGTAGAATTCTTAACAAGGACGAGTCGGTCAGGATGGAGTCTTGGAGAAAGCCGGATGGTATTTTCACAAACTCCAGAGTTGAGTCTATACACATTTTCCTGGAAGGACACCATCCGGGAGAACAGATGAAATAAATGGGTGGAAGATTTAGCAGTTTCTGCAAACCTTTCAACACGAAGGTTTTGCAAGGACAATTGCGACACTGCGAGAGTGGTTATTTCCAATGAAAAGGCGAGAGCTGTTAACACTTCAAAGCAGCTAGCATGGATGGCAACTACCTAGCGATGCTAAAGGATGGTAAAGAGCAGAAGGTGAAGGTAGTTTTCATACCTAAGCCTGGGAAAGATGACTATTCAAATCGAAAGAACTTCAGGTAAATCAGCTTAACATCATTTTCGCTGAAATGTCTAGAGGGACTGGTTGAGCATCACATTCGCGACAAATAAATGAAAACCAACATGCTTACCAACATGGAAAGTACTGTGATCTGCTCTTCCCTCTTTTGTTTCAAAGATAGATGACGCAACTCTGAAAGGCGAGTACGCGATGGGGGTGTGTGTCGATATTGAAGGGGCGTTTGACTAAACGCCCTTCCAAAAGCGTGTTGACGAAACTCTAATAAAGTGGATCTACGCAGAGATTATTGTATGCTGAAGTGGGTGTGGATCGCTACCTAACAACAGAAGCGACGAAAGGCTATCCTCAAGAAAATGTGCTATCGTGGAGTATTTTGATCGACTCAGTATTATGCGAGCTGTAAAATCTTTCAATTCTCGCTCAAGCTTATGCGGATGATGTAACTGTGCTAACTGTTGATCGAGATCCCGTAACGATGTGTAGAAATACACAACGCGGCGAACTCTCCGAAGATGTGAAATATTTGGGAGTTATTCTAGACAAAAAGCTTCTTTGGGGCAAACATGTAGATTTAAAGGAGAAACGAGCTTATGGGCTGTGTAGGTGGAAATTGTGTGTCTTAGTATCAACGGTGCCATGAGCATGACATCTGGCGCAGTTCTGAATACATTACTCATTTTCCAGTTCTTTGATTTGTTTATTCAGAGCACTGCAATGAGAGTAGCTCATAGACTAATTTGATCTAGGGGAAACAATGGACATGGGGGGCACAGAACATTGGAAGAGTTATTGGGAGAACTGAATATAGTTTTCGCAATGCTTCTGATTCTCTGATCCCGATACACCTGTTTAGTAGAAAATATGATGTTATCTTAAAACGAAGAGAAAAATGGGGCGAACCAGAAGAATGAGTGTCAGAATATATAGACTCTGTTTCTAGATTCAATACTACTCTGGGTACCCGGTCAGTGTGTGCCAGTAGCATTCGCTAATGCTGTTATCAAAAACTGGAAAAAGGCTTCCCATAATGACAGGTGGCTGAGCCTTAATGCCGCTAAACACACCAGATGTTTCCAGTCAGAACCAAACAAATACACTGCAAAAGTTTATCCTGTCAAAAAGCAGGAAGACTTGCAGAAGCATTGTAGGCATTCTGACTGTCTATAATTGAATAGCTGGGCAAATGTTCAGAATAGAAATTTTCCTAGATGATACCTGTCCATCCTGTAATGAGAAGGCAGAATCCACAGAATATTTTCTGTGTGAGTGCTCCGCCTATGAACGCGTCAGACATCTGATTTTTGGTGCTGGTGAGCTACAACCGCAGCGGGTAGCTTCTTATCCGCTAACGGAAATTCTGCGATACATAAACGAATCCGGGATATTCCGTTCGACGCGGGAGTCGAATACAGAGAACCCTAAAAATCTAGGGTCTGGGTGCTCAGAGGCTCTGCCTGTCGTCCAACTCAAACACACACACGCACAAGTGTTTTTTGGATAACCGGCAAATTTATGAGATTTCCTACATTAATTAATGCGAGGAATTAAAAAAAAATTAAATCATAAGCATTAAATGTCGTCTTCAAGGAATTTAAAATTCCCACTTTTTGCTTTCTTGATGGCAATTTTCAAATATTTCTTATAAACAACAAATATCTTCTGTCCGGCAAACCTAGCGTTTTTATGGTATCTAACATGCTACGGTTCAGGTGCGAAATACATATAAGCATTCTTCACGTCACTTAGCTTCTGTATGTAATTGCATTCCAACTGTGCCATGCAATCCATTACCATGCAATTTATCCTGCGATGACACCCCCTTCAATACACCATCCGCCTCCCTCTCCATATGAACAAAACGAATTTGCGGCTACTTCAGCAAAAACAACGAAATGAACTATGTGAAATCAAAATGAAATTTCCTGCTGGAATTTAATATTGCCTCTTGGCTTCTTTTTATCAGTAGCAAGCACAGTTTCCGTCGGTCAGAGGAAAAGCATTTTGTGGGTTCTCCCTGGCATCTAGTGGCCCATTTCTCTTATGACTGTCAACACGAAGTGCACTCTCAGCAAAAGGCTGCCTGCGGGGAACACAGGATTACAATTTCAGAAACTATGCTCTCTGGCAATAGCCCGTTTTGACTAACTCTATTTTTTCGGGTCATGAGAATGGGTTGCGTTTTAAACTGGAGGTAAATGTGAACTGATTTGATCTCGGTGAAATCATGCAATTGTCATTCTTGTAACGAGTTCCCTCGAGAGTTCCAAATGATGCGTCTTAGTGGCAACGAAGGTACATGATATTTTCAGGAAGTAGACGCTCATATACGTTGCTTTCCGAGAGGTCGATTTGTTTATTCGCTTGGAAAATGGAATTGTGCTGTGCTGGAAATCTGGGGGCAATTGCTTTTGGCATCTCCTTAAAATGGCCACAGAGAAATATCTGTGAGCTGGAGGAGCACCTTATTTACAACATGATTTGATTTTTGCGGTTAATTTTTCCGGTTGATGGAAAAGCTGCTAGCCGGATTCCTTGTTCAGTGCAATATTGATATCGTTCCGGTTAATATGTATCATCCTCATTAATCAAACACACATCCAACCAAAGAAGTTGACCTTCCGCGCCATGGTTGGTTCTTTTCGGAAACTAACAAGTTCATGTTGTGGATAAAACGCAACACGGCGTGCGCCTCTCTCTAATTTATTCACAAAAATTCTCCATCATAAGCGTACATGAAATCGATAGAATGTGGTTTATAAACACTGAGTTCATTTGCATATCATTAAGGACTACCATGGATGACATTGAAATATTTGCAAGTTGTACATAAATGCGAAACGGCAACGAACAATTAATAACCCGCGATTTGTGTTCCTGATAATAACGACCACCTGTCCACTGCCGGTGTTGTAACCCAATTACATTGCTAATGAAAAATACAGGGCGCTGTACATGCACTCCCAAGGGTGGTTAAGTACCGTTGTTAGTTCAAGTCCCTTAATATACTACGCATACAGCTTTAACACTCAGGGTTGAGTCTTCAGGCACTCTTTGCTTGCAAATAACGTACTTGCCGAAGACTCAATTAGTATGCCAGGGATACGCTGCAATTTATTTTCGTATAATGGCATATTTTTATCCATGTAACCTTGTCCGGGCGGTTGTTACTTCTCCCTCCCATTCTAATTACTTTCGCATGCGGACGGAGGGACCCAATGAGAAAAGGATACGGCACGATCTTATGTTGAAACTTTGAGAAGAAAATTTATTGTCATTTTAACAAAAAGAAAGGAAAATCTTAAGTAGCAAATCGATATTAATCAGCATTGAATGGCACAGTTTCCAGCGTGCGGCCTTCACAATTTGAGCCCTTTGTGCGAAACCCGACGATATCTGTAACAATCCAACTCTGCAATAACAACGTACTTACCCTATGTGGGTCCGTTACTGTAATCACAGTTGGGACATAGATGGACATGCGAGGCCCAATAATCGAACGACATCCTATCGAGCTACTACGCCGCACCGAAGTTCTCTCTAACGCTATCGATAATCGGCTCATATTTCCACGAGGACTTCGAGCCGTGTTCTAGTTTATTTCTCTGTCTGCAATCCTGTTTGGTCCTTCGTCGAGTCGGTTAACTGTGATTGAATTGGAATTCCGGATTATCTGTAAAAGATAAGAAAATAAACGACTGTAAGAATCGAAGAAACTGGGAAGACTTTGCTGTAGCGACATGGGGGAGAGTTTTTCGACAAACGACCCTACATGTTAAGGGTGTGCAGAGCAATCCCAATTATTACCGTCACATTATTTTCTATTTTCACCTCATGTTGTCTTCCTTTTCTTTTAATCAAAGTATATGAAGCGCCAGCGAAAGAGTGAAACACAGAACTGATGGCAGTTGATTTCCAGATAATTTCCTCTAGATTCGGCTGCGGAATATTATCCTGAGAACAAAGCGAGAAAACACCTCGTACAGACAATATCCGCCGTGGTCATATGGCCCTTAAACGAAATATTCCAAATAATGACATTTTTGTACTTTGCAGAGCATATCAATCGGTTCCGATACGAATACTTTGGGGTTCGTTCAATTTCAATTATCTCGCCAATATAAAGCCGAATGTTCGTCTTGTCCACATCGGATAAGGATAACGACACGGCAAAGCATATCCTTGTAAGAGCTTGTAAGTCGATGGCATTATTCCAGCTGCTATTTGCCCGTCCTCTAATTTTCCCACCCTTTCGAAGGGGAATCCGTTTATTTATTGCACTCTTGGGAGCTGGAAAGGTCGCTACCAACAACAGCCGAAAGTGAATGAGGGATTTTCATGAAATCTATTAGCCTGGGGAGCGGGTTTAGTGGAAATTGCAAGGACACGAGATAAGCTCAAGTGTGAGTTGAAATGGATCGGGCTTTTTGGATGGTGTTGTTTTTTCGGGTTTTTTCACCATGAAAGTCATGGAGATGGGTGCTAACCGTGGGGTACCCTTTTTCTGTAACTGAATTGCCATTTTGTCGGTTCAGTTGTTTTACTATATTGCCTCGGCCTTTAGCACTTGTTACAAATGTTTCAATTACTTCAAAACATTTTTCCTCGGTATTATAGCGTTTCATATCTTCATTTCCTTTTCCTTCAGTTGCTTTGGAGGGTATAATTTAGACTTCAATAATTTTACAAGAGAGTGCTTTGGCATTTACGCTATTGGAACATGCAAAGCAATAAACGAATTTACAGAGACAGGTTATGCTGTCTCTAAGTTGGGCTATTGAAATACGAGTAACAATGTCTCACATTTTATCCATTCGGCAGAAGGTCATATTTTAGCCATAATTAGATAATTTTTTTCTAGGAAGATGTTTAACCTTTTGAGGAAAATGAAATCACTCCACGCTGACTACTACTATTTGACAGTTAGCCAGTGGGAATAACTGTGGCTAATCAGAAACCCCGCCAATGTCGAAAACCTATGAAAATGGCATAGTTGACCATGTGGGTTCGACAGCGCCTAAGTTCACCTTCTTTATTGTGTCAGGACGACACGCGCTTCCGAGACTTCGTACTAGTCATTTTATGTTTGTATACACATACTAAACGGCTGCGTGTTCATGCACTCAAAATTGAATTTTCCTTAAAATATATACATAAACTTGCATATGTATATCAAAATTTTACTTGGGTTATCAAACGATTGTCCCATCTTTCTATATTTTATAAGCGAAACAATAAAAGGAAAATTGACTATATTCTCATAAGATGAAGGCAGTGATCACTGCTACTTGAGCGGCTTACTTTAAAAATCGTGAGGGGGAACGAGATCTGCATCGGTTTTTTCAAAGCTGACACCAACGCACATAAAATATGGAACACTTCTTCTTTTTATTTAGCTTTTGTTTCGTTCTTTTTTGGTAATAGTGCGATTTCCACCAAACTTGGTACGATCATGCTCTATGTTATACCCTATATTGTACCAAAATCAGCACATCGTGCTGGAATGAACTTAAGGGGGGTTTACGGTCAGCTACAAAAAATTATAATAATATACTATTATTAACTTTATTTAAACAGATATCGGTATGGAAGGTATTTCGGAGCCTAGGAACCATATAGTGGCAGCTATCAAATTTTCGGGTTGGGTAGTTTCTGAGAATGGGTCCGTTAAAGAAATGATCCATTTCGAACCCAACAAATGTCAAAAATAACAGCAGCTTCGGAAAGTACTCATCGAAACCTTTCATTTGATACCCCATATGACTACATTTGATGAAAAAACACTTTACACCCACCTTTTGCATGTATGGGGACCCCTCCTTAAATTCGACATAGAATTATGTAACTCACGGCATGCGTGATCGTTTTCAGTTCCCACCTTTCCACCAAATTTGGTGTGAACCGCTTAATCCGTCTCCGAAAAATGTGTGTGTGACGGACAGGAAGATAGTAAACCGATTTAAGGTTTGGTTTTATACAAAACATTTGAAATGGGTAGAGTCGGCATACACAACATGAAATTGTAGACGGAATTATTATTGAAGAAATTAAGTATGTACAGATGTTTATCCTGCATGCAACTAGAGAAAGGGGTATATTGCTAGCACTTCAGAAAGACTTATTCGACGGATGGAAAAACGTGGTCAAAGGGTAGTATAGGTCCAAGGGCGAAACGTGGATTGGTACCCACGATGGAGCATAAAACCTGGGAAATGCCCGCTGAACCAACACAACAGCTTTACTACCAAACCCTATCTCCACCTGCACGTGTTGACCGCTGGGAGCTCTTTCTTAACGAAAAGTTGCAGACGGAGAAGGATGAAGGCGAGTCTACCGCTCCTAAAAACGGGACAAATTGTACCAACTGGTCCTCCAGGTTGGGGGTTGGGTAGGGCTGACAACCCTACACAGAAAACAACTTGTTACGAAGCCACAACAGGAGCCTTGGACTGTACTGATAACACAACGACGAACCCGGCAACGACAACGGAATAACGATTTGCGCATTTTTTCTTGGAACGTGCGCTCCCTGTACAGAGATGAAGTTGATAAGCAGCTAGCCGATATCCTATCCCGATATAGGGCTGATGTAACAGCGTTACAGGAGATGCGTTAGACAAGGACCAGTTTCCTGGAGAAGAGCCACTACACCATATATTATACTGGCCATCCAGTAAACCATGTGCTCGGAGTAGGTTTCTTAGTCAGCCAAAAAATGAAACTTGCTATTATCGGCTTTGAAAGCATAAGCGAACGGCTATGCGCTCTGCGTTTGCGATGCAAGTTTAGAAATATAATCCTGATTAACGTTCACGCCCCTACAGAGGAGACTGCAGAGTCGGAGAAGGATACCTTCGACGAGGCAGGAGAACGAACCCTCGAAGCTTGTCCCAGATATGATATCAAAATCATACTTGGGGATTTTAACAGCCAAATAGGGAAGGAGCCCGTATTCAGGCGATACGTTGGCTTCGATAGTTTACACGAAAATACAAATGATAACGGACTGCGGACTATTCAATTAGCAGTATCACACGAAATGGTTGTTGGAAGTATCTGCTTTGCGCGGAAAGCGGTTCACTAGCATACGTGGGCCGTGATTGAACGCGGCCACCTCTCAGCCTTGATGAATGCATATAGGAGGGCCAATATAGACTCGGATCACTATCTCGTTGGAATGGTGCTCCGAGCTTGAATAACAATACCACCTAGAATCTGGTGAGAGTTAACACTGAAGCCATCCACAATACAGCCCTCCGCAACACCTATAAGAGGGAAATGGATGCCGCAATAACCGCAGTCAACAAAGGACGTGGAGATGAAGCATCAACAAATGATCTTCACAATCACCTGAAGAACGTTATCATGGATACGGCCACAAACATACTTGGCCCCAGCCGCAAAAGGAGTCGGAATGGCTGGTTTGACGATGAATGTAAGCTAGCAACGGAACGGAAGAATGCCGCATACTGAGTAACGTTGCATTCTCAAAGAACGCGAGCACGCGCAGAGACTTATCACGAACTCCGTCGAACGGAGAAGCGACTTCACAGACGGAAAAAGGAAGCCTGGGATAACCAACAAGTCTGTGAACTAGAAAAGCACAGGAAGCAACCGCACCAGGCGCGGAAGTTTCACCAACGAATCGGCAGGATGAAACCTTATACACCTCGATGCTCATCCTACCGAGACAAAGAGGGAAATCTGATTTCCGACAGAATGGGCATATTGGAGCGATGGGTTGAGTACTTTGATGAGCTACTGAACAACCAGAACATCGGCGAGTTGGAGGTTCCGCCAACTGAAGACGACGGACAAATACTGCCACCACCAAGTTTAGGAGAAACAGTCTGTGCAATTCATCGGCTAAAAAATCATAAGTCGCCAGGAGCCGATGGAATTACAGCCGAATTGGTTAAATATGGAGGCGACCAGTTACACCAAGTAGTTCATCAACTTGTGCTCAAGGTATGGGACAGCGAATCAATGCCTGACGATTGGCAGCGAGGCATAATCTGTCTCATACATAAAAAGGGAGATATCACACAGTGCAGCAATTATAGAGGTATCACGTTGCTGAGTGCCATCTATAAGATATTCTCCACTATCTTGCTAGGCCGGATAGCCCCATACGCCCAGAACATCACTGGCCCATACCAAAGAGGCTTCACTCCAGGCAAATCAGCAACAGATCAGATTTTCTCTGTGCGGCAAGCGATGGAAAAACTGTTGGAATATGGACAACAGTTGCACCATCTATTCATCGAATTTAGAGCCGCCTATGATAGTTTAGCTAAAATAGTCCATTTTTTGCAAACTACAATTTTTAGGTACGCCGGCGCATAGTATAGCCAGGGTAAAACTGTACACGGCCATGAGAGAATTCAGTATCTCGACGAAACTAATAAGACTGACTAGGCTGACCCTGACCAATGTGCGAGGCACAAGGGGATGTCCTATTGTGCGTCCTCTTTAACCTGGCCCTCGAGAAAGTGATCCGTGATGCTGGGGTGAATGCGAGAGGTACGATCCTCTTTATGTCCACCCAACTACCGGCCTATGCTGACGATATCGACATCATGGGAAAAACGACCCAAGACGTACAAACTGCCTTCATCCAGATCGAACAGGCGGCGATTGGCGCGAGATCTTGGGCTCCACATCAATGAAGGCAAGACAAAATATATGGTGGCAACGTCAGCGCCGAAGACGAATCAACCAACAACATCAAACCGCACTGGTCAAACACAAACACGAACAAGAATAAGGATAGGAGAATACAACTTTGAGACGTTGACAATTTCTCCTATCTAGGGTCGAAAATCACAACTGATAACAGCTACGATGATGAAATCCGCGCACGGTTGTTGTCAGCCAACAGAGCCTATTCCAGTTTACAAGAACTGTTCCGCTCGAAACGTCTCACCATAGGGTCAAAGCTCTTACTATACAAGTCCTCATGTATTCCTCGGAAACTTGGGTTCTTAGCAAGAAAAATTGCGAACTCTTAACCGCGTTCGAGAGAAGAATCATCTGAAGAATTTTTGGCCCCCTACATGGGGATGGACAATTCCATAGCCTACAGAATGACGAAATCTATGAGCGATACCATGACCGTCAAGTTGCGGATAAAATCTGGCTCAATATGTTACGGTGGGCGGGTCAATTAATTCGTATGGATGAGGATGATCTCACCCGGAAAGTCTACAAGGGCAATATCTATGGTAGAAAAAGGAGACGAGGCAGACCCTGCCTAAGATGGAGCGATGGAGTTGGCCAGGACGCCAGACAGCTTTTAGAGATATCGTATTGGTGGACCTCGGCGCAAAACTGAGATGTCTGGAGTTCCTTATTAAGGCATGCCTACACCGGATATCGGTTGTTGCGCCGTTGATGGTGATGATTGAAAAACGCCAAGTTAAACCGAAGAAACAGAAATGTAATCATGGATTTTTGCATATACGTATTATGGAAATCATATACATGGTTCTTTTCGAATATTTGCTTTTTTAAGCTATAATTCACTAACAAAATTGCATTTCATCATTTTACGCTTGGAAGGACAATTTGATGCAAAATGAAATTACTCTGCTATGGGAGGCTTTTAAAAAAATTACGGAAGTTTATTTACTCCCCATTAAACCGGAGGTCAACAATTTTTATATTCCTGTTAATTGCCCAATCCTTTTGCGGACGTTTAATGAAAATCTGTCCCACATTAACTTCGATTCGGGGAAAAGGATAAAATGAAATGATACAAAATGTTTGGGGACCTTCAATCAGAGTTGCGCTAAAATGGCTTTTTAATTATTTGAAAGGGCTCGTAATTGCTACAGATGTTGGTAACAATAAAAAATTTTAACAGTTGAAATAATGGAAGAATTTAAATTTATATGATAGCCCCTGGGATTCAATAACCATTTTGACATGCGGAAATGATAGATTCCCACCGTTTTTGTATTTTTTGTTGTATTGTATGAAGTCTTACAGCACTTTTAGAGAATTTTTTTTTATGACCACGACTTTTAAGACAGTTGCCACAGTTTTCGTCTCTTTCCTTAAACGGCCAAATAAATGACTTTCTTGGGCAGTTCCTGGGAAGGAATACAACATACAAATTAGACGAAAACGTTATAGATATCATTAAATTACGCGAATAAAACAAGAAAAGCATTATTATAGTTTGAGTGCTATGAGTTAAACTTATTGAGATCCAGGGACATTCGATAAGAAAGGATCATGCTTAAATTAGTTTCTAATTTTTTTTACTGCGTTAGGTGGAAACTTTTTATAAATGGCGACCAACGTGGGGTAGGGTGCGAATAATAACCGTTAGTTTAATTAATTAACCGACATTATAATCGGATAAAAACCTTGAAGTGTGTTAAAACATTGAAGTTAAGATTGTAACGGTACACCATAGGATGGCAGTACCCTGTAGGAGGCAGTGCGGTCAGCATTGGGCAGATTATTGCCCTGACTTGAGTCAGGTACCCATTCGAGCTGAGTCGGCTAGTATCCGTCATCAAGTCACGATATAAATCTCAGTGCCACCAACGAGATTTGAATTGCGAACTTCCGTACAATTAGATAGCCTAGAGCTCTAACGTCTGAACTCTGTAAGAAGATGTGAATGCTCCATTTTATTAATGTTTTGTGTAAAACAAAACGTTATTAAAATCGGTTTACTGTCTGTCCATCTGTCTGTCACATGCATTTTTCTTGGAAACCGTTGTAGCGATTGACATCAAATTTGGTGGAAAGGTGGGAATTGTGAATGATCACGCATACAGTGAATTACATCATTCTAGGTCGAACTTAAGGGGGGGGGGGGGGTCTCCATATATGGAAAAGGGGGTGCAATTTTTTCCATCGAATATAGCGATGTGAGGTATCAAACGAAAGGTCTCCATAGTACCAAAGCTGGTATTAGTATTGACATCTGTTGGAAAGGTGGGTAGTGCGGGGGGATGGAAGTGATCATTTCTTTCACGGACCCATTCTTAGAAACTATCCAACTGAAAATCTAAAAAAATCAGGAGGCTGCCGTTATGTGGTGCCAAGACTCGGAAACTCCCTGCATAATGATATCTGTTCAAATAAAGTTAATAATAGTATTATAATAAGTTTTAGTAATTGACTACAAAACCCCTCTTAAGTTCATCCTAGTAAAACGAAATTGCAGCAATGTAGGCTATGACATATAGTATGATCCTGTTTGGTGGAAATCGCACTATTGCTAACAAATTTATAATAGGTCGAAGTTGTCGCTTCTGTGCAAATCCAAGACTTTGAATGTCGGTATCATGTGAAAGTGGGTGTTCTCACATATAATAGTATATGCATATATTACGTGCTAGGTTTTAATGTGGCAAATATTTTTATGTAAGAAATACATGAAACCTTTCATACTTGAATGTCATAAACGTTTGATTCCAACATTTTGTGCCTCTTCACATATTTATATATATTCATATTTCATTCAAACGGATACTACTCGCAGTTCAGTCTCATACCCCACCTGTTCCTGTATCCGAAGCTTATCCTGGAAAATATAATCTATAGAAGAATAAGCAAGCTGAAATTATTTTCAAAGCTGTTTGAGCACGAACATCTATCGGAATCCAAGGAAACTCATTAATGCCAAAGTTTACTGAATACAATTTGATTAATATACTGACATTTAAAGTCTTAGAATTTGCGCTGAAGTGACAACTTCGACCTACTATAACTTTGTTAGTAGTAGTGCGATTTCCATTAAAAACGCTAGTAGCGGTACGTAGGATTTCAGGATTCTAGGATGAACTTAAGGGGTGTTTTAAAGTCAATTACTAAAAATTGTAATCCAAATATGTATTGCTTTGTACTTCTGAGTCTATAAACTCTATAGTGCCAGCTGCGATTTTTCGGTTGGGTTTTTTCAGAGAATGAGTCCTTGAAAGAAATGACCACTTTCTATGCCCCGCCCTTCCTGTTTCAGTATTAAATGTCAAAACTGAGGCTAGCTTCGAAAAGCACTAATTGAGACTTTTCATTCGATAAACCATGGCCACATTTGGTGAAAAAAGCATTCCTGTCCACCTTTTGCATTTATGAAGACTCCTCTTATGTTCCACACAGAATGGTGTGATGTGCGTGTGACAGACTGAGGCAGCGCAGAAGTTATTGTCGGGAAAATTCGAATCCGATGGGTCATTGGCCGTCTGAGGGAGCAGACTTCATTAAAGACGTGTTTCAAGTGCTTTATGTTTATTTATTTCGTGAAAACATGCAGCAGCGGTGGTGGTTTGTTTCTAGCTAGAGCTGAATATTTACAAACTATAGATTTTATTTAATGAGAGCAGACACGTGTTTCGAACACAACATGTGCCCTTCTTCAGTGGTGGTTTTGTAATAATTTATTTCACTTAACTCTATAGCCTTATATAACCTAACCTATCAACCAATTAACGTGATAACTAGTACTTAATTAATTTTTCTAAAATTGTAATACCTCCTTAATTACTTACACTAAGTACCTGAAATTGGGCATATCGGTGTTCAACAACCTGGCGTTACTCTGTTTAAATATTTCCAGACTTTCTGCGGCGTCCAGTTTGTGGAATTTATTCGTTTTTTGTATAATATCCATGTTGTCCTAGGAAATGTTATGACCACTATCTACTATGTGTTTCGCAACTGTAGACTTGATATGCCGTAGCGGGGTTTTGCTGCTAGTTCCGCTTCTTTGGTATGTTCCTCGAATCTTATTTTTACCAACCGCTTAGTCTGCACACTGGGCTTTCCGGGCATGTGATCTTATGGATTTCGCTCTCCTCCTCCTTGGATTTCGGGTCCTTTACGCTCATAAGTCGAGTTGCTGCTTGTTGGGACAGCCTCTATTTTAAATCCTTTAAACGCATTACTGATCCTGGGCCACAACGCGGTGTATATAATACTCAATCTCACTGTTGTCTTGTCATTAATGCCTAGCAACGACGTTAATTGTTTCCTGTTATTGAGAGTCTGTTCCTTCCTTCGTCCATAATGTAGGCTTCCTGAATTTATCGAACTCGAAGTCTTTCCCGTTTCTAATTATTTTGATGTCCAGCCACGTTTCGAAGTTGCGTACGGTCTGTTTGACGTGTACACTCGGAAAAAGTGCTTACACATCAAATGAAACTAGAATTTCATGATGCCTAATTTTAGCATCCTTCAGCTTCTCGACCACCTGGAGGCTGTTTTTACGGTATATTCGCTACGATAGTCACCGATAGCGTTGACTCCTTGTAGTAACCATTTCGCAATATTGTAGCTAGGGGAATTAGTGTCCGCGATCATTTCCCGTGTTTCGTTGCCATTTTTATGTACCTTGGGTTATATTCTGAACCTAGGTAAAGAGGGATTAGGCACACGTAATGCGGCTATGTTCTTGGCAAGGTCAACACATTCCCTTAGTGTTTTCTCCGCTCTTTTGGTCGACTCTGGTAGAGGATTTGTTCGTAGTTTGAAGAAGTTGCCGTTATTTAGTTTCTGGAGTGCCAGGTCTTCGTAGGTCATTCGGTCTAGTATTACTAGTTTGTTACCTTTATCTACTCTTAGGTAAAAAATTGGTTCCTGGTTTAGTTTTTTAATGATTCACTCTTCCTTATTGTGCTGTTTATTTGCCCCTTTGTTGTATTGGTGAATAATATTTTTAACGAGGGACTTTGCCTTATCTCCATCATCAGACAGGGATATCGAATTGGTGGACCTCGGCGCAAAACCGGGATGTCTGGAGTTCCTTATTAAGGCACGCCTAGACCGGATACCGGTTGTTGCGCCATTGATGATGATGATGATAATAGCTCCCTCGACGTCTATAATCGTATCTTCGACGTTCACCTTCAAGTCCGGTGTCGCGTAGTTCAGCCCTTTATTCAATAAAATCTTTTCGTCCTCTGTACAAACTTCCGACGATTTGTTAACTACAAAGTCTGCTATATATTCTGTTGGTTTATTTTCTGTCCTATATGCTCCAGTCGCGTTTCCCAGGAACATTAGTTTCGGGTACGTATGCTCGGAAGATTGAAAAGTGTGGTGTCTATTGGGATATGTTGCGCTGACATCTCATGAGTTAATTTTAGATGGGTATGGTATGCCAAGGGAGTGATTCTATCTCATTTTGAGAACTTTTATTTAATGCTCTCTTTGTGTCCGGATAGCTGAGTGGTTAGAGCACAAGGCTATCATACGGAAGGTGGCGGTTCAAATCTCACTAGTGGCAGTGGAATTTGTATCGTGATTTGACGTCGAATACCAGCCAACTCAGCTGTGAATGGGTACCTGAGTCAAATCAAGGTAGTAATCTCAGGCGAGCGCAATGCTGACCACATTGTCTCCTACAGTGTCATTGTAGTGTACCGTTACGGTCTTGAATGAAGTGCTCCAACACACTTCAAGGCCCTGATCCAATATGGATTATTGCGCCAACGATTATTATTATTATTTGATGGGGCTTCTTTCGAGTGTTCTGGTATGTTTGGCGGTATTTCGGTTGGAGAGTCCTGTCTTGATGAATTTCGGTACTACACTATGTTTGAGGCAGAGCTGTAGAAATTTAATATCTTGGCTCAGTCCGGCGAGTTGTTTTTTGTACTTAAGTAAGGTGTTGAAAGTGGAACCTCACTTGGATATCATTTTATAACTTTTATAAAGATATTTTATTTGTTTACTATAGTTCTTTTTAAGTAAAACTATTAAAATTCTTAAATAAAATCTATAGTTAAACTGAAAACTTTTCCTTTTAATAGTTTTACTTAAAAAGAACAGATCAGAACAAAGGAATTATTTTTATAAAATTTAGAAAAATAGTTCATTCATATAAAGATTGCGCCGTTTTCTTCACAACTTTAGCAGGAGATGTTACAAGGTATGGCGATTCAGACGAAGGACCATATACTTCGTTGGCCAGTACAGATCTAACGTATCCAGTAACGTATCTACCTGATATGATTGTCACGGATAGTTTTCTTCTACACATACACCATGATTCCACTTCTACTTAGCTCGTAGCGCTCATACGCTAAATATGTCTGATATCCAGTTTGAAGTGATAGTGACATTTCATATCATAGGGAGCAGAACTTGACAGGAAAGGGGTAAATTTGATCCTCTATAATTTTATTAATAATAGTAGGATTTCTACCAAACTAAATGGTGATCCATATTAAAAGCTATATTACTGCAAAATTTTACGGATCTGGGATGAACACAACTAAAACCTCCTTTCCACTAATGAAGACCATTCAATTGAAATTCACATGGCCACATTCGGCAAAAAAAATTTTCCACTCCTTGGACACTTAAATTTAGTGTGGAACAATGCAATTAACTGACTACGTGGAGGTTCACTGTTCCAAACTTTCTACCAAACCAACAAAAGGTGTTACATCTGTCAACCGATTTTAATAAGGTTTTTCTTTCCATAAAACCCTAAACATGAGCATTAATATCTACGAACCGCTTCTATCACGATGCTCCCAGGGTAGAGAGAGGTAAGTACTGATAACATACTCTTGATGAAACCGTAAGCCATCTTCATATCTTATTCTCGTCCAAATGCTTCTGGTTTTGAAAAGAGAGGCAAGAATAGTATTATTGAAAACCAATCAAATAAACTACCCGGTCTTTAAAGATTATCGAACTTTTCCTATTTACATTCATGTGCAGTATAACAAAGGATCGATCGTTATATCTATGAAGGGTTGTTTCTGTGGGCGGGATACCGAATTTGGTGACGTTCGTCGCATAAACCGCGCTAAATGCGCCTTCGTCGTTTTGTCTAAAGGCCGAAAATACAAGTGCCTCAATAACAACTTAAGCTATAGGTTTATACGCCATTTTCCTCCCACTGATATTACATGAGCAGCCCATGGAGAGCGACCATTACATAAATATTTTTGGTGTGATTTGGTAGCCAGTCTAACTCCGCCGCCGAGACAACGTACTTTGTACTATCCTCTGGAAAACAAAAATAAAAGCTGATATTAGGGAAAGAGATAAATAAAGTATAGTTGGAGTTACTCCATCATGCTAAATCCTACGTAATCTCCCTTGGTGGCGAGATCCTGCGACCACCTTAGTCGACGCGGCATGACGTCCCCCGGTCCTGTCGAGAAATGGACACAAGTTTTTGACACAAGGACAGCGTCAGGACGTGAGTAAATTTGTCCCACCAAAATAAATACGTGTCTGCCCGCTAACTATTGGCACCCTTCCTGGAAAGACCTTCGGAAAGGGCGCATTGATATCTGCGCTTCGCAAGAAACCCGATGGTCTGGTACCAAAAGCTGCGACATAGAACGTGAACGTGGTAAAAATGGCTATAAACTTCTCTATTTTGGTGGTCCACAGACTCAACACGGTGTTGGCATTACCATCTCAGGGGGTTTCCGTGATGCTATTAGATAAGTCGAACGATTTGATGAAACTCACAATTATATTATTCACTCCTTCACCGCGTACGCAACGCAGACTAATGTCGAAAAAGACACCTTCTGGCAATTTCTCGATGCAAAGATCTGCAACGTATCTGCTAATGACTATATCGATAGTGCCGGTGACCTTAATGGTTATGTGAGTGAAAAGGCATACGGCAACTGGCGCCATTGAGGAAAAAGGTTTGAAGCGCGCAATGGCGGTGTCGAGCGTATAATCGATTTGGCAAACACCAATCACTTTGTACTTATGAATACATGGTTCATCAAACGATTATCTCATCTTTCTACATTTGATAGTGGCAGCAATAAGACGCAAACCGAGTATATTCTCATAAGACACCGAGATTTTACCACCGTTACTGATTGCAAAGCCGTTCCCTATCAGACCATCGCACCTTAATATCGGCTGTTGATTGTCATCCTGCAAATCAAGCCGCGCGTTAAATGTGGCGATTTCGTGAGAAGCAAGAAGAAATGATCTCACTTATGCGATACCAACCTTTACGAATGTGCAAGAATCATGGAAGCAAATGAAAGACATGATTCACAAAGCGGCCTCCGCAAACCTCGGAGTCACCAAACCAGGTAAGGAGTATATCAACCGAGATAGTTGGCTTTGGAATGACGATGTCGTAATGAAGGTCCGCGAAAAGAAACGCTTCTACCACAAGTTTCCCGACGATAAAACGCTCGTAAATTGAAAAATTTTAAGAATGCATCCCGGAGCGGTCTATTACAAAAATTTTTACGATAAACTGGATACTCGGGATGGCGAGAGAGATCCGCATCGATTTGCCAAAAGCCGACATGAACGCACACAGGATATCAAACACCAACCGTCGAGCCGTGACGAATAGGTGGCGAGAATATTTCGAGCAGATTTCAACAGAAGAATTTGTTCATTATCCACTTCCTCAATGATTGCATTTGGGTCTCGACGTGGTGTTGGGTTCCAACACGGGAGCAGTACTCTTTAGTTCGGTAGAGACTTAGGTAGGTCATGGAGAAACACCGTGAGAAGCATCACCCTTTTTACAATGAATTTCTGTATCTAGAGAAAGGGTTTAACCGTGTCCCAAATGAGATCTATGCTCTACGACAACAGTTAGTGCCACAACAATTCGTGCGTTGGGTTCAATTGCTCTGCCACGATTTGAAAAGTAAAGTTCAAAGTATCGTGGGTATATCAAAACCGTCCTCTCAACACTCCTCTTTGTTCTTGACACCGTCATACGGGACATCCAACGTCCAGCGTCCTATACACTGTTTTATGCAGATGATGTTTTCCTAGCATCTAATAGCAAAAGTGATTTCGAGCAATTTGTCCAAAAATCGAATGATCGCCTCAGGCAACACAGTCTCAGATTGAATCTGAATAAAACAATGAAACAAGCACAATCACTTTCAGTGGACCTGCCCAGAACCGAAAGATTTAAATATCTCGGGTGAATGCTATCAACCAATGCAGAACTGCGTTATGAAATTGCTTCACGCATTAACGCAACCTGGATGAATTGGCGTTCCACAACTGGTGTTCTTTGTGATCGACGTATTAACGTCTTAAATCTAAAATTTATAGCAATGTCGTCCGTCCTCACGCTTGCTATGGTTGTGAGTGTTGGCCGACTATAAAAGACAATGAATAGCGTCTTGCGATAATGGAGCTGAAGATGTTTGGTTGGACTTCTGGCATGACACATTTTGATCACATCCGATATAAGGATATCCGCGATCGATATAGAATTTTATCGATGGTGGAAAGATTGTGAGACAGGCGTCTTCGATGATATGGTATGAACATTGAAGTTGATGGTGAGCGAGCAAAAGGCCAACCGAAACAACGGTTGCTTGATACGCTGGATGGAGATCGAAAAGCTTCGCGATTGGTAGCCAGTCTCCGAAATGGGTATAATTGTTCTTTCCTTCCTTCCTTTTGGCTACAATTTTCTTTATTGGAATAACAGTAGAACATGCTTGGCTACAATTTTTGTTTTCGTTTTTGTTGTTCCGTTCGTCACTAGTTATGCCAAAAATAAATTTTTGCTGATGGCTTATATGGCTGAACGGATGTTTCTGGAAAGTTTCTGGAAATACGGAAGAACGTTCTACCGAAATATACCAAAACTTAATGAACAATTAGTGGACACGGCGAAGTGGAGGATGCAAGTAAATCTCAGCCATATTTTCGTATATATTGTACTTAATCCTAATGTATCTGCGATAGTAAAGGAAGGATACATAAGAACAATACTTAAAAGACTAACTAAAGCACACCAAAATATGGAAGTCATCAGCATCATCAAGAAAGATACACCATGTAAAGGATCCCACTATGCTGAAGTCAGTCGCTAGAATTACGCGGCTTTGAACAGTGGAGGAGGCGTACCAGCATCTGGAAAAATGATGGGGGGGGGAGTTGCTTCTCCTCTCCCCATATCACCCAAACCGACAACGATGGCGCCCAGGTGTGATTGACGCGCAGCGCCCTACACAGGGATTTATGGTATTATATATCAACATACTCTTGCTATAAAAATTCTTGCAATCAATCTCAGCACTATCTCGATAAGCCTGAATCTTAGCTGAATGGTGAAGTGCATGGGAGAGTCTCCAGATAAATTCTAACAAGACCAGTCTCCAGACGTTTGCCAAAAATATATTTTAACCTGAATGAACTCATAATTGCTATTCATGCTTTTTCAAATTACATACACACGCAGTTTTTTATGGAGCAGATTAGTATCTCTATAAGGGAAGCTTAATATTATGGTAAATTACAGATACTCTGTTGAAGACACATTCTGTTCTGAAGTTAATTTGAGCAATCACATTAGTCCTCCAGATTAATTTGGGTTATATAAAGCCTTATATTTTTAGAAGTTGTTATGCTTATTGGACAGACTGAATAGACCTGAGCAGGTTAAATAATCCTGGCAAATCAATAACTAATTCCAACGCAATTTTTTTAAGTAATATTAAATTCAATGGATAGTTGTCACGTGCGCTCTTTACTACAAAACGGTTAGTATTTGGAGTTAACGTTAACTAGATTATTGAGTGCATACAGTTGCACGCATGCTATCATGACACCAATGGCATCCAATAATTAAATTGAAATAAAGTGAGGGATTGATAAAGTAATGAAAATTTGGGCACACAAATTTAGGTTGATTCATCGAATTTGAGGAATATTCCTTTCATGGTCATCATCAATAATTTGTGTGTATTTCTTAGGAGAGAAACGTAATTAAGTGCAATGTTAGGGTGGTTGTTTTGGGGTGGACGCTATAGGTAATGTAGTATTCGTGGACGGGTATATTATTGCGAATATGTACACCCATAATTAAAAAAATCTGCATGTTTGAGCAGCGAAATAAACTTACTAATAGTATATTGCTAACTTTTAGAAATTAGCTGAAAAACCTCAGTGGCATTTAATTGTACGAATTTCATAGCGTAAAATATAAAAAGATTCATACACTAATTATAGAAATTTGAAGATTATGTGTGATGTGCCGATTTTGTGGCTTAAATTTATTCTTTATGAATGGACGCGACGGGACTAATGCAAGTGGCAATAATAACTAGCACTTCGTTTTGAGAATGATGGGGTCCTAAGTCCGCATCAACTTAATGCTGGACCGGACCAAATGGGGAGCAACTTACTCCATCTTTCCTGGTCCACGGACCCCTCGCTTAGGGCTAGCACTTGCAACACAAATAGTGCCTTCCACAGCTGCGTGCGGTCCGCAGCTTCTCTCGTCCGCATTCCAAACGCATCGTAATTGTTTTTGGGTCTTAAAGTGCAAATGCGTGAAGATGCGTTTCATCAATTTAGATGCGCAAATATATGTGCGTGTATCGTCATGTGGTAATAGACAATATTTGTTTATTCAGGGTGAACACAGTACTTATATCGTTGATTTGTATGTACATATGTGTATTTTGGCGTTTGACGAAATATAACGGAATATTTTGCATTCTTAGCTATGTACGAAGAGTTTCTCACATAAGATGGACACAAAGTCCTTATATCGGAAGCGCTGACTCCCGGTATCCTGACCTATTTTACATTTGATCGCCTCTACTCCACATATTTCTTCCCATATTGGAGGTTCAATGTTCGCATCATGCTCGACCATAATTTTTGTAAGTTCTGGTGATAGAGTTGTGTGTGACGTGGTGACGAGTTTTTTAAACAAGTCACTCGGCTCTAACATCTTTGCAAAGGGTGGTTTTGGATTGGTATCATCACGTTCGTAGGCTGTCTTGTGTTGTTGATCACTTCAATTGTTTATGCTAGTCGGAAGTTTTCGTAACTTTCTCTTCCAATCTTGGCTTTCCTTCTCTAGGTGGTTTGTATGCCCCGTTTTCATTGACAAGCGCCTTATGGCATTTATCGTCAAATCAATAATTTCTCCGGAACTGCGACTCATATCCAAGTACTTCTTCCTCTGTTGTTTTGATATCGCATTTTAAGTCATACTAGGTATCATCTATACCATTCTCCGTGATCTCTACCATCTCTAATTTTCGAAGTGGATTTTATTCCGCGGATCTTTGAAATTTCGCGCATATGGACGCTTTTTACCATTTAGTGGTCGGAGGCACATTCATCGAAGATGCTGGATCTGGTTGAAAGTAATGCCATTTGGGGACGACTATATTTTTTTGTGAATCGACTTGTGGTGCTATTGGTGTTCGCCGTTGTCGTTTGATATATGGAGATTGTGCCCTCCGTTCGTTGATATGTTCCCTCGTTCCCAACCTTGGCGTTGAAATTCCCCAACAATACTTTGACATCGTTTTCAGGCAATGATTTGCAAAGCTATCGCAAAATTGCTCTTTGTCTTCGTTATTATTTTTTCAGTTGGATCGTGATAAACTTAGAAAACTTTGCTTTGATGCGAAACACACATAATTTTCCGTGTATAGGTTTAAAGTCGACAATATTTGCTTTAAAGTCCCTATCCACGAAGATCGCGATATCACGTTTTCCTGATAGCTTCCCACTTTCACTCTAATCTTAGTTATCTTGCAACCATTCCAATTCGTTTCCTGGACTGCAGGTACTCAGATCCTGTACTTGCTGGCAGCATTAGATTTGTCTAGTGATCTAATATTCCAGGATCCAAGAGCGTAGTCATTTAATTGTTTACGTGGTCGTTTCCGTTGTGTCAATATTGTCTGAGGCTGTTCTTTCAGTTTATGTACATGACGTTTCGCTTTTTGGTGGATGACCTGTTGTAAATCGCTTTGAACCCCCAACCTGAATGATCAGGTTAATTAAATTAGATTTCCCTGACGAGGGGGTGTGGTAAGTTAGGATGCAGTATGTTGATGTCATCCCAACTATGCTGGGCGTTCATCTCTGGCTTTTTTTTCTCACTTTCCTCGACCAATGGTTACTGACGATTGTACTAAAGAAGTTGCCTCAAACTTTCCTACTTTACCAAGATTAGGAACCAGCATGATAATTATGTACCGGAGTGGCCTGCGGTTCAGTACAATTGAAAAAGCTTCACCTCTGTTGCACTTTTAATCCCCATCTCTAATGGCAAGCTTCATCACTTGCTTCCGTTTCACAGTGAATGGTATTATGGGAGTACTAACAAGTTCTTACAATTCTTAATCCAATTTGATTTTTCTCACATACAGGATTCGTGCAATATCCTCGGTATATTTCCCAAGGCTAAGCTATTCCTTACCAACCGTTAAAAGAGATGCTAAGATGATTTATGAGCCCCTCTGAATTAGTACACATGTATAAGGAACTCCCCTTAAACTCAACGGAAAATGGAGGGATTTAGCAACCACATATTCTCATCACATTTCGTGACAATTCCCTTAGCCATTTCTGAGTAAATCGAGTGCGACGGACAGACGGACAGACGGACAGACGGACAGACAGATATTGAATTGAACCTGATTAGAGTTTTTGTTTCACACAAAATTTTACCAAGCCGGGAACTATCCCCATTTGTACTTGCCACTTTATGTATATGCATTTAGCATGTCTGACTACCTACTTTAGTGTAATATTGATATTTAGTTGAAGTAACGTATACGGTAAAGTCGACCTTGAGCTACTGTAACTTTGTTACTAATAATATAATTTTGACCAAAGTTGGGGATAATATGCTCCAGCTTATATTTTATACTACTACCAACTTTTATAACTCTGGGATAAACTTAAGGGGGGTTTTACTCAATTTCCCCAAAAATATAGTAAAATACTATTATTAACTTAATTTGAACAGATAACTAAGACCGGGAAAAGTACTAATCGAGACCTTTCATTTGATACCCCACATGACTATATTCGGTGAAAAAAATTGTTACACCCCCTTTTACATCTCAACATAGAAGGATATCACTCACTGCATGTTTGGGCATTCACAGTTCCCACCTTTCTTCAAATTTTGTGTCAATTGGTATAGCCTTTTCTGAGAAAAATGCGTGTGACAGACAAACAGACCGACCAAAGTGCCCGAATATTGCAGAGGACGCAGAACACGTTTTTTTCATTGCTCCAGATTCGAAGCCCAAAGGGCTACATTAGAAGCTACAATCGGTGAGCACTTTACGCCTAAAAGTATAATAGAACTTATGGTGAAAGCAAAGGGGATATGGACAGAAGTCAAAAAAGTGATTGCAGCCATCGGAAAGAAGCTTAGGCAGGAAGAAGTCATCCAAAAGAATGAACGCGAGAGAAACACGAATATTAACATGAGCGCAGAATAAATTCTGATGAAGCCCCGCGACGTAATACCAAATGGGAGTCCCGCGGGGAGAGTAGAAGGAGAAGGAGGTGGTTTTAGTGGGTAAGAGTCCCACATAACCAATTTTAATAAGGTTTCGTTTCGCAAACAAAACCTTAAAAATATACTATTGGACTGACGAGATTCCCTAAATCTTATGAAAGACAACAACGCTGAAAAGGAAAGTTTTGGGAACACACTAAAATATCAACAGCACATGCGAAAGTGGAACAGAAGATTTGAATATTGGTTTGAGGAAGAACTTTTGTTGGGCAACTCATTTTTTCAAAAATATCATTTGATAAAATGAATGCCATGATATCTACGAAAAAAGTAGAGGTCAGACAATATCATTAGAATCAAAGCACCCTTGCCAATAATTACAATAAGTTCAACATAATGACAAGACTAACCACACTCAAGCACCTTCAAACTTTCCCGTGTAGCCCCGAAAACATCAAAATCAAACAATGCAGCAACCGATTTCTGTATGACCGCCGACGATTCATTTATCTGGCCGCCATTCAAAAAATCAATTCTTCCTACTTTAGTGTTCCTTCCGTGTCATTGTGGCGTGCTCGCTTAATGGATTTCTGATGGCCTCCACCCACCACGTGTAAATGGTCGACTACCATCCTTCCTACGTATCGGCCGATAACAGATTTCTATCGAAATTATTAATGTCCTTGAGAGGCCCAGACCCAAAACAAAACATTATATTACTATCTAGTCGACTGAAAATAATCCGAACGTGATACAAATAAAATACGTTCAGATTAAGGACTGAGATTCGATCCTGCCGGCGAACCTATTCTTCTTCAGTAAATAATTCTTGCTGGATTCAGTAATTTACTCCCTTCAGTTCATTTTGTCGGACAATTTGTCCCTTTGTTGAAATCAAATAAATGAAGTTAATTGATGAACATTTTATCAACAATTGATGATTTAGCTGGAAAAATCCTTCGTCGGAAGGTCGTCATTATGTGAGTCTCATGGCCGAGTCATGTTGTCAGTTCGACTACGCCAACAAAAACTGAGGTCGTCTTCCGTCTGAGCTGGTGTTTCATTCCTTCCCAGCATTGTATTTTTATAGAAGGTGCCATGATGTCGTCATTAATCATATTATGGAAACCGTAAAGAATCAATTGTTGAAGCATGGAAGCTTAAGTGGAAATCGCCCTGGAAGACGTTCAATTTTATTTACGACAAAGCAAGAAAAATAAGTTTGATAGCATAAAAACGAAATTGAATCAAAAACTGTAATTCGTCGGAAGAAAAAACGTTTATTTTAGTGCCACCATTGATGTGTTATATTGTTTCTGTGTCTTCTCATAATTGACCTCAATATAAATAATGTGTTGAGGTATTACTCAACCTTTAGCGAATAAGTAAATATTCCGAGAGTCTGTTTCCACTGTATTCTTCAAAAAGTATTGCGTACCAGGTTAGGATACGGATCATTTTTAAGGTTTTGTTTGCAAAGCAAAACCTTATTATAATCGGTTCAATGACTGTCTGTCGGTCTGTCTGTCTCCCTGTCTGTCACAAGCACTTTTCTCAGAAACGGCTACACCGATTGACGCAAAATTTGGTGAGAAGGTGGGAACTGTGAACCCCCAGACATGCCGTGAGTGATATCCTTCCAGGTTGAATTTAGGGGGGGGGGGGTCCCCATACATGTAAAAGGGGGATGTACAATTTTTTTTCACCCGAATATAGTCATGTGGGGTATTAAATCAAAGGTCTCCATCAGTGCTTTCCGAAGCCGATGCTGAGATAAATGCAAGAATTACGATCCTCTTTAAGTCCACCCAACTACTGGCCTATGCCGACGATATCGACATGATGGGAAGAACTACTCGAGACGTACAAACTGCTTTCATCCAGATCGAGCAAGCGGCAATTGGCGCGAGATCTTGGGTAGCACATCAATGAAGGCAAGAAAAAGTATATGGTGGCAACGTGATCACCGAAAACCAACCAATCAACAACATCGGACCGCACTGGTCAAGCCGGAAGAATTAGGATAGGAGAATACAACTTTGAGACCGTTGATAATTTCTCCTATCTAGGGTCGAAAATCACAACCGATAACAGCTACGATGATGAAATCCGCGCACGGTTGTTGTCAGCCAACGGAGCCTATTTCAGCTTACAAAAACTGTTCCGCTCGAAACATCTCACCATAGAGTCAAAGCTCTTACTGTACAAGACAATGATCCTGCCAGTCCTCATGTGTTCCTCGGAGACTTGGGTTCTTAGCAAGAAGAATTGCGAACTCTTAGCCGCGTTCGAGAGAAGAATCTTTCGAAGAATTGTTGGCTCCCTACATGAGGATGGACGATTCCGTAGCCTAAACAATGACGAAATCTATGAGCGATACCATGACCGTCCGGTTGTGGATAAAATCCGGCTCAATAGGTTACGGTGGGCGGGTCACTTAATCCGTATGGATGAGAATGATCCCACCCGCAAAGTCTATAAGAGCAATATCTATGGTAGAAAAAGAAGACGAGGCAGACCCTGCCTAAGATGGAGCGATGGCGTGGGCCAGGACGCCAGACAGCTTTTAGGGATATCGAATTGGTGGACCTCGGCGCAAAACCGGGATGTCTGGAGTTCCTTATTAAGGCAGGCCTAGATCGGATACCGGTTTTTGCGCCGTTGATGAGGATGATGAATAGTATATTACCAACTTTTAGAAATTGACCGAAAATCTTCTTTAACCACATCGTAGGAATACCAAACTCACCAGCATTGAGGACATTGCCTCGCACACGCCTGCTAAGTTTCATGCAAATCCGCCTATTTTCGCCAAAGTTATAGCAGTTCAAGCTTATCAATTTTACACGAATTTATTGCATCGGAAGCCATGGAAATGACTTGTTAACGTCATATTTGACGAGAATAATTGACATTCGCCCGAAATATTAACGAGCAATTTATGAAAAATCTACTTGTCTCCAGCTCTTTTGTGTAAAACAAAACCTTGTTAAAGTCTATCTTTTTTTGTGAGGAGGTGGAAATCTTCAAAAGACACTGGCCTAGACACGCCAGCGTGTGGGATTTTTACTTACTAAAACCACCCCAGACTCCCCCCAAACCCGGTAGAATCACCATAAAGTATTATATTACGAGGCGGAGTCAGCTTACTCTAGCTTGGTCACCTTTCTTCTATACACGGCGTACGTGACAGCACTTTTCTCCTATCCTCCTCACGTGCTACCATTTTCGGCACCAAATTTTCTGGTACCAGTACCTCTCCTAGAGTCTCCCTCAGGTTCTTCCTTTCTTCCACAAATCTTGAAAAGTGGAAGAATACATACTCTGGGTCCTGGGATTCCGTTGCAGTTTGGACAATCGGGTGAGGTATCTGGACAGATATCCTTCATGCCCCGTGCAAAACTGGGTAAGATTGTAATTAACCTCACCTTCCCATTTTTCTACCCACTCCTTGATGGCAGGGATGAGCCTGTGTGTCTACTGACCCTTTCCAGAGCATTCCCAACGCTGTTGCTATTGATTTAGAGATCTCTTCGTTTGCGATACAGGAGAGATAGACTTGGCATTGTATATGTTCGTCATCTCATCTGCCAAAATTATTCCCGAGATGGCGAATGCTGTATCATCTGAGACAGACTTGATTTCCGAGCATACCCTTACGGTTGTTCTTCTATAGACTCCGCTCACTTTAATAGCGTTAAAATTGATTTGTAATGTCTTTCTCCAAACAGGAGTTGCATAGAACAGGACCGGACTCACTACCCTGGCAATAAGCAACCTAGGAGCATGCAATGCCCCCCCCCCCTTTTGGGCATTATCCATCCCATAGCTGATTTTGTCGTCTATCATCACTCCCAGGTATTTGATGGCAGCCCTAGAAGAGATGATATGATTCCCAATTTGAATACGGACATAATTTCTTTTGTGTTTTGTGTTAAATGAGAAAAATTCGTTGACAAGTCAATGTTTAATATGCGTGGATTTAAGGAATTTGAAAAGAGGTTAATGGATGTGTTAAAGGACGCTAGATAGGAAGAAAACGAAAAATTCTTGATGTTGGACCTACTATATTAGGAATGTCCGGATAGCTGAGTGGTTAGAGCGCAAGGCTGTCGTACGGAAGGTCCAGGTTCAAATCTCACTGGTGGCAGTGGAATTTGTATCGTGATTTGACGTCGGATACCAGTCGACTCAGCTGTGAATGAGTACCTGAGTCAAATCAGGGTAATAATCTCGGCCAAGCGTAATGCTGACCACATTGCCTCCTAGTGTACCGTTACGGTCTTGAATGAAGTGTTCTAACACACTGCAAAGCCCTGATCCAACATAGATTGTTGCGCCAACGATTATTATTATTATTATAATTTATTTTGCGGCACTTGGTGATGAGGACCGCTTCCGTTTTTTCTTTCGCAAGTACCAGACCAGAACTCTCTAACCAACCCTTAATAGTACCGATCGCTTCGCATGAGTATAACTCAGTATCTTCGAGATTTTTTGTTACCACAACCAGCGCTATATCGTCGGCGTAACCCACCACTCTGGCTTCCTCCAAGGAGAAGCTTAAGTACACCGTTGAAAATGATATTCCACAGCAGTGGGCCCCGTACGAGGCCTGTGGGACACCCGCAGAGACAATGTACTCCTAGAGTCCGTCATCAATGTTGTACCAAAGCTTCCATTCTTGTAAATAGCTGTTGACAATAGCTGCAAGATAGGTAGGAATACCAATCTTTGCCAGAGACTCCCGAATTAGGTTCCAATTGGCCGAATTGCATGCATTTCTTCCGTCCAGGGTCATCACCATGCAATATTTGCTAGTACTACCCTTTTCGTGGATTGCATCTTCGGCCAAGCCAGTAACCATTTTGATGGCGGGATCTATTGTAGATTACCGGCTCTAGCATTTTCCCCGCAGTATGTAAAAGATAAATAGGTCTCTAGGAGGTCTGTTTACCTGGAGGTTTACCAGGCTTAGGCAGAAGTACTAATTTCTATAGCTTTCATGATGCAGGAAATATCCCCTCGGACATGTACGCCTTAAACAACTCAGCGTCCGGTCTGGATTTCATGGCGAGGTTAAGGGCGCTATTCGGTACGCATCCAGACCCGGAGCTTTGTTATCTCCTATTCTAGCGCAGACGTCCAGTAGCTCATCACTGGTGACTGGCGCTGGAAATTTTCAGTGCCCTCCATTTCCTGGGGGAATAACCCCTGGATAATTTTTAACAAGAATGAAGGACACGTGATCTGCGGAGATGAACAGCCTCTGATTCACAATGTAACGATTCTATAGACGCTAAAGCCAACGGTTTACGTCCGCTTCGGAACAGAGCTCCTTAAAGCATTCCCTCTTGTTCCGTTGGTCTTTTTACCCTTGGCCGATTCTGCCTACAGCTCTCTGAGCCGCTTTTCTGGCTCGGTGGCACGCTGGCCACTTCAGTATTCCACCAGTATTTTGGTCTTCTACTGGGAAATGAGCATCTCCTAGGTATGTCCGCCCCACACGCTTTGGCGATGCACCGGGCCACATGGGCCGGTTTTCCGTAGAGGTGCCTACTTTATTAGGTTGGTCTAGCCACACCTCTATGAAGGTCTGCTCCTCCAGAGCTTTAACAGACCAACATGACATCTTTTTTGGTTTCGAGCATGATGGACTTCCGCCCGGTGACTCCACGCATAGCCCAAAGAGGATTGGCCGGTGATTGCTGTGGGTGTAGTGCTGTTGCTGATGCACCAGGACATACCACGCGTCAGTTCAGAGCTAACAATGGTTAGGTCTACGATTGAGGTAGACCCCCCTTTGCGAAAGGTGTTTACATAACCTTCCTTGGCCAGACTTGCAAAAGCATCTAATAAACGGCCCCCCCCCCCCCCCCCTCTGCTATTTGAACAAACCTCATTTTTTCATGGAAGTCAGCGCCTTCCTAAATTACGGGCATTTAGCACTTCTGACAATATACCGACAATCCCGTTCCCCCCTTCCTTCGCATAATATGATTTGATATATTATAGATGGCGTGAGGCACTTGAAGCACTTCTTTAGAGAAATCTGCTCTCTCGGCAAACAACCCAGCTCTGTCGGCAAACAACCTAGCCGATTCGAACTATCCAATTTCAATTATCTAGTTTGCGGATTATAGTTAAGTCCGCACGTTAATATGCCGTTTACATTTTTTTAAGGTAATCACAGCGCCCTTTAGCGTAGCAGCAGAAAAACAACTTTTTGGAGAGGGGTGTACAAGCTGCTCTGTATTTCAACAACGAACTATGCTATCAGGCTGGAAAAATTACGCACGCTCAAGATATTAATAAATATATGGTGAGAAATTGTAATATTTGCACCTTTATCCAGTTCGTTATAAAACAAATTTTAAAAAGCGAAAAAACCGGCCTTCACACTGGATGACCCTCTTAAGTTCATCCTAGCACTGCGGTACAGCAATATAAGGTATAAGATAGGGCAAGATCCTACCAAGTGTGGTGGAAATCGCACTATTACTAACAATGCTAATTCTAATGGAACTCACATAGGAAAACACAATACTTCTTATACTTGGAGCGTCTAGCTTCCGGATTCCCGGCTTGTTTTATATGAGCTTAAGGGCGTAACACATTAAATATATATAAATATGTACACAAATAGGAAATCGTTGCCTGAGCAATCACGCAAGTCGTCATAAGGCGATAGTAAATGTTCGTGCATCGGTGCGAGTACTATCTTGTGTTTACTTTAGGTTATCAGAATTATTAACGGGTTATCGAAAATAATCCGCCCATTTTCTCTTAACGTACAAACTCACACGCAAGTGGATATTTTTCACAAAAAACAGGGATTATATGGGTTATATTTAATAACTTTTTAATAAACTTTTCAGAAACAAAAACAATTACTTTATAATTTATTGGAATCAAAACAAAATTGTTTATTGATTTTTGCAACTGAAGAAATACATTAAACTAGACTCTATGAACTTTCTCCACTAGTTTTTCTTCCTCACTGACTTCGAAAAACAAATTTCGCTGTGAAAAATTGAGATTCGCAAATGCTTGCGTTCGAGAGGCAAGTTACTCGTTACGCCACCCTCCCTCCTCTGACGTTGAAGCTAAAATGGTGTGGGCCAGTAGCAGAAGTAGCAGGACTTGCGATCAATAAGGGTCGTCTTAAGGCATTACAGCGACGTTCCGGATCTTGTGCCACCTGTCAAGATCCCAATGTACTGTTGGTGGTACGCAGTTATCCGCTGTCCTTTGAAACCGAGGCGTTTGCCCAATTCTGAGAAAGGGGAGGGCTGAAACTGCATTCGCTTGTCGGTGATTATCACTGCCCGCAAAACCAAAGTGTCGAATCCACTCAAGCCAGCGCGTGATCCAATCGATGATTGTGAGGCACTACCTGAAATCGTCCGAATCTTACAAAGGGTCAATTAAATCGAGGTGGATTGAGTGAAAATGCTTCAGGGAACAAGCGTACCTCTTTCCTCACATGTTCTTTAGTCTTGCACTTCTGGCATGCGATGTACGGTCTGGCTCAAGAATTAATGTCCTTACTCACCCACCCATACAAAAATATTTTGCGGTAACTAACCGAACGTGAACGTCGTGAAATACTTCCTTACGGAAATCGGTCGGAATATATGGTTTTGGCCGGTTGTCTGAGGTCTCGCACGTTGGACGTTGAGCCGTAACTCCCTAAATGTGTATAGTTAGTCCAGCAACAATGAAGAACTGCGTTGACTTTCTGCGCCACCGCTACATTCAAACAGATGGACAGAAAGAATAAAAAATGGTGGGCGCCTTGAGTAAGAAACGACGTCAAAAGTTCAATATGTACAAGGACCTTCTCCGATCCTTGACGGTTTGAGGAAGCGGAAAGCTCGAAATCGTTTCCATTTTAATTAGCTTCCGTTGGATACCTTCAGGGGTAATAAGGTGGTCGAGGAATTTCACCTGTATTTCTCAACGACGAGTGTTAGGCCGGCCTCAAGGGAACGTTTAAAAATACACTTGAGGTGCTCTAAATGTTCGGAAGAAGACGCGACCAGAACATCATCACATCAAGTAAATGAAACAGAAGTGGCTGGGTGAACAGGATGAGATTCTCCCTGATGACTTCAGGAAGATTTTAGGGTCAATGAGGGACTTATTATGCAAATCCACTAGCAATTCATAAAAACACAAGGAGTATACATTTCGCGGCCTTGTCGGCGAACCTACACACATGCCAAGATGGCTTGCGTGCTCTCTGGAAGCCTCTGTAGCAGCTCTGTATGGACTTTGTCACCACTCAACTACATCATCTCACGCAGCAGTTTTGCTTTGATGCACCGTCACTTAGCGTTATTTCTAACAATAAGTGGTTAAATTCAGCCGTCTCACTTACGGACAGGCGCTTTATGAGCTATTGCTTTAGTCTTTCGTAGTAGCAGTGTTCGAGAATGTCCGAGATAAGCTTTTCTGTCTAAGTGGCGTCCATTGTGACGCTGCCCAAAATGGACTGGGCCTCAAGTTGGAGGAACCATGCCGCCGGGTTCCAACGCCAAAACGGCGGTACCAAAGGGGTTATCAGCTTGAATTTGAAGTTGAAGTGAAAGACTCTTGCGCAGATGTAACAGAAGTCTAAAGTTATGTGTACGCGTGTAGACTTGTGCGGCCGTGGTAAAGCTCAATAGCACCAAAGGCAATGGACTTACAGTCGTTGTACTAAACAATGGTTTCGTGTCGAATGCTGATGCTGCTTTTGCAAAAGTACTTGCACTGAATATTAATCCTGGATAGGCTAGATATGCAATAACTCCTGTAGTCGTTTGTTTGCATATGTTCAGATTACAAAAACGTGAATCTGCTAGGTCAGCTGCAGTGGTGATTGCGGTTGAAACAGCTCTTGTAGCTGCAGTTGTTGTTGTTGTTGTCACATTCAAACTCACACGCATACAAAAAACGGGAATTATTTATTAATAACTTTTCTGATCAACTTCGCAGCTACAAAAACAACAACCTTGTAATATATTAAAATCAAAACAAAATGGTTTATTGACTTTTGCAAAATTGTAACTGAAGCTGGACCTCATGAAATTTCCTTACTGACCCTAGCATTTCTTTCTCATCGACCTCGAAAAACAATTTTCGTTGTTAACAATTTGTTTCATCAAATCAAGACAAACATCAAAACAAACGCGTTTTGCATTTCGTGGCACGATACGCAAGTCGCCCGCTCCGCCACAGTGTCACTTACTGTGTAGTTCTTTTCCTTTTTAGGGCTGTTACAATGCATTAATAACTAGGCTCTAAAATAGGTAACCGGTGGAAGATGTCCTTAGCGGAAAATGTCTATATACACTGCCACCAGTGAGCTTTGAACTGCGATCTTCCGTACGCCAGCCTTGCACTCTAACCACTCAGCTATCCGGACGGACTAGGATAAATGGAATGCTTTATTTGCAAGCTGAATTCGTCCTCAAATCTCGGCAGACTCGCAAAAATTGCTGCTGGTCAAGCAAATGAGGATGTCTTTTTTGCGGTATATTTGTAGATTGTCTCCTGGCCGTCCTTTTTAATTTTTGGTGGAAAACAAAACCTAATTAAAATCGGTTTACTATGTGTCTTTTTACTTGTCTGCCACACCAAATTTGGTGGAAAAGTGGGAACTGTATACCCCCACGCATGCAGTGAGTTACATCATTCTATGTCGAATCTAAACCCCATACATACTCAACATTTACATTTTGTTTTCACCAAGTATAGTCATGTAATGTGTCAAATGAGAGGTCTCGGTTAGTACTTTCCGAAACTGGCCTTAGTTTTAATATTTGTTGGGAAGGTGGGGAGTGCGGGGGTTGAAATTGATCATTTTTTTCATTACCCATTCCCAGAAACTACCCAAACTAAAAATCGGAAAAAGATCAATAGTCTACCACTATATGGTGCCTAGGCTCCAAAATATCTTCTATACCGATATTTATTGAAATAAAGTTAATAGTAATATATTACTATAATTTCTAGTAATTGACTGCAAAACGTCCCTAAAGTGCAACCTGGAATCATGCATAGAGCATGACCCCCGCACTATACTAACATACTAATATGTTAATATACTAATACTATAGACCAAACTTGTCGCTCCTGTACAAATTCAAGACTTTGGATGTCAGTATCACTCGAAAGTGGATATTTTCTCATAATATATGCAAATTTTATGTGCTGAGTACAAATGGAACAAATGTCCACTGAAATTTTTTTATAAAAGAAATACACAAAATGGTTCATACCTGAAGCGTCCAGCTTCCGGTTTCCCCACTGTTTCTGTTTTACGTCGTTATTTTTGCTTCGTACGTAGAGGGAAGTATCGTGACATATTGTTAATCTCATCTGTGCAGACTACTACTTTATCTTACTTGTAAAAGAACGTACCTTTAACAGATACCGGGAGTTCCGCATAACATATTCTAGTGCTACATTGAGTAAAAGAGCCCAGAACCCACCTTTAGACCATCCCTTGATACAGATTATTGTTTATTCTGAGGAGTCCGACAACTTTTCCTTAGATTCCAAAATCAAACATTATTTTGCACAGTATGTTCCAATCTCCGGTGTCGCTTGCTTACCTAAAACCCAAAAATCTTTGCTGAAAGTCTATACTATACTGAATTCCCAATGGAAGGTTAAACCGAAACGCTCAGCCTTTCCATTTACGGAGTGCAGTTTTTAATTGATTGCTCCATGTTAAGCTTTTTCTACGCTTATCTTATGTTGTTGTTCACCAAATTTTTATCAATTTTCTCTATTTCTTCACCCTGTGAGTTGGGGCTTAACAATACACTCAGTCTCCCCCGCTTGTCACAAGAGGCCATTAAAACAGAAGAAACTTTTGCAATCGGATAATAATTGGTGTCTGGAATATGCGTATACCCCTCCACAATGGTTGAGAGGGTCCTCAGAATGCTCGCTTTCTCCAAATCGAGCGAGAATTCCAGCGATATAAGCTCGATATTCTGGGTTTCCAGATGAATTCCACCAGACACGTTCTCTTCACCTAGGAACTAGTTCCTGGCAGGATTTTGGCTGCAAGATTCCGGTCAAGGTTGAGAAGTATTAAAACTGGGCAGTGTTATGTGTCAATGGAGATGGAGAGATTTCCGAGTGGAGAAAGATGTTTTCAACGATCTTTCTATGAGCAGTTAAACGCAGTTTGGGAGGGGCTTCCTAAATATGACGTCAAGATCGTGTGAAAGACAAAGTAGGCCCTGACAAGCACGGTATAGGCGACTGCAGTGGTAATAGTGGGAGTTCGTGGATTTCTGCAATTTCACCGCCTCATCATTAGTGGCACATTGTTGGAGCACAGAGTTTGCCATAAGGTTGGTTGGGTTTCGACTGACCGCCACCGTACGAGCGATCAGATTGACCACCTTGCGGTCATATTTAGGAGTTGTTTCCAAGATGTGCGAAACAAAAGAGGCGCTGATAATGGTTTCGAAAGAGATCCCCATCTGATGGTCGCTTGGTATGTAATATGCCTTCAAACTCTTTAGCGATATGAGCACCGGCTATATGGATATCGTAGATAACTTAGCTAATAAACTTTTTGGGATTCTATACTTCGGCTATGCGGCATAGATAGAAAATCAAACTGAGAAGTCGAGAGCAAATCAATATTATCTACATGCAGTCATCGAGAAGCAGATGCCACTTCTCGAAACCTCATCCAATCTTTTCAAAACCGCCTTAGTTTAGAGCAAAAGAGGAGAACCTGAAACAATTCTTAGGGGGTATATCTAGCACAACTCAACAGCATATCTTCACTACATTTTGGACACATGTGATGGCGCTACAAAATTTATAAAGAAACACAATGTCATTATGGAACGCAATGCTCGGCTTGTAATACGGTACCATTAATCCTTGCAACTTCAAGGACAAATCGCCCTCATCTCAGCAATTGGACATTTTTACGCGTACCACATCACCCGTATACGCCGTCCAGTATCAGTCAATGCGAACTTACTCCTTTAAAGCACGAGGAACCATCATCAACACAATGCGCTTGGGTACCCATCACCACCAGCAACTTCTGGATGTAGGCCTACCAACAAAACTCATGGATTTATACCTTACATGGTGCTTCGACACACGGAACGGAAATCAACACCCAAACTTTACAAGGAAGTGCTGTACTACAATCACAACCCCAATGTGAGATAAGGTACGACACCATCACTATTAGGCGACTGTCCACTTACCCTACAAATCAACTTTACTCGGATATCTTTCAACCTAAGCAACCCGGTCAAATCATCAA
Organism: Hermetia illucens; assembly: GCF_905115235.1. Taxonomy (NCBI): domain Eukaryota; kingdom Metazoa; phylum Arthropoda; class Insecta; order Diptera; family Stratiomyidae; genus Hermetia; species Hermetia illucens. The sequence goes on along the minus strand of NC_051849.1, from coordinate 164,415,438 downwards.
ATCATCAGGAGAAGGAGATCCTTACACAATTATCAACGGTGTCAGTAAATATTTCTTAGACTATTATGTATATAAGTTGTAAATTTCATTGAATCGTCGTTAACCAGTCGACATTCAGTATATGATTAATGCCAGCCGAAGGCCCTGTTGAGAAAAACCAAAAAAAAAAAACAAGTCGGGAAACCGGAAGCTTGACGCTTCAGGTATAAAAGCTTTGTTTCCCTATGTGTGGAGCATAACGTAGTTCCCCATTGGGTTATAGCGTTGACCCGAGATATTGAAATCACTCAGTTCTGGGCAGGTTACTGCCATTGCCAGAACTGAGCGATTTAAATATCTCGAAGGGCAGGTTACTGCCATTGCCAGAACTCAGCGATTTAAATATCTCGAGTCAATGCTATCTGCCAATGGAGAACTGCGTAATGAAATTGTTTCACGCATTAATGCAACCTGAATGAAGTGGCATTCCCCAACTGGTGTTCTTTGTGATCGACGTATCAGCGCACATACGAAATCTAAAATTTGCTGCAATGTCGTCCGTCTGCCGTTCTCTATAGTTCTGAGTGTTGGCTGACTATAAAGGATGAACGGCGTCTTGCGGTAATGGAGAAGAAGATGTTGCATTGCACTGGTGGCGAGACACGTTTTGATTACGTCTGAAATGAGAATATCCGCAATCGATATGGGTTTGTACCGATCGTGGAAAAACTGCAAGAGAGGCGTTTTCGATGGTGTGGTCATCGTCGTCAATTCACGCTAACGAGAGTTCAACAACCAGTATTGGTCAGAAGATCGAAAGCAATGGTAAGCAACCAAAAAGCCGGCCAAAACAATGGTGGCTTGATACGCTGGACGGGGATTTAAAGGTCTCCCGATTACATCCTGATCAGGCATTTGATAAAATAAAATGACAAAACCGCAGAAGAAAAAGAAAAAGATATGAGGAGCGACGAGTGGACGACAGCTCCGTGTAATATAGCTTAAAATTCCATTGCCCTCTATTTTCTAGAAAGCGATTTAAATAAATCATTTGATGGAAAGCCCTGTGTTGATAATGGTCAACCTCATACACTTCACACTCTGAGTTTAATATTATTAGCAAATGCCAACAGTTTAACCAACATTAAATATCAAAAACGCTAGGGAGAATTAGATTCTTCTTGAATGGAATTTTAATATTTCACTCGAATTTCAATTATTCTCGTTAATTATGACGTCAGCATCTTGTCTGTATGGCTTTGGAAGCAGTAAATTCGCGCGGAATTGCTAAGTTTGAACTGCTATAACTTTGGCTTTAATTGCCAGATTTCTAAAAATTTAGCATTTCTACGAAATATTGTCCTCTATGCTGGCACAAATTTCGGAAGTCCTAGGATGAATTTAAGGGGAGTTTTTCAGTAAATTTCTAAAAAGTAGTAATATACTATTAGTAAGTTTATTTAAGGATATATCGGAATGGAACATATTTTGAGGCCTAGATTTCATCTAGGCGCACCACCCTGATTTTTTTTCGGATTTTTAGGTTGGGTAGTTTCCGAAAATGAGTCCTGTCTCACTTGAAGCGCGTTCATTTTGACTCCTTACTCACGCACTTTGCAATTTATGCCAAAACTAAAAGTACCAATCGAGAGCTTTCATTTGACACCCTACACAACTATATCCTACTATATATTTATTAAACTCCACCTAAATTTATGCCACTCATCGTATGCGTGGGATTTCATAGCTCCCATCTGTCCACCAAATTTCATTCGGATCGGCTTAGGCGTTTTGGAGAAAAATGCATGTGACAGACAGACAGACTTTGAATCGATTTTAATAAGGTTTTGTTTTACACAAAACCTTAAAAAATGATCGGGCACACAAAATTTTCTATAAATTTTGATAGCGTAAATCACAAAATATTGTAGTTTAAATTAGCTTCACTCAATAATCTCCTGTAACTTTTTCCGCAAAGCTTCTTTTAAAAGTTGCTCTCGCGTACCGAAAGGGTTTTTTCCAGCACCAACATTGTTTCTGCTCTTTATCACTTTTCTTACGATCTTCAACTGATTCTCCCTCGTCCTTAATTCAAACTAGCCTAATCGCTCTGGTTTACCGTTGTTCGGTGAATGAATTGACAATAACGGTGAGCAAATATCGCTCAATGTATTACTCGTCCAAATGTTACATTGGGCACTATCTATACCACCTCAGCTCCATCTAAAAAGGTGCAACCTTCAGCGGTAAGGATAATTTTGACTTCAACTACCTCAATGGTACCAATCGTGTATCCTGAGTGTTAAGTTTGGTTTTGTTATAAACAACAACGCGTAAACAAATCGTAGATTTTCACTACTTTCTTCTTTAACAAAATTTCCTCCATGGGAGTTCTACGCGCTTCCACGTTTCCAAGCTCCCTTAGATCCAATTGGGCATGATATGTGTAACTTATTTAAACTCTCTATTAGCCTAATGGACTGCTTCCACTGGTATTACCTACCGCACTACTTCATATTATATAATACCTGGAGGGCAGATATTTTTTAGATGCCTTTCGCATAACTCAAAGTGGATTGCCATTTCCCGATTCCGAGCTTTGTTTCTTAAATTTCTCTTCCTATACCAGCTTTAAATGTAGGTTGCGTGTTTCCCATTTCCTTCCATCTGAGGGCAATATGTATTTCAAAAATTTGTTTAATTATTTTCTCGCGTAAATAAATTACTTTTTTAGTGATGATTTAGGGTGTTTCATATCAGAACCGCAAATGGTAAAAGGTTCTAAGTTGCATCACTTAAGCTCCTCATTTCGACACTTTGCCAATTATTAAGCCATTGGAGTTGATTTTTGTTTGATATAATGGAGCCTGTAAATTTCCTGTAAAACATAACTTTGTCATATCAATACGGAAATGGAATCATAAAGCGTCTACGCCTGCCGCCTTCTTTGCACATTAAACCTGTACGAGGACATAAAATTCTTCTGATTTCCAATCGTGATGATGACATCCGCAATCTCATTTGAACCATCAGATGCATGCCTTTGACATTGCAAAGGACGAACATCGAATGATTTACATTCGCAACGGAATGTTCTATAATTCCTGTCATATATCATCATCAATCATTTGGCAAGTGGAATAAAAGACTATCAGCAATCATTATATCACCACCCATACCTTGATTTGACATCATTTAGCCACAATTTATTCTGTGTTTGTATGGGTTTGCAGAAATGGGATTCGCAATATTTGGAGGGCACCCCACGTTGGGCGCCATTGTTAAAATAATCTTTGTGGGCACGTATGTCCTTAAATTTGTTAGGGGGAATACTTCATTATATTTAGGTGTATACAGCCCAACTTCTACCTAGAGAAAAGTTTTGTTTGTGTTAATTTTTAAAATGATTAGCGCGGGTAATTCAGCGTCACAAATGAAGGTTCTTATCGAATCAAATTAGTTTAAGGTAATAGAAAAATTCATTCGTTAGAAAAAGCCGTCGTGCTGTCTACTAGGATATGCTACAAATCTACATACAAGGAAATGTAAGTATAGAACCAGTGGCTTGGAACTATGCGATTAGCAGTATCTTGTTGTTGAATAGTAAAGGTTGACCTTCCCCCAATAAGCAATTGCGTTTGAATTACCAGAAGCTTTTTGTGAACCATAACACAGAATGTCCAAAATCATGTTTTCCAAAAAGAAACACAGAATTCATTGATTGAACTCAAATATTTGTCCTCGCATTTAAACGAAAACCAAAACATTGGAAGTGTATCTGTTTCCCATTTCCGCATCTTCAAATGAAGTCTCTGGCATTGTGTCATCAAAAATCTGCTTTTGTGGTTCCACCCAATTTTCTCAGTTGACTACATCTGCAAATTACAAAAGCATTTTCGTCTTCCACCATAATTGAAAAATATTCAGTTTCCAATTCAATTTGCTTAAAGTGTTTTGTTCTTACTGTCTCCGCGTAGGATGCTCGAAGGAACTCTTGAAGTAAAATGTCTGAAACGTGTCAGTACTTTTCCTTGAATTTATATCTCTTTTTATATAAATAAATTATCGCTGGGGAACAATAGGGATTTATGAAATCATTTGAGGGAGCAATTTAGGCGACTTGTCCGTACAACTTCCGAGTAAAGGGCAAAAATCTGTCTAAGTTTTTGGCGCTTGAAGTGGTTCCCTCCTAGTATATCCCCAGGGTTAATCCGTTAGGTATGGCATTTTCTTTTAAGGTTACGTATTTAGGCAGAAGATGTTTCGTTGGTAATACAATATTCATGCAGACGAATGCTAGCTGTATCTTGCATCTGGGGTAATTTTATATTCGTGTTCTTCCAGCGAACAATCTTAGAGAATTGTATTAGAAATAAATCGAATAGAAAACCGCTTTTCCTTTGGGGAAACGGAAAAAGATTTCCGCGAATATCTTATTAGTTTCGAGCTTAGGTGCACATTGAGATATGTGATTAACATGAATTAAGTGATATATCCTGAGGTTCCTATCTAATGTATAAAATCCCGTACTACAAGGTCTATGGTCTTACCACTTAATGACTTCATCAAGCAATCCTTTTCAAACTACGGCAATCTGGATACAAATAATTTATTCCACTTGTTGCCAAACCATTAAGCACTTCATCATACACATATTCCACACACCCTTCCAAAGGTTATACGGATTCGTACAAGCGAACCCAAGCAACACCAACTCGCGACACGCACCGTGAAAAGCTCGAATTCCGCACAGCTCACTCTCGACCGTTTGTTGCTCAACTCCACACGCGAACAGAAGGAATCAGGGCACTTTACTCCGATTTAAAGGACATCCCAAGCATCACTGAAACGTGTTCTTGAAAAACTGTCAATTTTATGCTAATAGAAATGTGGTGGAACATCACTTCGTCGCCGTCCTACCAAGCGTCCTGGAGGCACAAGTGTTACTCGAGCCGCAAATCTTCTCACTCTTGTCCTGTGGCACCTTCCTATCGGATGCTCGCTCGCCTATCATCACGCAGTGTTTGTGCCGAAGCTCAAGGATCTATTATTACTGTCCTCGGGATGCGTGGTGCTTTGGTATCGATGTCACTCCCAATGGAATATCTTTATTTTCGCATGCCCCCGAAAAGCGGATACGTTCACTTGAATCCTGATTTTGTTTTGCCATTTGTGCTCTTTGGAGTGTTGTTCTAGTTTATGTGTGAATGAAAAAACTTGGAGAAGTTTATGTGAAAACACTTTGGGTGTTTCGGGCTTCCTGCTTCTTGTGGCGCGGATGTAACATGTTATGAATTATTCAGATCACATGTTGCTGGAGTAATAACATAAAAATTAAAAAGTTGTGCTTAGACTTTTAGTGCGCTTGGATTTGATTAAATTGACTTCTCCTGTTCCACCTTGGTTGGTCTAATACTAAACACTCTGCGTTTAGTCTAATGATTTGCAGAAAAATTATCAAAATAATATTTGAAGGGAATCAATACATGAATATGTAATAATGAAGCACTTTTTGTTAAAAGTGTACCCTCTATATTGCATACAGAAATGTGCAAATGAACTGAAGAAGCTATGGCATGAGCTATGATATTAAGTTTCAAAGGAAAAAAATTATTAAAATCATATTCAAAGTAGTTAAATCAAATTTCATTAGAAAGTTTTAGCATTCTACCCTCGCAATATCATTCTATTATTTGTTTAGGCATCCGATTCCTAATATTCCTAATTCCGCTCCTCTTACGAAATAACGGCGGGGGGGGGGGATATAATATCTTACTGCCCCTTGTTGCACCAGAGATTCGTCGAGGGTTTCCCGCAATTTACGCACGTGACTGTACAGCGAGTCGCACACCAGTATCGCTTTATAGCTCGCAGCGACACAATCCCGGCCATCAGCAGGGAGCACGTTTGACTTGAGGTCAGAGGCGGCGACATCAACAACACCACGCCGCACTGCAGGCAACAGTTTCAGTACTTACCGAAGCACTCTTCTCCCAGGTCCAGCTGAAGTCTCCGCTGAAGTTCGGAACGAGTTCCAAACAGCGTGTATAGAATTCCCGGATATGGATCCTTTACATAGGCCAGGTATGCCCAGTCTCTATGTATCTCTAGTAATTGCGGGAATTCTATCTCAAATCAATGATAAGATCGCATACCGACTGTGTGTTGATATCTCGCTGCTGCAACTATAATCACTTGTGTATTGTGGTGCAGTTGCGGCTATCAGATTGTACGGTCAGAAGATTCGCTTTCGTGTTATTGGTTTGAGTGACCAAAGAGATCCATCATGGAAATTCGTGTGGAACTTCGGCGGGACTTACTAAGGCAGGACATTGCTAGACTGATTCAGATCAGCACTGGCAATGCCAGCAGACGGGTGAGAAATAAAGTCCAGAGGGTTTTCCGGAACTATGCCATCCCCAATGAGACACCCGTAGTGGTAATGCTGGACACACTAAAGCAGAAACTTTCTATCATATGCAGTCGGTTACGACGGTATGGTGAAAGTCACCCCAGACATGTCCAGAATGCAACATAAGCGAGGAACTAGCGGAGCTTTTTCAGATTTCTCAACGAATCCCAACAGAGCATCCAGACAGGGCAGTTTTTGGCAACGGAAGCGAAAGACTACTGGGGTGGACTTTGGGGGTTACACGCCCAGCATGTTAAGCATGCTGAGTGGATCACCGCCGAAGGCACCCGCCATGCCAATACACCTGGCATGAATTTTGCGGATGTTACCGAAGAGGAAGTTTGACGAACCATAAACATCTCGAAGAACTGGAGTGGCCCAGGTCGGGATCGGGTGCGACATTCCTGGTATAAGAAATTTACCAGCATACACAATCGGTTGGCACACAGTATAAACCAAGTCATGAGTCAGTCGGAGGAATTTCCACCCTTCCTTATTGCGGGGATTAACTACCATATTCCTAAGAAGGACATGGTGCAGGACCCCGCAGACACAAGACCGATTACTTGCCTACCAGCCCTCTACAAATTCATAACGTCCATTTTTAGTGAAAGGGTCAATGCGTACCTCGAGACCAACAACATTCTATCTGAGGAGCAGAAGGGCTGCCGAGTTGGGTCAAGGGGTTGCAAAGAGCCACTCATTATCGACTCGGTTGTTGTAGGACAAGCAACTAGAGGCCAAATAAACCCCCTTTAGTTGCTATATCAATTATGGCAAGGCTTTCGACAGCGTCCCGCATACCTGACTAACCGATGCCCTACATCTGCATCGCATTGATCCAAAACTAATAAAGTTTTTGGCGACAGTTATGGAAGAGTGGCATACCACCTTACCAGTGCGTACATCTGAGGGTACTAATACCTCAGAGCCCATCCGTATGCGGAGGGACATCTTCCAGGGGAATTCGTTGAGTCCCCTTTGGTTTTGCATGGCACTGAATCCCCTTTCATGGCTGCTGAATGATACAAATGTGGCTCACGTGCTAAGTGTGAGCTGACGCACTTGATGTATTTAGATGACATCAAGTTGTATGCTGGTACTGACGACCTTAAACATATCTACCGAATAGTACCGAATAGTAGATATGTTTAACCGTAATATTCAAATGAAATTTGGATTAGACATTTCTCGAATCCAAGCCATCCGCAAAGGTCATCAGGAACAGCATGCCGGACATAGCATTAGTGATCTCCATACCACTTCACTTGAAGTATCGATCTATGAGTGGGGTGTAATGGGAAATCGGAAAACGTGCAGGGATGGATACAGACAACTATCTCCAAATTCCGAATGCATCATCCAAACTCTTCCGTGGAGCGGATGAACCTACCTCGTGACATCGGAGGTAGGGGTGTGGTTGATGTGACGGTACAACCTCATCACCAAGTCGACTCGCTACGTGCTTATTTTTACAGCAAGGAGAGGGCGAGTCCTTTGCATGCGGCTCTGGACTGACTCTTGACTTAACTTGAAGGATCGATATTTCAATCCTCTGAGTGGGTTGAAGTCGGACTAAGAGCGGGTCGATAGCAATGCACGGTAAACACGTGAATTTTCTTTGCAAGTGATTTGTCGATTTTCATTTGTCGAACAGGTGGCTGTATGCTGTGACGAATTCATGTGTGCCATTCAGGACGGCGTGGTCGCCACCCGAGCCCTTTATAAGCATCATGAAAAAGCGGGTGGAGAACGACCAGTGCATAATGTGTGGTTCGGCTGGCTGCACTGTTTTGGCACCGGTGCATCTCATCAAGAAGCATACTGGTGTATGTAAGGTGATCCATCAAACCTTGCATACAAGCATGCGCTGATCACGCAACATATCCGTTTAACCGATATGAGCCGGAAGCCGTACTTGATAGTTTTGCTTACAGCAAATATTGGGACCGGCAAGTTCTGACTGATCGCCATGCTCCACATAACAAGCCTGACGTACCGTTAGTTGACAAGGCGGGTCGCTCTGGGTATATTATTGATGTTGCTATCCCCCATAACAGCAACAGCAAATGGAAATACCTGGAGAAGGAGTTCAACTAAGAACCACTGTCTCGGAAAGTCAAAGAAATTTGGCGTCTCGAGCGGGTCGTTGCAGTTCTCTCAGTTTTCCAGCTACTGGTATTGTACCTACATTCCTCATGCTTCCCTTGACGTCCTTGTTTCTGGTTCACACCATTCTGCATACGCGCTCGATGTTGTGGGGAGTTCTCGACGGGTTCTCTCATTAACCTACTATCGGCCACCACCACCAGTACAAGCCTAAATACTTGGCACTTCATGCTAGTATTAGGTAAAATCAGCTATCTGCCGAGATTGTGACCACTCGTGAAATAATAATAATCGTTGGCCCAACAGTCCATACTGGATCAGGGCCTTGAAGTGTGTTAGATCACTTCATTCAAGGCCGTAACGGTACATTACAGGATTACAGTACCCTGTAGGAGGCAATGTGGTCAGCATTGCGCTCGCCCGAGATTATTACTCTGATTTGACTCAGGTACTCATTCACAGCTGAGTCGACTGGTATCCGACGACAAATCACAATACAAATTTGAACCGCGACCTCTCGTACCTTGAGCCTTGCGCTCTAACTACTCTGCTATCCGGACATTCCTAATATAGTATTATAGATCCAAAATCAAAAATTTCTCCTTTCCTTCCCATCTAGCGTCCTTTAACACATCCATTGTCCTCTTTTCAAATTCCTTAAATTCAGGCATATTAGACATTGATTTGTCAACGAATTTTTCTCATTTATCACAAAAGTTTCTCACATTAACCATTATTCAATTAACACAAATTTTCAAACACTAAAATGATCATCAGACGAAGAACACCTTACATTACTTCGCCATGCACGTGCCATACTGACGTGCTAACAAATGCATTTTGCCCAGACGATCGGCTTGAGCAGTCGCACAAAATTTATTTGTTTGAACATTGTGTGTGAAACAGCGAAACGCTTGTTTTCATGGGAAGTACCGCCGATGCCTTGTTTCTCGGAGAGCGAGCTGATCGACTGGCTGAGGTATCGCGATGGGGAAAAAGAGTTTTGGCGGCTGTTAGAGTTAGAAATTAACATTTGGCAGACTTTCTTTTAATAATGAATATTTATCTTACCATCCTCATTATTCGGAAAACATGGCATTGCAAAAGACCAGTCATCATTAGCGAGTGAACTTGCAGAGAAATTGTCAGACAAAAAGATATTCGCAGGGCAAAATGACATTCGGTCGCAGAAGAAATCATTATCACTCTAGAGTTTTGATCGGAAAGTCCGCGCTCAGTTATTAGCACACAACAGGGTTAACATAACCATTTCCCTCGAAACATCCACTACAGGATCGACGCTTTCACCATGTATGACCATCATCTAGTCATCAGTTCTCACGTATTTCTCAGAGATTTGGTTTGTGTTTTTTTAAAAAAGGGGGGAAACGTATTTCCAGCACTCAAGTCTTAAATATCTCCATTGTACTAGCCTCCAAACATCTATGACAATATCGGGCGACGTCGAAATCGTCAAACTAACGACCCCAACCATCTACCAGTTAGCCATCCGGACACTTCAACTCTATAAGTTTCGTTATTTAGGATGCAATTATTAGTGGCAATTTCCAGCGTGCAGTTGCGACAATTTATCTGACGGAGAACGTATTGCGAAGTCCTCCAACGACGACAGAAACCATGCTTCCTAGATTTACAAATTGATCAAGGCTTTCCAAACTCTATCATTAATGAAGATAGGGAGGGTGCGATGACCAGGCCAGATCGAGAATAATGGTTTTGTTTTTGTTAATCTTCAGTCCAAATCCACTTACTTCTTTTTGCATAAGCCGGAGTCATCCCAAGGTTAAAGGTGAGATGCAAGAGGAAAGAAATGTCTTCAGCGTTGCCGAGGTGTTGAAGGAAACGAGCCTCCTCCATTCACCTCCTCACGTCCTTCGGACAAGGCAGCATGAAGAACGATACCGATAACAAGAAGAAATAATATCGGTGACGAACTGCGGACTCGGTTTTGTACTTCAAATTCTTCTGAGATTTTACCTCAGTCTGTCACTCTGATAATAGCTATTAGTTTTCCCGGAATACTTCTCCTGCGTACAGCACTCCGGATACACTTCCGGGTCACGCTATCAAAAGCTTTCTCTAAATCGATAAAGAATAGATGAAGAAATGATCTAAACTCCGTGCACTGTTCCAAAACTACCCGCAAGGCGCTAGTGCGGTCAAAACAGGAGGATTCAGAGCAGGAACCAGCCTTTGTCGATCAAACTTTCGAAAGGCTAATTGGTGTATTTTACGATTGTTTTAGCTTTTATCTTTGCGACGGGACCGAGCACGAAGATCCGCCTTTAATTGTCACTTTCTAAACGATCATTCCGTTCAAGCACTCTGTTAGGAAAGTGTCGGATTGCCAAGATTTCCCTAAGATTGGAAATAGAGGATCTAATTGAACTTGCAGTGATGAACAATTCTGGGAGGAGACTGGCATGGTAAAGCAGCTCTAGTCGGTTTGCGCGCATTGGTGGTCGAAATGAAATAGTTCATATCCGCATGTTACGGTCACTCGTCACTTCATCTTCAATATGAGGAACCTCACCGAATGTGCTACGGTTAAGAACCATGTTGAATTGTTCTTTTCACCTTTTCAGTTGCTCATCATTGTGGACAAGAAGTCGACCCAGGACATTCGAAAGATTTGCGGTCACATGCAAGTTTAGTATACGGTTCTGAAATTATTACGTTCTGTGGCATCTTCCACTTCCTTAGCTAACGCAGTACAAATTCCTTCTTGTGATGACGCATACTACGCCGGACTCCCCGGGATTTCGCATAATATTAGACTTAGAACGTATCACCCCGCTATCGGTCGCTTCCACGATTCTGCAGCCAGCTAGATCTCATGACGCCCCTTCAAAACATGGCTGACTACATGCATAGTACCCGACAAAAGAGCATTTTGATGGGGGCCCAATGATGATCGATATTTTCAGGCGAATTACTCAGTGTATCTGCCATCCGATTACTTAAATAGCACTCCCACCGTCGAGCGACAGTTGGATCACATAAGCAATCGATGTTGAACGAGGGACTGTAGCTCTCCAACCCTGCAGAAACTGTCGGACGAAACACACTAGCGAATGTAAGTGACCATCAGATGATGATCTCTTTCGAGGTCAATTTCAGTGCGTTTTTTGTTACACACCTCCGGGAGACAACTCCTAAATCTACTGCTGATCGCGAAGTGGTCAACTTTGTTGCTCATGCGGTGATGGATAGTTGACATCGACCTCACGGCAGGCTGTGTGCTTGGATTAGGCGGTGGGTGGACGTGATGAGGCGGTGAAAGCTGAGGGAACCCACGAACCTCTCACAATTATCGTTACAATTACCAAGACGGCGTTTCCCCATCACATATCCGAACCAAGAATTTTCACAGTGTACCGATCAACCATTACGATCACAATATCACTTTCCGGAACTCACACCTGACGTGCGTATAATTTCTCGTAGAAAGCAATCTTCCCTACTATATCGTGCACAACCCTCCTGCTCCTTAAACTAGAGCGGAAACTTGCAGTCAGAAGTTTATCAGAAACCAGCTTCCAGAGCGCGTCTTGCGGTAGTCGTCAGTGACAACCCCACACCAGATTCGTGTCTACTTCCGCTCGGTTTTCCAGAGAGGGAGGCGTATTCGCCAGATCTCCACCAGTTTACCTCGCGTAGTCCCAGATTGTCCAACTTATACCGTTGGAATTCTCGTTGGAGTTGGAGAACGCGAGCATTCTCAGAAATTTCCTGTTCACCAAGAAACAATTTAAAAAAGCGTGCAAGGCCCACTGATTTGGACACTATATTTATCTCAGTGATCCTGAATTGTCGAGGCTGCTTGGCCAGATCTCCATGTCCTTTTGGGATTTCGATAAATCAGTGAATGATGGGAAGCGGATGATGGTGTTGCAATCTACTACAGACGTTTAGCTGTTGGGACAGGGGCACACTCTTGGGTGTTCCTCGTGACTACAACTTGCAAGAAGCTTAAATATTCACGATGATTAGCAGAGTGGGGCAAGGACTTCCAAAATCCAATTCCTTTTCATCAAAAATGACAAAGCCGTAATGATATGATTGTTGTCAATAAATTGTTTGTTTTTTCTGATGATGCACCAAAAAAAGATATCTTTGCATCGCGAAAAAAATGAACTATGGAAAAATACTTACATTTCGATGTTGGAGCCTTTCTTCAAGAGCTGATACAGGGTTGATGTGTCAAAGGGAACTTGATCTATTTGCGTACAAACTGGAAGTTGAAGTTTGTCATTCAAATTCCCGAAATGTCTTCAAGTAAACTTCCCTGAATGTAAGTGTAATCAAAACCTCCTCCTATGTTCCTCATAGTCCCATTTACACTATGTTGTATACCATGTGGATCCAAATGTACGAGTATTTATGTAGAGTATGTCTCCCAGCTCGAGAGCACAGAAAATGTGAGGAGATCATAAGGAAATGCGCCTTCAGTTATTATTCTTTGCCCAGGCTACATCGATTATGCATGTTTTCGCAACATCATGTACAAGTGTACACTATGCTCCCCAGAAGTTCATACTGGGGTTGTTTACATTAAGATTCTGGTGAACATTTTGTGTTAGTACACATCGTTTACTTTGAAAGCAGGATGCGGAACATCCTGTCATTAAATGGAAGTTACTTGAAATTATCCATGCTATTCTTAGCATATACGCAAAGCGGTTGTGGTGGTGGAGATGCTCCCAATGATTTATGTGAAGTATTGGGACGACAATGGCGCCTTTGGCAAGGTGAGTCTTTCATGTAATCCGGTTGTGGGAACTAACTGCAAACAAAGCAATGTCGTGAGGATTCCAAAGTGGATTTAAACAGTTCGTGTCTCATAGCACTTGCCTAGATTTATGTGTGGACTTTGAGATATTATTCGAGCAAATACATAGGTCCTTAAGAATTGCGAAACTATGATCTTCTTATTTAGTATCTTTGCTTGATATGTATGAGCAAAAGTATATCTTTGTTGTTGTTTGTCTGTAGTTGCTATAGGCAGTATATATTCAATCATTTATTCATGAGCTGAAAAATGAATTAACGAGTTAATTGTTAAAAAGTATGAATACCAGGGAAACGTAAGTTCTGTATGATTAGGATACATTAGTTTGGATTATTCTTTTTATTCTAAATTCAAAGGCCTAGGCACTACCTTTAAGGTTTTATGTTAAGCAGGAGCTTATTAAAATCGGGTCACTGTCTGTCTCTGTGTGGCACATGCACTTTACTCAGAAACGGTTGTCCCAATGGACGGTAGATGATAGGATGGGGAACTGTGAACGAGTTTAAAGGGGGGCTCCCATGCAAAGAGGTGATGTAAAAATGTTTTTTATCAGATATAGTCATGTAAGGTATCAAATGAAATGTCTCGATGCTAGCATTTTCCGAAACTGATGTTAGTTTTGACATGGATTGTAAAGTAAGAAGTCAAAATGTGAAGACATTAAGTGAGAGAAGACCCATTTCCGAAACTACCCTACCCAAAAATCCGAAAGAAATCAGGGTGGTGCTCTTGTATGAAATCTTGGTCTTAAAATATAATTAATAATGCCCCATTTCGATATTTGCTCAAATAAACATACTAATAGTATATTATTAACTTTTCGAAATTGACTGAAAACCCCCCATTAAGTTCATTTAATACTAAATTTCGCCCCCGTAGAGGACAGCATCTCGCATACTGTTTTTGTTTGGGATATGCAAACGCCTCCGAAGTTTCATAAAAATCCATCGGGATGTCTGGAGTTCCTTATTAAGGCAGGCCTAGAACGGATAACGGTTGTTGCGCCGTTGATGATTAATAGCTGTATGGCGTCCTGACCTACTCCATCGCTTCATCTCAGACAGGGTCTGCCTCGTCTTCTTTTCCTGCCATAGATATTGCACTTATAGACTTTCCGGGTGGGATCATCCTTATCCATACGGTCCAGCGTAACCTATTGAGCCGGATTTTATCCACAACCGGACGGTCATGGTATCGCTCATAGATTTTGTGGTTATGTAGGCTACGGAATCGTCCATCCTCATGTAGGGGGCCAAAAATTCTCCAGAGGATTCTTCTCTCGAACGCGGCCAAGAGTTCGCAATTTTTCTTGCTATGAATCCAAGTCTCCGAGGAATACATACGGACTGGCAAGATCATTGTCGTTTCAACGTTTCGAACGGAACAGTTTTTATAAGCTGAAATAAGCTCTGTTGGCGGATTTCATCATCGTAGCTGTTATCGGTTTTGATTTTCGACCCTAGATTCCTATCTAATTAACAACGGTCTCAAAGTTGTAGTCTCCAATCTTTTTTCTTCCCGTTTGACCAGTGCGGTTTGATGTTGTTGGTTAGTTGGTTTTTGGTGCTGACGTTGCCACCATATAATTTATCTTGTCTTCATTGGTGTGCAGCCCAAGATCTCGTGCCGATAGCCGCCTGCTCGATCTGGATAAAGGCAGTTTGTATGTCTCGGGTGCTTCTTCCCATGATGTCGATATCGTCAGCATAGGTCAGTAGTTGGGTGGACTTGAAGGAGATCGTAACTCTTGCATTTACCTCAGCATCACGGATCACTTTCTCGAGGGCCAGGTTAAAGAGGACGCATGATAGGGCATCCCCTTGTCGTAGACCGTTGTTAATGTCGAATGGTCTTGAGAGTGATCTTCCTGCTTTTATCTGGCCTCGCACATTGATCAGGGTCAGCGTATTCAGTCTTACCAATTTCGTCGGGACACCGAATACTATCATGGCCGTGGCGGGTGTAGTTTCACCCTGGCTATGCTACCATAGGCGGCTTTAAAGTCGATGAACAGATGGTGGGACTTATATCCATATTCAAACAGTTTTTTCATCATTTGCCGCACAGAGAAAATCTGATCTGATCTGTTACTGATTTGCCTGGAGTGAAGCCTCTTTGGTATAGACCAATGGTGTTCGGAGCGTATAGGGCTATCGAGCCTAACAAGGAAACGGAGAGTATCTTATATATGGTACTCAGCAACGTGATACCTCTATAATTGCTGCACTGTGTGATATCTTTCTTTTTATATGTGAGACAGATAATGCTTCCTTGCCAGTCGTCAGGCACTGATTCGCTGTCCTACACCTTGAGCACAAGTTGATGAACCACTTGGTGTAATTGATCGCCTCCACATTTAACCAATTCGGTTGTAATTCCAACGGCTCCTGGCGAATTATGATTTTTAAGCCGATGAATTGCGCGGACTGTTTCTCCTATACTTGGTGGTGGCAGTATTTGTCCGTCGTCTTCAGTTGGCGGGACCTCCAACTGGCCGATGTTTTGGTTGTTCAGTAGTTCATCAAAGTGCGCAATCCATCGCTCCAATATGTCGATGTTGTCTCGGCAGGATGAACATCGTTGTGTGTAAGTCTTCATCCTGCTGATTTGTTGGTAAAACTTCCGCGCCTGGTGCGGTTGCAGCCTGTATTTTTCGAGTTCACAGACCTGGTGGTTCTCCCAGCCTTGCTTCGTCCGTCGGTGAAGTCGCCTTTCCGTTCGAAGGAGTTTTTGGTAGGTCTCTGCCCGTGCCCCCGTTCTTTAAAAATGCAACATTAGCCGGTATGCGGCATTCTTCCGTTCCGTTGTTAGCTTACATTCATCGTCAAATCAGCCGTTCCGTCTCTTTTTGCGGTTGGGGCCAAGTTTGTTTGTGGTCGTATCAATCATAACGTTCTTCAGGTGATTGTGATGATCATTTGTTGATGCTTCATCTCCAGGTCCTCTGTTGACTGCGGTTATTGCGGCATCCATTTCCTTCTTATAGGTGTTGCGGAGGGTTGTGTTGTGAACGGCTTCAGTGTTAACTCTCACTTGATTATCACAGGGGATTCTGGGTGGTGTTATAATTCGAGCTGGAAGCACCACGCCAACGAGATAGTGATCCGGGTGGTCTATATTGCACCGCCCCCCCCCCCTATATATTCTGACATTCATCAAGGCTCAGAAGTGGCGGCGTTCGATCAACACGTGGTCAATTTGGTTGAAAGTGGTCCTGTCTGGAGAGGCCCACGCATGTTTATGGACCGCTTCCCGCGCAAACCAGGTACTTCTAAAAACCATTTCGTGTGTGATAATTGAATGATCGCAGTCCGTTATCATATGTATTTTCGTGTAAGCTTCCCTACTTGGCTGTTAAAATCCCCAAGTATAATTTTGATATCATGTCTAAGATAGCTTCGAGGGTTCGTTCGGTAGAAGGTATCCTTCTCCAACTCTGCAGTCTCCTCTGTAGGGGCGTGGACGTTAATGAGGCTTATATTTCTAAACTTGCCTCGCAAGCGTAGAGTGCATAGCCGTTCGCTTATGTTTTCAAAACCGATAATAGCAGGTTTCATTGTTTGGCTGACTAAGTAACCTACTCCAAGCACATGGTTTACCGGATGGCCACTGTAATATATGGTGTAGTGTCTTCTCCAGGAAACCGGCCCCTATGCAAGGCATCTCCTGTAACGCTGCTACATCAGCCCTATATTGGGACAGGGTATCAGCTAGTTGCTCAGCAGCTTCATCTCTGTACGCGGAGCGCACGTTCCATGAGAAAATGGGCAAATCGTTATTCCTTTGCTGTTGCCGGGTTCGTCATTTATTACCCGTCCAGTCCGAGGCTCCTGTTGTGGCTTCGTAACAAGTTCTTTTCGCGGGAGACTCGCCTTCATCCTTCTCTGTCAGCAGCTTTTCGTTAAGAACGAGCTCCCAGCGGTCACCATGTGGAGGTGGAGATAGGGTTTAGTAGTAGAACTGTTCATGTTGGTTCAGCAGGCGTTTCCCAGGTTTTATCCTCCATCGTGGGTACCAATCCATGTTTCGCCCTGGGACCTATACTACAATTTGGCTTGCAATACAATAAGCGTAATATCCCACGACTACGATTTTAAAAGGTGATCTGACAATACAGCCATCGGCTAGGATCAGGGCCGTAACGTTGCACTACAAGATTACAGTACCCTGTAGGAGGTCATGTGGTCAGCGTAGGGCCCATGATTATTATTGATTTAGCTCAGGTACTCATTCACAGCTGAATTCGCTGTCAAGTCACGATACAAATCCTATTGCCACCAGTGAGATTTGAATCGCGACCGTCCGTACGGCAGCCTAGTGCTCTAACCACTGAGTCACAGTTAGATACTAGCCAGCTACCACACTCCCCCTTGCCCCTCAAGGGAGAAATCAGTGCGAGTACGCACGATTTCAAATTGTTTTGCCCTTGAGCATGAGCGAGATCTAACGAAAATGCGATCAGCTGTGTTTGACATACCGCCGGGACTTGCCAATGTATTGATGAGATCGGAATATTTTTTCTTATGTTTAAGTGAATACGTGAAACAACTTCTTGCTATATGAGTGAGCATGGCAGTAGTACCAGAATAGCAAAAGCTCACCGATCTCTCTCTTACCAATACGATTTGACGAAGATTGTGCCTTTTCCTTGTTTAGCGTCTCTGATGTGCACAGATAAGCTTCTGCAGCACATTCGCAAGTCGGGTCATTTTAGTGTGGGTACTGCCTATAGTAGATCTACTGTACACTGAGTTATGAGGACACATTCCACTATTTATATACCCCCAACGGTTTCTCCATTTTCTGGAAGCTTCTACTGTCCTACAGATATTTCGAAGGCGGCCCACATGCCATCCTGAGATAGTAGTTTGCAGGGCATAGCATAACGCGCAATGGAGTTGTCATCCTCCCTCAATATGTGACCTATTCACTGACACTTTCATCTTGTGATTATCACTTCTACGGGTATCTGCTTCATGAAGTTCGATAAAGTTCTTCATTTGTTATTGTCTCGGGCCAGGATTATCAGATGAAAAACATGATTCCATGCATGTGCTATTTCCAACAAATAGAGATCATTAACGTGTGACAACAACAACTTGACTTTGGTGTTGGGATAGTTGCATTTCCAAATTTTTAACAAAATAGCGAATGCGGATTTGAACTCCTTCCCGTTCCTCAGTGAAGGAGTGAATGAATTTTATCGATAACGAGTAGAAAATTATTGATGAGAAAATGCAACTCCGACTGTCTCCGCTGTTGACTTCAAATTCCCCTGCGCCATTATATGTTGCTCTGATAATGGCCCTTAGTTTCTTCAGGATGCCCTTCCTACGTAGAGCATTCGAAATACCTTCTCTATTTCCCATTGAGTCGAAGGGTGTTAATATGCTCCATGAACAAGAATCCAGAGGGCAAGTTAGCTTGCTTTCTGTCGATCAAGCATTCCTGGTGTTCTTGGGTACATTCTATAATTATTGTAGATATTATTTTCACGACAGTAATAAGCATGCAAATATCCCACCACCAACACTTAAGGCGAGTGCCACTCTTCAGAATTTTTAGGATCATCGCCTTATTGTACTCATTCCGAACGATCCAAGATTCCCAACATTTATGAATGTTTGGAGCTGTGACACTCAAGGCAAGCCTCCTTCGGAATCTGAAACGTCTTCCACCCTCCGAGAGAGATATAAGATTTCTAGGATTTACGAATTAGTGGAAGTAGCAACTCTGCAGAGGCTGCACGAACAAATTCAGTAGGGAGAGTTTCATTTTCGCTCCTGTTCGGAGAAGCAATCCATATCATTTTAGTTAAAAGATTTATAATAATATCTTTTCAGCTTACAAAAACTGTTCCGCTCGAAACGTCTCATCATAGGGTCAAAGCTCTTACTGTACAAGACAATGATCTTGCCAGTCCTCATGTATTCCTCGGGGACTTGGGATCTTAGCAAGAAGAATTGCGAACTCTTGGCCGCGTTCGGGAGAAGAATCCTTTGAAGAATTTTTTAGATGGACGATTCCGTAGTCTACATAACGACGAAATCTATGAGCGATACCATGACCGTCCGGTTGTGGAAAAAATCCGGCTCAATAGGTTATGGTGGGCGGGTCACTTAATCCGTATGGATGAGGATGATCCCACCCGGAAAGTCTATAAGGGCAATATCTATGGTAAAGAAAGAAGACGAGGCAGACCCTGCCTAAGATGGAGCGATGGCGTAGGTCAGGACGCCAGACAGCTTTTAGGGATATCGAATTGGTGGACCTCGGTGCAAAACCGGGATGTCTGGAGTTCCTTATTAAGGCAGGCCTAGACCGGATACCGGTTGTTGCGCCGTTGATGATGATGATGGTCCTTGTCGGTTCCCGCATCGGATTTGCCAGGCAATAAAAATAATTGAAACGCGATTTGTGTGTTAATAAAATCCGCCTTTGCCATAATTTGCAAAAAATAAATTCGTAAGTAACGTTAACTTACTTTAAGTAGTTCAGATTTTCTATATCCCATTAAGCGAAATTTTCTAACTTTAAACTATAGTCAGGGGTATTGCACCTTTCTAAACCCGCTGTCTCTGACATTTTGATGGATGCGACACCGCACTGCACTTCACCTTCTTATACCTTGAATCTTATTATCGTAGGGAAAATGTCAGCTTCCCACATTCTAACACCGACATAACTCACGAAGGATTAACTCTACGTTCACACCACTCCGACGGAATATTGTAATGAGCTTGGAGAAGCACAAAATTATGCATTTACTATAGAAACTTTAGAAAAATGTCCCACCTTTTAGTCCTGAGTGATAATGTTCACTCTATTCAGGATATGCGATTATGCTATCGATATGCGTATTCTGCTTCTCTTGCGGTGGTTAATGGAATTATCTGTGGAGCACTTCCAAGGAAATGGTTTCGAGAGAGGAAAATGGGTTGGATGTTAGTATGAGGCAATTCGGTCTCAAAATGATATTATATTTTGTCCTCAAAGTTTTTCCGTGGAATTTAATTTTATGAATCGATTTTAAATAAAGTACAAGAAGGGACGAAGTAAGGTTTTACATATATAGGTCGAATGAAAGTGAACTTTGAAAGTTTTTATTGAAATATTTTGAGCAATTTGGACATTATTGCTTTGAGCTGAGGTAAAATAATCTGCCTTTAAGGGAAAAACGGCAATTTTTGAAAGTCACGAACATTTTTGAGGAAGAAGACGGTCCACTTTATGAGCTGGAGGACCTGCCAACATCATTAAATACTTTGAAGAGGGACATTAATCGATTTTTGGGACAAGTTGGGGATGTAGGGGGACAAGTTGGGGATCAGCCAGATAGCTGGATTGGGTCTGGTACGTTTCTTGTAAAGAATACCAGTGAATAATATTATTGCGGGGTAGTTTCGCGTGCTTTCATGTTTTCGAACATCATCGGTGAATATTTTGTAATATCGAATAATATTTGACGCTTTGATCAAACAAAACACTAGTTGCGCAAACGATACCATGACCCACCGAACACCAGAATCTGTGGTAATCAAGCTCTCCCAGACTCTTTTCTTAACCATGAAATCCGTTATAAGAATTGAGTAGTAGAGTATGAAGCACTACCAATAGGATCCAATAGGATCGTTGCGCCAATGATTATTATTATTATTAATGGGTTTTCTAGGCAGTGGTGGTGCGAACTTCAACCCGTGCTAATTACTTTCGCTAGTAAGCAAATGAATACATTCCATATCGAGACATGCATAAGTAAAGTTAATATTTTTAAATTCTATACTTTACAATCAGAACTTAACTATAGCCTAGGAGTTGGAAGAATTGCTAAACTGAAAGTGATAACATTGGGAATAATATTGGAAAATTCCTTACGAATACGATTTAAATTTACAAGGATATAATAGGTCATGCTTTTCGTGTAATTTTACTGCACCCTAAATATGGTTGCCATCAACTCCAATCAGTACTTTCGGAAAAGCCTGTTTTTTTCCTCCACTATTCTGCATAGAAAATGTTCCGTGGATTCCGCTTCCTCATTATAGGAAGAACACGTATCATCTTGCCGAATTCCCATTCTGAATGCCTACTATACTCCTGCAGTTCTTCCTGCTTTTCGACAGGATAAACTTTGCGGACGTTTGTTTAGTTTTGGCAAGAAAAGTTTCTGTATTTTTTTGCAGCGTTGAGGCTCAGCCACCTATCATTATAGGAACCTTCTCGCAGTTTTTGATATCAGAAATAGCCAATGCTACTGACACCTCATGGGAGGGGGAGAATTGAGGAATAGAACCCTCTTTTGCTAAAGGATCCGAGATTTCATTTCCCTCTACACCGCAATGACTGGGTAACCAGAGTAGTTTCACCGTTTTGAAACTAGAAATAGAGTTCAATCGATTTCTAAATTCCTGAATGATTATTCAAGTAATCAAAAGGCTGGTCAACGCCCTCAATGCAGCATGACTATCGCTACAGATAGCGATCGTCTGCCTATCAACCGTTCGTCAATCATCTAGATTTCCGCCCTTAGAATGCATATGTTTCAGCTTGAAAAACGGTTGAATATTGTTCCAAGTGAAAAGCTCACTTCTCGTTTTATTAGAAAGGCAGACTCTTGCTCCTAATCCCTGTTCTATTTTTGAGCCGTCGGTGTAGAAGACGTCAATATAACCTGATACGCATGCTTCTGATTCGTCCCACTTTTCTCTTCAGCTTTCCCAACAACTTTTCCAATTCTCTGTGCACCCCAGGCCCATTGCTTCCCTTAGATCTAATCAAATTAGTCGATGAGCTGCTCTCATTGAAGTGCTCTGAATAAACAAATCCATGGAGTGCGAATTGGGTAATGCACTCAGAGCTACGCCGGATGTGGTGCTCATGGCACCGGTGATACCCAGAACACAGTTCTTTGTAGTGTTGGAAGTTTACAGCGATAACTCTTTTATCTCCCCTTAACCCACCACACTGCGGATACATAAGCGTACATCGGCCTTAAGATAGCAGCATAATTCCATATATTTCCATTACTACTTGAGGCCTAAGTCCTCATGTCGAGGCAAAGTTCCGCCCGCACAGCGCATAAGCTGTGAGAGCTCGTTTCATCTTTGTCTCTACATGTTTGTTCCAAAGAAGCTTCTTGTCTAGAATAACACCCAGAAATTTCACTTCTTCGGAGAGTTGAAGAGTTGTACCGCTCATCTCTGGAAGGCAAAGACTATTCAGTTTCTTCTTTTTGTAAATACCACCATTGTAGTTTTATTAGAATTTACTGCAAGTCCATGCCTGAGACACCAACTGTCAATCAAATTAACGGCGCGTTGTATTTCTACACACCATTCCGAGCTGTCGACCAACAGCCAGCACAGCCACGTCATTCGCATAAGCTTCATCGTTTATTGGCAGATTTTGCAGTTCGCATAGTAGTGAATTGATCAGCATACTTGACAGAAGTGGCGATAGCACACCTCCTTAAGGGCAGCCTTACGTCGCTTCCGTTGTTAAGTAGCGATCAATACTCACTTCAGCACACAACAATCTCTACGTAAGCATAGCGTAGACCCACTCACTAGAGTTTCGTCAACACCCCCCCCCCCCCACCTCTGTTTGGCGCCATCACAGATCTTTTGGAAAGGCGCACAGTCAAAAGCCCCTTCAATGTGCACGAACACACCCATCGCGTACTCAACCTTCGCAGTTGCATCCTCTGTGTTTGAAACCAAAGAATGAAGAACAGACTCACACGACTTTCCACGTTGGTAAGCATGTTGGTTTTCGTTTAGTGGGTGCGCCCTTAGCGCTTTCCCGCAAATGTGAAGTTCAATCAGTCTCTCCAGATATTTCAGCGAAAATGATGTTAAGCTGATTCGCCTGAAGTTCTTTGGATTTGAATAGTCATCTTTCCCAGGCTTTGTATGACCTTCACCTTCTGCCAAGAGGAAGGCACATAGCCCAGAGTAAGACGTCCTGGAAAAATACTTCTTAGAAGTTGCTCTAAGTGCTCTATACTCTCCTTTAGCACTTTTCTTTGGTAACAACCGCTCTCGCAGTGTCCCAATTCCCCTTGCAGTACCTTCGTGTTGAAGCGTTTGCAGAAACCGCCAATTCACTTCTTCCCCCTTCTGGGACCTATTCTCCCAGTTGGTGTGCTTCCAAGAGAGCCTGTATAGACTCAACTTTGGAGTTCATGCAAGTACCATTTGGTTTTCTAAGAGAGTCCAAATGGGCCGACTCATCCTAATTAAGGACTCTGCACAGCCTGGAAATCTCCCTTTTACTTTCCAGTTCCTTACAGTATGCTCTAAAAGAGTCTCTTTTCGAGCGCTTTACGAGCCTCTTATATCACGCTGTGAGTTTCGGAAGTTTAGCCAGTATTCATCTTTATTGCTTTTGCAACCAAAATTTGGAAGTCGTCTGGTTGATTTCCAGAGTCTCTGCAGTTCTCGCTTCCCCCACGGAACCGTTTTACCACGTTGGCCTCGGTAAATAGGACAAGCCACTCCAAAGCACTCTAAAAGTGCGCGATTCAGAGTTTTCAATTGATCTTCTATCAAAGAAAGAAGAATCTTCTACCAAAGAAGTCCTGAGTCGCCTAGGGAGCTCAACTTTGGCGCCAAGAAGTTCATTGAACTTTGCTCCGTCCGTTTTCCTAGAATTCCGTATTTGTATTATAGGCTGTTCACCAGCAATAGTTAGACTAAATTCTAAGTAACGGTAATATGAGAGTGAGACTTCATCTAGCACCCGCCAGTTTCTAATCAACTCAAAAAACTTTGAAATGCAGATTGATAGGTCAATTACTTCATTTCCTCTTGGCCCCACAAAGGTGCGCCCGCCGGGTCTTCAAACCAGCTGAAGTGATAAAGTCAAACAGCTTCTCTCCTCTAGGATTGCGTTTGCTACTGCCCCAACAAATATGCTGAGCGTTCGCATCACAATCTATTAAAAGTTCAAGGCCACTTGATTCTGCATACACTATCAGATCCCATGTTTTATGCGTCAGCGGAGGACACAAAGAATCACAGGGTAAGTAAGCAGAGGCAACTATTATATGACGTTTCTCCTCTTACCGTTAACCTGGTATTGTAAGTTGACCGCAACAAGGTCCTGGCAACAGAATTGTCTCAGTACGGTTGCCTCTAACAATCTTGGTATCAGAGGGCAGGCCCTCAGTCTCGAGGATCTTTCATCGAAGAAGATCCTAGTCCCCTTGACTGATCCAATACCACAAATTCTGTTAAAACCATCGCATAGCTCTTGAACCAGAAATATATTAGGACAGTCCTGCAAGAAGCTTTATTATACTGCAGGTTGATTTGACTAACTCTTATGTTTGTAGCCATAAGTGCAGTCTAATATGAAAACCGCCGCTAACTGAAAAGTCTTCTACGTTCAGTGTGGATCTCACCGGAGTAACCAGCTTGTCCACACCTTTCGACGAAAGTTGTGCTTTCTTGCGTCCGATTTCTCTGAATATCGCCACACTTGGTGATGTAGCAACGTCCATGTTCTCATTCCCAAGAAACTTCGCCTTCTTTCGCAGTGCCTTTCGTCCATATTACCAGTTTTCTTTCCTTCCGTTTTTCCTGGTACAGGCGGAGGTTCTGACAGGCAAGCTTGTAGTACCTTCTCCTTTGCAGCTAAAGTTTCTTTCTGCCGAGAATTAGGTGAGGTCTCCAAAATTAATGCCTCGGTCACGACCATATTTCTCAAAGTCGCGAGTGGATTCGAAGTCTATGACTTCTTACCACTTAATAATAATAATAATAATAATCGTTGGCGCAACAATCCATGTTGGATCAGGGCCTTGAAGTGTGTTAGAGCACTTCATTCAAGACCGTAACGGTACACTAGGAGGCAATGTGGTCAGCATTGCGCTCGCCCGAGATTATTACCCTGATTTGACTCAGGTACTCATCCGACGTCAAATCACAATACAAATTCCACTGCCACCAGTGAGATTTGAACCGCGACCTTCCGTGCGACAGCCTTGCGCTCTAACCACTCAGCTATCCGGACACACTTACCACTTAGAGAGTTATAATCCTTTGTTTCCATCTTCATGTATTTTTGGACACTCTTAGTGTAGTAGTAAACTACCATAAGCTCTCCCACCACAATAAGGTGGTGTCGGAGGGGAAGTTTTATAGGGTTACTTTCATATCGTCTTCACGGTTCATAGCCCTCTTCTGACTGTAAACCTTGCCTCGTTTTATTATGAGAAATTGTGAAAAGTTTTTCCTCATTATATATAGCATCCTTATATCTAGTAGCGCCGTTGATGATGATACATCTAGTGGCCTTATTCAAAACTATTCAACTTATAGACAGCTCTCCTCTAGAGTGGACGTTGTGCTAACAACAGGTTTGCACCATTACGGTATGATTGGCCCACTCATCTATCTATTATTATTATTATTATTATTCATCATCATCAACGGCGCAACAACCGGTATCCGGTCTAGGCCTGCCTTAATAAGGAGCTCCAGACATTCCGGTTTTGCGCCTAGATCCACCAATTCGATATCCCTAAAAGCTGTCTGGCGTCCTGACCTACGCCATCGCTCCATCTTAGGCAGGGTCTGCCTCGTCTTCTTTTTCTACCATAGATATTGCCCTTATAGACTTTCCGGGCTGGATCATCCTCCTCCATACGGATTAAGTGACCCGCCCACCATAACCTATTGAGCCGGATTTTATCCACAACCTGACGGTCATTTTATCGCTCATAAATTTCGTCGTTATATAGGCTACGGAATCGTCCATCCTCATATGGGGGGCCAACAATTTTTCGGAGGATTCTTCTCTCGAACGCGATCAAGAGTTCGCAATTCTTCTTGCCAAGAACCCAAGTCTCCGAGGAATTCATGAGCACTGGCAAGATCATTGTCTTGTACAGTAAGAGCTTTGACCCTATGGTGAGACGTTTCGAGCGGAAAAGTTTTTGTAAGCTGAAATAGGCTCTGTTTGCTGACAACAACCGTGCGCGGATTTCATTGTCGTAGCTGTGATCGATTGTGACTTTCAACCCTAGATAGGAGAAATTATCAACGGTCCCAAAGTTGTATTCTCCTATCTTTCTTCGTCCCGTTTCACCAGTGCGGTTCGGTGTTGTTGGTTGGTTGGTTTTCGGTGCTGACGTTGCCACCATACACTTTGTCTTGCCTTCATTGATGTGCGGCCCAAGATCTCGCCTCGATTGTCCCCTGTTCAATCTGGAGTTTGTAGTTTTCGGGTGGTTCTTCCCATGATGTCGATACCGTAAGCATAGGCTAGTAGTTGAGTGCACTTAAAGGGGATCGTACCTCTTGCATTTACATCAGCATCACGGATCACTTGCCCGAGGGTCAGGTTAAAGAGGACGCAAAATAGGGCATCCCCTTGTCGTAGACCGTTGTTTTATTATTCGGTTAAGGGGAAGTCGCACCGTGGCTTAAAGAACTATTGCGCCCCTCTTACTGGTTATAGTTTACCTATTAATCATAGTATCTGAAGCAGGCCTATAACCGTCAGGAACTTTAGAATGTTCCCTACTTCCTGATCTTTCAGCTTTACATCTGGTATTAAGTGTTCTCCCAGATACTTCGACCTACTTTGGACAAGTACCGGACACTATCCCAGGACGTGTATAGAGGTTTCGCCATACTCCTCACAAAACCTGCAAGCAGTGTCCGTATGCCAAGCTTCCCTATGTGATAGTTCAGCTGGCAATGACCAGTGAGAATTCCCACTATGATTCGGAGGTTCTTTTTGGTGAGGTTTAAGCAATCCTTTGTGCGCATGGCTTGGTATCCCCCAAAAAGCACCCTGAACTGCTTCATCCCTGGTAGGCCCGCCCAGTATAGTTCCCTCAACCGTTCCTCTTCATTTCTAGATTCATAGTCATGAAACCGTTTCCGATTCCACAGAAGGGTTCTGGTCTGTGTAAAGGCGTCTCTCCCTTCTTGGCTAGTTCGTCCGCTGCCTCGTTGCCCTCCAACCTAGCATGGCCTGGAACCCAAAGTATCCAGACCTTGTTGAACGAGCCGTGTGTATTCAGTCTCTCAAGGTATTCCCACACCAGTTTAGAGTTCACCTGGTTGGACCTAAGTGCCTTGATCGCTGCTTGGATATCGAATGGCTATGTTCTGCTCCTTATAGTTCAACTGTTCCTCTTCATTTCTTAGATTCGTAGCTATGAAACCGTTTCCGATTCCACAGAAGAGTTCTGGCCCCTGTAAAGGCGTCCCTGATCCCTTCTTGGCTAGTACGTCCGCTGTCCCGTTGCCTTCCAATCCAGCATGGCCTGGAACCCAAAGTATCCAGACCTTGTTGGACGAGCCGAGTGTATTCAGTCTCTCAAGGTATTCCCGCACCAGTCATCTATCTAAGTATTATGAATACATTTATACCCATAAAATCGTCGAAAATGTTATCCTATATCAGTGGACTCACTAAGAGAAGGCAGGACCTGTAGATACAAATGTCGCTTAGCTCTGCTTTTGGACGCTATCGTGTAACTATTATATGGGCTTGCTCGCCATTTGCTCACATTTCTGCATTATCTGTTCCGACTCTTCTCTCCCTGCAAAAACCCAGCAATGCATCTATTCTAAGAAGGGAATGCAGAGCTCACTAATCGGATCTATGAATTATATTAGAACCGTATTTTATTACTAGCTCCAACTAAAATAACGATATTTCCCATCTAGCCTTCTCGCTTGACTAACTCACATAAATGATACGAATGAAATCTATTTATTCGGCTTTCACTGCCGAAATCTACGGACATAAATGTCTAATTTATGAACCATAAAGTGCCCCTTAACGCAATTGTTGCTTGCCATACATAGCAGATGAATATAGTGATGCTCCCTTATAGTTTCACTAGTGACATTTTGTCCTAATGGCTGGTCAGAGAATACAGAAGGTCCATTGGAGCTCAATTAGTGAGCATTGCTTGCCATCAAGGATAGTTCAGAGCCGCTCAATTCAACACTAATTTCATTAATCGCTGAAATTTTACGCCGTGATTTGGGATACATGTGAATAGGATATTAAGCAATCACAATTCATTCCACATTGTAAATATGCATAATCAAGGAAACTACTTAATTCAAAAGGCTAGTAATTGCTATGCCATTTCTTTCGTGTAAATAGAAGTGGAGTAAATTCAATTCGAGTATCACGTATGTATGAAAATAAGGTTTTAACTTAAGTAGCTTCTCGGTGTGAAGTATATCAACAATGAGTTTCAATAAAATCACTATTATTATCATCCATTTATTCATTGATAGAATTTTCCCAACGCGTATGGAGTATCCTTCGCAGTTGGCAAATAGAACACACCAACGATACTGTGGTTCGAAGGTTGGCCGCCCATAACTCCCGTAACGCCCTTATATGGACAATAACGGTCAACAATACTCTGATAACTTTCACATTTCACACCGATAAACTCATCAGGAGTTTCTTTGATGGTTTCGCCTAAGTAAGCCCATGATCTATAGTGGGCACAAGTTCCAGCAATGTCAATGCCGCAGCCAGGTTGATCGCCACCCCAGTTTGGATAGAACGAAGCGTCGCCAATTGGAACATCGAACCCTAAAACTCCAGCATTGGTTTGAATCGTTTGCACATATTCAGCATCACCAACAGCTAATCGTTCGTTTGGCTTTTTTTCGAAGAAAAGTGGCATGGCAGGATCCAGGCCAAAAATAGTGTTGACTTTACCACGAGTTACTTTCTTGGCAGTCATACCGACAACATGGGCTCCCAAGCTGTGACCGATCAAATACAAATCGTTGAATTTCATTCCATGGTCAGCTAAGAAGTCGGCGAGTTGAGCAACTTGTCTGGCAGCCTCATTAACATTGTTCCTGGCCTTGATGTAGTTTTTGCTATCTGCTCCCTCACTCCAATCGACACCAATTATGTTGAATTCACCGCGGTATAGGTAGGCCTCGCGGCAAGTGCGGATTGTGTTTGAGTTTCCACTTCCACCCCAGCCATGAGAGACAATTCTGAAAAAGTTTAAGGTTTTAAGTGTGGTTCAGATGGATCACGACTCAAACCATAATTCCAAGAGTTTTTCAACGTCTTGAGTCCAGAACCTACCTTGTCGGATTATTCGGGTTGAAATTCGATTTAGCCAAACTTTCAGCATCGCCAGGAACAATAATTTCTCCTTCTTTTGGATTTTCTCTTGTGTATAAACGGAAAACAACATTGAAGCTACCTCGGTTTTCTAAGTTCATCTGAAACTCAACATCCTTGAGATTCATTAAACGGAGTTGCATGTGCTCGTCGGGAACGAGAACCCATTCATCATCCTCCAAAAGTGGAGCAGCAAAGGCTGAAGTTGAATAGTTTTTTTTACAGTTTATAGACATCATTAAAACGACTAAGGTTACCTGCTGTTAGCCCTAAAACCAGTAAAACGATAGAACCTTGCATTTTTTACTTCTTAGGCGAAAATGCCAGATTGTCAGATAAGATGTGTCAATTTATATAGCCTCGTTTTACTTATCGCTTAGATCATGTCAAGATTAAAAAATAGCAATGTTTATTGAAGCAGTTATCATACCCCCATCGAAGCTAATCAACTTGCAAATACCCAAGCAATTAATGAAAATACGACCATTGTCTATTGAATCAGTATCTTATCTAGTTGGAAACAAAACACAATGCGGGAATTCAATTTTTAGCGTATTGAATTTACCATTATCACAATTTTAGCTTCGTTTATTTAAATTGCATGTGATGCATGTCATTATCATTGTTAAATTAACGTTTACTCTAACTGGATTATAGACTTCCTAAGAAAATGTTAGTGATAATAATTTTTATTGCTATATATAGGTAGATTTATTGGCCAAAAATGGGACTTCATGGCCGCCGCCAACATCCAATAGTTAATTCAATATCTTCAAATTGATAAATAGGTTTAAGCTCCTGAATAGATTCTAAATCATCCAATCTTAATAGAGTTGAAATATTGGGCACCAGTTCCCTATACTTACCACCACCTTCGATTTTAGGATATGTCCATTAGATGTTGGTAGAACAGCTAATAAATTAACAATTTCACTTAAAAAGATCTAAGGAATGTAGTTTGTGGAGGCTCGCTTCGCACCCCTTGAGTAAATGAGTTTAACTGCATAGCGAAGCTAACTGTGCCTTTTTAAGGTTCTGTGTAAAGCAAAACCTTATCAAAATCGATTTACTGTCTGCCTGTCTGTCTCTCTTTTTCGGAAGAATAGAATGTAGGACTTTAATCCACTAAAACTACCGCATCCACTAAAATTACCGCATTATATGGTGGGGCGGGTTAACGCCAACTGGCTTACTCCTACGGTCAAAATTGTACCCTCTCTGCCGTTTTTTCTTAAGCGCTCTACTCTTCGAAGCTTCTATTGAATGCAGCTCATGGTGCCACTAACTTCCATACTTCCTGGGATTCGAGGATTTGCAGAATGATTGGCTCCACTTGTAAGGTTCTCGTTAAGAAAAGTTCAAGCTGTTCTCTCTCATTTGCAAATCTGGGACACACGAAGAGTATGTGCTCCAGATCTTGGTATTCATTTAGACTTTCAGGACAGAAGGGATAACCGTCATGTCGAACATGATGTAAATACCTACGGTATCCGACATGTCCAGTCAGAAACTCTACTAAGTAATAGTAGATACCTACCATCCTGTGCATCCACCTCATCTTATGAGAAATATCCCAACGATCCTGCTACACCTTGATTGGCGCGTTCTCTCTTCCCGTCGTTAATCTGCGGAATTATGTTCACGGCGTACTTTCCAGTTGTACCACCTTCGTATTTCCTCAGCTAAAATATCAATGGGCATCATTTCCGCGACAACAAAAGTGGTTTCGTCTGACGTTATTCGGAATGCACTAGCGATTCTTAATGCGCTCAGACGGTATAATGGAAATAATTTTCTCCTATGCGCCTGAACATTAAGGGATTTTGTCCAAACTGGTGCTGTGGACAGCAAAATAGATGAACAATTTGGGTATTATGCCAGTTAATATAGCTAAAACTATCTCGCCCGCGTGACTTAAGTCTTCCTTGAAGTTCAATCAATGATCCACCATAGCGCCTAGGTATTTAATGAAAAGCTTGGACTCTATCACATGCTGTCCCACACGAAAGCGTAAAATTTCTTTCAGTTCTTATCCATGTGATAACAACCAATCCATGATTATCCTAACCAAATTCTTACATGCCAAGAAAACATCTTCCACGTGCTTGTCAACTACAACAAATGGGATATCGTCTGTGTAGTCAACAAGAGTAGCTTGTCACAGGAGTTCGATGCGCAGCACATAGTCACACATCACATTCCAGAGTAGTAAGCCCAGCACTGATCCTTGAGGCACTCCGCCAGTTACCAAATATTCAACTGGACCTACGTCGTTATAGAGGAGTTTTCTATACACGAAATAATTCTTGATGATTAGGTGAATATCTGCCACTGCGCTGAGTTAAAGGAATTTCCCACATCGACGGTGATGATAGTACAGTATTCTTTAGCATCGCCCTGTCACCTAATTATCTGCAATTGCGTCCTCAGCCAGATTGACGACTGTGTTGCTAGAATCCAGCGCAGAAACCGTATTATAGTTTGGACATGTCTCCTGCTTCCTATACAAATACGAGCTGCCTGTTTTGCAACTTTCCCATACTGTCCATCAAAAAATGGGATGTTTCGACAATGGCTCACCAGGTGATCTACCACTCTTTAATAGCAGCGCCAGTATTTGCCTTTTCCAATAAATCGGGAAGTTGCCCTCTTCCAAGCAGATATTAAACATGGAAATGAACCACTCCGGTCTGACTTTTATTGCCGCCTTCAAAGCAATGTTCGATATGCATTCCGTACAGCCCAAGTACTTAACCCTCGCCTTTTCGCAGGCAATGGTAAGCTCATCCTCTCTTATATTTGGAATATCCTTTGGGGGATGCTCGCGTTGGTGCAATTGCTTTGCAGTGAAAATAGAGTGGTCATTATTCTTCGGAATGGAACTGGGCACTTGATCTGCGGGGTCCTGCTTCCTTTCAACTTAGCCATTACCGCTCTATAGGCTTCTCTCCACGGATTGATGTCGGCCTTTTCGAACAATTGTTTAAAGAAGTTCCATTTACTTTCGCGGATCGACTTCCGCAGTTCTTCCTGCTAGTTTCGTACCGCTCCTTTTTCTGTGCAATTTACTGCTCACCATTTGTGCGTTGTATCATCTTCTTGCTGGCAGGCGTAGGGCACGTAGTCGGCAAATTTAGTCATTCCACCATGGCTGCATCTGTGCATCACAGGCTGCGACCATGTTTCTTAAAATTCGCTCAGATTTTCCTCTCGCTGTACTTGTTGGTGTGGAACTATCCTTACATATATCGGTCAACATTTCCCCGTCAAACATCTTTGAACTCCAACTACTTAGTCCGGGATGACTTTATGTCTCTGGAATGCCCCATTCTTCTGCTCTCCCTTACACTAAACAGTATAGCTTTATGATGGCTATGCGTGTAGTATTCACTAACTCGCCAGGTAACGTCCCTCATCAACCCACTGCTTACGCAGGTCATATCTACCACTGAAGTATAGCTTTATGATGGCTATGCGTGTAGTATTCACTAACTCGCCAGGTAACGTCCCTCATCAACCCACTGCTTACGAAGGCCATATCTACCACTGAACCTAGCCCCTCTTTACAGAATATATAGGTACATACTTCCGATGTTAGCAAGAACAATCCCCAGCGAAGAAAAAGCTTCCCTGCTACTAGAAACCCTTGCTTGCCTACTCGGTAGACCATGTGTTGAAGCCTCCCACGATGGTAATGGGGGGTCATGCACTTGCGTCTAACGCGAGTTCATGTAATATTCACTCATATTCCACGCTTGTTGCGCTTGGTGGAGAACCGTTAATTTTAGCTCCTAAAAAACCCATTACCAGACGTTGCGATTATTTCCTGTTGTCAATTTTTGTCGGTGGCTTATAACCGCCACGTCCTCATCGATTTCATGGAATGACTGCTCAAAAGATCGTGTACAGCATCACTATGCTTGAGATTTACCTCAATAAACATCATTTACTCTTCGTTTTTGTTCCTCACCTAGGCAGTGGGAATTTCCCACTAAGTATGAGAGAGGTCGCCTCTTCTTTCGATAACAAGCATCTGAACCGGGCTTTGAATAGTAGCAGGTACTTCCCGCAATGGAGTCACAGTAGGGGTTTGTAACTGTCCTGCATTCGCCGTGCGCTGGTCGATCGAACCTAGCTCGCAGTTGTCTTTGAGGTTTCGAACAACCACCGTAGTAGAACAGTGAACATTATGCTTCGGCCCGGTACAGCCTTTGCCACTATCAATATCTGGTCGTCCATCCGCCTTAACGGGTCTGGAGAGCGTGTCATTTTACCACTTCGCTTAAAGGTATCCAGGTTGACTACGTGCTCTTTATCACTTCTTGCAGTACCTGCTCCATGGTCCCATAATCAACAAGAATGACGCAATACCCTCTTTGTCCTTCAATAGCAATGGTATTTCGTTTTCATCCATATCTTTGTTCAGTTATTTGCCCCAAATTCAGGCACAGGGTCGCGTTCACTGACCACAGCCGTGGCAATGGCTAGCATTTTCGCGCATTTTCCTATGGAACGCAGGGGCGTTCCACCAGCTTTGGTGAGAAGGTGCGAACTGTGAATGCCAATGCATACAGTGAGTTACATCTTTCTATGTGGAACTTAAGGGGGGCCTCCATACATGCAAAAAGGGTGAAGCGGAAACTGCACTGTTCTCTGTCGATCAAACTTTCGGGATGTTCTTTGATGCGTTCCCGGATTATTTTAATTATTATCTTTGCGACGGCAGAGCGCGTGCAGGTACCCCTTTAATTGTCTTACTCAGGTCGGATGCTCTCCTTTGGAATCTTAAAAATGCCCTTCTCACTCTCTCTGAGGAAATTCTTGGATTTCTAGGATTTCCGAATGAGTGCAATTGCACATATGCAGAAACTGCAGTGATAATTAACTTTGCGGGGGGGACCGTCAAACGCAGCGGCTTTACTCGGTTTGAATACATTAATTTTTCTTCTGCTTGGAGGAACAGTCCGTATCCGGATTTTATGGTAATTAGCTATTTCATCCGCAAGAGGAGCAACTTCAGAACCATTCTGAAGTGCTCGATACCGACGATGAGAAGTTGACCATTAACACATTTCACAGTACCATCGAGAGGTTTGCGACATCACGGTAGTTCTTTTGTGACGCGGTATACGCTTTTGAAGTCATTGTGTCCTTTAGCATCTTTCGCTTCTCGTACCAACCCAATAACGATTTCCTCATTATCATGGTTCGAGTGCGTTATGGTCATTAAGGTTTCCAACCCTTCCACAATCAGCCAGATCTTATGACGCCCCTTCGGTAAGTGACCGACGACCTGCGTACCCCCTGAGGAAAAAGCATTTTTGATGACAGGTTACTTAGTGTCTCCTTCGTCCGATCAGCGAAATTGCTCTCCCATTATTATCAGAGCCCGCCTTGCTATTAACATCCCCCATCACAATAAAAATGCCACTTTTAGAAAACCTTTCCTGATCTGCGTGCAGTTTTTCGTAAAATGCATCCTTGCCCATTATTGACAAACCTCCGTTGGTGCACAGTACTGTACAATTGTGATGGACCACAATCTTGCAGTCCGCATTCTTTCAGAAGCCGACTCACAGGTCAAAAGACCGCGCCTTACAATAGCCTTAATTTTCCAGAAGATTTCATTTTTTCTAGATATATACATAGATCATTGATTGCTTCCACCTGTTCCGTAAATGGTGTAGGAGAAGTTATCAGAAGGAAGAATTCAGTCTGTAGTCCCTTCGCTAGTGCCGACCACCATATGGGGGTTCCCCCACTGTATGCACTATCCTCCGCGCGGAGCTTCATGAATCTATCTAGGAAAAACTGGAGCACCATATGGTGACTTCCGCTGAGCATGTTCAGACTCCTTTGGTCCAGATCGAATAACAAGCTGTAACCCTCCACGTTTGCTGATTTGTCCTTCCTGGCATTCATGAACTTTACCCTTCAGTGTTCGAAGTCCATGCTCGGATTCTGTTCATTCAATATGCGGATGATGTAGTCCCTCCTCCTTAGTGGCTGAAGTTCCCCTCTAGCGAGCCTTCCTCTTCCATTTGCGGGTAGATTTAGGTGGTAGTATCGGGGATGGGTCGGCCGAAGTTAGATTTCCAGTTTCTACCAAGTTGAGAGTTTGCGTACTTTTCTTTCTAGCTGGCTTGTCTGTAACTTCTTACCACTTGAAGAGTTCAAATCCCTAGTTTCCATATTCATGTTTGGACACCCTTAGTGTAGTAGTAAACTACTACAGGCTTCCCCACCACGACAAGGTGGTGTCCGATGGGGAGACATCTAAGTTTACTTTCGGTGAAGAACGTATTTCACTGATTTCTTATCAGAGCTCGAATATATATATGTTTGCCATTTAGCTGTTTGTGGGATATAGTGCGTCAACCGTACCTACGCGCCATGGATCACGGTTACCTGAAATGCCCTTCAGCTTCCCTCACCATTTCCTGAAAGCTGAGGGCTCGAAAGTCGCTCTAATAAGCCCGGATTGAGATTTGAGTAAAAATATAGTTGCCCTTACTGGTTTCTAGGCTTGCAGCCGAACTGTTCTGCAGTGTTTGTCCTTCTGCAAAAACCATTATCCAAGGTTGACACCGGAGAAAGTAAGGTCGGATCGATTCGGATAGCGACATTAAGTCCTTGTTCTTATCATCAACTGGTGTCGCGAAGATGAGAGTCTTATTTGTTGTTATGTTTTTTAACTGTAGTTTAAATCTTTTTTTCCCGGAGGGTTGTCGAAAATGAAAGTTTTTTCAGCTTTGTCCTGCTTGAAACAAAATTACTAGATTGTTTACCGTTTGAATATAATTTGCACCCATGCCATCTCTGGGAGCTAATATAAGGCAGCAAGTAAGAACCAGGAGCCACTTGGGTCACGCTGCTCCAAGGGCATAGATGAGATACCAATTGGTCCAGTTCGAAGTGAATGACGGACTCAGGACTCCTCCTCTATTATAAAACAAAAAACAAATGCATATTCAAAGGATTGGGTGGAAAATACGGAAACATAGACATAAAAAGTTATTTAAAAGTTCTTGCAGCGCTATTTAATGAAACATTATTAAATTAAATTTCCAGTGATGCAAAAAAGTCAACTATTTCCTTTTCAAAACAAGATCGCAAAGGACGCATTACAAATCTACCTACAGTTCCTCCGTTACTCCGCTTTTATTCGATTCAACTTCATTTCGAATACATATATGTTTTCTCAGGGCTTTCATCATTTTACTGAGCTGAATTTGGAAGGAGATAAATGACTGTCTCATAAAACTTTCATGGGATAAACATTCGTACGTATTCGCAAAGCGCGCATCCAAGACAATACATCCTTGTGAAGAATTTTTCTCTAGCTCCGGGTGATTCGAATAGAGGTCAACTAGAAGAACAAGAAGCATACAGCTCCCATATGTACCTGACTGCAAGAAATACTCAACTATTAATGAGGCAATTTATATTCCTTCCAAGTTCATTGCATGGAGCATAAATCGCAGAGTGCATATTTCCAAGATGGTGTGGGGAAGCTCGTTCAGCTCCTTCACATTACATATTACATAGAGATTTGGGCACCAAAGTGGAGCATGTAGAGCGAATAGGCGGTTGTGGATTCATAACGATTTACTAAGTAATAATATTCGTCAATAACAGCTGTCCAGGCTATGTAAACCTCGTCTTATTAAGTAAGCTAGGATCAATATTAAGATTTTCCAGAAGTCATGTTAGAAATGATACATTGTTCGCTGTGGACGTAAAATGTCCTAAAGCTCCACTCCATTACTTCCATACCATACTCATGGGAATTTAAATGTATACTTATTGGTTATTATCTCACCACCAGGATATAAAGAGACTCTCACCAAAACTCACCATATTGCTCTACATATGTAGTCAGCATCCCATTACAACCTCAGCCATACCTGCTATACGAAAATATTTGATTGGACCCTAAGTTCTCAGTCAACTCCAATGGATTGTTTGGATAACTGTCCATGCACATATTCTTCCCTCGAGAAGTAGAACAAAACATGAAAGGGATTTCAGTCAGGGGGTCACGGAAAGTAGTTTTGTCAGTCAGTATGTGGAATTATTCTCCTCGCGAGAAACTTCATTCCAGTAAGTCCGGGGCTATATAAAATGAAGGAATCGCTAAATCGCTCACGTATTTTCTTTATTGCAACAACATAAAACAAGTTATTTAATATAATATTAAAGGATTAGGGGTGGGAGCAGAGACTTCTGGCAAGAGATAAGGAAAACCAGAAAAATACTGGAAATGAATTTACTTATCTGTTTTATATCGACGCTAAAGGCAATCCCAATAGATAAAAAGCCCGAAACTTACGTTACTGGGAGGTTTACTATGACCTTTTCTTTTTCCTGTGTATATATTCTTTTTTCCTGTAAATATTACACACACATCAAAAGTAAGCACACTATTCGATTCAATATTTTAGAATGTTATCTTGCCTAGCGCAATATTCGAATACCTTGTTATCATATTTTCGGCGGAAAATATTTCCATCGGGAATGTATGTTCGATCTATTAAAACTTTGTTAATAGCAGTAGGATTTGCACTAGACTTTCCAAATTTATATATATTCTTTTAGTTTATTGCTTATTATAGTGTGGATTAATGATACCATGTATAGTTAAATTTTCGACTTTGAGTTTTTACAAACATTTTAAGAACTACAGCTACCCTCTCTTAACACCTTGCACCTTCAGACCTGAGAACTGCTTAAGTTACACTGCTCCAGGGCAAAAGTCAAGTAGTGTGTGAGGAGTTGCCTCTGCCCTAGACGAAACCATAAGTCGTTGTCGTCCGTTATTCATTGCTTGTTATTGAGAGTTCTAAACTATGTGCCTATATTTTATACGCCCTGTTAGATGGGGGTTAAGAATACACTCAAAATAATCCCTGCTTGTCGCTAAAGGCGACTAAAAGAACTACAAATTTGTAGGTTTGTAATAGTGACTGACCTCATGGCCTTTGACCATCGAAAACGGATTATAATTGGTCTCGGGAATACGCACTCCCTTTCTCCAACTTGGTTGAGAATTCTAGCGATATAGGCTGAAAATGCTGGACCTTAGCGAAATGAAATGTTGGGACTTTGAAGAGCATTTCTCCCCCTCTTGTGGTACTGCATCTTTTCACCCTAGAATCTCAAATAGTAGCAAACGCGAGTCAGATGTCGGATTGTGTTGATAGCAACCAAAAATCACGCTCCTTGGCTTGGTACCCAGTTTCTGACAGATTCAGATTTCTAACTGAAGATTCGGGTCTAAAGTAAGGAAGATCACAACTTTATAATTATACGTGCCAATGGAGAGAGGATACTTTCTGTGACATTGTGATTATGACAATACTCCTGCAACTTTCAATACCTCTTCATCGGCGTCGCACTGCTCGAGCAGTGGCCTCCTCTTCTTTTCTTCGGCCTTTGTTCCGTTCACAAGCGGGCCGGCTCGCCGTGATCGGTCATTTGGTTCTATCAAATGTCTGGTCTGGATGCGAAGCTTCCAAATCCCCATCCAGCGTATCAAGCTAGTGTTGTTTTGGTCGTCCTTTTGGTCGCTTACGATCGAGTTCGATGTTCACACCAATTTTGGCAATTGAGTCCTCGTTAGCGCGAATTACGTGATCATACCACGGAAGACACCACTCTCGGAGTTTTTCCACGATCGGTGCAACCCCATATCGACCGCGAATATTCTTATTTCGGATGTGATCAAAACGTGTCACGCCACTAGTCCAATGCAACATCTTTACCTCCATTACTGCAAGACGCCCTTCATTGTCTTTTATAGTCGGCCAACACTCAGAATCATAGAGAGCGATAGGACGTACGACATTGTGGTAAATTTTAGATTTGAAATGTTCGTTGATGCGTTCATCACCAACACCAATTGTGGAATGTCTTATCTCATCCGCTTCATCCAGGTTGCGGGAATGCGTGAAGTAATTGCGCAGTTGTCCATTGGCTGATAGCATTGGTCCCAGATTCTGGGCAGGTCACTGCTCCTGACAGTAATAGTGCCGCTTCATGGGGATCCGCTGTCAAAATTTCGGTTTTATTCAGATTCTATCTGAAACCGTCTTGCATGAGGCGATTATTAAATTTTTGGACAAGTTGCTCGAGACCATTTTTGCTATAAGACGCTAGGAAAACATCGCCTGCATAAAGCAGAGTATAGGGCGCGGGACGTTGTATGCCCCATGTGACAGTGTTCATAACAAGAACAATAAAGGAGTGGTGAGA
Organism: Hermetia illucens; assembly: GCF_905115235.1. NCBI lineage: Eukaryota > Metazoa > Arthropoda > Insecta > Diptera > Stratiomyidae > Hermetia > Hermetia illucens. Next base: position 164,375,740 of record NC_051849.1, on the reverse strand, counting down.
GGGTGCTTCCTTGATGAAAACCACAGAGACAAAAAGTTGTTTTGATACACACGCCATACTTCGAACTTTACTTGTCGGGTCGTGATAGAGCAATTGACGCAGCGCATGAAATCTTCTGCCACTAATTGTTGTCATAAAGTACACCAGATGAGTTCATGTGGCACACGATCAAACGCTTTCTTTAGATCCAGAAATGCAATGTAGAGATGGCGATGCTTCTCACGGTATTTCTCCATGAGCAACCGCGCAGCGTGTATTGCGTCAGTAGTTCTGCAGTTCTTGACAAATCCGGCTTGATTCACGGTTATTTCAACGATTTCGCGAATACGGTTAAGAAGAATGCTTTCAAACATCTTCATGGTTTGGGAAAGTAACCGGATCGGACAGTAATTTGAATATTTTGCTGCTTTTCAATATTGGAACTGTGATACTTTCTTGCCAGTCAGATGGTGTTCTGCCTTCCTGAATAATCCGATTAAAGAATTCACTGAATCACAGTGTTGGGTTCCAGCTCTTCGCTTTCCAGAGCTCAGATGCGATGTCGTCAGGACCTGTTGCTTTCCCCGATTTCATTCATTTTATTGCTTTCTCGACTTCAGTTGCGCTGACACTTCGAACTGCTCCAAATATCGGCAATGATTAAGAAAGTATAGTATGAATAAATTCTTCAATTGAAATCTGCTCGAAATATTCTCGCCATCTATCCCTTGCAGCTCAACAGTCGGTAAGTAAAGTACCGTTCTTGTCAATGACATAGCAGAAGTGGTCGATATACTGTGTGCGTTGGTTTTGGGCTTTTGGCAAGGCGATACAGATCTCTTTCGCCATCGCGAGGGTCCAGCTTATAGTAAAGGTCTTTGTAATGGGCCGATCGGGTGATCGCGAACGCTTTCTTTGCTTCCTGGTTGCCATTCTTATAAATTTGTCGATTGGGAAGCGATTTATCGTTGAGAAGCTTGTGATAGAGGCGTTTTTTGTCACGGAGCTTCATGTGAACATCGTCATTCCAAAGTCAGGTGACCCGGAGGGTTGCATAGGCCGCTTTTTGGATGGTATCTTTAGTTTGGTTCCACGATTCTTCCACATTCGTAATGGTTGGTAATCGCGGAGGTAAGATCATTTCTTCGTTCTTCTCACGAAATCGCCACCATTTAATGCGTCGCGGGCCAGTGCGTTCCTCACGCTGTTTTATTGGTGGGTTGATTCGCACGATGGGAACCACCGGCCGGTGTTGAGGTGCGATGATCTTATAGGGAACGACTTTGCAATCAGTGACGATGGTAAAAGGTTGGCGTCTTATGAGGAGGTAGTCGATTTGCGTCTTACTATTCCCACTATAAAATGTAGAAAGATCGGGTTATTCGGCAGAGCGCAAATATCAATGCCCCTTTTCCGAAGGGCTTTTGCAAGTTTCTCGCTTTTTCCAGTTAGAGTGCCAATATTGAGTGTGCAGACACGTATTTGTTCTGCACGGACTAACTTACTTACATCCTGACGTCGTCCAGGCGTCAAGAACTCTTGTCCATCTTTGGACAGGACCGAGGCCCGAGTTACCGCGTCGACTATGGTGTACGCCCTAGCATTTTTCCGAGGCTTGTTACTCGATTCGGTCGGCTTGTCGCGAGAGCATAGTAGAATAACCTAAAGGGTACTTTATTTATCTCTTTTGCTGATCTCAGTATATTATTTTTGCTTTACGGAGGATAATACAAGAGCTTTGTGATCACCTGGGAGCGAAGTCGAGCACAACGATCCTTTACCATGGAAGGAACAAGAAGTTCAACATAGCTTGAAAAGAAGAGAAAAGAAGAAAAGAAAATGAATTGCACCGTTGCGCATCATGAAATAGCTTGCAGCTGGTCTCCTGCAGACTCCAAGGAAAGGCAATCATTTGAGTGTGACGACTTGAGGAGTATTTGTGTGCTACCCTGTGTCAAGAAGATATTAGCTAAAGTCATCCTGGAACGCATTAAGGAACACGTCGAAAACTTGATCGAGAGAAAACAGGTTGATTTCCATCCCGGATTCTCTTATATCAACTACACTAACATCCTCGGAATCATTTCGAGGTAGTTTGCGAGTTAGATCACATCTTCACCTGCTCTTCATCGATTTCGAAAAAATTTTCGATAACGTGTAAAGTGAGCATATCTAGACTGCTCTAGAAAGGAAAGACATCTCGGAGAAGCTAATAGCCATTGTCAGAGCGACTTAGGATGGCGCAAAGTGTTACGTGCTGCAATCAAGTGCGAAGCGAAGTCTGCTAGGGTTGAATTTTACCAACAATACTTTTTCTTTGCGTTATCGGTGACGCAGACGAATTCAATGGACTACGTCATTCTTCTTCAGACACGTCAATTAATTGAGTACGTCCATGACTCCAGGTTTGAAAAGGAAGCCAGCGAAGTTGAACTGAAGATAGAAAACAACAAAACCAAGATTCTCAGTCTGGCCGGTCATCGCACTCTTTCTATTTGAATTAATGGAGAGAACATCGCGTTGATCAACTTGTGTATCTAAGTGGCATTGTTTCTGCGGACGGTGTCAGGGAACTTTATGCCACCCAATGTATTAACATAACGCAATGGGTCAAAGCTATCATCAATTTAAGTCTCCTTGGTGTCATTGCAGTATCCTGGCTTAACTAACAAAGAGCTCAAATACCCAGATGTGTTGATCAGGAAGCGAAAGTCGTAGTCGACAGATAATCCCGTTTTTAGGCGCGGGAGACTTGCCTTGATCCTTCTCTGTCTGCAGTTTTTCATTAAGAAAGAACTCTCAGCGATCACTACGTGTAGGTGGAGATATGGTTTGGTAGTAGAGTTGTTGGTGTTGGTTCAGCAGGCGTTATCCAAGTTTTATGCTCTATCCACGACCAACTACCAACCAATCCACGTTTCGCCCTGGGAACTATACTACCCTTTGACCACCACAATCTCTCATATATGGCTTGTAATCACTTTAACGGGTTTATTTTCCGGGTCATTGAGTATGCCAGTGGCTTCCTCTAGAGACTTTCGATGTTGAGTATCTGTTTAGTGGCTTTCACTAGATAATAATTAGAGTCTCAATTATATGCACAAGCAATTACCCTCGTCTTTTTTCAACCCCGCAAGTTTGTCAAGAACTGCGTAACTACTGACTCAATACACGCTGCGCAGTTACTCATGGAGAAACACCGCGAGAAGTGTCGGTCTCTTCATATTGCATTTCTGGATCTAGAGAAAACGTTTGACCGTTTATCACACGAACTTATCCGGTATGTTCTACGACAACAATTAGTGCCAGAAGAACTCGTGCGCTGAGTTCAATTGCTCTCCCACGATCCGAAAAGTAAAGTTCGAAGTGTGACGGGTATATCCAAACCGCTTCGTGTCTCTGTTGGTCTTCATCAAGGAAGCGTCCTCTCACTACTCCTCTTCGTTTTTGTTAGCATCCAGTAGCAAAAATGATCTCGAGCTACTTGACCAAAAATGCAATGGTCGCTTCATTCAACACGGTCTCAGTTGAAGCTGAACAAAACTGAATTTTTGACAACAGATTTTGAAACAGGCACGATCACTGTCAACGCCAGTAACCTCCTCGGAATTGTGTTCTTTGTGATCAATGTATCAACAAACGTCTCAAATCTGAAATTTTCCGCAATTTCGTCCGTCTTGTCGCTCTCTATGGTTCTGAGTGTTGACCGACTATAAAAGATAATGAACGGCTTCTGGCGGTAATGGAGGCGAAGATGTTACGTTAGACTAGTGGCGTGACACGTTTTGATTACATTGGAAATGAGGATATCCGTAATTGAAATGGGGTTACACCGATGCATGGTGGTGCATGGTCAAGTAATTCGGGATAATGAAAATTCACTAACCGAGATTGGTGTGAACATTGAAGTGGATGGTAAGTGACGCAAAAGGCCAGCCGAAACAACGGTGGCTTAATACGCTGGATGGGGATTTAAAAGCCTCGCGATTCCATCCAGATCTGGCATTTGATAGGGCCAAATGGCAGAACCGACGAGCCGACTGCGCTTGTGAACGGGACAAAGGCTGAAGAAAAAGAAGACTCTGCTATAAACTATATAACTTTTAGCAGCTTATCCTTAGAAACTGAATTGAATAAAATCACAAATTCATCGGGTCTAAATTTCAGGGGGCTATGAATTGACTTTGTTTCTTAATTACTACTACTTGATGTCATGCCCAAAGGAATAATTCAAACTTTGATTGTTTGACGATCAAAGCCGTTCAGGTTTCATTAGCGACGTTTCATCTATGGAGAATTTAGAGGATTTGATTCCCACAATATGACAATTTATTATTTGAAACTTCAGCTTTGGGGGTTGGTTTATTGTACAATAATGATTGCCATCCATCTGGGATCTGTTATCATTGTATATCAGTTAGTAGGCCAATAAACTTCTATGTCATTTGCAGTCAGTTTATATCAATGTAGTTTTGTCACACAGAATGGAGTTTGTTAGACGTTTCTTAATTTTTGTTATCTTTTTCTTAACATTTGTTAATATAAGCTCCGCTGGTTTCTATCACATACCAGGTAATTTCTGAAACCGTTGTGATAAGCTAGTCTAAACATTGTTCAAATTAAGTTAAAATTTGGAGCCATTGAAGCAACATTCTACGCAGTTGTAAGATATCTGTGAAATTATAATTCGAAATATTTGTGTTTTAATATGTTCAAATGCGTATCAAAAGGTAATATATATCTGAAAATTAGTTTATATAAATAAAAAAATTAGTAAAGTTTGCAATTACAAAAAGCCCAAGATCCAATTTCGGAGTTAACGTGAAGAGTTATTTTCTGTTTCGCAGGTAAAAACAGATAGTGCGGTTTATATTTCAATTACACCTCCCATTCTAATTCCGACTTTATCGTTTAATAGGGGAACGGAATCTTATTGCGCTCTTTTCGGGTAGGGACGACGTAGGTAAATGGTGTTTGTATGTCAATGTCATCTAGATAGTTTTCTTGTGTGTTTTTCTTCATTTTGTCTGAGCAAGAAACGGATGCATCCGAGAGACTGATCTTGGATCCATCTATTTATTTCCTCCACACTTCCAGGGAAAGCTAACATGGATCTATTACCTAGAATGTTGCGCGTGTTTACTTCCATCAAGATGTTTAAGCATCATTCCCTGACAAATGCTATTAAGATCCATTCCCAAAAGGAAGCTCTGCTTTTGGTTCCCGCTAAGATGTGACGGGCCATGAAGAGCTGTGCAATTTTTTTGTAATGACATATGCTGCTCGGAGCAACACGCAGCCATGTGCTCGCAACTACCTAGAAGCACACCAATGCCCTGCATCACATACACGGCACTAACGCCAGCTGTTATGCGGGAAATTTTGCTTGCGCAACTCCCGTCCCGGTCAAAGATGTGCACGAATTTTCCGTCTCCATAAAATTTCAAAGAGTGTGCTGAAAGTTGAATCGGAAGCTAACTTTGGCCGTTGCATTTGAAGTAGTAACTTATGATTTTCCCCGCTTCACTAGTTGCTGATTTTTTTATGTACAATTTTTCGTGTATCATTTACCATCTTCCTTTCCGCAATGCCAATGCCAATCTTACCAAGAAGTCGCAGTTCTGATATACAATGTTCGGTATAGAATCGATGCAGGTTTGTAAGCTTAAAGTATCGTTATAATAATGCATATTAATAATATTTTTTTGGGAAGGTTTTTTGACACTATTCACAAAAAATGGTAAAACATGGAATGGCATTTTCATGAACCAATCTTCCTCAAACAGATGGTACTGTTCCCCATTAAAATCAATGCCATCATAAACTGAACACCCTGTATATCAGTATCAAAATAAAGTGAAAAGTCTGAAGTGCTGCTCATTGGGAACATTTAATTTGCATTTTTACAGCTTTTCTATGCAAAAAAACCTAATTAAAAACGGTTTGCTACTTGTCTTCCTCCCTATTTTTATTTCTTATTTTTATGGATGGCGGTGGCAATTTTAGAAAGACGTCGGCACGCTAGGTCGCTACAATGTGTTAGATTCTTATCCGCTAAAACTGCCCCAATTTCTCCTTCTTCCTTCCCGCGGAACTACCACAAAACCTTACTTCTTGAGAAGGACTGCACTTTAAGCGACCAAGCGCGTTCTCTTTGCTTGCTCCGCTTCCTCAAGCTCGACCTGAGTCCTTTTGGTTGCTAAATTCACAGTACACCACTTTGCCTCGGACGTCAATATTTTCCTGACGGTGTTCTCCCGGCTTATATTAATTTTCAGAGAGTCTTCCAGGGTCCTCTTCTCTGAGCAAAATCGTAGAAAGTTGAACATAACATGCTCCAGGCTTCAGGTGTGGAACCACATTCAGTATACAAGAGAGAATCATCCAAATTGAATCGGTGAAGATACTTCCTGTAACCGTCATGACCTGGATTGGGTTAATTTCGCCATCCTGGCGCAGAATGCACTCCTCAATACAAGAATCAAAGTGTGGGTTCAGCGACTCCTCTGCGAGTGATCACTCTGTTTTTGTCACTTTTCCAGCGACTCCCGTCTTGCCGCCTTTCAGTATTCTGTATCCTTTTTAGGTAGACTCATTCTCCTTTCTCGAATAGACAGACTGTCACTTGCTAGAATGTCCATCGAACCGTTCAACTAATAATACACTCCGCCTCATCTGAGATTGCTTTGAAAGTGCTGTGCACTCTTAGTGCTACTAGGCGGTAAGTCATGTTTACTGTCCTCCAATTGCTCTCACACGCGAGTGCTTCCTTCCAAACTGGTACCACACATAAGAGTGGAGAGTGAATTAATCCGGCCAAGAAATCGGCGATTGAATCTTGGGCCTCCAATGTTACGCAACATTCGCACTAATTATACGCTGGTATTTATCACTTTCACGGAAACATAGTCCAGTTGTCCTTTATTGATTTTCGCGACAATCATTACCTCAAGTAGAACCGATATTGAGCGCTGAAGTGATACTAATCGCATTCCTTTTCCTACGGTTAGTAATCAAGTCGGCCTCCGTCTTTAGTTCTGGAAGGTCAAGATGAACGGCCAAGTTTTCATGGTGCTAGATCATCTGCAAAACCGATTATCGTGGCCTCCTTTGGTGAGGGAGGGACAAGTATCCCATTATACATCACGTTTAACAAGAGTGGATCCAGCACTGAGTCCTGTGATTCTTTTGCTGTAACAGTGTACTGTTTGGATCGTTCGTCCGTATCGTCCCAAAGTGTTCTTTCCGAGAGGTAACTTTCGAGGAGCTTAGTCAAGCAGCTAGGAACACCCATTTTAGACAGTGAACTTTTTATTCATTTCCAGCTGGCTAAAGTGAACACATTTTTGACATCCAACGTCACAGCGGCACAGCGTTTATTAGACGACGTCGCGCCTCGAGGCGGCTTCAAAATCACGTCTATGGCTTTGAGCGTTCGGTGGGCTTGTCGAAATTCAAACTGCCGCTCCGATAGTCCATCGTTATATTCGACGCTAAGGAGAAGCCTATTGTAGATGACCCTTTGGAGCATCTTTCCTACTGTGTCGATAAGGCAAATCGGGCGGTTTGGTGCCGGATGTCCCGCTTACCTGCTTACCTAGTTTTGCTTCTCTCACCGGGCGGGGAAATTTCATTCTACTATGTAGACGAAACTCCTTCTATACAGACTTTAGATACGCTGATAAATTAGTCGGTTCTTATCAGAATTTGAGCATAAGGGCTCTATAGAGAGCAGCATTCGAACCGGCAGCATTAATATCACCAACTCTCTGGCAAATCTCAGCAAGTCTGATCTTAGTTGGAGCAGGTATGAAGCAGGACGTCCAGCGCTGGTATATATATTTTTTCCAGAACGTCCAGCGCTTGCATATAAATTTTTTGCGCTCCCATTTCTCCCGATGGAAGAATGCCGTCCCTACATCGAGCAGAAGATGGGGGCAGGTTAGTTGTGGTGTTCGCCTCTCATCTTCTTCATATCCACCCTATACGCTTTTCCCCAGGAGTTTCAGTTTGCCTCCGTGCAAGCTTCTTTCAAGTATTTTTGCTTGATGGTTTGTATAGTTTGCTTAAGCCTAGCTCGAAGATTTGCATATACTTACCGTTTGTGGTCAAAGTCTTGTCTTCTTCCAGATCGTTGGTAGATCCCTCTTGCCTGAAAACATGCGGACCATAACTCCGCGATTTCCTCATTCCACCGCCTATTTGCAAGGGCTCGCCGCCTCGGCATGGCAGCGTCACATGCTCTAATTATGGGTGCCATAATTTGCTCTACCATTTCTGAAGCTGCACCATCGGGATTGTGGCATCCCAACAGCATGTCTGTGAACCTCATTTCTTTATTGCATCCAAGGCTCTCCTAAACACTGGGCATCTGCGACTCCCTGTAACGTGCCAACAATCGACCCCCTCTTCACTTCGCAAAGCATACATTCAGGCTCAACCGTGCATTCCCTGAACATATGACCTTTTCCCCACATTTCTGTATCTTTTTGACCTGTCACAGTCACCGGTGCATTTCTCCGCTTTATGGTTAAATTCAAGGCGTCAGAAGCAGCGCCTTAGGGGTACTTGCTCCTTGAGTCGGAAAACGACCAAACCTATTTTCACTTCCGCCAGTAGTTTAAACGCAGCTTCAACTTGCAGTTGCCATTTGCGTGCCTTTCTCAATCCACTGATTACGCAATTTACAAACCAAGTGGTCCGAACTGCTTTTGTAAAGTCTCGCGGATATCCTCCTTGGCCGTGATTTCATCAATGTCTTTACATTGTATCACAATCTCCTACCTTCTGGCCCGTACTTGTGCCTCCTCCCCTAAGTACTTCTCCACCTTGCCGTGGAAATTTGCAGTCGTTTTTCCCGGAGACTTCTTGAGTTCCAGTATCAAACCTCTTTTTTGGGAGCATTTGATTCAGCTGACGCTTTCTCCAAGGTCCATCAGCTCCAGATCGAATTTAGCCTTCCGGAGGATATCGGCATATATCATATCACCTTTTTCGAGATATTCAATTAATATAAATAATTAGTAATCTTCTTTCACGTGTCGCGTTTTTCTTTCTACCAACCTTGATTCATGCTTCCTTGGTTCTTTTTGGGATTTTATCTCCCTTAGGTCGATTGGAGCCGGCATTACTGTTCTAACGATTAGGGTCATTTTGTTTGCCTTCCACTTTGCCGGTGAGAGGCCTTTTCGCATCCTGCGAGGGTCCGAAAGAATTGTTCTCTCTACTCCTCTTTCCAATCTTACCACCCTTTTTGGTTTTGGTGGGGAGGGCTGTCAGTGACGGTTTGAGTGACGTTTGCTTTTTTCGAGGAACTTTTTCGTCCTTGCCACTACTGTACAGTACACGAATGTCTGATTTTTATGGCCTGGTGCATCATGGTGGCCAAGTAATCCACCAGCAGTGGAGGAAAATCGACGGTAAGGAGCCTGCTTGCCACTCGGAAAAGCTGCCGGTACTAAGTTTCCCAGCCGGCGCAATATAAATGTTTCTTTCCTTCCTTCTTCCATATTCGGTTTTTGTTCTGAATGTCCTACCCGTAGGCATGTTTCACCTACCTGGCCTGGCTACAAAACATAAACATGCACGCACACATCCAAATGCGTACAAGTGCATAATCATACGCATCCGCCGAGGATTCCATTACACGCACGAAGAGACGCACCTGATGAAAGATCTGTCAACTCTAATTGTCTGCCTGTCACACGCACTTTTCCCAGAAACTGTTGTGCCAATTGACATAAAATTTGGCGGGAAGATGGCACTGTGAGCGACATCGTTCTATGTGGATCTTAAGGGCGACCTCCACACATGTAAAAATGGGATGGAAATTGTTTGTCAACAAATAGAGTATCAAATGAAATGTCCAGATTAGTACTTTAATGCTGGCAAAGGCTGGAAAGTGGCCATTTCTTTCCCGAACCCATTCTCGGAAGCCACTCAATGGAAAAATCTGAAAAAAAATTACGAAGCTGCCACTATTCGGTGTCTAGGCTCGGAAATACCCTTCACCCCGATACTTGTTTAAACAAAATCCCTCCAAGACAAAGAGAGAAATTTAATTTCCGATTCGATCGACACATTAGAAGAATGGGCGGACTATTTTCATAAATTGCTTACAAACGGGAATACCGGCCACGTGGTGACCACACTAATTGCAGCCCACGGTCAAGTATTGACTCTCTACATGACGGAGAAACGGGTTGCAAATCAAATTCGGCTCAGATAACCACGATGATTTAAATCAGGAAATCTATGTACATCTATGGTAGGAAGAGAAGCAATGGCAGATGCTACCTGAAGTGGAGAAATGGCATAGACCCGGGCACTAGACAACTGCTGGAAATATCAAATCGGTGAACCTGGCCGGAAAAGCGGAATATTAGGAGTTCCTCATTAAGGTAGGCCTAGACTGAAATCTGGTTGCTGGCCTTTAATGACGATTTATCGTTCTAAGCTCTGAGTAGACAAACCGTGTCCATTGTGTATGTACTAATTTTCCAAAAACTAATCGTGTGTTTATAATATAGTTCCAAGCACTACCTTCCTAAAGTTTATTATAAAACTCTGAAAAAATATGGCACAGTATTTGCAATAGATGCCACAAGTATTACTTGAAGGTCAGCCACGTGTGATGTGATGTAGAAATTGATAGATCTAAAGCCGTAGATTCACACACAAGTTTATAGAATAGGCTGAGAATAAAAGCACTGGACATCCTTGGTAGGGGTAATATTAAATGATAAAAATATTCAAACTTTGACCCAGACTGAAAGGGTTAATTACAGCCATGAAGCTATTGCGTTTCGTACTGTTATCCTTCAGCTTCCTCGTAAAGATCGGTATATGCATACCTCCATACTAGTTGGTTGCATATATATATATATATTGGTTAATCGTCCAAAAAGAATCAGAATATGAGAGATTATGAAAAGATCGGCTCTCTATCTCCGGTAGAGTCACGGACACTTCGAAGGCTGTAACTTCAAATTTTGATCTGAAATTTTCATCATTATCATCATATTTGCATATTAGTTGCCAGAACTTGGTACAGGTATCTCCCCCCTTTGGGGACCATAAAACTTGGATAAAGAAGTGTAAGCTAAAAATCTGGAATCAAGAATGTCACTATCCTGGCAAGATTGACATGAGAACTAGAATAGTACGTTGGCGCTGAGTCTAGAAGATAACCATGTAAAAGTTTAGTGTATACCCATATTTTTGGAGAAGGCGAATAATAGTTTTCCAAGCCTAGTGTCAATAACGTACCATTATTATTTCCCCAATGCATTAGTTTTTGCCATCACTCCATTTCTATTAAGTAAATGCCTTGCCAGAAACCAAGAATGGCTATTTTATGGCAAAAATACATGCATTTGTCGTATTTTAGAGGTTTAGGTGGTTGTCAAAATCAATTTTTAAGGTTTTGTGGAAAACTGTCACCGGTGCATTTCGCCGCTATGTGGCCAAATTCAAGGCATCTGAAGCAGCGGGGTACCTCACCAATGTTCTTACATTGTATAACAATATCCTGCTTTTTGGCCCGTACTTGTGCCTCTTCTCCTAAAGACTTTTGGCCGGAGGCTTCTTCAGCTCCACCATCAAATCTCCTTTTTGGGAGCGTCTGATTCGGCTGACGTTTTCTTCAAGGTCCATCAGCTCAGGATCGGATTTGACCTTCCTGAGAATATCGGCATAAGTCATATCACCTTTTCTGGAGGTAATCTTCTTTTATGTGTCGCATTTTTTTTTCGCCAACCTTGGTTCATGCTTATTTGGTTCCTTTTTGGGGTTTTACCTCCCTCTGGAAGATTAGAGCGCCGCAGTTTCTACGATTCTGGCAACTTTGTCCGCCTTCCCGAAAAGATCGTTCGCGCCCTCTCTACTTCTTTTTTCAAGCTTACCACCCTTTGCATTTTGAGTGAGTGTCACTTGTGTTGGTGAAGCTTGATTTCTTCGATAAATTTTTTCGTCCCTGGCACTATTGTATGGAATTCGTATGGCTCGGAACATGTTTTTGATGGTCTAGTCCACATTGTGTTTACCCTTCCAAACAACTCTATTATTTTTCCTGCGGGTAGGGCAAACGATGATACGTCTGTATTCGGACGCTGCATGGTTTTCCCATTGGGTATTTCCGTATTTATTAGACTTCCGGGAGCTTCCCTGATTTCCTTCCTTCATCAACGTTGATTTCGGGGGAGATCGCAGGATCGTCGAGCTTCTCGTAAAAAGACATGTTTCGACCAGATATAGTCACCCCGCTATGGGCTAATGAATGACCAGTTTGTGGGGCATCTTTCCATGTTTTTTGAACTGGCGTTCTCGGGAGCGATGCACTGCTTCCAAATTCCTCTTTCTCCAGGCTTCTTGTAATATTCGATGCAACAGTAGCCAAGTAAGCCACCAGGCGCTGCAGTCGAGGGATATCGAAGGTCTGCTTGCCCACTCTCAAAAAACGCCGGTGCTGGAGTTCCGAGTTTTTTCTTCTTCCATATTGGTTTCTTTTTCTGGGTGTTAGTACTTTCCGAAGCCGGTTTTTGTTTTGAGATTTTCTGGAAAAGTGGTGAGTGGGGTTGAAAGTGACCATTTTTTAATGGACCTATTCTCAGAAACTACCCAACCGATAAATCTGAAAAAATCAAGAGACTGCCGCTATATGGTTCCTAGGCTCCGAAATATCTTCCATACCGATATCTGTCAAGTTAATAATAGTATATTACTATAATTTTTAGCAATTGGTTGGAAAACACCCTTAAGTTCATTCTGGTACCACAAAACTTCGTAGTAATTTAGTAATAAGTAAATCGTACTGTTATTAACAAAGTTATGATAGGTCAAATTTATCGCCTCTTTGCAAATTCAAGACTTTGAATGTCGGTATCACATGAAAGTGGATGATTTCACATAATATATGCACATATTACGTGCTACGTACTAATGATGCAAATGCACACACAATTCTTTTCATAAAAGAAACAGACAAACCTTTCATACCTGAAGCGTCTAGCTTCTGGTTCCCGACTTGTTTTTATTGCTTAGATTGCTAACTTAGCTATCCCAGAGCACATTACAAAATTGTTGAAGCAAAATTCGTTTTCCTTTAGATTTTATGAGAGTAGAACCGAACGATTTCAGGTGAATTTTCAGACTCCAGAGCCCAGGGGATAGTGGCTCTATGTTCTTACGTAATTCTGTAGGGTTTTTGAAATAGCATATTTATAAATACTTGACGTTAGTCACTTCAACGAGTCCATAGGACCTTTCTGTAATTGTATTTTTAATCAATACGTGTTTGCGGTATTTCTAGTTCTAGTTTTTAGAAACTAAAATTCAACACCGCCTCCATCGCTAATGGATACTTTTTATTCAGCAAATATCATTATTGGGAAACAACTTGTTCCGTTCTTCAGTGTTGAGTGTATAGACCCCGGGAAAAGCGGTGCTTTAAAAAATAACTATGCAAATATTTTACGTCTTTCTCAAATCCGCCTTTCTTTTCTGCATTCTTCATAGCATTTTGTTATATGAAAGCGGATCAAGGAGGAGTGTGTAAATATTATTTGCTTCGCTTCTATTACGACTACTCGACGAGGATGTGCTTCGAATTCTTGTTTCATGGCTGCTTCGGCAATTTGAATAATTTTGGCACCCGGGAAGCTTGTTTGGAGACATGTCGTACTGGACTATATTTAGAATGAAACATAATTGTGAACTTGTTACATGTATTTATTTAGTACATTAAAACCTATTGTTTTATATGAATAATTTGTTTGTATTTTTTCGTGAAAACGGGTTAGTCGATTTAGCGGATACGGATTGCTCCTTCAAGTTGAAGTGAAATCAGCTTGACCCTTAATGCACTCCTGTAGAGTAAAACATCCAGGTTTGGAACGAGAAGAAAGGCATGCTTGCTAAGATCCCATCACCAGCGGCGCAACAACCGGTATCCGGTCTAGGTCCGCCTTAATAAGGAACTTCAGTCACCCCGTTTTGCTCCGATGTCCACCAATTCAATACCCCTAAAAGCTGTCTGGCATCTCACCTACGCTATCGTTCTATCTCAGGCAGGGTCTGCCGCGTCTTCTTTTTCAACCATTGATATTGCCCTTATAGACTTTCACGCTTGGATCATCCCCATCCATACGGATTAAGTGAACCGACCACCGCAACCTGTTTTTATCCACAAGCAGACGAGCGTGGTATTTTTCTGGCGTCGCATATTGGTCTGGGTCAGCCTAGTCAGTCTTATTAATTTCGTCGGGCTGTGGCTTTAAAATCGATGAAATATGGTGCAACTCATGGCCATATCGCAGCAGTTTTTCCATCGCTTGCCACGCAGACAAAATCTGATCTGTTGCGAATTTGCCTGGAGTGAAGCCTCTTTGATATGGCCAATGATGTTCTGGGCGTATGGGGCTATCCGGCCTAGCAAGATAGAAGAGAATATCTTACAAATGGTACTCAGCAACGTGATACCTCTATAATTGTTGCACTTCGTGATATCCCCCTTTTATATGTGCGACAGATAATGCCTCGTTGTCAGTCCTTAAGCATTGATTCACTGTCCCATACCTTGAGCATCAGTTGATGAACCACTTGGTGTAATTGGTCGCCTCCATATTTAACCCATTCGGCTGTAATTCCATCGGCTCCTGGTTACTTATGGTTTCTAGAACGATGAATTGCACGACTGTTTCTTTCTATAATTGGTGGTGGCAGTATTTGTCTGTCATCTTCAGTTGGCGGGACCTCCAACCCGCCGATATTCTGGTTGTTGAACATTTCATCAAAATACTCAACCCATCGCCCGAATATGCCCATTTTGTTCGAAGTCAGATTTCCCTCTTTGTCTCGGCAGGATGAGCATCGAGGTATATAAGGTTTCATCCTACTGACTTCTTGGTAACATTTTGCGCCCAGTACGGTTGCTCCCTGTACTTTTCGAGTTCACAGGCCTGGTGGTTCTCCAAGGCTTCTTTCTTCTGTGAAGTCATTTCTCCGTTCGATGGAGTTTTTGGTAGGTCTCTGCGCGTACCCGCGTTTTTTGAGAATGCAACTTTACTCGGTATACACCATTCTTCCACTCATTGTCAAACCAGCCGTTCCGGCTCTTTTTACGGCTGGGGCCAAGTATCCTTGTGGCTGTACTTATGAGAACGCTCTTCAGGTTATTGTGAAGATCAGTTGTTGATGCTTCATCTCCAGGATCTCTGTTGCCTGCGGTTATTGCGGTGTCCATTTCCCTCTTATAAGTGTTGCGGAGGGCTGTGTTGTGGATGGCTTCAGTGTTAACTCTCACCTGATTGACAGAGGGGATTCTGTGTGGTGTTATACTTCGAGCCTCGAAGGCCTTTCCATCGCAAGTGTAATAAAATAATTCGCGAATGCATCAAAGAAAACCTCCAAATCTTAACCGATAATGAACAGGTTGATTTTCCATCCCCGTTAACATATCTAGAGAATTCAGCGTAAGAGCAACATTCAGCAATTTAAATTCGACACTTTAACAAAATCGTTGACATGGGATTGATATTCTGGCTTCCTCGGAAATGACGTGAAAGGTTAATAGTTGTTCTTCTAGTCCTATCCATCAGAATCGATGTAAGCTGCGTCCAATTGACAAGAAAGTTATTTGGGCTTAGTTTTGATAAATCATTTAGGGATCGGTGTCTGGGACGATTTCATACTTTGAAGCCAATTCAGTAACTTATTCTTTATGTTCCTGTGTGCCCCACATTGTAAGAGCTTCTTCAATGTCAGTGTCAATCCTCGCACATTTTTCTGTAATTGGTTCACTTTCGAAGGAAATTAGAAGGACAATTTCGAAAGTATTGGCGGATTTGTAACAAATATTACTCTATTGATATAGACTGGAGTTAGCGAGCTCTAAGCTGGTCCTGTACTAATTAAAACTTGCTAGACGAAGAATACACTAAAACATTGGTTAGGAGGTGGAAGAAGCTTACCTGAGAACATCCAGAAAAGGTGTTTGTTAAGATCACCAAGAAATGCACTTGAAATCAGACCGTGTTGCACTACAGTCGTAGACCATAATTAATTGAAGAATCTGATTAACTAATCCCTTAACTGAGGAACCCAGTAAAGTATGAGATAATTTAATTATAATTTTGAGGTCAAAATCTCTAATTATATCAGCATTCAGGATTGGAATTTAATGAATTTTAATTAGTGTCTTATCAACTTTACTCTTTAAGATGCATTAGGATACATTAATATCAAATTGAGACCATCGTGGGCTATAAAAATACTAAGCGGGTAAAAGATCATTCTAGGTTCAAAAATAAGAAGCTAAAATTCGATAATTAAAATAATTTACGAAAACAACATGGAATTCACGGTTACACAAAGCATCGTCATCACCAAAGAAATGTTGGAGAAGTCTCTAGAAGCCAAGGAGGAACTAGAACATTTAGTTGAATCTTCAATTCCAGGATACTACGTTAAACAGGATAGGTTCTTATTAAAAAATCTAGAGATTTTATCTGAAAGTGATATTCAGCGAAGCAAAACTGCGTTGGACCGGATAATCAGCAAGTTGACACAGGAGCTTTGCGATATGGAAACTGAAATCTGGGAGTCATCTACAGCCTCACGGCATGGGAACATTTTATTCGCAGAATCTTTCCCTGCATTTATTTTGGGGAGAGTGCTAATCAGCATAGCTGATTAATTAATATCAAATTAATAAATTTTGTAAATATAAGTTCTCTTAATAAATTTTAGGTTAAATGCACATAGATTTTGCATACAGAGATACTTTTCAATTTTATGGGGCAGAGTTAAGCACTTGTGCGTTTCCTTGTGATGTTCCTTGTGTTGTTTCCTGAAACAAAATATTTATACGCTTTATTTGTAAAGAGAGATAGACTCCAGTAAACACCAGGTGATGGACGCTTTGATCAGGATAGTTTAACTTCAATCACGACAGTAGAGTCAGACAGGCCCGCCGGTAGCAATATTTCTTCTTGAAGTCGGTGGTAAGTGGTAAGAAGTCACGCACTTCAAATCCACCCGCGACTTTGACAAACCAGGTGGCCGGGGCATGGATTTTCGAGGCCTCATGTTCCCTCAAATCTGTGGAAGTAAGGCTCCACTTAAGTGGAAAACCTACACCCGAAGTCTACGATGCGCAACAACCAATATCCGGTCTAGGCCTCCAGACATCCCGGTTTTGTGCCGAGGTCCATCAATTCGGTATCCCTAAAAGCTGTTTGGCGTTCTGGCCTACGTCATCGTTCCATCTTAGGCAGGGTCTGCCTCGTCTTCTTTTTCTATCATAGATATTGCCCTTATAGACTTTCCGAGTGGGGTGGTATTGCTCATAGATTTCGTCATTGTGTAGGCTACGGAATTGTCCATCCTCATGTAGGGGACCAAAAATTCTTCGGAGGATTCTTCTCTCGAACGCGACCAAGAGTTCACAATTTTTGGAAAATCAACCTGTTCACTATCGGTTAAGATTTGGAGGTTTTGTTTGATGCACTCGCGAATTATTTTATCTATTACACTTGCGATGGAAAGGCCTTCGAGGCTCGAAGTACAATACCACACAGAATCCTCTATGTCAATCAGGTGAGAGTTAACACCGAAGCCATCCACAACACAACCCTCCGCAACACCTATAAGAGGGAAATGAGTGCCGCCATAACTGCAGTCAACAGAGATCTTGGAGATGAAGCATCAACCAATGATCTTCACAATCACCTGAAGAACGTTATCATAAATACGGCCACAAACATACTTGGTTCCAGCCGCAAAAACAGTCGGAACGGCTGGTTCAACAATGAATGGAAGATAGCAACGGAATCGGAGAATGCCGCATACCGAGTAATTTTCAAAGAACGCGGGTACGCGCAGAGACCTACCAAAAACTCCTTCGAACGGAGAAGTGCTCTTCACAGACGAAAGAAGGAAGCCTGGGAGAACCACCAGGTCTGTGAACTCGGAAAGTACAGGGAGCAACCGCACTAGGCTTTATACACCTCGATGTTCATCCTGCCGAGACAATGAGGCAAATCTGACTTCGAACAAAATGGGAATATTGGAAAGAAGGGTTGAGTATTTTGATGAACTGTTCAACAACCAGAATATCGGCGGATTGGAGGTCACGCCAACTGAAGACGACAGACAAATGCTGCCACCACCAATCATAGAAGAAACTGTTGTGCAGTATATCGTTTTAGAAACCATAAGTAACCAGGAGCCGATGGAATTACAGCCGAATGGGTTAAATATGGAGGCGACCAATTACAAAAAGTGGTTCATCAACTTGTGGTCAAGGTATGGGATAGTGAATCAATACCTGAGGACTGGCAACGAGGCATTATCTGTATCATACATAAAAAGAGAGATATCACGAAGTGCAGCAATTATGGAGGTATCACGTTGCTGAGTACCATTTGTAAGATATTATCCGCTATCTTGCTAGGCCGAGTAGCCCCATACTCTCAGAACATCATTGGCCCATACCAAAGAGGCTTCGCTCCAGGCAAATCAGCAACAGATCAGATTTTGTCTGCGCGGCAAGCGAAGGAAAAACTGTTGGAATATGGGCATCAGTTGTACTTTCTTTTCATCGACTTTAAAGCCGCCTTTGATAGCATAGCCACGGTGAAACTGTACACGGCCTTGAGAGAATTCGGTATCTCAATGAAGTTGATGACTAGGCTGACCATGACCAATGTGCGAGACAAGATAAAAGCAGCAGGATCACTCTCAAGACCATTCGACATCAGCAACGGTCTACGACAAGGCGATGCTCTATCATCCACCCTCTTTAACCTCTAAATGCGAGAGGCACCATTCTCTTTAACTCCACCCAACTACTGGCTGAAGATATTGACATCATGGGAAGAACAACCCGAGATGTACAGTCTACGTTCGTCTAGATCGAGAAGGCGGCGATTGGCGCGAGATCGTTTAATAAAAACACATTGGTCTTGTAAACCAAAAATAAGATTATATCTTTTAAAACTTCCCAACATTTACATGCAAAAGGGAAGCGTAGATTTTTTTTCACCAAATATGTGGGGTATGAAATGAAAGGTAGGTTAGTACATTCCGAAGGCAGTCTTAGTTTTGCCATTTGTTGAAAAAGTGGGGAGTGGTGGGGCGAAAATGATTACGGATTTCGCGGACCCATTCTCAGAAACTACCTAACCGAAAAATTTGAAAAAAATCAGGAGGCTACCACTATATTGTACCTAGGCTCCCTTCCTACCAATCTGTTCAAATAAAGTTATTAATAGTATAATTTTTAGTAATTGACTGCAAAACCCCCTTAATTTCAACAACATTTTGTGTTAATGTAGGCTATGAGATAGGGCTTCATCCAGCCAAGTTTGGTAGACTTTGAATGTGAATATTACGCGAAAGTGGATATCCTCACATAATATATGCACATATTACGTGGGATAAGGGAAATACACAAAACCTTCATACCTGGAGCGTTCAGCTGTCGGTTTCCCGACTTGTTGTATGTTGGCCTATCACGGAACATGCCAATAAGAGAGATGGTGTAGGAGTTTGCATGGTGGAGTCACTAGTACTACATATATTTTATTATATTTATCCCTTTTCCTGATCCTGGGGTTTTAAGGGAGGTAGTTAATACATATTGGGTCGTTTTTTTTCAACCGTTAATCGGGGTAATAGCGTTTGACTTGTTCTGAAATGCACAGAAGCAGCCAAGAATTCGAAGTAAAAATAATGAAATACAAGTAGTAATATCGATGTGGATAACTAAACGTGTTTTGGAAACAAACTAATGGAATGATGAGGATCCTCTGCTGGGCGGTTGGTGCAATTCTTAAGAAATTTCAGGGAATTCTTTCAACTGGATGGTTAACTTGGCATAATCAATCTTTCTTTCAGATAATTCGTAGCAACTAATTTTGGGAGAAGGAACATTCCATAATATGCAAGGAAAGGAGAAAGTTAGTAAACTTAAACAACTTGTTGGTGCTGCTTATGGTGGGAAATAATAAATGCTTTCTCGCATAAACGCACGAGGCTTTTCGAAATCCAGAACTGACAGTCGTGAAAAAATTGTGCCTGAATCGTAAAAAACGAAAGATATTTCCAGGAATAAATGATAGAAAGAAAATAAACAGCAATAGAAAACCACCCTAGAAACCAATTCAGATCACTTGAATTCTTCACACATCAAGTAATTTATTTACACGAAAATACGCTCTTGAACTCATACTGAGGAATAAGCTGGCTCCTGAAGATCTACCACAAAAACCGCGTAGCAGATTGTCTGTCACTTTAAGACAAAATACTGATTTCCTCCTCGATTTATTTGAATTCACGTCAAATTATAACGTTCAAAGAGATAAAATCAATTGGATTGAACTCAACGCCCTTGAACAGCGTCGAACGTGTTTATTTCTCCGCTCCCAGCTAAGCGACACGAAAATGATTTCAAATCGTTACCATTCACCCTGAAATAAACATTCCTCGCTCGAAATCCTTTTGTGAAAATCTGAATCACATTCACAGAAACTTGCCACGTTTGATCTCGATTCCTTAGTATCTGAAAACACTAACCCTATTACGCCCTTTTGTCGTAAAGTGCGAACCTAAACGTTGACACAGCTGGAAATTGAAAGTCTCGCTGAATTGAGTCTAACGCAGGAAGGTTTTGGTGTGTTTTCGGATTCAATGAGCCAAAATTTCAAGTGCTCGACGAAGAGCACATGTTGCGGGTGTCGATTGGAAAACTGATTCCAATATTTCATGAATATTTCAAGACATTTGTAATATCTTTCCTGTAGAAACCTTTGTAATACCAGCAATGAAGCCCTTAATACCTACTTGTCACCGGCAGGTTTGCTCGCCCGGAGCTACTTTGAGGAAGGCGTTCTTTACGCCTGATCTATTACATCCTCTCGGCTTTTCTGCATGAAGGTGAGGCGGGAGTCACACATTCCTCCTGAATTGATGACATTGTAATGGTGGATAGGGATGAATATATTCTCCCTATTGGGAAGGGACAATAGGTCAATTAGGAATTCACAGTTTGATTTGGATTGGAGGAAGGGATCGAAAATGGGCAAGGAGATATTCTGTTCCGAGGTGAACGAAATTGTGGTCAAATTGGTTTGTATTTATGTCCACTGCTAAGCTTTTGGCTTGGTGAATTTCAAAATGAGGACCGGGTTGATACTTTTAAATCTGCGGTTGGGCTTGACTAGCTCCGACACTTTGGTAAAAACGTCGTACCAGTTCTCTATTTCTTATCGTTAAAACAACTCAGGGAAAAATCACCCCTTATACATGCATATAAATTGACGCCCAACGGGGGCTTTAACATAATCCACGATAAAATCTATTTACAGGAAGCGAAGGCGATTTTAGATTAAACCTAGTTTTTCAAAAACTATATCATGAAACACCAAATCTAAATACGAAGGTAAAAGGGGTTTAAGTTTAGTGCGATTTACGAAGGTAATTTGAAGAGGGTTGACACGACTCGACGACATGTTACTAAAGTGCCGTTTCGTGTGGAGTTCTTGACGACAGGGAGAACAGTAGTTAATAAACACAGGAAGAAATGACTCAAAAATTCGTTACCCCTCTTTCATATATATTTTAGTTATTGAGCGTCCTTAATCCTTATTATTATGTGAATAGTTTTGAAGTTGTGTCGAACAATTATGATACGAAGCACGCCCAAAAAGTAAATGTCCCAGGGTTCTCATGGCCCCCGGGGAATGCTTTTTCGATATGTTATTAACGTTGCCATGCAACTCGACACCCCTTCTTCGAAATCAGACCAATTTGAAGTTAGCAAGTTGAGAACTCTGAACCCAGGACAATCTCCAGCGAAAAAGTCGATCCAGTTTTCCCTCAATTTCGAAATCCTTATGGTCATTCGTTGTGAACGCCGCGAAGCAACTCCTAGACTTGTTTGAATGGGACTTTCTAAGTCACACAATAAAAGCTTCCAATCAAAGAAGAAGTGAAAGGGGATGTGTAAAAGCGAGTGAAGGAACTGGCAGAAGACGTTTTCAATAAAAGTCAAAAGATTGATCTCCGGGCCTCACTACCTACCTCTAGACCTGCCTTAATAAGGAACTCCTGACACCCCAGTTTGCGCCGAGGTTCACCAATTCGATATCCCTGTCTGGCGTCTTGGCCCACGCCATCGTTTTATCTCAAGCAGGGTCTGCCTCGTCTTCTTTTTCTACCATAGATATTGACCTTATAGACTTTTTGGGTGGGATCACCCTCATCCAAACGGATTAAGCGACCCGCCCACCGCAACCGAATTTTATCCACAACCTCCGGTCATGGTATCGCTCATAAATTTTGTCATTATGTAGACTACGGAATCGGTCAATCCTCATGTAGGGGACCACCAATTCTTCGGAGGATTCTCCTCTCGAACGCAGCCAAGAGTTCGAAATTTTTGTTATTAAGAACTCAAGTCTCCGAGGAATAAATGAGGACTGGCAAG
The DNA here is from genome assembly GCF_905115235.1 of Hermetia illucens. Taxonomy (NCBI): domain Eukaryota; kingdom Metazoa; phylum Arthropoda; class Insecta; order Diptera; family Stratiomyidae; genus Hermetia; species Hermetia illucens. The sequence goes on along the minus strand of NC_051849.1, from coordinate 164,353,275 downwards.
ATCATTGTCTTGAACAGTTAAAGCTTGGATTATCAACGGCCTCAAAGTTGTAGTCTCTTATCTTTATTCTTCCCGTTTGACCAGTCCGGTTTGATGTTGTTAGTTCTTTAGACATGGGTGCTGACGTTGCCATCATATATTTTGTCTTGCCTTCATTGATGTGCAGCCCAAGATCGCGCGCCGCCTGCTCGATCTGGATGAAGGCAGTTTGTATGTCTTGGGTGGTTCTTCCCATGATGTCGATATCGTCAGAATAGGCCACTTTCTCGAAGACCAGGTTAAAGAGGACGCATATTAGGGCATCCCCTTGTCTTAGATCGTTGTTTATGTGGAATGGTCTTGAGAGTGAACCTGCTGCTTTAATCTGGCCTCGCATATTGGTCAGGGTCAGCCTAGTCAGTATTATCAATTTCTTCGGGATACTGATTTCTCTCATGGCCGTGTACAGTTTTATACTGGCTACGCTGTCATAAATGGCTTTAAACTCGATGAAAAAATGGTGCCACCGATGTCCATATTCAAATACATTTTCCATCGCTTGCCACAGAGAGAAAATCTGATCCTCCTTGGTATGGGCCAATGATGTTCTGAACGTATGGGGCTATTCAACCTAGAAAGATAGCTGAGAATATCTTGTAGATGGTACTCAGCAGTGCGATACCTCTGCGGGATATCTTCCTTTTAATGTACAGGACAGATAATTCTCGTTGCCAGTCTTGAGGCATCGATTCGCTGTCCTTCAGTTTGGGCATCAGTTGATGAACCACTTTTTGTAATTTGTCGCCTCCATATTTAACCACTTCGACTGTAATTCCATCGGCTCCTGGCGACTTACAATTTTTAAGCTGATGAATTGCACGGACAGTTTCTGCTATACTTGGTGGTGGCAGCATTTGTCCGTCGCCTTCAGTTAGCGGGACTTCCAACTCGCTGATGTTCTGGTTGTCCAGTAGTTCATCAAAATTCTCAACCCTCTCCAATACGACCATTCTGTCGGAAATCAAATTTCCCTCTTTGTCTTGGCAGGATGAGCATCGAGGTGTACGGCGCGCCTGGTGCGGTTGTTCACTGCCCTTTTCGAGTTCGCAGACCAGTTGGTTCTCCCAGACTTCCTTTTTCCATTTGAGAAGTCACGGTCCGCTCAGTTTAGTTCGTGATAAGTCTCCGCCAGTGTACACGTTCGTTGAGAATGCAGCGTTACTCGGTATGCAGCATTCTTCCGTTCCATTGCTAGCTTACATTCATCGTCAATTCATTACTGGGTGTGGAGTATTCTCCGGCCGTATCAATGATAACTTCTTCTGGTGGTTGTGAAGATCAGTTGTTTATACTTCATCCCCAGGACATCTGTTAGATGTTACGGAGGATGGCGTCAGTATTTATTCTCACTTGATTGTCAGAACTGATTGTAGGCGATGCTGTAATTCGAGCCCGGGGCACTATGCCCACGAGATAGTGATCTGAGTCTAAATCAAATATATGATGTAGTGGCTCCTCTCCAGAAAACCTGCCCAAAAATACCTTACATATGTACAAATGTAACCATTTATTTTTTTCAATTACTTTTTTTCGAAATTGCAAACTGAGTTTACTTACTTTCTGGAGGTGACCCATATGTTGTAAGAGCTTCAGTATTAGATATGCACTGAAAAACTTAATTCTTAAACACCGAATTCAGAAAAAAAAGCATTAGTTACCCAAGGGCATTCACCCTTGATGGCCTCTTCAACTTTATTCTTCTCTGTTCAATCAAAATCTGGGATTTACTGTGAACACGTAGGTTCTAAATTGGAAACCAGAGTCTATTTTGTCAGTAGCCTTTTGATCGCCTAATAGAACTTACCCCTTTCAACCCATCTCTCCAATATGACCATTCTGTCGGAAATCAAATTTCCCTCTTTGTCTTGGCAGGATGAGTTTGTTGTTTTCAGACCTAATTCGTCGAGGACTCCGCCTCCCTTTGTTTTCTGCATAGAAGACACTTCTGCTTCATTAACTTTGGGCTTAATGTTATAGCTGATCTCATTGAAGACTTCCGCAAAGGATTTGCATTTCTTCGATTTAATGAGTAGTCTAATTCTCCTTCGTGTCCATACCTTTTCCTTTGGTGCTCCACCATTCCTAACAGTGTGGCGTATTGTTTTCTCTCAACATTCTTTCAGTTGAGCGCCGGAAACAACCTGGTGAAGAATCCTTCAGATGTGTACTCCAGTTTTCACTTGTTTGCGCAGTTCACTCAGCAATGGAAGCTCTTCAACTTGTCGGTGTAAACATCAAATACGGAAGCCTACATGTGATCAACGATCTCCTATGCTTTGCGGTAGTCCTTCGCTTTCTTGCATTTTATACGCGGCTTTCAACCTCAAATTTTTATTTCGCTTTTTTTTCTTTTGTTTTCACTGAATAGTCATGCGGGGTATCAAATGAAAAATATCAGTTAGTTATTTCCTGATATAAATTCTGTCATTTGATGCAAAAGAGAGTAAACCCGTTCTCAGAAAATACTCAACTCAAAGGTCTGAAGTCACGAAAGTGCCGCTACACGGTGCCTAGGCCTGAAAACACATATCGAAATGTCAATAATAGTATATTACAATATTTTTTAGAAATTGTCTAGGAACATATGGAGCATGATACTACCAAGTGAAGTTGCGCAAATATTAACAAACTTGCTTTTGTGTAAGTTCACTGCCATCTAAGATTTCGTATGTTAGTATCCCGCTAAAGTGGATAATCTGACACAACGTATGCATAACATTGAGAGCTATAAATGCCTAATCAAATCTTCTCACAAAAGAAATACATAAAACTTTTCATACCTGAAGCACCACACTTCTAGTGTGCTGCTCGCTTAAACTACTTTGTTCAAACAGATCACTTGTTCTCTCTCAAAAGTGGTAGTTTTAGTTTTATTTTTACGCAGAACCTCAACTGTTATACGTTACCGGGTTATGTTTTTCTTTTCTCAATTTTTGTTTAAATACAAAATGAACGCATCGCGATCGCCTTCGCCGGCGCTACCATTAACGCCGCTAGCTGCTCGACCGTCAGCTGTCTCCATTCCGAAAACGGAACCATGGGGGCCAATTCTTCAATAGTAACCTCTTCAATATAATAAAATTCCACCATATTTGCGGAGGGATCAGGAGCAGATAGCATCTCCCTTTCGGTCGGCTTAGGTGGCCTTGCTTACTCAAACCCTCTGTCGTTCGTTGAGTTCTGGACTTTTTTCTCCAAAAACTACTCTATTTTTGTCTTGAAGCCTTCGACAGACTTCATTAACTTTCTCCTTTCTAAATAGGCGATATGAATTTTCTCCTCTTGCTCTTTGGTTTAAACAGCCCTTCGGGTCATCCGCCCCATATGCACATGGTCGATCCTATTGCCTTTCGGTCGGGATATGGGAGACTGCTACAGACCCCGACCCGTCGGATATTCACTCTTCATCTGCCCCAGAAACGACAAAGAAAGCCGACTTTAAAATAATAAAACAAAGATGCAATTTCTTAAAGAAAATCAGGAAAAAAATATTTACTAATTTGATGTTTATTCGGGTATTTATTTTAAATAGTAATTTAGTTCGTCCTTTTCGCAATTTTCAATTTCTAAAAATTACACTAGAAAAGCACTCGACTCATTTAAAGAAATCATTGATCACTTCAAATGCAAGGCATCGAATGGTATACGATGCGATTCCAACACTCAAAGCTCGAGGTCAAACCGCCTCAAGTATGCCAAAATATCTTCCGGAAGAAGATGGTCCCAGCAAATCACTAATTCCGCAAATTTTGATATCGCCACTGTAGGAAACCACTCACAAAGATCGTAGATTATAGCAATATTTGATAAATCCTGACGTTTAATTAGCCGCTTAATCAAATCAGACTTGTTTCTGATGCCGTCCGTGGATGACATAAATAAATTTCGAATGTTGTTAACCCCGCTGCGCCACATTATTCCGCCCTCAGATGAAACCTAGGGGTTTCAGCGACTGAACTCGGAACTGCGTTCCCCATCATACGGCGAAGCGAACGCGACGTTGATTTGGGGCCCCAATGGGCTTCAGCCTGGATAAGGAGACAGCCTTTTTCTCTGAGTGTAATTATGCGATGTTTCCAATGATTAGTTATCTGGAATGATAAAAAACTTGTTGTTTCTTTTTTTTCTTTTTCGCTGGTGTAGATATTTATTCTTGCAAATACCGATATTTCGGGAACCACTTCTTCCCTTCATCAGTGCTAACGAGTCTAGCTTGACTTGTTAGCACTAGCTAACCGATAACAGATACGATGAGGAAATCCGCGCAAGTTACGTTATCCGAAACCCCACATTCCGCAGAAAATATAAACGACGTCCGTTCCAGCAACGTGACTAGGGAGTCCAGTTTCACTAGAACGGACTGGTCTTTGCTTAACTTGCAAATTTAGACCATGGGAATAAATTTCGAATTCTTAATTCTGGAATCTCGAAAAGCAATTTTATGCAATCTTGCATTTTTGCACAACAATCAATTTTGCAATTATGTTTTAAGTTAGTCTTAAGACCGCTCTCGAGCAAGGAACTTGTTTTGAATAAAAATTTCTAAAGAAATTAATTAAAACGGTTTTCTTTTATTTATATACTCGGGAAGTTAATTAATTATATATTTTTTTTGGATTGTTAAACAACAACCATTTAACTGGCGCAGTCGGGTTTTGGTCCTTTTCAAAAGAATAAGGACTATCGAACCGTGAATTTAGAAATAATTGTGAAAATTTTTTTGTTGGAGTTATAACCGAAATTCTAATTGAATACAGTGACCAACAAATCAGTTTTGTTCTTAGTTTATCTAACTATATATGTAGATAAACAATAGTGAACTCAAATCTAAAAAGTCAGTGCAATTGTGAAAATATTTAGTGTCAATTGCAAACCCAAAAATCAATCCAATTGTGAAAACATATAGTGCGGATTGCAAACTCTTTGAGCATTGTCAGTTTTGATGCGATCAGCGAGGTCCATTACTTTCAACAACAACCGATCGATAAATCAAACTTGGAACAATATAATGGCGAACCCAGAAATGGAAATTGTAGCGCTTCGACAGGCACTACAGGGTTTGCACGCCCAATACCAGCAGGACTTCGAAAGTCTGCGGCAACAACCACAACAATATCAGCAACAACCACAGCAATTACAACAGCGAGAGATAAGGGAATTGAAGTTATCAACAGACCAAATTCTGAACAGATTTAGCCATGTTAAAACAGTTACTGGCCAAGGAAATTACACGTTGACGGAGTTTATCAACGGTGTGGAAAACATAATTTCTCTATGTAGTAACAACGAGCATTTGATTAGACATGGATTGATAATCATTATCAAAGAAAAAATACAAGGAGAAGCCAAGCGGTGTATTCAGCGATTAGGCGAAAATGTGACGTGGGATGCTGTTAAAATGGAGCTGAGAGCCAACTTCAGGCCCAGGAAAAGTTATAAAAAACTCATGGATGAATGCCGATCTCTTAAAGTGAGTACTCCTCGTGAATTATTTGATAACTTTAGAGTAATTTGTAATAGTTTAAAAGAGTTATATGAGTTCGACGACAATAAACCCACAAATTATTCACCTGAAAATAATAATAAAAATTTAGTAGATGTCGTTAAGGACATGCTTATTGGTAGTTACCGTATTAATATTACTCAAAATATGTCCTTAATTGAGGTCTTCAATAAATTTGATGATTTAGGTTTGTTAGACGAGACGGAATATAGTTATCGCAAAAATAGAAATCGTGATGTGAATGGAAAAGAATCCAAAAGAGGAAACTTTAAAAATTCTGGAAATAACCATTTCCAATCGTATCACCATAGTAACGATTCACAACCAAACAGTGATTATAATAATTTCAAACCAAATCGCTACAATAACAATTTCAATCGTGATAATAATAATAACAAAAGTAACTCCCAACCAAACCAATATAACCATTCCAATCGTACTAAAAATTATAATTCTAAGCCAACCGACGGCTATAACCAAAAATATTCAAATTATAATACAGACAACTCGGAACAGTCTCGACGAAACAGAAACTCAGAACAGTACAGAAACTTCGACAACAATAGTTCTGGACATAGTAGACAATCTAATAACAAAAACTTCAGATAATTTAAAACAAGACCAAACAATTTTGACGATTCAGAACCTATGGAATTTGGGAATATCCAGGGAGATATAAATTTTCAGGAAGAGCCTCAGGAAAAACCTTATCCTTAGTGTTTTTAACTATCGATAATACCAAACTTAGGTTTCTGATTGATTCAGGAGCAGAGGTAAGTATCATTGGAACAAATTTTCTTATCCCTCTAAAAGCAAAAATCAATTTAGACAAGGGTTACATAGAAATTAACAACAATAAACTTTATTTTGAGTATAAGGACAACCCTTACATCATAAACGAAATTTGCAACCTAGAATCCGGTACAATCGATAAACTTAATCTCGATCATTTAAATTGTATCAAAAAACAAGCCATATTAAAAACTTTAAAGAAATTTCAAAGCCTTTTCTATAAGGAAGGTGACAAATTAACTTGCACTCATGAAACACAACATGAAATTGTGACAACAGTTAATAACCCTATATATTCTAAAATATATAGATACCCTCAAGTCCATGAGAAAGAAATTGGCAAGCAAATTAAAGAAATGCTTGACCAGGGTATTATTACGCAAAGTGATTCCCCTTATAATAGTCCACTATGGATCGTTCCAAAAAAATTGGACAATTCCGGAACCCAAAAATGGCGCATCGTTATAGACTATAGACGTCTAAACGAAGTCACAATTAGCGACCGCTTCCCTATACCAAACATTGAGGGCATCCTCGATAAACTAGGGAGAGCACAATATTTTACTAGCATTCACTTAGCGAAGGGATTTCACCAAATCCTGGTGAAGCCCGAGGACAGGAAAAAAACGGCATTCTCGACTCCATTTGGTCATTATGAATATATCAGAATGCCATTTGGATTGAAAAATGCACCATCAACCTTTCAACGGTTGATGAACACCGTTCTGAGAGGTCTAATTAATAAAATTTGTGTGGTCTACCTCGACGACATTTTAATTTTTAGTACGTCGCTTGAGGAGCAGATAAATAGTATAAGGAAAGTATTTGATAGGTTGAAGGAGTCGAACCTAAAAATTCAAATAGATAAATGCAGTTTCCTGAAAAAAGAAACTCAATATCTTGGTCATATTTTAACCCCTGAAGGAGTTAAACCCAACCCAAACAAAATCAAAGTAATTCGTGACATAAAATTACCTACCACCACCAAACAAATTAAGCAGTTCCTGCGAGTAACTGGGTATTACCGTAAATTTATTAACGATTACGCAAAAGTTGCATACCCTCCAACTAGATACCTCAAAAAGGGAATGACCATAAACAAAAATGATCCCAATTACATAGCAGCCTTCGATAAATTGAAGGAGATCATTACTAATCACCCCATTCTTAAATATCCAGACTTTACAAAAAAATTTAAATTGGTTACAGATGCTAGCAACTTCGCCTTGGGAGCAGTCCTTACACAAGAAGGACATCCTATATGTTACGCATCTAGAACTCTTAACAATCATGAGAAAAATTACTCAACGATTGAGAAAGAGTTACTTGCCATAGTTTGGGGAACACAATATTTTCGACCCTATTTGTTTGGTAAGGAATTCGACCTCCAAACAGACCACCAGACAATTAAATGGCTTCAAACCAAATACACTGGCAAGGATATTAACCCACGCTTACAGAGGTGGTTAATTTCACTAGGAGAGTATAATATGAAAATTGATTACATAAAAGGGAAAGACAACCGCATAGCGGACTTTCTAAGCCGAATCAACAGTAATACACAAGAAATCAATTTACTACAAGAACCAGTTCTCGAAATACACGACATATTGGGAGATAAATGGAACAACCCAGCTGAAGATGAGGTGAATGCCATTGATGAATCAATAGAAGTCCAAACTATTCACTCACAAGAAGAGAATTTTGATGATCACATACCTATTTTGGAAACAGTAGTAAATCGCTTTAGAACCTAAATTATACTAAAAGAAAAAAAGGACCATGAAATTGTGTACCCTTTCAAAAACAGGAGAATCTTCGTGGATACACAAGATTTCGAAAACCGAAATCTTAGTGATATTCTACGTAGATATATTACCAAAGGAAAAGTAGGTATTTATTCGTATCTTAACGACCACGAATATAATAAACTGCAACAAATCTTAATCAATTTATACAGAAGTACTGACGCAGCTAAATTCGTCAAATGTAGCTTTCTTGCCACTGATATCGAAGAAGAGGAAGAACTGCATAAACAGATATCACTGTACCACAAAAATGAATCAGGACATTCTGGGATAATACCATCATACGAGGGAATCAAAACCAAAATTTATAACCCAAAATTGAAAGTTGCAGTCCACCAAATAATCAATAATTGCGATATTTGCAGCGGAGCAAAATATGATAGGAACCCGATCAAGAAAAAATTCTATCTAACTGAAACCGCCTCAACAATTAATGAAACCATTCATGTTGATATTTATTCAATCTGCAAACATCCATTTATAAATTTCATCGATAAATTTTCCAAACATGCAGTCAGCTTCTATTTCGAAGATAAAAATAGCCACACTCTTCTTGAAAAAATAATACAATTCCTATCAATAAGAGAAAAGGTAAAGAAGTTTATACTTGACAATGGGTTCAATACAATTAATATAAAAGAATATTTTAAAGAACAGAAAATACAATATCATTTCACAAAGCCCAACAGCCATACTGGGAATGCTGATATCGAAAGATTCCACAACACAATCACCGAAAGGATCCGAGCACTCAATTTGGAGGAAAAACGCCCTATACGGATACAAATGTTACTAGCAGTAAAATATTATAACACAAGTTATCATTCCACAATTAAATCCACTCCTCTAGATGTCATGGAACACAAAGTAAACCATGAGACTATCAAAGAAAGGATAGAGAAAACTAAGCAGAAAATTATAGGAAAGAGAAACGAAAACCGACAGGAATACACAGAAACCAGAAAAGAAGGATTTATTAAAAACTATAAATCCGTTAGGCACAAAGAGCTACCTAAATTTAGGAAATATAAACTTAAAAACATTCATGAGAGTAATATCAAAAGACCGTTCAAATTCGGGAACCATTCAGAAAATGAAAAAGATGGAAGTATAAATGAATTTCCAGAATTCACCAATGAACAAATAGCCGTGATCAATGAGGCAACATCTCAAGGTTTAAACAAGGATGTACTAATATCAAAATTTTGCATAAATATTACTAGAAGCGACATAAAAACATTAATGGAAAACAATTGGCCAAATGATAATATCATCAATTTTTACTTGAATCTTATTATGGAGCGGAGTGAACAACAAACTCCAGACGGATTGAAGGTATATGCCATGAGTACGTTTTTCGTACCACAACTTCTACGAATCGGCTATAGTGCGATTAAAAGATGGACCAGAAAAGTGGATATCTTTTCGAACGATGTGATCTTAATCCCAGTTCACGTTAATCACCTACATTGGTGCCTGGCAACCATCGACATAAAAAATAAGGCAATCAGGTACTATGATTCATTAGGTACGCCGAATTCAGCATTACTCGATACTTTGGAAAATTATTTACAAGCCGAGTCATTGGATAAACGGAAGGAACCATTTGACACATCCGATTTTGTAAAGGAAAGAATCCAACGTCAAAAGAAACCCCGCAGCAGGAAAATGGGAATGCCTGCGGCTTATTTAGCTGCATCGTCGCCGAATATATTTTACGTAATAGCAAAATAACGTTTTCACAAACACATATTCCATACCTTCGAAAAAAGATAATTCTAGAGATAATACAGGGAAAACTACTTCTTTAACAAAGATAACCATACTTCCGTAACCCAACCTGTAAAATTCATAAATTTTTCAGGTATTGTTCATAATTGGAATCCTAGCCATGATCCCGTTGTCTCAACAAACGTTAGTTATAGAAAAAATCAACTCCGAAGTGGGATACGTCGAAATAAAAACCAACGAAATCGAATTAGTTAGTAACTTTGATATAGTGCTACACATAATTCACCCCAAGGATATATTAGATTTAGTCACTAAAATCGAATTAACCATAAATTCAATGAAACCAACTTACCAAATAGAAAGTATCAAATCTTGTATCAGAACACTAATCCCGCATAAATCTAAACGAGGTCTTATTAACCTAGGTGGTACAGCAATGAACTGGATATTCGGGACAATGGACAACGACGATCGACGAAACATAGAGAGAATCAGATATATTGGCAATTTCAAATAAAATTAATAGCTGCGGTAAGCAGCAGAAGACCGAAATTTTGAGCAAAACCTATTCCTGGAACAAATGATTAAATTATAATAGATCTGATTAAAAGACAAGTTGAAAACATCAGGAAACCATATAATCAGCCAGAACCGGTATTTTATTTTCCAACATACTCACCATTGAAGAAGTTAGGAATTATGACATTGACTTTAATAAACTTTCGAACATAAAACTAGGAGTAGCCAAATATATCAATGATTCAATCGTACTCGCGATTAAAATTCCACCCAAAACTATAAAAATCGATAAAAAACTTTTATACCCATTGCAACATCTGACGGTAAACAGATTGATCAGGAACCGGAATACATTATTGAACTCAATAGCAAAACATATTACTACCAGGAAGCGAAGTCCCTAAAAGAACTTTCTCCAAGCAAAAATTGTATAGTCAAAAATAATTGTAAATTCATCAAAAGTGCGCAAGATGAATTAATCGAAGTTGGAAACGATATTGTCATTCTTAATAATATGAACAATGTAAAACTGAATAGTTCTTGCGATTCCAGAAAAATGATACTTACCGGAAACTATTTTATTAACTTTAGAAATTGTACCCTTCAAATCAATGACAGGATTTTTAGCAACAAAATTGTTAAGTACATAAGTAAATTTGTGATCCTAGAAAACAAATACTTACCACAAGCCAATGCAAAATTAACTTTTGAGGAAATTGTATATAACCAAGAAGATAACATAAAAGAAATTCAGGAATTGAAGTCTCATAAATTGATAAATTCCAAGTTAAACATTTCAATATACGTTATAATAACCATAGTTTTGTTTTCAATAACATATATTTATTGTAAACATAAAAAATTCAAAGTTAAAATTATTAACCGGCTTCAGGAGAATCCAGAATTAAGGGGGGGGAGGAGTTACGTTATCCGAAACCCCACATTCCGCAGAAAATATAAACGACGTCCGTTCCAGCAACGTGACTAGGGAGTCCAGTTTCACTAGAACGGACTGGTCTTTGCTTAACTTGCAAATTTAGACCATGGGAATAAATTTCGAATTCTTAATTCTGGAATCTCTAAAAGCAATTTTATGCAATCTTGCATTTTTGCACAACGGTGCAATCAATTTTGCAATTATGTTTTAAGTCTTAAGACCGCTCTCGAGCAAGGAACTTGTTTTGAATAAAAATTTCTAAAGAAATTAATTAAAACGGTTTTCTTTTATTTATATACTCGGGAAGTTAATTATATATTTTTTTTTGGATTGTTAAATAACAACCATTTAACTCGCACGGTGGCTGTCAGCCAACAGAGCCTATTCCAGCTTACAAAAACTGTTCCGCTCGAAACGTCTCACCATAGGGTCAAAGCTCTTACTGTACAAGACTATGATCTTGCCAGTCCTCATGTATTCCTCGGAAACTTGAGTTCTTAGCAAGAAAAATTGCGAACTCTTGGCCGCGTTCTCCGAAGAATTTTTGGCCCCCTACATGAGGATGGACGATTCCGTAGCCTACACAATGACGATATCTATGAGCGATACCATGACCGTCCGGTTGTGGATAAAATCCGGCTCAATAAGTTACGGTGGGCGGGTCACTTAATCCGTATGGATGAGAATGATCCCACCCGGAAAGTCTATAAGGGTAATATCTATGGTAGAAAAAGAAGACGAGGCAGACCCTGCCTAAGATGGAGCGATGGCGTAGGTCAGGACGCCAGACAGCTTTTAGGGATATCGAATTGGTGGACCTCGGCGCAAAACCGGGATGTCTGGAGTTCCTTATTAAGGCAGGCCTAGAACGCATACCAGTTGTTGCGCCGTTGATGATGATGATGATCTCGAGCTGGAAGAAATGCTCTCCCCGCTCGAGAACACGGTACGGGCCTTCGTATGGAGGCTGCAGCAGCTTCCGGGCAGCATCCGGCCTGTCCAGGACGTGCGTGCACGAGTCCAGTTCCATGGGGGCGCAGGCAGGTGCGGACGAATATCGTGTGGGAGGTGTTGGGAGTCTTGGGTTCTCCCCGTATACCAGCTCCCCGGGGCTCGCACCAAACTCCTCTCGGCGGGTTGTTCATAGGCCGAGTAGGACAAGAGGCAAGACCTGAGTCCAGGACGGATCATCGCGAGCCATAATGGCGGCTTTCAGCGTCCGGTGCTAACGTTCTAGCATCCGATTAAATTGTGGTGGTAAGCAGTAGTTCCCTGGCGTTTGAATTCCAGGAGTTTGAATAATTCCGAGAAAAGGGACTTAATTTGCATTCCCTGGTCAGCGACGATCACTGCAGCCGCCGACGCGAAGGATCTACTCTCGGCAGAGGGCGTTGCGTCACAATAACTTGACATACACTTGGGAAAAAGATTCATTTCTCGAAAATGCAGTAAAACTGAAGCACCCATTGACTACTAGCGAAAGCAGGAAAATTTCACTTGAGTACAAAGTCCTCTTACAAAAAATTGCAATGAAGCAGATGTGGGCCTACGACATCCAGTGTTGGAGAACTGCATCCTTCCCAAAAATCTAACGTTTTTCTTCTTAGTATAGCAAACGAATTTTAAAAGTAGATGGTAGAAAACAATAACAGCGAAGACACTGTGCGGGTACCTTACATTCCACAGAGGAATGAATAGGAAATACTAAAATAAACTGTTTCATGGAAGGAAACCAAACATAACTTTGTTGACGCCGAAGCAATCCAATTTGAAGCCATTCCTCGAAAAGAGTTACAGAACGATTTCAAGACCGTAACATTTCGCCAAAAGGTAAAGTGGTTGGTATGACTCAAGCCCAATAGACTAATACCCGACATTTGAACTACTAATCAATTCCATCTCCTATCAGATTTCAAATTTGTGTCTTCGGTTTCAAAACTTCATGGTCTAATCACTAAATCATCATCATGGATCTGATCTTCATTCTTCACATTTGGAACGCACACCATTTTGCATTGCACTAGGCTAGAAAATCAAAAAGTCCCTTAAATATTCACTTATTAAATATTATTTTCTAAACAGTCTCGAGTTTGACGTTCTTTAAAAATATATGTATTTTTGCATTCCTATTACATTGCTATAAAAAAAGGAATACTAAATGGAGTGAATTCTACAATTTATTTCACAGATTTACAAGAAGAATTTTCCTTTGGCGTAGGGTTCCTTGGTGTTAGTTGGCAAGTAGTAAACACCGACAGCATTGTGGTCTGATGGTTCACCACCCATAAGAGCGACGGATCCCTTATCTGGACAGTACTTTTCTTTAATGGCTTCGTAGCCCTGTTGGCACTTTACGGCCCAGAAAAGGTCATCAGTAATGGATTCGGCGAGGTAGGCCCATGATCTGTAGTGAGCGCAAGTGCCAGCAATATCCAAACCACAGCCAGGTTGGTCACCACCCCAGTTAGGGTAGAAGGCACCATTACCAATTGGAACGTCAAAACCGAGGACACCAGCGTTGGTTTGAATTGTTTGAACATATTCGGCATCACTATCATTAAGACGTTCATCTGGCTTATTTTCGAAGAACAAAGGCATGGCAGGATCCAAACCGTAGATGGTGTTCACTTTTCCGTTGATGTACTTGCCAGTCATTCCGACGACATGAGCACCCAAGCTGTGACCAATCAGATAAACATCGTTATATTTCAAGCCATGTTGAGTCAAGAAATCCAAGTAGGAGGCAACTTGTGTAGCAGCTTCATTAACATTGGCACGGGCTGCAATGTAGTTGATGGTGCCACCACCTTTGCTCCAATCAATACCGATGACGTTGTAGTCACCACGAGACAAATAGGCATCACGGTTCAAAACGATGACACTGGAGTCTCCGTCACCCATCCAGCCGTGGCAGATAACCCTACAAAATGACAACATTTAACATAAGATCGTTTTAACTTTCAGCATAAATTAATGTGTCTGCAAAATTTCTCCAGCTTTCAGCGAATTATATATGAGAGATATACTGCATGAATTCCGAAGGACGAAAGCGTATGGAGCAAAAACTGCTCCCGACCTAATGCACGCAACCGAAACTTTATCTTTATCTGAACTCCTACTTTCACTTTTACCAGAACCAGTAAATTTCAAAATTCAGGCAATCAATTTGAAACTGAATCGTTTCAGAAAGTTCTTGCAAGTTGTCGTTTCACCGCTTTCAAGTACCGAATCAGTTCAAAGTTCTTGTACGTGATTTGAAAGCGGGAGAGAAGTTGAAAATATCTGACTGTCCTGAATTTAGAAGCCATTTAAAGTTAAAGGAGAATATGCATTTAGACATAAATCTTGCAAGAAAGTGAGACTCAGTTCGGTAGACTCGTTCCACTTACACATGCTATTTGCTCATACGGAAGTAACTCAACATAGAGCGAGTTGGAAGCATAAAGTAAATGAATAAATTATCTCAAACATGATATCAACATCTTTTAATAGGATGCGAACGGAATTTACGTGTGCATACTCATTAATTAGGAAATAATAGTAAAAGTTTTGAAAATTATGTTGAGTTTGCAAGTTGTTAGTTATCCATTTTCTGAGATAAAATAGTGTGATATAAGGATATGGTAGGGCAATAAGCTTCCTATTATGACTAAGTAACATACCTGGTTGGATTAGCTGGATTGAAATTAGATTGGGCCAGCCAAGCAGCATCATTTGGAACCATTTCCTCGCCCTTAGTTGGGTTGGCGCGGGTGTATAAAGTGAATTTAACCACCACCTTAGCCCTCTTAGCTAGCGCATATTGGAATTCCAACTCCTCAAGAGTGACCATTTTGAGATTTCCATTTTCATCTGGGACCAGCGTCCAACCTTTCTCAACGATGGGATCATAACTTGGAGCACCAAGGACTAAAGTACAAAAAGATAGAGAATTAGACTTAGCTTTGGTTTTGTTATTTATCTTTGCCAAGTACCTGCTGTGAGTCCAATCACCAATAATGCCAATGTCGCCCTCATCATGAAGCTTTGTCTTACAAAACCGGGAATTTAATTCCCAATTAAACTTATATAGATTCAGCTCGCTTGACATTTTATTTATCTTCATCTTGTGCTGATAACTCTCTATAGTGATAGGAGTTTGAATGTGGTTTCAATTATTGTCTCAAAATACGTCAATCTTACTACATTACAAATCTAAAAATAGGTAAAACCAACTCCTGTTTCGTTTAACTAGACAATGTTATCAATTTGATGCAAACAATAGATAGCTTCCGCAAAGATAGATATTACTTTAAATTTAGCGAGTTTCAGTTATCTTTTGAGAAACAAGGGGGTCTCTGATACTTCAATAGCTAAATACAACGCTAACATCCTAATCGGAATCTGTATAGATTGACAGGTTCAAAAATGAGTTTTACGTCTCAGTAATATATGTAGATGGAAATCTGGTCATTTAGCTTGAAGTCATCTGAATATTAATAAATCTAAATAAATGGCGCAGGGGAGCGCAATTTTTATATATTTAGTACTTTTTGGAGATTTTTCAGATAACCGAACTAACCAATCGAAATCAGACAATCTTGAACGATATGTTCTACTTGGCGCCGGAAAAATAGACGCTTTTGCAGGTTTGAATTGATAACTCGGTTAGGATTTTTTTCTATGGGTCTTGAGCAAATTTAAAGTTAAGTAAGTTATGGGTGAATTTCATTCATGATTTCAACTGATCTAAAAGCAACTCCCCTTTTCAGCGCTTTTTAATTCAAGATATTGCTCCATAGAATGGATTTTCGCTTAGATTCTTAACCTTGAAACAATTTTTTCCTTTTTGTTGACCCTTCCATTAACTTTCTGATTTTATTAGCTTTCCAATTATAATTGCTGTGGTGATGATAACCTATAAGACCCGATACAAGTTGATCATTCCTTTAAGAGATTGGGTGGCATGTATGATCCTGATCAGTTATGTAAAGTCACAGTTAGCTTTTCAGGATCTCATTCAAGATTTCGTTTGATTTGAGATTTGAGGAAGTGCTTGATCGACATGCACTTGAGGACGGACGTTTTTTTTTCAAAAAGCGATAATGGCTTGGTTCAAGGCGGAGGATATTCATCAGAAGCAGTCTCACCTCTGTTTTAATAGCAGTATCACCGAAAATTCGCGCCATTAGGCCTCACCAGATTTACATTCCTCCACAGAGAAATCTTCTGAAAATACTCCCTCAGTGAAAGCCTGTACTCAGTGTCCACGGCGCAGTCAACCAGACAGGAGAGCACAGCAACTCCCCTTGTTAGAAGAATTTGAAACCTGACAGTGGCCGTTCTGTCGGTAGCACTCTTGCTTAATTCTTCCAAAGAAGGAGAGAAAAAGGCTCGGCAGAAGGAAGCTTCAGCCGGAAAGGCTAGGAGACTTCAGGCTAAATGTTAGCTGTCAGAGATAATTCTGCTCCCAGAAATTAGTTGCAGGCAATTCACTGGGAAGCTTCAAGGATCCTTTGGCAGCGGGGAAAAAAAGCGATACCTACCGAATAACGTGCAGCGATTGCAATAAAATATATATATGATAGACTAAAGGCCTGATAACAACAAGATTCAACGAACACATCAAGGAAGCGGTAAGTAGTGTCCGGAAGCACAATCGTGCATAAGATCATCAGTTACAGAGCATATAGTCGAAGAAGGTCATACCATTCAACGGGAAAATTCTGAGTTCTTGCGTCATGCAAACCGAACGACAACCTTGGACTCTTGGGAAAGTTTAAACACTTTGAGAGAAAACGTCACGCGATTATTAAAGATCGATTCGGGTAACTGCCCCTCGAAATTAATAAGACTCGCCACGGTAATTAGCAGGTAACCAGTTTTGAAGTCTAAATTTAAAAATAAAAGTTATTATTCAACAAATATAAAAGAATCTCGTAATCGCAATTGTTTTTAGTAGCTTTGTACTGAAGAGGGGATATGTCACTCCCGAAATATATATATAGATATATACGTTAAAAATAAAAAAATGTAGTTTGGAGAAAGCTACTTGTCTATTAATCTGAGAAAAATGACTATTCAAATCCAGAGAACTTCAGACAGATCAGCAACTCTGAATGGCAAGTACGCCATGAGGGTGTTTGGGAACACTGAAGGTGCATTTGACTGCGAGCATTTCCAAAAACTTTGTTTTGTCATAAACCAGGACTCACTGAGGAAGAGGACAAATGGTCCCCCAAATACTGGTATATGAGGAATAAAAAACTTACTATTCTATTCTTACTAAATATTTGTTATGTCGCCAGAGAGCATGGTATCAATCAAATCCCCAAGAAAGTGTGCCATTGCCATTTCTGCGGAATCCGAACGAATCACTACTACCTGAATTGCAGGCTCTCCCAATACATTTGTGAGCTTAATTAATGACGTGGGTTAGTTGTTGATCGAGACCTCGGAACGCTGTGTAGAAATACACAACACGCCATTGATTTGATTGACAGTAGGTTCCTCTGGCATGGACTTCCTGTATCCGAACCTAAGGGCAGTAATGATTGACAACCTGTTAAAGGACAGGACGCATTGCAACCTGCAGTAATAGTCAAGTTGCATGAGGGCGTTGAGCAATCCTTTGATCACTTCAAAAATCCATCAGGAATGTAGAAATCGATTGAACTCCATTTCTAGATTCAATACAATGTAACTACTCAGGGCAGCTGGTCGGTGTGGTGTGGAGGAAACTGAAACAGGGTTCCCCATACCTGGGGACTGAGACCAGGAAGAATAACAAATAGACATATGTTCAGAATAGGAATCCTCCAAAATGATACATATCCATCCTGTAATGAAGAAGCGCGATCCGCGGATCATTTTCTATGTGTGTGCCAACGCATAAAGTATCGAACTGTTGGTGCTGATGTGTTCCTTCTGCGTTGGGTAGCAGTACATCCACAAACGGAAATTTTGCGATACGAATGGTAGGTAGGTAATTATTAATGGCCGCTGCGAGGAGCTGCTGTTATGAGAGAAAGGATGCAGAGTTCAGGCGGCTCAGATCTTCAGAGACAGCCCGCAGCATTCACGAAGGAAAGCAGCTCCCCAAGAATGTTTATCTAGTGTCCTGACTTTCTAATGCTGGATAATCGCAAAGGAAGTGCCTGAGGGTTTCTCCCTCCTCTCTGCAGCTTCGGCAATGCAAATTACAGGGTACACCGAGCCTGCCGGCATGGTCCCTTATAGATCAGTGTCCCGAGCAGG
Organism: Hermetia illucens; assembly: GCF_905115235.1. Taxonomy (NCBI): domain Eukaryota; kingdom Metazoa; phylum Arthropoda; class Insecta; order Diptera; family Stratiomyidae; genus Hermetia; species Hermetia illucens. The sequence continues at coordinate 164,334,710 of NC_051849.1, read as the reverse complement.
CCGTCGGAATCTTGCATGCATTTGCACATCCAGACGGATGCGACATTTGCATCCTGACGGAAAAGACAGCGACAGGAACTCCCGCAATCGGGTTCTATTATGAGCAGGGCAAAACCACCTTTGCCATCTGAGGTCCGCGGATACTAAGTAGTGTGAGTCGATTCAGCCCTTGACAGTCGCCAGAGGGCTAAAGACTGTACCCGCCGAAAGACTGGCAATATCAAAGCCAGCCTGGCCAATCCATCAGCCCGCTCATTCCCCTCAATGTTCCTATGACCGGAAACCCAGAGGAGGGTGAACTTCGGCACCGACTCCACAGACCATCTTTGAAGCGATACGTATATCGAGTACAATGGATCATTACGGTGTGAGTGTTCAAAGGCTTTGACTCTCCTCCACGTTTACAAAATTTTAAATTCTTAATACTGGATACAGTATCACGAAATTTTGTGATCATATGTGGTCTATGTAATATGCTTTTATATTGAGTTCAATGGGGGTTCCCCACATATATGCAAGGGGGCTGTAATTTTTTTTATAGTATAGTTGTGTCATATCAAAAGCAAAGACCTTAGTTAGTACTTTTTGCAACTTTCAGTATCAGAGAGTTAGGACCCAACCCACCATAAGCTTTAACAGAGCCCATTGTCATAACCTACCCAATCCAAAGGCGTCAAAATATATACATCTCATTCCCATATTTACTCTAATAAAATGGATAACGTGTATCCTAGAAGTTCAAAATGTAGCATGAGTATAAACGATAACACTTACTATTATTTTGAAAGGGCAAGACTTTTGTTTTTGTTTCAGACTTAGAATATAACATTTTCTACGCACATGTACTGCTTTATACATATGTACGCCGCTGTGTGGAGTAGCCATATCTTCCATCAGGCGCGTTCTTTCGTATGGATACGGAAACGCTCGCCGGTGCATGTACATGCACACATCAGGACATGTATGCACCTGGGCATGGTCAGATGCAGGCCGGGTAGGTAGGAGCTAACGCATACCCGTGGATAAACATTAACTATGAGAAGGATACCCAGAAATCAAACCAAATATAGTGGCCGAGACAGGAAGTCTTTTGGTGGTGCAAGTTTTTGAAAAGTGGGCGAGCAGGCTCGCGGCCGTCGATATCCAGCAACTGCAGTGCCTCAGCAGTGGGAAACTTGCTTACTTTAACATCTAATACTGCAAGAGATAATACTGGATTGGAAATGAGGTCCTTTTCATAAAAGTTCGACGCTTGGAAGATCACCAACAAGTGTTACTTCCCGAGATGCGTCGCGGAACTCGGCGAGGAATTCAGATAAATCCCGAATCGACATGAAAGCTGCTATTGTGAAAGACGGATGCAACAAACTGGAGCTTCGTTCCTTCACTAGGAAAGCGCATAAATAAATTCCGCATGTTTATCAAGGAGAGGCAAGATGTCCATCAAAATATCAGGACTGGGATACGAGGCATTATGCATAATATGTATACGGTAACCATTTATCCCTTGGTGGGGTATAGTGCGTCAACCTCACCTACGGTTCATCGTTCGGGGTTACCTGAAGTGAGCTTCTGCTCCCCACAAGATTTTCTTAGATGCTTGCACTCCTTCTCTATTGCGCCAAGTGCATTTCTTGGGACGCTAGAGAAAAAAAGGCTGAAGGGTCGTGTGGCAAAGTCACGCGAGAAACAAAGATGGCACCTACACAAGACAAGGTAGGAGAAAAATTAATGAACCCCTTCATGCCCAGCAAACAACCAAAAAAATGTCCTTTCGTCGAAGAAAGATGAGCCTGCGAAAGTTCCGGGGAAGTTGATTGTGCCTCTATTACTGCCTCGACTTTGATAAAAGAAAACGAATTCCAGTCCATAAACCTAAGCAATGAGCAAAGGTAGACAGCAAGATGCGGAAAAAGAGTAGAAGGAGATCCGTTCGGAAATAATAAATTATTTCCAAGAAAGGAGACACGTCAGTATGCCGATATGTTTCGGAAAGTCAAAGCGAATCTGGATTTCGCAGGCTTTGGCGGTAGTGTTAGTCGCATCAGGCGTACGCGAGAAGTCGGAGGATGGTTTTCCTGGTCAGGTGGAAAATGTTTAGATGAGCAAGCAGTGAAAACTTCAAAGCAAAAAACAATAATCGAAAGCGAGAACCTAGACCAGGTTAGGACCAGGAGAGGATATCGATATTGCGCTAAGGGAACAATGCAACCTTAGCCGAATAGAAGAGAGTGCGATAAAGAGGCAGAAGAAGACGGATGGGTGTACACAAACCGCTATTATTAGCTTGCCGGTGGAATCAGCGGTTAAACTGATTACCTCGGGCTAGATAAAAATAGGTTTGGTCGTGTGCCGAATTAGACAGGAAGTATCTATCAAGATACTTCAGATGACTTGACTTGGGTCGCTTTGCAGCAACGTGCAATAGACAGTACGATATGCCGAAAAGGTGCAGCAAATGTAGAGCCGCATCATCAAAAATGTCACTGTAGATCCACGATGATGTTGCGCAAAGGGAAAGGGGACCGGCACATTCCAGGTCGTGGAAGGAAGAGAGGGAGGTGAATAGCCCTAATGAGGTTGGTACAAATCAACCTCAACCATTGCGTGGCACCTTAAGGCCTGATCTCGCAAACCATTCGAGAGTCGAGTGTGGACATGGTGATAATCTGCTAAACTTACCGAAATTACTGTTGTGTTATATGTGTTATATATGGGCATGCGGAAAGCAAGACCAACAAGAAAATATGGCATTTGCGAGAACCGGCTATATAAGGCAAGGCATCCATATCTACAGCGATTAGAGCAACATTAGTGCAATGTGATGAGACGTTAGGCTATTTAGTGTTGGATTCTAGAAATCACAGCTCTAAAATTTTCGTCCGTGATTTCAATGTGTAGGCCTTGAACTGGGAAGACCGAATGGTAAACACCAGGGACCATAACCTGCTTAAAATCTTCGCGAAGCTGGACATCGTGCCGCCCAACGTTGGATGCGTACCCACCTTCCGAGACAGTGGCTTTGACTAAATTATCGATCTGGCTTACATTAGAGGGAAGCTAAAATATCAACAAGTGGAGAAAGAATATCGCAATCTTCGCCTAAAGAACGCCATATTGGAAAATAAGCGGAGTTGCGTCAGGCAGCTGTGTATTGAGGCAAATATGAACCTGTGCTACTTATAAGGTCGTAATGCACATAATTCGTGGACAAAAATCACCCCAAGTAATGTGCTCACCATTTCTCCCACAACAAGCGCTGCACGTCGTCCCTATTCCCAGGGTGGGTTTCGTCGAGTCCGTTCTACAGGATCTATCTAGACAGCACTGTCCGCATGTAAGTACTGTGCGGCGGTGAAGCTAGATGTTTTAATTGCCTTTCATTCGTCCAACTGGGGTTGGATAAAAGCCAACCTTGCTAAACTAGTTTGCTATTGGTTACTTAGCTCAGATAATCGAGAATTATCGGAGAAACTTCTTTGAAACGAGACAAATGAAGGGCCGAAAAAATATGTTGTAACAGCGGGTGTTTCCCAAGGCTGTCTTAAACATAATGTATGAGGCTGCGCGTTTGTTAAATGAAACGATGTTGCTTGGTTTTGTTAACGAACTAACAGTGATGACAGTTACAAAGCAGCCATCTGCTCTGTCAAAATGACACTATTCACGCCAAGGATGGTTACGAGAGTGAAAGTGCACTTGGCGGAAGAAAAGACACTCCTAGATGCTGAAAAAACTGTACAAATCGGTCTTCCAAGTTGAGCTACCACACCCGGAAAAACTAGCTGTCAGCAAGTCGTGTAAGGAACTTCAAACTGCATTGGGATACAACGACAAACCCAGTAAATAAATAGGACAACGACTTGTCCATTTTCTTGTGGAATGTGCTCAATGTGAGAGTGATATAACTGCTTTACAAAAAAATACTACAGAGAAACAGGGTTTCGGGCGCGGAGTGACTATATATAGATATTTTAAGTGCCATCCAGTCAGCCGAAAAATGAAAACCACCCGTAGGGCAAATCTCGAAACATGAGCCTAATAAAGTTTCATGTTCTTCCGATGAGAATGTTGATCCGGACGAGGGCACATCTCGGCAGTCTACACTACAGTAAGTCTACTTATTTTCCTTGGAACAACAACGACTGGAAACAACTTCGATGGATTTTAAGTAATAGCATTTAAGTACGATGGATTCATCAAGTTCACTTAAGAGTTTTCAGTAACCATATATCCTTAATTAACCGAAGAAATTTATGCAGAATTTAATTGTTGAAACTTATATTTATATAACGCTGTTTATAGACTTCAGGTCCCCCAGCTATACGTGTATAAATTCCCATAATGACCAGCATGCCATTCAAAATTTCACGGTGATAGCTCTCAGTATCAATTCACATGTCATATCACCCAAATACTCTATGAATAAACAATTCTCGAACATTGAAGTGAGCTGTCTTTTTAGAGATATTAGATTCGATAAAGACCTAAGTCTAAAATATGAAATCAATTACGTACAAGTCAATCAAATGTCATTCACAAATTGTTAACAAATTGCATTATTTTAAGAATTTAACAAAATTAGATTGGCTTTTGTTTGCAAACACAATATGGGTATCTCTTCTTTTGTGCACATTTCAATGCGAAAATACATAATTATTATTATTATCTGATCTATTTATGTCGTCACTTGAAGGCAGAAATGAGTAACGGAATTTCAAAATTCGCCATTTTATTTCTATTATTATCGCTTTACACTCAAATTATTTTCCTTATAGCTCTTTGACTGCTGAGCTAAGTTCGCAAAAGTCAATAACGTGAAGGAATCCGAGACCATTCTTCTAGACGTTATAACCAATTTATGGTAATCGGAGATTCAGATAACAAATATAAATATTATGCGGCTAGAATCTGCTGCAATATTATAATTTTATCTCTTGCCTTGTCTTCCAACAAGTGATTGTTATGGCCTTAAAAATTCAGTTGTTAAAAAAAAATAGCCAGATCCGAAAAGGAGATCTATCAAACACAAATTTGATTTATTGCACATCTTTTGGTCACTAGGGAATCGTTGCTAACACGAGTAGACGAGCCACATATAATGTAAATGTCCAGCTTTTCAGAACGTGAAAAATGCCTCATGATAATAACACTTTGTGGAAACCTAGATCCTTTTTTAGAGTAAACACCACATCTTCGATGAACTTTGCACGATATTTGTATTGATATTATAGAATTTCTGGTAAAACCTGTGATGAAGACTAAGCAGTTGAATATTCGGAAAAGCATTGAATTTTTCCAATTGAGCTTTGTGTTCTAAAAAATCTGATAGCCATAAACCCCTATATGGGGCATAGCGAATCAATCATTCCTAAGCGTTATGTTTGTCGGTTCCTGGCAATGTGCATCAATGCCGCCATGATTTTCCGAGAAGTTTGCACTCCTCCACTGTTCTATGTCACGTTGTAAGCACTTAGGTTTGATGCTTCACCTTACATGTATACATATGATACATACGTACTCATTGACGGGGCTTACTAATGGAAACTTTTTCAGACGATACGGCCTTCCTCAGTATGCATTCCGACCAGACAAGGCCATTTTCTAATCTCTGCAAAAATTGATAGTTGGCCATAGAGAGTCAAAGTCAACGAAAAAAATTTTCATTTAACACTTTTTGTTTAGAAAAGAGGAAACTATCCCCAAGAAATCATCTCACACAGCGAATATGTCCGAGACCTTGGTGAGAACCTTAATAATTGTCTTTTGTGGTGAAAGGGTATTGGCGCAAAAACGACGACCAAGAAGGCAAAGTTATCCCAACCTAAAAAAAAAATTAAAAAGCTAACGAAATTGATCGTGAAGGTCCACCCGCAAATACTGAAGCTCTATCGAAGTGTTCCTTCGAGTCAGACTTGCTTGTCTCTATGCTAGACAGGCTCGGGAATTTCGATACCTTCCGTATAATTTTACAAAATTTCACGGGATATCGTTCAAAGTTAGATAAAGGTCAGCACACAAGCTAAATCCGGAAATGAAAATAACCAATCCCCGCGCGTGGAGCCATAAAAGTTAGCAATGCTCCTCTTACCACAGATGTGCAATAAGGCGCCCCTTTTGAGGTTTCCTTTCTGCCTTCTCATATATAGTCTATTAGATATATTGGAAGATGTCTCTCGGTCGGAAGGGAAGAGGAAGTTTTCAAATCAGAAAAATTTAGTCTATATTCACTTCAACTCTGATTCAATTTAAGCAAACAACCCGACCCAAAAACAAATTGTAGTTTTGAAAAATCAAATATTAATAAAAATAAAAATATAAACTAAAATTGTAAAAAACACTTGAAACAATACATACACAACTTGAAGCAATACATAGAAAATAAATTAAAACTGGAAAACAAAAAATATAAAGAGGAGCGGGGGGGCTAGAAAGTCTGTGTGGTTGTACGCCACCGCAACGTCTCAAGCAGTAGGTGAGGAAAGTGCAGAAACGTGCAGATTACTCACCGAGGCAGCTAGCACCTGGCAGTTAGGTATAAAATGCAAATCCAAAAATGAGGAGAGGAAGGAATTTAAGGTCGGTATGGATAACCGGCAGAAGTCATCTGAATTGATGACTGGTTCGGGTTCCCCTAATGTTCAGCATGGCGCCGGGCACCACAAGGACCACAATCAGTGGTTCGCGAAGGCCGCGGAGAAAATTGACTGAGGATATGAACCTCTTTATCATCCACTCCTACTACGAAAAAACAACCCTGTTATACCAGAGATTCGTCGAGCGTTTCCCGCAATACGCGCACGTGAGTGCGCATGGGGTCGCAGCTGTCATTCGGAGACATCTATGACTTTTGGTCATCGCGAAAACTGGTGACCGAGAGTCGATGGTGGCAAAGGCGGTGGCATCAATAGTATCATGCAGCACTGTGGGCAACAATTTCATTAGTCACCAAAGCACACTTCTCCATCATCCGGCTGGACAAATTCCATAGTGTGTATATTATTTTCGAAAATGGATCCTTTGCATGGACCATGTATTCCCAGGCTTTATGCATCTCCAACAACTTGCACCTCGACGCAGTGCTGATATGCCACTACAGTAATTGCAATCACTATTGTGGTGCAGTTGCGCTGTCAGATTTCACGTTCAGAAGATTCTCGCTCGTGTTATTGGCTTGAGTGACCGGAGAGATCCACCATGAAAAAACCTCGGCGTGACCCGCTAAGGCAGGACATTACTCGGCTGATTCAAATCAGCACTGGCAATGCCAGCAGATGGGTCAAAAATAAAGTGCAAACAGTTTGCCGGAACTATGCCATATGCCCTAGTGTGAATTGAAATTCTGGACATATTAAAGTAGAAACTTTCTGTCGTATGCAGTCGGTTGCGACAATGTGACGGAAGTCACTCCAGACGTGTTCGGAGTGCAACATACGCGAGGAACCAGCGAAGTTTTTTCAAATGTCTCATTAAATCCCAATAGAGCATTCAGATAATCCACTTTGTGGTAACCGAAACAAAAGCGTATTGGGATGCAATTTGAGGATTCCCGCCCACCATGCTGGATTGCTGCTGAAGGTGGATGTTATCGAAGAGGACTTTCGACGAGCCATGAACAGCTCGAAGAACTATATGGGTCCTGGTCTGGATCGGGTGCAAGTAAAAAAAAATTATCAGTATACACGGTCGATTAACGCGCAGCATAAATCAGGTCATTAGTCGGTCTGAGGTAGTTTCGCTTTCCACTCAGCGGGAATTATCTACCTTCTCCGTAAAAAGGACACGGGGCAGAGAAGACCGATTACTTGCTTATCCACCTCTACAAATTCATAACGTCCATTACTAGTGGAAAGGTCAATGGGTAGCTTGAGATCAATAATGTTCTATCCGAGGAGCAGAAGGGCTGCCGAGTCGGATCGAGTTGCATTATCGACCCAGTAATTATGGGACAAGCAACTAAAGGCCTAAGAAATTTCTCTAGTTGCTGTATTGATTATGCCAATCTTTTTTGACGGCATTCCGCGCACCTGGCTAATTGATGTCCTATATCTGTATCGCATTGATACCAAGCTAAATAATTTTTTCGCGACAGTCATTGAAACGTGGCATACAACCTCATCAGTTCTTTCACTTGAGGGTACCAATCCCTCAGAGTTTATCCGTATATTGGATGCATTTTCCCGGCAGAATTCCCCCTTTGATTTTGCATGGTACTAAACCTCTTTTATGGCTACTGAATGATGCTATTGCAGTCAAATATGGCCTACGTGCTAACTCCGAGCTGCCATAGTTAATTTACTTAGATGACATCAAGTTGTATCCTGGTACTGACGATGACCTTAGAAGTCTGTTGCGAATTATAGACCGGTTCAACCGTGATATTCGGATGGAATTTGGATTAGACAAGTCGAATCCAAGCCGTCCGCAAAGGTAGCAAAGATGACCTCCACGTTGAAGCCATGACCGAGACAGATTTCTACAAATACTGCTCGTGTTAATGATCTGAAGGATACTCTGCTGTCCGAATTTCTGCGAAGTGGAAAGCTGGTGCCGGAATCGCATTTATCGGGGAAGAATAAAGTAAGCACATTGAATATATTGGCTATCCCTTCACTGGGTTATGGATTCGAAATATTGCCGTGGACGAAAACCGATTTGGAAAGCATTCAGCGTTCAGCGTTCTAATTGATGGCCATATACCACACAATAAGCCTGACGTGCAATTATTTGGCAATACGGGTCACTCCGCATATGTTATTGATCTTGCTGTCGCCCATAATAGCAACATTGAAAGAAAATATGTGGGGAAGATCAAAGAAGTTTAGGATCTCGAGCGGGTAGTTGTAGTTCCCATAATATTGTCAGCTAGAGGTATTGCACCTAAATCCCCCGCGGCTTCCCTTGTTGTCCTGGAAGATATTGTCTGATTCAAACAATGCAGAAATATACCATTCTCGATGGATTCTCCCATCAACCACTACCACCAGAATAGAGCAAAATTCCTTCCAACAGAAATTTATCGAAAGCACTCGAAAGCTTTCTTTGTTTTTCAAGAAACGGTACTCAGTTTTCGATTTTCGAGGAACCGAAAATTGTTTGGATCATTAGGAGAATAATATATGTAGGGAAGAACTCGAGAGGCAGTAGTGGCATCAGAATATTTCCCCGGAAACGACAACCGGATCTCACCGGAATTAGTCGCTAGATTGGCGAAGTTTTGCGAGAGGAAGGCGTTACCATCTCTTTTCGGCTATGATGTTAATTCCTATTATGAGGTCTGGGGAAGCAGCGAGGAGGTGATTACAGTCTCGAATTAGTCCTCAGTAATAAATTAGAAAAGTTGGAACACACCAGCATTCGTGACCACCACCAAAAAAAAGGTGCTAGATATAATGCTAGGGGACACTCTGATGAGCGGCTGTAGGGTGTCGGATGAGCCTTCTATGTCGGATCACGGAATAATCAGATGCGATACTGAGTACAATTCGGAAATAAATAGAATAATAAAGAATCCTAGGAGAACACGCCCGGGACTGTTAAACAAGACACCTGAGTGACAACATAATTCATCTACAGGGACAGGCTCCAACAGAGTCACCATTGGCACATATGAGGTCAGCTGTCCGGTTAAAACAGTGAAATCAATAAGGGACGTACCTTGATGGAGCAGAAACCATGCCAGAATCAGAAAGGAGGTGCGAATACTCTTTCAATCGAGCGAAACAAACCAGGGACTGGGAAAGGTGCATAATGGCACTAAAGGCGTATAGCAACGCGATCAAGGAAGCAAAACGAAAGAAGTTCAGGGAATTCTGTGAAGAAATAGAACAAGCCATAGAACACCCAGGCTATATAAAGAAATTTCCAAAGACAAAGCAATATCTTCTGTATGTCTGGAGAAAAAAGATGGACCATTTACCGAGAATGGGGAGGACCACGGCGGAAGTAAATAGCATTACCTGACACCCCAACAATGGACGGAAATGGAGAAAAGTGAATTTAGAACTAGCGAAAGAAGTATGCTCGCAAACTATAGTAAGATGGTTGTGCAAACCTTTAAGTCATTTCGGACAGCAATGCACTCAAATGGAATAAAGCCGCTGGGATTGACGGTCTTATTTATAGCTGCACCTGCAGTCTCTAAGCTCGTATGGAAATTTTAGGAATCCAAAACCCTTCCTAGAGAGTGGAAGAAGGGGAGTATGATAACGGGAGGGGTATCTGCGTGTTTCCCGCAGTCGCAAAGATAATAGTTAAAGTAATCCTGAAACGCATCAAGGAACATTTCGAAAATTTGGTCGACGGAGAGCAGGCTGGTTTCCGCTTCAGGTCCTCTTGCATTGACTACATCAACACCCAACGGATCATTTTGGACCAGTGCCGCAGTATAGATCTTCGATGCACCTGCTTTTCATTGACTTCGAGAAAGCTTTCGATAGCGAGAACAAAGAGTGTATCTGGCGTGCTCTACGAAGAAGGGGCTTTTCGGAGAAACTAGATAATAGATATTATCAGAGCGACACATGATGGCGGAGTATGTCACGTGCTACACCGAGGTAAAATCTCGGAGAATTTTGCTGCCCTGTCTAAAATCTGGAAATGAAGCTATCTCAACACCAATATCAAATTGAGACTGTCCTGTGCTAGTGATCTTTCTGTGTTGCACATGGAAAATGAGTTCTACTGCTACCTAAAAGTCTGTCTGTCGAAGCGAAAGCGGAATAAATCTTTCAAACCAATTTGTCTGACATGGATCATACTTAAAACGGCGGAGAAGGTCGTACACAACTATATTAGAACGAATGCATGCCCCTGTATCCATTTCAGGATGCTTACTGAGTTGGCTGGTCAACCGAAACTGCTCTGTATCAGCTGATAGATGTATTACGGGATGCCGTAGAAACGAACGAAATAGCACTGTGTGTGTTTTTAGACATCGAGGAACATTAAGACGAAATGAGGAAGAGAAAGAAGGGACCCGGAAACACCCTGGCCTTCTGGATGGATAGAATGCTAGAGAGTAGGCAAATCGAAATACCGATAGGTGCAAATTTTGTTCTCATGATCACTATTTAAGATTGCCCACAAGGTGGGGTATTATCACCATTAATGTGGAACATTAGTTAATGGACTCCTAGGAGAGCTGATATGCTGATGGCATTGTTTTAATCTGCAGGGGCAACTATGAGGACACCCTGTATAACAGAATTCAAAACGAACTGCGAATCACTAGTAATTGGTGTAGACAGGTGAGGCTGCGCATAAATCGAGCCAAGGCCAATATAATACCATTCACTAGGAAACATAATCCAAGTCACTTGAGAACCATTAGATTACATGCCATAAAGGTGAAACGAGTAACAGAGGTCAAGTATTTGGGAATCACATTATATAATAGGGAAAAATGGCGTTGCACCTTGGAAATGCATCTCTGGATATGATTACTTATGGGGCGGTAATCTGGAGGACAGAACGGAACTCAGTAAAGCAGCCAGGGAGTCACGAAAACTTCAAAAACTGGCTTGCATGTGTGCTAGCGGAGCGATGAGAACCTGCCAACCGGCATCGCTAGTGAAGATTCTGGTTTTGACGCCTCTCCATCTGCACGTACAAATGCAGGCAAGGAGGGCAATCTTCAAAAAGTCCGGGCGTACCAGTGAGGTGGGGAGCTGCTTAAATAGAAAGAAAATTGATATTCTTTCCGGGCAGCATACTGATACCAAAGGATAAGATGACAATGAGATTACACTTCGATAAGAAGTTTGAAACACTTTGAAGCAATAGGGCAAACTGGGAGGGCGTGACATTGACACTGGCGGATCCCTTACAGAGAGCAGGCGCTGGAGCAAAATGCACTTAGAACCAATGGACCAGCATATTTCAGGCGAAATATAGGCGAACTCACCAGGAATGAAACAGTCCACTCGAACCCAAGCGCTCGAAAAATTCTTTAAACTTTACCAATAAGAGCCTTCGGATCATAGCGAGAGTGAGGTTACTGCAAGCTAAACTACCGCCTGGGGAAGCTAGGGATATCTACGGACACTATCTGTAGTTTATGTGAGGAGAGAAATGGAACCTCCACACATGCTGTTACTATCATTTAAGGGGGCTTATCGTTATGATCATTTTTTTGCCATAACGCTTTCGGCTAAATGTGTAAACTTCAATTTTCATTCTATTTTTCAACAGATAGTCGGGTTTGTTTACCAGATTTTAGGTGAACGACAATATACTTAATAGCGAGAATCTTGTTTTGCACTGCGGGAGACAACAGGTTTACTAGTAGAGGTGCCTTGATCGCTTTTAACGCTCTCTTCTGACCTGACCCCATTTTTTCGTCCTCTACTTTATATCATGACTGCATCGCCTTACATCTTTCTCCTCCAAGGGTATCACCTTTTAGTATGTGCTTTTTATATTTGGCCTCCAGTATCATTCTTCATATATAAGAATAATTCTTCGATAATATATCTGAAGTCCCAATTGTAATATTCGCCCCCTTAATTGTAAGTGAAAATTTCAATCCCTCAGGCTTAATTGGCTTTACCCTTCTCTCACACCTGCACCTCCCTGTGCAACTCGCTAGATTGATGCTAATCATCCACTCATGATGCTGATAAATTCAATTATGAAAAGATGGATTTCGATAGTATTCGTGTGTTCCGCGTAATCACTTGTGTAAAGCGAGGTAAAGATCTTATCACCGTTATTTTATAGCATCGTTGTTTGCCCAATTTCAGAATCAAAAGATTGCTTTTTTCAATTGAGGGACAGCGACGATATACGAGTATTTATTCTTTGCAAGTCCATATACATATTTCGGGAGGTAGATTTCGCCTATTTCAGTGCAGTGCGATCAATCTGAACGTCTTCCTAAGTATGTTCCTTCTTCTGCCAAGTACTTTTGTTCTTATTTAATTTGACTTTAAAGATCCTAAAAATCGCGTTGTAGCAAAAGAAAGTTTTTTTTCGGAAAACATCCTGACTGTACTCGTTACCAATCTCGATGGTCCTCTATAAAAAGTCTTACAAACAACTCCCGAATAGTCTACCTGGTCAGTCACGAGCTTAGTTTGACGCACTTCAAATATTCCCTTTTAGCCTTTCTTTAATTAATTTTGTTATTGACAACCTTGACAGGATCCGAAGGTCTTTACAACCTCTCTTATTCAATTTATTAAATAAACAGAGCATTTGTCTTTCTCAAACTAATTTTCGTCAATGGTGACAAATTGAATAATTTGCCTTCTTTTTTTAAAAAAAAGAGCCTAATTGTCCGCGTGCACAAAAACAGCAAAACTTTCCTTGGTTATAGCTCCTAGCATTCGATACTTTGTTGTGATATTGGAAGCACGATATTCGAAGCTATCCTAAATGTACCTAAAATTCACTACATGAAATTACTTAGCAATTTTTTGAGACCAGAAGCTGCTCTTGCAGATTCATATTGAGCTGCCTACGTATAAAAAGATACCGAAGCGGAACACAAGCCGAGAGAAACACATTTCGATTGAGGACGAAAAAACTATTGACAAACCGTAGCCACTACATTACTGATCCTACCTAACACTCATAGGAGAATATCATACCTACATATCTGTGACGTAATTCATTTTAAATGCAGGAATGTGTAAACAACCCCAGGTCACTTGCGCCATGTTTTATTTCAATTCTGTTGTCAATCAACCATCAAGATATGTCCAATTAATATAACATGGTAATAACATAGCGTCGTAATTAAATTGACCATCATTATCAACTGTATCTAATTTTAAAGATAAATGAAAATTTATGTGTAGAAGGTAACCAGTGATCCTGGAATAGATACCTTTTTCGTATATAAAGTGGCGCAAGAGACCTCTAATTTCATATTCCGCAGAACGGATCCATCATGAAAGCGACACTTCTTATACTTGCTTTTGGCTTTGCCACAGGTAACATACAGTTTTCATATCGTAGAATAGTTTCGATTTATATTGTTATCGTTCCGGATCATTTTCTAACTTACTGTGATTATTACAGTACTTTCCCTTCCCCTTGCCGAGGAGAAGCAATGGGAATTAATCCCTACCGAGGATGGACACTGGCACATGGTTAACATCAAAGACGTCGAATTCCAAGCCAAATTGGCCCAGAAGGCCGACTTCGCTGTGAAATTCCTCTTGTATACCAAATCAAACCCATCCAGTGCCCAGGACATCACCAGCTCTGTGACCGGAAGCCATTTCAGCGCTAGTCGTCAAACTAGGGTTCTCATCCACGGCTGGAACGGCGATGCTGGCTCTGGACCAGGAACCACTATCCGTCAAGCTTACTTGAACAGAGGTGACTTCAACGTTGTCGTCGTTGATTGGGGAGCAGGCGCGAAAAATGCTAACTACGCAATTGCCCGTAACAACGTTCCAACTGCTGCCACCAAGGTTGCCAATTTCCTGAATATGCTGAACAGCCACGGAACCTCTTTCAACAACATCTACTTGGTTGGCCATAGTTTGGGTGCTCACGTCAGTGGTCTCGCTGGTAAATACGCTAAGGCCAGGCCAAACACCATTTTCGGATTGGATGCTGCCCTTCCATTGTTCAGCGCTAGCGACGCAAGCACCCGTTTGGCTGTTGGTGATGCCACATATGTTGAAAGTATCCATACTGATGGTGGCCGTCTTGGTTTTGATTCACCAATTGGTACTTCTTCATTCTATCCCGCTTGGGGTGGTGTCCAACCAGGATGTGGAATTGATGTTGTAGGATCCTGCTCCCATGGACGTTCTGTTGAATACTTTGCCGAATCTCTTCAGGCAAATAACCAATTCCTCGGAAAGAAATGTGGATCATGGAGTGACATTCAGAAGAAGGTCTGCAGTGGATCTGCTACCGGCAAGATGGGTGGTGAACCATCCAACCACGGTATCGCTGGCGTTTTCTACGTACCTGTTAACTCTGGGTATCCATATGCTACTGGAAAAGTCTAAAGTGACCAAATGTTTGATGATGAGATTAATAAAATCATTTTGACTCTGACAAATTGTTGTAATGAATTATTTGAAAATCTACGGAAAGAAAACCAAACATCAGTTTGCTCTCAAATCTAGACCTTAAAATCAAAAAGCCAAAATTCGGATACCCTATAAGTATATATGTATTAGGTAGCTCTTTTAGGGATACCTGCTGGATATACCCAACAAGAGAAGAAATAACACGGGCTTCATAAAGATCATCTGATAGTCCGACATCGAGTTGAGCCCGTACTAATGTCCTGTCTATTCAGAGTATGGGAGCAGTGAACTCTAAGCGGCCATCACTATCGCTCGAAAGCCCCAAGTTTTCATCATATATTCTCTGCGACCTGCAATTGGGACATTATTCGCAGAGAACAGGTCAAATATTCTTGGATGTGTTGATTAGAAGGCGGAACTCGCAATGGATAGGGGACACTTTAAAGAAGAATGTTAGTGAACTAAAAGTGATCGACGAATGGGTTGCCCTAAATAACACATAGTGCTAAACAGCAATCGTATACATTGTTGAGTGACATTATAACCCTCATTGCAAGTGTTAATCATTTCAGTGCATTGAGAGTGAAAGGTCTATCTGTCCAGCCTGTTCTGCAGGCAAAGTGGCGAATTTTAGAAAGAGGCGACTGCGCTAAGTTGCATCGCAACCAGGAAGGCTACTCCACCATAGACGGGTCCAAGCCTGCTAAAGTCAGAAGGAACAAAGGAACAAAGTACTAAACTCTTAATGGCTGAGTAATACCTAAGTATCTCTTTACCCTAAATTTTTTAGGGTAAACTTCAGCTGGATTCACTGTTTTCATTATGAAGTCAGAAATACGACGCTACCCTTATCTAGTAACTCCCCTGTGAATGGGAGATTGAATTTGCTGAAAGTAAACCCAGCTGGTCGTAGGAGGTGACTAAAAGCAATAAGGATTTGTGATTTAAGATTTTGCGGCTACGTCATTTTGCTTTCATTAGCAGTTTATAAGTGGACTCTGGGCAAGTTCCTCAATTTTGGCCACTTAACTTCATTATGCCTTTTAGTGATACACGTTGGACAATTTTGGTTAATCGAGATAAGGTACTGGAACTTACCGCAATGTCGTGCGTCCTGTCGGTCTCTATGGTTCTGAGTGTTAGCCGATTATAAAAGACAAGAAATTCAGTCTTGGGCTCAATAGGGAAAATTACAAAAGTGTTGTCATTTTTTGTCTTCACTATCTAGTCATTGGTGGAACACTGTTCGATCGTAGCGTCCAAATGGATTAAGGGTTTTAACTGATCCACAACGTACTTCTAAACAGATCGACCACATGACGACCAGCTAAAGATTTAATAGCTACATTATGAATGTGCGAAAAAAGGGAACTTCCATGGGTTTTGAGTAGGAGATCACTTGTTATTTACTTGCCTTCGCTTGTGTATGGTGACTGCATCCACTCGCACGATTGGAAGCCTCAATAACCCCTCCATCTCAAGACGGTCCTCTTTCATGATCTGGTTGTTGTTCGGTCAGCGTAGGTGAGCTGCTTGTCGGCCCGGAACACGTCGGACAGACGTTATAAACAACTTGCTGGAGAAAATTAAAGAGGATTGGGCTGCTATCAAAAAGTGCCTTTACCATGATGAAAACCAAATTGCCAGCTACATCCCGAACGAAAATTGCAAGAAATGACCGTGGTTGTCGGTCAGACGTGCTCTTATTACCAATCCGTGGGAGTCAAATCTCGGAAATTAATTATTGCACTCGCTAGAAAGGCAGAAGCTATCTCAAATAATAATGATTTCACAACCATATACATAAACTGTCTAATATTAGGTCCAATTCCACCTCAGGTGGATGATAGACTAACTGTGTGTCTTGGGGCGCCTCTGAAACCTCATATCGTAGTGATGCACTTCATGCTTCATCATTCTTCAGATTACTTAATGTCCTGAAAGGCTTTCATTCAACTACCTAGATTGCTACCCTTGGAATTGTAAGAATGTCAGCTTTTGTATATTGCTACAAAGGAAAAGCTTATTCTCTGCTCTAGTACCCTGTTGTGAGCCATCGGTGGGGAAGACCTCAGTATATATCGCCACGCGTCATGTTGTGTCAGCGTTCTCTGCGTTATGGGCTATCATCATTAATTCCACCAAGTATGTGTATGGGGATCCGAAAATCAGAAGACATTACAAAACTGGATTCATTTCTATTGGGGAATAACTCGGTGGAAGAGAAAACACATGTCATTTGCATATTTGATATGTTTGAGGAAAGATGTAATATTCTATTCAAATCTACCAAGTCCTCCGTCAGCATTGCAGCGAAGATGAAACCTAATGACAGCTTTGGAAATCATATTCCTCTGAGATTTGACCTGAAAGTAGGACATCACTCCTGCATAGAGCGCAGAAGACACACTTCCTGGTGACTCTGTCGAAAGTCTTTTCAAAATCTATGAAGAGCAGGTGAAGTGAAAATCTAAATTCCTCGAACTGTTCCCCAATAATTTGAATTGTGTTGATAATTTCAATTCAGGAGAACTCACAACTGAAACCAGTCTGCACTCTGCGTTCCAGAATTATTCGAACTATAATTTTTGCGACCGTTGGGAGCAGGCAGATACTCCTCAAATCTTAGCAATCACCTACTTCTAATTCCTTTTAGGGAAGATATCGAGCTTCTAGGGTTTCCATATAAGTAGAATTAGCAGATATGCAGGGACTGCAGGAGGAATGATGAAAAGCTCTACGAGGACACCTCTATTTGAGTGCATTAATGGGCGAGATGGTTTCTCTTTTGTTTCGAGGAGCAATCCGTATCCGCATGTTATGGTAACTAGTCTTTTCAATCAGAAAGGACGGAACTTTCCCGGATGCGATACGATTAAAAATCGTAATGAAGTATTCCTTCCACCTCTTTAGCTGCTCGTCATCAAGAATGATGAGTCGACCATATGCAGCTTCTTTCGTGATGTGGTATACGCTTCTGAAATCATTGTGCTCTGCTGCGGCTTCCTCTTCCTGATCGCGCATATTACTTAATTTCCCGGAATTTCACTCAGTATCAGAGCTCGAAGGCATCGCACTCACCATTACTTACAGCGATCAATTGAGTCTTCACTGCCTCCAATCCGTTTTCTATAAATCCGCAGTCGGTCAAATTTGAGGTACATGAGAAAAGAGTATTTTGAATGGCGGTCCAGCGCTCAACAATTTTCTCAGGTGGGTTACTCAGAGCGCCTGCGGACCGATTAACAAATTATTTCCCGCACTGTCAACCGGGGACTGGATCATACAAGCCAAAAACGAGAGTTACAGTTCTTCAAGCCCGCGAAAAGTGGCGGAAGTAACACACAAGCGAGGGTAAGCCACCACTAGATGGTAATCCTTTTTGAGGCTGTTGTTAATGCCTCTTTTGTTACGCACACTCAGAAGTCAACTCCTAAATCTCTCGCTGCTAAATAGTCAATCTGATTGGTCATACGATATCGGTTAGTTGAAACACAACTAACTTTATAGCAAGCACTGTGTTAGTACAATGCACGACGAATGGCGAAGCGATCAAAGCTTTGGAAATCCACAAGCCGCAAAAAGCATTACGGTCAAAAAGACCGCATATGTCCATCATATGTACGAGTAAGATGTTGTTGGAGCCCACCTTGGCAAATCACTCATCGCGATAACAATGTTGTTTTAAGCAATCCTCTTCCGAACATTCTTTTTCACTGTGTCGGAGATCACAGTTGGTTCATAGCACTATATAATTGCTATGTTCTTTAACCTGAGCTGAGGTATTCTATAACTTGACTTACAAGTACAAAAGCACGTCACCGCCAGAGGGGAAGGAGGGAGAGAGAGAGAGTCCCACCATCTTACCTTGCTTATACTCAGAATATCCAGCCATACCACTGGAATTCTCATCCGACTTGGAGGAAGCGAGCATTTTGAGGACTGTCGATACCGTTGTTGACGAGCGTGCGGGCAATCCAGAAACCAATCATAGTCCGCTCTTGATATCCAAAGGCCGTAGCCGCTATATATATAGTTGCCATTCACTCCTTGGTCGGGTATAGAACGTCAGCCTTCGTACCAGCGTGCCCGGTTACCACAAATGCCATTAAGCTTCCACCATGATTTTCTGCGACGCTCACACTCCTCTAGTGTTCTGTGTCGACCGCCCTTGGGACGACCCATTCGTTGGCCATTTTAGTAGAGAGGATTCCACTATATGGCGTACCCTGGAATGCTATTGCAGCCACCATATAATATGCGACCTATTTACTGCCACTTGCGTCTTCCAATCACAGTGCATACGAGTGCCAGGCCTGTGGGCCGGCCAAGTCTTTCATTTAAGATAGTGTCAGACCAACGTACCCCGAATCCTCGACCCCGATAAATATTGGCGAAAGCTTTAAGCCTTTGGGTAATAACGCAGTTCAATTTCGATGTAGTACTCGCATATAGCAACAAAGAAAGAACACTAGTACAGAATAGTCTCAACTTGATCTTGGTGTTGAAATAGCTGCATTTCCAGATTTTAAACAGGGCATTGAAAACGGATCTTATGTGTTGGTAATGTGTTGAACAGCCTCCAATTCGGTATCACCGTCGGCAGAAACTACCATTCGTAGATATACAAAGTAATGGACGCCTTCGATGCTCAGTCCATTAATGCAGATAGAGATAGTGCGATGACTTGTTAGATGAGAACCTTGGTTTTATTGGTGTTTCCAAATCCAAAGTCATTTGGCCAAAGTCCATCACCCAGAGAAAACGGCGAGAAAGCAAACAGATGTCATCAGCGTAGTCGAGATGTTTAAGGAAAGATGTCAGGATCCACTGAAATCTTCCACGTCCTCCGGAAAGGCAGAATACAAAACGCCACCGATAACAAGAAGAAAAATAATATCGGTGACAGGATATAACCCCAGCTGACTTCGCTTTGAAACTCTAAATCCTCCAAGATTTTACGCCGATCCTCCATGTGACATTTAGCGCCATCATATGTCGCTCTGATAACAGCTATTAGTTTCTTCTGAATACCCCCCTGCATAAAGCACTCCAGATACACTTCCTATTCACGCTATCATAAGTTCTCACGAAATCACTGAAAAGCAAGTTCAGAAAAGATCTAAACCGCGTGCACTGTTCCAAAATTACCCTTTGGGTGTTGATGTTGTCAATGCAGGAGTATTGGAAGCGGAAACCAGCCTGCTCACTGTCGGCTTTCTAGATGTTTTTTGATGCGTTCCTGGATTATTTTAGCTATTATCATTGCGATTGGCTCCAGTTGTCACTCTCAAAACGGGTTCCTTCTTTGGGATCTTACCGATCGTCCCTTTCTTTCACTCTCTCGAAAGGGTCTCGTGGAAGTGGCAGATCTACAGTAACTGCAGATGCAGCTATAAATAACTTTGCGGGGAGACCGTCAAGCTCAGCGGCTTTACTCCGTTTGAGTGCATTGGTGACTAAAATGATTTTTCTTCTGCTTGGAGAAATATTCCGTACCCACATGATACGGTGAACTAGTCATTTCATCCACAAGAGGAAAAACTTCACTGCATGCGGTACGGCTAAGAACCATTGGGAAGTGTTCTTTTTATTTCTGCAGTTGATTGTCGTCGTGAATGGAAGTCGACCGTTGATGTTATTCACAGAACTACCGATAGATTTGTGATCACGTTCAAGCTCTTTCGTGATGCGGTATACATTTCTGAAATCATTACGATCTGCGGCATCTTCCGCTTCCTTGATCAGCGCAATAGCAAATTACACTATCCTGAACGCGTCTTACCCACTGTTACCCACAGCAGACAGTATAGCCTTTATTCCCTTCCGTTCATCGATGCACTTCCACGATTACGAATTCAGCTAGATCTTAGAACGCCATCTCTGTGTAGCACCCGAGAAAAGAGCATTTTTTATGGTAGCCCAATGCTCATCGATAATCTCAGAGAGGCTACTCAGTATATCTGTAGACCGATCAGCAAGATAATTCTCCCACTGTCGAGCAGCAGCTGGATCATATAAGCTGTCAATGATCAAGTTGGGGGCTCCGGTTTTCCAAACCTCTGAGAAATGGTGAAAGCTACACGCAAACATAAGCGACATAAGCGATGATGATCCCGGAATGGACCGGAATCATGCAGTCAGGATCCGGCTTACATGTCAAGAGAGCTCGGATTGGTAGCCGTCAGGCCACATGGTTCGCGTGTGCTACCACCTGGCTTTTTAGAGTACAAAAGCATATTGGCATAGGTATGGAAGGATGGAGAAGAAAACTATTTCACTTCACCTAGGCCCAGAGCATCCACTTCATATCACTGGAATTTTCGTTCGAGTTGAAGAAGCCTTGAGAACCCTGCATACCGCTCCAATCATTAATGGTTTCCGGTTAACCAAAGGTACTAGGCGTGACGCCAGTCCCTATCCGAACCGTTGTTGGCTTTTGGAAAGGTTTCTTAAATATTATACAAAGCAGACCTTAATGAATTAGTCTAAGGGTTACAATGATCTGAATAGGGGCTGCAAAGTACGTTGTCCATCTTAAGCTAGACCAGATGTCATGTTAACGGTACCGATAATACTTAGACGTATAGTTCTTTGCATTGAGTCTACCTTAGAATGGACACCCTTCTGCTTCACTTTAACCCACTATATTATAGTTACTGGACTAATGAGTGCCTAATGGATACAGCGCATCTCCACAATCCCAGGCTTGGAAATCAAGGAATAGAAGGCAGACTCACAGGACTTTTCACGCTGGTAGGTGTCTTGGTTAATGGATTCAACTTTAACGACTTCTCGGGAATAGCATAATTAAACGAGTCCCTAAACAGTTCAGTGAGAAATATGTTAAGCTAGTTGGTCTAAAGTTCTTTGGATTTGAATAGTTATCTTTCTCAGGCGTCCGTTCCCCGGCATCAGCAGAGGGGCCAACTATGATGCTTTTTTTCCAGTTGCAGCTTTGTCAGTCCTTTTACCGCCGGAAAGAAAAAGGCTTTGAGATGCTGAAATGGAATCATAAAACGGGGTTACAAACTTCTCCCCAATTTCCGCCGGAAATTCTGCTGACTGTCTTTCAATTTCTCTGGGTATTACCACATTTAGTGGTGCTGCATTGGCCATATTTTTGTTTCCAAGGTGCTAAGCCCTCTTTCACAGGTTCACAGTGGCATGCACATCATATCACATCAGCAGAAGGTTCTGACAGTCGAAGATTGAGGCTGTAGTTCACCCTTCATAGCGACTGAAGTTTTTTTACCGTGCCATTCTCGCCCATTTTCTAGACGACTTAAGCAATAACCCTGCAATAGCAATATTGTTGCAGTACTCTACTTTCTGGCAGGTAGCGCTGTAAGCACCAATGATTACCAAGTGCAGACTTCCCACTTAATGAGGCTTCCAAAATGCCTGCCTCAACCAGAACTCGGTTGTTTTGCTCGAAGTCGCGAGTGGATTAGACATCCGTCACTTCCTTGTACTTGGAGAGTACAAATCCATTTACAAATTTATGACATTTTTAATGTAGTAGTTACCAGAAGCTGCTCCATAACGTCAACGTGGTGTCCGAGGCTAGTAAATCATAAGGAGGGGCTACAATTCTAAAGGCTCATAAACAACCGTAAGGACTAGTTATATATGATAATAAACCCCAAAGTGAATATGTATTTTTCGAGTTCGACATAACTTTCAATAATTCTAGCACACTCAGGATTTTTTTCGAACACTGTTCAAAGTCGAAGTAAGTTTTCTAATTATTCCCATTGGTCTAAATATTTCTATCCAAACATATTATCTGTAAGTGAAAGCCCGAAATACATAAATAAAATTAATAAATTTTGTTCCTCAAGCTTTATTCGATCCATTTTATAACAGCCAAATTGAAAATTCCTCAAACTTTTCCAGTGGCATAGGGGTACGCTGAGTTAACAGGTACGTAGAAAACACCAGCAATGCTATGATTAGATGGTTCTCCACCCATAAGGCTAATGCCCCCTGTGCATACTTTATTTTTAAGGTTATTCCAATCGCCACAGTTCTGTCCCAAGAATTGATTGTTGGCTTGCAATGATTCTGCAAAGTATTGATAAGATCGGCTATGAGAGCAAGATCCCGCCACGTCAAGACCACATCCAGGTTGTACGCCACCCCAAGCTGGGTAGAAGGAGGATGTGCCAATAGGAGAGTCGAATCCAAGACGTCCACCATCTGTGTGGATGGTTTCAACGTAACCGGCATCGCCAACAGCTAATCGAGTGCTAGAATCGCTAGCGCTGAACAATGGAAGGGCAGCATCCAGTCCAAAGATGGTGTTTGGCTTTGAGTTGGCATTCTTACCAGCAAAACCGCTAACGTGAGCACCCAAACTGTGGCCAATCAAGTAGATGTTATTCGATGAAGCACCATGCGCATTCAGGAAGTTAATGAAAGCAGCAACTTTCTTGCCAGCGTCAGGAACGTTGTTTTTGGCAGTAACGTAGTTCAAACTTCCTGCACCTGCTCCCCAGTCGACAACGATTACATTGAAGTCACCACGGTTCAAATAACCTGTGCGAACGACACTTCCTACTTCTGAACTGGCATCATTACGCCATCCATGAATGATAATCCTGGTTGGACGGCTGGCACTGAAGTAGGAGTTGGTCAGCGAGCCGGAATCTCCGGTGATGATTTGTTGGGAGCTGGATGGATTTGACTTTGTGAATAGGAAGAATTTCACGTCAAAGTCAGCTCTCTCCTCAAGGGATGCTTGAAATTCGGCATCCTTGACGTTGATCAAACGGAAGTATCCGTCGGCAGTGGGAATCAATTCCCACTGCTCTTCGGGCGCAGCATCTTCAACTGGGTAGCCAAGCACTGTCGGATGCAGGAAGAGCAAATTAGAATTTCACTGTGAAATTGATCCTAATACACAAACATTTATTTATCGAGAAGGATGTTCACTTACCACAGGCAATGCCAACAACAAGAACCAAAAGTGAGCCTTTCATTGTGGAACACGCAGAAGAACTCTATGAGCCATAAGCTTCCTCCTACTCTTTTTATATAAAATCCATCAGATCTTATCCGTTCCACATTGTTTTAGATCCGTTATTGTGGTTCTCGAAATAACATCCATTTTTTAGGTATTCTACGACGTACAAGTGGTAATGATTGATGGTAGAAAGACAAGTGTCAGTAGTTTCAACTGACAACCTAAAGATATTTATCTTACCTAATGGGACAAATTCAATAAGTTCGGAGTAGATAATGTCATACCCCATTTTCGTATTGTGAACAATGGAAGATCGTCCATTTATACGCGCTTTACACGGAAGTTAGATTGAACGCAACTGATATCGCGAATATTTGACGTAATTTTATACATTTCTGAATTTACTGTTTTATTATGAAATTGGTAATTTAAGATCGCTTCAGTCTTTAAGTTGCACCCCTATAGAAGCGCTTGGCAATAAATTCAAGCAACAAATTTAGGACCCTGAGATTTATAAACGAGTGTTAGCCCCATTTAAATAAACGGATTACATGTATTGTGAGACTGGAATTGTGTTCACTTTGACTTTCGAAGGAGAAATTAATTCTGTAGCCACTCCAGAGCAGCAGAGTACCTATCGGGACATTTTTGCCAGACTTTGTCACATTGCTCACTGGAGCTTTCAGCTATTTTACAGGCAAATAAGGATAGTAATTTGTGGGCTAATAATCTGCACATTTCGAAATTCCATTGCTACCAAAACGACAACAGTGCTATGCACCAACGAGCATTTCCAATACAGTGAGGAAGAATGGTTTTTTCAACTAAATATATGCAGATCAGGAGAGGCAACATTATGATCATAATGGGTGATCTGAATGCCAACGTGGGTTCTGATAATACCTCACCCGGGAATATAGTGAGAAGACATGCTTTTGGTTACCGTAAAAACAACGGGAACAGGTCTGAAGACTTCTGCAGCTTCCATCATCTAGTAGTCAGCGTCACACTGAACGAGCACAGAACCTGTAGGAACGGCAGTTGTGTTGCGTCTGATTGGGCATAACATCCAATCAGATCGACCATTACTGTCTGACTGTACGTAATAAAAAGAGCAGAGAATTCCTTTCATTGTTGAGAATTTCATTGCGCGGATGAGTTCGAATTTTGAGTTTGAAAAGTGCAGTTTTTCATAAAATGCTGCTCCAGAACAGCTTGCTTTGATCTTTGCCAAGAAAGTGTTTCATTATGTTTCGGATAAATAATAGTGGGTCTACCTTCTGGCCGCATTTTTATGGATTTTTTATATAAAATCCAAGTGCTTGAACAACATCCGAAAAGGAAATGAGGAGGAGCACTGAGCACTGATTAGACTCGATTAAATTAGAAGTGCAGCTTACACGAAGGGGCTAATGCGGATGCACCCTTAGGTTACTTTGAAAAGGGGATAAAAGAGGTCCTAAGATAATCTCTTCTTGGCACAGAATTTGGTCTATTTTGACTTGGTATTCAAATGCAGGAGAAAAACTAATATCTTGCGCTTACCTCTTTAGTCGCTTTGATTGCCGCAGATATCTAGAAAGAAAATGGATCTTAAAGAGAGATTCAGTGGTAAGCGGCTACATCTCATCGATCGATGGGGTAAAAGAAGCATCAGCAGCATCCCTGCTTGATCGTGACATGCGTGGCTTTGAGTTGGTATTTGGTTTCAAGGACCTGATCCACCATTTTTTTTTTTTGTTTTCCAAATTTTTTCCGCATTTATTTTTACAACCCCTAGCGAATTTCGCACTTTTATTAATTTTAGATTCGGGTGAGTTAGCAGGTATAAAGCACGTTGTATACATAAGGGTAGTGAGTGCTCCAGGACGTGACTGGCACAGTCACATCTAAGGCGGATCAGAGCGGCTTTTCAGCCCGTCTGCACGTACTAGTGAACCCATACGACCAATTTCTAGCATTTCTTTGTTTTTGAAAATACCTCCTTCCAGCTGTTGATCATAGTCAATTTGGGTGCTCACTTTCAGAATCGTTGACCGCTACGCTCTTCACGAGACCCAGATAAAGAGGAACCACAATAGCTTAGTACTAAACAACAACGGAGATTTCCCATGTAAAAGACAAGAAAGGAGATTCTCAGTTCGCGGTGGATGATCTGAATACCAAGATCAGCTCTGACAAGATCCTGATAGGGCATCTGATTTGAAAGGATGGGCTTGATGATCTTACCGAAAGCAGTGAAAAGTTTGTTTTTCCGTGCCCTCTTTGATGTCAAGGCCTGCAATAAATTCAATTCGATTCCAGTTGACCGGCAACAAACGCCTGATTAGATCGGTCAGATCGCGATGACCTCTCTGGTTGTTTTGTTACGCATACTAATCGATGACATTTCACTCGGATAAGTTTATAATCTGGGCAACCGCGTAAGTAATCGCTCCGCGCCTACGTTCAAAGACGGAAAACAGCCCCCCGAATGCACCATTAGTTGT
This sequence comes from Hermetia illucens, assembly GCF_905115235.1. Taxonomy (NCBI): domain Eukaryota; kingdom Metazoa; phylum Arthropoda; class Insecta; order Diptera; family Stratiomyidae; genus Hermetia; species Hermetia illucens. Next base: position 164,308,257 of record NC_051849.1, on the reverse strand, counting down.
TCCAGCGGGCTGACTGCAGTTCAGAATTGGAAAGGCTTTCATACTACATAGAAGATAACTCAACAACATCTCAAACGGAATGAAGCCTTCAGGCTTAACAATCTAAATATTTTCTGCACCAGGCTGCTACTTTCGCTTTTTCTGCATCGATTTCGGAATGGGTCTCGACAACGGCTCCGGCTGTTGACGTGTGCCTGTCCCCTAAACGTGTCACTGTCCTTGGCAACTGGCTGTAATATTAAAGGAAGAGACAAGGAGGTGAGGATTGCAGATAAATACAACGAAACCAAAATTCCCAGAGTTGCTGGTTACCACATTCTTCCTATCCATTTCAGTGAGCAGAACATTGAGGCTTTGAACAATTTTTATACCTATGAAGCAATATTATTCGGCACATCGACAGCGCAAAGTAGACCAATGTGATATTGAGGCACATCCACCTCTCTTTAAACTGCTATATGGGAATATCACATAGTAAACGATCGACATAGTTAGTTGAAAACTTCAAGGTTACAGAAACAATCGGTGTACTCTGACCTGTGGGATGCGTATTATTAAAGTTCGCAAGTTTCAACGTGGTCAAATACTGGTACCATTTATTTGGCTGTAGCTTCACCTACGGCTCAGCTCGGAGAACTGTGACGATTGTGAAGACATTCTTATTATCACCCTCTTAACCAACAATGGGAACAATAGTAATAAAAGTTTTGTAACCTCTGGGGTTTTAGGATGCAACTGGCCTGCAAGCTTATTAAACTCAGACCAAGGAAGATTGAAGCCAATTCTTTCTTATAAAGTCGGAAATATTTTGGATAGAATGATGAGATCCTAGAGCTACTAGACTATGCGCAATTCCCCGGAAAACAAGGAGGACTGTGTGCCAGTAGATTACTTCTAGGGCATGGAAGCCCAGTCCTGTTAGATTACAGAATCGGCACTCGTAAAAGATAAAATTAACTGGGCCATCTTCTTTACATAATCTTACGGCCCATAGGGAAAAATACTAGTCATTCTTCAGAAACAACAAGGAAGGGTTGTGAGGCAGCTCTTAGAGACTCGCCGGAGCTGTATTTCGTTGGGATAAGCAGAACACTCCTGGAGACCCGCTCGCATGGTTTTGCATTCCGACAATGGGCAGGCGTCGCCATGAGGCCACAAAGGACTTTCAGCCAAATAACTTTCGTGATGAAGACCAAAACTCTGAAGAACTTTGAAGACCCTAGAGCGTATCCAGATAGTCGTCAAGATACTGCCCTTCTAGTCATCTCAGCACGCTTACCTCCAAGGAGAACCCAGAGCGTATCCAGATAGTCATCAAGATACTGGCCTTCTAGTCATCTCAGCACGCTTACCTCCAAGGAGAATCCAGTGGAGGAAATTAGCACGGTTCAGCAATCGCTATAATAGAAGCAAGTATTTTACAACGTAGTGTACCAAATTCATTGAGGAAACTCTAACCGGAATACGATTAAATAGATGTTTTATGTATGGCGCTAGAGTGAGGCCATCTCTTCGGTGCTCTTTTGATAAGCATAGGTGACATTCTAGGTATATGGGACTAGAACGGGGTCAAGGTGGAGGCGTATACCTAAGACTTGACGTTATTGGTTTCAATGTTTCCCACCGTTATTAACGAAATCAAGAAGGGCGCATTGGGAAAAATGTGTCTGGGCCTACAAGTTGGGGGAAGTGTGCCTGGCGGCTAAAACATGCGACTCGTTACAAATCCATCCAATTGGAGTTGATGCTGTTTTCTACCAATGGTATCCAAATTTCACCCATTGCAGCTAAATGTACAAAAATAGGCACTCTCACCCAATGTAAAAAATCTGAGCGAAGGTAGATTCCAAGTTAGCGTATCATACACTGAACAAGAAACAATATAGAGCCAAGCTTAACATCGTTCAACCGCAGGTGTATGTGTTACTAGGGCACTGTAGTGTCACCTGATAGATGCTCTCAATATACTCCTGCACCTCCTCCCCCCGAGCTTCGACATTAAATGCGTTGTGACGAACAGAATTGTCAGAGAACTTTCCGGATCTTAGGCAGTGGAATCCTCTCGATAGCTCTGAGCACTCCCATCGGGTTACACCATAGGTGAGCTGAGCTTCAAGTAGAATTTTCTGTGAAGTTTCCAACCAAGGCATAGTCGGAGAATGGCAAGTGTTGCTACTATACAGTATTTTTCACCGGCGGGACAAAGGTAATATTTGGAGTCCGATGCATTCAGTATAGGCAAATATGCAGTTGCACGGAGCATTGACCTACAATTCGCACTACCGACATTGGGAAGAGAAGGGGACATCACTAAGCACTTCCATTGCGATTGAATAGCTCTAACTAAGGCTAGGTTGCAGACATAGGTAAACCATTTTGTGGGAACCTCAAAGAGATCAGTGTTTACCAGTCAGAATAACCACAATACTTCTACAAGTCTTCCTCCTTCTCGACTGGACAAACTTTGAAGAATTTTTGCGTGGTTTTAGCAGAAAAGTTTGGTGTATTAATGTAAGGCTCATCCTCCAGTCATTATGGACTGGTTGTTCCCAGTTTCTGTCAGCACTATTAGCCAATGTTACTGACACCCCAATTGCTGATTCCTCTCGCATATGGGGGAACCGAGATCCGAGCACCCGAGATTTCATTTTCCTCTACACTACAATGACCAGGTACCCAGAGCAGTTCCACAAAGAGAGTTCAATCGATTTCAACATTCCTGAAAGATTTTTGAAATGATCAAAGGACTGCTCAACGCTCTTAATACAACTGGACTATCGCTACAGACTGCGATGCATTTATCTTTTAACCGTTCGGTCAATCATACAGGTTGCTGGCCTTGGGATCGCAAAAACTTCAGCTAGAAAGACCATTCGTGAGGTAGGCTTCTGTTTCAGAACCTTCTTTTGTTTTTGAGTCATCAATGTAGAAGACGTCAGTATATGCTGGCACGCATTTTTCTGATTCGTCTCAGTTTTCCCTCCATTTCAAGATAATTTCATACCAAATAAATGTCTGGGGATCCGAGCATCAAACGCCATTGAAAAAACTGGATTCAGTTCTCCCAATGACTCTTCCAATGCTCTGTGCTCGCCACGTCCATTGCTTCTCCATAGATGTAATCAAATTAGTCTGTGAGCTGTTTCCATTGCAGTGCTTTGAATAACAAAATAAAAGGACTGCGATTTCAATAATGCATTTACCATAGAGTTGCGCCGGATGTTGTTCTCATGGCACCGGTAATACCCAAACACCGTTCTTTGCAGTGTGGTTAGTTTACAGCAAAAACTCTTTTGTTTCACCTCAACCCACCATACTGCAGACGCATAAGCAAACACCGGCATAATGATAGCAATGTATATCCACATTACCACCTGAGGCCTAACTCCCATGTCAAGACCAAGGTCCGCCTAGACAACCCATAAACTGTGAGAGCTCGTTTCATTTTACCTCTACATGCTTTTTTCATTTTTCCCTAGAACAACTCCCAGTCTGGGACACCAGTTGTCAATTGAATCAATGTATTGGCAGATTTAGCAGTTCACATTGCAGTGCAGGTTATTTGCAATTGAATAGTCATCTTTTCCAGGCTTAGATATGAAGACTGGCTTAACCTTTCGCCAGGTGGAAGACATGTAGCCCAGAACAAGAGATCCCCGAAAAATATTTCTTAGAAGTTGCTCTAAGTTCTCTATACCCACCTTTAGCATCACTGTATAGATGGATCCGTGCCAGATGCGTGGAAATCCCTAAAGGGTAGTATAGCAGCTTTCGCTTTTTCATTGGTGGCAACCACTTTTGCAAGGCCCTAATTTCGCTTGGCACACTTTCATGTTGAAATTTTTTTTGAAACCCCCAATTCTTAGTTTCCTTGTGCCGAGCCCTTCAATCCAACTTTCTGGAGGAGTTAAGAAACGATGTGACCGAAAGGCCGTGTTACGAACTTAGACTCAGACGATCATCCTAAGGGGCCGAGAGCGACCTAGAGGGAAGAGCTATACCAGCAACCTAAAAAGTTGGCGAAATTGACCGTGAAGCTCACCCGGAAAGACTGAAGCTCTATCAAAGTGCTCGGTCGACACATTCTTGTTGAAATGAAACAAAAGACAAATGTGTACATCAGAATGTTCACCGTTCACCGGAATAACAACGGTACATGGATCCGAAATGAATTTTCGAGCGAGGACAATATCCAAAATTGAAACAGCGGAGAGACGACGGGGATTGTTCTTTCCTTTGGATTTTAGAACTTCTGCGGCAATTGATCCACACTAGTTCACTGGATTTGTAATAATCACGATTGAAGCCTTTGGACAATTGTCCGCAATGGTAGAAGTCAAATCGCGAACGATACCAGTATTGGTGTTGAACCAATCACTTCGAGTCCTTCCTGGTTTACGTGGCACGCCAGCTGGAATAACAACTCCATCGCCTTTAAAACCATCCGTAAATTCGTCTGCTCCAACGTATTCTTTTACCCTCCTGCCTCTGTATCCGCCGGAAAAGATCCGCTACACCAGCTGCTCCTCGCGAAAATTTTTGGAATCGCCTTCTCGTCTTTACAGCTGTCTCTCCTGACTTCCAGCTGTCTCCGCTGCCAATCACAAACTTCCTCCTTATCTCACCGGCCAGTCCAGCTGTTCAACCCAGAATCGCTCCCCATGTCGCTACGTTCACCTTGAACTCTGTTGATTTCACGTTGCAGCATACCGGGTGCAGGCTTTCCACTGAAGTAAAAATCATGTCTTCAACAGATTTCTCCGTGGAGGAACATGAATCTTATGGGGCCTCCAAAATCCGTGCCTCGGCCATGACCTGATTTTTCAAAGTCACGGGTGGATTTGAAGTCTGCAACTTTTTGCCATTTGGAGAGCTCCAATTCATTACAGCATCCTCATGTATTTTTGGACACCCTTAGTATAGGCAGATACTATATTTCGCTTTTGCTTGGAATTTAAGCTTTTCTAGAAAAATCCCTAAAGGGTGCAATGGTAAAGGGAACTATCTTTTCTATTATAGCTAATTGGAATATGCTCCGCTCCTTCCTCTTCCTTTCTCTAAAATACTCAGTACAAAATACATTTTATCAGGTTGGTATTGTTCTTCATAAAGGATGATAAACTAGATTCTTTTCCGGATCAAACCGCCGTTGCTTTAGAAACTATCTGATCGTTCGCAACTCCAAATGTCATCTTCAAAGTATCCTCATGAAAAGTCCTCCTCAGCAAGTCTTCCTTTCAGAAAAGAATCTAATTCTTCAAATCAGTTTCAATTAGTTTGTGGCGTTTTTTAGTTAGGTTGTGGCACTCTTTTTATTTTCTAAATTTGAAACTCTTGCACTATCACAGTAAGACATAAGATACCATCCATAAGATGCTATGCAATTAGGGATTTTGGAGTATATCTCTTCCACCTGTTAAGCTGCTCGTCGTAGTAGGTGAGACGGCTGCCGTCAACATCTTCGACTGAGCAACTGCAAATTCTTTCGTGATGCAGAGTATAGTTTCGATATCATTGCGGCTACCGCAGTTAATTACTCGTCTCTTGCAACATAGCATTGTATTATTGAGGTTTTTCATTATGAACAGGAATTTCGCAGTTAGCATCCTGTTAGAAACCGACTTCAACTAATGTGGGCGCGCCTTGTCAAATAGCAAACCCACGTTTGATTCGATAGGCACAACGGGTTACAGGGTTATGGTGCTGCAAGAGGGAAGGATAGCTCTTCCGAATCCTACCTTCCAACTTCATTTAACTCCAAAATATTCAGTTTGTCGTGCTGGAATTCTTGTTCAGATTGAAGGATATGAGTATTTTGAGGCACCCGATATCGTTTTCAGGAGGAGCAATATTATCGTTCCAGAATATTCAAAAATGAGTACCCACAAGTTCTTTCTCATTCAAGTTATGAAAAATCGAAGTTTCCAAATCGTCGACCCACATTTCATCGCTTTTGGTTAGAACCGTAAATAAGAAATCCCGGAGTGAAAATTATGCGAAAAACCGAGCCCTAAGTGAAAATTTTTCAGGGCTGGGGTAAAAATTATACGGTCCTCCTATTATCAACTTTTCCATTGAAATTGCTATTCCGGCCCCTTGAGAAAACTCTGTCTCTTCAGGCCCGCTGCTTAGGTACTATCTGTGTGAGTCATAATATACCTTGCATTAAAAGTCATCATCTAAGATGCAATAATCGGTTCCCTGTCTAGGCCGGCCTTCTAAATATCCCGTGCGCCGAGGTTCACAAATATCATATCACTGACAATTGCCTAGCGTCCTGGGCTACATCATTGCTGTTCATAGCACTGATTCCCCTACGTTCTCTGTTTCTTATATATATATTGTCCTTATAAAATTTCCGAGCTAAATCATCTACACTAATTCAGATTAGACGATCTATCCAACGCTGCCTATTAATCCAAATTTCATTCACAACTAATCGGGTGTGATAGCCCGATAAATTTTTTCGTTATATAAACTATAAAACGTTCACGCTGACGGGACTCAAGATCCTTTTGTATGTGCCGGCGATGTCCTGGGTAGACAATATCTTTAATTATTGCACTATGCGAATCGGTTCACTGTCGCCAGCTTTAACAAGTTGGTGAACTGCTCGGTGTGGCTGGTAACCTCCATCTTGAACCAGGTCAGCTAGATTTCAAATCAGTAATCAGATTTCTTTCTATAACTCGAGAGTACGAGCATCGTGGTATATATGGCTTAATCCGGCCAGCTAACATTCGACTTCCGGGCCTAGCGTGGCTGATCTCTAACCAACTCCAATTTACAGATTTTTTGGTTTTCTGAGGTTCCTCTTTCAGAAGCTCCGTCTGAAGCTGCTTCCATACTAGGTGGAGATAATGATAATTTCCTCCTTGAGAGTGGAGTCTTCTCTCTCCTCCGTTCTTAACGGGGGACCTATGCTTCCCATGAAATATCTAAAGAAGATTAACTTTAATCGATTTCATCATGACAAAATGTAACCGCAACATTAGGCACGAAATATCGTCATTTTTAAGGTTTTTATGTAAACACAAAATCTTATCAGAATCGAGTAGGTGTTTGTCCGTCTGTCTGTCTGTCTGTCACACCCGATTTATTCCGAAACGACTAGACCGATTGTCACGAAAGTCAGTAAGAGTACGTGATCTATTGTTCCCTTTACACGAAAAAAGAGGAATCATTTTGTGGTCAGTTTAAGGGGGGCCTCCCCATAGATGTGAATGGAGGGTGGAATATTTATTTTCACAGAATGTGGCCCATGTGGGGTACCAAATGAAAGGGCTCAATAAGTACTTTTTCGATAGCGGGTGAAACATAGGGCAGTGAGGGATCAAAATATGACCCCCAAAAAGTGTAACAGGTCTCCTTCTCAGAACCTAAAAACCTAAAAAGCACAGTAGTGAAGCTCTACAAAATCCAGGCCTCAAAATCCGGCTCCGATATCTGCACAAATTTAATACAGCATATTTCCACATTTTAGAAATTTACCCGGCAATCCCCCTTATGTCCATCCCAGAAGTACAAAATTTGACATGGGTGTAAGGGACAACATAGTGCACAATTCGGTCAAGGTTGAAGAAAATCCAACTATTATGAACAAAGTTACAGAGGGTGAAACTTTGCCATTTTTTGTGAATTTCGTGCATTCTACAACGTGTATGACGTCACTATCCCATATCAATTCGTCAATACCGCAACGAACTAAGTTCATATTAATGAGCTCGCAAAGAATTATTTTCTTTTAGGTTTTTAGTCATTTGTATATGAATATCAATTACTCCAAACAGAAATATGTGTATGTAGGTATATAGTATATGCGTGCTAATGAAATTTGCGGGTAGTGTCTAATTCAAATAGATGTATTTATACACTAAAGCAACAGTATTTAATATACGTGCTATATATATACATATGTATGCTTTTGTGCACGAAGTAAATCGGAAATACGGGTTTATATCAATTTACTGCTTCTTCATTCCTTTGTTTCTGCTATCATAGCAGAGCTAACATATGCTGCTGAAAAGTGACAGTCGTTATGGAACTGTAAGTCTTTTTTCAAATTTTCAGCCAATCTGTTGATGAAAAGAGGGGCGAAGATGGCTACAGTTTCGTACCAGGGCAGAGACAACTCATCAGACGCTGCTTCACCTCCGCCCTGGGAGCAACGTGACCGAAGCGGCTCGGTGTTATACGCTCCCTTTTATAATTCGTAATGGATGATAATTGTCAATTGTTGCAAAAATTGGCTTTGTCCAATAAAAAAATCCAGTAAATTGACTCATACAATTTTTTGTCAATCCGTTTATTTAATTATCGTAATGATCTATCATTCATAAACTAATTTAAGCCTTTCCAGTGGCAAAAGGATATTTATCATGAACGGGGACGTAATATACTCCACGTATACCAGTATGAGCTGGATCACCACCCATATCCTCAGCAGCTCCACGCGAAACACATTTCTTCTCCTTGATTTCATCAAAAGATCCACAATCCTTTCCTAAGAATTCATTTTTGCCACGAAGAGATTCGGCAAAGTATTCAACTGATCTTCCATGCGAACAAGATCCAGTCAAATCAACACCACATCCTGGTTGCTTCTTACCCCAGTTTGGATAGAATGAAGAATCCCCAATGGGTTGTTCAAAGCCCAATTTTCCTCCGTTCGTATGGATACTCTCTACGTAAAGAGCATCACCAGTAGCTAAACGTTCATTTGGTTTATTGATGGAGAACAAGGGGAATGCAGGGTCAAGACCGAAAATAGCATGGATGCGACCGTGTTTAACATGCTTGCCAGCCATACCGGAAACATGAGCTCCCAAACTGTGCCCAATGATGTAGGTGGTGTCGAAACTGAGACCATGCTTCTCGTGGAGGAAGTCAACCATTGCTGCGACTTGTTCACCTGCTTCATTGACATTGTTCCTTGCAGCAATGTAGTTGATAGTTTTAGCTCCTGAGCTCCAATCCACTACAATGACGTTGTATTCTCCACGATCCAAGTATGCGGCGCGAAGGAGTGTGTTGATATTAGCGTTAGAGTCGCCATTCCATCCGTGGATTACGAATCTGCATAATTGAATTGTAATGAATTGTTTAGTTATCTAGAAGCTTCTTGGTGATTAGCAAAGTAGAAATTATTGAATAATTTATTTCTCACCTCGTTGGATGCTTGGCATCGAAATGTGAATTCTTCACAGAAGCTGCGTCATTCAGGACAATTTCATGAGCCTTCGTTTTATCTTGTCGAGTGTAGACTAAGAATTTCGCCTTAGTTTTACCACGGTTTGCCAAAGCAGCTTCGAATCTCACCTCCTCCATACTAACAGGATAGAAGTTTCCTTCGACATCTGGGATCATAACCCATTCTGGATCTTCTTCCTGGTCATTTGTGGGATAAGCAATAACTAAAATTCAGGAACTCAATATTATCTAATGTCCTCAGTTTGCATCTTGTAAATTCTGTCAAACAGTTAACTTACCAGCAGTTACTGCCAAAAGTAGAAAAGCGAAGCAGACCTTCATCTTGGCGGACGTTTGACGCTAAGTGGGAAATCATACTCGGGAGTCCTAGTTTTATACATTGGCGTCGATTTTCTGAAATCTACATTTTTGTATTTCTTCCATTGGAAAACCCCACTCGAAGCAATTTGACAGCCATATCAACAGCATTATCTGAATGGAGGTTCACCTCTTATCGTGTATTAGCCATACAATGACTTAATTTAAATTATCGAAAATCTTAACTAGAAAATCAATTGGAAAAATTACCAACCACTACCGCTCTGATAGAGGTTTATTAAACCTCACCAGATAATTAAGGTGCTTTATCTTCATATCTGCAATCTAGCATAAGTAAGTACGTGATTGAAAGTACTTATTTTGAATTCTTTATTGAGAAGTTTCCAAGGTAACTGCGTAATTATGATATTCAGGAACATAAAAGATACCTCCAATTGGCAAATGATACCCAAGCCAGTTTTTAATTTTCCAAGTGGACTGTAAAGATTAGCGTATATTCTGTATAAATCTGTCTTATACCACTCAAACCAAATGATCTGGTAGATTTTCCTAATTCATTATTTTAAAGGTTTATGTAAAATAAAACCTTACAAAAATCGATCCTGCCTACGACTCCATCCATTATTTTCACAGGTGAAGTTCTTCAAAAGGCCAAGACTAGCGTCTATCTACTAAAAATACCCACAATTTATACCTTCTCTTCTTAGACCTACCGCAAAGAATTACGTCGCTATAATAAAAAAGCACACCATCTAGAACGAAACAGTTTAGATCAATCAAGAGGCAGGAGGCGTCAATCATAGCGCAGCAAATATATACCGCACCACTCTTGTGCGGAAACCAATAACAGTTGCTATGACTAAAAACTGTGAAAGAATCGGAAGTCCATCGGTATCCTTGTAGTAACACGCATACAGTAGAACAAGTTAACCGGCAGGACTCGTAAAGTGATTCGCTTTTCTGGTGGTTTTCTTTACTATGACAGATATCCATGTTCCATCAATAGACCAACCCTAGAAAACAAAAAGTTTGTCTTTAGATGGTCCCACAACCATGTTTCAATGTTAATTAAAATGAATCTAAAACCTACATCTTCACTGAAAAGAACATACATATTTTCTAGGGTGCTAACTGAAGCTTCATTAATCCTACTATGGTTTCTTGAGAGAAAAGAAAGGTAGGTCGGTATTAGCAGGCAATCCGAGAAGTCCAATTACCACCGTAGTTTACCATGTTAGTGCCAGAAACCCCTGAGACCATAAAAGCTGTGGAAAAGGGAAGGTGGTTAGAATCAAGCCAGCTCGCATCATGCAAGAGGGATAGCAGTTCTCCCTCCCTGCACTTAGAGATCTCCTTTAGGTCCTCAAAGAATGGCTTACATGTGTTGGTAACGAAGCTCTAGCTATTATACAACTAGGCTATCGTTAAGGTACCACAGGGTTTCTCCTTCTTCTCCGCAACTTTAGAAATGCGAATTGTAACCCACCCATTTCACTCTATGTTCCTCCTGAAGCAGGGCTTGGGTGTGATGTAGTCCGTTAGAGTTCCTGAGCAACTTAGTCTAAAATGTTTCTATAGCCATAGTGATTCGCCATCCAACATATGAACTGACGTAGCCTGATAGCAATGCACGCTACAACATATTTAATGTGGCCCAAGGGGAGGACATGCACCTGCACAAGCGGGTCTTTAAAACCAGCTTTGTTCAATTATATTTGTTGTTCAGCGCCTGCTACTAGACCAACGAACTATATATTAGGATGGGATAAACCACGACTGTGTACATCAAGAGAACCACCGTTGCCCGGAGATCTCATTTATACATAATGTTCGGTCTCCTACTTTACTTAGGATCCCGAAACATAGCCAGATACTTTACATTGAAAGAAAGAATCAATCTTGGTGGTTAATAGCATCATTTCCTTTTTGCTTGTATTTACGTCGAGTCCACATCTTGCAGCGCACAAGAACATCTTTGCTAACGCATAGGATGCGTAATGCTTTCTCTATATCCAGACAGAGAGCCAGAGTATACTGCTTCTGGCGTAATGACAGCCCAATCGTAATAATTACTTTGTCAAAAGAGATTCCAGTGGGTTTGTCTTGGAGGTAGGGGAGCTAAGACGAACGAAAGCCCTTCATAAACTCATCGCTGCGGCTACCCGCTTTCAGTACGAATGGGTGTCGTATGTATACGGAAGAAATGCGACTACGCTAAAAATCTACAAACTGCGACACAAATCTAGCTTTCTGTTTCTGTAACATGACTGGCATTACCGAATTAATAATCTCATATAACTGGGACTACAAGCACCTGACTCACAGTCCTCTTCACTTGTTAGGAAGTGCTTCTTAATTCGTCTAAATTAGCAGCCCAGGATGTCACCAGAAAATTCGGTTCAATTTAAACGCATTCGTTTCCAAGCGAAGAGAGTTCTGAGTTGGGATCTTCATGGCAAACCTACAGTAACCAGTGATTCTTTCAATAATACAACCTCAATTTGCGCTCAGCCCCTCAAGAAGAAATCTTTTATGGTATCAACAAATACTAACTGCGCATAATGCAAGCAAAGGTAGGCGTTATTTAACTGCTAAAGTTTTCAGTAGTAGCTTGTGTTGTCTCGAATACAATAAAGATTGATCGAGAATAACCAAACAAACGATTATCTCTGCTCACTTCTTGGTCGAGTATAGAGCACTCGCACAGTTAGATTATGCTTCAGTGTCACTGTCATCACACTTAACGCTGTGCAAGTGATAAACTCACGGCTGCTCGACAAACTCAAGGCGGACATAGACACCCATGATGAGTACAATTCGAACCCAGAGCAGTGAGATTTGGAGGCTGACGCTCGACTTTCTCAACCATCGCGCCGCGATCGTGGGAAAAGCAGTGAAAGTTCTTAACACGCCAAGCTACCAACCTCGAAGTTACGGCCGAAGTAAATACATATTTTGGAATTTAGGATGCCGGAAAAAATTAAAAGTGAAAATCTGGCTGATCTTAGGACTGGATGGACGAAAAAGCTTCAACTTGCAGACCTAGATTACAACTAAAAGTCAGGTATCAATTTTATTTTTAGAATGGATGTTTTTAGAAAAATAAGAGAACCCCAAGTCATGAGGGGAAACTGTTACTTGCCCATGACACTAGATAAGACTGGGTCCTATCCGGAAAGGTGCCTATGTGTAAAGCCTAGCCGTCCTCACAACAGTTTGGTTTTGTGAAATTCCGGTTACATTTCTCACAATCAGGACACTATACCAAGTGCACATGAATGAAGTGAACAAGCTTCCTATTGCGGCAGAAAAATTGAAAAAGGGTTTTTTCATCGTCAGTTTCTTGAGCGGGGCAAAGCACTTTACTTAATGGCTAGATGACAAATATAACAAAGCAAGCTACTAACGACTTGGAATTGTTGCGAGGAATCCCGGACGAATCAAAGGAAACTGAAATTACATGAGATAACACAGTAAACAACCATCGCGACATTAGTGCTACTGTGGAATCCATCGATGGACGACACTAGGTTCTACTAAGTGGAATATACTGTCCAACATTGCTGCGACCTATAATCCATTGCAGTGGCTTGCACCAGATTTAATAAACACAATTCGACTAGGACGACGTGCTTCCAGAAGATACTGTGGAGCAATGGACAAGGTATGAAATGTATCCATTGTCCAAAAAGGACCCGGTGTGTGATACATAGTTATGGTGATGCTCCAGAATCGGGAAATGCAGTAGTCACCTGTAGAAGGACAATTAATGAAGGCAGATTTAGGACTGCATATACCTACTTTGTGCGAATACTCACATATGACCTTTGAAACGGAGGTTCATACTTCCAAAGTTGGAATTGAAAGGCGCAATATTTATAGCAGAGCTCATGAAAACGGCAATTTCCACAATGCAACTAAAGGAGGTAGCAGTGTATTTTCGGTTACACTCATCTACAGTTTCGGGCTGGCTTAAGAAGGGCTCATCAAAGCTGAATAATAATATCAGCAAGTATGCGGCCTAGCTAAAAAGGCTGTGTGGATATTCTTGAGCTTCTGGCCAAATCAGTTCAAATGACACCCCAGTAAAATGTGCTTCCCTAGGCATAACGCCTAGCCTGTTAATATCGACGTCTCAACGAACGTCTCAAATCTAAAATTTACCACAATGTCGTTCGCCCTGTTGCCCTCTATGGTTCTGAATATTGGGCGACTATAAAAGACAATGAACGGCATCTTGAGGTAATCGAGACGAAGATGATCTGCTAGGCTAGTAGCGTGACACGCTTTGATCACATCGTTACACCGACCATGGAAAAATTGCAAGGGAGGCGTCTTCGATGGTATGTTCACGTAATTTGTGGTTCCAAGAATTCATTCGCCAAGATTTGAACATCGAAGTCAATGGTAAGCGACCAAAAAGCCGACCGAAACAACGGTAGCCTTATACACTGGATGGTGCTACCGTTCACGACGGGTCGACCCCGCTTGTGAATAAAGGCTGAAGAAAAAGAAGTGTTAATGTCGTTTTTGCTTTCTAATTTTTCGAAGCTGGTAAGAGTTGTGTCCTCAGTTGTTTGGTTGCGTACGTATTTAAGACGTTGGATTTCTCTCGAAGAATATGAATGGGGTCGAGAGGATTGACTTTATCTAGAAATTCGTAGGTATCATAAAATCTATGTTCCTTCATTGACAAACACGGCCTAAGAGCAAAAGATGATCACAAATCCCATATTTTGTTGCTTGGAAGTCATCACATTACATTGCTGGCAATGTATTCTGGTACGGGGACCACATAAGAATACCCTGCACAGATGTGTAACGATTATCCAAAATTACTTGAGAATGCGATAATGAATCTTGGATAATAAAAAGTAATCCGAAATGAACTTCATCATTTTCGGACCTGCGTTGGATATGCAGCAAATCATATTCAAGACGAAGATGTCAAAAGACGGGGCTACTGCTGTTCTGAAGTGATATGCTTGCTTAATTACTTATATTCCTAAGGAATAGAAATCTGTGGTCTAGCAACCTTTCAAACCTTTCAAACTTTATTGCTACCAAAATATCAACAACGCCTCGGATAAGGACTGACCTCACGAATGAGACCTTTGGCTACCAAAAACCAAACATGATTGGTTCCTGAAATATGCGCACGTGCCTCGACAATGGTACCGAAGGTCTTCAGAATCCTCGCTTTCTTCAACTCGAGCAAAAATTTTAACGATTTAACCGGGGAATCTGGAGATCTCTCCTCTTCCTCTTGCGGCAATGTACTGTGATACCCTGGAAAGACAATTACAGAGCCGGATACGGTACCTGATTCCTTCTGACAGTTGCCGGAAGGCGCGGCTACTTGACACGCAGACGGTTTCCAACAGTTTTCTGATACCAAGATTAAGGTCCAGGTTCAGGAACATCACAACCGTGCAGTGCTATGCGTCAACGGAGACTTCCGATGTAGTGGAGAAGGATGCTTTATACAATCAATCCCACGCAGTTCAAGAGAAGCTTCCTAAAGGTATGGCGTCATCATAACATATCAATTCGTCAATACCACAACAATGTGAGCTCATATGACTGAGGCGTCGGAGGGAAACATTTTATTTTAATTTATTAATCAAGCTTCCTAAAGGTGACAGTGTGATAATGATCGGTGATCTTAATCAGAGCCTACCTTGGTGCTGACATCACCTTACTCGGGTATGTATTGAGGAAGTACAGTCTTGGCGACTGTAATGACTATCTGAAGTTTGTAGGTTTCTGCTTTGCCTCACCTTGGCAATGATGGCAAATAAGCATACACTAACATAGAACCTGCACAAAGTCAGTTGGGTTTCAACTGATCGGCACCATTCAAGCAACCACACTGACGCACTTTACGCTCAACAGATTTAGGAAGAAAGAGATCATCATCTGATAATCGCTTAATTTCGCTTATGTGTAGCGTCACCACTTCCCGCATTGTTCCCCCAAAGTTCAACCTCGTCCGCTTGTATGATTCGGCTGTTGCTCTACAATGGGAGAACGTTCTTGCTGATCGGATGGTAAATATATTGAATAACCCGATTGTGAATATCGATAAACACTGTTCGACCATTAAAGATACTCTTTTCTTGGGTTCCACTTTGATCATTTACCACATTCTGAAGGGGCGCCATAAGATTTGACTCCAGGAATCGTGGAAGTGAATAGATGAATGGAAGGGACTGAAAGCTCTATTGATTGCCGCCAGTGATGGCGAGGGTGACGTGCCAAATCTTGAGAAGTCCAACGCGACAAAAAAGAACTTGTTATTGTGCTGTTCAGGGAAATGGAAGATGTCGCAGAAGGCAATGATTTCAGAACTATATAGCGCACCACCAAAGAACTTTCAGGTGACCGCAAACCTTTCGACTGGTCTGCGAAGGACGTTAATGGTTGACTGCTTGGAAGGACACTTAACCACAGTTCTTAAACTTACCAAATCCGGCGAAGTTCTGCCTCTTCTAAATGAAACTGCTAATCACCGTAACATGCGGATACGAGTTGTTCCTGCAAGCAAGAGGAAACCATCTAGGACAATAACATAAGTACCGAGTAAAGCCGCTGGGCTGGACTATTTCGCTGTTCAGTTATTCAGTTCAGTGGTTGAGTGGAGTCTGCCAGGGTTGCATGTTGCCACCATCAATGAACAATGACAACGTCTGTGCCTTCTCCCACCGTCTGGTGGGGCATCGACTCTCCCTATCTGCATTACTAAGCAGAACATCGAAGGCATAGCTGAATTTACCATATATCTGAAAAACGCGATTTCTGCCGACAGGCAGCACCAAGCTGGATATCTTCCAACGCTTGATCCTCTTTCGCTCCCTTGTCTAAAACCTGGAAATGCGTTTGTCTGTGTTAATGTTTTTTGCTGAGTTGCTATATGAGAACCGCACTCGGAAAGTCACCACCACTTTCACCCGAAGGTCAGAGCCAACAACACCTGCCCACAACATATCATTGAAATACGCTGGCCTCATACTATTTCAAATCAAGAACTTGATCGGCGCGTAGACCTGGCATCCGTACCCGATGTGATTGGAAGGGGGAAATGACAGTGGGTAGGTCACACAAGAAGGAATAGTGACAATTGCATTGCTGGCTATGGCATGCAGTATTATTTACTCTCCCAAGATTGCTAAGTGAGTTGCTCCAATAGCAATTTTCGCAGAGCAGAGGAGAAGGAGTGCCGGCCTCTCGAGAAGTTCTTGGGAACTGAAGAGCATTTCAATGAACCCTGAAGTATAATACAATTATGATATTACGATGATTCAGCTGGCCGTGTTGAACTGCTAATATTGGACAAAACAAAATTTCTGAAGTCCTGCCTGATAACAGTTAGCAAATCTAGTCGGTATTGGATTTGGATAGGTTTGCTCCTGTAGGTTTCTGAACGAGAGTTTCATCAGTTTTCAGGATGTCAGAATCGGGTATTGTCGCAACGGTTTCTCGGTGTTGGTTCGGGATCATTTCCCCTCCGGTGTCGTTGGCCATCACGTTGGAGTTGGTCGGCGTTACTAATAGGCCCGTTGAATGAATTTTTTAGCAAACTCAACATTGCAGCACTATTTGCGGATTCATTCTCGCATTCATACCTACTCTGTCGAACCGAAGGGTCAGATATAGACGCCTCTGCTTGCACCTCTTAGCCACGTGATCGGCTGTTGGCTTTGCCTGGATATTTGGGACCGGCTCTTTTCATATGGCTCTTATACTTTTATCAGCGCCAGCGTCTATAGACGATAGTGTTTTCCTATCATATTTCGGCCGAACGTCAACAGGCATCGTGAAGGAGATGAAATGAGGCCATTCGCATTGTCCGAAGCCCAACTATAATACATAGTTTCGCACATTTAATAACCTCAGAATTTAACCTCCAGTGGTACCAACATATACTCTGGTGGTGAAGATTTTGGACCGGCATTTTGTATGCGACCTGGACTGAGAAGGTTGACATTTCCGTCTGGTTGGACTCGCCGGGTGTGTGTATGTACGCGTGTTTGAGGTGGGGAAGAGGCAAAGCTTCTGACCACTCAAGCCCGAGTGGTCGATTGTACTCCTCCTCAACCCGTCTAACGGAATATTTCAGATTCCTTTATGTATCGCAGGATTTTCGTTAGTGGATGTTATCCTACCCGCTGCAGTTAGAGCACATCAGCACCAAAAATCTGATGTTTAATGCATCCATAAGCGAAGCACTCAAATAGAAGATATTCCGTGGATTTCGCTTCTTTATTGCAGGAGGGACACGTTTCATCTTAGAGAATTCCTATTCTGAATGTGTGCTTAGATAGTGAATTATGACCAATAAGAATACCCACAATATTTCTGAAAGTCTTCTTGCTTTTCGACAGGATAAACTTTGCAATATGTTTATTTGGTTCCGACAGGAAAAGTTTGGAGTGTTTAGCAGGCTCAGCCACCTGTCATTATGGGAAACTTGTTCCCAGTTTTTGACACCCCAACCGTTAGTTCCGAGCATGGGGGAAATTGAACCCGCTTTTGCTAAAGCGTCCGAGATTTCATTTCCCTCTATACCACAATGGCCGGGTACCCAAAGCAGTTTTACCGTATTGAATCTAGAAATAGAATTCAATCGATTTCTACATTCCTGAACGATTTTTGAAGTGATCAAAGGACGCTCAACGCCCTCAATGTAGCTCGTCAGTCATCCAGGTTGCCGCCCTTAGGATCATATACACTTCAGCCTGAAAGACCATTGTATATTGCCCCAAGGAAAAAACTCACTTGTCGTTTTTTCCAGAGGTAGACTAGCGGGGCGAATAACTGCACGTACCTCCGCTCGCAGCTCTGCGAGTTCGCTTAACAATTGTCGAATTAGCTGCGTTAAGTGTATTTCCGCTGCTGAAGGCGAGAATGTTTGCATGTCTGGTGCTTGGTATCGAACGAAGCACGGCGTTGACCTTGTCAGCAAACGCGGTTGCAGTTCACAGGGACTGATCATCCAATGTCGTCATCATCGATTGAAGAGCAAACAGTAGGGGTCTTACCCATAGATTGCAGTATCATTGAGATTCTGCAAATGCTTTCCATGAGCTGCTGCGTTTTCTCTTCCTGGCTGGAATACAACCATTAATTGTTCGCGTGAGCTGTTATATGAGCTATCTGGCACCGACTCTGTAATTATGTGGCGGTAGCACTACTATGAATTGGAAATATTGCTGTCGTGAGTAGGTTATGTTATACCTCACAAAGCTTCCCTCCCCTATGTTGAACCAAATTTCGCGCTTCTGGGGGTAGAAGTTCGGAAATATTGGAATGCAATTTACCGCGGTCGCAGTCATACTCATGTCGCATGTTCTCAGGATTCTCGTTATCACTGCTTTCAGATTTACCACGTGAGGTTGATATGTAGTAGAAATTCAATGGAAAAATGCAATATCGATCCTGCTTTTCATTGTGGTGTTCACGAAATTAGAGCGTTTAGTAGACTCCATTTTTCTACCGAGTAACTGCTGTACTTAGCTCTCTAGTAATTAGCTAACTTTTAGGGAGTAGGTCGTTTAACAAGTTCTAATTTTCGGCAAGTGTATGGACGTAAGTAGCACCGGCATCACTAATCGCTTACGACTGAGTGGATGCTTCAGTAGGAAACACAGAACATAATACCGTGTGAAAACTTTGTATGTGTAAAAGGATTTCATTCATTTGCTGTTGCAACCAAAAACCATCTGTTCCGTGTGAAACAGTGCTAAGAATACGCAATTTCTACAATTCCCCTTTACTTACATATATGCTTGTTTCTATGTTATTCTATACTCCAAATGAAGTTGAAGTGGTGACTATCCTTATACTCCCAATATCTTTTTCCCCAAAACTTTATCTTGGAATGCAGAGCAGTTGAAGATGGCAGTTGCATGATATGCAAAAACTATCTTAAGGTGCAGTGGATGCGATAATGTTCTTTTGTACGCAAGTGGAATGTCTATTTTTAATGAAAACTATTAATTTCAGTTTATTGGCAATAAAAATTGTGCCAAAGCCCATATCGCTTCGACGGTGACTCTTTACTGGAATCAGTGTTTATTTCGTGGTGCTGGTGGTTAACCACTTTTACTTTATTCCGGGTGCCATGTTATAATAAAATTTTATAAACTAACTTCATTAGACGTACACAATATTTTCCTTAGATTTGTTTGTATAGTCACAAAGATAACAAGTGTAGTGAAAACACCGAAAAGTAAGTTCAATACAAAATCCTCAGAACTTTTCTATCCACTGCGGAGATTGAAGGACCAACCATTTTAGCTAAATGAAGATAAACTTTGCTTTTCTATTCTTAATTACTGGTATCGGTAAGATTAGTGATTCTGTTTTTTAAATTTCCAATCCGATACAATATTTTCCAAAATAACAGTCGCTTCCCGAGATATGGCCTTTACTGGAGGAACAGAGGAACTCGACCCTATTTCGAAGTATAACGCCCAAAACAACGAAAAGGCAAATGTCAGCTTCTTGCTTTTTACTAGGAGAAATCCTTTAAAACCAGATGAAATCGTTTTAGATAATGAAGAATCTGTTGAAAATTCGGAGTTTAATCCACAAAATCCTTCTAGGTATGTACTTCAGTTTGAGTTCTTTCTGACACTATCTAAATCAAATCAAATACAAAGTTACTCACAAATATTTTTATATTTACTGCACATCTTCCAGATTTCTGATTCACGGTTGGAGGGGGGGACCTAGTGATGTTATCAACGTCTTATGTCAAGCAAATTACCTTGCTCGGGGAGACTATAATATCTTCATAGTC
Source organism: Hermetia illucens (assembly GCF_905115235.1). NCBI lineage: Eukaryota > Metazoa > Arthropoda > Insecta > Diptera > Stratiomyidae > Hermetia > Hermetia illucens. The sequence continues at coordinate 164,287,925 of NC_051849.1, read as the reverse complement.
GACTGGTGTCCATTAGCTTCCAGCTCCTACTTGAACGCTACGGTTAATGTAAGAGAAGCTGGGAAGCAAGTAGCAGCATTTATTGATTTCTTGCACAGGAACCATGGACTCAACCTAGCTTCCACCTATATCATTGGTCACAGCTTAGGGGCACATGTAGCTGGGATAACTGGAAAACACGTCAAACGCGGGCGAATCCGTGCTATTTTTGGCCTGGACCCAGCTCAGCCACTTTTTTCAATTGATAGACCAAATGAACGCTTAGATGCAAACGACGCAGAGTACGTTGAAAACATTCATACCAATACTGCCTTCAAAGGATTTGCAAAACCAATAGGAGATTCTTCATATTATCCGAATTGGGGTAGACGTCAACCTGGCTGCGGAGCAGATTTATTAGGAAGTTGTTCACATGAGAGAGCTGTGAGATATTTTGCAGAATCGCTTGAAGGTAGAAGTAATTTTTACGGAGTCCAATGTGAATCTTATGGTAACATTGAGAACATGACATGCAATATTGGAGTAACAGTCAAAATGGGAGGCGACTTACTCGACTTTAAGGGCAGCGGTGTGTTTTACGTTCCAGTTGGTGAAAAATATCCGTTTGCCAAGGGTAAAATTCCGTACATGCACTTATTTTCTTAAGATAGTTTTATAGTGTGACGCTCGGAGTTTTTATGTTATTTCATTATTTTTTTTTAATAGGAAAATAATGCACGATTGTTCTGAAATTGTAGCATAATTTTGAGGGAAGTTGTAAATGTACAACATTGTTTTTTACTTAATTTTGCATTAATCAATATACATATCTTTCCTATGAACAAAGCATGCTTTGGAAAAAGACGGTCTAACTGTGGTGTTCTGTAGATTGCCCTGTTAGGTGAGGCTTAGGAATACACTCAAAGTCTTCTCCGTCTGCCGTGAGCGGCGACTAAAAGGGAAAGAAATTTATGGGCAAGCAACCTACAAATTTTGAAACTTTATTGCTACCGGTACATCAACAACATCTCGGTTAGGGACTGGCCTCACGATCAAGACCTTTGGCTATCGAAAACGAACTATGATTGGTTTCTGGAATGTACCTAAGCTTCTCGACAACGATAGCGAAGGTCCTAAGAATAGTCCCTTTTTCCAATTTGAGTGGAATTCCAACGATATAAACCTTACATTCTGGGACTCCGAAGTAAGATAGTCGGACTCTGTCAGAGTACTCCCCTTCCTCTTGCCATTACCGGGAACATGCTTTTGTATTCTAGAAAGCCAAGTGGTGGCAGATGCGAATCCAGTGCCTGTTGCTTCTGACCTAGGAGCCGGTTTCTAGCAGACTTTTGAAATCAGGATTCCGGTCCAGGTTAAGGAGCATCACAATTGTACAATGCTACGCACCAACGGATTTTTCCGATGTTGTTGAGAAGGATGCTTTCTATGAGCAATTAAACGCAGTTCAGGGGAGGCTTCCTAAAGGTGACTTTGTGATTGCGGTGGGTGATCTCAATGCCAAAGTGGCATCTGACAAAACCTTGCTCGGGTACGTGTCGGGGTAGGGCAAGTAGGTATCAGCGACTGTTCCGAGAAGCCCAATTAGCGTGACTGCTGTTATGAGAGAAGGGACGCAGAGTCCAGTCGGCTCGGACCTTCAGAGTCAACCCGCAGTATTCACGAAGAAAAACAGTTTTGCCACCCTGCAACTAGAAACCTCACTGAGGTCCCCAAAGAATGTTTTGCCCAGTGTCCGTAGTCTGACTCTAGCTAGAGCTGGGTAATTACAGAGGAAGAACCTGAGGGTTTCCCCCGCTTCTCCGCAGCTTCGGCAATGCGAATTCTAGGGTATGCTGGGCCTGACGGCGTGGTCCTCTAGGACTTATGGGAGTCAGGTGTTCACCTGAGCCTGCTATTACAAAGAGAGGAGGCGTTGCATTACCTTGGCACCAACACGATCGCCAAGGCGGTCAACCAACCAAACGTCCCCAATAAACTACTTTAATAGAGACGAGAAGTATTGATAAACGTTGATACCACCAAAATTCTCTTTACCAAAGGAGGTAAACTACCAAACGGCCTAATAAGGGAGAGGACAAAAAACAAAACAAAAATTATAGCACACTGACTGGACGGGGAAGGCCTAGCACTGAGTTGATTCGAGCACCTACGCGAAGAGCGGCCTACGTTTTCATTTCCTTTTCAGGGGGGGCCAGATGAGATTCTGGCCTGCAACCTAAATGTTCACTCCCTGTCGCTTCAAATACAATGGGAGGAACCCTAAATACAAGGAAGGAGTGACGACGAGAAAAAAAAAGTTCTCTCGTCATAACACTAGCAAGGATACAAACGGGCAAAGACACATCTCCGTGGATCTTCATTATTTGCGGACGGATCTTCACGGTCAATTTGGGGGTTTTCGAATAGCTCTTTCATTTTTGTCGAATTCGATAAGCCAGGATGATCTTCTGAAGGAAGGGAATTGTCAGTTCCAGGGAACCCCTTCCATCCAGCTCCTCCAGCGGTCGAGCTCTATCTTCTTTGCAACGAGAAGCACCCGAACGTAATGAGAAACACACTTCCACTTGTCAGCGCTCCTCAACATCTCCTCGACAATATTGTCTGGGGAGAGATGTGTTTAAATAGAGCTGCTGACGAATCCCATCGCACCTTCCACAAGAAAAAATAGTGCGACAGGCGTCGTCCACAACTCCATTACAAAACACACAATCCGGAGATCGTACCTTTCCAATCTTGTGCAGGTAAGAGTGAAAACCTTCATGCCCCAGGAACTGAGTAAGGAAATAGTCAGTCTCACTACGCTTCCGATTCAGCCACGCACCTAAGTTGCTAATGAGCCGCGCAGCCTCTAGTTTCATTTTACCAAGAGAGTTGCCACTCATCTAGAGTGTGTTGCCGTTCTTCACGAGCAACCACCTCCCTTGGCTCATCTCCCTTGCGTTTGTATATGGCTTGACGCTCCTTAGCAAGAAGGGCCACGGGGATCACTCCCGCGATCATCATTACGGCCGGTTCAGAGACAATGCGGTACGCAGACGCCACCCGTATAGCTCCCCGTGTCTGTACTTGCACGAGACGCTTACTATATACCTCTTTGCCAAGAGCGTCACCCCATACCCCTGCACAGTAGAGCAGGGAAAATTGAATGGACGTCATCAGGAGACATCGCCTGTTTGACATAGGACCCAATATTTGCCATTAGCCTACATAACGCTTAAACTTCAGCCGCAGCCTTGTTCGCTGCTGCTTTCATCATCATCATCAACGGCGCAACATCCGGTAGCCAAAAATTCTTCGGAGGATTCTTCTCTCGAACGCGGCCAAGAGTTCGCAATTTTTCTTGCTAAGAACCAAAGTTATCGAGGAATACATGAGGACTGGCAAGATCATAGTCTTGTACAGTAAGAGCTTTGACCCTATGGTGAGACGTTTCGAGCGGAACAGTCTTTGTAAGCTGAAATAGGCTCTGTTGGCTGACAACAACCGTGCGCGGATTTCATCATCGTAGTTGTTATCGGTTGCGATTTTCGACCCTAGATAGGAGAAATTGTCAATGGTCTCAAAGTTGTATTCTCCTATCCTTATTCTTCTTCGTATTTAGGTACTTTACCGCTGGTTTTGACTCGATTACCGACTCACCGACCGCAGGATCGGAATTCTCTTTTTAGTCAGGATCAATATGCCGAGATGGGTTTGCACTAGTTCGACAGTGCGTTTAGCAAGAAACGCCGCGACATCATCTCCATAACCGGACAGACGCGACTCTTCTGGCATGTCGGGTTTAAGTAGAATATCATAGGTAGCGTTCCAGAGGTCCGGCCCTAGGAGGGATCATTTTCCTACCTCCGACGTAACATCCATCCTCCTCTGATCCTTCAGCGTTTCATTGAGCAGGGAGCGATAGATAGTCTCTCAATATCTGTAAGAGATAGTTCGGCATGTGGAAAATATTGTTTAGTGTGCCTACAATGTCTTCCCATCTTACGGAATTAAAGGCGTTCCCGACGTCAAGCGTTACAAGGAGCACCACCCGACAAGCTCGGCGGCTATGTGCCTCTGCTCGTCGAACGGCATCCACGACTTTCATGACAGCATTAACTGTGGATCTCCCTGCTCTAAAACTGATCTGCTGTAGAGATAACCCTTCGATAGCGCGTATCGTTTCAGCGAGTCTACTTCTGATCAGCTTTTCGACCACTTTTCCAGCAGTTTCAAGAATACAAAGCGGGCGGTATGAAGAAGACAACTCAGGGTCACCTTTCGCTTTGCTGATCAACAGAAGCCTCGCCACCTTCCATCGAACAGGGAAAATTCCCTGTTTCAGGCAAGCGTTGAATAGGCCGAACAGTAGGTCTGGTCGGTGTTGGAATACCAGTTTGTATATTTTTGCTGGAATACCATCGGGTCCTGGCGCTTTCTTGCTTTTGATAGAGAGAACTGCGTGTTCCATTTCTTTTATAGAGGAAAGTGGGCAGTCCTCGGCGCTCTCCGCACCGGCGTCATCATCCCATACAAGGTACGCAGGAAATGATGCCTGTACAATGCGGTTCATCTTTTGGCTTTAAGTGAACAGGGTTTCCGCAGAGTCCCGATTTTTCGGGTTACCAGTTTGTAACAGAGTCAGTTCATCTCATCGACCAGATCCTACCAGCTGCGAGCCTTGCTCTTATTTATTGCGCTGCGGAGTCTCCCTTTGGCTGATTTGTACTCCGTGATTATGGTACGTACCTCCTCCGGGTCGCTTAGACTTTGTGATAACCGGCGAAGCCTGTGACACCCCTTCCGGAACTTTACAATTTCCACCGTCCACCAATACATAGAAGCGCGATCCCACTTGTTCCAAGTGTTTCCAGAAACCTCTCAGTGTTTGCCTTCTCAACGTTCCATGCACAGAAAAAGCGCCGGAGGCGCACACCGAGAGTTTGTGTCCACCACTGTGAAGGTAATGTATTGATGAGGCTTACCGAGAAGTCTTCCAGAACTCACCACCCGTCCACCAGCGACGCCAATGACTCCGACGCGGAGATTACGTCTAGAATGCTTTCCTCGCAGCCTAGGGGCCGAAATGTTCGGGTAGATCCGCTGTTTAGAACTACCAGTCCTGTTCTCAACGCCATTTCGAGAATTCGTTTTTCTCTGGAGTTTGAGGGAGGCATGTCCCATTCAAGTGCCCTGCCATTGAAGTCACCCCAGACTAGGATCCGCTCATCCTTGCTCCAGACTGCAAAGCATCAAGCTTGCGTCGAAAGTCCGGCATCGTATTAATCCGTGTAAGATACACCACATATGGCGGCGGTACCTGATATATCAAGGTGCCGTGAAACTGGGTCCTTGTTTCGGTATTGCTCACTAATGAGCACTAAATCAGCTTTGGTCTCCGCAGCGAACGGCGCCAGTAACTCGTGAACGGTTGCACTGCAGTGCATCTTGATTTGTAGGTTGCAAATCATCTCGACCACATCCTAGCTGTTTCCAGTTCTGCTCTGAATACCGAACACCGCCCCGAGCCCGCAGTGTGCGCAATGTTCCTATCAGACACGTCACGGTCTCTGGATAGGACGCAGCTTTCCTTTTCATTGCAGGTGTTCGCTTTATGGTCTGGCTGACCACATTTGCGGCATGCTGCCCTTCTGTCAGGTCCCCGACAGGTTGCAGGTGTGTGCCCATAATTCAAATATCTGGAATATGTGGTTGGGACGGCCCGGATTAGTATCCTGCTCACTACCAAACCGATTCTGATTTTCCTGCTGTTTAGAAGTGTCTTCTCGTAGTGCTCGGCAACTTCCACCACAGCGAGTTTTTGGCCTCGGGAATTCACAGAGGTGATACCAATCCGGACATTGGTTACCTCCGGACATTCGCATTTGATTGCCTCTTCTACCTAGTTCCTTTCTGTGAGGCAGTCAAGGTCTCGGAGCCAAAATTTTCTCTCCCAGAACTCCTTGATTACTAGACAGAACGTAACTTTATGTGTTGTCTCGGGCCTAGTTCGACTAGGACTCTACCACCCTTCTTTTGACGAATGGAAGACACTTCTGCTCCGCTCTCTTCGGGTTTGCTTTTGTAATGAATTTTGCTGAGGACTCTCGCAAACATCTTGACTTCCGTCGGCTTTATAAGCAGCGCAGGCAGTCTACTCCTCCTTCGTCTCGCCACCTTTTGTTTTGGTATTTCTTCCTTCGTGTCCGCCATAATTTTAGGCAAAGATTTTTCTAATGACGCGGCGTGTTGTCATTGCTTGTCGTCTTCTTTTGGGCCCTGGGGAATACCTGAGTAAAGTCTCCTTCAGATGCCCCTTCCTCCTTTCGTTTTTTCCCCCAGTTCGGCGAAAAGATCCTTATCGAATGTGGAAAATAACAGTATGTTCCAAAAAATTGCCCCATCAGCGAATGCGTTAAAACTGAGACGATTTGATTCAAAATTTTATATAATTTATGGTGGGAAAAGGGTCTGAGATTCGATATGCGATCTCCTTAATGACGGGCGCCCGCAGATTGTCTGTGGTATACTTCAAAAAGATTTGAAGCTAATGACGTGAACTTTTCTGACAAGGTTTTTTACAAGTGAAAAAAAAATTTTTTTAAAAATTGATTTTCCCACCCATTTTCCCCGTTAATAAGCAAAGAATCAAATCAAAATCTTTATTCAAAACCTTATTGTTCAATATCTATTTAACCAAATTATCGATCCATGTTTTATTAGTTACTACATATGGATATTTCTCATCGACCGGCACATAGTAAACACCAGCGATAGTATTATCTACCAAATCGCCACCCATTTTCACAAGCTTGTGAGCTGTACCAGCGGTTGGACATTTCTCATCTCTTATATTATCATAGCTTCCACATTCTTTGCCGAGATACTCATATCTTTCATCAAGAGACTCTGCAAAGTAACTCGTAACCAACTGATCCGAACAAGTACCATCTGATTCATAAAAGCAAGCTGGTTGCCTTCGTCCCCAATTCGGATAGAAAGCGGCGTCCCCGATAGGTGCTTGGAAACCAATTTGCCCACCATTAGTATGAATGGTTTCCACAAACTTGGCATCACCAATGGCTAATCGAGATTCAGGGTCATTGATTGAAAACAGGGGTAGCGCTGGATCCAGACCAAAAATAGTGTTAATGGGAACGTCTTTGTTTTTGAACCCCTTGGCAGCAATTCCAGCAATATGCGCTCCCAGGTTATGACCAATGAGAAAAGTTGCATTTAAGTTGAGGCCGTGATTTTCTTCCATGAAACCTATAAAGTCAGCCACTTGCTGTCCTGTTTCGTTAACATTGATGCGTCCCATTACGTAGTTAGTTGACTTTCCGTTGTTATTCCAATCTACCGTGAATATATTGTAGTCTTGACGATCCAAGTAAGAAGATCGGATTTGAACAGCTGAAATAGAAGTTGCCCTATCACTCCAACCATGGATGAAAAACCTGCAATTTAGAATGTAGAAAAACGTTTTGTTTGAATTATCTTATATTTCTCTCAGGACACCTATATAATATCAAATTTTTTGCGTTAACTTCAGTATTGAATCTTTTATTGCTCTCAAATTTACCGGGGAACATGCGGGCTACCTCATAAGAGGTAGTTCCAAAATAGACCAATACCTAGTTATTGGAGTCACATACTCTCGAACCCAAAACTCTAACCTATTTTGGGAAGTTAACCGTGACACAGAACTAAATGTTGCACGACGTGTTAACAGCGTTGCCCTGGCTAAAATCTGGAAATGCAGTTATCTTAACACTAAGATCAAGTTGAGACTGTTCTACATGGACTACATGGAAAGTGAACTCCATTGTCTCTCAAAAGAGTCAAGCTTTCGTCAATACCTATCTCCGTCAAATCATCGGAGTAGGCTGGTCTGACACTATCTCAAATGAAGAACGCACACGCTTGGCACCCGTATGCGATGTGATCGGAAGACGAAAGTGGTAGTTGATAGGTCATACGTCGAAGAGTCGTAAAGGAGCTGGGAGCATTTGAGGTAACCGCGAGCGATGCGCGTAGCTGTGACTACGAAAATGTATTGCTACATCCCAATTGTCGCAAACATTTCATGCAGTGACTCGGTGATTATAAACTACCGAGATACTGGGGCCCACTAGGCCAGATTGTCACCGGACATCAACCTACGGACTATAGCGCAGGCTGCAAGGATAATCGCTTTGCGTTTCCATTTATAGTCCAGCCCTAAAATCGAGTGTTTTCAGCGCTTTATGAAAATTTTGAGGGACTAATCCTGTCGCTGAAATCCAGACTGGTACAACTTCCACCTTTTGTAGTCTCTAAGTGTGCCCCATATCGTCTGTCACGGGGTCGTAGTTCCGAATTTTTTCTAGATGTTTTTCAACAGTATTGTGATCGATTATCGTTCTTCCTTGAGAAGAGGAACTAGATAGAGTCTATTGTGATTAACACTGCGACCAGTGGCAATAGTGTGATCCCACAGGAGTTTAGCCCGATCATTTTCCTAAATTCTCTGGGAAGTATCCTTATAGTAAGGATACTAGGTTGCCAATAAGTTATACTTCAATGAAAGGTTTTGATGGAGAATCTTGCAGACGGAGTTATGACGATTGGTGTACTCGGTACTGCTCAACATTCTGCACGCAGATGTTATGTGCTGGATGGTCTCCTCTTCACAGTTGCATAACCTACAACTGATGTGATGTGTGGTGATTGAGGAGCCATGAAGGATGTATCGTTTGTAGTCTTTTGTTGGGAGTGAAGCATCCGGGATTGAAATTAAGAATGCTTGGGTCTCATAGAATAGTAGTCAACCATTTGTTACAAGCTTCGATGTCTATTCCTGGCAACAATAAGTTTTTTATATGACCACTGTGAACGGGTTTCTCTTTCCACATGTCGATCTTTTCTTGGACTGAAGCAACATTCGACATGGGATCCCATTCTCTGCTTTCCAAATTCAAAGGAGACAATTTGTTGTCTGCAATGACAGTAACCTGATGTAATTAGCTAGAGGATTGTTTCTCAAGAAAAACTCACGAATAGAATGCACTTGATTGCAGTCAAATATTTTTAAATCGGGTACCCCCTTTCCCCCTGGTGACGTGGGATAGTGATCCTCAATTTTTCGGCAGCTCTATTGTGCTTATTGCTAATAGAACTAACCTTACCCGTCTGCTGGCAGATTCTAAATCCGTATTACTCCACTGTATCACACCGGAAGTATATAAAAAGACGAGAATGGCGAAAATGTTGATTGCCATGATTTAATTTTTCCCGAACAACTCAGTTTTCAGGACAAGATCCAGACGCCTTTCAAATTTCACCAGCAATTTAGATTTAGTTATTGCCGCAGCTAGTAGTGTCGCTTGCAATATGTCGATGTATTTATAGAGTCGTCCCAATTTATACCCTCAATTTGGATGACATTTTGACCGTATCCTTCATTATCGGCGTGTTTTCCCCGAACAATTGCTTCGAGAAGTGAAAGTACAGATCGAACTCCGCGAAGGATACTACGTCCGAACTCCGTGTAATAGGAGAGACGGTAGGGAAAATGATATCAGAGTTGGCTGAGCAGTTCATCAGGCAATTACAGAGTTTGAAAATAGTAAACATATCAAGGAAAATTTGGCGTTGCTGCAGTGAGGGGAGATTCAGGGTGCGGAACCATGACAAATAGTCAACCAGTCGAAGGCTCTTTTTGCAAAAAAAGGTCCGGGTGAATTTACGTTGCACAACTTCAGAGTCGAGAGTCACGGATTCGGAAGGGGATCAAACCACACAAGGATGCTTCTGACAAGGGAGTTGAAGAGTGTTAACGGGGACTAGATTGAGGTAAACTTAGAATAAAACCAGACATTTTGGAAGCTCGATTGATAATGTCGGCGAAGTAGGAATTGAAACGAAGTTTGCCTGAAATCATAAAAAAAACTTGTTTCTTTTTCGTTGGTGTAGATATTTATTCTTGCAAATACCGATATTTCGCGAACCACTTGTTCTCTTCATCAGTGCTAACAAGTCGTACATTGAATATTAATCCAGGCATTGGAAGGAGGCCAGTAGTGAAAGGGGTTATCCACTAAGAAAATAGAAAAAGGATGTTGGGAGGGTTGAAGCGAATAGTACATCCAGTGGCAGTTGCTGACAATCAGTGTCAGCTTGTTAACAGAACACCAACGAAAACCAGGAGATGATTGAGGGAGGGACGTTGAGTAAAGCGGTTGGTCAGCGGTATCAAAGGCTTTTGAAAAATCAATATAAATACCGTATACCTCCTGTCGTAAATTAAAGCATTTAACAAAGAAGTGAGTAAATACCTGAAGGGTTGAAGCCGTAGATCTATGTTTCACCAAACCATGCTGCTCTTTGACAATTAGGTGATCGAAGTGCGTGACTAGCCAGTCGTTGACGTATCTCTCGAGAATTTTGAAGCAAGAGGAAAGAAAAGACATGGTACGATAGTTCACAACAAGAGAAGAATCACCGCTCTTGAGGATAGAAATGATAAGGGCCTCTTTCCAAAGAAGGGGAAAGTAGCATTCTTCTAGACTTTTGGCAGGGAAATGTGCTTTCTATAATTAAGATGGAAGAGGTTAGGAAGCCCATCGGGACAGGTCCGACATTGGTGTCAAGAATGCCAATGAGGAACTCAACCAAGTTAGCCACAAGCAGAGGAATGGCGAGTGATTCCAAGCAGGCTACAGTTAGAATAGGCGTAAGAACAGAGAAAGTCGCAGAATTGTTGTGCGGAACTTGCAGTGGAGTCAGCAAAACTGATGGAAGAAAGGAGAGATTGGGTGGAATTACGGAAATAGCGAGTGTGGGACCAAAACAGTTTGAAGTTACCGTGGGAAAGTGCGACTGTGATGCTGAACAAGCAGCTTTTATGCGCTTTTTTAATTATGGACTTCACGGTGGAGCGCATAGCCTTGAAGTGAGCAAGGTCGATGTCATCCTTAGATGCCCAAAACTTTTTCGTAGTGCTTGTTTCAGGCGGATGTTATGATATACAAAATCAAATGATATCTTTCGTTGGTGTCAAAAGCTTTCTCAGAAAGCATATTCTTGCAGTTAAGGCAGTCAAAGCGGTGCCTTTTATGAAAACCTACACTATCGTCAGCTTCTTACATTGCTTGAATTAATCTACGATTCTCAAGATTTTCTTATCTGTGTCTTTTGTCAAGTTTGACGCAAGAGAACACTAAATACTTAAATCAAGATAAAGAAATGTAACATTACGTTATTCGTGAGGTTTTCTGCTTTTTTGTGTACACTCGACCACGATGGAAATCTAATTTGTTGTTCACTACCAGCCGCTCAAAACGACTCTAATAAGAGCTTTGTATGACTCCTAAGTCTCCACATATGCGCCCTTTTGATGTGACTACCAACAACTTCTATCTCTTCTGATAAACAAAGTAAATTAAACTTTCCGAAAACTTTCGAAAGAAAAAATCGACCAATGGCTATCCGCCAAAGAGTTCTCTCAATCCTTCCGAGTTCATTTTATTTAGACAAGCAGAAATCCTCTCTCCTCTCCCCCCTCCCTCCATCTTTAACGAAAATTGAAATCTTATAGGCTGATCCCATGATGATGTTGCGCGAAATAAACGCAAAAAAGAGGAAGGGAGATAAATAATGGAAGGATAATGGATAGTTTCCGTGGTAAAATTGAGAAAGTTTTTGGCAATTAAAATCTCTCACTGGAAATGCAGAATAAAAGGACCTAGAGGAGGTTGTTATTGGGGGTGATATCGCCGCTGTATTCAAAAAGGAGTTCGATTTTAGTGATCTGAAATAAAGCACCAATACCGGTATGATCAATTTGCCTACAGAATCCCTACTTTAACTGAATATCAAGATCCGGTAAAGGTTATTGAGTTCAACTATCAGCCTAACATCTGTCCCCCTCTAACAAGAAAGATGACGACTAGTGGAGCGACGATATGGGCGTGCGGTCGCCAAGCCAGTGGTTTTGTGTGGGCGAAAATAAGCGGTGTGTCCGCTACGCCTCACTCAGTCTCACATTGTCGGAATTTGAAGTTATATTGAATAACCTTGTTTTCGATGCAAGGGGACAAAGCCCAAAAGTGATTGCCGGTGACTTCAACGCTTGGGCCCTCGAGTGGGGATACAGGGGTAGTAACGCAAGGGACCGAAGTCTATTAGAGGCTTTTGTTCCGCTGGATTTAGTTTTGGCCAATGGTGGTGATTCAAGCACCTTTCACGAAGGGGTCTTCCTCGATCGTAGACCTGAGCTTTGTCAGCCCTGCACTGGTACGTAGTTGGTCCTGGCAAGTTATCGAGGACTACACCGGCAGACACCAAGCAATCGTTTTGGAGAGCGATAGGCCAGGAAAGGACACCTAAAGCTGAGAAGGGCATCAGGCTGGTCTGCAAAAGTATTGGATGAGGGAAGTTTCTTGGAGGTATGGCTAGGTCGCCCTACTAAGGTTGGCGGTCCCATAGAGACAGTTCTCCATGTCACGAAATTCATCGCCAAAGCGTGTGAATCATCCATTCCTAGGAGGTGTTCATTCCTTAGAAGACCCTGGTGCAATAGTGAATTGGCCAGCCTTCGATCAGCGTGCCACCGAGCCAGCCGAAAGGCTCAGAGGGCGGTAGGGAGGAATGGTCAGAGTCAAAAGGAACATGCTTAAAAGGTAGCACGCAAAAATCTCAATGTTGCAATTCTGTGAAGCAAGAGAGTATGTTTTGAGGAGCTCTGCTCAGAAGCGGATGCAAATCCGTGGGGAAGCGCCTATAGAATTAATTAATGGGATGGTTGAGAGGCCGATCATCCCCACAAATCACGGGCCCTACTCTGTTATTGGAAATCATCCAGAAGTTATTTCCCCAACGCGAGAGGGGCACTGACACATTTCATAATTCTCTGAATATGACGGTAATTACTACGGTGACCACGGACGAGTTGTTCAAGATCTGCAGCAGAATAGGTATGAACAAAGCTCCTGGCCTGGACGGCATACCGAACAGAGCCTTTAAGCTCGCCATAAAATCCAGACCATACATTTTCGCTGAATTGTTCGAAACGTGCATGTTCGAGGGGATATTCCCTTTAGCATGGTAGCGGCAAAAGCTGGTGCTTCGGCCTAAGGCTCGTAAACCTCCAGGTGAACGATCCTCTTATAGATCCATATGCCTTTTGGACGCTATGGGGAAAATATTGGAGCGGGTCATTTACAACAGATTACTGCCGATCGTCGAGAGCCAGGGAGGCCTTTCAGATCGGCAGCACGAATTCCGTAAAGCAAGATTAACCATTGAATTTTAATGTAAATTAAGGCGGCATTCAATAGAAAATGATTTGCTGATTTAAAAAAGGCTTTGGTACATAGTTTTGCAAATTACTGGAACGAAGCCTCCTTCTTCTTACTAACAGTCCTCACGGGCTCCAAGTGAAATTTATTCAAGTACGGGTTTGTATTTAGTCAAAATTACCTGGTAGGATTTTTTGCATCAAAATTTGAATTAATCACAGATTCATCATCGTTTACAAAGATCTCCTGCCCAGTTTCACGGCTCTCTTTCGTATATAACCAAAATCGCGTTTTCACAAATTGAGGTCCCTTAACATCCGTGTCTGTGTTAATGTTCGACCTCATGTTTTGCTCTAGTGAAAACTGCACCGCTAGAAAGTTAAAGATACTTAACTCGATTGAATCCATAAACCAGGGCGAAAAAATGTTTACCTCCTGTGAGCGCAACAAGAATCACTACAAAAAAGTTATCCATGTTCGAAGTTGTTGGTTTCAAACACTAAACTGTTGTCAGAAATCTGTGAGTTTCTATTGCAATGATAGTTTTTTCGTTTACTGATAAATAGGTACGCAACATTTCAAATGATTGGCCCCTGAATTTGATTGAATGAGCACCACTTCTCCGAGCATATAGTCTCTTATGTATATATTTATCTGAAAATATGTTTACACAGACTGATGTGCTATCGAATCAATTTGCTTTCAATTCATTTTTGCGGGAGTTATCTTTCTGAAAAGTTTCAATGTTTCTCATTCAGCAACAATCGTAGATAATAAAAAAAGTAGCCATACATATATACATATATCCGAAATAAATAAAAAAAAACAATATTACTTTTCAAAGTTATCGCAATTTATTTAAACACGTCCTGTAGCGTATGGGGCCTTAGAATTAACTGGCAAGTAATAGACGCCTTCTACACCGCGGCCATAGTTGGAAGGTTGTCCACCCATACGAGCCTCAGCTCCCTTCAAGCTACACTTCTCATCCTTAACATCAGTGAAATCTGGGCACTTCACGGATACAAAGTCATCTTTGTTGTCCAAAGATTCGGCGAAGTAGATGTAGGAACGTGAATGTGAGCAAGCAGAGACGATATCAATACCGCAGCCAGGTTGGTCCTTACCCCAGTGAGGATAGAAGGAAGCATCACCCAATGGGTCGAGGAAACCAAGAATTCCACCATCAGTGTGAATGGACTCAACATATCGGCCGTCACCTTTAGCAAGACGCTTACTTGGGTCGTTAATGGAGAAGAGTGGAAGAGCAGCATCCAAACCGAAGATAGTGTTGATCTTTCCACGAGTGGTGTACTTGCCAGCCAAACCGACTACGTGACCTCCCAAACTGTGACCAATCAAGTAGGTATTATCCGTGTTCAAACCAGCCTTTTCGGCAAGGAAATCGATGAGGGCGGCCACCTTTTTACCAGCAGTAACGGTATTACCAGCAGCTTTAATGTAGTTAATACTTCCGGCACCTGCACCCCAATCGACAATGATGATGTTGTAATCGCCACGATCGAGGTATTTGTCACGAACCATTGGGTTCATTGGAGCATTTTGGTCACCACGCCATCCGTGAGACAAAATCCTGTAGAAAACATAGAAAATATTTTAGCGATATTCCATGGGAAACAAAATAGGAAAATCGACAGGAAAACAAGATTTTTTCGTTTTCATACTCACCTAGTTGGATGATCCTTATTGAAATGCGAACGTTTAACAGATTCTTCATCTCCGGTAACTAATTCCTGAGAGGTTTTTGGATTGCTCTTTGTATACAAGTAGAATTTAACAGCGAAATCTGCCCTTTGTGCAAGTTCAAGTTCGAATTCTACATCCTTCATATTCACCAAGTGCATATTATAGTTCTCGTCGGGGATGACTGTCCACTCGGTTGGGTCATATTCGGCAGGTGCTGCCAAAACGGCAGCAACCAAACCAAGGGCGAGTACTGCTAGTGAAGCCTTCATAATACGCACAGTTCGCGAAAAGAGCTACGTGTGTACAACGCGCTCCTCTCGATCCTCTTTTATAGATGAGAAAAAAGAATTGCGCATTTTGATGATAGAAATCTTCTTAGATATTCCTATCAGATTTATTAATGAAATAAGATTTGTTCCATGTATTGCTTTTCATAATCTCATTACGTTCATTCAAAATATTTATTTTTGGAAAATAGAATCAGGCGACTGTCTTAATTAACAATAGACAATGGGCCAATATCAGTTTTCGTGAAAACAACATATCATCTTTGTCCGCATTTAGTTGCCAAATAAGGTCTATCAAATACCTATAATAGTGCGATAGTATGACGACTGTAAAGGTATTCATTCAGTTGCAAAAGCGATAACAAAATCATCTCTAGGATCGATGTTATCCTTATATAGCTATAGACCATAGGGAGTCACCCAAATTTAGATCACCACTCTGCCCATTTCGCTATCAACCAAATTTCCTCTCCTGGCAATATTTCATGCAGAGTTTATAGTCTTTTGCCTTCGTTTTACGCTGTATAGCCCCATTTTTAAGGTTTTTTGTAAACACAAAACCTTATTAAAATCGGTTTACTGTCTGTCTGTCTGTCCGTCTGTCTGTCCGTCTGTCTATCTGTCCGTCACACGCATTTTTCTCGGAGTCGGTTTCAGCGATTTGCACCAAATTTGGTAGAAAGGTGGGAACTGTGAACGCTCACGCATATAGCGAGTTACATCCTTTTACGACGAATTTAAGGGGGGTCCCCATACATGCAAAAGAGGGGTGTAAATTTTTTTTTCATCAAATATAGTCAGGCCTTGGTGAGTACTTTTCGAAGCCGGTTTTAGTTTTGACTTTTGTTGACAAGGTGGGGAGTGCGGGGCGTTGAAAGTGGTCATTTGATGGCACAAATGCACACTCAAATCTCTTAATAAAAGAAATAGACAAAACCTTTCATACCGGAAGCGTCTAGCTTCCGGTTTCCCGACTTGTTCTACTTTGTTGCAAAACTTAGTCATAGCGACGGGGGAGGAGTTGGAATTTGTGTAACTAACAAAATTTCTTTCATAAAAAGACAACGAGTAATATCATTATTTTCGCACACTATGATCAGGATCATTATAAAATAAAAACCCTCTGCTAGTACTAGACGGCACTGGGGTCTATGTTGACGATATGCAACTTAATTGCAAATTTGCAGACATAAAGCATCTGACTTCTTTCTTCAGTCCACGTCCTCTGATGATTGAAGACGAGCAGGTAATATTCCTGCATATCAAATTTCAGCGGAAGAGATATAATCGATATAGAGCAAATTTTGATCGTCCAAATATGAGGTTGCAACGTGCCAAAAATGTATGTAGGGGAGATTTTGGGGAATTCCGAAAATCTGATAATATGCCATTACTAACTTTATTTGCGAAGATATTGGTATGGGATACATTTTGAGGCCTACATTTTGTATAGATGCACTACTATGAACTTTTTTCTAAAAACGAGACCAGTTTCACTTTCTGGGATTCAGATTTTGAGCCCTTACTCCCCTATGTTTCATCCGAAATAAGATCCGCCTCGAAAAGTACTTTGCGAGCTCTTTCAATTGATGCCCCCACACAAATTTTACACTCCCTTCAAACCCAGCGGAAAATAATGCCACTCGTTGGATCTAAAGAAACTGGCAGACTACAAAGAATGATGAGCTGAAAGGAGCTGGCTGGCCAAAGAAGGCAATTCCGACAACCACCATATCTGCTTAAGAAGTACTCCAGGGTCAGGAAATAAACTCCCCCTTCAATGCCAAAGACGGCAAAACAGATGACTCAGGAGGTAGATCAGGCCAAGACTCATCGAGCATGGAAGCCTAATCCTGAAGTGCTGCTCTTCATGCGACTTGGAGTTAAAATAGTTGAGCTGCCCGAGTTTATAAAGAACAATCAAAACAAGAACCAAGCCATTAAGAACATGGTGAGAGCCATAGGGGTGTTTTGTAATAAGTAGCAAGTGGAAGAAAGAAGACCTAAGCACAAGTCGAAATCTTCTGTCCCAACAGACAACACCAAAGTGACACAAAAGTACAGGGACTTTCGGCCAAATAAAATAGTGCGAGACAAAAAAGGGGAACCTTTAGGAAATTACCAGGCGCCTAAAAGGGAAAAGACATTCTCACCAGCCCAACAAGCGGAACTAAAAGTTCAGAAAGGGGAAACCATGTGCCAAATATAATACTGAACATTTTTGCAATCGTTGGGACTTGGTTCCTGGTCAATTTCCCCAAAAACATATTAATATACTATTATTAACTTAATTTCAGTAGATATCGAAATGGAGAGTATTTTGGGTGAGGCCTGGATAAGGCCAGATTCATGATTTTTTCAGAAGTTTCGGTTTCTAAGAATGAGTCCTTTAAAAAATCATAATGTTCGACCCTTGGCACTCCCCACCTTTCTAACAACTGTAGAAACTAAGACTGGCTTGGAAAAGTATTAATCGAGACCTTTCATTCGATGCCCAACATAATGATATTCGGTGAAAAAAATTTGACACCATTTTTGCATGTATGAGAATTGTTTTCAAAACAAAACCTTAAAAAGGTCAAAACTGACCCCGAGCTAAGAGATTTAGGCCGAAATATCAGAAAAATCCGAAGGACTCAGAAAGGGGAGCTGAAAAAATCCAGCACGGGAAGAACTGACGGCTTTCGAGCATAACTGATTGACACTTATTGCTAGTAGTAAGTGAAATCTAGCATTAGTCGAAATTTGAGGGTCCCCAGAGTTAATTTTCTTTATTTGGCCCTCGTGATAATTGGCAGTCCCGATATTTCGTACCAAACTGTCAGTCCCTTGGCGATGCCAGTTATCAGGATTCCTCTGTAGTACTAATAATAACAAATAGCTTGTCATAAAGTATAAAAGCAGGAAGGAGATTGCAGATTACTAACTGAAGAAGGGATCAGTACCTAAGATTTAGGTTAAGAGTGCCGTCAAAATGCAGTAGTTTTAAATGGAAGTGAGGTAGGTGAAAAGTTTAAAATCCATTGCGAATAACCCGCTGGAGTCACCTGACTTAATGATTGGAAAGGGATATCATTATGAACAACACACTGTCCAAATTGCAAATCAAGGAGAGGTTCTAAATCTGGGTACCAGGGTAGTCGCGCGGCTATATCGCCACAATTTGTTATGATCACTTCAACTGTTCGCATAGGCAACGCTTTGAGTAGTTTGGGAAAATAAGTTCGTTTTTCATCCACTCCTACTATAAAATGCGGAGGCGCGTACTAAACCATATCACCTTGACTTCATGAATGGTTTATTGACCGTTTAACGCAATATGGGCACTTGATTGTCTAGAAAGCGGCAGACCATTACCAACATCCAGGGTTAAAGTCAACATGGTTAGAAACCACGGTATTATCAGAACCTCGCCATACTGTGGGTAACCGGTCCAGTACTCGCCAAAGCACTCTTCCAAACCGTTAGTCTGAATTTTTCACTGAGACCAGGATGAAATTCAACGAGCCTACATTTTCTGAAATGAGTCACTTATATAAATCAAGGATATGTTGCTGTTGCACGTATAGTCAATTAAGTAGTTACAAATTTAAGACTACAATTCAACCAGTGGTCTTAGAATTTATTTCTTTTGTTAACAGTCGCATGTATATTGTTCTGCAGTTCCGGTTGTCACGTTGAGAGATAGAGGTATCACGTTGCTGAGTATCGCTCCAATGATCCATCGCTCAGAACATCATTGGTCCATACCAAAGAGGCTTCACTCCAGGCAAATCAGCAACAGATCAGATTTTCTCTCTGTGGCAAGCGAAAACTGTTGGAATATGGACAACAGTTGCACCATCTGTTCATCGACTTTAAAGCCGCCTATCATAGCATAGCCAGGATAAAACTGTACACCGCCATGAGAGAATTCGGTATCCCGACGAAATTAATAAGACTGATTAGGCTGACCCTGACCAATGTGCGAGGCCAGATAAAAGCAGCAGGATCACTCTCAAGACCATTCGACATCAACAACGGTCTACGACAAGGAGATGCGTTATTATGCGTCCTCTTGAACCTGGCCCTCGAGAAAGTGATCCGTGATGCTGATGTAAATGCGATCCTCTTCAAGTCCACCCAAATACTGGCCTATGCGGACGATATCGACATCATGGGAAGAACCACCCGAGACGTACAAACTGCCTTCATCCAGATCGAGCAGACGGCGATTGGCGCGAGATCTTGGGCTGCACATCAATGAAGGCAAGACAAAATATATGGTGGCAACGTCAGCACCGAAGACGAATCAACCAACAACATCAAACCGCACTGGTCAAACACGAAGAAGAATAAGGATAGGAGAATACAACTTTGAGACCGTTGATAATTTCTCCTATCTAGGGTCGAAAATCACAACCGATAACAACTACGATGATGAAATCCGCGCACGGTTGTTGTCAGCCAACAGAGCCTATTTCAGCTTACAAAGACTGTTCCGCTCGAAACGTCTCACCATAGGGTCAAAGCTCTTACTGTACAAGACTATGATCTTGCCAGTCCTCATGTATTCCTCGGAAACGGGTTCTTAGCAAGAAAAATTGCGAACTCTTGGCCGCGTTCGAGAGAAGAATCTTCCGAAGAATTTTTGGCCCCCAACATGAGGATGGACGATTCCGTAGCCTACACAATGACGAAATCTATGAGCGATACCATGACCATCCGGTTGTGGATAAAATCCGGCTCAACAGGTTGCGGTGGGCGGGTTACTTAATCCATATGGATGAGGATGATCCCACCCGGAAAGTCTATAAGGGCAATATCTATGGTAGAAAAAGAAGGCGAGGCAGACCCTGCCTAAGATGGAGCGATGGCGTAGGTCAGGACGCCAGACAGCTTTTAGGGATATCAAATTGGTGGACCTCGGTGCAAAACCGGGATGTCTGGAGTTGCTTATTAAGACAGGCCTAGACCGGATACCGGTTGTTGCGCCGTTGATGAAGAGTTCTGGTTCTCAAACTTCATAACTAGAACATTTACTTTCATGTGTTAATTTTAGTGACCGAAGAGGGCCCCATGGAAAATTTCGAATTCCGATTTCTTAACTCCTTCCTAAAGAAGCCACAGTATAAAACAATGCGAACACAAGATCGCTAACTTGCTTGGCAATCCTCTATAAATTCCCAATGTCCGTTAAAGCATCAGTGCGCTCATTGAACACTACGCGATCTGAAGAGCAGAAGGGGCACGAAGTTGAATTGAGAAGTTAGAAAAACCAACTCATTAGGGACAGGATAAGCAACTATAATAGAAGCCAAAGAAATATCGTTTACACCAATGTGTCTTACAAGACCCTTATGTCGACAATCTTGGAACTGTGGGATTCCAACTCATCAGTGGCTGGAGCGAATTCACTTCTCTTGAGACAATGGCGGCAGAGTCACGGTAGGCGATGCGCTAAAAGTCATTACGCTAACAGACGATTGCAAGAAGTTGTTTATTATAGAACAAGTCGAGAAACCAGATGTTGGACGCTTGAGGTATTTATGTATTTCTCATGTAATATTTGAGTTGACATTTGCCTTACCTAGCTCGTAGTGTATATGCATATCAGGTCAACACTTTAGTCTGATAAAGACATTCAAAGATTTGTTTTTCAGGCCAACATGAATCCGTAAAAGAAATTATCTCTTTTGAACCCCTGCACGCCCCCTTTTTCTTTTCCAAATTCTGATGCTAGCTTTAAAAGTACTAATCGAGACCTTTTATTTGATACCCCACATAAATACATTCGGTGCAAAAAAAATGTGCACCCCCTTTGCGCCCGGGTGCATAGTTCCAATTTTCGCCAAATTTCGTATCAATAGGAGTAACTGTTTCTGAGAAAAGTTAATGCGACAAACAGATTGACAGATATACACAGCATTCACTTTAAAGGTGGAAGCCGAAGACAAAGCAAAGTAATCAAATGAACTACCTCTGGCAGCTGATTGATTTTCGTTTACCAAAATGATGCCTTTAGGCAAGGAACTTCGTTGCTAATAGAGAAGGATTATGTGCGCCATTCAGAACGGGATAGATTTGGCTTGTACTAATAAAAAGTATAACGCTTTGGTTCGTATCCCCTACGAACACCCTGGACTGTTGCCTGGTAAGTTCGAATAGTACAGTTCGCTCAGCCGTTCCTCTTCATTCCACACAAGGGTTCTGACCAACTCCGTTGCCTATTAAAGCATTCCTAATTGGACTTAAATGCTCTAATAGCCGCTTTGCTGTCGACAGAATAGTAATCTTCTGCTCCAAGGTACTTCCTTTGGGGGTTGAAGGCATATATTTTACTACAATCCATCCGTTCTGAGGGACCGATCAGTGCTGGTTGTTGACGGTTTAAACCATAGGTCACTGCTACTGTTTTCCAGTTGTCCTTGTTACTTCACCCTCCTGCACCACGTACTAGTAATTCTCAATCCAGCTTGGATTCTACCATACAGGGGGTGCTCATATTTGCCCTACAAATTAATACAATGTCATCCTGAACCTATATTGCTGTGTTTTTTAGCTCACTAAGGAATTTGTCAATTATTATACTTTACATTAACTACGGTAGTAGTGCACCCTGTAGCCAAGCTTGAGTAGAGTTCACGACAATAGAGTTTGTACCTGTCGGCTCTTCTATTTGCCCATCCAAGAGGCCAGGCTGTTCCCCACTCGTTTCGTATCTCTGCATGCGCAGAAACGGACACAGAACTATTCCTTTAGTTTCTACAGTGTCACATAATACATCCGTTAGTTGATGCAGGACAGTTTGGGTTGACCGACCTGCCCGATAAACATGCGGATGTGGCTATAGATAGTAAGTTGAAAGTTTTGAGTACAAACGATGTCAAGCAAACTGATCTGAAGATTTATAGTGGAAAGAATCCTTTTTGTCAGTTTGCAGAATAAATACCACTTTTGCCCACTTCAAGCCATTCTAAGGCTATGCTGTTCCTCACCATCCTTAGACGAGATTCTCAAACAATTCCCGGGGCTGGGAAAATGTCATATATTCCGCATAATTTCAGTGGTTTACAGGTCCCCACTGTCCATCTTTCATTAGTTCCTGAGCTAGTTCTAGTTTTTCTTCTTTGCAGGGCGTCAGGCAGAATGTTGTTGTCTTCAAGTCTTCCACTACTGTTTCCACTTCCAATTCACTGCTGATATCACCATTCACTTCTAGATGAACAATGCTATTGCCCAGGTACCTTTTTTTTGTGCGTACATGGAGGTGGAAAATCTTAGAAAGACACGTCCGCCGCAGCTCCGCCGGCTGAACGAAGGAACTACAGCGGGCGCGTGTGGGATTCACACCCACTAAAAACCACCCCCGGTCTCTCCAGCCCCAGTCCCGCGGGACCACCATTGAGGTATTAGTTCGCGGGGTAGGTTTGCTCTTAGGCACTCATCCTTCCCCTATTTGCAGATTTCCTCCTTCTTTGTTCCTTCAGCAACTCCTCCTGCATTTGGATGATTGCGGAGCCAACCGCAAGCCACTTCTCCTCGGACTCCAGCATCTCAGCAACCAAGCTCTCCGGGGTCCCGCTCCTGCCCAGCACCTGGTTTAAGCTCCTTCTCTCCATCGCAAATCGTGGGCAGTGAAACATCACATGCTCTGGATCCTGCGGTATGCCATCGCATCTGGGACAGTTCGGAGAATCATCCAACCCAAAGCGGTGCAGATACTGCCTGTAGCAACCACCGTGCCCCGTGAGGAACTGGGTAATATGGTAGTTGGTCTCCCCATGTTTTCGTTCAAGCCACACCCTAATGTTGGGAATAAGCCTGTGCGTCCACCGATCTTTCGCAGACTCGTCCCATCTGCGTTTCCAGAGATCAAGCGACTCTGACCTTGCCGCATTTCTACGCTGTGCATGCCCCTCCATATGTCTTGCATTGTACAGGACACTCATTTCTTTGGCCAGAATGTCAACCGGGATCATGCCTGCCACCACCAATACTGCCTCATCTGATGTGGTTCTAAAAACACTGCAAACCCTCAAAGCCATCCGCTCGTAAACCGAGTTCACCTGCTTTCGTCTCTAAGAGTTTGCAAGCGCCTCTGCCCACACAGGCGACGAGTAGAGCAGGATGGAGCGCACCACTCCGGCTAGCACCAACCTCCGACAATGTTTCGGCCCACCAATATTTGGCAGCATTTTTGCAAGTGCCGTGGTGGCACTGGCTGCCTTTTGGCATGCATACTCTAGGTGTTCCCTAAAACTCAATTTGGTGTCAATTATTACCCCCAGGTGTTTGATAGCCGGCTTTGATACGACCGTATGTCCACCGACCTCCACTTTTACAGTGTTATTTTTGCGGCGTTTCGTTATTAAATCCGCTTCCGTTTTCGCGTCCGCCAAGGTCAGCCCGGCCTTTTCTAGCCAGGACTTTACCGCTCTCACTGTTTCTGTTGCGTAAACCTCCACATCTTCTGGGTGTTTTGCTGCAACAACCACAGCTAGGTCATCAGAAAAGCCGACAATCGTAGTCCCCTCTGGGACGGGAAGAGCAAGCACCCCATTATACATGATATTCCACAACAAGGGACCAAGTACCGATCCCATTGCCCAGGTATCTATATATATTTATATATATTCGTTATTATTCTTTCTACTTCCGAGTTGGCTTCAGTGTCAAGTCTTATTATTCTGTGCTCTGAAATTGAGGGCTCATCAGACATCCTCCAATTCTCGACCAGCACGTTTATACTAACATTTCCTAGAGTTATGTTTTGGTATGGTGTTGGTCAGAAAGTTGTCGTGTTTCCTATGTTATATATTTCTAGCTTATTCATCATCATCAACGGCGCAATACGCAGTATCCGGTCTAGGCGTGCCTTAATAAGGAATTCCAGACATCCCGGTTTTGCGCCGAGGTCACCCAATTCGATATCCCTAAAAGCTGTCTGGCGTCCTGACCTATGCCATCGCTCCATCTAAGGCAGGGTCTACCTCGCCTTCTTTGTCTACCATAAATATTCCCCTTGTAGACTTTCCGGACTGGATCATCCTCATCCATACGAAGATTCTTCTCTTGAAATTTTTCTTGCTAAGAACCCAAGTCTCCAAAGAATATATGAGGTCTAGTAAGAGCTTTGAACCTATGGTGAGACGTTTCAAGCGGAACAGGTTTTGTAAGCTGAAATAGGCTCTGTTGACTGCCAATATCCGTATGCGGATTTCATCGTGATAGCGGCTAGCGGTAAGTGATAGAAAAAAATAGATAGAAGAAGTTTTCAACCGTCTCAAAGTTGTAGCCTCCTATCTTTATTATTCTCGTTTGACCAGTCCGATTTGATGTTTTCAGTTGGTTGGTCTTTAGTGCTGACGGTGCCATTATATATTTATATATTTTAGCACATTATGCTAATCAGCAGTAGACTGACAGAAACAGCTAACAGACTGAGAATTTTCGTGAACATTCAGGTTCCGGAAACGCTGGCTAGAAGGCCTAATAACAAACGGACTGCCAACTCTTCCACAGACTTGGAATTATCAAGTCCCAAGTTGAGCTCTCAAACCTATTGCAAAGGATGCATTGATCCACGGCAATTTTTCCAAATATTTGGTATTAAAGTAAACTACTATCGAACTTATCTTCCATTGCAAACCATTATATCGTAGATTATATGCCGACACATCACACTGTCGCGTCACTAACTCCCTTTCGATAACATTGGAAAGGACATGTACAAGGCTCCCAATATATTGTTTGAGGACAGCTGTCCTTATCGATAATCCCGACGATTGAGAAAACTGCAAATTCATTTCTTTATAAAAATTAAAATGCATTCCCGTAGTTAATGATTTATTTAGACTCTTCCGGTAGCATATGGGTAATTTGAGTTAACAGGCAGGTAGTACATACCCTCAACTCCACGTCCGTAGTTTGATGGTTGGCCACCCATGCGGGCAGTAGCTCCTCGAGTACTGCAATCCCTTCCAGTAATTTCACTGTATTCAGGACATTTAACTGCCAGGAACTCATCAGGTGAACTCAAGGATTCAGCAAAGTAAGTACATGAACGGGCATGAGAGCAAGCAGTCGTCAAGTCCAATCCGCATCCAGGTTGATCATTACCATAGTTAGGATAGAAGGAAGCATTACCGATTGGCTCTTCAAAACCAAGTATTCCACCATCGGTATGAATAGATTCAACGTACAAGGCATCACCCTTGGCCAAACGTTTCGATGGTTCACTGATGAAGAACAATGGGAGAGCGGCATCCAAACCAAAGATTGTATTGATCTTTCCCTTAGAAACATTTTTTCCACCAATGCCAACAACATGAGCTCCTAAAGAGTGACCGATCAAGTAGGTGTCATCTGTGTTCAGCTTTCCGCTCTCAACAACGAAGTCAATGAAAGCTGCGAGTTTCTTTCCAGCGGTCATTGTATTCCCGGCCGCCTTGATATAATCCAAAGTGTCGGCCCCGGCACTCCATCCAACGACGAAAACGTTAAAATCACCACGAGCAAAGTATTTATCACGAATTTCGGTGTTCATTTCGGATGTGTAACTTTGACGCCATCCATGCACGATGAATCTGCAAATAGAAAGAAGTTTTTTTAAAAGAGGACCTCAATTTTCTACCCACTTCAATTAGGGTGGATTTAAATACACTGAGGTTATCAGCGCATCCATAGAACACTGGTCATGAACAATAGTAAGGAAAGAAAACTCCATCAATATTTTGAAACAATTCGTAGCGAAATATGCTTCAAAAATGTAAATAAACAAGTCAAATAGTCCAGCCTTAATCTACTTGCTTGAGGCCAATCCCCGAATCACACACATGTCCCCTTACCTGGTTGGATTTTTTGCATCAAAGTGGGAATCTCTCAAAGCATCAGCGTCTCCAGTGGCAATTTGTTGAGCAGTGGTTGGATTTTTCTTGGTGTAAAGATAAAAGTTGACGGCGAAATCGCTCCTTTCAGCCAGTGCCTTTTTAAAGGTAACATCGCTCAGGCTGACCAGATGCATGTTATAGTCGCTATCTGGAATGAGGGTCCATTCGTCTGGATTGTAATCTATAGGGGATGCCAAAATGGCAGAAACCCCAACAACAACCAAAGCAAACACAACTTTCATTTTAGCTTCTTCAAACTAAAGTATCACAAGTGGTTTTCGCAGGCTTTTATACATTCTATAGAATTGATTTGAAAAAGATACCATCACTTTCACATTGTGGTTGTTGCTTTAAAGATGATAACACGGTGTATTTTCGAAATCAACGTAACTTGATCTCTTTCACAGGGACTGTGCAGCCAACTAGAAACTCGAAACCAACAATAAATTCATATCAATACGAAAGAAATTGATTAACAACTCTGGTAAAAATAAATCTGATCTGAGTTCCGAATCACTGACTTTTTTGTCACCCTTTTTTGAATGCAGCATTTGATCTGATAAGTAACTGATAGGAATAGCACAATAGAAAACTTATTGTAAAACTTGATAACAAGAACCATTATCCTCGACTGAGGCAAAAATGCAAAAGATTTCGTTATATTCAACATTATCTTTTTTCAGGACGTAAAAAAATAACCTGATTGAAAATTATGGTGTTCACACGTTCTCAACATAAAACTATACCATTCACTGCTTGCGTGGGATGCGTACTGTCAAGATCACCACCTAAGTTCGTGCTACAATCGTTCCAAAATAAATTTCGTGTGAAAGACAGACGGATAGACAGTAAACTGATTTCAAGTTAATTTAGGTTAGAGGCTAAGTTTCAAGTGCTTATGCCCCATATATTAGGCCTCCTGAAAACGATATTCAGACAGCTTCTTGTCTGCAAATCTAGCAACTTTCCTAAAGGATCTTTCCCGGAGGCCCAAAAAGCCCGGTAATTAAATGTGTCTTTTCCACAGATTGGCCGCATGGAGCTGGTACAACCATTAATATTTTTCGAAGTACAAATTCAGGAATAGTACTCCGTTGAAAACTTTACTGGAATTTTTATCTCGACCTACTTGGAGGATGTCGGTTCGATCAGATATAATAGTCGATGCTTTAACGTCAAAGGTCATTCCATTATTGTTGATCCAGATCGCTGGTGGGTACCATAAACATGAATAATGGCGAACAATAAGCTCTAAACAGTATTGAACGTGAAAATGAAAGTAAAGTTTGTTAACTGTGGTTACTAAAACTCCTATGTGGGGTGTAGCGCGTCAACCCCTACGTGCCATTGTTGTTGGTTCTAGGCACTGTGGTTCAAGTCACCCCTCCCCTCAAAGGCGTTCTTTAACGGGTCGCTCACGATGCGGGGAATGACGTCCACTAGGTGACCAAGTAAGTAGTTCTAACCCCTTAGCTAATAGGATGCACGCGTCCTAAGTAGTTGCCTTGAAAATTTTCTATTCCGAACGAGAGCTGAACTTTCCCTGAGCTCCGGTATAAAATACATTTAGGCCAAGCTTCGGGGAACTTAAGGGAACCGTTCCTGACTATTGCGGCCGCGCCCTTCCCCACCATGGTAAAATTTCCATGGATTGAACAAATCAATGAAGTAGCAACATGGAAATGCGGAAGCGCAGTTGACTGCCGTAACTAGAGCCGCAGAGGAGAGGCTTCACAAGAAATGAGCTACAGTGATGAACCGTATGCCGTCGGTAACTTTCCTCGAGAAGAACATAAGCAAAGTTATGAAAAACGGGCTAATGAAACTGGAAGAACTACTTAACGCCATTTCTCTCGACGGGCATAGATAACAGCGGAAGACGCCCTAAAAGCAAAAACTGCAGCACTTCCCATTGAGAACACCGTAAGCGCCAAACGAATCGCAGACAACCCACTGAAAGCCAACTGGAGTAAAATCGATAAAAGGAAAACGCCTCTGAAAGAAACTTTATCAACGTAGTCCCCAGGGCTCACAACAAAGCCAACTGATGTAAAATCGGTGAGAAGAAGAGGCGTCCGAAAGAGACTTTATCCACGTAGTCCCAGGGCCCAAAAAAGAAAACAAAGAATGACATAAGGAAACAACACACTAGGCCGTCGGAAACCCGGCTGTTCAAAGACAAGTAGGTTACGAATAGTATATCACTAACAAAAAAGAGATGGAAATGAAAAGGAACTAGCCAGTCGAATCTGTTGATTAAACCGACGGAAAGCCAGATACTTCCGAAAGTTCTCAGCTCGGAGGCAAAAGCGCAGAAAACTCTTCCATATGAAAAACAAAGGGCGGTGAAGTCCTCGTTGAATTCGACACGAAGGAGTCAAGCCTATGCGCTTTCTAGAAATCTAAGATCTTGACCGCTTGACAGAAAATGTCGAATTAGGTGAAGTTATAGAGCGCAAATGTCCAGAGGTAACCAATATCCGGATAGGTATCACTTCTGTGAATGCTGGCTATCAAGAATTTGCTGTTCGTCGTCGAGCAACAAATGAGAAAACCCTTTAATAGCGGGAAAATGAAAATTAGATGAGTAGCATGCAAGGTATGAATAGGTATAGTCTTCACCAAGCGCTACAGATTTCAGGACTATGAACACACATCTGTAACTTGCCAGGGACACCAAAAGAAGACAACATGCCGTATATGTGGTCAGAATTGCAACGAAAGACGGAATTGCCTTCTCTACGAAGATCGTGGCGCGTCCGACGGAAAGGAACAGGAAAGGGTTCAGACGTGGCTAGTGTGACGCATCCGACAAAATTAACACACACCGGAGAACAATCGCTCAGGTTTTGCTAGCGCAATTCGGTGGTTGTTATGGAGGTAAAATTTAATCTAGTGCTAATAAGCGAGCAATTTCGGAACAAGGACCCGGCTTCATGCAATCTCGACTAATCAGGTACCACTACCATGTGGATTCGGGACGGCATTTGATTTGGGGTTCTTACTCAAGACCGGCAGAATGGCTATGTCTGGATTTGGTGTTTAGGGATAACGTTTTTTAGTCGAATGAGACGATTTCGGACTTTCGTCTCAATCTAAAAGCTTTTGGAGGATGCCGTTTTGGGCACGTAGAGGCAGATCCTATTGTGCGATGATTTTAATGCAAAGTCCCGTCAATGAGGCATATCTTACCTAGAATCCAGAGGGAAACGGATCCCAGAAATGGCGGGAAAACCGGGCTCAAATTTTTAAACACTGAATCCTCGCCAACGTTCTAGCGCCCATGTTGTAAAGGGAGCTTCGTCGTTCGGCAGCGTCGATGAAAGGGTGGCGAGACCACCTGGACATCGAGTTCGTTATCTATCGACGCGCACCAAACCAGTGCTTCTCTAGCACGTGGAACATCGCGGGAAATTCGTCAAACTCTGAAGTTGAACACTGGATGGCACTTCTGAGAGTGATAACGCTCCACCTGGCACTTTCGTAAGTTCAGTGATGAACATGATAACGACATTCTGTGAAGCGCCCATGCCTCGGAGTAACCCAAGCCGTGACAAGCTTTCTATGGACTGGTAGACGGCGAATATTGCTGACCTATGAAGGGAGTGTTATAAGCTATAGCGTTTGACACAACGTTTTCACCCCCGCAAGAAGGTATGTGCCGCAAAGGCAGAGTACAGATCAGGTAATAGGAGACTCCGCAGCGCGATAAATAAAAGCAAAGCTCGCAGCTGGCAGAACCTAGTCTACCTAAGTAAATGGGGATCGCGAGGAATTAGTTACAAATTTATCCCCCGGAAAATTGGAGCTCGACGGAAACACTGCATATGGTAGTGACTGATCGGATAGACCACATTGTACAGGTATTATTCCCCAGACTTGAGAAAGTTTCTAAACTGGAATTCCGAAAACAAGCAGACTTGCCACATGGGCACTCAGCGCTTGCCTGGTGGAGAGCACTTTACCTTGTCGCTGGAAGGTAGCGAGGCTCGCGCTGATCAGCAAAGGAAAAGGATACCCTGAACTACCATACACTCACTGAAACGATCCGTGTCGCCGGGAATTTATCCCCAAGACAGGTCGGAATTAGAGCAGGTAGATCCGCGTTGAATGCTGTTATGGAGGTCGCGGATGCTGTTCATCGAGATGAAGCACACAGTGGTCGACATCGACGGATAGTGCTTCTCATAGCACTTGATGTCAGAAATGCCTTCGATTCCATAAGATGGACTGATATGGAGGGCAAATTAGAAAATTCCATACACGTGCCAAGCTATCTATAACGGATATTAAGGGATTATGAGAGAGAACCCTCCCTGCTCTATGAGACGTTAGATAGTCAGAGCAGTATGGAAATTACGTCGGGAGTAGCACAGGAATCCATCCTAGGACCAGACTCTGAAACGCTTCTTACGATAGTTTGCCAAAACTCGACATATTAGAAGAGTCGCGCTTGGTCGAAACCATCGCTCGAATACTTTAGTTTAATGCTCGACCCAAAGATGAGCTTTTCCGAGCAAATGAAAGCAGCAGCGAAAAAGGCGCAGCGGAATCCTGGACCTTGAGTCGACTAATGGCGAATATCGGGGGCCCTATATATACCATGAGAGGTTTTTTTATGGGAGCAATACAAATCGTTCTGCCCTAAAGCGCGGAGGTATGGGCTAACGGCCTTTGCAAGGAAGTATATCGTAAGGGCCTCACTCAACTGCAGAGACGGAGTGTCTGCCTATAGCACTGTCTCAAAGCCGGCTGTGATGGTGAACATGGGAGTGATTGCCGTTGCTCTCATTGCTAAGGAAAGTATAGTTTCCTACGCTTCCTTCTCGTACAGTAAGAACGCAACGTTCGTCAAGAAGCAAATAAACTGCGGGAGTCATTGGCAATTTAGAAACGTGGATGAATCGAAAGCGTGGTGCGATTGATAATTTCCTTAGCCAACTTCTAAGTGGGTATGAAGATTTTCAGTCTTGCCTGCACAATACTGGGAAGGCATGACATCCTGATTGTGTGTTCTGCAATGGGGTTGCGGACGACGTCGAACATATATTTTTCTGCTGCGAAAGGTGAGATGGGTTTGGTCAACAACTTTATGCAGGCGCAAGGGAGCCCCCTTCAGACAACTTTTTAGAGAGATGCCGAGGAGCGCTGGCAAAAGGAGTCATGTTGCGCATTACACTCGGGTTCTTCTTGCTGCGAAGAATATTGAGCTTCATCGGCCGCGGGACCAGATAACAAACTCGTAGGCGAGAAGTTGGGAAAGTAAAAACAAGCAAGACACCGGTGAATGATAAAGAAAGTGTATGGACCTGTGGTGAAAGGCGGAAAAAATCTAGTTGGAGAATAGAAAGTTTCAGACCAAAAAATGCCGTATCTGGATAACTGGTAACTTCCAAACTGACCCGAAATTGGAGAAAACTGGCAAAGGTGATATCCAAATCTCAACTTGATGTAGCAGTGGAAAGACAGCCGGGAATAGGCGATGGTTTCAAAGTGTTTCAGATGACTGCAGTTTTGCCCCTCAACCATGAACTGTGGAATTGAAGCGGATAGCTATAACGAAGAACTCCCATAAGAAACAATAATTTGGGTCCGCAGAAAAAAAACAGACATCAGACTTTAATCTCATAACCGCAATGATAAATGTTCAATGTTCAGAAAGCCTTCTAATATTAAGAAATTATCATGACAGTAATGCAGGTAAATCTCAACCACTGCAGGGCAGTTTAAAACATACTAACATAAGTGATCCCAACAAAAGGAAAAAGCTGCAGTGCCAACGTGCAGCAAGCAACCATTCTAAATGAAAGGCATCAACTTTCAAAAATTGAAGAAACTGTTTCCACAGTAAGTGGTCACATTGATTCAAGCAGTTGGAGCAACCAATTCATAAAACATACCTCGTTTCATTGCGAGCAAGAAAATAGGTGCAAGCGAAAAAGCAAGCACGTGACAGATAAGTGCCGCAACCTAATGATTCTCAGAAAACTGTCGCTACCACGAGACCAGGCGCATTTATACGTACCATATAAAAATGCCTCAACAAAGGGATATTCCCTAAAAATAAAACGGGAACGTTTGGCGTTATTACCAAACAAAGCAAGAGACAACTGAAAGCAAAAAAGCTCTATGTGACATGCAGTTCGAATGCAAGAGAGGTTGCTCCACAAAAAGATGAGTGTATTCTCAACAGCCGCTACTGGTGTCGCTCTGCTACCAAGCCGGTTTCCTTAAGAAGAGCCACTACAATAATAGGGCAATCACTGCCTGTCGATTGGCATTATCTGCCCCATACATGAAAAGGGGGACATCAAGCAGTGCTACAATTATAGAGGTATCACGTCGCTGAGTACCATCTACAAGATATTCTCCGTTATCTTGCTAGACCGGCCCATACCAAAGAGTCTTCATTCCAGACAAATCAGCACAGATTAGATTTTCCCTTTGCAGCAAGCGATGGAAAAACTGCCAAAATATGACCATTAATTGCATCATCATTTCATCGACTTAAAGCCGCCTATGACAGCATAGACAGGGAACAACTGTACATGACTATGAGAGAATTCGGTATCCCGGTGAAATTGGTTCACTTTCGAGACGATTCAACAGCAACAACAAGGGGATGCTCTATCATGTCTCCACTTTAACCTGACCCTAGAGAGAGTGATTCACGATTCAGATGTCAATACAAAAGGCACCATCGTCTTCAAGTCCACCCAACTACTGCCATACGCTGACGATATTGGCATTAGGGAAGAACAATCCGAGCTGTACAGTCTACTTTCATCTAGATCAACCAGGCGGTGTGAAATCTCGGGCTGGACATTAATGAAACCAAGGCAAAGTAAACATCAGCGCCAAAGAACAAAAAAACGAACAACATTGAATCGCGCTGGTCAAGCGAAAACAATAAAGAGAGTAGACTTCAACTTCATATCTAGGGCCGAATATCACAATAAATAACAGCTATGATAATGAAATGAGCTTCAACTTACAAAAACTGTTTCGCTCGAAACGGGTCAAAGCTCTTACTGTAGAAAACTACGATTCTGTCAGTCCTTATGTATTCCTCAGAGACCTATTTCAGCTTACAAAGACTGTTCCGCTCGAAACGTCTCACAATAGGGTCAAAGCTCTTACTGTACAAGACTATGATCTTGCCAGTCCTTATGTATTCCTCGGAAACTTGGGTTCTTAGCAAGAAAAATCGCGAAATCTTGGCCGCATTCGAGAGAAGAATCCTCCGAAGAGTTTTTGTCCCATTCCGTAGCCTTCATAACGATGAAATCTATGAGCGATACCATGACCGTCCGGTTGTGGATAAAATCCGGTTCAATTGGTTATGGTGGGCGGATCACTTGATCCGTATGGATGAGGATAATCCAACCCGGAAAGTCTATAAGGAAAATATCTATGGTAGAAAAAGAAGACGAGGCAGACCCTGCCTGAGATGGAGCGATGGCGTAGGTCAGGATGCCAGACAGCTTTTAGGGATATGGAATTGGTGGACCTCGGGGCGAAACTAGGGTGTTTGAATTTCCTTGCTAAGGCAGCCCTAAACCGGATACTGATTGTTGCGCCATTAGTAATGATAGACAATATTTGCTGCAATAGCAGGCGGCAAATGGTACGCGGATACCTTCAAATTCAATTCTTAAAAACACCGTTGATGTTCTGGGGTTTACATTCAAAGTACTCTCTGCTTGTCGTATAAAAATGAGAAAAATGTTTGGGTTAGAAATTTGCAAATTTCAAAATTGCATTGCTATGAAAACCCAAACAACGCCCCAGAGAGGAATTGATATCGCAGCTACGAAATTCGGCTATAAAAAGCCACTCATTGCTTGTTCCTGAACAATATATACCTAACATTCTGGGCGTAAGTAAAGCGAGATGACAGGACGCTAGAGAGTAATCCTCCCTCCTTTGCAGAATCAGAAAATAAAGCTGGAAAGCCTAGGATTAGTAAACTCGAAGCTGGTCTCAGATGGTTCCTGACAGCCCTCGCAAAGCACACTCTCATGTTCTGGTAGCCGATTTTTGGTAGGTGGATCAAAGTGGGCACTGGCAACAGCTTGCTCAGGTATTTTATGGGAATGTTTTTGGTGACCGTAACAACAACGCTGAAAAGTTGGCAGATTTCGGTAACTTTGACCACCGTCATCGGGGCTCACCACGAAGTTAGTTATGATAGATTACAGGTAACTTACGGGCAACGAACATCTAATAAGATCAAACATATCGCCATCAGCAGCAGATTTACGAGTCACCTTCTGGATATACGTAATAAAAGAGTTCTGTAAGTTGACCTCAAAACAGGCAATTATGTGATTATTGCTTAACTTCGTTTCCGCACCGCTGCCACATCTGCGGGCAGATAAGCATCGGCCCTCCGAATTCAATACGGTCCTTGATTCGAACGCCGTGCAACACTTTATCTGTTCACAGAATACAAAAGGAACGAAATGTACGAGGAGAACACACGGTGACATAGATAATTCTACCAATGCGTTGATGAGGGAAGCTGCCACAAATAACGACGATTCCACTATCATATACCGCACAACGCATGAACTTGAAGGGGTCAAAAACCGTTGGATAATCCTGTGAAGGTCATCCACGCCAACGAATGCAGCAGCACTTTGCCGTGATTCTGAATGATATACGATCCAGTAGAATTCCACTGATCGTGGATGAAACGGATAATCCGAAACCGCTAACACGCAACGACTATACTTCAAAATAGAATCGAAATTATCTTACTTCCTAGATCCATTAAGACCCTGCAGATCATGGAACAATAAGCAAAATACAAATCACGGCTTCACCTGCTCTTCATAAAATTCGAGTAGGCCTTCTCAACACCAACAAAACCAAGGTTCTCTGTCTTGTTAATGAACGCAACATCGGAGTGTAACTTTCACTCATGAGATTGAAGTTACCTTTCTTAGATATACTAATCAAAACAGACAATTATCTTTTTCTATTTACAGGAAACCCTCCAGTACCCAGCGGACAATTCCGGTCACTTCATTCCATAGTTACCAGCATAAAACGGCAGCTTATGGCTCGATGATCCACCACCTTCTAATAATTCCACTCACAAAGGAAGAGCGAAGAATACTACATTATGGACACTGCAAGGAAGAACGGGTACACAAGCTCCACCATAGATACGATGATCAGGAGACACGCACGAAAGATAGAACGTAATAACCTCACTACAGTATACATCCAACAATCGACTTCTACCGCATTAAAAAGATCAAGTGCCACCTGCTTAAATCCGTTCAAGCATATAAAACGGACATTAAAAAGGTTCGATATACAACTGGTAGGATCAAATCGTATCTACCAGCTAACATCTCAGCTGGCTGGAGGAAAGGACCGAAAAACGGTGGAGGAGATCAGCGAGATCGCGTGCTCAGATTGTCCGAAGGTGTATATCGGACAAACAAAAAGGCTGGTAACCACTAGATTTAGGGAGCATAGGAAGGAGGCAGAGTTGGCTATTAAGTACTTTCGAAAACCCACAAAATCTATGGTGGCTAAGCATATGGGAGATTGCGGCAATAAAATTAGCGCGGATGATTTGAAAGTGTTAAAATAGGTAAGAAAAATTACAAATTAGGAAAGGATGAGTATTTTCGGAAAGTCCTGAAGGTAGCTGGAACACTTTTCAGTGAACCGAGGCAGATAGGCATTGTTAACGCACTATGCCTCATTTAAGAATAAATGGCTACGATTTATCTAATTTATGTCGATCTTCTTTTCGATAAATGATCGATCGCGTCCAAGGTGGCACAATAGACGTTCTAACAAAAAAAAGTAATGCAAACATATATAAGGCGGGAGTTCTTTTTTTTTACCATTAAGAGCAACAATTTTTTTATATTTCACTTTAAATAGTTTTAAAGATGGAGTCATTATTTTCAATGCTACGGTTTTCCAACATATCGATGGGTATATTGGCGACAGTCTGCCGAATGGTGTTCTTTTTGTGAACCAGTGTCCTGGAGCAATCGTGTTTTAGAATAACATCATTAAAACACGAGGTAAATCAACCCAACAAGCTTTCCACTGCTGTTTACCACTAATACATACATGTGGATCCTCCTGAAAACTAATGCTGTAAAATAGTCATCGGTACTTGGCTTGTTATCGCAGAAATTAACTGCTGAAACCATACAATTCCCGCATGCATCGTCACAATTTACTGATGCTCCCTGGTTCCCTCTAAACGGACCATTTATTCTAAATCGAAAGGTGCCAGGGTCATTTTATGCGCGAAGAAACGCTACGGTTCGATGGTTGAAGGGATAGAGCGTCAGCTTCCCGATCTTACTGCTTTTGATTCAGTCAGTCTTCATTGGTGTACATATGTGTTCGTCTTATGTATGTGTTGCTGCTATGAGCTTATCAATTGAATAGGATTAAGAGCGATGATAGTGAAACTGAAGCACAATCTGACAGTTTGGATCCCCTATACTTCACTTAGGAGTGAACAGGAAACACTAACTAGGAACCCATCATTTCAGAGCACCACCATTATAAAGCCAATTGGCTTCTCATGCCTTTAATAAGCTTCCGCAGTAGTGACCTTTCCAGAAAATTTCAAAGATGGAGAAGACAAAACTTTAAATTTTATTTCTTTCTTAAAATTAAGGTCACCTATCAAATTATTTTTTTTAAACACTTCCTGTAGCATACGGATACTTTGAGTTAACTGGCAGATAATACACGCCTTCGACGCCACGTCCGTAGTTTGATGGTTGACCACCCATACGGGCAGTAGTTGCTCCGCGGATACTACAATCCTTTCCAGTAATTTCACTGTATCCAGAACATTTTGCAGCCAAAAACTCATTAGGTAAGCTCAAAGATTCAGCAAAGTATGTGCATGAACGAGAATGGGAGCAGCCAGTAGTCAAATCGAATCCACATCCTGGTTGATCATTACCATAGTTAGGATAGAAAGAAGCATTACCGATTGGCTCTTCAAAACCAAGGGCTCCACCGTCGGTATGAATAGATTCAACATACAAGGCATCGCCCGTAGCCAGACGTTTAGATGGTTGATTGATAGAGAACATTGGGAGGGCGGCATCCAAACCAAAGATTGTGTTGATCTTTCCCTTAGTAACGTGTTTTCCACCAATACCAACGACATGAGCACCTAAAGAGTGGCCGATCAGATAGGTGTCGCCTGTGTTCAAGTTTCCATTTGCAACAACAAAGTCAATAAAGGCTGCGAGTTTCTTCCCAGCAGTCATGGTATTAGCAGCGGCTTTGACATAGTCGAAAGTATTGGAACCAGCACTCCATCCAAC
Organism: Hermetia illucens; assembly: GCF_905115235.1. Lineage (NCBI taxonomy): Eukaryota > Metazoa > Arthropoda > Insecta > Diptera > Stratiomyidae > Hermetia > Hermetia illucens. The sequence goes on along the minus strand of NC_051849.1, from coordinate 164,250,471 downwards.
GACGAAAACGTTAAAAGCTCCTCGAGTCAAGTACTGATTGCGAATGTCGGCGTTCATATCGGAAGTATGACTTTGACGCCATCCATGGGCAATGAATCTGTAAATACAATGGAAAGAACTTCTATAGAAAAAAAATCTCTTTTGCTCTGCATGGATTTCACCAGGATTAACACGGGAGGAAACATGCCTTACAAATGTGACCAACCAAGAAGAGTGGTTTAGGCTTAACTGGGAGAGAAGCCCTGAATAAAACTAAATGTCTGCATGTTACCTTACCTGGTTGGATTTTTTGGATCAAAGTTGGAGGCCCTCAAAGCACTAGCATCTCCTGTGGCAATTTGTTGAGCAGTTACTGAATTCTTTTTAGTGTAGAGATAAAAGTTCATGGCAAAATCGCTCCTTTCAGCAAGTGCCTTTTTGAAGGTAACGTCGCTCAGATTAACCAGATGCATGTTATAGTCGCTATCTGGAATGAGGACCCATTCTTCTGGATCGTAATCAATGGGCGACGCCAAAATAGCGGAAACACCAATAACCACCAAACCAAACACAACTTTCATTTTCACTTTTTCAAACTAAGACAACATAAGTAGTTTCCCCACGCTCTTATATATTCTAGTAAATTGATTTAAAAAAGATACCATAACTTCCAAAGAATGATCGCTGTCTGCCATATGATTACAGGGTGCGAATTTTCATAAGTTTAGCAAAGTTGTTTTTTTTGCAGTCAGTACAACGTGGACCCTTCCACAGGAATCCTGTAGGGAGTAAACATAAACTGCAAAGCAGCAATAATTTGCAATCAGTGCGAAAGTACATAGTGTGCGAAGTAAAATGAAGCTGGGGAAATGCTGAGATATCTCATTCGATTTCTCGATTAACGACTTTTTTTCATCCTTTTTTCGAACGAAGCGTTTCATGTGATAAGTAGCTGATAGAAATGGCACAATTGAAAATTAGTAATTAAAGGTGATAACAATAGCAATCATCCTCAGACAGTTATATTCAACGTTATCACTCTTTCGAGACGGGAACTTTAGAAACAAAAATCTTAGTTCTTTTCAAATAATGCAATCGATATGTCAATTGAAATCCATACTGTTACTATTTTTCATTCTTAAGCGATCCCGGACGTTATAGTCGGATGCTGAGCTGATCCACATGCCGTCTTATAAAATTTAGGTTCATCGTTAATATGAAGCTTTATTTCTAATTTTAATGATAATTCAAACCATCAGTAATAGGTAAAAGTGTGGGCCAGATAACTGGAACCGTGGATGTACCAAAATAACTGACATCTATAATTATTTAAGTATCATACCTAAAAGTACCTAAGAATTTATGAAAAACTTGGTCGCATGAACGGGGTCTTTAATTTTTAGTTTTTAAAATCATTTTTATTTTTAAGAAATAGGTAACAATAGTATATAGATTGGAAAAATGAACAATAAAAAACAATCTTTTAAAATAACAAAAAATACTTAAATCTAATGGCCACTGTGGGCTCTCAAAGTTTTCGAATAACGATTTACAGGCAGAGAAGAGAAACATTAAGAAATAAAAATCTAAATCTAAGTTGTCGGAAAATGGTCAAAAACCCGACAGAATTCACTTGGCCTTAGTGGCAAATAAAGAAATATAAAAGTAATAATAAATGTTTGATCGCTTCAAAAGATACTTTTAACTTAAATTATTGTTCTTAAAACTATCATAATTATATATTTTACATTATATATTTTTTCTTTTTTTTATAATAACATCTATAGGGAGAAAAGGTAATAATAACAGTTGTAATATTTACAAGGAAACAAAGAATAATAACGTATGTATGTATAAGTTACAACTGGAAGCAAAATCAGCACCCGTTCAATATATACATATTTACAAAGCCTCACCAAGAAACAAATGGCAGAACTGAGTACGGCCACTACTAACCGGCATCCCGCAGCCAACAGTACCAGGATTTCTCTTTTTCATCCCGCTTAATATCAATTGCTCTCCCTCTGGAGTATATCCAGTCGAATCCCGGAGCCCCCACTGTCAAATTTGGGGGGTATTCTATCCTTTTATCCGTGGCTCGTCTATGTATATGATACATAACAGGATCACCGGCAAAATCAAGATGCACGAACGCTTCGGGAGGAATGAAGCCTGTCGTGAGAGTTTTCTCAAAATACCCATCATTTGAGTCAATAAGGTGTTGTATCTCGCTACCACCGATTTTAATTCTCGGCACAGTCACTCGTGACTTCTTCCGGAATAACGTATTTATCTTAGTAAACATGGAATCTGAATCGCTTAGTGAAATACCCTTTAACTTCTCCCGCCATTGGGAGTTCACTTCATTTACGTAATGTTGACGGATAAGATCCCGCGCGATCTTTAGAAGTGATTTGAACTCAACTACTATGGGATGATGATAGTCCCCATATCTCCGATAAATTTTGTTGATACGAGTGAGCAGAAGGCTTTTCACTTTTTTCAACCGTTTTATGGCTGCAGTTTCATATCCTTCCATATTATTCCGAGGTTTATTCTTAAGGACGACATGTTCAATTGTTTCCAGCGTCAAGTTCTCCAGCTTGAGAAGATACTGAAGTATTTCCTCGTTGCTCAAGTTCCTGTTACCTGGTGCAATTGTACTATTGTTTTCTCCATCAAGAGGTGGGCATTCCTCTCGATATCCCCGAATAAACCTCTCTTGGAATTTCTTCAAATCTGCTTGTTTAAAGTTCAGCCTGTGGACGCCACTGTCCATCGGCAGAAGGCGAACTCTTCGTCCATCAAACAGAACTTCAATAAGAATAGTGTTATGATCGCTATCGTAAGAAAGAGTCTGTAGTTTGCGTTGAGGATTCCTAAAATACAAGAGACTTCGATACACTCAAATTCACGCCTATTAATATGCCTGAAACGATAATGGCGACCCACAAGTATTCCAGTACCACCTCCCCCATCACAATTTCGTCTATCGTTTCTTATGAACTCAAAATCTTTGAATGTTATCGGATGCCTCGGACTGAGGTGGGTTTCTGAAATCAAGACTATGTCAGGCTGTTACCTGGCAGCCAAATCAAGGAGGACGGTACCGTTCAACGCAACTGACACATTCGTCCTTTGGGCCGATCTCGGTGCCTGCTGCCTTGTGACCTTGACATTGCGGTATGCAGGACATCCACGGTGCGAAACCGGATGCCCTCCGCTTCCGAAAGTTTTTTCCTTGCCATCTACTTCAGTCAGTAAACATTTGGCTGCGGTATGGTTTTTCCCGCACTTTACACATCGTAAGGTCATTTGTATGTTCACTGCCGAGTGACCATAGCCCTGGCATCTTCAACACTGAACTATTTCGCCCCTTAGCAGGCGCTCAAAACGAATGGCCTGGTAATTAAGCGACCTGATGCCGATCAGATCGCTTCCCCGGCTCTCCGCACGAGGAAGTGCGGCAGGATTCGTTTTTCCAAAACGGATCTCCTCGTACTTAAGCGTGACACTGAGAGAAACTTGACCTCAGTTCCCGTCTCCCGGAGCATTTTGAGCAACTCATCGGGCTCTTCCTCCATATCCAAGCCTTTCAGAAGGAAGGTTTGCACCTTCTCTTCCTTTGGAGTGTACGTGAAGTGAGGAGCCTTTACTCGCACGAGGACCTCCCGTGCTTTTTAAGGTTTTGTGTAAACACAAAACCTTATTAAAATCGGTTTACCGTCTGTCCGTCTGTCCGTCTGTCTGTCTGTCTGTCTGTCTGTCCGTCACACGCATTGTTATCGGAGACGGTTATAGCGATTGACACCAAATTTGGCAGAAAGGTGGGAACTGTGAGCGCTCACGCATATAGTGAGTTACATCCTTTTACGATGAATTTAAGGGGGGGGGGGTCTCCATACATGCAAAAGGCGGGTCTAAATTAATCTAAATCAAATATAGTCATGTGGGGTATAAAATTAAAGGTCTCGGTTAGCACTTTTCGAAGCCGGTAATAGTTTTGACATTTATTGAAAAGGTGGGGAGTGCGGGGGGTTGAAAGTGGTCATTTTTTTAAAGAACCCATTCTCAGGAATTACCCAAACGAAAAATCTGAAAAAAATCAGGGGGCTGCCACTATATGGTGCCTAGGCTCCGAAATACCCTCCATATCGATACCTGTTCAAATAAAGTTAATAATAGTAATTACTCTAATTTTTAGTAATTAACAGGAAAACCCCCCTTAAGTTCACCCTAGAATCACAAAATTGCAGAAATGTAGGCTATAGTATAGAGCATGATTCTGCCAAATTTGGTGAAAATCGCACTATTGCTAACAAAGTTATACTAGGTCAACTCTGTCGCTCCTCTGTAAATTCAAGACTATGAATGTGAATATCACTTGAAAGTATCTATTTTCACATAATATATGCATATTTTACGTGCTACATGCTAATGGGACAAATGCACACCCAAATCTCTTTATAAAAGAAATACACAAAACCTTTCATACCTGAAGCGTCTAGCTTCCGGTTTCCCGACTTGTTTGTAATCTGCAATTTTGTTACATTTGACTTGGACTCTCTCGGCCCCCGTCTTTTTGATAACAAAATTCGAGAGCCCTCCGCTCCCATTAAGTAGAGTGGCTAAATCTCTACCACCTAATTCATAAACATTAATGGGGGGCACCCATTCCCCCTTTTCTTTATTTCGGGTGCTAATTGTATCCCCACTCGGACCATTTTTTAAATTTTTACTCGTACTTGCATTATTTTTTACATTAGTTAACATTGTTTCTTCAATTTTGTTTTTCTTCTTTAAAATTTTTTAGAAACATAGAGAAAAACTCACCCAGTTTGCCCTCTTCACTAATACAACGTGCCTGGTTAGCACCCTCTTCTGGGACATTTCCATCGCCACCGTTGTCGCTGTCTCTCGTATTGTTCGCTTTATTGTTTCTATGTCCTCCGTATGGACAGATTCGCTGCCGAAAACTTGTTCGCCCTCAAGGCAGCCCGGTTCTTCCATGGCTGCAGAAGTAGTCGAAGAAAGCTTCACTTTTTTCCTGGCTACCTTTGGAGACGGCGGGCCCGCCTCCCCAGCCATTAGCTGCTCCGTAAGCTTTCCATTTTTCTTGATCAATATTGTCATTTGATTTTTTAAATCTTCGAGTGTCTTCGCCAGCTCGGCATTTCTTCTTTCAAGATTGGCTATCTTTACTTTGGCTCTTTTCAAGTCTGGATCCTCCTCGTTCCGGACTCCAATATCTGTCCCTTTGGTAAAGAAAAGTTTGCGAATCCGCTCCCGGCTTTAACAGAAATGAAAAGTGAGTATCGTCCACCACGTCCTTATGGTAAATACGCGTAATCGGTATTTCATAATTTCACGTAGGTAAGAGGTTAATATATTGCTGGGACAGTAGGAAATGCAATCTCAAAGAAGAGATACTATTTGATTTCATCATTTCAGCCAGATGACTGCAAACGTAAGGTGCGCTCCTGCGTTCGTGAGACCGAGATGACTTCGAAGGTGTTAGAGTTGACTGGTGCTAGAGGAAGTGTAAACGTCAGATCACTGATACCTAGAATTCAAAGACGGAATCCCAGGAAAGCCAATTGGAAAAATTTCTATGAAGTTCTGGGCAATAAAGTGCGGGTCCCTAGGTGACTAAGGATTCCTTTAGCGCGAGAAGATGAAAACTAGAAACTCTGAACTGAACACTTTTCGAGTGCTATGAAGAGGATTGTCCTATTTCCCGGAGCAAAACCGCGTAAACGGTTCCTTGGTGAAACCCTAACTGCATAAACCAAAAAAATCATCCAGACAACTTCTAAATTGTGCGTGAATATAAGAGGGTCGTTAGTTGTTCAAAACGAGACTCCTTTAGAGAGTACTGTGAGGAGCTGGAAAGCGGAAGAGAGATTTCAAGGCTATGTAGAATCCTTAAAAAGGATGCGATGAGGAGTCATGTTTGCATGGAGAACCGAAACAGCGCAAAAGCGGTTGTTATCAATGAAAAAGTCAAACCTACCATTACTGCTTTTTGAACACCACAAAGTACCTGTATAGCAACTAGCCAGCAATGGTAAAGCAGAGTATAGGGCACTTAAAACGCCTGCTCAGAAATATTTTTCTAGCATATTTCGCTTTGGGCTACGCACCTACTTCTTGGCAGAGGATTAAGGCAGTCATCATACCGAAGCCCGGGAAATATTACTATTCAAACCCAAAATCGTTCAGACGTTCAGCTTGTTTAGAGAAAATCATTGGGCGTCCAAATCGTGGGAGGGCGATAGTTTTACAAACACTAAATGAAAGCCTACATGCTTACCAACGTGGTAAGTCCTATGAGTCTCCCCTTCATTTTTGGTTTCATTGATACAGGATGCAATTCTGAACGGTGGGTACACAATGACATTGAAAGGCCGTTTGATTGTGCACCTTTCCAAAAACTTTTTGATGCCGCCAGAGCGCATCGTGTCGATAATTCTTTAATTTAATTTAAAGTGGATCTATGCTATCCTAACACAGAGATTGCTATGTGCTGAGGTAGGTTCCGAACGCTACCTAACATCATAAGCAATGTGAGGCTATTGCTACTTCTGCGGAGTATGCTGATCGACTTGAAACCCCTAGGTTTGGGGGACTTTGGTCTTGATAAGACTTGATTGTAATTTTCTTCTAGATATTGGATACGAATACCACTAGAACCTGCTTCCGATTCGAAGCGTTGGCTTTTTAAAATAAAAGTAGGAATTCAGCTTAAATAATTTTATTAATATATTATATATATTATATTTTATTAATATATTTATTAATATATTAGGGAGACTCTCTCAAGTTTAAAGAATAATTAGCGAGACTCTCTCAGTCGAAAAACTTCACAAGTTTTTATAATTGCTTCTGCTTCATTCAAATTCAAAATGTCAAATCAACTTTTTAACTTCAATTATTTGTGCCAAAAATTAAGGCCTACTAGGCCACGAAGAACACCCACGGTGGCAACTGTCAATTTCGAATGGTGTTAACCCTGCTGCGCAACAGATTCACTACTATGGGAAATGGAAAATCTGCAAATACATGCTCAAGCTTACGCGGATGACGTCGATGTGCTAGATTGGCATCTCGGAACGGTGTTTAGTACTATACAACGTGCAGTTCATATGATTGACAGTAGAAACCTCAGGTATGGACTTTCAGTAAATTCAAATAAAATCACGCTAGTATTATTTACAAAAATGGGAAAATCGGATGGAGCTTGCCTCCCAAAGATGAGGGATACAACCCTTCTGAAGTGAAATATCTGGGGGTCACTCTAGATAAAACGCTTGTCTGAAGCAAACATGTAGAAATAAAGTTGAAAAGAACTCTCAAGGCCTATGCGCTGTACAGACGAACCTTTTCCTTGACATAGGGATACAGACCTCATGTGTTAATGTGGATATATGTTGTCATTAGGGCAATGTTCGCTTGTGCATCCCTGGTGTGGTGGGTTAAGGTGTGACAAAAAAGTATTCACTACTCACTGGTATTACCGGTGACATGAACGCATCATCCGTAAGGTCTAAATGCAATACTCAATTTGCAGCGCTTATTCAAAGCACTGCAGTGAGAGCAGGCAATAGGCTAATTTGTTTAGATCTATGGGGTAACAACAAACGTGGGAGGCACCAAGTATTGAAAGAGTTATTGAAAGAACTAAGCCCAGCTCTTGCACTACCTTCTAATTATCGCGTCCCCATACATCTGTTTCGTGGAAGACATGCAGTTATCCTGAAACGTAGAGAAAACCGAAGTTCCGGAAGAAAGCGTATTGATATATACGGAGGCCTTCTACTACCGATGACTCAAAAAAGAACATGGTTCTGGAGTCCGAGTTTACCTTTCGAATAAAACAAGAACCTGGACAACATACAACGGTTTTTTAGCTTAAAGTATATACGATCCTAGGCACACCAACCTGAGTGATTGACGAGCAGTTAAAGGGCAGGCCAATCGCAATCTCCAGTAATAGCAAGGCTGCACTATGGGCGTTAAGTAATCCATTAACCACGTCGAAAATCGTTCAGAAATATTAAAAACCGTTTAAGCTCTATTTATAGATTCAAAACTTTGGAACTACTCTGGGTACCTGGTCACTGCAGTGCAGAGAAAAATGAAATCTCCGGATGCCTTAACAAAAAGGAATTTAATCTCTTCCGTGCCGGCCCCGGAACCAGTAATTGGAGTAACTGTATCCCATAATGACAAAGCCTAAATGCTACCAGACACACCAAACTTTTCCTGCACAGTTTACGATGTCGGAAAACAGGAAGACTTCCAGAGGTGTTGTAGAAATACGTATATTCAAAACTGGAATTGTATAAGATGATACGTTTCCCTTCTGTAATAAGGGAGTGAAATACATGAAGCATTTTCTATGCGACTGACGCTCATGGACGCATCAGACCTGTGCTGATGTGTTCCAGTTTCAACGGACAGCATCACATCGGCTAACGGAAATCCTGCGGTGCATAAACGAATCTAGAATATTCCGCTAGACGGTAATCCGAGTATAATGAGCCACCACGGTCTGAGTTCTCAAAGGGTATGTTTCCCCCCACATCAAACACATACACACGCCTCTGACTGAACCACAGACTCCTTACTTCTCGGCTAACTCCCCAGGGTATCTTCAGTATAGTAAAAATACGATCCCTCCCTTCCCCCAAGTTATATAGACCTCTGCTATGCAACTGAAAGAGGGACAAACCTAACACTGCTTAAGATACATTCAAAACCCTGGAACGAAGGCCTCATCAACGGTGTTCCAAACCTCACCTTCTAATCCTTTAATTTACCGAAAAATTTCACCATAACTCAACAACGATCTTTCTAACTCAGATAGGAAGAACTGTGGTTATCCTCTCTGTGTTCAAAAATAACACTTCATCTTTCTCAAGAGTTGAGTAGAATCCATGCATTCGAGTCTTTTTCAACTGAACAAAAATTGAGGAACATCGTAGCATCATCCATATACCGGGCGCTACCAAATATGCGTTAAATGCGCGGGGTAGCAGATACAAATACACATTTCTGTTAGTTTCTCATGAAATAATCCTCTCCCAGTGTTTTTCTGTTCTACATGGAAGGGACTTCTTTCATTTCTTTTTATTATAAATGGTGATCACCGTACAATAAACCCCTCTTAATGTTTCTCACTGGTTTCTAACAATAATGTATCTTTTGTCTATTGACCTAAGATACCAAGCTCCTTTGTAGCGATTTTGCAAAAAAATATTTCATCTTGGTCCCATATGCTGTGCAGTACCCCGAACCCTGGGACAATTTCAGTTGTGCAACAATACACGGGGAACTTCTCTTAGCGGGGCCTACTTCTGGGCACTAAAACATAGCAAGCGATTTTAGTACAGCTTACTTTTAAGTCCACTACTCAATCACTGCGCTCTTACGCCCTTTTTGAAAGGGCTTTAATTTGCAAAAAACTTCACTTTCCCCGACAGCCCACCAGAAAGAAACTGTTCACCACTTGCAAAGAACCAGAGTTAGTAAACACTGGCTGTGTAAACTTCAAGTTGCCTCCACTTTCGCACTTTAGACAATAAACATCCCATATCAAAGGCCAAATGAGTTGTGTACTGACGGCCATCACTGTGGCTCGCGTATCCCAAGTCATACCACACTGTGTTAAAGTTCTATTCTAGAATAGAATCTGGGACGTGAGCAAGGCCTTCCTCCCATATATAACGCTCCTTTCAGAAAACGCAAAATAGTTCCCCAAGTTTTCACTTTATTTCCAAACTCGACAATATTTGTTATGTAAAGTAGTCGCCAAAGTGTCAATAAACACTTGCAGATGGCGCATTCCGCCAGCAACTTTTCAATAGAGGGGTACATCAAAAGTTAGCAGTGGCGGTCAAGCAGTGAGCTCCAAGTTAACTTAATGCGGAACACAGTATTTTCAGAGGCAAATTACCTCTCACTGGGGTTGATTTGTAGCTCTCCAGAAGCTAAGTTTTCGGTCTACCAAGACCGTTAGTGGGTAGTGATAGTCACACCTTGTACTATTAACAGAACGCTACGCATCTAGACTGGAGAGTTGATAGACATCTCCCCCAATCGTGAAACGACGCCTCTTAGATAGTTTACAGTTGGAGGTATCTGACTGCATTCGAACAGAGCCTCACTAATCCCAGGTCGCCTCAGTAAGTAAATTTGACCTTCCTGTGCTGCAGGGGGCTGGCGCGCGGTGGACCTCCCAATCTTCACATCCATGGAAACCAAATGAACGAGGAATTTAAACATTAAAAGAAAAAACACTAACAAACCGGCGGGACTCCCTTACGCACACAAACTGACCCATCTCCGCAACACTGGAAGTAACTTCAAGAAGGAAAAAGTTGGGAAGTCAGACAATGGAACTAAGGTAAACACTGGCCTACAGCGATTAGGTCAGCATATCAAACTTCAGGAAGGATGCAAGCCTTATTGGCGCAGGTACTAAATTGTATCTGCACTATATGAGGTAAGGCCTGAAACCAGAAGAAGCTCATAAGAAGGCTCAGGATAGAACCAAACCTTCAGCATCGGAGCCACGGAAGCGGGGAGCAGCCAAAATCAGCCCACATGAATACAATAATGGTCCGAATAAGCCCAAACCCCACCTCAGAAGGGGGGAAATCCTCAGGAAGATCAGCTGTTAGTTACGCGTCGAAAGTACTTCCGGGGCAAATACCCTATTGTGAGGAGCAAGAAATAACCTCATCGTCATAGCGATGTGTGAGGTGTCAAATAACGAGCTTGTCTTCATATGCATACGATTTGGACCAGGTCTTATACTGGTAAACTGCGCGTCGGACGGACGGTGGACTAGCTGAGGATTATACTCCCCAAATTGCTAGAATGGAAACGAACGGAACTGTCGACAATTGCTAGGAATAATATAATAGAGGTATATATGGTGACGATTCCTCTCCTCTGCGGCAATCGAGAGAAAAGCTTCTGAGCCTCCTCCCTTCGAAAAACATTGACGTCCACACTGTTATGGAAAGTTTTTAGAAGCAAGCAAAAGGGCAACGAAAAACTCCTCACGATGGGGATAAATAACCGAGTGCCTCATTATAGATTTGTCAGCATAGAATACAGGGAGAAAAAGAGGAAGAATCTTCCGAAGTATCCATCGGGCAGAAAGCTACCGAAGTCCCCGAAGGAATGGCGGGGGTCACAGCAACTGATAAGGCAGGACCAAGCAGGGAAGTAGACCTAGTGCCACAAAAGAGGAGATTCTGGACCTAGACCTAGATCTTCTGGGGCTCATGTTGGATAGTGACATGCAAGGAAGTGGGATTTCGGAGAAGGATGATGTAATAATATAGTCAAGAGAAGTCGCAATATACCAATAAATTATAGTATGTCTTTTACACCGACAGAAACTTTATTATGTTTCAACCAGGCATCTGATATTAAGTATTCTCTGGGGTGAATGGACCCACGTTGAACAAGTGTCGGACACTGTCCGAAAACATGTGTGGAGCTTTCATCAGTCTCCTCACAGAATGGAAAGACAGTGTCCGTAGATGCTTCCTCTGATAGTTTAGCCTTTAGTGACCTGTAAGTATTCTCACTATACTCCAGAGGCTATGCTCCCGTATGCTGTTAGTCACATCTGTAGCTTTTTTGTGAATAAGTCTGACAGCGTTTGCTGCCAGTTTCAAAGCTTCATTAAGGGCAGAATCCAATCGTAATGCGTCTTTCTTGCCGATCCTATCACAGCAGCTCTTCTACAGTGAATGGTACTAACGCATACGCTTGTGATAGATGTCGGTCTGGTTACACAACACATTTCAATTTGCGCCTTCAGTCTCCTTGCAAATGCTTATGCAGTGCCTTTAATTCGATACCGTCGCCACTCGCCAGAATAGCAAGCATGCAGCCCATATCACAATCATTTCAGAGCATGGCAGGATTGGATGCTTTTCTGACCCACTGACACACTAACCGACTTTCTTTGCAGCAGTACTACCAAGGTACTAATAGATCGCGAAGTATTATTAAAATGTATCCTCATCAAAAGCCTTCATTGCTGTGACCATCGTCTGACACACTTATGAGCACTAAGCAAATGCTCGTTGAGGATATGGTGATTACTGACCCTGCATGCCTTTACGTTGTTACTTGGAAAGTGTCCCACAGGTACCACTTCTATCTCTACGAAAGCTTCAACGGGGATACATGCCACTGTATTGACCCATGATTTGCTTAATTCGAGCATTCGAATTTTTAAGATAGATTGTTCCAGTCTTTCAAGTTTGAAAAGACGATTCTGCCAAGAATTTTTGGCGAGGATGGACGATTCTGTAATCTATACAACGAAAAAATCTATGAGCGACATCACAATCACTGATTGCGAATAAAATCCGGCTTAATAGGCTGTAGTAGCCACCTAATCTGTGTGAGTGACAATATTCCAGCCTGGAACGTCCATAAGGTTGTATTACAAAAAGAAGACGCGACAGACCCTGCCTCAGCATTTTGCCTCCAGGCAAAGGTCTGTATGGAACTTATCTCTACTTCCCATTCAAGGCTTTCCTATATGCAAAGCTCTCTGTCACCCTGATTCAAAACGGAAGCATCGTACCTCTGTTTTCCAAGCACATGCTACTTGACTATACTACTTTTTTCCTGTTCCCATACACTTTTGTGCATCCGCAAAATAGGGATGATGCTATTTGATGCAACACTGCCGCAGATGTGAATTTAGGTTGCTTCTGCTGCTACTGCTTTTCCCTAATCCCCCAATACAAGCTTAATTTTTCATTGTACAGAGAGATATTGAGTTTTAATGGGCTGTCAAGAATAGATTCATTAACGAGGTATTGAAACAGCTCCGGTGACTTACTTGACAGGGACAAATTTATTCAAAGTACCAAAACGTTGTACAATACAGTAAACAATAGCAATTTAATTTCACTTGACAAACTGGCAGCAGATGTCTTCAATTTTCGGAGATTTGAGATATTCAGAACGCGAAGAGCAGACCGAAGATAACCCTCATGAGATGAAATATTCTGTGCTATGTAGAAACCACGTCTATTATCTAGGCTTATCCAAGAAGTTATCCCGACTAGGAACTGTTGGAAGAATATCGGGTCGCCGCAATCGTCATGTAAGTTTTTAGTTAAAGGATGCATCTCCCGGAAGCACATCCAGTTGTAATTTGGCGGACCATTTCCACAAAGCATCCTGTCGACGACCTCAAGATCTTCGAAGGTTAAGTGAGAGGCGCGTGCTCCCTCCGGGGTCTGTCCATAACCGAAAGTCGTAAGAATTGTTCCATAGTGTAGCTTTGCCATTCCAATTTTAGAGTTCAGTTTTGCTGGTTTGACGAAGGCACTCTCAAAGAATGACTGTTTTACTTCGACAATCGCAATATCATCAGCGAAAGGAAAGTTGGCTTTGTATGATTTTATAACCGTTACCATTGTTACTTCCTGCACTTGCATGTTTCGGTGTTCCATTGGCTGGCCCGTTTTGTTGCTTCTGTCTATAGAGTCTGATCCATGTGTGAAGTAGTGTCTGGAGTAAACAGTAGTACCCTCGGGTTCACTGAATTTGTTCGATTTACTGCCAGCCACAACTTCGTACCCACGCTTGCGTCCACCGTATGTAGATATGTCCCATTTTAGCACACACCTTGCTGCTGTAACTGCAAAATTTAATTTGAAGAGTGCCCCGCTACAAAGGAGTTGTTTTGTGAAGCAGCGCCTCATGTAAACATAGCTAGCATCATTGTATCGGACACTCGGTACATAAACGATCCTTTTTCCGTGAGTACTATTCCTGAAACTTGATATTAAAAAATAAACCAATATTGAGAAGTATAATTTTGGACACATAAATATTTTTGCTTAAACTGACAGTAAGATAAAAGGACACAAAGTGTCATTATTTGACTTGGTTTACTCCAGGGCAGTTTATGGAGTTGTTTTCGATTGGGAAGAGTTTTGATTATTTATTTATCTGCTCCTTTGGTTTGATATTTAGGCATTAACAGGAGATCTACTAAATTAGTTTCATTGCCTGTCAATGTCACTGGAAGACGAGTTCGTTAGCATTCAAGTACTGAAAAGGTGAAAAGGATGTGCGAAAATATCCTTGAACTTCAGCGATGACAAAATTCGTCACTTGAGAACCTCAAACAAAGCTTCAAAGCTGAAAAAGAGAGCAAATCTATTGACCTAAGTATTACATATTGAACTCCAATTAATTTTCGAAACAATCACTGTCAGTGAACTTCAATCAATTAGCACAAATTAACCAAAATTACGGCTGAATGAAACATGCTACCGTCATGTCACATAGTGTCCTTCAAGACTCCCTGCCAATTAACCGATTCTTAAGACAATTTTTCTGTAACGCACTAAAGGACCACTCTATAACAAACCTAAGTAAAACAATATGGAGAACTGACAACCGCGTATAGCAACTTAAACCGACCTCACCGGCCACAGTCTTTGGTTTTATTTTGGTTCCTTGATGTGAGAACCCATTTTTGCAAAAAGTGAGCTGAGCCCTACTGAACTTGCCGTATGGCATATAATCAGCTTCAGTATGTAATTATCGATCACCAACTCAGTATTAAAAGTATTTATTTCTAGCTCTGCAAATTCTGCAAGATGTAAACTAATTTCGGCCAATTTTTTAGCAGGCCAATGGGAAGTACTAAATGTTTCTTAGTCGGTTAACCATGGATCTTGAGTATGTAAATAAACTCTTTCGAAACCGAAAACCGCGACTCAACCATATACAAGATCAAATTAGGGTACTGTGGCCAACCAGCTATTCCCCTATATCCTGCGTGAAGCCTCCTGCGTGGTGGGGCTATGATTGGCGTCAAAGGCGGTAGTGCATGCTGTTGCATCCAATAGGGTCACCGTATAAGCCGTAGAAGCCTAAATACCGTAGAAGCTTAAATAAGCTTCAATTCTGGCAGGAGCATTAATAGACTTGTCATCTCTAATAAACCGCAGCTTTAGTCAATTTGTCCTTATTGGGGAACGCTCATCTTCATTACAAAAATTACAACGCGTTGGACGTTCCTTTTCAAAGTCTATATAGATTAAAAACTAATAATCTGGACTCTCCTTCGTATAGAGTTCGTCCATCTGGACTATGCGTAGATAGCATAAATGATTTTACTTGTATGTGCCTGTTCACTTTCTTCCCGCTAAACTTTAAGGAAGTCCAGCCACGGCCTCTTTGTAGGTTTATTGACTGCCTTGCCTCCTTGTATCGATAACACAAAAGTCTTTCTAAAAGGCACCTTTTCGGTAGAGGTTCTAAGTAGCTATGGAAATCTTTTATTCAATTTCAACTAGCAGAATTAAAACGATTTTGAACGTCCAACGTTATCATAGTGTGGCAATTGTCTAGGTCCACTACATCACAAGCCAGTCAATGACCCATCCTACTGCATCAATCATCAAACAGGTTCACCTAAGTCCACGTCGCCACCCTAATAAACTAACCGCTCCTTCGATAAACGAAATCAACCTACCAACCCATTTCCAAAAAATAAAACAAGGCGATGTCAGAAGCAAAGAATTTTCTAGTTTTGATAGTAAACTTCGCCCCCAACGGGGAGCAAACACCACCTTGGCATCAGAGCTATAGATATATATTGGTTTCTTTCGGGCCATTGAGCCACAGTCGACACAACCATTCTTTCAAAATAATGACCCAATAGAGATATTTCTTTCTCAAAACTCCGACAGACCAGACAAAACCTTGTTTCTTCTATTTCTTCTGTTGCCTGAACTCCATCCGTCATGTTGGTTTCTATCTTCGACGTACATGAAAGTGGAATGACGGAGACAATAGCTTACTTTTACTTTTGTGTTGAAATCCTCAACATCAAAATGGCAAACACCAATGATACTTGTAAATCAGTTGTTTTCTTGTCTACGTTACTTCATATCTCCATTATCCTAGTTGCGCTCATGAAATTTTGTTGCAATTCGCAAGTTAAAGTCACTGTCAAATGGTATCTAAAATTAAGTGCTTAGCACTCTTATAATAGGTGAGGTAGATTTGTGTCATTGAACACTTTTGCTTTTTCTTCAATAACTTAAAAAAATAAATCAGTCCTCGACATTTAGCTCTCGACATGTACAGTTTAACGTGTCCCTGTACATTCCATAGTCCATACAGCTTATCCCAAACGTAACGTGCCGCATTTGTCAGCTTTCCTCAGCTTGTATGTCCGGAGTGAGCTCCCCTAGGTCAACATAGAGTTACTGATCACACCCATCCGACTTTTTACAAAATGAAGTTGAAAGAACACGGTCAAGATATCATGCCTTATTAATTTTCCGCTGGTCAAATTGATAATCTCTATGCCCGCTTAAAAGCTGGGTAAGGAAATAATCAAGCTCATCATGTTTTTGGTTAAACCGCATAGTCCATGCGTCTCTGGACTTATGTATCCAACGCAGTTGCCACTCATTGATTACATGTAAATTTGTTCACTCGCGCCAACCACCAGGAATCAAGAGGATTCCTCTTCCTTGCTCTTACAGATGGTCTTGAGTTCCTTAGCAAGCAAGGCGACGGGGATCATTTCCGCAATCACCACCACAGCCGGCTCTGAGACAATATGGTAGGAAGACACCATTCACAAAGCTGTCAATGTCTGCAGCTGCATAAGGCACACCTCCTTGGTAAGAACATCCGTCCATACCTTCGGTCATTCCCCTGCTACACATCTCTGCTACAGGCTTTTCTGTCGCTATTTTGATTTGCTTTTTAGTCTCAAGGAAATAGTCCTTTTTCTCCAGTGCAAAACTGAAAAACCATAGATAGTTGTATCAATATACCAAATTTGCTTTTTCAACAGTCCGTCGTAGAACAAGTGTCGCAATATCATCTATCGAGTTGATGAAAAAAGCATTCCATTTTTTTTCATGTTTTTTAAAATCATTTCTATAAAAAACAATGATATACATTCGATGTTCGACGACCTTTTGCACTCCTTCAGTGGATTTCAGAGTACTCCGTTGGTGGAGGGCTACCTTTTCTGACAAAATAAACGCTCAGGCAAAACATCCTATCCAAACTCAAGAAATTTCTAATGGACACCAGAAATCTGTACGGTCTCGCATTGCCATGTAGAATGTTACTCCGAACATATAACTCGAATCTATCATTTGATTGCTGAAAAAACACCGCATCCTTACACTGAAATCATAACGTAATGAAGCTCTGCTTTGGAATTGTTTGTTTCCGACGAGACCAAGTCCATCAAGTCCGTTTGTGTGGCATGTTCATGTAAAAAAATGATCGGTTTATCAGCATTTTACTATCATATCGCGAATGTTAATAAGCGCTATCAAACGGACTCCTTTAAGCTCATGAATAATCCAAATACCCAGCTTCTTTGGGTATCGAAACTTTTTTAGCTGCGAATAAAACCTTTCTTGACCAACTTTTAATATGGCAATAAAATCTCGTGACGTGTAACGTAGTTGACTATGGTGGATGGACCTTCTTAACCGAAGAAAACTTTTAATTTCAACATTCCCATAAAGAAAATTCTTCAAGTTGGCACTGACTTTTTTTGGAACATTGCTTTGTAAACCCCAAACTATATCTATCAAGGACTTTACCATCTTCTTCCCCTCATAGAAATAGAAAGGTAAAATATAGCGTACAAATGCCCAGTGTGATCTTCCATTTTCCACTTGTTTTGAAGTCTCTAAAACATAACTAAATGGATCAGTTATTTCCTAAAAAATGAAACTTAAACCGTCAGTTGCCAATATGACAAAAATATATATATATATACGGCGCCAAAACCAAAGCAACACCCAATCACTTTTTTCTCAGTCCAATACATAGCCCATCGGGCGCAACACTTCTGGTATATTGGGTCTTAGCAGACTATCGTATTGATTCGACCTAGAAGCACAGGGGTTTAGTGCTTCCGCTGACGTGATCACCATCCTTCTCCGACTCTCTCTCGTATAGTCCCGCAATATTTACGCAGGCTCAGATCAAAATACGTAATGAATTTTCTGATATACCCAGTATTTATGCCCACCTTACAGAGTTAGCGACATTTCTAACATCGAGCTCTAACCATTAAAATCGACGGGTAATCACCTCATCAAAAGTGTTCAGTTGATAACAGCATCCGCAGTGGATGTCCATACTCTAAAACCGATCTGCCTTGGCGACTCTATTTTCCTTTCTAGCGACTCTATGATCCTTTTTTTGTACAGACTGCCTGGTATTGTCAACAGTACACAGTCGTCCGTACGCAAACAACTGTTCAGTGCCTCCTTCGCCTTTGCTGATCAGCGCATCTCTTGTGACCAACAAGAAAGAAAAGAAAACCCCTCAGACAAGCGTTAAATCTTGCGAACAGTGATACTGCAATCGTTGGTGAAAAACCAGTTTATGTATCTTTGTCAGCTTATTGTCGGGTTCTAACGCCTTCCTGTCTTCATAAAAAGAACTTCCAGTTCCTGCCATTTTATTGCATGCTTCTTTTCGGTTGTTTAAACTCCATGCCAAAAACCGGAGCTAATGAAACCCATTTTGCGACGCAGGAGCTTTTGCTCCTCCGGGGCATGGAAATTCTACAGGCTGTCGTTTAAAGGTTCATAACTAAACTTATGACAGTGTGAGCTACAACCCCTCCTCCCCTCGAACCATCATCCAGCACTGTTGTTGACAGTTCCAAGAGCTTCGATCAATCCCCTGCGTGGTATTCCATGCGCCAGAAGAATACCGGGAGGATGTACCCCGAAAGATTTTATCGACCACTTCGGATACATTATGTTCATCGTTACTTGCGAAGAAGTCTTCCAGAACTCCCCACACTGCCACCGACCATGCCAATAATTCCGACGCAAACGTTACGCAGAGAATACTTTCTACACAACCTGGTGAAAATGCGATATTTGAAATTACGAGCCTCGTCCTCCACGATTCACACCCGTTTTAAAGCTTTTACGTTAAAATTTAAATCTCCCCAACTAAGATCCTCTCCTACATGCTTAAGACGGTATCGTTCAAGAGCATCAAACCTGGGTCGGAAATCAAAAATTGACGCTGAAAAGCATTATCCCCAAACACCGATTCCAGACAAAGTTGTTTCCTTTGCCTTCCAGCTGAACCCGTCGGGCGCTGCCTCTAACCCAAGTGGCGGCAGGACCTTATAAGTCAACAGGCTGAGAAACTGAATCATCGTACCCGTACTGTTTGGCAATTAGCACGTCAATTTTAACCTCTGCAGTGAACTACGTTATGAACTCCGGTGTATGTTTATTTTGGTAGAATGCGAATTACCTTAGTCGAGTCCAAGTCCTTTTCGTTCCTCTGCTTGTAAGACCGGACACCTCAAGCCCGCAGTACTTGCACGCTCTTAACATCTCTTTCATGCTCTCCTTCCAGCTTTTCTGTAGGACAGTCAAGATTTCAAAAAGTAAATGAGCTCCAAACTAGAACCCAAAGCCCTCCCTTACGCTTGGACAGCTAACTAATTTCTCTGCTGTCACGTCTACTCCATTGTATTCGGACGTGATCTTCTAGTGGATTTCACCGAGGACTTCCGGAATAGTTCTGACTTCCATCGGTTTAATGAGCAGAACGCGCAGTTTAGTCTTCCTTCTTTCTTCCTCTTTTGATTGTTCTGCCATTCTGATCCACCTTGACTTTAGGCACACGCCTTTTTATAAGGTCGATGAGCAGTTGCCGTTTTTTTCAAAGAAGTTTCTCCCAGGGACGTCTTTTCCTTTCACTTTCTCCACAGCTCGTCCCGTAGCGGATAATCTGTCCATTTTTCCTGCTATATACTTTACAGTTACCTTCTATTTCTGGATAAGCTTTTCCTCTTCTATTGTGTCATGGGTAGTCGACTAGACTTGCACTCAACTAGCTAGGTCTTCATCCTTCCCTACAATATCCTTTATAATTACTTTCGCCTGCTAGAATTTCGTCGGTAAGTCTATTCACTGTTAGAAGCTTTTTTTGGTCTAACTAACATATGGCTTAGATCGACCTAGCTCAAAATTGTAGTTTGTTCTGACGGCGAAAAGCAAGAAATGTTAGATGTTTTAATGGGCGACCACCAATGAAGAGTCCTCCGCGATACAAGTGACAGAAGACCATTCCACTCAAGGAATCCTTATTATTTCATTCGGGATGGTCTGGGAAAGTTTCTTCACGTTGTTTCAACGGCAACTAGATGAGCAGAACACGTGGGAACTGTGAAGGCTCACGCATCCAGTGGGTTACATCATTTTAAGTCGAATTTAAGGGACCCCCCCCCCCCAAACATGCAAAAAGGTCTCGATTATGCCGTTTCGAGCCTGGTCTTATTTTTGATATTTGTTGGAAATGGGGTAAGTGCGGGGGTCGAAAATGATCATCTGTTTAACGAGCCCATCCTCAGAAACTACTCAACCGAAAACTCTCAAAAAAATCAAGAATTTGCACTATGTGGTGCCTAGAAATAAAGTTAATAATAGTATATTACTATAATTTTTAGTAATTGGCAGGAAAACCCCCCTGCACTACATGCAGTAATGTAGGCTTTTATATAGAGCATGATCACACCATGTTTAGTGGAAATGGCGCTATTACTAACAAAGTTATATTTATATTTGCAAATTCAAGACTATGAATGTCCATATCACCCGAAAATGGATATACATGCATATATTACGTGCTACGTACTAATTGGTCAAATGCACACTCAAATATCTTTATATAAGAAATACACAAAACCTGTCACACCTGAAGTGTCCAACTTCCGGTCTCCGGACTTGTTTTTCATGCCGAGGTTACACACAATGCTTTTCTTCTCTGCTGTCTTACTTATGCCTGCGAGAATCAACCGATCCCACTTCTCTTCATTGTCCCCGAATTCTTAGTTTAGCCTAGTGTCAACAAGATTTCTTGATCCAAAACTTCAACTAAGTTCAGTACCCAGTTTTATGCTAAAGCTACACGATATCAAATCTTGGCAAATATTTTTTGATTGGGGTAGGGATTCATACTACTCAGTTGAGGAAGAGTCAAGCTAGGGTAACTTTCCGGTACAATTCTTACCACATTTCCGGCCTTGAAAGGAGGGGAGGCTTTAGCAGGCCCAGATTCAATTTAAATTTTTGTGTCGTGAACTATTCGGAAAACTGACATTCTGTGCTTGCAGACTCGCATGGCCACAGTTACACCGTTAGTACTTACCTTAAAATATATGCACCTATATATATATAATTTAATGTTGAAACCAATTGAGGAAACTACTCCAAAATAATGAACATAGGTAAATCTTGATTACTACATGGGACAAGTATATAAAATTCAAAATACAAAAAGTTGTTTCACTCATTGCCATAAATCTGATGCAATTTTATAATCCGAAATACTGACCCAGTGAATATGGTATTTTATAATCAACTGGTAGATAATAGATACCACTCACTCCTCTATTATAGTTTGATGGCTCTCCTCCCAAATACGCATACTCTCCAGTAGGTTCACAGAAACGTCTGATCGCTAGATCGTGGTTCGCGCATTGAATAGCAAAGAAGTGGTTCACCAGTCCCAACGAATAAACAAAATACTCATATGATCTTGCATGATCACACAATGTAAATGTGCTCAGATGTTCGCAGCCCGGTTGAAATGAACCGAAGGCACCATAAAATGATGCGTGTCCACTTGATCTAGCTTCCGCTAGTAGTCCATAATCGCTGTAGATCGCTTCCACATACTGAGCATCGGTTATATACACACGGTCCTCTGGTGGCGCAGTCTCATAAGGTGAATTTGCAGGATCTATCGCGAAGATTGTATTGATTTTGGGAGATGTAATTTGTTTACCTGCCAAACCGACAATATGAGCTCCCAGACTGTGCCCGATTAAGTATGTAGTGTTTGGGTTAAGTCCCCCATATCTCCGCATAAATTTCATCCAGGCAGCCAACTTGTTAGCTGCAACTTTAGCTCTGACCGCTGCTTCAATATAATTTATATCCACTGCACCGTCAGTCCAGTTCATAATGACCACATTGTAATCCCCACGTCCTAAATATTTCACGCGAAGTTCAACATCCAGTTCGTTGACGATATGACTAAGATAGCCGTCAACGACAATCCTGAAAGAAAAGCAAATAGATGAAATTTTCATAGAAATAAAGTCATCATAAAAGGATACGTTATTGAAAGTCATACACATTTCCACCCTACAGATGTTGCCTGGGAACAAATCGCAATAGAAAAGCCACATTGGTCAATAAAAGCTTTGTTCTGCAAGTATCAATCTAATTTACTGAGTCCGGACGGTTGAAAGTTTTAGATTTTCCGGATCTTCCATTTTCTGCTTTAATTGCTTTGCCTAGTGAAATCCTCGTCACTAGCACATCCTAGAGAGAGGTGTCTGGCTCATCATTGAGCTTGGAGTCTATCTTCTGCCTTTATTCGCGTGCATACCCTTACGCAGAGATTCGTTCGTTTCATAAACCCATCCGCATTTTTGCTTCCTAGACCTTTAATTTAAGCCAACAGTTTGTTGCATTTGAGATTTTCTTTTAAGTTTCTTAGTTATTTATTATTATTCTGTTAAGGGAAAGTCGCACCGCGTCCTTGACGAACTATTGTGCCCCTTTTACTGGTTATAGTGTACCTGTTGATCATAGTATCTCAAGCAGGCATGTAACCGTTAGGAACTTTAATAAGTTCCCCACTTCCAGATGTTTCAGTTTTGCATCTGGTATTAAGTGTTCTCCCAGATATATCGACCTACTTTGCACAAGTGCCGGACACTGTCCCAGGACGCGCATAGAGGTTTCGTCCTCCTCCTCACAAAACCTGCAGGCAGTGTCCGTAGATATCCCTAGCTTCCCTAGGTGATAGTTCAGCCGACAATGATCAGTGAGAATTCCCACTATGATTCGGAGGTTCTTTTTGGTGAGGTTTAAGCAATCCTTTGTGCGCATGGGTTCGTATCCCCCAATAAGCACCCTGGACTGCTCCATCCCTGATAGGCCCGCCCAATATAGTTCCCTCAATCGTTTCTCTTCGTTTCTTAGATTCATAGCCATGAAACCGTTTCCGATTCCACAGAAGGGTTCTGGCCCGTGTGAAGGCATTCCTGCTCCCTTCTTGGCTAGTTCATTCGCTGCCTCGTTGCCTTCCAACCCAGCATGGCTTGGAACCAGTAAGTATACAGACCTTGTTGGACGAGCCGAGTGTATTCAATCTCTCAAGGCATTCCCATACTAGTTTAGAGTTCACCTGGTTGGACCTAAGTGCCTTGATCGCTGCTTGGCTATCGGTGAGAATAGCTATGCTCTGCCCCCTATAGTTCCTTTGCAGATTAAAGGAGGCACATTTGTCTATGGCGTAAATTTCCACCTGGAATATGCTAGTGTACCTGCACATTGGCTGAAAGTACATTTTCCTTGGACAAATGACACCGGCACCCGCTCCCTCTGCTGTGAGGGATCCGTCAGTGTACCAAGTAATCAGTTGCAGGTATAAGCCGTATGTCGCAGCCACGCTCTCCCAGTTTGCCTTGTTACTCCAACGTGTTTCAAACTTCTTATCGAAGTGAAACCTCGTTGTCATGTTATCCCTCGGTATCAGCAATTCGGGATACCGCCTAGAAAGGATATCAATCTTCCTTCGATTTAGGCAGCTCCCCGCCTCACTCATACTACTGGCCATCCAGAATATTGATCTCCTTGCCTGCATCTGTATGTGCAGATGGAGAAGGGTTACATCCCAGAAGGACCTCCAGGGATGCCGTTGGGCATGTCCTCATTGCCCCACTGATACACACGCAAGCCAGCCTTTGGAACTTATGTAATTCCCTGGCTTGTGTGCTGAGTTGGGTTCTTTCTGCCCAGATTACCGCTCCATAGGTAATCATTGGCCTTCCTATTGCAGTATATATCCAAAGTACCATCTTCGGACTGCAACCCCATTTTTTTCCTGCTATGAATCTGCAAGTCATCAGAGCCCTCGAGGCTTTCCGACAAGTGTTTCCAACATGTGTTTTCCAGAGTAATTTTTGGTTTAGCGTGATTCCCAAATATTTGACCTCTGTTTCTCGTTTCACCTCCATATCATGTAATGTTATGGCTTTCAGGTGATCCAGCTTACGCCTCCTAGTGAATGGTACTATGGTGGTTTTCGTTGGGTTGATCCGCAGTCCCACCTTCCTGCACCAGGTACTAGTAACCCTTAATCCAGTTTGGATTCTATCATAGAGGGTATCTTCATATTTGCCCCTATAGATTAAAACACTGTCGTCCGCGTAGGCCTGGACTTGTATTCCAGTATTAGTTAACACGTCCAGGAGTTCATCCACTACCATACTCCACATCAGCGGCGATAGTACTCCACCCTGTGGACAGCCTTGATAATAGAATTTGTACCTGTTTGTACCTCTATTTGTCTGCTTTCTAGCATTTTGCCCATCCAGAGTGCCAGGGTGTTTCCCACTCCTTTGCGGCTCAGGGCATCCTGTATCTCTGTCTGTGTGCGATGTGTTGTCGAATGCTCCTTCGATATCCAAAAACGCGCACAGTGCAATTTCTTTTGTTTCTATGGCGTCCCGTAGTACCTCTGTCAGCTGATACAGACCAGTTTCAGTTGACCGTCCTGCCCGGTAAGCGTGTCGACAGTGATGAAGGGGATTACGCTTTAGAACGTTAGTTATAATATAGTTGTCTAAATCATACTTGGGGATTTTAACAGCCAAGTAGGGAAGGAGCCAGTATTCAGGCGATACGTTGGCTCCCATAGCTTACACGAAAAAACAAATGATAACGGACTGCGGACTATCCAATTAGCAGGGTCACACGAAATGGTTGTTGGAAGTACCTGGTTTGCGTGGAAAGCGGTCCACAAACATATGTGGGCCTCTCCAGACGGGACCAATTTCAACCAAATTGACCACGTGTTGATCGAACGCCGCCACCTCTCAGCCTTGATGAATGTCAGAACATACAGGGAGGCCAATATAGACTCTGATCACTATCTCGTTGGTATGGTGCTCCGAGCTCGAATAACAATACCACCTAGAATCCCCTCTGACAATCAAGTGAGAGTGAACACTGAAGCCATCCACAACACAACCCTCCGCGACACCTATAAGAGGGAAATGGATGCCGCAATAACCGCAGTCAACAGAGGACCTGGAGATGAAGCATCAACTAATGATCTTCACAACCACCTGAAGAACGTTATCATGGATACGGCCACAAATATATTTGGCCCCAGCCGCAAAAGGAGTCGGAACGGCTGGTTTGACGATGAATGTAAGCTCGCAACGGAACGGAAGAATGCCGCATACCGAGTAATGTTGCATGCTCAAAGGACGCGGGCACGCGCAGAGACTTATCACGAACTCCGTCGAGCGGAGAAGCGACTTTACAGACGGAAAAAGGAAGCCTGGGATAACCAACAAGTCTGTGAACTAGAAAAGTACAGGGAGCAACCGCACCAGGCGCGGAAGTTTTACCAACAAGTCAGCAGGATGAAGCCTTATACACCTCGATGCTCATCCTGCCGAGACAAAGAGGGAAATCTGATTTCCGACAGAATGGGCATATTAGAGCGATGGGTTGAGTACTTTGATGAGCTACTGAACAACCAGAACATCGGCGAGTTGGAGGTCCCGCCAACTGAAGACGACGGACAAATACTGCCACCACCAAGTTTAGGAGAAACAGTCCGTGCAATTCATCGGCTAAAAAATCATAAGTCGCCAGGAGCCGATGGAATTACAGCCGAATTGGTTAAATATGGAGGCGACCAGTTACACCAAGTGGTTCATCAACTTGTGCTCAAGGTATGGGACAGCGAATCAATGCCTGACGATTGGCAACGAGGCTTTATCTGTCTCATACATAAAAAGGGAGATATCACACAGTGCAGCAATTATAGAGGTATCACGTTGCTGAGTACCATCTATAAGATATTCTCCACTATCTTGCTAGGGGGGATAGCCCCATACGCCCAGAACATCATTGGCCCATACCAAAGAGGCTTCACTTCAGGCAAATCAGCAGCAGATCAGATTTTCTCTCTGCGGCAGGCGATGGAAAAACTGTTGGAATATGGACAACAGTTGCACCATCTGTTCATCGACTTTAAAGCCGCCTATGATAGCATAGCCAGGGTAAAACTGTACACGGCCATGAGAGAATTCGGTATCCCGACGAAATTAATAAGACTGACTAGGCTGACCCTGACCAATGTGCGAGGCCAGATAAAAGCAGCAGGATCATTCTCAAGACCATTCGACATCAACAACGGTCTACGACCAGGGGATGCGCCATCATGCGTCGTCTTTAACCTGGCCCTCGAGAAAGTGATCCGTGATGCTGAGGTGAATGCAAGAGGTACGATCCTCTTCAAGTCCACCCAACTACTGGCCTATGCTGACGATATCGACATCATGGGAAGAACCACCCGAGACGTACAAACTGCCTTCATCCAGATCGAGCAGGCGGCGCGAGGTCTTGGGCTGCACATCAATGAAGGCAAGACAAAATATATGGTGGCAACGTCAGCACCGAAGACGAATCAACCAACAACATCAAACCGCACTGGTTAAACACAAACACGAACAAGAATAAGGATAGGAGAATACAACTCTGGGACCGTTGATAATTTCTCCTATCTAGGGTTGAAAGTCACAATCGATCACAGCTACGACAATGAAATCCGCGCACGGTTGTTGTCAGCAAACAGAGCCTATTTCAGCTTACAAAAACTTTTCCGCTCGAAACGTCTCACCATAGGGTCAAAGCTCTTACTGTACAAGACAATGATCTTGCCAGTCCTCATGAATTCCTCGGAGACTTGGGTTCTTGGCAAGAAGAATTGCGAACTCTTGATCGCGTTCGAGAGAAGAATCCTCCGAAGAATTTTTGGCCCCCTACATGAGGATGGACGATTCCGTAGCCTACACAATGACGAAATCTATGAGCGATACCATGACCGCCAGGTTGTGGATAAAATCCGGCTCAATAGGTTACGGTGGGCGGGTCACTTAATCCGTATGGATGAAGATGATTCCACCCGGAAAGTCTATAAGGGCAATATCTATGGTAGGAAAAGAAGACGAGGTAGACCCTGCCTAAGATGGAGCGATGGCGTGGGCCAGGACGCCAGACAGCTTTTAGGGATATCGAATTGGTGGACCTCGGCGCAAAACCGGGATGTCTGGAGTTCCTTATTAAGGCAGGCCTAGACCGGATACCGGTTGTTGCGCCGTTGATGATGATGATAGTTGTCTATGACCTTCTCCATCGTTTTGAGTACGAACGATGTTAGGCAGATTGGTCTGAAAGATTTAGGGTGAAAAGGATCCTTTTTACCCGCTTTCGGAATAAAGACCACTTTTGCCCGTCTCCATGCCCTTGGTATGTAACCCAGTGCTATGCTCCCCCTTACCACCCTCAGAAGACACTCTAAGATAATTCCTAGTCCTCTCTGGATAAGTGTTGGGAAAAGTTATTTGGTTACTGCACAATTTACACCTCATATTGAAAAAGGGAAGGGCAGAAATCGCTCACTCCATCTTGACTGCTAGCAATTTAAAACTCACAAGTCCTTATGTATTAACTTTTAAAACTCTTCCCTTGGTATACCACATTTTCGTAGTGGGGTAGCCAGCAGTAGTTCGCTACTAAGCTAGGAGTGCCCAACTCACATCAAGATGGAAGCAACGGATTTTAACTCTACAAGTGTTAAATAGTCTCATCAGATTCATATTCCTCAAAGAAAAAATCTATAGAGGACGTGCTCTCAATTTCAACCTGCACTCAGTATCTACAGGAACTGAAAACCTGATTTCGGTCGAACTTCAGCTGAAAAGAGGGGCCTGTCAGAACCTTCTTTTCCGCCTCTACCAGGAAAAGAGGAAGAAAGGCAATCTAGTTATGTGAAAGCAACTGGTCTAATACTGGTATGGCGGAGCAATACTTTAAACTCGCTCCACATGACTGACTACAATGAGCAATAAACGGCCCGGAGGACACGCTGAGAACTAAGGTCGCATAGGATGTGCCAGTCAGACATGCCGACAACCGAAAAAGGACGCGATCCGCCGTAAGGTCGTTGAAGAAGCGGGTCTCTACCCAGTGGAGCGGATTCTCACGACAAAAAAAGTTGGTCCAAAGCTGTCATTCTCGTCATTCCGATCTATACAACTTAGGTAACGCCGTGCATTAAATTACTAGCGTCTGGTAAAAGTTCTCCCCTAAAAGATTATTCTGCGCATGCAAAGTGTACCCCATAGACACCACGAAAAAGGCAAAGCTTCTTGGGAATGAAAACGTGGAACGCAAGAAAGCGTAACTTTTGATGGGAGACTGGAACAAGTTATTAATCCAGGTGAGACTCACACTGGACGCAGCACACTCTCCAGTTAGTGTTAGTGTCACGGCGTACAATATGTTGAACTTCTAGGGGTTTCATTTGGTATCCCCGCAGCCAATAGAGCCTTCAACTCCTTCATTCATCGATCCCCTTTCACAATTCAACATTCCACCAGATCTTATTACGCCCCTTCGGGACGAGGCTGACGACCTGTGCAACATCCGAGAAAACAGCATTTTTTTTCTGGCAGCACAATGTTCAGTGATATTGTTTGCCGGGTTACTCAGTATATTTGCCGTCCAATAAGCAACTTAGCTCTCCCACTGTTCGTGTTTCCCCATCATATGCCCGAGCAAGGTGTTCTCAGAACCTACCTTGGAATTCAAATCACCCACCACAACCACAATGTCACCTTTAGGAAACGTCTCCTAAACTGCCTATTATTGCTCGTAGGCGGCATCCTTATCCACTATATCAAAAGTTTCCGTTAGTGTAGAAATGAGATGCTCATTAACCTAGACCGAAATTTTGCAGTTAGGAGTCTTCCAGAAACCGACTCCTAGGTGAAAAGAACGCGCCGTGCGGTAGCCATCAGAAACAACCCGACATCAAATTCGCATCTCCTACCACAGTACAATGACGATATAGCAAACCCACTTCGAGGGAAAATAACTCTCTGCGGGGGGAGAAAGAGCTTTCATCAACAAGGAAGGGGGCCGCCCTTATTTTGCTCCGTATATAGTCATGCTGGGAATCAAATGAAAGGTCTCGATTTGGAAGCGGTTGCGAAACCAGTTGAGTGAAGAGGTCGCATAAATAAAGGGGCCATTCTCAGAAACTACCTACCAAAAAAATCTGAAAAAGATCATGATGATAACCCTATATGACACCTAGGCCTCGAAATACCCTCCATACCGATATCTGCTCAAATGAGGTTAATACTAGTATATTATTAAATTTTTAAAATTAATTGCGAACCTACGAACCTACGAAATCTTACTATTATTAACAAAATTATAGTAGGTCAAAGTTGCCTCTTTCGCGTCAAATTACTACTACCTACGAAAAAAATGTTAGTACCACATAGAATTGAATATCGGGTATATACAACGGATGTCTACTACGAGCTATGTATAAATGAAAACATAATGTACCCAAATATTATGACATAAAAGATGAACAACCTTTCAAACATGAAGCGCAGACCTTCCGGTGCCTGACTTGTTATATAATAGACTAGCCGAACCCGGCAGACGTTGTTCTGCTTTTGTATATTTGTAAAATCTGCGGGTTTTCTTCGGATAATGGAAGCAGTGTACCAATTTGGTGTACCTTTGTCCTTGCACTTTTGCGCTCTAAGGTAGCGAGGTAGAATAAAGGGCAGCAGCCCTGTCGGCCGAATTAAAACCAAGTGGCCGCGGGGAACCCTCACATGATGACACCAAGAAACGCTATACTCACATTGACTTGCTGGTCATGATATAGTAGGCGAATGCCTCAAGGCCTAATTAAGGCGATCAAACAAAGCGTCATTAAAGGTTATCTGATACCATGGGACCCGGAATATGAGTTCATATGACTCCGGAGAATTCCTGGGGCATGTGTTCTCAGTCCGGTTACTCGCAGTTGGCTCCCCACTGGGAATTTCACGGGATTGTGGTTATGTCCTAGTAGACAAAAGAGCTTCGGGCCTCAAGCATGGAGTTGCACTCCCAACTCGGGTGCCGTATTCCCTAGTTCGACAGAGATTTGAGTAGGTCTTACATCGACCAGTATGAATGCTGATGCATTCTTTAATCGTAGTCTCTATGATAACTGAATGCTGCTTTATTAAGATCGATCTTCATTCTTGACCAAATCCGCCATGAGCGTTCAATTTTCCATCATGTGTTGCTCCTCAATTATTGCAACAGCTCTTAAAGTAATTCTTCCTCGAAAATTATTGATACGTACATCATGTTGCTGAGATTTTCTAGCACCTCTTTAAGTAGAAGCTCGCAGGTTGTCAAATCTTGCGTTTCCCCCTTTTAGTATTTCTCGAAAAAGATGCTGTGATATTTGACTTAGAAAGGGATGCTCTAATTACAATATATTTCGCAGATAATAATCATACCCGCCTTCTTCTCGAAGACGGTTGCTAAGAGTAAGTCCTACGCTGCCTAGTAGTAATTAAGTTTAATCAACCACGCTTCAATATAATGTTGAAACCTTTTACAAATAATAATGAGTATATTCTGTTCCCTACGGACACCCTCTTCCTGATTGTAAAGCTTCATCTAGGCCTATTTCTTTTCATTTTCCCCATATTTTCGTTTTATATCTTTGAAAAACGCTCCCTGTTGAGAAGTGCGTATTTCTGGGTTCTGTAAATTACAACACTTTTGTAGATATTGCATCGCATATGGGTTACACCAATATTATTATAGGTTTTTTTTGGATATGACATGATTCTTAAAACGTTGTTCTTCGCCATCTTTGATCTGAGGTCTGCCGAACCCTTGTTTCCCGCCAATTATGTCTCCTTCAAGTGAACTCAGGACTGCGAGGACTTGTATTCTACCTTATTAAGTAAAGCCACACATCACTTTGAGCGTCTTTATTCGGAATACCGGACAGAACTGGATAGTATGCTTCAGTGAGTGGTGATGTTTAAATATCAGAAAATTTCTCGTCTAGTGAAAATTCTTCCTTTTCACTAACTTCAGATATATTAGCCACCACATGACACTTTGGAGAACTTAATTAAATTGCAAATTACGTTAAATCCACTGAAGAGAAAAATACACTCATTACATGACATTTTTCAACTTATCAATATTCATATTTTTTAATTCAAAAAATTAATTAATTATGGCCTGCTCCGCCACGGAGAACACCGATGGTGGCCACTGTCAATCGAATTAACAACATTCGAAATTTATTTCGACAGGGTCCCGCATCAACTTAATGCCTGACCGGACCAAATGGGAAGCAAGTTACTCCCTCTTTTTTCGGTCTACGGACCCCTCGTTTAGGGCTTAGCACCCAAACATTACAAAAACTAGGGGGACCCCACAATTCTCAAAAAAAAGATATTTTCAGCTCTGGCCGAGCTCTGGCCAATAAGGCGGATTTGAGCTCAATATAATTGGTAGTCATGTTGTGTTCTGCGAATTATATAAAGGAGCACTTCACATCTGCGAGCCGCTTCGGTCACGCTGCTCTCAGGGCAGAGGTAAGGCAGCGTCTAACGATTTGCCTCTGTCCTGGTAAGAAACCGTAAGCCGTCTTCTAATTTTTATAAAATATTTATCAATTTGTGGCGCGGCAGGATCTGCAGCATTCGAAATTTATTTCGGATGTTGCGGATGCGGACGGGTAGATGGCGCTGAACTCCGAAACTCTCCACTCACTCGTTTTCTGAACGCACCAGGGGAGTGGAGAACCAGCGGTAAAAAAAATGCCGTTGGTTGGGACAGTAAGGAGCGCATGGAAATAAGTCGGTCTCTTCTGTTTCCAACCACGGCGGCGTTGACACGAATTGCAAATGTCCGGTCGAACTGTTCGAAGTTTACTTTAAAAAAGTCAAATATTTAAAAATAAAGTTAATGTGTACAGAGTTTTGAATTGCTGATGTTTGTTTTGATGAAACTTAATATTTAAATATACAAATTTTTATTTATTGCCAACGAGGAGAACGAAACATCATAAGTAGCGTAAGTGCTAAAAATTTATGGGGTTATATCTGGTTGAAGCCTCCAAACAAGGTTTTTTCGAGATATTTCTGTGAGGACATTTTTGAATCCGTAATATACCAACGAATTAAGAAACTATTCAGGAGTCCGAAAAAAATTGTAGGACCGTGCAAACAAAATAAGATTTTTTGAGAGTCCTCCGCGGCGAGCGGTAGAACTCCCTTGGATCACCATCTAGAAGCATATTTTTTTTTCATAAAAGAAGCTAGTGAAGTGCACACAATTATAATTTTCGAATTTTTTTTCGAAGAATGGGAGGGCTTGAAAAAAAATTCATCTTTTCAACAAAAATGCACAAATTAAGAAGTTCAATTTTTACGTCGATTGGCTGAAAACCCTTTGAGTTCTACTGCGCCCCGATTCCGAGAACATGGAGAAAAGCGTATTTGAAGTTTAAAAAGGCTATAACTCTCCGAAGTCATAATATCATGGTCCATATTCAATGTTTTTAATTTCACTCTCTTACCCCAGCATCAGACAATTGCCCTTTTGCAACCATATTTTCCTCTTACATATTGAAAGTGAGTGCGTTTTTGTTTTCGTAAGAGTTCCTCCTGAGAAAGTAATTTAAAAAATTTTTCTAACTTGTTTTTGTACAAGATCGCGATTGATTATGAATCTAGGAATATTTGAGCGTATTCTTCTTCTAAACAGTAAAAAATTGAAAACAAAAAAAATTCAATAGATATAACTCCTTAATTCGCAGAGTGTAAAAATTATTATAACATATACCGTTGTCATAGGCCCCTATGTGAGGTAAAGTACGTCAATCACACGTACGTGGCGTTTGCTATCAGTCGCTGCTAATGGGCTTCAGCAACTCCCACGATTTGCCGAGCAACATACATTCATTCTCCACCATTTTACGCCACCTATTCACTGTCTTCTCATAGATATGTTCACGGGTATCTGATCGTAAGTCAGACATCAGTTGGCGAAAACTTCAAGTTTTTGAGTAAGAGTGGTAATTTTACATAGGAAAAAAGATGTTGAGCCAAAATAGCATGACAAACGTCATCAAGAAGAAAACTATCAGTGATAAAATGCAACCCAAGTGAACTCCCCTTTCGAATTTAAACTCCCCTGAGATTCTACATCGATGCCGCACACGAAATTTTGCGCCCTTCCTGTTTAGAACTCTCCATTTACACTCCTCATTCACCCTGTTGAAAGTGTTCTCGAAATCAAAGAAAAACAGATGAAATGGTGTACTAAACTCTCTACTCCACAATAATCCAAAGGGTGTTAATGTGTGTTAAAGAAGGATCCAGAGCGGAAACCAGACTACTATTTATAGGTCAAGCTTTCGAAGTGTCTTCACCAGGAAGCTCGCAAATACTCCTCCAGCTGTCACAGTCGAGATGGGTGCCCTTCTTCGAGATCTTAACGATCACCCCTTTTCCCACTCATTAGGAAAGATCTTCTTCTTATTTCCCTTTTCCACTTTCCTACTCTTTAATTTTCAGGAAACCTGTTAGGCTCTCCCTTCTTCTTTGATGATTTTATTTATCCTCGTATTATTATACTGAATCTTTCACCATATTTTTAATAGAACAATACGCTTGCCCTTGATGAATTCAGACGGATCAATTGTTCTTCCTCCGGACAGAGAAACATTTCATATTGAACTGAAACAGTTTCAGCGTTACGAGTATGCAATAAAATGGAATCCTGATTTATTTTATAGGTACTCCCGAAAATTGATAATCCCGATATTTTCTACCAACTTGACAGTCCCTTGACGATACCAATTAGCGGGATTCTACTGTATTATAATACCATGAGAGAGTGGACCAAAACGTGACGGTCAGGAAATCGCGAGCTACCATTTTCTAACAGGAAAGGAAACAAGTCGGGAAACCGGAAGCTGGGTCGTTTCTGAGAATGGGTGCGTTAAAGAAATCATCACTTTGCACCCCTCCCACTTCCCGCCTTTTAAACAAATCTCAAAACTAAGACCGGCTTCGAAAAGTAATCGAGACCTTTCATTCGATATCCCACATAACTATATTTGGTGAAAAAAATTTTACAGCCCCCTTTTACATGTATGGGGACCCCCCCTAAATCTCAACGTAGAAGGATATCACTCACTGCATGTCGGGGGGTCCACAGTTCCCACCTTCTCACCAAATTTCGTGTCAATCGGTATAGCAGTTTCTGAGAAAAATGCCTGTGACAGACAGACAGACAGGCAGTCAGACAGACAGACAGACTGACCTGTGAGGAGTGGCCAGATCTCCCATCAGGCGCGACCCCAGCTGGCGGATAGGGGCATACCTATTGATGTGTAAATATGTGTTCATGCACTTTTCTTTTTTGATTGTGCATGGGCTAGTGTTTGCTCATCTCTGGTGCGCGGACCAAAATGGCTATGGGAAGGATACCCAGAACATAAAACCACCATGGAAGACGAGAGAAGGAGGAAACTTACGGTGCAGGGACTCGGAACCCCAGTACCGGCGGCTTTTGGGAGTGAGCAAGCGGGCTCCCGGTCGTCGATATCCCTCGACCGCAGTGCCTCGGTGGTGGACAACTTGGCCACCTTGGCATATAATGCTACAAGTGATTTGGATCTGGAGAAGGAAGTATTCAAGCGAAGTACGACTTTACCGAGAACACCAATAACAAGACCAAACAAAGATGAACTAAAAGCAGCTTTTTGGACAACAAAAACCGTGACAACACCCACCGCACATGTTCAAGATGTTCGACAGCAGGAGGTGCTCCAGGAACAAGGAAGAGATCCATTCAAAAGAAGCTCATCAACTTTGAGATCTCCACCAATGCCAAAGACGATGAAGGACAAAGTACAGGCAAGGTCAACAAACGCCAAAAGTGAAGGACCGTGTAAAAGGGGTAACCCTGCCGGGACTTATAGGGAACATAGTCCTGATCTGGAGGAATTACCCTTCACCCAGCTTGGGGCAAAAATAGTTGAGCTGTCCGAGTTTATCAAGGACAAGCACAACGTGCACCAAGCCATAAAGAATATGGTGAGGGCTATTAGAGTTCTCTATAATAGATCACAGATGGAGGAAAAGAACGATAAGAACACGCCGAACCACGCTGTGCCAACAGTATCACAAGCGACCCAAGTGACGCCTAACCGTACTACCATCGAATCCCAGCGAAATAAGCGAGTACGTGAAAAAGAGGGGGATCCTTTAAGTAATCAGCAGGCGCCTAAGAGAAAAAAAGACGGACAGGACATCCGGAAAACCAACACCAACAGGTCAGAAGGAGGAAACCGTACAGCGAATCTAGGAAACTCGACCAGCGTTGCGAAGCCTAAGACCAGCGAAAACGATGGATGGACTAAAGTTACCAACAAAAAAGCGGAACGAAAGGCAAAAGTGCGAACTCGTCCAGATGTAATTGTTATCTCCAGTAAGGGCAATCTGTCCTACGCGGAGATACTCAAAAAGGTCAAAGCGGATCCCGGCCTAAAAGATCTGAGCGGAAATGTAAACCGAATCCGAAGAACCCAGAAAGGGGATCTCATGTTCGAGCTGAAAAGATCCAGCGTGGGCAAAACTGATGACTTTCGCACTCAAGTGAAAAACTCACTTGGGGAGAATGCCGCAGTGCGTGCCCAAAAACATGAGATCTACCTTCAATGTAAGGATCTCGATGAAGTAACATCGAAAGAAGAAATTTGTATTGCTCTGAAGGAGCAATTCAAGTTGAAAGAACTCACCGAGGAGTCTATTGTGGGCTTACGAAAAGCCTATGGTGGTACTCAAACAGCCACAATACGAGTACCAGCGGAGGCAGCACAGATGTTATTGGCTGCCGGAAGGGTTCGGATTGGATGGGTTGTCTGCCGTTTAAGGGAACAAATTTCACTGAAGAGGTGCTTTAAATGCCTCATGTTTGGACACTTCGCGAAGGCATGCACCAGCAGTATTGATCGATCCGATCGATGCAGAAGGTGTGGGGAGAAAGGCCATATTGCCAGAGAGTGCAATAGGGACCCCAAGTGCCTATTGTGCGAAGTAAAAGAGGGACAGGATAACCGGCATATTGCCGGGAGTGGTAAATGTCCAGAATTTAGGAAGGCGCTCACTGCAATGAGAAAATGAGGTTTATTCAAATAAACCTGAATCATTGCAGGGTCGCTCAGGATTTACTTGAGCAGGCCACGTTCGAATCTGAGATGGAAATCGCCATCATAAGCGAACCGTATAGACACCGTCACGGTGGCATATGGGTCAAAGATTCGACTGGTGGAGCGGCGATATGGGCTTGCGGTCGACAGGCCATACAATGTACTGCAAGTCAGGCAGGCAGTGGCTTCGTGTGGGCGAAAATAAGTGGTGTATATGTTTACAGCTGCTACGCCCCGCCAAGTTTGACACTGTCTGAATTCGAGCAAATGCTTGATAATCTTGTTCTCGACGCGAAGGAACGAAGTCCAAAGGTGATTGCTGGTGATTTCAATGCTTGGGCCCTAGAGTGGGGTAGTAGGGAATCAAATGCTAGGGGGCGCAGTTTATTAGAAGCTTTTGCGCAGATGGACATAGTTTTGGCTAACGAAGGTGCTGTAAACACCTTCCAGAAAGGGGGATCAGGCTCGGTTGTAGACCTGACCTTTGTCAGCCCTTCGCTGGCGCGTGGTATGTCCTGGTGCGTCAGTGAACGCTACACCCACAGCGATCACCAGGCAGTTTTCTTTGAGACATGTGTCGAACCTCAGGGCAAAGAGCTATCATGCCCGAAACCGAAAAAGATTTCAGGCTGGTCTGCAAAATCTTTGGATGAGCAGAGCTTCTTAGAGGTGTGGTTGGATCAACCTGATATAGCAGGCGCCTCTACGGAAAGAGCTGTCCATCTGGCTCAATGCATCGCCAAAGCATGTGATGCGTCCATGCCTAGGAGGTGCGCATTCCCCCGTAGAAGACCAAACTACTGGTGGAATGATGAACTGACCGGCCTTCGATCAGCCTGCCACCGAGCGAGAAGAGCGGCTCAGAGGGCGGTAGGTAGAGTAGATCAAGGGCAGAAAGAGTGCGCCTACAAGGCAGCCCGCAAAACCCTCAAGCTCGCCATCCAGCGAAGCAAGAGGAAATGCTTTAGGGAGCTCTGCTCAGAAGCGGACGTAAATCCGTGGGGAAGAGCTTATGGAATCGTGATGGGACGATTTAGAGGCCGTTCGTCTCCGCAGATCACGTGCCCCGCCCTCTTGTTGAAAATCATCCAGGGGTTATTCCCCCAGCAAGAGGAGAACACCGACACATTCCAACCACCTCTGAATGTGACGGCAATCCCGCCAGTCACCAGAGACGAGCTCCTCGTGATCTGCGGCAGAATAGGAGACAATAAAGCACCGGGTCTGGACGGAGTACCGAATAAGGCCCTTAAGCTTGCCGTCAAATCCAGGCCGGACATGTTTGCTGAGTTGTTCGAAGCGTGCATGTCCGAGGGAATATTTCCAGCGGTATGGAAGCGGCAGAAGTTGGTGCTTCTGCCTAAGCCTGGTAAACCACCAGGTGAACCATCCTCATACCGACCCATATGTCTTTTGGACACGGTGGGGAAAATGCTAGAGCGGGTAATCTATAATAGATTACTCCCAGTAGTTGAGAGCCAAGGCGGCCTTTCACATCGGCAGTATGGATTCCGTAAAGCCAGATCAACCATTGATGCCATCAAATTGGTTACTGGCTTGGCCGAAGATGCAATCCACGGAAAGGGTAGTACCAGCAAATATTGCGTGGTAGTAACCCTGGACGTGAAAAATGCATTCAATTCGGCCAATTGGAATCTAATCCGGAAATCCCTAGCGAAGGTTGGTATTCCCGCCTACCTCGCCGCAATTGTCGATAGTTATTTAACTGAAAGGGGACTCTGGTACGACACTGATGACGGACCGCAGGAGTACGTCGTTTCCGCGGGTGTCCCGCAGGGCTCCGTATTGGGCCCACTACTGTGGAACATCATGTACAACGATGTACTTAATCTTCCCCTTCCGGAGGAAGCCACAGTGGTGGGTTACGCTGACGACATTGCACTGGTTGTTGTCGCAAAGCATCTCGAAGATGCTGAGTTATACTCAAGCGAGGCAATCAGTGCTGTCAAATGCTGGTTAGAGAGCTCTGGTCTGACGCTTGCGGAGGAAAAAACGGAAGCGGTCCTCATCACGAAGCGCCGGAAGAGAAATTACGCCTGTGTTAGAGTCGGGAATCATATCATCACTTCCAAGCCGGCCATCAAATACTTGGGGGTGGTGATAGACAGGAAGCTCAGCTATAAGCAACACGTACAGTATGTTTGCGATAAATCATCCACTGCCAGTATGGCCCTGGCCAGGATGATGCCGAACGTGGGAGGGCCACGGCATACCTCTAGGTTGCTTATAGCCAGGGTGGTGACCTCAATTATGCTCTATGCGACCCCAGTTTGGAGCGAGGCGTTGCGGATGTCAGTTAACACTAGCAAACTGAATGTAGTCTACAGGAGGACAGCCCTGAGGGTATGCTCTGCCTTCAGGACTGTCTCAGATGATGCAGCATTCGTCATCTCTGGAATGATGCCCATTGACATCTTGGCAGATGAGATGGCGAATATATACCATGCGAAGCCAATCTCTCCCTTATTGCAGACGAAGAAGGCTGAGAGGGAGAGATCCATAAATAGATGGCAAGAGCGGTGGGAACGCTCGGGAAAGGGTCGGTGGACTCACAGGCTCATTCCTGCCATCAGGGAGTGGTTGGAGAGACGACACGGTGAGGTTAATTATAATCCCACCCAGTTTCTCACGGGACATGGAGGATATCTCCAATACCTTCACAGGTTTAAATTGGAGACTTCACCCGACTGTCCAAATTGCGATGGAGTCCCAGAGGACCCAGAGCATGTATTCTTCCACTGTCCGAGATTTGTGGAAGAAAGGAGGAACCTAGAGGAGACTCTAGGAGAGGTGCTGGTACCAGAAAATCTGGTGCCGAAAATGCTAGCACATCAAGAGAATTGGGATGCGGTCAACTCCATGATCGCATCGATTCAAGATAAGTTGCGAAAGGCAGAGGAAAGCAGAAAAGCGCGGTCACGTGCGCCGCGTATAGAAGAAATGGGATTAAGCTAGAGTGAGCTGACTCCGCCCCGTGATGTAATACCTTATGGTGGTGCCGCGGGGCAGGGAGGGAGTCGGGGGTGGTTTTAGTGGGTAAAAATCCCACACGCTGGTGTGTCCAGACCAGTGTCTTTTGAAGATTTCCACCTCCTCAAAAAAAAAAAAAAAAAAAAAAAAAAAAAAAAAAGACAGACAGACTGACTGACTGACTGACAGACAGACAGACAGACATTGAACCGATTTTAATAAGGTTTTGTTTGTAAAAGAAACAGGAAAAAAAGCCAGTTTTAACCCACTAGCAAAGTATCTTTTGTTTCTGTAACATTTCCCAACAGGTAATAACAATAATACAGACGGAGTCCTTTGAGTGGCATCCTAGTTTGATCGGAGCTGTTCATATTCGTAACATAGATTTGCTCATATCTTCATCGTAAATTGCCTGCCCAGATGAGTTCCGTAAAAAACTTTTAATTCTTACAGCTAATGCCTTAATAGAAAGGACTAACTTTGTTTGTGGACGCATGATACTTGATAATTTTACAGATGGAGGAGATCATACAATATACTTTTCGTAACTGAATTTCAATAATTTTCTGTTGTTTTGGTTTACCTTGTTGGATGTGCTGGATTAAAATTGGACCGTTGTAGACTATCCACATCCCCAGTAATGATTTTCTGGCCCCAAAGTAGATTTCTCCTCGTAAACAGAAAAAAATATTCGTTAAAATCACGCACCCGTGCTACTGTTGAGTCATCGAATAACGTAGATCTATTTACGGGAAATAATTGACCATTTTGATCTGATATCCACCCCAAAAAAGTGGGATCGAGAGCTTCATGACACTGAAGTCCATAAAATAGGAAAGCTATTGTAAATATTTTCATCGCGATGGAAAGGGTACAATTCAAATAACACGTGCCTAAATGCCTTGAAATATTCACACACACAAAACGCACTGATAGTCCAATTTCCCAAGATATCAACTAGAATCTAATTTCGCAAGCAGAGACATAATAAATTTCTTTTAACATTTGTGTCTAGAATATTTAAAAATTTATTTCTTTGTTATTCTGAAAAATATTCAGCCATAGATACATTCAATCACGAAAAACTAGTTAAGGTGTTCACATGCCGTTAATTATTGGCGACACACTCGGAGTCGACTGGCGATAAAAATGAAATAGTTTCTATATTTGCGATATACTATGTTGCTTACTTAAGCGTTACACTCAGTAAAAATAAAAGTGCTTAAGTAAGTTGCAGTAGACTTTTCAACCTTTTTGGCCGCTAGAATCTATCTTCAGACGAGCTAAAAGTGTGTAGAGCAGAGGTTTTGTGGGTTTTTGCAACTATCGAATCTGGTATTCTGGGGATCATCCTGCACTGTAAAAGGCATTATTAAGACCCTTCCCCTGGTGGCCAAGCTAGCCAGGGTGAACATTCTTACTGGATTACTCAAATTTAGAAAAACCGACTAAAATCAAAGAAGAAAAGTTTTGATGCCAGGCGCATCATCAGAAAGTGGGTTGACGGCATCCGGATGGGACATAGCAGCCGCTGAACGCAGTACAAGAGTTATGCTCAAATGAACAGCAGACACCACCAGAAGCGAACCTGCAGTCCGTTGGAATCCTGCTCGAAATCTAGTATCGGAAAACCCTCCATATTCCGAACAAGGTTGCACATAATAAGCAAGTCGATCATCATCATCAACGGCGTAACAACCGGTATCCGGTCTAGGCCCGCCTTAATAAGGAACTCCAGACATCTAGGTTTTGCGCCGAGGTCCACCAATTCGATGTCCCTAAAAGCTGCCTGGCGTCCTGGCCTACGCCATCGCTCCATCTTAGGCATCCTTTTCTACCATAGATATTGCCCTTATGAACTTCCCGGGGCTGGATCATCCATAGGGATTAAGTGACCCGCCCACCGTAACCTATTGAGCCGGATTTTATCCACAACCGGACGGTCATGTTATCGCTCATAGATTTCGTCATTGTGTTGGCTACGGAATCGTCCATCTTCATGTAGAGGACCAAAAATTCTTCGGAGGATTCTTCTCTCGAACGCGGCCAAGAGTTCGCAATTTTTCTTGCTACAGTACAGTATGAGCTTTGACTCTATGGTGAGCCGTTTCGAGCGGAACAGTCTTTGTAAGCTGAGATAGACTCCGTTGGCTGACAACAACCGTGCACGGATTTCATCATCGTAGCTGTTATCGGCTGTGATTTTCGACCCTAGATAGGAGAAATCGATACTGCAATGAAAAGACCTTGTTAAATATTATGTGATTCGGGTGTATAGACCAGTAATAAGGCTAGGCTGCAGAAGCTGGACATCAGGCATCTCCTGACCTGCAAAGGAGATGTACCTCTGGCTTTAGCACCTTGCACACGCTTCGTATATATGACATGACAGGATGCGAGAACCAGTCTTGGGGCTATCTCGGTCCGTGCGTGGCTAAGATCTGCGACGCCTGGGAAAAAGTGAAGCTCAAGATCACGCCATGCGATGAGATTTCCAGCAGACCTACGCGTCGTATCTGGTTACCGAAGCTCCGGATGGATGTATACAAATTACTCGAATCCCAATACCTTCAGATGCCCAGAATCCCTATGGGCGGAAAAAGAGACACTGAACGGACACGGAGAACGTATATATATATATATATATCTTCTTCGTTTACCAAGTTCACAGCCGATTAGTTTCACCAGAGAAATTACAATACCTGACATATTAAATCACATCTTCGAAGCCAACCTGTTACGAGAGTGTGGTGCCAATGGGAGGCACACTCTTGGGGCTATTGGAAAATT
Source organism: Hermetia illucens (assembly GCF_905115235.1). Taxonomy (NCBI): domain Eukaryota; kingdom Metazoa; phylum Arthropoda; class Insecta; order Diptera; family Stratiomyidae; genus Hermetia; species Hermetia illucens. Next base: position 164,208,483 of record NC_051849.1, on the reverse strand, counting down.
AACGGTACTCTATTCGACTTTACTTTTAACACAAACCCATCGGCATATAACACGGGCAATGCATCAACTTTCGACTTTCAAATCGACTGAAGGAAGTTTGGTCAAGTTATCAGGAATAAAATCTCCAATAGACGAAATATCATAGACAAGCAAAAGACAGTGCAAAAGTGGTGGAGCGAAGGCCTATACAATCTCCAAAAACTGGCCCGGGATGTCTTCAATAGCAGCCATAAAGGCATTGCTTGAAGAGGTGCAAGTCGGCGATCAGAATTGCCAGGAAATGTGCCTAGCTGAATTACTGCCAACACGTCGAAGGTATCGGCGATTTTTCGAGACTCATAAGATTCTGGCCAAGGAGCCTTCCCTTCTTAAGTTGTCGAAGGCTCCCTTGGATGTAATCTTCTGATAAGATCCTAGGCCCGCTAGTCCGGACGAGTTTCCGCACCAAATGCAGAAACCCATTTGGGAGTTATGCGTCACCTAGGGTCTAAACAACCCACTGCATATAAATCTCTGGGTGCAGACGACATAATGTCGACCATGCTCCAGAAAGAATAAGAAAAGATTGTCCTATGGATTGTAGAGATTTATCGGAGCCATTTTTTATTTGAACAAGCACCACACTCCAAAAGAAATACGCGAAATCGTGTTTATAGTCCGGAAAGGACTCCAGCGCCTACCCTAATGGCAATTCCGCAAAAAGTGCTCAGCACGAGGCAAGGAATGGGCGTTTACTACATTACAAGCAATCCATTTTCGTGGATATGAAGTAAACATTCAACAACCAAACCATCAAGAAGGCTTGCACCAAAATGATTATAGAGGGGCTGTTGGGAAAGTAGAAGATCCGGACTCAAGTTATGCATGTGTATCTAACCAAAATAAACCTGATGCTATCTACCACCATGGTACTTAAATTCGTCCTCCCGTGTTGGATGTAGATTGACACTTTCCTTGAAGGTAAAGTATCTGGGTGTGATCCGGAATCATCATCATCATCAACGGCGCTACAACCGGTATCCAGTCTAGGCCTGCCTTAATAAGGAGCTCCACACATCCCGGTTTTGCGTCGAGGTCCACCAATTTGATATCCTTAAAAGCTGTCTGGTGTCCTGACCTACGCCATCGCTCCATCTGAGGCAGGGTCTGCCTCGTCTTCTTTTTCTACCATAGATATTGCCCTTATAGACTTTCCGGCCGGGATCATCCTCATCCATACGGATTAAGTGACCCGCCCACCGTAACCTAGTGAGTCGGATTTTATCCACAACCGGACGGTCATGGTATCGCTCATAGATTTCGTCGTTATGTAGGCTACGCAATCCTTCATCCTCATGTAGGGGGCCAAAAAGTCTTCGGAAGATTCTTCTCTCGAACCCGACCAAGAGTTCGCAATTGTTTTTGCTAAGAACCCAAGTTTCCGAGGAATACATGAGGATTGGCAAGATCATTGTCTTGTACAGTAAGAGCTTTGACCCTATGGTGAGACGTTTCGAGCGGAACAGGTTTTGTAAGCTGAAATAGGCTCTGTTGGGTGACAATAACTGTGCGCGGATTTCCTCATCGTAACTGTTATCGGTTGTTATTTTCGACCCTAGATAGGAGAAATTATCAACGATCTCAAAATTGTATTCTCCTATCCTTATTCTTCCCGTTTGACCAGTACGGTTTGATGTTGTTAGTTGGTAGGTTTTCGATGCTGACGTTGCCACCATATATTTTGTCTTGCCTTCATTGATGTCCAGCCCCCCTCGGGTGGTTCTTCCCATGATGTCGATATCGTCAACATAGGCCAGTAGTTGAGTGGACTTAAAGAGGATCGTACCTCTTGCATTTACCTCAGCATCACGAATTACTTTCTCGAGGGCCAGGTTAAAGAGGACGTATGATAGGACATTCCCTTGTCGTAGACCGTTGTTGATGTCGAATGGTCTTGAGAGTGATCCTGCTGCTTTTATCTGGCCTCGCACATTGGTCAGGGTCAGCCTAGTCAGTCTTATCAATTTCGTCGGGATACTGAATTCTCTCATGGCTGTGTACCGTTTTACCCTGGCTATGCTATCATAGGCGGCTTTAAAGTCGATGAATATATGGTGCAACTGTTGTCCATATTCCAACAGTTTTTCCATCGCTTGCCGCATGTGATCCGGAATACCAACTTAAATTGTGGACTAAACATAGAAATGAAGGCTGTTAAGGCTGGTATAGCCATCCGCGCCTGCAAATGGCCCTTGCCTAGTCGATTTAGTTAGTCTGAGACGCTCACAAACAAAAAACTGTTCCAAAAAAGCTAAAAAAAATTGCCGACATTAACCGTAATTACTGAGGCTGCACTGAATTGTGCCGTCGACATACGCTTGTACGCTTCTGTGCTAGCCCAGCGAACAAATGTGGTTGAGGTTATTTTAGACATTTCTTTCTAAATAAATGTTTTGGGTCTAATATTATGTCAAAATGGGAAGTGGGAATCGAGAGGTTAAAAGAAAAAGGAATATTTTGCATACAAATAAAAGAATCTTCCCGTCTTGTTGTCACATTCTGGTGCCCTTCTTCGTAATTTGAACGACCATCCGCTTCTTCCACTCATTAAGAAAGATCCCAGATTCCATTTGAACGAGTCTATAGCAAAGACGAACGAAGCAAGCCACAAATACTACAAAATGAGATCTACAAGGATGTTTTCTTGGATGTATGCTGCCGTTTCACATAATTGGTTGCGCATAGGGGCTCTGTAATCCTTTCCATTGGATGCCTTAGTGTACTCCTACTGTCCGTCTTGACCTCCAAATTGAATACGCTTTATCGTGCAATGCAGTCAGACTCCGTTATTCCGTATGTGAAACAGCGCAGCTGCAAGGCGAAGTATCTTGGCAGCTCTAGACATTCTCGAAGGAGCACAGCTTCGCAGTAGGCCTCCTAACCAGGACGAAATAGGAAACCGGAGATGTGCTACGATGTTCCGGCACAGTATTTTTTACGAACGTACCAAGGATGGACTGTTGATCGAACGAATATACACAGTATAACTGAATTAGTCTTCTGGAGTACACTAGTGTATTTCAAACAGAAGTAACGTCGATGCCAGAGGTCTGTTCATGGGTAGATATGACCCAAGCCTCAAGGATAAGATAGACATTCTGAACGGCAACCAAGCGGCTATTAAGACTTCGTACTTAGTGGCGACATCTTTTATTTGAGAGGGGGAGGGGCAGAGCAGAAATACGCTGGACAATTTGGGCAACATGCTCAAAGTCAGGGGAATAAGCACGCCGACGGGTTAGCCAGACCTCCGCCTCATGATATTGTCCGAAAAGCCACAATGCTAAGTCAAGGAGGATTTGGTCCTCCTGCAACAAAATCGGATCGCATCCACGGATATCCGGCTAGTTCGCAAACCAAATTCTTCATATGCTACTATATTAGGCCAGGGTGTTGAATTTGTTGAGTTCAGTTGTGTTGAAAGCAGCATTTCAGACAAACTAGAGATTTAACACACATTGAATTCATCGAGCAACGTCAAGTTCGGTGTCGTCTTCGACAGAAAAAACGCTATTTGGATATACGAATTGATCGACGCCTTCAATGTAGTTAATGCAAATGCAAATAGGAGGAGGGCGGCCTAATTGAAAAGCTTCTTTTTATTGCTAGCTGAAGTTTATCTCTGCTTGTCTTTTTTTCCAGATTCCATGACTCGGTGAGAGATATGATCAGCATAGCCGTTGGTGTTAGAGGAAAGATGATATTGTCACATTGAACCCTTCCTAGTGTCCACAAGCAAAGGTAGCATACATAACGCGAATTTGAATTAACGTACAATTATTGGAAAAAGTACCCGCGACAAGATGCAACCCTGGTTGATCCCGGTTTGGCTCCAAACTCCCGTCTTGTTGTCACATTCAGGTGCCCTTGTTCGTAATCTGAACGACCATCCGCTTCTTCCACTCATTTAGAAAGATCCCAGATTCCATTTGAACGAGTCTATAGCAAAGACAATCTCGCGTTTTTTTTGGAGGAGCCGTCCGTATTCGTATCCATCGTTAATGTCTCTCACACTACCCATCTTTAACGTCTCTAACACTAACATTGACAGTCAACCGGTATTTTGGAACATGGTCGCCAACTCCATTAGCACCAGAGATAAAAACATTTTTGATGACGATCGTTTGCTGATTTGCCGAAAGCAAACTGGTTTTGTAGCTGGTTCTGTGGACAAGCAGTGTGTCGTCGATGACAAGGTAGTTAGAATTGCACCAAGACCAGGCCGCCTCATCATATATCGCAACTAAATCACCCATGACAATCATAATATTACCTTTAGAAAGCCTAATGAATTGCGTCTAGTTTTTCATAGAAAGCATCCTTCTCCTCTGCTACTGAAATCTTCGTTGACTCATTGCACTGCGCGATAGTGATGCTCCTTAATCTGGACCACAATCTCATATTCAAGATCCTGTCAGAAACCGTATTCCTACCTCAAAAATTGGAATGAATTAAATTCATTATTATATCCTGCCTGAATGTGCATTACATTTCCTCTCAACGATAGTTTTACCACTGATAATCTGCAGAACACTTCTGGTATATAAATCCCGTTCGCTGAGATATCACTATTCAAAACAAACACAAACACGAGATTAATGCTAGTCCTCTTCTCGGATAAGCCTTTAAGATTAGGAAATAATTGAAAATGCTCTCTGGAGTTACTTACAAGTAATCTGAAAATAAAACTAGCCAGGAAATAATTTAATATTAATTAATAATTACGAATTAATATCATCTATTATTTTAATCTGCTAATTAAATTTGATTGGGGGTTTGAAATCACATTTAACATCTAACGGAAAATTGAAACACAATTCGATTCATTAAATGCATTAAAATGTTCCGAGAGCATAAGGCGGCTTAAAATTTATCGGCAAATAGTAAATACCACTCACTCCTCTGTCATAATTCGACCGTTCACCTCCCATGTATGCCACAGGTCCTGTTTTATTGCAATCGCGGAAAATTATATTATTAAATGCTGAACATTGCGCCGCATAGAAGTCAACCGAAGCCTCTATAGATTCACCAAAGTAGACATAAGCGCGAGCGTGACTGCAGAGTGTCGTCACACCAATGCAACCTGGCTGTAGTGTGCCATAATTGGGAAAAAAAGATGCATTTCCAATTGGCATGTTCGGACCCAGAATACCAATATCAGTGTTAATTGTTTCCACATATGACCCGTCCCCGATATTCAGGCGATCATTAGGACCAGCAGTATTGAAAGGTATACCTGCAGGATCTAATCCGAAAATCGTGTTGATCTTAGGAGTTTGAATAAGTTTCCCAGCGAAGCCAACAATATGTGCTCCCAAACTATGTCCGATCAAGTAGGTGTTGTTCACATCCAGCTTAGCATTAGCTGCGAGATACTGGATAAAAGATGCTAACTTCGATCCAGCTGTTCTAGTATGAGCTGCTGCCTGGATATAATTTAAATCTTTCGATCCCTCACTCCAGTCCAGCACGATGACATTGAAGTTACCAACCGCAAGGTAAGCATTTCGAAGTACTTTGTTCATGTCCGTATCGTTGCCACTGAACCACCCATTGCAAATTATTCTGCAAAAGTGAGAAAAATGCATTATTTTGTTAGATAATATAACACACAACTCCAATGTGAGAAGTAAAATGAGACATTTCTTACGAAATCCAGGAGAACCGGAAGAGATATATTCTTTACAAGCCCAACGAGATAGGGGGAAAGAAGTGATTCCTCCAGGCAGGAGATTTTAACTTCCATTTTAGGGTTATAAAAGGTTTAACCTTTTGTGTGAAATAAAATTGGCGGCTCCCCATGCAAGCAAAAGGACGGTGATATTTCTTTTTTTACAGAATGTGGCCATGCGCCCTCCACGAAGTAATTGGCACGGTTGAGCGGTCGCTACAGTACAAGCAGTATGCCCTTGCTGTCTTCTTGGATATAGAGGGAGCTTTTAACAACGGATAATCCAATCGGATCTGGGAGGCAACCACTTGATCAGAGCTGTGAACAGAGACACGCCCCAGGGTGGCGCAATTTCACCGGTGCTCTAGTTAATAGTGAAGGTGGTGGCGTATGCTGCCGACTTGGTGATATTAGTATCAGGGATGTTTCCATCCATTATAAGCGACATCATGGAAGGAGCTTTGCGAAAGGTGCGCCTGTGGGCCTCAAGATGCGGACTCAGCATAAACCCAACCAAAACGTAGCTGATGCTATTCACCACCTAGATAAGCATACCTGAATTCCATCTACCACGGCTGAATGAACAAAGATTGGTTCTTTCCTCTAATGTAAAGTATTTGGGTGTAATCGTGGATCGTAAGCTAAATTGGAGATTGAACATAGAACTTTAAGAACGTTAAGAAGGCCTGTATAGCCTTCTATGCCTACAAGAGAACCTTTGCAAAGAAAGAGGGTCTCCGGCCGAGGATGGTTCTCTGGATGTACACCGCTGTAATGCGTCCGATCCTAACGTACGGCTCTATTGTATGGTGGCAGGCTTTGAGAAAAAAATACAATGAAGGAAGCTTAATAGGAGTCAAAGAACCGCGTGTGCGGGTGCTACTGGGACTCTGCAGTCCTGCCCGGCAGATGCCCTCAATGTACTCCTGCATCTCCTCCCCCTAGACCTCCACATTAAATATGTTGCAGCGTGCAGTGCCGTCAGACTACGTGAGTCCGGATGCTGGGCAGCGAAGTCCCACGGCCACAGCAACATCCTAGGCGAAATACCTCGGGAAATCTGGGCACCCCCCACAGACTATGTCACACGCAAACTGAACTTCAAGGGAAACTTTGCTGTGGACCTTCCGACCAGGGCAAAGTGGAAGACCGGCGGCGTGTTGCAAGACTATGATATAGTATTCTTTACGGACGGATCAAAGATGGCCTATGGGGTTGGCGTGGGGATTTTCTCGAAAACACACGCTGTATCCAAGTCGTATGGTCTCCCAGGTTTCGCCAGTGTATTCCAGGTGGAATTACTGGCGATATTGGAAGTCTGTCAATGACTGGAGCGTGATTTGAGCCCCAAGCGTAACATAGCCATTCTGACCGACAGCCAAGCGGCCATCAAGGCCTTGTACTCAACGACGACATCTTCCCGGCTGGTGGGGCAGTGCAGAGATGCGCTTAACCGTCTGGGCGGCACGCTCAAGATCACTCTCCTCTGGGTTCCCGGGGGTAGAAACATAGAGGGGAATGTGCGAGCTGCCGGATTGGCCAGGCAAGGCTCTGCTATTGGTGGTCCTTGGGCGAAAACAGTCGGTGTTCTTCGGCGGCTGTCGGAGGCCGAGCCTTTTCGCACTACTTAGCAGCCGCGTGACTAAGATTGCGAAGGCTTACAAGCTGTGCCAAGTCAAGGAAAATTTGGCCCGCTTATAACATAGCCTGATCACGAGAGCTCCTCTGCCAGACGTGTACAAATGCATTCAAGATTACGGCGGTCTGTACGGGGCACTGGCCCATAGAAGACCATGCCGCTAGGCTCGGCATAGCCTACAACTCGCATTGCCGAAGCTGAGGAGAAGGAAGGGAAACCTTCATGCATTTTCTCTGCCATTGCCCAGCTTTGGCTAGAATCAGGGTGCGGACACTGGGTAAACCATTCTTTGGGGACCTCAGAGAGATTTATAGCTGTAGAGTGGGAGAGCTGCTTTCCTTCGTGAATGCTACGGGCTGGCTTTGAAGATCCGAGCCGGCTGGACTCTGCCTCCCTGCTCTCATAACAACAGTCACGGTCTTAGGAGTTTGCGGCATCAAAACGGCGCACCAAAGCGCTAATTTGGCTTGTCGGAGCGGGCACTGATACCTACCTACCTACCCGTGGCCATGTGGGGTATCAAACGATAGGGCTCAATTAATATTTTTTCGAAACCACAAAATGTAGGAGATAACATAGCGCATAACTCTGGAAAATTTGAAGGAAATGGGAGGTCGGAAAGAAATATTTCGGTTTAGTTTTTTAATCATTTATATATCAATGCCAATTGCTCCCGACAGACATATGTATGTATTTATATGTATATGTAATTGAAGCTTTGGGGTAGTTCCTAATTCAGAAGATATATTTGTTCATTGATATTATGTACGAATATCGTGTGGTTTGAAAAAAATATCATGGAATATTTTGTGTTCTTAGCCATATACGAATGGGAGAAGTGCATAGACAGTTTCTCACATAAGATGAATACAAAACCTTTACACCCGAAGCGCCAGCTTCCGGTATTCCGACTTGTTTCAAAATAATTTCTGTACACATACAAACTTACAGAAAGAGAAGAAAAACAAAGTAATTGTAAAATTGCTAATTTCGCATAGTTTCTTGTACTCATATTAAAATTTGAACAATTTTTTCTGAAGTACACCGCAGCATGTTTATTAGGGTAAGCAATTTTAGGTTAAGGAAAATTGTTGGTAATCAGTGGCAAAAGCCTTCACTTTCTTTCCTCTGGTATTCTAGTACTGAATTAGAGTACAGTCCGTATCTTGAAAAAAGACCTAAAGCAGTAAAGAAAAGCCTTTATCGGGGTATAAATTCAATTTCTATTAACTTCGTCTATGTTATCAGAATAGGATGTTTTAATAAATGAAAATACGTAGATGACCCGTGTTAGAAAAGCTTCGATCAATCTGCCTATGTTAATCCTGCCAAAATTCCAAATAAATACCACACGATACTGAAGCGTTCTTCTACCTAGAAATTAATGATACCAGCAGTGAGTTGAGATATTCTGGATCCACCTTACAAGTTATCAAGAGTTTGTACAACTCTCTTACTTCCTCAGCATAATATGCCTTGAAACCGTTCGGCCAAGGAGGAAGACATCCGATGCCATGCATACCTTGAGTTTGTTGAGCAACAGATCAGGCTGGAGTTATCAGATAAGGGTTTATTATCCTTCAAGTGCACTAAAATATCTCAGCGTTGAGAATTTTTAGTTAATCTATTTGGACTTTTGCTCCTAGCTGATAACTATTAAGAAGTCTAGTACAATGTTTTATCCTAAACAACCCAGACTGCCAGTATGCCACGTTGCCACTACCAAAAATCTGCCACTCTGAATTTCGAGTTGCATCTTCTAGAACCCAAAGCAACCCAGGGTGAAAATTGCCGCAGGGATTTGTATCGCAAATGGAAGTCGGATAAAGAAGAGACTCGATAAAGTTATAAAAGTCAAATTAGATTCCCAAGTAATCAACTTTAGACGGATGTCAAACGTATCGTAAGCCAAGTAGAATTTCCGATTGAGAGAGTTGAAAAGTTCGTGGAGTACAAGTAAGCTCGCAAACACAACAAACCTGGACTACACAAGAATGTTGGGAAGGATGAGAGGGAGCATCTTTTGGAACTATAGAAAAGCAGTTTAGACAGCTCCATACGCGATAAAGGATGAGATTGTTCAGGCCGGCACTCAAATTAAGACTATCAGTCTACCGAAAAGAAGCAGTAAAAGACAGCACGAACTAATTTTGACAAATAAAATGGCAATAGACTAAGGATCGAAATCAAAATTACAACAACAATTTTTAGAAAATAACTATTAATTTTCAACTATAAGCATTTCAAATTTAATTCAGATTCAAAGGCGCTGAATAGCGCCAATGCTATTTGACGTCGCAAGTGAAGCCGACGAACGACAATAGACCAACGGATTGCCTCGTTTGCACTCTCCCTACTGCATCCTCTCCGTAGTTTTAGGGTTCTTTAAATCCCTGTTAAACTGACATTTCTCATATAAATTGGGAAAGATAAAACAAGCCCCAAACCGGAAGGTGCGCGCTTCAAGTACGTAAGTTTTTGTTGATTTCTTATGTAAAATATTTGGACACATAATTGTTCCATTTATATATACATAGCTCGTAGTATATATACGTTGAATATACCCGATATTCAATTCGGTGTGGTACTGGAATCTCCCAGAGAGTAGTCATTTTGCACAAAAGATGCAGCTTTTCTATTGAACTTCGTGTCAACGGTTTCTCGGTTTCTGAAAAAAGTGCGTATGACAGGCAGACAGAGACTTACAATGCCATTTCCCATACTAGAGCTGTATAGAACAATATCAAGCTCACATCCCTAGCCTCCAACCTTAGCCACAAGCAGACTTTACAAACCCAAGGATGTCATCTCAAGACTCATACCGATTGACATACTGGGAGAGAAGATGACGAACATATATCAATAACGTCAAAACCATCAATCCTTTTTCGCAGGCGAAGAATGCAAAGAATGAGAGATCTATAAATAAAGTGCAAGATCGTTGAGAAATCTCGGGAAAGAGTCGGTGGACTCATAGGCTCATCCCTGCCATCAAGGACTGGTTGGAGAGACGGCACGGTAAAATAAGTTGTAGCCTTAGCCACGGGGAACGGGGGATATCGCCAGGACCTGTACCGGTTCAAACTAGACACCTCCCCTGATTGTTCAAACTGCAATGGAGAGAACCCGGAGCTCATATTATTTCACCGGCCGAGATTCGTAGAAGAACCTTGAGGCAACTCTAGGGAAGTTGCCAGTACCTGAAAACTTGGTGCGCAGAATGCCAGCATGTCAAGAGGATTGGGGTGTAATTAACACGATGATCGGATCCATCCGGAGTAAACTGCGGAAGGCAGAGGAGAAAAAGCGCGATTACGGGCGATAGATTTCCACATCTACCGAAAAAGCACTTTGGCTTCGAAGCTCATCCCCCGATCAATTATCTTTTCAGCATTTTATTGAATACCATCCCAAAACCTTCCACTGTTTTTTTCTCATCCGAATCTCCAAAAACCAGACACCCTTGTAGTATCATTTCTACTTCACGTCATGCAAATTATCTTCGTTTGAAACAAAACCTTCTTAAATCCTTAACTATGACAGGGAAACACACTTTTCTCAAAAATAGCCTTTCCAAACGGAATTAAGTAGACATACCAAAACTGTCAAATCCCGCGCACCAACTGAGTGACATAAATTTGTGTGGAATTTACAGGATGTAAAAATTAACCTAAAAACTTCAAAATACATGCCATTCCGATATCTCTCCCTCGATGTTAACCTACCCTGTCATGCTCAGGGGGCTTCGTAAGGAAGATTCTCCAAGAAACCAAAGATTACACCTGAAGCTACCCCAAACCAAACTGTGACTACTGTGCCGAGGGCGGAATGCTCACAGAAGTTAGGATGTGGTCGTGACTGTGAACTCTAGGTACCAGCTAACACCTAGTTTCAACTAGCCTTGTCTCAGCAAAAGGAGGCTCTGCAAAGATCGGCTTATATTCCACGGTAACACAAAGGCCATGGCAACCAATTGTGAAAAAATTCAAAGCCCAAAACACAAAACAAAACATAAGCACTTCGATCATGACGATTCAACCTCCAGGCGAGTGCCAACTGTGAGCTCACCGATGAAAAACCTGAGTACAGACGCAAATTGTCCATTTATTCAAGTAGAAACCAACCCAATTGGGACGGACGAACTGAAACAGTCCCTTTCTGTCAGCATTCGTTACCCCAGCTCCAGTCGGACCACCTGCTGAGAATAAAGTCTGGCATACGAGTAAGCATCTGTCTTCGGGCAGCAAACAGCCTCCGGGCAAACCGCCTTCGGGCAAAAGGATGCATTTGAGCAAAAAGCCTTCGAGCAAACCGCCTCCGAGCAAAAAAAAACACCGGGCATCTGCGGCTAAGAGCAAACCAAAGCAGCAGCGACCATCTGGCGATCCCAATTCTTCAGTTCAAATGGCTATAAAGCCGGCTCTGCCAGCAACGGTCATTTGCAGCCAAGGCCATCGATACCGATTGATGGGTCTTTTATAACGATATTAATCCATTCAGCTACGATACCGAGCAGCGCAAACAGCTTAGAGGAAAACTCATCCTAGCTGTAAAGACTGCATCCTCGCAAATGATTACATAATGCTTTGAGCTTTGGGACCACTTAGTGTCCATAATAACCTCAACACCTTTATATGGATGCGGTTAGGCAGCAAAACAGGAGAAAATGCCTTTCCTTTCCTCCCTATCGGCACTCTTGAATTGGATATTAAGGAGGTTCGGGAACAAACGGGCTTCCTGCTCTACTGCGGGCTTGGGACCGTCAGATTACAAGCGTCGGTACCGAAAACCATCGAAGGGACATGCAGCCCACGGCATATTCGTCTGAATGGTAGATGAGGTGTCACATCTCTCAAATAAATATCCAGCATTGTAAAGTAACGATTCCACTCATCAGTCTTCGGATCAATATCCGCAACACACACATATATTGCATACAAGAACCATGGTTTGCTGGTGAGAAAATTATGGGCTTAAACTTCCGAGATGCTGACTTATTGAATGCCAATGGAAGTGATAGACCCCGTTCTTGCATTGTGGTTTCAAAAGACCTCCATTCTAGCTTGGTGAACGACTTATGTAGCTGATGGCTGCACAGCCACGATCAAATTGACCATAAAAAGTCAACAGGGAGATAAAGAGATTCTATGGTGCTCTGTTCATTTCCTTTATGACGTAGATGAAGTTCCCAGTGGGACATTCATCAGACTTAACCAATATTCCAAAAGTAAAGTAAAGTAGACATGGAAATAATAGCAGCATGTGATACCATATATGTTGAGGAAGTTTCAACATCAACACGAGAGGATCGAGTCTACTGGAGTATCTGCTAGGAACCGTATTGCAGATCCTCAGTTTGGGTAATGAACCCACTTTCTCCAAAGTGGTCAGGCAAGAGGTTATCGTCATCACTGACATTGCAATTCTTGTCGAAGAGTGAAGAGTACACACTACCGGATTACAAACGCATTGATTTCGTATTGGGCATGGATCCACCTCCACCCTCTCTATTTCGAATCCACGTAAGAAAGACCGGGCAACGTGCAAAACAGACCTGAGCGCCCGAGTTATGATCCCTGGGAGAGGCATCAACTCCAATGCTAGAATTGAGAAAACAACCCAGATGATCACAACTAGCATGAGAGAAGCTTTCAAAGAGAACTATTCACTCAAGATGTTCAAGAAAGGTAAAATGTTATGGTGGAACTCGGCTGGTGCTGGAAGGGTGCTCCTCAACCGTGCTCTAAAATCTGATTCAGCCACTGACTGGAATCAGTGCAAAGATGCAAATCTTTAAAAAAGAGCATAAGATCGGTTTCCGGGTAGCTGAGTGGTTAAAGCACAAGGCTGTCGTACTGAAGGTCGCGGTTCAAATCTCCCTGGAGACAGGGGGATTTGTATCATGATTTAACGTCGGATACCAGTCGACTCAGCTGTGAATGAGTACCTGAGTCAAATCAGGGTAATAATCTCGGGCGAGCGCAGTGCTGACCATATTGTCTCCTACGGTGTACTGTAGTGTACCGTTACAGTCTTGAATGAATTGTTCTAACACACTTGAAGGCCCTGATCTAATATGGATGCTGCGCCAACGATTATTATTTCCGTGTTATCACAATCTCGGCAGATGCCGGATTTTACCTAATACTAGCACTAAGTGCCAAGCATTTAGGCTCGGACGATCCTACCTACTTAAAAACTAAAGGGGCACTGGTGGTGGTGGCCGGTGGTGGTATTATTATTATTATTATAAGATCGGCTAAACGATCATCATAGAGACGCTTTTGTGAAGAGACCAACTCCCTTGAGGCAACCTAAAAGCTGAAGTGGATCCTTGTCAAAGAGCATAGCCAGCAGCTGGATTATCTAAGTTTACAGAGCAGGAGGTACACAGAAAGCAGTGAATAAATGGCAAACCCTTTGTTTGAAGTCCCAGGCAGCATCCAAAATCCTATCTCAGGGCCGACAATTGCATGGAGTCTTCAACCGAAAAGTTCGACTCGAGCATGCAAAGTTCAACTCTAGCATGGAACGAGGAAAATAGGCATTTAACTTGTTTCATAGATACAACTCTGCACCGACCGATCAGTTTTACTCCCTTTTTGCTAAAAGGACTTGCAAGAATAGTAAATTGGTTCATAAGGGATGCACACATCCCTAGATGGCGACCTCCCTCTTGACAATATGCCTACCAGAAAGGCAAATCCACGGAGGCAGTATTGCGTGAGTTAACAGGAAAAATTGAGAAGGCGATGGCTAAGAAAGAATACGCCTTAGGTGTTCATGGACATCGAAGGCGCTATTAATTATGTCTCACTTCCGGCGATTTGTAACGCTGCAAGGGTGCAAGGAATCGATCCGCTGTTAGTCAGTTGAATCCTTCACATGCTAGAGAAAGATCCACATGTTGATCGGACAGAATTCTATTGAGACATGATGTCTCAGAGTTGCCCACAGGGAGCAGTTCTCTCCGTCTGTTATGACTTCTACCTATGGACACCTTCCATGGCTCTTAAAGGACACAAAGGTCTTCGCACAAGTATTTGGGGACGCTCAAGCCGCAATAATTATCGACAAGTTTGTGGACATAGTATGTAACCGCCTGAATGGACTCAAGGTGAGCGCTACGAAGACTGGACTAATAATGTTCACTAGGAGCGTCAGGTGGGGAAGCTGTACGCTAGCTTTGCAGAGGTGGATATCCAGCTGGTACAAACAGTCAAATATCTAGCAGTGCCTCTCGACTCCAAGTTAACGTGAATGCACTATATTCGGGAACAATATCAGAAATCCTGCAGACTGGTCTGTACACCTGGAATAGATACGACCTGGGGATTTTCCCCACAATGGAGTCATTGGATGTATACATTCATAATAAAACCCACTTTGAAGTATGCATGCATCGCCTAGTGACCGAAACTGAACTTTGCTAACAGCAGATTCAGAGGCTCAGTTGCCTAAGTATTACTGGAGCAATGAGTAGTGCGCCGATCGCGCACTCGAAAGCTATCCTAACTCCACCCCCATTCACCCCAATTCCTTGGCAAATATCAGGTGTCTCTGATGCCGCCAATTATATGGTTTCCAGATTCGTCTTTAAAAAAATATACTCCGTCGTATTCACCAAAAAAGAAGAACCGTCGATAAATGGTAGTCTTTCGGGATTAGAGACTTAATGATTTTCACCGATGGGTCAGCCATGAATTCGATTATTTAACTGGTTCGACATCTCGGAAAAATGACGACCATATTCCAGGCGGGGCTATATGCCATTTCATTGACAGCAGAAGAATGTTTGCGACAAAAATAGAGGGGTCGCACTATTCGAATCTATTGGGACAGTTGGGCAGTAAACCATACGAGAACCTCTGTGCTAATACATGGCTCACTGATTAGACTGGTGACGTAGCAAAATAAGTGTTCGTTGGCTAGCTTATACGCGATTGTCTGAGACAACTTTGTGTCAGCTAAAGTAAATGAGGTGTATTGCTGCTGTATTTCCTTAAATCTTAACTTGATGAATTGGAGAAAATTATTTAACAACCAGCTCTTCTTTGTCCAAGTGCAGACTAGACAATACTGTAGCTAGAAAAGGAACCTATAAAAAACCTTCAGAGTTTAAAATGTGAAAAACCAGCAAGACCGATGGATGAGCACACTTTTGAAGAGCAGTGGTGACATCAAGTATCAGCAGTAAGAGAGTTTTTTACAGAATAAAATGTGACTTCCCCACTAAGTTGCGGAAAGTGATTCGAAATTTTGGAGGATCAATTTTGATGCTGGGGAGTGCGCAATTCATGTACGTAATAGCACCTTTGTCTGTGATGTTGAAAAAATGCGGGCACCTTTTCAGTGTAAGTGTAACTCCTAAAGAATTCTTTATTTCGACCAGCCCTTTTCTGAAGAAATTTCACTCTGCATCACGTTACCCTGGAATCGAATCCTGGTTGTCTTGGACGTTTATGTTCATATTCGTGTTTTCCCGCCGCTGTAAGCTTACCAATTGCACAGCATTACGTGTGATGATAATGAAACTAAAACACAGTCTTATTGAAGTCTGAGGGCATGCCCTATATCTCACAAACCAGTGAACAGAAGGAATGCAAACCGAGTTCCGATCATAGCTGGATAATCGATTGTTAGCTCTGAAAAGGCACAACATCCCCAATATTTCATAAAGACGCTGGCGTAAGTAATATAATCAATGAAGTCGCATTACTATAAAATCACTAAGGTATTAATATTGCTTTAAGTTGTTTTGTAGAATTGAGAATGTTTCATCCAAATCTGCACTACGAGAAGCAATACCGAAGCATAATTTGACATCCATATATGTATGTTCTATCCTTTTGGAACACATTGCAGGTATCGAATAGTAGTTTTCCTAAAAGAGCTCTGCCGAAAAGATCTACCTTCTTTGGTATTTCAGTTCACGAGTTTTCCGACTCCATGCGGCTCCCAATGCACAATATAGAATTCAAATTCAGTTTTGTGCATAATGTGGAGGATTGACGTGTCCAAACGTAACCACCCCCAATACGCTTTCCACATTCCCGAGACTGGCTAGCAAAGAGGAGTGCATGCGCGTGATGACAAAACCCAGCAATGGAGCTGTCCTTGGGTACGGGGGATCTTCACGATCAAATTTCGCCCCTTCTATTGTTTCTGGGATGCTCTCATCGCTGACAATAGGCAACCCGGCCATTCCGGTTATCTTCCATATTTAGGCTCATTACACTTCACATGAAATTTAGAGATGTTCTTTCGGTACACTCCTTAATTACATAAACTTCGTGATATTAACTTTAAAATTTTCTAATAGCAATGAATAAAATTAATAACAAAAGATCTACCTTGTTGGAAATTGTGCATTGAAGTTTGAATTTCGAATAGAGCTAATGTTACCATCAACCAGTTGTTGGGATATTGTTGGATTTAAATTGGTAAACAAGTTAAAATAAACATTAAAATCGGTTAGTCTGGCCAAATTTGCTTGTGCTGACACTTCATCTGCCGACATTGGTATCAACGCACCCTTTTTATCAGGGATCATAACGACCTTCGCCGTTCTAAGATTTTGACCGTCTGAACACAGAAATCTTAAGACAAACACAATCATGACTATAGGTTTCATTTTCCTTTTCAGATTAGAATAGAATACGAATACGAATAATAATAACAAAATGCACATCCGGTTATTTGTATATTTTGGCGTTGGCCAGTTTCCACAAACTGAATTATTTGCTGAATTTTCCGCGTTAATTTTTTATTGCCGCCTTATATTTCATTTCATGACTTCTATAAAAAGTTTATTACCCCAATGGCACGACATTGTTAAGGGAGTAAATACTATAAATAGATAGTACATACACTGTTTGCGATGTACTTAACTTATATTGGTTCAAAAGTAAATAAATGAACACTTTGGAAACCGGAGGTTGGCCGGTTTTATGATTTCATCCCTTGTAGATAGCAAAGTAGACGCCTCCGTACTTCGTTGCAAAATGGAGAATTTCGATGTTCAGAAAATCGTCCAATCCAGACCGCCTCTTGGCGGTCTTGATGGCCGACTTATACTTCTTCAGGCAGTCCAATATCTATACCTGTAGGTGTAAGGTGTTAAAAATTTCCGTGGTCAACTTCCTGAGGTATTTAGCAGAGTACGCGACTTTAAAGGCGGTATCGAATGCCTTTTCTAGAACCCCTACCTTTGACTTCAGTTCGTTTGTCGGATGGAAAAGTCTCTATTACCAATATGAGGACATAAGAAATAAAAGCTGGTGGGTGAAAAACCGTGTAGGTTGTACTGGGGAGCAGCGTGATGGGATTTTAAACCTGCATGCATCATCCAGTTAACGCTATACTAATCTCATTCAGGAACTCATTTTGCGCTCCTCGAGGGAGACTATGAAGCGTCATTATCACTCTGTTTGTCCAAGTGTACCCGTGTCACAAAGTTAACTGGTTGAGAAGCTGGTAATGGTTGGTGAAAGGCGGATATTGTGTGGAGGTGAGATGTTGATCTCACGTTTGAAGATATCTATCACAAGTTTTACTTTCAAAGAGCGTGACTTTATTATCGGTAACAATGAAGTCTAAGAGGGAAATGGATGCCGCAATAACCGCAGTCAGCAGAGGTCGTGGAGATGAAGCATCCACAAATGATCTTCACAACCACCTGAACAACGTTATCATCGATGTGGCCACAAAAATACTTGGCCCCAGCCGCAAAAAAAAGTCGGAACAGCTGGTTTGACGATGAATGTAAGCTAGCAACGGGACGGAAGAATGCTGCATACCGAGTAATGTTGCATTCTCAAAGAACGCGGGCACGCGCAGAGACTTATCACGAACTCCGTCGAGCGGAGAAGCGACTTTACAGACGGAAAAAGGAAACCTAGGACAACCAACAAGTCTGTGAACTAGAAAAGTACAGGGAGCAACTGCTACAGGCGCGCAAGTTTTACCAACAAGTCAGCAGGATGAAGCCTTATACACCACGATGCTCATCCTGCCGAGACAAAAAGTTTGATTTCCGACAGAATAGGCATATTGGACCGATGGGTCGAATACCTTGATGAGCTACTGAACAAAAAGAACATCGACGAGTTGGAGGTCCCCCCAACTGAAGACGACGGACAAATACTGCCACCACCAAGTTTAGGAGAAACAGTCCGTGCAATTCATCGGCTTCAAAATCATCAGTCTCCAGGAGCCGATGGAATTACAGCCGAATAAATTAAATATGGAGGCGACCAGTTACACCAAGTGGTTCATCAACTTGTGCTCAAGGTATGGGACAGCGAATCAATACCTGACGATTGGCAACGAGGTATTATCTGTCTCATACATAAAAAGGGAGATATCACACAGTGCAGCAATTATAGAGGTATCACGTTGCTGAGTACTATCCATAAGACATTCTCCGCTATCTTGCTAGGCCGGATAACCCCATACGTCCACATCATCATTGAGCCATACCAAAGAGGCTTCACTTCAGGCAAATCAGCAACAGATCAGATTTTCTCTCCGTGGCAAGCGATGGAAAAACTGTTGGAATATGGACAATAGTTGCACCACCTATTCATCACCTTAAACCCGCCTATGATAGCATAGCCAGGGTAAAACTATACACGGCCATGTGAGAATTCGGTATCCCGACGAAATTAATAAGACTGACTAGGCTAACCCTGACCAATGTGCGAGGCCAGATAAAAGCAGCAGGATCATTCTCAAGACCATTCGACATCAACAACGGTCTACGACCAGGGGATGCCCTATCATGCGTCCTCTTTAACCTGGCCCTGGAGAAAGTGATCCGTGATGCTGATGTAAATGCAAGAGGTACGATCCTTTTTAAGTCCACCCAACTATTGGCCTATGCTGACGATATCGACATCATGGGAAGAACCACCCGAGACGTACAAACTGCCTTCATCCAGATCGAGCAGGCGGCGATTAGCGCGATATCTTGGGCTGCACATCAATGAATGCAAGACAAAGTATATTGTGGCAACGTCAGCATCGAAAAACAACCAACCAACAACATCAAACCGCACTGGTCAAACAGGAAGAATAAGGAGAGGAGAATACAACTTTGAGACCGTTGATAATTCCTCCTATCTAGGGTCGAAAATCACAACCGATAACAGTTACAATGATGAAATCCGCGCAAGGTTGTTGGCAGCCAACAAAGCCTATTTCAGCTTACAAAAACTGTTCCGCTCGAAACGTCTCAGCATAGGGTCAAAGCTCTTACTGTACAAGACTATGATCTTGCCAGTCCTCATGTATTCCTCGGTAACTTGGGTTCTTAGCAAGAAAAATTGCGAACTCTTGGCCGCGTTCGAGAGAAGAATCCTCCGAAGAATTTTTGGCCCCCTACATGAGGATGGACGATTACGTAGCCTACATAACGACGAAATCTATGAGCGATACCATGACCGTCCGGTTGTAAATAAAAGCCGGCTCAATAGGTTACGGTGGGCGGGTCGCTTAATCCGTGTGGACGAGAATGATCCCACCCGGAAAGTCTATAAGGGCAATATCTATGGTAGAAAAAGAAGACGAGGCAGACCCTGCCTAAGATGGGGCGATGGCGTAGGTCAGGACGCCAGACAGCTTTTAGGGATATCGAATTGGTGGACCTCGGCGGAAAACCGGGATGTCTGGAGTTGCTTATTAAGGCAGGCCTAGACCGGATATTGGTTGTTGCGCCGTTGATGATGATATATTCCGTAGCTACGTGTCAAGGGTTCTGTTTTGGTGAACTAGGGACTTAAATAATTCAATAAATTGACCCCATTCTAAGGCCGGTAAAGAATGGTATTTGGATGGCTGCAAGTTTTGCCAGCTCTTGGTACCTGATGTAATTGTTGCATTTTGGCCTCGATGTATGTCACGTTGGGATGTAACTGCTCTTGGTCCTTCTCGATCAAGTCCTTAAACGTGCCAAATTTGCCCTCTATCTCTAGATACAATCGAAAGTACGAATCCTCAGGCGAATAGGTTGATTGATACACAGGCACTGTCTTTTGGTATAGGAGACTAGGAGTTTTGGAGACCTGGAATATTTTTTCAAACGACGTTCAGCATTGCCAAAGGAAGTGATAAGATAAGGAATTTGAGAAGGAGGTTTAGCTTTATATACAAGCTATAAATTCGAGACCAAACTCCAGGCAAAGAGGTTCGTTTAAAAATCAGAATACCATCTATTGTAGTAGTAGATAGAATCCCGTATGAGTGTAGAAAGGATAAAATTATTTGTTATATTTTAAACCGTTTATTGTACACTGAATCTTAACATACACAATATTGATTTATATACGTAGTTTATTGAACTATATGAATGACAATTTGCAAAGAAATAAAATGCAACGTACTGAATTGTAATTAATACTAGAAAACAGTGCAAATACTTATGACTATGTCCGACCCATTTCATCTAGATTAAACTGAGTCATAACATTTGAACAATTAAAAATAATAATAGGTAATTATAGGTAGGTAATAATAGGTAACTCCGCCGAAGCCGGTGCCAAGCCCGGTTGTGAAAGGAGGAGGGATGGATAGCTTCAGTCTGAATGGCTGTACGCCACCGCAGCGTCTCAGGGGGTAGGTGAGGAAAGTGCAGGAACTTTGCAGTCATGTAGATTACTCACTAAGGAAGCTATCTATACACCTGGCAGCTAAGGATAAAATGCACCACCAAAAATGAGAAGAAGGAGAAATTTAAGGTCCGGTACGGATAACCGGCGGGAGTCGTCTGACTTGGTGACTGGGTCGGGCTCTCGTAATGGACAGCACGCGTCGAAAGCGCTAGTCGTGGGGCGGTTCGACGTCTAGGCGCCGCGACGACCAGGAGCACAACTCCGCCTGCTGCAGCTGTTTCGCCACAATCTGTGGCGACCACTTCAGCAGGTTCGCGTAGGAAGCGGATGAAATGGACTGAAGAAATGAACCTCTCCATCATCCGCTCCTACTACGAAATAACGGCGGGGGCGGGTACAACATCTTACCGCCCCTTGTTGCACCAGAGATTCGTCGACACAATCCCGGCCACCATCAGGGAACGTGTTCGACTTGAAGTCATCGGGGAAACTGGTGACCGAGAGTCGATGGGGGCAGAGGCGTCGGCATGAAGAACACCACGCCGCACTGCAGGCAACAGGTTCAGTACTCGCCGAAGCACTCTTCTCCACCGTCCAGCTGAGGTTTCCACTGAGGTTCGGGACGAATTCCAAAGAGCGTGTATAGAATTCTCGGATATGGATCCTTTGCATAGACCAGGTATTCCCAGGCTCTATGCATCTCCAGCAACTCCGGGAATTCTATCTCAAATCAATGATGAGATTGCATCTCGAATGTGTGCTGATATGTCGCTGCTGCAACTACAATCACTTGTGTATTGTGCTGCAGTTGCGGCTATCAGATTGCACGGTCAGAAGATTCGCTTTCGCGTTATTGGTTTGAGTGACAAAAGAGATCCACCATGGAAAATTCGTCTGGAACGTCGGCGGGACTCACTAAGGCAGGACATTGCTAGACTGATTCAGATCAGCACTGGCAGTGCCAGCCGACGGGTGAGAAATAAAGTGCAGAGGGTTTACCGGAACTATGCCATCCCCTGTGAGACACCCGTTGTTAAAATTCTGGACACACTAAAACAGAAACTTTCTGTCATATGCAGTCGGTTACGACGGTATGGCGAAAGTTATTCCAGACGTGTCCAGAATGCAACATACGCGAGGAACCAGCGGAGCTTTTTCAGATCTCTCAACGAATCCCAACAGAGCGCCCAGACAATACAGTTCTCGGTGACGGAAGCGAAAGAGTATTGGGGTGGACTTTAGGGATTACCTGCCTAGCATGCTGAGCATGCTGAGTGGATCACCGCCGAAGGTACCCGCCATGCCAATACACCTGGCATGAATTTCGCGGATGTTACCGAAGAGAAGTTCGACGAGCCATAAACATCTCGAAGAACTGGAGGGGCCCAGGTCTGGATCGGGTGCAAAATTTCTGGTATAAGAAATTTACCAGCGTACACAGTCGGTTGGCACGCAGTATAAATGAGGTCATGAGTCGGCCGGAGGAATTTCCACCTTTCCTCACTGCGGGGATTACCTACCTTATCCCTAAGAAGGGCACGGTGCAGGACCCCGCAGACACAAGACCGATCACTTGCTTACCAACCCTCTGCAAATTCATCATGTCCATTATTAGTGGAAGGATCAATGCGCACCTCCAGACCAACAACATTCTGTCCGAGGAGCAGAAGGGCTGCCGAGTTGGGTCAAGGGGTTGCAAAGAGCAACTCATTATCGACTCGGTAGTTGTAGGACAAGCAACTAGAGGCCAAAGAAACATCTTCAGTTGCTATTTCGATTATGCCAAGGCTTTTGATAGCGTTTCGCATACCTGGCTAATCGTTATCCTACATCTGTATCGCATTGATCCGAAACTAATAAAGTTTTTGGCGACAGTCATGGAAGGGTGGCATACCACCTTATCGGTGCGTGTATCTGAGGGTGCTAATACCTCAGAGCCCATCCGTATACGGAGGGGCATCTTCCAGGGGGATTCGTTGAGTCGCCTTTGGTTTTGTATGGCACTGAACCCCCTTTCATGGCTACTGAATGATGCTAGAGGGCATGGTTTTGCAATAAAGTATGGCCTACGTGCTAAGTGCGAACTGACACACTTGATGTACTTAGGTGACATCAAGCTGTATGCTGGTACTGACAACCATCTTAGAAGTCTGTTGCGAATAATAGACATGTTCAGCCGTGATATTCGGGTGGAGTTTGGATTAGACAAGTGTCGAATCCAAGCCATCTGCAAAGGTCATGACGAGCCGCATACCGGACATAGCATTGACCTTCGTGACCTCCACATCGAAGCTATGACCGAGACAGACTTCTACAAGTACCTAGGAATTCTGCAAGGAACCTATGCTCGAGTTGGTGATCTGAAGGAAGCTCTGCTGTCCGAATTCCTGCGACGTGTAAAGCTGGTGCTGAAATCGCGTTGAATGTATTCGCTATCCCTTCACTGGCTTATGCATTCGGAATATTGCCGTGGACGAAGACCGACCTGGAAAACGTCCAGCGGCGGATACGGACAACTATGTCCAGATTCCGAATGCATCACCCAAAGTCTGCCGTGGAGCGGATGAACCTGCCTCGTGACATCGGAGGTAGGGGCGTGGTTGACGTGGCGGCACAACATCATCGCCAAGTCGACTCGCTGCACGCTTATTTTTACAGCAAAGAGCAGGCGAGTCTCTTGCATGCGGCTGTCTGTAAGGCAGACTGTGGATTGACTCCACTTAACTTGAAGGATCGATCTTTCAATCCTCTGAGTGGGGTGAAGTCGGACCAAGAGCGGATCGATGAATGGAAGTCGAAGGCAATGCACGGTAAACACGTGAATTGTCTTTGGCAGCCATTTGTCGATTTGCATCAGTCGAACAGATGGCTGTGTGCTGGGGAGCTCTTTGCTGAGACGGAGGGGTTCATGTGTGCCATTCAGGATGGCGTGGTCGCCACCCGAGCTTATAAAAAGCTCATCATGAAAGAACGGGTGGAGAACGACCAGTGCAGAATGTGTGGTTCGGCGGTAGAGACGTTGGACCATCTCATTTCTGGCTGTACTGTTATGGCACCGGTGCAATACATCACCAGGCATAATGCTGTATGTAAGGTTATCCATCAAAACCTTGCATACAAGCATGGGCTGATCACGGGGACATGTCCGGTTTACCGATATGAGCCGCAAGCAGTACTTGATAGTTCTGCTTATATAATGTATTGGGACCGGCAAGTTCTGACTGATCGCCATACCGCACACAACAAGCCAGACGTACTGTTAGTTGACAAGACGGGTCGCTCCGCGTATATTATTGATGTTGCTATCCCCCATAATAGCAACATTGAACGGAAATACATGGAAAAGAAGGTGAACTATGAGCCATTGGCTCGGGAAATCAAAGAAATTTGGCGTCTCGAGCGGGTGGTTGTAGTTCCCATAATATTGTCAGCTACAGGTATTGTACCTAAATCCCTCACGGCTTCCCTTGATGTCCTGGAATTTTCGCACAGTCTGGTTCAAACCATGCAGAAGTACACCATTCTGCATACGTGCTCGATGTTGCGGGGAGTACTCGACGGATTCTCCCACTGACCTACCACCGGCCACCACTACCAGTGGCCCTTTAGTTTTTAAGTAGGTAGGATCGTCCGAGCCTAAATGCTTGGCCCTTAGTGCTAGTATTAGGTAAAATCCGGCATCTGCCGAGATTGTGATAACTCGGAAATAATACGTAAAATTTTTCGTGTTATTGAACTTTATGATAATTAACCCTATGGTACTTAATTCTATGTTTAAATGATTCAATCACTACAGTTACACCAACAGGGTAAGGTATAAAATATATTCGCGTATATATACATATATATTTTTTATGGATGGAGGTGGAAATCTTAGAAAGACACTGCTGCGCCAGGTTTCACCAATATGTGGGATTCACACCCACTAAAACCAACCAACCCACTTTTCCGTCTCTCCCCGCGGGACCACCGTATAGCATTAAGTTGATCCGGACTTAGGACCCCACAATTCTCAAAAAATATTTCAGGCTGGTCTGCAAAAGCTTTGGACGAGCAGACCTTCACAGAGGTGTGGCGATATCAACCTGACGCATCCATGCCTAGGAGGTGCTCATTCCCCAGTAGAAGACTGGCCAGCTTTTGATTACCTTTCCACCATGCCAGAAGAGCGGCTTAGAGGGCTGTGGGTAGAGTCGATCAGGGGCAAAAAGAGTGCGCCTATAAGGCAGCCCGCAAAACCCTCAAGCGCGCCATCCAGAGAAGCAAAAGGAAATGCTTTAGCGAGCTCTGCTTAGAAGCGAAACCCTTGGGCAGTGCTTATAGAATCGAGATGGGATGATTCAGAGATTGTTCATCGCCGCCGATCACCCTCTTGCTGAAAATCATCTAGGTGTTATTCCCAATAAGAGGAGGCCACCGACATATTCCAGCCACCTCTGAATGTGATGTGGATGTGCTGGATTTCTGCTGTTGAATAGGAGACAATAAAGCGCCGGGCCTGGACGGAGTATCGAATAAGGCCCTTAAGTTTGCGTGCATGTCCAAGGAGATATTTCCAGCGGCATGGAAGCAGCAGAAGTTGGTACTTCTACCTAAGCCTAGCAAACCTTCAGGTGAATCATCCTTATACAGACTCATATGTCTTGTGGACACTGTGGGGAAAATGTTAGAGCCGGTAATCTGTAATAGATTACTCCCGGTTGTTGAGAGCTAAGGCGGCTTTTCAGATCGGCAGTATGGGTTCCGTAAAATCAGATCAACCATTAATGTCATCAAATTGGTTATTGGCTTGGCCGAAGATGCAATTCATGGAGAAGGTAGTCAAATCCTAGTTAAGGTTGCCATTCCCGCCTATATCGCTTCTATCGTTGACAGTTATTTAGTTAAAAGGGAGCTCCGGTGTGGCGCTGATGACGGACCCCAGGAGTACGTTGTTTCTGCGCAGGGCTCCGTATTGGGGCCACTACTGTGGAACATCATGTGCAACGATGTACTTAATCTTCTCTTTCCGAGGGAAGCCATAGTGGTGGATTACGTTAACAACATAGCGCTGGTTGTTGTCGCAAAGCATCTCAAAGATGCTGAGTTAAACTCAAGCGAGGCAAACAGTGTTGTTAAATGTTGGCTAGGGAGCTCTGGTCTGACATTTGCGGAAGAAAAGACAGAAGAGGTCCTCATCACTAAGCGCCGGAAGAGAAGTTACGCCTGTATTAGAATCGGGAATCATATCATCACTTCCAAGCCGACCATCAAATACTTGGGGGTGGTGATAGACAGGAAGCTCAGCTATAAGCAACACGTATAGTATGTTCGCGACGAATCATTCACTGCTAGTATGGCCCTGGCGAGGATGATGCCGAACGTAGGAGGGCCTTCATGACTGCCTCAGATGATGCAGCATTCGTCGTCTCACAAATGATGCCGATTGACATCTTGGCAGATGAGAGGGAGAGATCCATAAATAGATGGCAAGAGCGGTGGGAACGCTCGGGAAAGGGCTCACAGGCTCATTCCTACCATCAAGGAATGGTTGGAGAGACGATACGGTGAGATTAATTCTAATCTCATCCAGTTTATCACGGGACACGGAGGATATCGCCAATGCCTGCACAAGTTTAAATTGGAGACCTCACCCGACTGTCCAAATTGCGATGGAGTCTCAGAGGACCAAGAGCATGTATTCTTCCATTGTCTGAGATTTTTGGAAGAAAGGAAGAATTTAGAGGAGGCTCTAGGAGAGGTACTGGGACCAGAAAATTTGGTGCCGAAAATGGTAGCACATCAAGGAAATTGGGATGCGGTCAATTCCATGATCGTATCTATCCAAACCAAACTGCGAAAGGCAGAGGAGAGGAGAAAAACGCGGTCACGTGCGCCGCGTATAGAAGAAAGGTGACTAAGCTAGAATGAGCTGACTCCGCTCCGTGATGCCTCGCAGGGCAGGGAGTGAATTGGGGGTGGTTTTACTGGGTAAAATTCCCAAACGCTGGTGTCTTTTGAAGATTTCGACCTCCTGAAAAAAAAGACGTGCTTTAAGAGTTTACATTCGTCTTTGAGCAGAGTGTTATCCTTAAAGGATTGATCTTTCGTGCGATTGCCTGGCTCGATGATGGTCCGAGCAACGAGCACTATTCTACCAATAGTTAGGTTTCCGGATGTGCTTCAATTCACCGTTAAGTTCTGTACTTTTGTGTAGAAAGCTTCTACAGCAGTTTCCTGGCCTATCGCCTTTGCTGAATAGCCTGACGGTCTAATTCATGTTATGCACCAGTACCAATGAACGCCAGTTCCACAGCTGAATCAGACTTGCGTTTTTAGTACATATTAATATCCTTTTTCGTTAGTCATCACCGTCCTCCCCTGAACCAGATTATTGTGGTCCTTTGAAACTCTTCCCAAGGCCTCTGATTCATTTAAGAATCTCAGGTTTCTAATGAAGACTACAATATTTCTTTGACAATTGTGTTAAAAAGTTACCTTTTAGAAACAAGAAAGTTACCTTACTACCAGTACTGCGAGTATTGATTTATGGTAGTCATATCATGACGATTTCCTGAGATGAAAGAATTAAGTTTCCTAAAGAAAACGGGTCTAAGCATGAGCTTCATAGAGAAAGGCAACATGAAGTATCCAAGAGCTTATGCAAAAGATTTGCTTTATCCACGGTGTAGTTATAAATTTTGGAAGTATCTAGATTAAAGTTCAACTAATCGATACAGCAAGAATTGGGTAAGTTTGAGCTCATCTGAATGTATGCCACACAAACTAATGATGTTTTGTCTGAAATGCTAATGATACACCATTAAAATGATATTTTGACATCAATGTGGCCAATGACCGAGATTTACGAACTACTGTGGAAAATATTCTACTGAAATTTGGATAACATTTTTATTTGATCGATACTTCCATAAATATTATGATACACAAAAGTAAACTCATTTAATTGTGAGATAGTAAATTCCTTCAACTCCTCGTCCGAAATTCGATGGTTCGCCGCCCATCCTAGCCACGTTTCCAGTAGATTTACATTTCTGTGAAACTTTGAAAATCAATTCAGAACACTGCACAGCAAAAAATTTATAGTTGACATCTAAGGAATCAGCAAAGTACTGGTAGGATTTCTGATGCGAGCAACTTCCAAAGAAATCGCTACATCCTGGCTGATGGGTTCCTCCATTCGGGAAGAAAGAAGCGATACCGATGGGTTTCGAAAAACCATTAAACCCGGCATTTGTGTGTATGGTTTCGACGTACAACGCGTCTTTCGCTGTTAATCGTATGCTGGGATCAGCAGCAGTGAACAATGGACCAGCCGGATCTAAACCAAAAATAGTGTTAACCTTTCCTCTTGTTGCATGTTTGGCTGCTAACCCGACGACGTGCGCACCTAGACTGTAACCAATCATATAAGTGTTGTTGAAATCAAGATCATACTCCTCGTTTAGCCTGTCAAGAAATGAGGCAACCTGCTTTCCTGCTTCTAATGAATCTAACGCTACTTGAACATAATTGAGGTTCTGGGCTGAAATGCCCCAATCAATGACGAAGATGTTGTAGTCGCCTCGAGTAAGATATTTCTGGCGAATGAGGTTGCATGATTCCGAAGTTTGGTCTCCCCTCCATCCATGTGAAATAAATCTAATTGAAATATTTATGGTTTTATCTATTGGTGTACAATGAATTGCTGTATGTATGTTTTTTACCTTGTTGGGTTCTGTTGTTTGAAAAGTTCCTGTAAGCCTCGCTCATTACTAAGTGATACGGTGTGACCCTCTATAGCGTTGGATCGCGTAAAAACAACATACTCCACAGTGAAGTTTTTAGTTGATCTTTGAGCATCGAAGCCTGCAAGTTTCGGAAAAAAGAGAGACTTTCATAGGGTATCTAGTCACTCGTTGCGATATCTACATAATTTTGAGAGGAACTTTGACTTAAATGTATTCACATAATTAAGTGTTGGTTTATTTCATACTCGTGTGAAATCAAAAACTGATGTCTGAGACAAGGCTCATAATCGGCTGAATTATATTTGAAAGTTTAGTTTTTATTTTAAGAATTTTCTCTCATGCCATTTAGGCGCATTCGCCTATTTATGTCTGTTAATCCTTTTTTGGCAATCTACTTATTAATATGGAATGAAATCATAATTGGAGAGTCATTTATAATGGCCGCGGTTTTTTCGGGATTAATTTCATCAAATAATGCATTCTATACTGTGCAATTACTTTAAATTTCGCCGCATATTTCACGTTATTGAATGCCTTCGGGCGAATTGATCCTGACAGAGGGGAATGATATGCCGCATCCGTCAACGCTACTGCGTATGGTGCTGGCAGCATGAGCTCTTGCAGTTCAAGACCAGGTTCAGCGAGATCGGCTGATCGAGGGACAGCCGATGTGCATGGGAGAACAAAGGAACAGGGCAAAACATGAGTTTTTAGCAACGGAGTCACATTAAACGGCAGAAGTGTTTTTGTTGTCCGTGATTTTTTTTTCAATCAAGGAGAATTTATCTAAAAAAAGCTCATAGGATTTTCCGTAGTTAATTAATTCGTGCAGTTTCCTTTGAATTTTTGTGGGTTTCAGCCTGAAAACCACCGAGGGTGATAAATTACATAATTTGGTCTTTGTCGAGTGGAAAATTTGAATCGCATAAAGCCTACTTACAGCATTGATTTTCTTTCCTGCATCAGTTTCGCTTGAAATTGTGTGACATCGAGCGCGCACTTGGGAAATGATTGATAGTTTTACGTCCGGCGTAGAGGAGATGCTATGCTAGTTTTCGACTCCAAGTGTTTTTGTTGATTTTCGATTTTTATGAATTGTACGATCCCGAAGAAATACTGTTCGCGAAGTAGTGTTGGCCAAATTGTATCATTGGCTGGTTGTAATTTATGTATTTAATATTTAAGCGACTCCGTGCTCATTCAATAACTTGACAATCTTATCGCTCCGTCCGGTAATCGAGTTGCCCGCGAATTGCGCGTACATGAACAGAATTTCAAGAAAATTAAAAAAATGTCTCGGTGTTCATCTGGACAGTCGTCGCGTTTCCCCGCATTGTTTGTTATTCTTTACCGGAGAATTTACACGAAAATCAACCCTTTAACAACCCTGCCTCAATTTTACGCCAATATTGACTCAGTATTTCAGTCGATCATCCTGCCAATTTTCTGTCGGTCAAAGTTGTCGGTTCAGTTCAAATTCAAGACTATGTATCAATATCCCCCGTAAGTGGATGCTCTCACATAAAATATACATATATTACTAATGGCAAATGCACACACAAATGTCTTTATATAAGAAGTACACAAGACCTTTGATACTTGAAGCGTCCAGCTTCCGGTTTCCCGACTTGTTTTATTTTAAACTATATTATATTGATTTTATTATTTATATTTCGAGTTGTCGAGATCTTGGCAGATGTCGGATTTTACCTAATACTAGCACTAAATGCCAAACATTTAGGCTCGGACGATCCCACCTAATTAAATTATAAAGAGGCACTGGTGGTGGTGGACGGTCGTAGGTCAATTGGAGAATCTGTTGAAAATTTCCGGCAACTTCGAGCACGTATGCAGAATGGTATACTTCTGCATGGTTTGAACCAGATTGTGCGAAAGTCCAAGGACATCAAGGGAAACCGTGAGGGATTTAGGTACAATACTTGTAGCTGGCAATATTATGGGAACTACAACCACCCGCTCGAGACGCCAAATTTCTTTGATTTCCGGAGCTAGTGGCTCATAGTTCACCTTCTTCTTCACGTATTTTCGTTTAATGTTGCTTTTAATGGGGATATCAACATCAATAATATACGCGGGGGCGACCCGTCTTGTCAACTAACAGCACGTCAGGCTATTATTATTCTTATTTATTATTCTTATTTATTATTTAGTTTAGTTATTCTAGTATGTTTTATTTTAGTTCGGTTTTTGCTCTTTTGAATTGATTCTTTTTTTGAATATATCACAAGTAATAAAGCATAAGTAATCTTCTTTGATTTGAGGATTCCTTTCCTGTCACCTCCCCCTCCTCAATCCCTGCAAAGCTCTCACCATTCAGGGACATCCTCCAGAATAATTGTCTGAGGAAGTCAAGGAAGGGAGCGAACCTCAGGGGCCGTGTCTCAACAATCCCCTGAGTCAGAACAAACAGGGATCGTGACTGTGATCTGTCGTGGATTTCCTCTCCTTGATCGTAGCAATCGCGCCCGGAAATTTACGGCTCCACGCACGTGGTAGTGCCGTTTTTATTTTCAATTTTCAGATTTTAGCTCGTGTTTTGTTTTAACTCGTTAGGCTTATGCGATTCCCTAAGTTTGTGCGATTATTTTCAAAATCAATCAAGAGATTTTCTAGTGCGGTGGTCCGGTGCAGACCGACGTACTGGTATAGACACGTGAGGAATTGTAGCGTTCAAAGGACTCCACGCACTCCACATTCCCCAACCTGGCTAGCACAAAGGGGTGCAAGCACGTGTCGACCGAGCGCTACTATGAAGCTTCAGTAATTGCGGGTGGACCTTCACGGTCAATTTCGCCAAATTTTTAAGTTTTTGGAATAGCTCTTCCCTCTAGGTCGTCTCCGGTTACTCAGGCTGGTCGTTTGACCATAACCAAATCCCATTAGATCATTACACATTCACATAAGGTATTTCTGTGGCAAAATTTCGCAAATAGCAGTTTTTGGACCAAGAAATTTCTATATAGTTTTATTTTTTTATGGCAATATTAATAGTACTATACCAATACTATAGTACTATTTTTCAAAGCGTATAAACGAATTAAAGTTGAGACTCAAAATTAGGGTTCTGAACAATAAGCCGTGAGAGGATCTCAAAGAATTGAAGGAGGACCCTAAAATAACTCTTTCGAAAGTAACGTTGTCGACACAGATGACAGCTACATAAGCATACACCTGGAGACGTGAGAAGAAACACAAGGGCGATCACCATTTCTAGCTCTGGTACTATGTCCTACGAAGACATACTAAGAAAGATGAAAGCTAGCTCCGATTTTAAACACTAAAGGAAAATGTCATCAGGCTCTGATGTTAGATGTTATTTTTCATATGTCGGGATTTTGGACACCAGTCATAATCTTCCTCAGTGAATTTGATCTGGTTTAAGACTAAGATTCATTGAGGAAGTAGTTCGCTATTGCACATAGTACCGATTCGCAAAGAAGCACAACCGTGCGAGAGCAATAGAAGTAGAGTAAATATAAACAACCATTTAGTTACTTTAAGAGTGTACCGAGCCTTCAGGACAACATCAGATGATGTAGCATGTGTTATTGTAGGAGTGGTACAGATGGATCTCCTGCATGATCTCACTTCATCTTAAATGTAGGTGAATAATTGAAGACCCAGAGCATATTATGCTCTACTGTTCGCGATTTGGTGTACACAGGAGGAGCTTGGAAGATTGTATGATAGTTTTTCATGAACCGGCATCGATGGTGCATAGCCGTGGTTTTCGCCTTAAGTCCGAAGTATGAGTTACTGCCAACTATATTTAGTGAAATTTTGATTGTTTGTATGGATAAAATAAATGTTTTCTCGCGATCCGAAATGTGGTAGGTATATCAAAGTTGCTTTATGTCTCTGTCGGTGTTCATCAACAAACATTCTTTCGCCCTCCTTCTCTTTGCTGTTGTTATGGACACTGTCATTGACATGGGATATCCAACGTCCAGGAGTCTATATACTACTCGATGCAGGTGATCTTTTTTTAGCAAAAAAGTTTATCTAGAGGACCTTATCCAAAAGTGGAATGATCACCTCATGCAACATGGTTTGATACTGAATCTGAATAAAACTGCATTTTTCACGACGAATCCAATAAAAGAGGTGCTATCACTGCCAGTGGAAGCGACTTATGAGAATGGGGAGGTTTGAATACCTCGAATCAATGCAATCATCAGCGCAACTTGGATGAAATGGTCTTCCACAAATGATGTTTTCTTTGTGGCCGGCGCATCAACAAAAGTATAAAATCGAAAATTTACCGCAGTGCCGTCCGCCGTGTCGCAGTTTATGATCCTGACCTCTGTCCGTCTATAAAAGGCAACCACTGGCACTTTGGCGTAGCAATCCTGAAAAAATGCGAGGGGGACGTATTCGATGGTCCAAATGATGCACATGTAATGTACGCTGTTGAGAATTGAAGTGACTTGATGCACTAGATATTGATTTGGAAGCCTCTCAACTCCATGGATTTCAGACCTACGTCCGAGAGAAATAGCCTAATCTGTCAAGATGAGCCGACCTAGCTTTTGAACCGAGCAAAGGTAATTGCTGAAAAAATAAAAGTGACTCGATCTATACTTTGTTTGAGAAATTGAGCGAGTCATGACTCCGCCATCTACTTTATAGGAAGCAACTTCCTCCTCCTCCACTATTCTCTCTCTTGGGTTAGCACCCAATTAGCAACATTAGACGTCTAAGGAAATGAAGGACCCAAGACTCCCTCAAATTGTTAAAGAAAATTACAATTTTTGTTTTTTATAGTGCTTAGAAAACACTAACTTTATTTGAGCAGATAGCGATATGGAGGGTTTTTTTGAGGGTTAGTTTGATTTTTTTTCACATTTTAGGCTGATTGGTTGCTGAAAATGGTCTCATGCGAAAAGTGGTCATTTTCCCAATTTCAACTGGTGTCAAAACTAAGACTTCGAAAGGTACCAGTCGAGGCCTCCCGGTCTTTCATTTGATGCTCAACATACCTGTACTTGGGGGAAAAAACTGTACACCCTGTTTTTATATGCATGGAGACCCACCTTAAGCTCAATGTAGGCCGATGTTACTCACTGCATGCATGGGCGTTCACCGTTCCAGGTTATTCACCAAATTTCGTGTCAATTTTTCTGCTTCTGTGAAAAGTGACAAACATACACATAGAAAGATAATCGGCCGATTTTAAGAAGGTTTTGCATAAATAAGGTTTCATTTCCACAAAACCTCAAAAAACACTCTCTGCCTCATGAGAAAAGAAAACCGTCAATACACCGACCGCATGTTTATGTCTGGTCGGTGCGATGGACTTCTTGGCTGAGCGTCGGTTTGTCAATATCATCGTTCCCGGTTCTAATTCTTCTTGGTCGTGGATTTTTGTGTGAGTCTTTGGGTTGTATCGTTTGTCATTTGTACAGTATTAAGTTTTGCTGTAATGAAACTGAAGGGCTGACTTATTGCAAGCTAAATAGGAAGAAAATAACAACAGGAAAAAGAAACTGTGTGGTTACTCTATTCTACGCAAGGGAGTGAACCGCGACTTGTGGATGTGCAGAAAGGATACTCGGGGAGCAAGGATGGTTGGGGAACAAAAAAAAATATTTGGGAAAGTCAGCCAACGCCATTAGTGTATAGAGCGCTATTTCGAATTGTGAGGTATTAAGACAATCGCAATTTTGAGCTAAGGCGATTTGAGGCTGCATGAAACAGTATCCCAAGGCAACTTCCAGCTTGGCTTGAATTCAGTTTTGTATATACAGGGTGCGGCAGCATAACTTCCTTTTTTCAAAACTCAATAAAAACTATTGTATGCATCGGAAAATATTTATTTATTTTTTATAATGTAGGTACATGTCTAAAGTTTTTATTTACATTGTTTTGAAGATCAAATCTGTTAGGTGACGTCCCCCATTCTCCATACATTGCGTAAACCGATTTCTGGCGTTTGTCATGACTCTTGTTAGCATAGCAGGTGTTATGTTGGCAATTTCTTCTTGGATGTTGGTCTTCAAATCTTGTAGGGTTCTTGGACGGTTCACATAAACACGGGATTTCAAAAAACCCCATTGAAAAAAATCACAAGGAGACAGATCGGGAGAGCGTGCCGGCCATTCCAAATCTCCTCTAATTGAGATAAGGCGCTCTGGAAAGTGTTCCCTGAAAGCATCCATCGATGCTCTTGAAGTATGTGCTGTTGCACCGTCTTGTTGGAACCAAGTGTCCCCCAAATCCAAATTTTCTAGCCGTGGGAAAAAAAAAATTCTGTAGCATGTTTACATACCGGTCCGAATTCACTGTCACTGTAACCTCATTTTCCTCAAAAAACCAGGGACCAATAATTCCAGCTGAGGAAATTGCACACCACACTGTGACTTTGGATGAATGCAAAAGCTTTTGATGCAATTCTCGAGGGTTGGTGTCAGCCCAGTAGCACATGTTTTGTTTGTTAACCGACCCACACAAATGAAAATGGGCTTCATCGCTAAAAAAAAAAGCACCCTCGGGAACGACATCAAGAAGAAGCTCACACGCGTTCATCCGAGAATTGAAGACACGTTCTGAAAGTTCCTGCAATATCGCCATCTTATAGGGATGAAAATGAAGATCATCACGAAGAATTCTTCTCACAGAACGATCGGATATTCCTAGGGTAGATGCGTGTTTGCGCGCAGAACGCCGTGGCGATCGCAACATTGGCGCTCTCACTGCTTCAATGTTCTCAGGTGATCTAACGGGCCGAGGGACTCCAGTTCATCCTTTTGTCGCACTTGCAGTTTGTTTGAATGTAGTCACCCACGTAACAATTGATTTGCGGTCTGGGACGGGAGCCAACGGAGCTAAATTAAAGCGATTCCGAAATGCACGCTGTGGTGCAATAACCGAACATCCGCTTGAAAAGTAAACCTCAACGGCAAAGGCATGCTCCTCACTATTCCAACGCATGATGGCGACTGAACCATGTCGGGACAAAACTTTACAGTATCCCCTCTTGAACGAGACCACTAGCGCTCCGCTATGACATCAACTAACTGAGTGGCGCGCATTTTATAAAAGGAAGTTATTGCAGGTTGCTCCCTAATATATGCTATGGATTCTATCTTTTCTTAACGACGCGATGGTTGGAGGGCTAGCCTCTTGATTTTGTTGCTCAGGGTTCAAATCCCATTAGTCGGATTCTTCTGGCTGCTGCGAGCTTATCACATTCATAGCATTAAGTGTGATGATAATGTGGCGGCACATCGAAAGCGCGAACGCTGAACGCCATCGAGAATGCGCCTCTGCCGCCTCATTGAACGGTCGTGGAATCAGCTGATGGCTAACAAGGGGCTAGAGGATGTCAACAAGGGCTCATTTTCGAAGCAACTCAATCCAGCTCAAGGTAACTACAGTGCCTAAGATCGTGAGCTACTCGCTATATAATATTTCTGATTCTCCTTTTCACCGTGCTCACGGACCACAAGCCCCCTACTTTCGCACTTAGACTGATGCCCGACAAAGCGTCCCCTCGTCAACTTCGGTATTTAAGTTATATCAGCCAGTTTACTTCTGACATCCAACACATGCCTAGAAAAGGCAATGTTGTTGCAGACACTTTGTCTCGAAACTCGGAGATCGCAGTCCCTGTCGCGACCAATTATACCGCAATCACCAAGGCACAAAGAAACGACGCAGCGCTTCAGAATCTGAAGCCAAACTCCAAATAAAAATTCAAGCAGGTTTGGCAGGGAACTATTTTATGCAATACACAATTTTACGCACCCAGGCATCAGGACGGTGAACCGGTTAGTCACTGGGAAATACTTTTGTCCGTCCATGAACAAGGACATAAACCCTTGAGCATGTCAGTGCATCGCGTGCCAGAAGTGCAAGGTTAACAAGCACGTACGGAAGGAGGTATGCGTATCCCCAAGGTTGACTAAGCGTTTTCACACCATCTATCTCGACATCATCGGCTCTTTGCGAGGCTCACATGGTTATAAGTATTACCTCACAATTATCGACATGTTTACGCGGTGGCCTGAAGCAATACCTTTGTCTGATATTACGGCGCACTCATGTGCCGAGGCCCTCTGTCGAGAGTGAATCCCGTGCTTAGGTGTACCAGCCGTGACCATCATGGACCATGGCATGCAATTCGAATCTACTCTTTTCACGGAGTTAGGCAAGTTCCTTGGCTTCAAACTGCATACCATCCACAGTCCAATGGTATGCTGGAAAGTTGGTACCGGACGCTGAAGGTTGCCTCAAAGGCTGGCGACGCTCCGTGGAGCTTGCAGTCCATGCCTTTCGTCCTCTTCGGCCTCAGTACAGCCCAACGAGAGGAATTCACAGCTAGCCTCGCGAAGATGGTGCACGTAGAGAATCTGCGCCTCGCTGTGCTGGAGATCAGAACAAGGTTAAGCGACTCTAGCATGCTGCGTCTCATTGTGCAAAGCTGTCCTCATGCTCCTAGATATTCTTCTTCATTTTCGATTTGGGAGGTAAAGTCAACAGCAGTATTGAAATTTACTCTACAGATATAGATTGGAGAATGTATACACTGTGTTTTTGGTACTCTAATCATTCTCTTCCCTTCAGAGCCACTATCAGTTTAGAAAAATAACTTTTGAAATGAATGATCAAGAGGTATTTATATTGATGTAATCTTATGCCTAGTCGGGTTGGAAAAGACCAAATCATTCACCTCACACTGAACACAGACGATTTAGGTTCAGTAAATTTTGTTTTAGATAGAATAAGATGAAAATGATCTTATGTGAATACTTATCCTCCTATCTAAGGAGATTTCCGCGAAACAGAAACTTTACATAGGTAATAAAACGGTGGTTGGATATCAAAGAGCAGCTATAATATTATAAATTTCCAATATTCACCATTTTGCAAGTTATCACTAACGCACCTTCAACGAGATATGCATTCACGACTAAAAAAAATATTAAGACAATTCCCATTTTAGACTAGATACAGATTTTATGTTTTCCTTATATCAAATTGAAATGTGTCTTTTAATACTCAAGTTTAACTATACAATTTGAAACAATGGTTAAACAAGGTTAGATTGCATATATTAGGAGTTTTATGATTTCGGCCAATATTTAGTGTTTATGAGCGTGGTTCACTGCGCCCATTAGGCGCTTATATAGTCACGTTTCACTTGGAGCTTATATAGTAAAACAAGGTATTTGAGCATGCTAGGAATTGAGTACAGTATAATATATTAGTACGAACTTATTATAAATGCTTTAACGTAGAAGCTATGGACTACCTGAGAGGAATCAAAGCAGGGGATGGATCCCGTGTGTTCGCCTTTGGCGTCGAGGAGATGTTCAATGACCATCTCCGACAACATGGCCTCAACACTGGTCCATACCTCCGGCGCTAGTTTGCCGCTATCGGAATTGCGCCAGACGTGAGTGGCTTCTAGCCACGTCGCTAAAGGGTTTCGCAGGTCGTGGCCCACCGGGTGACTGTTGCTGCTTACTTTTCTCCAGAGGTTACTTAGTATCCGAGCTCCGCTTGTACTTTTGTTCAACCTCGTCTTGAGATCGGTTGCGTTTGAGAGCGGTCGGCTTCGCCTTCTGCTCGTTTGCCAGGCATTTGCTGCTATATTCCTCAACATTCGCCTGGTATTTAGCGAGGCCCTTTCCATCCCGCTCCCCGACAGTACCGGGCTCTTTATTCATAGCAATCTTGCTGGGAATATGCATGGTTTTCTGGTACTGGGTGTTGAGCAGGATACCAAAGGACCTCACTTCTTAACCGGTTTCCGGTGACCGACGTTCTTGTCGGTCTTTACTTTTGAGGGATTCCCTGACGTCGAGGGTTTCGGGTTAGGAGTACTATGTCTGGTACTTGCTACACCCAGCTTCACGGCAGTGGATTCCACGCTACAAACCACTAATTTGTCTGTTGCTTCGCTCCGGGAGGTCGCTATTGTTGGTTTCAGCACAGCGGTATTACGGCTGGTCCCGAGTGTACTGCTCTCGACGGGTACTGTCCCCTGGCTGGATGCCAGAAGCTCGTTATCCGATAATGCGCCTGGCATCACCACCTCTTCTTCTATCATCGATTTATCTGTTTTTTAAATAATTGAGTCTATGTCTTGGTGCTACGAGCAGTCCTGGAAAAATGTTCACCCTAGCTAGTCCTGCCACAAGGGTAAGGTTTGAAACTGAAGGTGCCCAAGGCATTCAGAGGTCGCATACTAAAGACGAAGCTCCCCATTGGTCACGCATCCCTTGGCGTATGTTGTTCCACCTTGGCTTGGAGTCCTATTAGCACCATCTCCAGTGCAGGGAGGACGATCCCTGGGCTGTTGTTTCGGCTCATCCGGCGCCAGATTCACTTGCTCCTAATACATGACCAGCAGACAAGCAGATTCTCATCAGTAGAATGAGCCCGTCCCAAGCCTGTCTCGTTAGAAATCGAAGTGAAGTATTTAAGCAACTTTAAAAGGTTTATGCCGTATTACATAGCCTTAACCTTTGACTTGAGTGCCAGAGACATTTTTGGTAGGTTCGAGTAGAATATTTGTAATATTTACTACCTTAAAAATATCGTGTCATTAGGGTAGTAAATTTCTCATAAAAAACATGAAATTAAATATAAGGCGACAATAAAAATTTATCGTGGAAAATTTCTGCAAATGATTCAGTTTGTGGAAATCGAGCAATGCCAAAATTATAAATAATCTGGTGTGCATTTTGTTACAAATATTCGTATTCTATTCTAATCTGAAAAGGAAAATGAAACGTATAGGCATGATTGTGTTTGACTTAAGATTTCTGTGTGCAGACGGTCAAAATTTCCGAACGGCGGCGCCCGTTATGATCCCCGATGATACCAGTATCGCCAGCTGAAATGTCAGCAGAAGCAAATTTGGCCAGACTAACCGATTTTAACGTTTATTTTAACTTGTTTACCAATTTAAATCCTGAAATATCCCAACAACTGGTTGATGGTAACATTACCTCCATTCGAAGTTCGAACTTCAATGCATAACTTCCAACAAGGTACATCTTCTGTTATGAATTTTTTTCATTGCTTCTAGAAAATTTCAAAAATTAATATCACAAAGTTAATATAATTAAGAGAGATGATCCTGTAAATTTCTTGTGAAGTGTGTAATGGGCGTAGATATTGAAGATTGCCGAATCCCTGGATTGACTATAGTCAACCACGAAGGCAGAGCTATCTCGGACACAGCAGAAGGAGCGAAAGTTGACCGCGTGTCCTGTCGCAACGCGCTTGTAGACTCGGAA
The DNA here is from genome assembly GCF_905115235.1 of Hermetia illucens. Lineage (NCBI taxonomy): Eukaryota > Metazoa > Arthropoda > Insecta > Diptera > Stratiomyidae > Hermetia > Hermetia illucens. The sequence continues at coordinate 164,168,521 of NC_051849.1, read as the reverse complement.
TTGCGGGAACTGTGGCTGGGGTATTTTTGGACACGTCAATCCCTCCATATCGTGCTTCATTTGTCTTATACATCGTATGTTAGGATCACATCAGATCCAGTTTGAGGAGATTTCGGGAAAAGTTCCAAATAAAGATACGCACTGCAAAATGTGAAAAAAAAATAAAGTAAAAAATCCAGCTCAACAACTCACGTGGAGCCGGCAAACTCCTGACCAGAAATTCCCAAATAATTGTCTATTTAACGTCGGAAACCAGGCTCCAGGTAGAACAGACAATGGCAAAGGAAATTCATAAGGGTTACTTCCTCCCCTTCGCAGCTTCGACAATGCGAATTAGGTATGCTGAGCTTGGGGGCCAGGGGGTCAGGGGTTGAGGGTCAGCATCTAGTGAACCTTCGCCGTCTGAAGTCAGTAACTTCTTTCTGGGAGAGCTCTTTTAGGAAGGCCATGATTCGATGTGTTCCAAAAAGTGTTAATTTATGCTTCGGTACTGCTTGTTGTAGTACAGATGAAATATTCTTAATTCTTCAAAACAACTTAAAACTATGTTAATACCTAAGAGATTTTATAACCGTTTAATGCATCACTGACTTCTACGGGAAATTCTTCATTAATTATATTGGTTGGGACGGGTCTTTATTAAATTTTTGGGGTGAGTAATTCTATCCACACTTTTACATTCAAAACAGTTACCAATGCTTTTTACGAGTTAACAACCGATTACCAAGCCATGATCGGAACTCGGTTTGTATTGATCAGAAAACGGCTAGTTGTAATAAAAAAAAATAATTTATTTCATTAGGAGTTTCACGTTGACACTAAAAATCTCTAAAAATGTCTAATATAGAATTACTGTTATAGATGTAACCAGGACTTTTTCAATACCGCGGATTAAGGTGTTATTACGTATAGGAATTGCGCACTTCCCAGCACCGAACTTGATCCACCAAAATTCCGAATCTTTCCACACAACTGAGTGATTAAGTCATCTTTGTTCTGTATAAAACTCTTTTCCTGCCGTTACCTGATCTCATGTCAGCTCCTCATAAGTCTGCGCATTCATCGGATTAGACAAGTGTCGAATCCAAGCCATCCGCAAAGGTCATCACGACCCGCATGCCGGACATAGCATTGGTGACCTCCACATCGGAGTTACGATCTACAAATTGTACAAGTACCTAGGAATTCTGCAAGGAACCCATGCTCGAGATCGTGATCTGAAGGACGCTCTGCTGTCCGAATTCCTTCGACGTGTGAAGCTGCCGTGCAGCGGATGAACTTGTCTTGTGACATCGGAGGTGAGGGCGAAGTTGACGTGGCGGCACAACATCATCGCTAAGTCGACTCGCTGCGCGCTTATTTTTACAACAAAGAGCAGGCGAGTCCCATGAATGATGGATCTCTTAATCCTCTGAGTGGGGTGAAGTCGGACCAAGAACGGACCGACGAATGGAAATCGAAGGCAATGCACGGTAAACACGTGAATTGTCTTTGGCTGCCATTCGTCGATTTGCATTTGTAGGGCTTCCCTTGATGCCCTGGGACACTAACACAGTCTGGTTCAAACCATGCAGAAGTACACCATTCTGCATACGTGCTCTATGTTGCGGGGAGTTCGTGATGGATTCTCCCATTAACCTACCACCGGCCACCCCCACCAGTGCCCCTTTAGTTTTTAAGTCGGTAGGATCGTCCGAGTCTAAATGCTGGGCACTTAGTGCTAGTATTAGGTGAAATCCGGCATCTGCCAAAATTGTGATAACTTGGAAATAAATGAAATGAATGAATAAATAAAAATAAAATAATAAATAAAAATAGATAATTAAAAAGTTCAAAACGGATTCACCCAGAGATCTGCATGTTTCCATTCTTGTGTTCCTACGAAAGAGTATTTAAAATTCATTTTTGTTATCTTAAATACTACAATCAGCCGACACGCGCAATATCTTAAGCTTAGGTCTTCTGAGTTCTTGAGATCACTCGGTTATCCATTTGCGTTTATAATTAGATTCACGGAATAAACCCGAAGACTTATTTGAAAGCTTGCAGCAAAACAAACTTATCGGTTGATATACACTGAAGAACTAAGTGGAGGATTACTGAGCATAGCACATTTCCTTTTAAAATTCCGGCGAATTTACAACCAACTCTTCCTTCTTTCGTTAGCCTCTCCATTCGCTAGCCTCTCCGTTCATTTTCTTGTTTTTCCCACCCCCTTATATATAAATGGACATCTTTGTATTTTTTCACTGGATTTTCTTTTGGGATTTTAATTAGAGTCAAATGAATGCTTTCGTATGACGAACGGTAACTTTTAAAAACGACCGCAAGGCACTCTGATTGGCCTAGTCGACCTTTTCCAAATTTGGAGTTCTTTTCCCGCTTCAATTTTGGCACCGCTAGAAATCGAAGAGCTTGACTTCACAAAGGATAAAAACCTAATTACTGCTAAGCGATCTGAAATAAATATCTGCTTTTACAGAAATTTACCGGTTTCGATCCGCCCGGAAAATGCTCATCGAATCCCACTAATCTTTCACCAAAATCCTCCTCCTCGTTGTGTCGGCACAACGAACAGCACAACTGCCAAATCGTACTCACTTCTAGGAAGTTCAAAATCTAAACCTTCTCCAACAGCGAAAAATGATCTCCCCTGCTTATCAACTGTTCCTCGATCAACCGGCTCTGCTAAACCTAAGGTAAGTTCTAGCTCTAGTGTGGGAAAAGGCATTGCAGGTTTTTGTTTCACTTTTCACAGAAACGGTTATGCCAAATGACACGAAATTCGGTGGAAGGATTGCCTCTTCCGCGTAAAATTACTACTCTCTGGAAGACAAACTGCCAGCAACACATTGAATTGAATATCGGGTATATTCAACATATATACACAACCAGCTATATATAAATGGAATAATCGTGTACTGCAATATTTCTACATAAAAAAACCAACAAAACCTTTCATGCTTGAAGCACTGAATTTCAGCTTAACTTGTTTTGTCTTTCGCAACCTACAATACATCATAAATGACTGCTTTACATGGATTAAAAGAATCACTCTCTGAATACTACGGAGAGGATGCAGTAGGGAGAACGTAAATGATAAAACGATGAAATGGGCGCACTTTTCAGCGCGTTTTAATCTAAATTAAATTTAAAATGCTTATGGTTAAAAAAATTCGAATTTTTTTCACAAATAATTTTTGCAAGTTTTATTAGGTTGCTCTAGAGAGATGATTTCCATCATTACTGAAAACAAGGCGGGGAGTCTATTGCTATTTTATTTGACAGCGGTAGTTCGAGCTTTCTTTTACAGGTTCTTCTCGGTAAACTGTTAGTCTTAACTTGAGTATGGAATCTTCCCATCCTTTATCGCTGCTGGAGCAGTTTAAACCCATTTCAGGGGATGCTCCCCTACACTCTTGCAAGATTTTTTTTGTCATCCAGGCGTAGTTCCGTCCCCACGTAGGGCGATCAGACCCGAGTCTGCAAAAGACTCATCTGAAGTGGCTCTGCCACGAAGCCTCACCGGAGGTTATTTGGTACCATGGGAATCGGAATGGCCCTCTGGGAGCATATGCTCCAGGAGAATTTCTGGAGGATGTGTTCTCGGCCCGGTTATTTGCGGTTGCCTCTCTAGTGGGAGTTTCATGGTGGTTGTGGCTATGCCTACATCGCGGGCAGGGCTCCTCGGAGCTCGAGCGTGGAGTTGCGCTGCACAACTCGGGTGCCGTACCCCTTAGTTGCGGCAGAGGTGTTAGATGGGCCTCGCATCCACTGGTATGAATGCTGAGCCTGCACTCAGTATAAACCAGTACCGCTGTGCTAGTCATGGCCGGCCTCTGATTGTGGTCCCAAAATCAATACGTGTCCGAAGAGGACCGTGGGATTATGCCTACACAGCACGTACTCACGTTAAACCCCCAAGACTTTCATGTCATCCAGGCATCTTCTGCTTGCAACCTTACTTACAATCAGTGGATTTTTCAACTTTCTCCACCAGAAAGTCTTTTTAGCTTTCAATACGATTGCATCCGCCAAAAGTTGATTACGTGAGAATCTAATTTGACTCACATGCCTTTATTGGGTCTCTCCTTTATCCAAGTCGCCCGTCAGGCCTGTAAATAATCTATTATATCTGAAATGAAAGATTTCAAGCTATACTTATAAATTTGCTAAGAAATTCTATTATTACCAAGGAAGGTTGTTCCTGGATTTCATACGAAATGACCCATTTTACTTCTCACATTGGCATTGTGTGTTATATTATCTAACAAAATAATGCATCTGCTTCGCTTTGCAGGATAATTTGCAATGGGTGGCTCAGTGGCAACGATACAGATATGAACAAAGTACTTCGAAATGCTTACGCCGTTGGTAACTTCAATGTCATCATTATGGACTGGAGTGAAGGATCGGAGGATTGAAATTATATTCAGGCAGCAGCTAACACTAGAACAGCTGGATCGAAGTTAGCATCTTTTATCCAGTATCTCGCAGCTAATGCTAAGCTGGATGTGAACAACACCTACTTGATCGGACAGAGTTTGGGAGCACATATTGTTGGCTTCGCTGGGAAACTTATTCAAACTCTTAAGATCAATACGATTTTCGGATTAGATCCTGCAGGTATACCTTTCAATACTGCTGGTCCTAATGATCGCCTGAATATCGGGGACGGGTCATATGTGGAAACAATTAACACTGATGTTGGTGTTCTGGGGTCGGATATGTCAATTGGAAATGCATCCTTTTTCCCGAATTATGGAACACTACAACCAGGTTGCATTGATCCGACGACATTATGCAGTCACGCTCGTGCTAATGTTTACTTTGGCGAATCTATTGAGGCCTCGGTTGACTTCTATGCGGCGCAATGTTCAGCATTTAATAATATAATTTTTCGTGATTGCAATGAAACAGGACCTGTGGCATACATGGGAGGTGAACCATCGAATTATGATAGAGGAGTGAATAGTATCTACTATTTGCCGATAAATTCTGACCCGCCCTGAGTTGTCGGGACATTTTAATGCATTTGATGAATCGAATTATTTTTCAATTTGTTAAATGTGATTTCAAACTTCTAATCGAATACTATATGTACGTATAATTAAATTAAAAGAACAGATAGCAATCTCATTTTCCCGTAAATCATTAAGTGACTTCCTCGTTAATTTCATTTTTAGTTTACTGGTAAGTAACTCCAGGCAGCATTTTCTATTATTTTCTAATCTTAAAGGCTTAAAATACTCTTTTTCTTCGGCTTGGTAGAAGTTTTTTGAATATCTAAGACCATTATTGAAAGTTGAGCGTATCACTCAGCAATGTCAGACCCTTTCTGCAGATTGTCAGTGGTAAAATTATTGTTTTGGTGAAATGGAGACAGGATATAATAACGATTTTAATTCATTTCAATCTTAGAAGTGGGGTTCTGAATATGGCTTCTGGCGGGGTCTTCACTGTGAGATTGTGTTCCAGGTTAAGGAGTATCGCTATTGTGCAGCGATGTGGGCCAACGGAAATTTCAGATACAGGGGAGAAAGATGATTTCTAGGAGAAATTGCACGCAGTTCATGAGAGGTTTACTAAAGGTGACATTGTGATCGGGATGGGTGATTTGATTGCGAAGGTGGGTTCTAATAACAATATGCTCGGATATATGATGAGGAGCCCTGAGCTTGGTGTTGGTAGCAACAATGTTAAGTAGTTTTTTGATTCTTATAATTCTCATTACCTCTTCATCGACGGCACACTGCTCGGCCACAGGACCAGCTACAAAGTCACTTTGGTTTCGACAGATCAACAAAGGAACATTTAATTAGATAGACCATCTCCCGGCCGGTTTCCGGATAGCTGAGTGGTTAGAGCACAAGACTATCATACGCGGTTCAAATCTCACTGGTGGCAGTGGAATTTGTATCGTGATTTGATGTCGGATACCAGTCGACTCAGCTGTGAATGAGTACCTGAGTCAAATCAGGGTAAAAATCTCCGGCGAGCGCAATGCTGACCAAATTGCCTCCTACGGTATACTGTAGTGTACCGTTTCGGTCTTGAATGAAGTGCTCTTACACACTTCAAGGCCCTGATCCAATATGGATTGTTGCGCCAACGATTATTATTATTATTATATCCCGGCCAGCGGTACATTCAGGAGTTGTTTTCCAAATTTGCTGAACAGAATGGGCTCTGACACTAGCTTCGAACCGTGACTTACCCTTACTTACGTGCCTCAACTGCATTACCTTCCAGCAGAGCAGAGTGTTGGCCCCGCGGATTCAATATCGGCCGTCGCCGCGATCCGCCTGTCGTTCAGCAGTGAGAAAATTACTTTGCTGAGAAGACGGCACAAGGGTTAATCAACACGCTGAGAGTATTGATGAACCATCATTGAAAAAGTTTTTATCTCTGGTGCAAATTAAGCTGTCAGCCATGTTCAAAGAGAACGTTATAAAGCGGCGTAGTGTTTGCCGTAAAAAAGAAATTCCGCCGGGGTATAAGTAAAGCAGAATATGCCACAACTTGAAACGGTTTCACTACCGTTTATTACATCACAAAGAAACTCAGAGGTAGTTGGCAATCTTTCAACGGTAGTGTTAGAGACGTTAACAATGGATATTGGCAAGACGTTAATGATGGATGTGAATACAGGCGGCACCTTCAAATAGAAGCGAAATTATCTTTGCCATAAACGCGCTTAAATCTTTCCAAATGAGTGGAAGAGGATTTCTATGTTTCTATGTTTAATCTCCAATTTAAGTTAGGGTTCAGGACCACACCCACGCATTTTACATTCAAGAAATGTGTGAAACTACGTCCATTTAGCAGCAGGAAATTTCTGTTGCCATGGGGGTAGATAGCGTCAGCTTTATTTTGATTGGATAAGTTGAGCTCGCATCTTGCAACCCTTGTCCAGTAAAGAGCGGTTTCTGCGGATTTGCCATTTGGATAGGTGTGCTGGAGTTCTTTCCGGACTTATAGGCACTATTTCGTGCACATCCTAAGAAGTGTGGTACTCTTTTAACTGATATACCGCTGTCATCCAAGTACAATCTTTGTTTTACTAAAAATCATAGGACAAACGGTTTTGTCCAGGGCAGAGGCAACTCTTCAGACGCTGCCTCACCTCTGCCCTGGGAGCAGCGTGACCGTGAGTGGCATCAGATGGAAAACGCTCCTTTATATATTCAGGAAAACACGCGAAGGGTGCGAGATTGGATATAATTCGTCCGTCGTATAATTGTCCTATGATTTTTGTAATGCTTGGGTGCCATGCCCCAAACGAGGGATCCGCGGACCAAAGAGACGTGGGAGTAAGTTGCTCTCCATTTGGTCCCGTCCAATAACAAGTGGTTGTGGACTTAGGATCCCTCACTTATCCTAAACAACTTTGTTTTACTGTTTTTGGAGCATGGCTGATATTATGTCATTTGGACCCAGAGATTTATTTGCAGTGGGCTGTTTATGAACCAGGTTATTGATGATGCATAAATTCTAAATGGTGCCGAAGCTCGTCCGGACTCGCAGCTCTAAGGTCTTACCAGAAGATTACGTCCAGTGGAACATCCAATATCTTAAGAAAGGAAGGCGCCTTATGTTTTTTGATCAGAATCTTATAAGTCTCGCAAAATCAGGCTCGCTTCCTGGCAATCGTGATGACCACCTTTCACTTCTGGCAGCCCTTTCGCGACTGCTATTATTTATGTTTGCAAGACATCATGGGAAGAACCACCCGAGACGTACAAACTGCCTTCATCCAGATCGAGCAGGCGGCGATTGGCGCGAGATCTTGGCCTGCACATGAATGAAGGCAAGACAAAATATATGGTGGCAACGTCAGCACCGAAGACGAATCAACCAACAACATCAAACCGCACTGGTCAAACACGAAGAAGGATAAGGATAAGAGAATACAACTTTGAGACCGTTGACAATTTCTCTTATCTAGGGTCGAAAATCACAACCGATAACAACTACGGTGATGAAATCCGCGCACGGTTGTTGTCAGCCAACAGAGCCTATTTCAGCTTACACAGGGTCAAAGCTCTTACTGTACAAGACAATGATCTTGCCAGTCCTCATGTATTCCTCGGAAACTTGGGTTCTTAGCAAGAAAAATTGCGAACTCTTGGCCGCGTTCGAGAGAAGAATCCTCCGAAGAATTTTTGGCCCCCTACATGACGATGGACGATTCCGTAGTCTACACAATGACGAAATCTATGAGCGATACCATGGCCGTCCGGTTGTGGATAAAATCCGGCTCAATTGGTTACGATGGGCGGTTCACTTAATCCGTATGGATGAGGATGATCCAACCGGGAAAGTATATAAGGGCAATATCTATGGTAGAAATAGAAGACGAGGCAGACCCTGCCTAAGATGGTGCGATGGCGTAGGTCAGGATGCCAGACAGCTTTTAGGGATATCGAATTGGTGGACCTCGGCGCAAAACCGGAATGTCTGGAGTTCCTTATTAAGGCAGGCCTAGACCGGATACCGGTTGTTGCGCCGTTGATGATGAAGAGATATTAAAGACCTCTCGGATCAGCTTCTTAAGATTATGCAGGCCACCACAGTGCCACTGCTGCTACAGCGTTTGTTGTATTTTGCCGGGTACTAGATTCTAAATGTGATTTGCATTCTCTGGTGCCTCGACCCAGGACTCCAGTTTGGCTGTTATATCAATATTGACAAAACTTTCTCCATTTGATTCCTTTGGGGTCTCTGAAAAGATAGGAAGTCTCAATAGCAAGACTGAGACTGGAAAGTATTCAGCTGTGATCCAAGGTTAGCTGTCAGCTAATATGGTGATTGTGAAAACTTTCTTCCAACCGTCACAATTCCTCCCAGGAGGGGGAAAGTTGGTGTAATGTCCTCGCAAATAGCGTCTTACCTTTTTCGTTAATTTCCGAATAATCTCAAAATGGATGGTTTGCATTGGTATCACAGACACTTAACAGGTTGGCTTTCTCGATGAGATGATACATGTCAGATGTTGTTATTTCTCTGGTGAAACTCATCAGTTGTGGTCCAGATAAACGAAAAAAATATATACGTTCTTCACTCCGCCTGCTCCAGTTTCAATACCTGCAAACCGCTAGAACTCATGCCAGGACACAAAGAGGTGTGGAAGCTATTCCTGGCAAGGGCATATGAATTAAACTTGTTTCAATCAAAGTCCCTTGTCCTTTGGAATAAAGTATAATATTTACTTTGGCATCATTCGGTTTACTGAGAACTAGCGACGTCTACACATTCATGCGGAGTTTTCATAACCAGACGCGACACATTGGTTTGCTGGAAATCTCATCGCATTGGATAATCTTGAATTTCCTTTTTCCCAGGCGTCACACATGTTAGTGACGCACAGACCGAGAAAGAAGCTGGAGAAATGGTTCTCGCATGTTGTCATGTGGTAGCCTCGAAGCATATAGAAGGAATTAAAGCAAGGAATACATCCCTTTTGCGGTCCAGGAGATGCTTGATGACCAGCTTCGACAGCCTAGACTTATCATTGGTCAAAACATCCAGCCGTTAACGGAGAAACCAACCCGACTCCTGGTCACCTCACGGAAGGGTTTCGAAGTGCGTTCTCCGCCGGTTGACCATTATTTGGCCTCTGAGCTTTGTAAGCTCTGCTTTTTTTTTCTTGGTTGCTCGACCTCATCTTGAGATCGATTGCAGGAAGGCGGTAGGTTCCGTTTTTTGCTAGTTTGCCAACCATTTGTTATTATATTGCTTAGGAATCACCTAGTATTTAACAAGGTCCTTTCTATTCCGCTCGTTGCAGTATCAACCCTTATGTTTTGCACCCTTGTTCAGAATATGGAGGGCCTCCTGATATTAGTTTTCGAGCAAGTTTGAAGGGTATTTCCGTTCCTTTGTTGGATTCGAGCTGTTTTTCATTGATGGTGATAATCGACTGACTGACCAACTATTTCTTAAAAATGGTTTAGTTGAAAAGTCTACTGCAGTTTACTTAAGCACTTTTATTTTACTGAGTGTAATGCTTAAGTAAGCAACTTAGTAGTTATATCGCAAGCATAGAAACTATTTCATTTTTATCGTCAGTCGACTCCGAGTGTGTTTCCAACAACTAATGGTATGTGAACAACTTAACTAGTTTTTCGTGAGTGAATGTATCTGTCTGGATATCTTTCAGAACAACAAAGACAATAAATTTTTAAATATTGGAGAACCAAATGTTGAAAGAAGTTTATTATGTCACTGATTGCAAAATAGAATTTTAGCCGAAATCGCCGGAAATTGGACTACCAGTGCGTTTTGTGTTTGTGGACATTTTTAGTTATTTAGACACATGTTATCCGATTTGTATCTTTTCCATCGAGATGAAGATATTTACAATAGCTTTCCTACTTTATGGACTTCAGTGTCAAGAAGTTTTCGATCCCACTTTTTTGGGGTGGATATCAGATCAAAATGGTCAATTATTTCCCGTAAATAGATCTACGTTATTCGATGACTCGACAGTAGCACGGGTGCGTGATTTTAACGAATATTTTTTTCTGTTTACGAGGAGAAATCTACTTTGGGGCCAGAAAATCATTACTGGGGATGTGGATAGTCTACAACGGTCCAATTTTAATCCAGCACATCCCACAAGGTAAACGAACAACAGAAAATAATTGAAATTCATTTACGAAAAAGCATATTGATCTTTTAAATCTCAGAAATGAGGACCTGATAGAAATTATAGAAAGAGGATGCTAAAATCAACAATAGTGAAGATTTTGCCAAAAAGGCGGAGCTCACAAAAAAACAAGAAAAGTAAAAAATGTGGTCGCTTTACACACCGTCTTCCAAGCAAAGTTCTGTTTTGAGGGAAAAATTAGTTCGAATTAAATTGGACCTGCTCCACGCATCGAACTCAAATCTAATTTCCACACATTGTGGCGAAAATCACTTTGGGAAAATCATGTGTGACCTCAATGTAAATCGTAGTAATGATAATTAGCCAAGACACCCAAAATGTATAATAGTAGAGCGAATATTTAGTTAGGATAGTTCTTCTTCTTCTTCTCAGTTATTGTCGAAGGTGCAAAGTAGTTTTCTAGCAAAGTCCTTGCATGCCGAAGGTCTGCTCTCAGTATCACTCTAGTTTCAGAGTTAGAACCGACTGCGTCGGTTAATTATGCGTCTCGAAGTGTACCAGTTGAACGAACTGCTTTATAATTATGTTGTATGGTTGGATAATTTAGTGTAAAATAAATGAAAGTAGAGCAGTTGAAAAGGGAGCTATCAGCGTTAGAGCCCCTACGACGGGAACTAAAACAGAAATACAGAGGAGACTTTGCGAAGCTTTGGAGTCACGAGATATTAATGTCGAGGAACGTGAACTCCAGTGAACACTGTCTATCGAAGGAAGCAGCTGAAACCTCCACGGTAAACAACAATTGCTGTAGATCATGAAATGGAGGTCTTAGGTGAAGGGGTAAAATGGCGGAAGGATCCCATGCGAGACAATAGGAACCAGGAGGAAGAAATTTCTAAGCAGGATGAACATACCTGGCGGGACACTACAGAGTCGGCGGAGATGACTATTCAAAAAGCGGTAAGTCGACAGATCGAAATTGTGAAGTGGCGAGAAGCGTGTGACAAGAACTTGACACTTTTAAGGATAAAGGTAGCAACAAGCATATGCTGGACGGCAAGGAATCTAACAACACTGTGACTTGAAGGTAATGATTCGTCAAGTTATGAAATTAATGAGCGTAACATTTATGCGGATTTTTAGAAGCGAATTCCATGATGGGAGTAGAGGAAGGTACGTAACATGGAATTATAAGAAGCGTCGCGGGAAGTGAAAGGAATCAGAAGGGATGGATAAATGGACATGGAAAAGGCCTGAGTTTTGGGAAAATTACTGTGAAAAAGTGAAGCGATAGATAGAAGAAAGTTGAAAAGTAAGAAAGACATGCGAGTGGGTATCGTGGAGTGATCCAGTAATGCTTATCGTTTGAGTGCTACTATAGAGGAAGAGCAGACTTTCGAGCAAGTATGACAAGGCTCTGGAAAAGTGGTAAAAGTAAGTTGTTGTTGTGAAGTAAAACCATCTTCTAGAAACGCTTATATTGGGTTTTTGTCTAGTGCTACGCAATCTAGTGATACGAGCTACCTAAAGCAGAAACGTAATAATATCATGCAGCGATGTCTGTCAACTTTATTGTAAATAACATCCATGTTCATTATCTTTCATTGTTTGTAGCTACATGATACAATAAGCTCAGGAATTACTTTGAACAACGACGTGAATGTAGTTTTAAAGGCCAATATATAATCACAAATTTAAATTAAACGGCAAGACATAGTAAGGAATCTTTGTCATAGAAGAAAATCTTTACCTATTCCACTTCTGTCCAGACCAGATTAGTTCCACCGTATTGAGTCTAGAGATAGAGTTCAATCGGTTTCTACAGGGGCGCACCCTGCGTTCGTGGTTATCACAACAGCTGAAGTCATAAAATAAAAGAGTTTCTCTCTTCTAGGATTGCATTACTAATGCCCAAACAGCTGCTGAAAAGTTTAAAGTCACTGGAATCTGTACTGTAAGTAACCGGAGGCAAATATGATCTACCTGCTCTTGCCATCAACTTGGTATCGCAAGTTAAGCGAAACTAAGCCCTGCGGACAGCATTGTCTCAGTATGGTTGGTTGGTGTCGAAGATCTCTCATGGAAGAAGATCCTTACCCCCCTTTACTAATCGGAGCCTATGCCTCTTATTCCGGAAATATATAATAGCAGGCTTGCAACTTTACAATGTATGCTTCCAGTTTGCATGATGTAAGGTAACTTGCCTAACTTTGACGTAGAATATAGCCTAATATGTCCTGAGGGTTAACAGCTTGTCTTCATTCTCAAAAATCTCCGCCTTATTTCGCGGTATCTTGCATTGACGTCAGCTGGAACCCTTCGAAGGTTCACGGTGTTCGGGCTGAATGGATCCGTTTCAACATACCGGTTTAGAGGGTACTTAACTTTTTGGAATTTGAAAATACTTTGCAGAAAGCAAATAATGAAACTAGAAGAAGGACGCTTTCCACGTGAAGGATAATTGTTTAAGAGAGAACTTCTACTAGAGGCTTTTAATTTAATGCACTGCGTTACTTAAACTATACATATTGAAAGTAACGGAAATGAGAGCTTTGTGCTAACTTTCTTTTTCGAGAGATTCCGCTCGATTGGGTAGAGTCTAGCTTCTTCCCCGAACTTACGGCGCTCGGACCCTTTTCCGGTTGTCGGCGCGTTCAGCCGGTATCGCTCAAGCATAAGCAAATATTAGACCAGTTGCGTTCACATCTCCAGCTTCCCCTTCTTCCGCTTTTCCTAGTAGACGTAGAAAAGAAGGCTCTGACAGGCTCCTCTTTTCGGCTAAAGTTTCCTTCTTTCGGGGCTTCCATTTCCGTTTTTCGGAAGAATTAGGCAACAGTGCTACCAACAGATCGACCGTAATCATGCTCTCGGTTAATCTCACAGTTGCTATACTCTCGTTTCTGGCTGACTGCATCGTATACACTGAGTGCAGGTTTTTCTGTGAGTAGTTAGCGCTTCGAGAGGTAGAAGCGTAGTAGTGAATTACTACAAGGGAGAAATTTTAAAGGCAATTTGCAGTGAGTAATTTCTGCCGCGAAATAAGACCCATCCCTCCTCCATTCTGAGGTATTGAGATGACAGTTGTGGAAGAATCCATAACAGAGCAACTCAAACGAAAATCTTACATGGAGCAAACTTTTGGTTTAAATTGAAGGTGTATGAAGCAAAAATGAGGATAGGTTGATGAAACGAATGAATTAGTTATCTCTGCATAAGGGTATGCATGCAAACATTAGGTTGTTGCAAACGAAATGGCCGTTTTTGTACTAAAATTTGAAACGGCTGTAAAGCTTACAAAAATTTATTTATTTATTTAATTAAAATAGGTGCCAGTCGATTCAAAACACTTCTCCTAGCGAGATTCAAGAGCATTTTTGCCAGTTTCGTAGAAGTCCAACTGTGGGCTGTTAATAAATTCGCCGACGGCAATTTTGACAGCCTCTTCGTTTCTAAATTGTTTTTCTGCCAAAAAATGATCCAAATGCTTAAAAAAGTGGTAGTCGGTTGACGAAAGATCCGGATGGTGGATGAGGCAGTCTCATACAGCAATTCGTTCAACTTTTGAACCGTTGTTCTGGAAAAATGAGGTCGTGCATTATCGTGAAGGAATATCACACCATCTGTGTTGATCAATCTCGGCCGTTGAATATTCAATTTTTGGTGCATATCCTCCAGTTGCGCACAGTATTTCTGTGCATTTCTCGTTTCTCCAGGTGCCAAAAAAGAATAGTGGATAACTCCAGCTCTAAACCACCAAACACTCACTATTACCTTCTTCGGATGAAGGCTCCGTTTCGGCATGTGCTTCGGTGGCTCATTAGCATCTAACCCACTTTTCATCACATTTCACTATTCTGTGCAAAAAGGGATCGCTTCTGTTGCGGGAGAGTAAAGAACTGCAAATTTCCATTCGAAGCACAATGTTTTGTTCCGTAAGAGCATACGGAACCCATCTGTCGAGCTTTTTCACCTTTCTAAGTTGTTGCAAGTACCGGCAAACTGTCGAATAGAGTACGCCCAGTTTCTCTGCAATGTCTCTCACAGACTGACGTATGTCGGATTCGACTAGCAAACGCAGCTCGTCGTTGTCAATCGATGGTCCTGGATGTCTATGTGGCTCACTTTGAAGGTTTACGTTGCCTGACCGGAATTTTTCGAACCACTGCCGTGTGGTTCGTTCGGTTACAGTATCAGCTCCAAATGCGCTGTTAATGTTCTTGGTCGCCTCCGCCGCTTTATGACCGAGTTTGAACTCATACGGAAAAAGTATACGTTCTTGGCTTTTTTCCATCCTTTTTCTCCTTTCTATTCACTGTCAAAACCGAAATGACTGCTTGATTAAATGTAGGAGTATTTATACTTCAATATTCAACACCAACAGCGCCAACTGGTGGTAGTTTGATACAGCAAAATCCCAACTAACTTCACTTGATTGCCAAAACGGCCATTTCATATGCAAGAATCTAATAAAAGTAAAAGGCAGAGCTCAATAACGCGCCTGAAGCCTCTCTCTACGGTATTCAAGTATATGTGGGTTTCACTAGACAAAGCAATTAATGCAGAAAATGGGGGATTTGGAAAATCTCAAATTTTCAACCGCCAGGACTCAATAAGTTCGACTGTTACTTGTAGACCAAAGCTTTTATTGACCAATGTGGCCTGCCTATTCCGATTTGTTCCTGGGCAACATCTGTGGGGAGCAAGTGTGGATGAGTTTTGGAAAAGCATCTTTTTGGCTCATGGTGAATTACATGAGAAATGGGTTCGATAGAAAAGATGTTTAAATGAATACTAATGAATCTTTAAGAAATTTTATTTGTGCTTCTTTCAGGATTGTCGTCGATGGCTATTTCAGTCAGATCGTCAACACACTGGATATTGATCTTCGCGTGAAATATTTAGGACGTGGGGATTACAATGTGATCATTATGAACTGGACTGATGGCGCAGTGGATATAAATTATATTGAAGCAGCGGTCAGAGCTAAAGTTGCAGCTAACAAGTTGGCCGCCTGGATGAAATTTATGCGGAGATATGGAAGACTCAACCCGAACAGTACATACTTAATCGGGCACAGTCTGGGAGCTCATATTGTTGGTTTGGCAGGTAAACAAATTAAAAACCCGAAAATCAATACGATCTTCGCGTTAGATCCTGCGAATTCACCTTATGAAACTGCGCTACCAGAGGACCGTGTGTTTATAACCGATGCTCAGTATGTGGAAGCGATCTACAGCGATTATGGAATACTGGCTGAAGCTAGATCAAGTGGACACGCATCCTTTTATGGTGGGTTCGGTTCATTTCAACCGGGCTGCCCACATCTGACCACATTGACAGTGTGCGATCATGCAAGGTCATTTGAGTATTTTGTTTATTCGTTGGGACTTGTGAATCACTTCTTTGCTATTCAATGCGCGAACCACGATCTAGCGATCAGACGTTTCTGTGAACCTACTGGAGAGTATGCGTATTTGGGAGGAGAGCCATCAAACTTTAATAGAGGAGTGAGTGGTATCTATTATCTACCCGTAGGTTACAAAAAACCATATTCTTTGGGTCAGTATTTCGGACTATAAAACTGCATTGGATCTATGACAATGAATAAAACAACATTTTATGTTTTTAATTTTGGATATTATATGTTATTGGACAACTAGTAAGACAAGATTTAACAACGCCCATTAAATTGAACTATTAAATTATATAGATATATATGCGAATATATTTTAAGGTAAGTACCGACGGTGTAACTGCAGTCATGCAAGTCTGCAAGCTATGCACAGAATCTCAGTTTTCCGAATAGTCGACGATACAAAAATTTAATTTGAACCTGGGCCTGCTAAACCCTCCCCTCCCTCCCCTCTTTTCAAGGAAGGATACCCAGAAAATAAACCAAATATGGAGAAGGAGAAAGGAAGTTTTTTTACGGTGCAGTGCTTTGGAAACCCAGTGTCGGCGGTTTTTGGGAGTGAGCAAGCGGGCTCCCGGCCGTCGATATCCAACGACCGCAATGCCTCAGTAGTGGGAAACTTGGCTACTGTGGCATCTAATGCTACAAGAGATAATGGTGGAGTGGAAATTAGGTCCACACCGGATCCTTTTAGAAGAAGTTCGAAGCTTAGGAGATGACTACCGATGACAATGGTGGTAGTCGAGATTCGTCGCGGCACTCTGAAAGAAACATGAATAGTCCCTTGATCGATATCATTCCTTGTGGTGCAAGGCGCGAGAGTAAACGAGAACTTACCGGACTGGCGTTCGTTACACTCGGGGAACGAATAAATGAACTGTGCACGTTCATCAAGAAGAGGCGGAATATCCATAAATATTCGAGCCTTGATAAGAGGCATTAAATTGTCTTATATCAAGGCAGTCGAAAAAAAGAATTCCCAAGGGTCAGGTGGCAAGGTCACAAGGGAAACACAGGTGACGCCTCCCCCAAAATAAGGCAGGAGGGAAAACGGGAAAACGGACTAGAGACGGTACCAGTGAGTCTTTAGGACCGCAGCAAGTCCCGAAGAAGAAAAAAGCCTCTTCACCAAAGAAGGCGGAGCCGGCGAGAGTACCCGCGAAAGTCGGTAATGTCACGATTGCAGCCACAAAACCTGCAAAAGAGGAAGAGACCAATGCTCGTAGGCCCGAACAATGGACTAAGGTGAGCAACAAGAGGAAAAAGGACAAAAAGAAGCTTCGCCCAGAAATAATAATTATTTCCAAGAAGGGAAATACGTCCTATGCCGACATTCTCCGAAAAGTGAAATTAGACTCTGAGCTGATGGATTTGGGAGATAGTGTAAGCCGTATCAGGCGAACGCAGAGAGGGGATTTGATGCTGGAACTAAGTAGATCCGCCGACAAGTCGGCCAATAACTTCCGTGCCAAGATGGAAAAGGTATTAGGAGAGGAAGCTGAGGTAAGAGCTCGGAAGCAGGAAATAGTGGTTGAATGTAAGGACTAGATGAGGTCACCTCCCGGGAGGACATCCGGGCTGCGCTAAAGCAACAGTTCAACCTCAGCGATCTAGACCAGAGTGCCATAAAAAGGATGAAGAAGGCATATGGTGGCACACAGACCGCTATTATTAGTTTGCCGGCGGAATCAGCTATAAAGTTGATTACCGCGAGCAAGGTAAGAATAGGTTGGGTCGTGTGCAGGCTCAGGGAGCAAATATCTCTAAAGAGATGCTTCAGATGCCTCGACTTCGGCCATTTTGCGGCGGCATGCACCAGCCAGCATGATAGGTCGAGAAGTTGCAGGAAGTGGGGGGAAAAGGGCCTGTGTCGTGTAGTGGGAAAGAGGGCGTGGACGACTGAGAGAGATTGATACAAATCAATTCAATCACTGCTCAGGACCTGCTCTGGCAAACCATTTGAGAGTCGAATGTGGATGTCGCAGTAATTTGGGAGCCGTGCAGAAACCACGGCAGTGCGACTTGGGCGGTGGATGACTCTCTGAGTGTGCGGAAGACAGGCCATTCAGGAAGTAATGGCCCCCTCGGCAGCCGGGTTTACAAGGGCGAAGGTCAACGGTGTCCACATTTACAGCTGCTTCGCTCCTCCTACTGCAACCTTAGCACAATATGAGGAGATGTCAGACAGTTTGGTGTTGGAGGCTAGAGACCGCAGCCCTGAAATCATTGCCTGTGATTTTAACGCGTGGGCCCTGGAGTGGGGAAGCCGATCGACGAACACCAGAGGTCAAATTCTGCCGGAATCTTTTGCCAAGTTGGACATCGTGCTGGCCAACGTTGGATGCATGTCCGCCTTTCGAGAGAGAGGATCGTTGACCTGACATTTGTTAGCACCTCACTGGTAAGGGAGATGGCTTGGCAAGTGAGTTAGCACTATACACACAGTGACCACCAGGCCATCTTCCTCAACATCAAAAACTGAGGAAGTAATCAACGACGCTCTGGAGATAAAAAGGCTAAGGCGGTTGGCTGGTCTATTGGAGCTTTCGAGAAGGAGACATTCCTGGCGGCATTGGAGAGGGCCCATGATCCGGATGGAACAGCGGTGGAAAGGGTCACACAGCTGTCTCGACATTTGCGCCACGGCAAGAGGCCAAACTACTGGTGGAACACGGAAATCGCTGCCTTGAGATCCTCTTGTCTCCGTGCGAGGAGAATTTCCCACAGGACAAGGGGAACACCAGGAGCGTGAGGAGGAGTACAGAGATCTGCGAAACAACCTTAAGAAGGCCATACGGAGAAGCAAGCGGGAATGCTATCAGAAGCTCTGCATGGAGGCTAATACAAATCCGGAGGCTAATACAAGCATACCAAGTTGTAATGAACAAGATCCGCGGGTAAAAATCACCTCAAGTGACATGCCCAGGCTCTTGTTACAAATAATTACAACTCTTTTCCCGCCGCAGGAGCAGGATGAAAGTGAACCCCAACTGGCAGCTCAGCAGGACGTTTTCTATATCCCTGGGGTTACCGAAGAGGAACTTCGGGAAATCTGCGGGCGTATTGGGGATAGCAAGGCTCTGAAGGTCGCGGTCAAAAACAGAGCAAGGTGGTTCGCAAGCACATTCGAATCGTGCATGGCGAAAGGAGTATTTCCCGCCCAGTGGAAGAGACAGAAGCTGGTGTTGCTATCGAAGCCCCGAAAACCGCCCGGCGTACCCTCTTCATATCGCCATATTAGTCTCTTAAACACCATGACAAGATGTTGGAGAGGGTGATATATATAACAGGCTGCTCCCGTTCATCGAGCTTTGGTCTTTCAGAGCGGCAATATGGGTTTCGGCTAACCCGTTCTACAGTCGATGCAGTAGCAAAGGTCGTGGAATTGGCTCGAAATGCAATGGCCGTGGGCAAATGCGGTGCTCTGGTGACGTTGGACGTTAAAAATGTTTTTAACTCAGCCAACTGGGGTTGCATTAAGGGCGCTTTGACCAAACTGGGTGTTTCTAGTTACATGGTTCGGCTAATCAAGAGCTACCTTTCAGATAGACTTCTCTGCTATGAGATGGGCGACGAGCCGAAGGAGTAAATTGTGACAGCAGGTGTGCCTCAAGGTTCTACATTGAGGCATACCGGCCAATTGCGCTAAGGGTGTGCAGTGCATTTAGACGGCGTCGACGGAGGCAGTGTGTGTCATCGCCGGAATGATCCCTATAGATCTTCTAACGAGCGAGGCACACTGGCTCTACGGAAAACGGAAGGTAATTCCAGCCAAGGTGAATGCGGATTTTCTAAAAGCCATCAGGAGAAAGTTGTGTGGCAAGTGGTAGCAACGGTGGGATAACGCCGACAAGGGCCGGTGGACCCATACATTAATCCCGTGTATCGAGAAATGGGTCGACCGAAAGCACGGAGAATTGAATTACCACCAGACACAGTTCCTTACGGGACACGGTGGCTATAGGAAGTACTTGCATCGCTTCGAGTTGGATGAGTCTCCCAACTGTCCTGAGTGTGGTGCTATACTCGAGGACCCGGAGGACGTTATGTTCCATTGTTCTCGATCTCTAGAGCAGAAGTGGAGGTTGAACAGCATCTTGGGGGAGCGGACATCGAGTTCCCCAACCTGGTGGAAGAGATGCTGAAGTCGGAGGAAAGCTGGATGGCGGTAAATGAGGCAGTAGCCGTGGTGCAGACAAAACTCCTGGAGTTGGATCGAGCCGGTGTAGCAAACCAGAGCCTCCCCTTAATGCCTACCGGACCAAATGGGGAGCAACTTACTCCCTCTTTTTTTGGTCCACGGACCCCTCGGTTAGGGCTTAGCACCCAAACTTTACAAAAATGTCACGCGATGAAGGCTTTACGGTTCCTTACCAGGGCAGAGTAAAATCGTCAGACGCTCCCAGGGCAGAGGTGAGGCAGCGTCTAACGATCTGCTCAAGTAAAATCCGTCTGTCCGTTTTTTTTTTTTGTTTTTCATCATTGGGAGGTGGAAAAGTTCAAAACCTACTGTTGGCTGTTGGCAGTTATGTGAAACTCCTACTCACTAAAACCACCGCATTCTTCTTCTTCCACAGGACTGCGTTGGATCACGGGGCTGGATCAGTTCTTAACTGCGGCTCATTATTGTTCCCTCCCTTTCTTGCTTTCTTCGCAGTTCTTCATGCCTTAGCTGCTGATGAATCATTTTCATTACCACTTGATTCCAAGCCTTCGTTGACTCCAACATAAACTCCACATGTCTGTCCGTCTGTCTGTCTACCTGTCAACCACAGCCAAATTACTTGGAAACAGCTGGACCGATTGGCACGAAATTTGGTGAGAACATGTAGTCTATGCGTCTTCTTACATGTAGCGAGTGGGGACATTTTGTGTTAAGTCTGAAGGCGGGCTCCACATGCATATGAGAAGGGTGTAATTCTTTTCCACAGAATACGGCCATGTGAGGTATCAGCTTTCCGAAATTGATCTTATTTCTGATATTGGGTGAAACATAGGAGAGATTGGGCTCAAAATGTGTTCCACAAATAGTGAAACAGATCTCGTTCTCAGAACCTATCCAACTGAAAAATCTCAAAAAAAATCACAGTGATGCGTCTATATGAAATCTAGGCCCCAAAATTCATCCGGTTCCGATATCCCCGCAAAGAAAGTTAATAATAGTATATTGCCATGATTTAAAAATCTACCGGAAAACCCCCCTTAAGTTCATCCCAGAAGTACAAAATTTGGCATAGGCGATAGCATAGGGCAAACCTCTCGAGTCTCCTTTTCCTTTGCCGATCAGCATGAGTCTGGCCACCTCCCGGGAAAACTGTCCTCCTTCAAGCAAGCGTTGAACGCCCCAGGCAACAAGTCTGGCAGTTGATGGAACACCAGTTTATAAACGTCCGCCGGGATACCATCACGTCCTGGCGCCTTTTTCTTTTTCATGATGAGAACCGCTTCCTCAAGGTCTCTCAGTGTAAAAAGAGGCAGCCCTCCACGTTTTTAGCACAATTGACATCAACCCATACAAGATGTCTGGGGAATAATGTCCCTACAATGTGGTCCACCTGGTCGGTACTTAATATGCAAAACTCCCGCAGAGCCCCGATTTTCGGGGTAACAAGCTTATATCCAAGTCTCCACAGGTCCTCATATATCTCGTTGTCTAGATTCTGCCTTTACTTATCGCACTACGGTGTCTCCTTTTCACTAATCTAAACTTTGCCTTTATGATGCATGCCTCCTAGCGTGCGTGTAAACGGTCTGCCAAACGGCGGAGTTTATGACACTCCCTCCGTAGGTAGGCAATTTCTGCCGTCCCCCAGTACTTGTCAGGCTTGTCACGGCTGGGTCCCCTCCGTGACATGGAAGCCTCCCACGCTTTCGTCATCAGGTTCATCACTGAATTTACGACAGTGCCAGCTACCACCCCCCGGAGGGCTCTCCACGAGCTTCGACGAACTTCCCGATGTTCACCCTCGCGCGTAGGGGAGCTTCGAGTTGGTGCACGCCTGCAAGTAGCGTCAACCACTTCGAACGCGATGCACTGGTGATCACTTACTGAGAAGGCTTCCAGGACTCGGCACCCGTCCACCGATGGTGCCAGAGATATCCACTTAGGACTAATTGGGAAGTGGCTTACAAAGTGTGTCATGTCACCCTCATCTTTAAACGACTAAACGAAACAAAAGTCTCAATCAATACTATAATAATCCCTCAAAAAAATGAGGTAAAGTATCACGAGGCGCACCTGGATAGACGATTGATGCGGAGGACACATAACGAAAAAAAACACTGCAAATAAGGTTGAAAATAAAAAGAACAATTAAACCCTTTCTTGTTCAGTAAAACTGATCTAATTCACAATAAGCCATAATACGGCACTGAATTCATTGAGCGGTGACTACCTCGCAACTATTTATCAAATTCGGGGATTGATTGTCAACAACGGGAAAACACCCCCTGACTACCCAATTTACTATCGCGTTCCAATATGCTAGGGCCTAGGGAGAAGAAGAAACGAGTAATGCACCCAATTGAAAACATCAACAGAATAGTGGATAATAATAATAATAACCGCCGAAGCCGGTCCCAAGCCCAGTTGTGAAAGCAGGAGGGATGGATAGCTTCAATCTGAATGGCTGTACGCCACCGCAGCGTCTCAGGGGTTAGGTGAGGAAAGTGCAGGAACTTTGCAGTCTTGCAGATTACTCACTAAGGAAGCTATCTTAACACCTGGCAGCTAGGGATAAAATACACCACCAAAAATGAGAATAAGGAGAAATTTAAGGTCCGGTACGGATAACCAGCGGGAGTCGTCTGACTTGGTGACTGGGTCGGGCTCTCGTAATGGACAGTACGGCGTCGAAACCGCTAGTCGTGGGGCGGTTCGACGTCTGGGCGCCACGACGACCAGGAGCACAACTCCGCCTGCTGCAGCTGTTTCGCCACAATCTGTGGCGACCACTTCAGCAGGTTCGCGTAGGAAGCGGATGAAATGGGCTGAAGAAATGAACCTCTTCATCATCCGCTCCTACTACGAAATAACGGTGGGGCGGGTACAACATCTTACCGCCCCTTGTTTCACCAGAGATTCGTCGAGCGTTTCCCGCAATTCGCGCACCTGACTGTGCAGCCAGTCGCAGACCAGTACCACTTTATTACTCGCAGCGACACAATTCCGGCCACCATCAGGGAGCGTGTTCGACTTGAAGCGGCTATCAGATTGCACGGTCAGAAGATTCGCTTTCGTGTTATTTGTTTGAGTGACAAAAGAGATCCACCATGGAAAATTCGCCTGGAACGTCGGCGGGACTCACTAAGGCAGGACATTGCTAGACTGATTCAGATCAGCACTGGCAATGCCAGCCGACGGGTGAGAAATAAAGTGCAGAGGGTTTACCGGAACAATGCCATCCCCTGTGAGACACCCGTTGTTGAAATTCGGGACACACTAAAACAGAAACTTTCTGTCATATGCAGTCGGTTACGACGGTATGGCGAAAGTTATTCCAGACGTGTTCAGAATGCAATGCGGATGGAGTTTGGATTAGACAAGTGTCGAATCCAAGCCATCTGCAAAGGTCATGACGAGCCGCATGCCGGACATAGCATTGACCTTCGTGACCTCCACATCGAAGCTATGACCGAGACAAACTTCTACAAGTACCTAGGAATTCTGCAAGGAACCTATGCTCGAGTTGGTGATCTGAAGGAAGCTCTGCTGTCCGAATTCCTGCGACGTGTAAAGCTGGTGCTGAAATCGCATCTCTCGGGGAAGAATAAAATAAGCGCGTTGAATGTATTCGCTATCCCTTCACTGACTTATGCATTCGGAATATTGCCGTGGACGAAGACCGACCTGGAAAACGTCCAGCGGCGGATACGGACAACTATGTCCAAATTCCGAATGCATCATCCAAAGTCTGCCGTCGAGCGGATGAACCTGCCTCATGACATCGGAGGTAGGGGCGTTGACGGGGGGGGGGTGACGTGGCGGCACATCATCGCCAAGTTGACTCGCTGCGCGCTTATTTTTACAGTAAAGAGCAGGCGAGCCCCTTGCATGCGGCTGTCTGTAAGGCAGACTGTGGACTGACTCCACTTAACTTGAAGGATCGATCTTTCAATCCTCTGAGTGGGTTGAAGTCGGACCAAGAGCGGATTGATGAATGGAAGTCGAAGGCAATGCACGGTAAACATGTGAATTGTTTTTGGCAGCCATTTGTCGATTTGCATCTGTCGAAGAGATGGGGGTGTGAGCTGGGAAGCTCTTTGCTGAGATGGAGAGGTTCATGTGCGCCATTCAGGATGGCGTGGTCGCCACCCAAGCTTATAAAAAGCTCATCATGAAAGAACGGGTGGAGAACGACCAGTGCAGAATGTGTGGTTCGGCGTTAGAGACGTTGGACCATCTCATTTCTGGCTGTACTGTTATGGCACCGGTACTTGATAGTTCTGCTTACAGCATGTATTAGGACCGGCAAGTTCTGACTGATCGCCATACCGCACACAACAAGCCTAACGTACTGTTAGTTGACAAGACGGGTCGCTCCGCGTATGTTATTGATGTTGCTATCCCCCATAATAGCAACATTGAACGGAAATACCAAATGCCATTGGCTCGAAAAATCAAAGAAATTTGGCGTCTAGAGCGGGTGGTTGTAGTTCCCATAATATTGTCAGCTACAGGTATTGTACCTAGATCCCTCACGGCTTCCCTTGATGTCCTGGGACTTTCGCACAGTCTGGTTCAAACCATAAAGAAGTACACCATTCTGCATACGTGCTCGATGTTGCGGGAAGTACTCGACGGATTCTCCCACTGACCTGCCACCGGCCACCACCATCAGCACCCCTTTAGTTTTTAAGTAGGTAGGATCGTCCGAACCTAAATGCTTGGCACTTAGTGCTAGTATTAGGTAAAATCCGGCATCTGCCGAGATTGTGATAATAATCGTTGGCACAACAATCCATATTGGATCTAGGCCTTGAAGTGTGTTAGAGCACTTCATTCAAGACCGTAACGGTACACTACAGAACACTGTAGGAGGCAATGTGGTCAGCATTACGCTCGCCCGAGATTATTACCCTGATTTGACTCAGGTCCCCTTCCCAGCTGAGACGACTGGTATCCGACGTCAAATCACGATACAAATCCCATTGCCGCCAGCGAGATTTGAACCGCGACCTTCCGTACGACAGTCTTGTGCTGTAACCACTCAGCTATCCGGAATAGTGAATACTGCACCATAATGTTATCTGTATGGAGTTTTACCTTGGTTGAAAAGAAGCTACTAATGTATAGTTAAATGGAAAACACTTTTCCCCTGAAATTTTCAGTGGTGCACAATATTACAACTGCATAACTTTCTCCCATCTTTATCGGAGGTAAGTATTCTCTAATCGGTCTATATACCGTGAAGAAACAGCCACTAAGTGTTAATACTAATTTAACATCAGATTCCTAATTAATTCCTATAGATATGGTTTACTATAGTATACTATAGTATAGTATGGGAGAGAAAAAAGTGAGCTATCAAAGATTGTTAGCCTCTACGTTGAGTCAGGTATCAAACAAGGATACCTCTTGCCATGGGATTTCCTCCCTCGGCGATCGTGTCATCTGGGCTACGAAAAGTTCGACTAAACGTGAGCAATGAGCGCCCTACATGAGGATGGACGATTCCGTAACCTACACAATGACGAAATCCATGAGCGATACCATGACCGTCCGGTTGTGGATAAAATCCTGCTCAATAGGTTACGGTGGGCGGGTCACTTAATCCGTATGGATGAGGATGATCCCGCCCGGAAAGTCTATAAGGGCAATATCTATTGTAGAAAAAGAAGACGAGGCAGACCCTGCCTAAGATGGAGCGATGGCGTGGGTCAGGACGCCAGACAGCTTTTAGGGATATCGAATTGGTGGACCTCGGCGCAAAACCGGGATGTCTGGAGTTCCTTATTAAGGCAGGCCTAGACCGGATACCGGTTGTTGCGCCGTTGATGATGATGAATGAGCGATGCTACCAAGGATCTGCTCCTAGTTTCTATAATTTTGTATTTCAACGACAATTATATCACAAGTTTGACAGCCAAGGGGAAGATATAGAAGGTTCGACTCGGAGGTCTCCGTCCTAATTCCTGCAAAGAAATACGTGACGATGGACACTTACGCGCAACTCCTCTAAAGAAAATCTACATGGTTTCGTATGTGAAGTTTAATTTTTTTATCGCAATGCTTAAAGGTCAACCCGGAAAGATTATTCGACACACACCCCATGTTCCTGACAAATTGTTCTTCAATTGTAAAATATATTTTATCACCTGTTCATGATAGAGAGATATGTAGCACGTGCGAATATTTATAGACTATTGAAACAATATGACATAGCACCAAAAAACTATACTTGATTTGCGTTCAGAATATTATCAATAAGCACACAATAGAAAGTAGCGCCCACCCACATGTGGATATCCTATAATATATACCCCATGTAAAAACCGACAACTGAATATTACGTCAACTGAACAACATCTCTATCTTATCACTACTGGGTCGATTGTTTGACACTTATGCGACAAATTGAGGCAATTAGATAATTATCACAAACATTTGAACAAATCACCTGAAGACAATGAATGACAGCTCTATTAATAAAAGATACAAATGTACTTAATATTTTAAAGATAAAATCACTCATGCCATATAATCAATTAGTTGGTCGATAAATTCAACGATTACAAAATGTTTTGAAAGCAATCCGAATTTCCAAACTTGAAGAAGAGGATTATCTGAGCAGTTTGTTAGGGAAGCCAACTTCTGTTTATTCCTACTTACAGACACAATGTTAAGATTTGTTGAAGTTGGAAATAGCCAGAATGACCATGCAGGTGTATGCTGAAACCAACCATAGGGTCTCCCGAACAAGACGGCTGACGGCTAGTGGTTTCTGGCTTGGAATCCACTGCAGTCGAGTTAGCTGTGGTAAATACCAGCCTTAGTACTCCCATCCCGAAACCATCAAAGTCAGCCCCCCCACCCCCCAAAAAGGAATTACTGACAAGAA
Organism: Hermetia illucens; assembly: GCF_905115235.1. Taxonomy (NCBI): domain Eukaryota; kingdom Metazoa; phylum Arthropoda; class Insecta; order Diptera; family Stratiomyidae; genus Hermetia; species Hermetia illucens. The sequence continues at coordinate 164,141,436 of NC_051849.1, read as the reverse complement.
GAGCTCAAGTATCAGTACCAGAAGGCCATACATATTATTAACAGGATTACGGAGAATGGTATTGCCAACGAGACACGCAACACACTCACGTGTGGCGCTGGCAGATTACAATTCCACTAGCGGCAAACTAGTGCCGGAAATGTGGACCATTGTTGAGGCCAGGCTATAAGAGGTAGTCATCGAGCATCTCCTGGATGAAAATGGCGAACACGTGGAATTCCTCTCCTGCTTCGATTCCTCTCAGATGGTCCATAGATTCCACGTTATAGCATGCGAGAACTAATTTCCCAGGAACTTTCTCGTTTCACTCGTCGCTAAAATACTGCGTGAAGATCCCCAGGTAACCGATCGCTCAAATCTGGTTGTCGAAAATCCGCATTAATAAGGACAAGCTCGTCCAATCCCTGCGCCTTCAAAATCCCAGGATTCCCATGAACGACTGGATAATTACGAAGGAGGAGGTACATTAGGCGAACAGCTAACCTTTCCTGCCCCGTATAAAAGGAAAGTGCCTAGAGACGCTGAAAAAGACAGAGGACGACCTGCATCCAGTCGACGCCGCTAAAGAGCTATTAGAGGAGATGAGACTCAACGTTCCGACGGGGACTGACAACGGTCCCCTAGGCCAAGCAGATCATGCTAAGGGTATGACAGATAGATCTGCAGCACTCGAACTGCGCCTCGACTAATCTGTTTGTCTTCCTCCAACCATCAAATGGAGCCCTTTGATATATATATATTATAATTTGTCCACAGGTGAGTCAGTCTTTGGTTTTATTATTAATACAGATCTATCAGTGTGTACCAGGGACAGTACACCAACCTTCCATTTTCCTAGCTCGGAGAACTGTAACGTTTGTAAGAAGATCTTTAATATAACCCTGCTAACCGACAATTGGATCTTTAGGGTGGAGAACTGGAAGCAGAGAACTTTCTCAGATCATAGTTGGATAGTTTCACTCTAGATCTCGCCTCAGAGGTCTCCAAGGATTTCAGGGACCCTAGGAAGATCGACTGGACAAAGTTTGGTCAAGTTGTCAAAAACGCAAATTGGTAACATTGACACAACAGAAGAAGTGGACTCAAAGGTCGGGGCTCTGGAAAAGGCATTCGACACCGCCTTTAAAGTCTCACGCCCTGCTAGATACAGCAAGAAAAGATTGCCACCAAGATGGAATGAAGAAGAAGCTAACCAGGGAGATCTTCAACATCTGCTTTAAACACAAATATTGGCAGCCATACAAGGACTGCCTAAAGAGGTACAAGTTAGCCATCAAGACTGCCAAGAAGCAATCCTAGTTGGACATCAGCGAATCTCCAATCAATAAAATTCTGTTCAAGAGTCATAGGAGCCCATCCCTTCTTAAAAAATCGGAAGGTTGCTGGACAAGATCTTCTGGTAAAAAAATTGGAGCTGCTGGTTCAAATCCACTTCCCGGATATCAAAGAAGCCTTGACCAGTTTAAAATTGGAGGAGTGTCTTACGCCCTTGATAATATCCATACTAAGAACCAGGATAATCCAGCCGATTGGTCATTTCTTGCAGAGTAAAGTATTTGGGTGTAATCCTGAATCGAAAGGTAAATTAGAGATTGAGCATTGAACTGCGAGTTAAGAAGTCCTACATAGCCTGGATGTGCACAGATATGGTGCGTCCCATACTAACGTACGGCTCTATTGATTAGCACAGACATTGAGCAAAAAGTACAATAGAACGAAGCTTAATAGTGTTAAAAAAATCGCGTGTGTAGGGGCTACCGGGGCTCTGCAGTCCTGCTAGTCAAAGAGGATTCAGCCCGCTTATAACAAAACCCGGTCGCAAGGGCTTTTACACCAGACGCGTGCAAATGCTTGCAAAATTACGCCGGCCTGCACGGGTCACTAGCCCAGAGGAGACCATGTTGTCAGACTTAGCATACCCTGCAATTCGTATTGATGAGGCTGCCGAGAAAAGGTGACAACCCCTTTGTCATTACCTCTGGGACAAGCTACGGGCACTAGGTACACCATTCTCTGAGAACCTCAGAGAGACCACTAGCTGCTTTCCTTCATGAATCTGAACATCTCAGCCGGTTGGACTCTATTTCCTTGCTCTTATAACAGCAGTCATAATCGGACGAACTCGTGGCATCAAAACGGCGTTAATTGGGCTCCTCAGAGTAGCCACTGATACCCACCCCTACACTTGTCAGGCGCTTATAAGTTGAGAAGCATGATGGAATATAGTTGCTAATCGCAGTGCATCAGGCACGATTAGTTACCATCGTTGCTGCTTTCTGACAGTTTGTTTCAACCTCTTGCAGACACTCCTCCCTCTTTTCCTATGATGACCCAATCTTCGGTCATCATGAGACAATGGATCTACTACTATCTCCGGACAGCTGAAAAACAATCTTTCGAGGGATCGTTTAACACGCTATTATCAGATTCGTTAGCGTAAATGATAGGAAGAATAGTAGGCCTTACATATGAGATGCTCGCGTTTTCGTGCTACTAGTTATTCTAGAAAAAAGGAATTTCCAATACCCTCACAATATACGTTTGCAATGGAGAAAGTCGTACTCATAAACAAGAAAGCAAGTGCTCCCAGTAAAAAAGGCAACCGATAATGAAATGGTAAAACTATTGTACTAAAGGCCTTACGAGAACAAATATTTTAAACAGCAGAACAAAGAAGCTGATAAGAAGCCCTTGATGGTAATGAGAAAGTTGCATAGAAGACGACGGATAATTGGCAGAGATTGCAACTGCAAAACTGTAACACGTGGAAATTTACCCCTCATATGTGTGCGTGGCAACCATAGATGACATTCGCCCCTTGGTAGATCGTAACACGGAAGATTCTAGACAAGACAGCGGAAACGAATCTTGTAGTGTGAATGCTAGACATACAAATTGATCGACGTTTTCGACATTCTTCCCATTAACGCAAACAGAGAGAGTGCGATGACCCGTCAGACAGAGAGCCTTGGTTTTTGGAGGTTATATTCAGTCTACGCCTACACATTTTTGGTGACGGACCATTAGTCATCCATATTCTAAGGCGTTACTCGGAACATTTGCCATCCGATTAGAAAGATAGGACTCAATAGCATATCCAAAAGGCAACTCCTAAATTTACTGCTGATCGTAAAGTGGTCAATCTGATTGATCGTATGGTGTGAGTCAGTTGAAACCCAACTGACATTATGCAAGCTCTGTGCTGGAAAAATATTCCACCAATGACGACGCGGTGGAAACTACATAAACCTCCCACCCATCATAATCACAATGTCACCTTTAGAAAGACTGTCCTGATTGCGTGTGATTGCTCTTAGAAAGTATCCTTCTTCACTTTAACGGAAGTCTCCTTAGTACATAGCACTGCACAAATGCGATACTCCTTTACCTGCACTAATGTCTTGCAGTCAGAATCCTGTCAAAAACCGGTTACCAGGTCAAAAGAAAGTATCGTGTGATAGATTCCCTGAGTACAAATGCACATTGCCGTAAAATTAAGAGGAATACTCTACAAAGCCATCTTATTTGACTTGGACCTAGAATGTCCAGCTCATATGTTTGGAATTCTTGTCATCAAGGCTTGGTTTCCGTTTCAGTAGCTGAAAAATTTCCAAATTTGAAGCCCGCTAACCTAGAAATGTCTAACTCTTTTAGTCGCCTTTTACAACAAGCAACGAATACTTGAATTTACTCTTCAATCCCAACTCAAAGGGTCAGGGTCAGTTTACCCCGAGATTGCAGTAAAGTTAGTGTCAGTTCTAGTTGGAAAGAGTCGAATCGATCGTGTCGAATAAGAAAATACAAACCGTCGTCACCATGAACTACCAAAAGGTGATGATGGTCGTTTCAGAGCAGAGTTGAAAGACTAGCTTTAATGGAAAAAGTCCCGCGCACCCGTTTTAACTTAGACATCGTTCATAGACAATCAAACTAAAACAAAGCACATTTGAACGTGAGGCTAAGAGTTACGGTTCTAAAGACTATAGAAACCCCCAGATTTTTGCAAGAGATATCCTTTCAAAAGACTACTTTCACCTTTGACTAATCTGCATGGATTCAAGAGGCTCTCAAATCTCCATCTGGCCTATCGTGACAAACGTATTTAGACAAACCTTAGCACTTCTCTGCAGCCCGTATTTGTTGTCAATACCATCGCAGGCTATCCTTTCGTATTTTTACGATTGGTGTAACCCAATATCGATTTCGCATATCCTCATTTAAGATCTGATCATGGCGTGTTGCGCCACTAGTTCGATGTAATATCTTTGGTTCGCTTACCGCAAGGCGCCGTTCACTGCTTTTTACAGTTGGCTAGCGCTCAGAGCTACGGAGAGTGACAGAGCGAATAACACTGAGAATCACAAGAAACACCAGTTGTGGAACGCCACTTCGTTAAAGTTATCAGCACAACTTGGATGAAGTGACGTTTCACAGCTTATGTTTTTTGTGGCCGAATGTGAAGCAATTTTATAACGCAATTCACCATTGGCCGATAGCATTGATCGGAGATTTTTAAATCGCTCCATTTTTAGTCGCTTCCACTGGAGGTGATAGTATCTGTTTCATTGGGGTCGGTGGTTAAAAACTCTGCATGAAGCGAATATTCCACTTTTGGACAAGTTCCTCGAGAATATCTTTATTATGAGACGCTGGGAAAACATTATCTGCATATAGCAATACGTAGTGCGCTGAACGTTACATACCCCGTGTGACAGTGTCCATAGCAAGAACAGAGGGGGTTTTCTTGATGAAGAGAGAAGAGATACGACTCGATTTTGATAACCTTCTACACTTGGAACTTAACTCTTTGGATCGTGAGGGAAAAATTTATCATAACGTGAGAGTTTCTTTGACACTAAGTGTTGCCGCAAACCATATCAGATGAATTCATGTGCTACACGGTCCAATACCTCCTCTATAGTTGATCCTTAAATGAAATGTAGACAGGCCAATGCTTTTCACTGTATTTCTCCATAAGTAACCCCCCATCGTATAGGAGTCAGGAGCTACACGATTTTTGACCAACCCTAGGCTGTAGCGAATACCAAGAATGCATTCAGAAACGTTTATAGTATCGGACAACAACCGGATCGAAAAGTAATTTGACCATTCCATGGCCATACTTTCTTGCCAGTCAAATAATGATATACATTTCTCAACAACGCGATTGAAGAACTCACTGAGCCAGGGTGTTGGCCAATTCAATGTACAATGCAAACACTTACCAACCAAAGTAACAGGCAACAAGCCAAAATGGAAGCTTCATTTGATTATAACGAATAGAAACCAGAACTAACCTAGACACCATTCATTTTGTTCTTTATCCTACGGCAGGGTGAAAGGGATGCATTCTAATATATTAGGTTGTTGCACATGAAAAGGCGATTTGGTATTAAAATTTCAAACAATTGTAAAGCTTACCAAAATTTATTTAATTAATCAAAATAGGTGCCAGTCGATTCAAAATATTATACTTCTCCCAGCGAGATACAAGAGCATGTATGCCAGTTTCGTAGAAGTCCAATTTTCGGGTTTTGATAAACTCGTTAGAGGCAATTATGATGGTCTCTTCATTCCTAAATTGTTTTTCCACCAAAAAATGATCCAAATACTTCGAAAAGTGATAGTTGGTTGGCGAAAGGTCTGGTGAATATGGTGGACGAGGCTGAATTTCATACTGCAATTCGTTTAATTTTTGAACCGTTGTTCTGGAAACATGAGGTCGTGCATTGCCGCGAAGGAGTATCACACCATTTCTATTGTCTAGTCTCGGCTGTTGAATACTCAATTTTTGGTGCATTTCCTCGAGTTGAGCAGAGTATTTCTGTCCATTTATCGTTTCTCCAGGTACCAAGAAAGAATAGTGGATAACTCGCGCTGTAAACTACCAAATAGTCACCACCATTGCCTTCTTCGGATGGAGGCTTGGTTTCGGCATATACTTCGGTGGCACATCAGCCATTGAGCTAATCGGCGAAGATTGTCGTATAATATCCACTTTTCATCACATGTCACTATCCTGTGCAAAAACGGAACGCTTCTGTTGCGGGAGAGTAAAGAACTACAAATTTCCATTCGAAGAGTATACAGAACCCATTTGCCGAGCTTTTTCACCTTTCCAAGTTGTTGCAAGTGTCAGAAAACTGTCGAATAGTGTACGCCCAGTTTCTCTTCAATGTCTTTCACAGACTGACGTGTGTCGGATTCGACTAGGAAACGCAGCTCGTCGTTATCACGTCGTCCACGTGGCTCACTTTGAAGGTTTACGTCGCCTGACTGGAATTTTTCGAACCGCCGCTGTGTGGTTCGTTCGCTTACCGTATCAGCTCCAAATACGCTGTTATTTTCCTGGTCGCCTCCGCTGCTTGCCCGAGTTTGAGCTCATACAGAAAAAGTATACGTTCTCGGCTATTTTCCATCCTTTTTTCCTGTTTATTCAATGTTATCACAACTATGGTCAAAACTGAAACGACTCCTTGATTGAATAGAGAAATATTTATACTTCATTATCCGACACTAACAGCGCCAACTCGTGGTGGTTTGATACAGCAAAATCGCACTTAACTTCACTTGGTTGCCAAATCGGCCATTTCATGTACAACAACCTAATAAATCAATAAGGGGTGCATCATCCGAAGCCATGGGAGTCATGAAATTCAAAAAAATTATCAACCCAACAACAACTAGTACCAGATAAATAACTGACGTTTTCGTCTTATGACAAAGACAACTCTCCAGATTCTGATTGACAATTTCTTTGCAACCGGCGGACCGAACGCGGCAGCAGTTGTTATTTTTAAGGCTTTGTGTGAAACAAAACCTTGTTAGAATCGAGTCAGTGTCTGTTTGTCTGTCTATCACGCCCGATTTATTCGGAAACGGCTTGACCGATTATCACGAAAATTAGTGAGAGTATATGATCTGCTCCTCCCTTAACATGCAGCAAATTTTGTGTGGGCTCCCCATACATGTGAATGGAGGATGCAACATTTTGTTGACAGAATGTGGCGATGTGGGGTATCAAACGAAAGGGCTCAATTAGTACTTTTCGAAATTTTGATATCGGGTGATGGTGGTCTCGTGGTCTCGTTCTCAGAACCTATCCAACCGAAAAGTCTGAAAAATCACACTGGTGCATCTCTACGAAATCTAGGCCTCAAAATCCGGTTCCGATAGTTACACAAATCAAGTTAATAATAGTATATTTCCACATTTTAGAAATTTACCCGACAACCCCTCTTATGTCCATCCCAAAAGTACAAATTGGTGTAAGGGATAACATAGTGCACAATTTGGTCAAGTTTGAAGAAAATCGAATTATTATTAACAAAGTTATAGGGGGTGAAACTTTTCCATTCTCTGTGAATTTTATGCACTCTACAACTTGTATGACGTCATCTTCACATATCAATTCGTCAATAACACAACGGATGAGTTCTTATGGGTGGGGTCTCAAAGAATTATTTTCTTTTAGTAGTCATTTGTATATGAATATCAATTACTCTAAACACACATGTGTGTATGTAGGTATATAGTATATGTGTGCTAATGAAATTTGCGGGTAGTGTCTAATTCAGATAGATATATTTGTACATTAAACCAGCCGTTTTTAATATAAGTACTATATATGTACATATGTATGCTTTTGCGCACGAAGTAAATCGGAAATATGGGTAATATCTGTGGCTGTAATATGTACGTATGTCTTGTATTTTGTAAAAATATCAAGGGTTATGTTGAATTTGTAGCTATATACGGATAGAAAAATGTGCGTTGAAGTTTCCTACATAAGATGAATACAAAACCTTTATACCCGAAGCGCGAGCTTCCGGTATTCCGACTTGTTTCCTATTGTATGCATGGTCCACTCACACTTAGCTGAGGCAACATCTGAAAAGTTGCCTCTGCCCTGCAACGAAACCATCAACTATTATTGAATTTGAAAAAGTGGGTGCTTGCCAAATGAGTCCTCCGTGTACTCCGAAATGAGAATTCACACCCATAGAGTCACATTCATAGTATTCTCTACTTCCTGTAAAAGACGGCTAAAAGGGATAGAAATTCTGATGCCCAATAATTATTTAATATTTATTTTAACAAGAACTCGCCTCGAATAGAAACTAGCTTTTTTGGATGTGACCTTTGGAATTTCAACAATAAAGATCGGCCTTCGCTCTATTGGTAATTTTCGCCACAAATCGCCACAAACCCAACGCTTCAAACTGGTTATCTGCATATAAGTTATATACGAAAATAACTAAAACAGTTAATTGCACTATTCAAAAAAATTTTCAGCAATGAAGCACTTTCAGTCGCTATCTAAAGAATGATAAGCTATAAATATAACATAAGCCCTCTATTACATGCACATACCACTTTGATTTCAATATTTCGAAACAATGGTGGGGAGTCTAATTCTTTTTACAACCTTAATCATTGGTGAGAACACAAAAATTAGTTATATCCATCATTTATCTAACTATAATTATGTTCACAGTAACATGCGACGATTACGATGATACCCCCCATTGGGCATTAGTTCCTCAATTTGACGGAAACCTGAGCCTGCAAAATGTGAAAAAACTATCACAAGAATATGATACGACGAAAAGTACAGATTTCACGGTTGAATTTATTCTTTTTACGAACGAAAATTCCAAGTCAGGTCTGAATATTTCAGTAACGGATTTAGGGGGCCTCCAAAAGCTTTTCAACCCTGAAAATCCGAAAAGGTCATATAACTATAAACCACTGATCGCAAAATAAACCAAGAAATCAATAATACTAACTTTTGGTACTGATAAACTATAAACACTTTTTCAAATTGTTACCTTAATGCTCACTCTTCACAGATTCACAATACATCGGTAAACAATAAAATTCGACAAAACTACCTCGCACGTGGCAATTACAACATTTTCGTCGTCGACTGGAATAGTGGAGCCGAAACATGGAATTACATTGGGGGGAGCAAAAACACACGAGAAGCTGGGAGGCAGATTGCATCTTTTATTGATTCCCTGCATCAAAATCTAGGTTTAAACCTCAACACAACCTATTTAATAGGTTACAGCCTTGGTGCCCATGTTGCTGGCTTAGTTGGAAAAAGTATCACTGCAGGACGTATTAACACTATTTTCGGACTGGATCCTGCCTTACCTTTGTTCTTCATCGATAAACCAAACAAACGACTAGATAAAGGTGACGCTTTGTATGCTGAAACTATACATACAGATTCAGGTGTTCGCGGGTTTGATAAACCTATTGGCAGGCAGGCAGTTCATTTCTTCGCGGAATCATTAAATATAGTTGATAAATTCGATAAATTCAAACTACGGCCGGGATGTTGCAGGGGAATATTATTTGCCAACTAATTTGAAAAATCCATATGCTCTTGATGCAGAGTGGATTAAAGGATCAAAGAGAAAAATGATATGAAAAATAGTAATTTATTAAAAGAAAATATAAATATAAATTCCATCTTTTATTATTGTAAATACTACTTCAGAGTTAAATATATCCGAATATAAAATTAAATCCACTACAAAGGAAATGGATCCACACCATACCGACGGTATCGATAAAAAGTCTGATTTATATAAGGTTCGATTATACAAATGGAATCTCCGTGCTGGTACTGTCGTTATCAGTTCAGTTTGAAAAGATATCCACCACAAAAGTTCGACAATGGTACTAAAATGAAAAAACTAAATATAATATAAAAATCAAATGTGCGCCTAAAACATTCAAAATAAAACTCAATCTCCAAGCAAAAGTCTTTATTTCTCAATTTTCTACAAATGAATCCAACTAGCTCCCTTTGCGTAAGGCGCAGCAGAGTTAGTTGGTAAGTAAAATACACCAGCTACACCCTTTCCTTGATTGGAAGGTTCACCTCCCAACTTTGCGATTTCTCCGGTTGGTTGACAATTTTCATCAAGAATGTCATCATAATTTCGACATTGTTCAGCAACAAACTCATCCACCTTATCCAGAGACTCAGCGAAATATTGGCATGATCTAGTATGTGAACATCCACCAGTCACATCAGTACAACCAGGTTGTTTCCTTCCCCAATTGGGAAAGAATGCGGCATCACCAATGGGTTTGTCATAACCTAACATTCCTCCATTGGTTTGAATAGATTCAACATACAGAGCATCACCAACTGCCAAACGTTGCTCAGGTTTATCATAGGCGAACAATGGGAGAGCAGGATCCAATCCAAAGATGGTGTTAACCTTTCCCCGAGTAACATACTTTCCGGCATAACCGACAACGTGAGAACCCAAACTGTGACCAATCAGGTAGAGAGTGTTGAAACTCATACCAGTTTCCTCATTCAAAAAGTCAACGAAGTTAGCAAGCTGTTCACCGGCATCTTTCGTATTTTTACTGGCGGCAAGGTAGCCAGCTTTCGCTCCACCTTCCCAATCGACAACGAAAATGTTGTATTCTCCACGAGCTAGATATTTGTCACGGATCCAAGCATTCTCTTGTGCATTCTTATTTCCATTCCAGCCGTGAGTGAGGAAACGAGTTGGATTTTTTGGGTTGAAGTTCGAATTTTTCAAAGAGTCAGCATCACCACTGGTGACATACTGACCGACTTTGGGATTATCCTTGGTGAATAAGATGAAGTCAACCTTAAAGTCTGCTCGATTGGTCAAAGCCTCTTGGAATGCTGCGTCTCGAACACTGATGAGATGCATGTTGTAGTTGACATCAGGTACCAAGACCCACTCGTCAATATAATCGCCGAGGTCATTATTGGCAGGGTATGCCAAAACTAAAAAAGAGCAAAACACAAACGTAAGATTTAAACAAATTCTCGTAATATAAGACACACGTTTGACAAAACGTTTTTCCATCAAAATACTTACCGGCCGTAAGCCCAAGTAGCAATGCAACTAATACCGCTCTCATCTTCAGAATTTCCAAGGAAATTTCATGGAAAAAAATCGCTACATTCAATTTATACTCCTGATTTGAGGTGATCTTTATCTTCAGTACATCATTGTTTGCTTTTGATAGCTCTGATTAGAAGTAATTGAATATACGCGAATAACTGTGCAATTAAATTGAATTGTATGTGTTTTCTATCTAAAATTAAATCTTCGGAGCGATGAGGTAGGTATACACTTTCAAATTTTTAAAACAAAGGAGAGCGACGACGAAAAATTAATGCTAAAAATAGATCTAGTTCAAAAGTCCATACTCTATCTTCATATTACAAACTGATAAGCAAATTTAGATTAGCATATTATAAAGATTTTACCTTAATCCATCTATATAGTTAAATACGATTTTCCCCTTTTGTAGAGTGATTTCAACAGAGCGCGCAACCGCGTCAAACAACGCTAGGTAACTTTCTAGAATACGCAGCTAGCCGATACCCTATTCCAATATAAGGCGATATAACAGCGTTACAGGAGATGCGTAGGACAGGGACCAGCTTCCTGGAGAAGAGTCACTACACCATATATTATAGTGGCCATCCAATAAACCATGTACTCGGAGTAGGTTTCTTAGTCAGCCAAAAAATGAAACCTACTGTTATTGGTTTTGAAAACATAAGCGAACAGCTATGCACTCAGCGCTTGCGAAGCAAATTTAGAAATATAAGCCTCATTAACGTTCACGCCCCTAAAGAGGAGACTGCAGAGTCGGAGAAGGATACCTTCTACGAGGCAGTAAAACGAAGCCTCGAAGCCTATCCCAGATATGATATCAAAATCATACTTCGAGATTTTAACAGCCAAATAGAGACGGAGCTCGTATTCAGGTGATACGTCATAGCCTAATTAAAATACAAATGATAACAGACTGCGAATCATTCAATTAGCAGTGTCACACGAAATGGCTATTGGATGTACCTGGTTTGCGCCGAAAGCGGTTCACAAACATACGTGGGCCTCTCAAGACGGGACCACTTTCAACCAAATTGATCACGTACTGATCGAACGCCGCCATTTCTCAGACTTGATGAATGTCAGAACATATAGGGGGGCCAATAGACTCGGATCACTATCTCGTTGGCATGGTGCTCCGAGCTCGAATAACAACACCACCCGGAATCCCCTCTGACTATTAAGTGAGAGTTGACACTGAAGCCATCCACAATACAGCACTCCGCAACACCTATAACAGGGAAATGGATGCCGCAATAACCGCAGTCAACAGAGATCCTGGAGATGAAGCATCAACAAATCTTCTTCTTTTTCTTCAGCTTTTGTCCCGTTCACAAGCGGGGTCGGCTCGTCGTGCTCGGTTTCGCCATTTGGCTCTATCGAATGCCTGATCTGGGTGCAATCTCGAGGCTTTTAAATCCCCATCCAGCGTATCAAGCCACCTTTGTTTAGGCCTGCCTTTTGGTCGTTTACCATCGGTTTCGATGTTCAGACCAATTTTGGCAAGTGAATTCTCGTTAGCACGAATTACGCGACCATACCATCGAAGACGCCTCTCTCGCAACTTTTCCACGATCGCTGCAACCCCATAAAGATCGCAGATATCCTCATTTCAGATGTGATCAACAAATGATCTTCACAATCACCTGGAGAACGTTATCATAAATACGGCCAAATATACTTGGCCCCAGCCGCAAAAAGATTCTGAACGGTTGGTTGGACGATGAATGTAGGCTAGCAACGGAACGGGAGAATCCTGCATACCGAGTAATGTTGCATTCTCAAAGGACACGGACACGCACAGAGACTTATCACGAACTCCGTTGAGCGGAGAAGCGACTTCACAGACGGAAAAAGGAAGCCTGGGAGAACCAACAGGTCTATGAATTCGAAACACAGGGAACAATCGCACCAGGCACGGAAATTTTACCAACCAGTCAGCAGGATGAAGGACAACACACCTCGATACTCATCCTACCGAGACAAAAAGGGAAATCTAATTTCCGACAGAATGGGCACATTGTAGCGATGGGTTGAATACTTTGATGAACTACTGAACAACCAGAACGTCGGCGAGTTGGAGGTCCCGCCAACTGAAGACGACGGACAAATATTGCCACCACCAAGTATAGAAGAAACAGTCCGTACAATTCATCGACTAAAAAATCATAAGTCGCCCGGAGCTGATCGAATTTCAGCCGAATTATTTAAATATGGAAGCGAATAATTACACCAAGTGGTTCATCAACTTGAGCTCAAGGTGTGAGGCATCGAATCAATGCCTGACGATTGGCAAAGAGGCATTTACTGTCTCATACGTAAAAAGGGGGACATCACGCAGTACAGCAATTATACACGTATCAGGCTGCTGAGTACCATCTATAAAATATTCTCCGCTATCTTGCTAGGCCCAGAACATCGTTGGCCTATACGAAAGAAGCTTCACTCCAGGCAAATCAGCAACAAATCAGATTTTCTCTCTGCGGCAAGCGATGGAAAAACTGTTGGAATATGGACATCCGTTCCACCATGTTTTCATCGACTTGAAAGCCGCCTATGATAGCATAGCCAGAGTAAAACTGTACACAGCCATGAGAGAATTCGGTATCCCGACGAAATTGAGAAGACTGACTGAAAACAGGAGGATCACTCTCAAGACCATTCGACATCAACAACGGTCTAAGACCAGGGGATGCCCTATCATGCGTCCTCTTTAACCTCTTTAACCTGGTCCTGGAGAAAGTGATCCGTGATGCTGACGTAAATGCAAAAGGTACGATCCTCTCTAAGTCCACCCAACTACTGACCTAAGCTGACGATATCGACATTATGGGAAGAACAACCCGAGACGTACAAACTGCGTTCATCTAGATCGAGCAGGCGGCGCAAAATCTTGGGCTGCACATCAATGAATGCAAGACAAAATATATGGTGGCAACGTCAGCACCAAAAACGAACCAACTACCAACAGGAAACCGCACTGGTCACACGGATTAATAAAGATAGGAGACTGCAACTTTGAGACCTTTGATAATTTCTCCTACCTAGTGTCGAAAATCACAACCAATAACAGTTACGATGATGGAATCCGCGCACGGCTGTTGTCAGCCAACACAGCCTATTTCAGCTTACAGAAACTGTTCCTCTCGAAACGTCTCACCATAGGGTCAAAGCTCTTACTGTACAAGACAATCATCTTGCCAGTCTTCATGTATTCCTCGGAAACTTGGGTTCTTAGCAAGAAGAATTGCGAACTCTTGGCCGCGTTCGAGAGAAGAATCCTCGGAAGAGTTTTTGACCTCCTTGATGAGGATGGACGATTCCGTAGCCTACATAACGACGAAATGTATGAGCGATATCATGACCGTCCGGTTGTGGATAAAATCCGGCTCAATAGGTTACGGTGGGCGGTTCACTTAATCCGTATAGATGAGGATGATCCCACCCGGAAAGTCTATAAGGACAATATCTGTGATAGAAGAAGAAAACGAGACATACCCTGCCTGAGATGGAGCGATGGCGTAGGTCAGAACGCCAGAGAGCTTTTAGTGATATCGAATTGGTGGACCTCGGAGCAAAACCGGGATGTCTGGAGTTTCTTATTAAGACAGGCCTAGACCGGATACCGGTTGTTGCGCCGTTGATGATGATAATGATTGCACTTCTTTGTAATATGTCTTTTTGCCCCATACCATCAACGTGTGCATGCCTTCGCGAAGTGTCCAAACATTAGGCTTTTGAAGCACCTTTTTAGGAAGATCTATGCCCTTAGTCGGCAAACAACCCATCCAATCCGAACCTTCCCCAAGGCCAACAACTTTTGCCCTGCCTCTGTTGGTAGTCGCATTAGCCGTTTGAGTACCGCCATAAGCTTTTCTTAGTGTCACAATAGATTCTTACGATCTCTTAAGTCGGGGGCAGATTTCACCTTTTCAAATATCTCCGCATACGATAGATTTCCTTTTCTGTAGATTACAATTCCCTCTGGACAAATTCGCATCTTTGATCTCTTGTTCCTTTTTTTGTTTACGACCTTAGTCCAACCACCGTTTTTATTTAACTTCGGATTCGCTTCACTAGTCGGCATTCACATTGGGCACATGTTTTGTCCCTTCTGAACTGTTAGTTCCGTTTGTTGAACTGGTCAAGAAACCTTTTTCCCTTTTGGTGCCTGTTGATTCCCCAAAGCTTCCTTCTCTTTGTCTCGTACTCTCTTATTTGATGGAAGGTCGATAACCTTGTGCTTTAGATTCACTTGTGTCGCCTGTGACACTGTTGTACAGGGATGTTCGAATTTTCCTTAGGTTTTCTTTTTTCTTCCTGCGACCTATAATGACTCTCACCCTGTTCTTAATGGATTCGTGCACGTTGTGCTGGTCCTTGATGAATTCCCATGAACTCCCAAGCTGCATAAAAAGTATTTATTCAGGTCAGGGCTCTGTTCTCAGCCAGCCTTGGCCAGATTACTCCTTTTGCATACTCCTTCACCTTTTCCAATTACTAAGCTCCCATGAGCTTTCCCTTTTGCCGGCTTTTGTATTGGAGAAAATGGTAAAATCGATGAGCTTCTCCTGGGTGGACCTATTTGCTGCTGCTGGAGTACCTCTTGATAAGATCTGATGAGTGTCGAAGTCGCTCTAGCGCCTTTCAGTCCATCATTCTTTGCCTTTGCAATTGGTGTCCTTGGCAGACTTGTGCTTCATTTGAACACCTCCTTCTCCAAATCTAAAACACTTCTAGCATTAGATGCCACGGGGGCCAAGTTTTCCACCACCGGTCGAGGAGTATTGACGATCGGGAGCCAGCTTGCTCACTTCCAGAAGTCGCCATTACTGGGGTTCCGAACCCCTGCACCGTTACTTAACTCCTTCTCAATTTATCCATGGTGGTTTTTTTTCTGGGTATCCTTCCCATAGCCATTTTGTTCCGCGCACCAGATATGAGCAAACATTAGCCCACGCACAATCAGAAAAGAAAAGTTCATGAACACATATATCAATAGGTATGCTTCATCCGCCACCTGGGGTCGCGCCTGATGGGAGATCTGGCAACTCCTCACAGGGCTGTCTGTCTATCTATAACACGCATTTTTCTCGGAGACGGTTACAGCGACTGACACCAAATTTGATGGAAAAGCTGGAACTGTGAACACTCACCCATAGAGTGAGTTACATCATTCTACGTCGAATTTAAGGAACAGAGGTCATTATGTATACAAAAGGGGGTGTACATTTTTTTCATCAGATATAATCATGTGAGGGTGTCAAATGAAAAGCCTCGGTTAGTGCTTTTTAAGCCGATCTTAGCTTCGGCATTTGTGTGGAGAGTGCCGAGGTCAAAAATGATCATTCCTGTTAGGGGCCCATTCTCAGAAACTACCAAGCCGAAAAATCTGAAAAAAATCAAAAAGCTGCCGGTATATGGTGACTAGGCTAGGAAGTGCCTCTATAATAATATAATAATAGTATATTACTAGAATTTTTAGTAATTGGCTGCAAACCCCCTTAAGTTCATCCATTCCATCACGAAATTTTGCATTATAATGCAAATTTTATCAAGTTTGGTGGAAATTGCACCATTACTAATAAAGTTATTATGTTTATCGCTTCTGTACAAACTCGAGACTTTGAATGTTAATATCACGCAAAAGTGGATATTCTTACATTATATATACATAAATTATGTGCTAGGTTCTACTGGGACAAATGTCCAGGGACACTTTCGAGCCCTCCCAAAAAATTACTGAAATTCTGAAAGGTGAAATACATTCTTTACCAAAAAGTAACCTTCAATAAGCTCAGGAATTTTGTAGAAGTGCAGTGTTCAGAGATACCGCAATGCCGCAACTATGGTCAAACTGGACATCCAGCTAGTTATTACCAATGCTCGGCCTATAAAGAAACGATAGCTTGAATGGAAACGGCCAAAACCAGCGAAACGAAAGAACTTTCATAAGTCAAGCAAACGATGGCACAGCTACCACTAACCTTGTCCAAGCTTAAGCCGCTAAGAAAGCAATTCCTACAACCACAACCTATCCTATCCCTATTCAAACCACAGCTTTCAAACATGTAGTTGAAGCCTTCGCCCAAATAAATGAGCAGCGGCAATTCGCCACCATTAAATTTATCATGAATTTATGGAATTAAATGTTGTAACGTTCAATTTTTCATCACTGGTCGCACATACAGCCCAAATGTTGATCAACTCTATAAATGCAGACTTCTAGTGCATTTCGGGGACATACCGAATATAATATTATCCGTCAGAAAAAACCTTCTCTTCTTCTTCTTCTATTAACGTCTATCGCTGCAACGGGACTAGTGAAAGCTACCGTTAATGGACAGATATCGATAATCTCTATCTAGATAAATCGTCACTGGAGCTTCACGATCATAGCCAATCTCCAGGCACATCTCCTAGGCGATACGGCAGATAATCAAAATGGGGTAACCCTGTTCAGTTGGATCCATAACTGGCATCCATTAAAACAGCTTGAGATGGTCCATCCCCATGCGCACAAGACCCGCTAGTCGGTCCATCCTTGACTATTTTATAATTAGATTCTTCGCTCATACAAACTTGGACAAATTCAAGTCAGATTTAGCACCAATCCTAAAAGGCGCTCGTAAGTTTTTCGATGATCCTGTGAGAGACGTCAGCGGACCATGCAATGTTACCCACTATCCCTAGATGCCCCATGAGTGAGCCGTCTTAGAACTACGTGGCGTAGAATACACTCAAGTACTCCCTACTTTTCATAAGACTTCATTAAAAAGGGTAAAAATTGAAATTACTTTGCTATTGAAAAAAAGTTCTCTCGGGTAAAAACTTATCTCTGGTCAATAACGGTATCGAAAGGGTCGGGAATCCTCGCTTCTTCCAAATCGAGTACAAATTCCTGCGATCGGCTGGATATTCTGAACACAAACAAATGGTGGGTTCAAGCGGAGGACTCCCTTCTCTACTCAAGTAAATTTATCGATAGCGGATTTAGCCTCGGACTGAAGCTGCTATGTAGTGAAACTAACTATTCCAGGGTGACCGAATAAAGGGTCGGCCTGGAGATGCAAGACAATGGGGAGCTTTTTGACAAGCTCCAAGAAGAGGTGAAGCACATTAACAGGAAGTAACATTGATAGCGCGGGAGATGAGTAGGAGATTATGGTAACAATACATGCTTGAATATCACTGCATACAGAGTGCACATGTCTTGCAGGAGAATTGATATCACACTGCCAGCAACTAGCAAGAGGCATTTATAATGTACTAATAACTATGTTTTTGAAAGTTAAGCCTATTACCATCATAAGGAATTGGTATCATCTAAAATTAAAATCCCTACTTACTAACTTATGCCAACATTTCAACATCCAAACTTTCAATTTTAAATATAATACACCTTAAGCAAAAGATAGATAGAACTCACCGCAAAACTTCGGCGTTAATTCCAAGATGAAACAACTTCTATAAATGTAGGTATTAAATTTTCGAAGAAAACATTGAAAATAAAACTCAGATTTCAAGCAAAACCCTTTATTTCCCATTTTTCTACAAATGAATCCAACTAGCTCCCTTTGCGAAAGGCTCAGCAGAGTTAGTTGGTAAGTAAAATACACCAGCTACACCCTTTTCTTGATTTGAAGGTTCGCCTCCCATCTTTGCGATTTCTCCGGTTGGTTGACAATTGTGGCCTACAATGTCGTCATAGTTTCGGCATTGTTCAGCAACAAACTCATCCACCTTATCCAGAGACTCAGCGAAATATTGGCATGATCTAGTATGTGAACATCCACCAGTCACCCCAGTTGGGATAGAATGCGGCATTACCAATAGGTTTATCAAAACCTAACATTCCTCCATTGGTTTGAATAGATTCAACATACAGAGCATCACCAACTGCCAAACGTTTCTCGGGTTTATCAAAGAAGAACAATGGGAGAGCAGGATCCAATCCAAAGATGGTGTTAACCTTTCCCCGAGTAACATACTTGCCGGCATAACCGACAACGTGAGAACCCAAACTGTGACCAATCAGGTAGAGAGTGTTGAAACTCATACCAGTTTCCACATTCAAAAAGTCGATGAAGCTAGCAAGTTGCTTACCTGCTTCTTTGGTGTTTTTACTGGCCGCAATGTAGTTAATTGTTTTCGCTCCTCCTTCCCAATCGACAACAAAAATGTTGTATTCCCCACGAGCTAAATATTTGCCACGGATTCAAGCATTCTCTTGCGCATTCCTATCTCCATTCCAGCCGTGAGTGAGGAAACGAGTAGGATTTTTTGGGTTAAAATTCGAATTCCTCAAAGCATTAGCATCACCACTAGAGATCTCTTGACCAACTTTGGGATTATCTTTGGTGAATAAAACGAAGTCAACTTTAAAGTCTGCACGATTAGCCAAAGCCTCTTGGAATGCTGAATCTTGAACACTGATCAGATGCATGTTGTAGTTAACATCAGGTACCAAGACCCACTCGTCAATATAATCGTCGAGGTCATCATCGGCAGAATATGCTAAAACTGTAACAGAATAAATAGTTTAGCTAAAGAAGAGCCAAACTAAAAAGTACAGTACAAATAAACTATTATCCACTAAGAACGTTTGACAAAATGTTTCACAAAATACCAAAATAATTACCGGCCGTTAGCCCAAGGAGCAATGCAGCTAGTACTATTTTCATATTCAGAATTTCCGAGGAAATTTCATGGTAAAAATTGGCTGCATTCAATTTATACTTTTGATTTGAGCTAATCTTAATCTTCTATCCATCATTGTTTACTTTTGATAACCCTAATTAGAAGTAATTGAATATAACTGAAAAATATGCAATAAAATTGGATGGAATGTTTTCTAAGATTAAACCTTCGGAGCGATGAGGAATAAACTTTCAAAAGTGTTGAACAATGGGGGGTTACGCCGAAAATTAATGTTAAAAATAGACCCAGGTTGGGAGTGCATAATTTATCTTCAAATTACAAACTGATAAGTCGGTTCAGATTAACATATTAATTGCCTGAACCCACCTATATTGTTAAACAGGGGATCTTCACTTTTGTGTATTAATTCCAGCAGAATACGCAATCGCTTCATATCACGGCAGGTAACTTTCCAGAGTCTTTAATTTATAAATTTTTTGCCCTTTTTTTTGGAAATAGGTGTTGATATCTCAGGAAAGCTGAAAGCGGGAAATTTTATAATCCTTGAGCATTCCAGAAGCATTTAAAACTGGAAATATTTACTGAGTCCAACATGAGGCCCTTAAAAGAGTATGCTTCAGCTTCTAATATAGGATTGCCAGGTAAGAAGGGCAGGACATCAGTCTTTTAACTTCTTTACAATTCAACCTGGAAGTAGATTAGTAGATCCAGCCCTGAGTAATATCGGTGACAGTTCCCAGCGCCCACCACAGGCAAGTCTTGTCCATCTTGAAGCACAATCATACCAGGTGTTAACTTATGGGTTTCACATGCCTAGATGATTAGCGTTTCCTATCCTTTCTTTTGTAAAATACTAATCAAAGTTGTTTGTATTTCTTTTCAAACATTCTGCATCGATTGTTCTCCACCCACTCTTTCATTATGGGCTTTTTATACGCTCGAATGGCGACCACATCGTTCTAAATGGCCCACATAAATCCCTCCATCTCAGCGAAGAACTCCCCAGTACACAGCATTCTATTCCCCAAAGTTAGATCGACAAATTACTCCCAGAGGCATTCCATATGTTTACCGTGCAATGACTTGCATTCATCGATCTGCTTCTGTTCTGAATTCGCCTAAGCCAAAGGATTGAAAGCTCCATCCGTCAAGTTAAGAGGAGTCAACCTGCAATCTGCTTTACCTGCATTAGAAGCAATGACATTCAAGAGCCTCGTCTGTTCTTTCCTGTAAAAATAAGCGCACTGCAATTGACTTGACGATGATCTTATACCGGAGCGTCAACCACACCCCTTCCTCCAATGTTGCTTCACAAGTTCATCCACTCCACGGCAGAATTTTAGTGGATGATTAGCAATTTGGACATACTAGTCGGTATCCGCTGCAGGACATTTTCCAGATCCTCTTTATCCACGGCAATATTCCGAATGCATATGCCAATGACGAGAGGGGCGATACATTTAGTGCGCTAATATTATTCTTCCCCGAGAGATGCGATTTCAGCACCAGCTTCACACGTCGAAGAAATTCGTACAACAGAGCACCTTTCAGATTACCAACTCGACCATGGGTTCCTTGCAGAGTTCGTAGGTATTTGAAGAAGTCTGCCTCGCACATCGTTTGGATGTGGGGGCCAACAATACTATGTGCGACGTGGCAATCGCAATGGTCTTTGCGAATGGGTTGGATTCGTCGCTTGTCTAGAAAAACTCCATCCGCAAATCACGAATAAATATGTCTACTATTCGCAACAGACTCCTAAAGTGGTCATCAGTACCGTCATGCTGCTTGAAGTCATCTAAGTATATCAAGTGTGTCCGCAAGACGCTTTCAAAAGGTTAGGCATAATCGATATAACAACTAAAGGATTTCTTTGGTACCCAGTTACCTCTCCTATTAATACCGAGTTGATAATGAGTTGCCGTTGATCCGACTCGACAACACTTCTGCTGCTCGGGATCCCGGATTCAGTCGCTGTAAGTAGTAAAGCGGTACTAGTCACTGCACAAACGACTGGGAAACAGCTACAGCAGGCGAAGCCATGCTTCCCGCCATCGTGCGCCTAAACGTCTAACCGCCCCACGATTAGCGGTTTTGACGACGTGCCTGGGGAACCCGACCTAGTCACCAAGTCAGACAACTCCCGCCGGTTATCCGTACTGAACTTTAGGTCCCTTGTTCTCATCATTTTATACCTAACTGCCAGGTGTTGTGATAGCTTCTTCAGTGGGTAATCTTGAATACTACAAAGTTCCTGCACTTTCACCACCTACCTTCTGAGACGCTGCAGTGTCGTTCGGCCATTCAGACTGAAACTATCCATCCCCCCGCTTTCTCAACCGGACTTGATCACGGCTACGGCGGTATTATTTCCGAGTTATCACAATCTCGGCATATGCCGGATTTTACCTAATACTAGCACTAAGTGCCAAGCATTTAGGCTCGGACGATCATACCTACTTCAAAACTAAAGGGGCACTGGTGGTGGTGGCCGGTGGTAGGTCAGTGGGAGAATCCGTCGAGTACACCCCACAACATCGAGCACGTATGCAGAATGGTGTACTTCTGCATGGTTTAAACCAGGCTGTGCGAAAGTCCCAGGACATCAAGGGAAGCCGTGAGGGATTTAGGTACAATACCCGCTCGAGATGCCAAATATCTTTGATTTCTCGAGCAAATGGCTCATAGTTCACCTTCTCTACGTATTTCCGTTCAATGTTGCTATTATGGGGGATAGCAACATCAATAATATACGCGAAGCGACCCGTCTTGTCAACTAACAGTACGTCAGGCTTGTTGTGTGCGGTATGGCGATCAGTCAGAACTTGCCGGTTCCAATACATGCTGTAAGCAGAACTATCAAGTACTGCTTGCGGCTCATATCGGTAAACCGGACATGTTCCCGTGATCAGCCCATGCTTATATGCAAGGTTTTGATGGATAACCTTACATACAGCATTATGCCTGGTGATGTATTGCACCGGTGCCATAACAGTACAGCCAGAAATGAGATGGTCGAACGTCTTTAACGCCGAACCACACATTCTGCACTGGTCGTTCTCCACCCGTTCTTTCATGATGAGCTTTTTATAAGCTCGGATGGCGACCACGCCATCCTGAATGGCATACATGAACCCCTCCGTCTCAGCAAAGAGCTCCCCAGCACACAGCCATCTGTTCGACAAATGCAAATCGACAACTGGCTGCCAAAGACAACTCACGTGTTTACCGTGCATTGCCTTCGACTTCCATTCATCGATCCGCTCTTGGTCCGTCTTCACCCCACTCAGAGGATTGAAAGATCGATCCTTCAAGTTAAGTGGAGTCAGCCCACAATCTGCCTTACAGACAGCCGCATGCAAGAGACTCGCCTGCTCTTTGCTGTAAAAAAATCGCGCAGCGAGTCGACTTGGCGATGATGTTGTGCCGCCACGTCAACCACGCCCCTACCTGACAGACTTTGGGTGATGCATTCGGAATTTGGACATAGTTGTCCGTATCCGCCACTGGATGTTTTCCAGATCGGTCTTCGTCCACGGCAATATTCAGAATGCATAAGCCTGTGAAGGGATACCGAATACATTCAACGCGCTTATTTTATTCTTCCCCGAGAGATGCGATTTCAGCACCAGCTTTACACGTCGCAGGAATTCGGACAGCAGAGCATCCTTCAGATCACCAACTCGAGCATGGGTTCCTTGCAGAATTCCTAGGTACTTGTAGAAGTCTGTCTTGGTCATAGCTTCGATGTGGAGGTCTCGAAAGTCAATGCTATGTCCGGCATGCGGCTCGTCATGACCTTTGCGGATAGCTTGGATTCTTGGCTTGTCTAATCCAAACTCCATCCGAATATCACGGCTAAACATGTCTATTATTCACAAAAGACTTCTCAGATGGTTGTCAGTACCAGCATACAGCTTGATGTCATCTAAGTACATCAAGTGTGTCAGTTCGCACTTAGCACGTAGGCCATACTTTATTGCAAAACCATGCCCTCTAGCATCATTCAGTAGCCATGAAAGGGGGTTCAGTGCATACAAAACCAAAGGGGACTCAATGAATCCACCTAGAAGATGCCCCTCCGTATACGGATGGGCTCTGAGGTATCAGCACCCTCAGATGTACGCACTGATAAGGTGGTATGCCACCCTTCCATGACTGTCGCCAAGAACTTTATTAGTTTCGGATCAATGCGATACAGATGTAGGATGTCGATTAGCCAGGTATGCGGAACGCTGTCGTAAGCCTTGGCATTATCGATATAGCAACTGAAGAGGTTTCTTTGGCCTCTAGTTGCTTGTCCTGCAACTACCGAGTCGATAATGAGTTGCTCTTTGCAAGCCCTTGACCCAACTCGGCAGCCCTTTTGCTCCTCGGACAGAATGTTGCTGGTCTCGAGGTACGCATTGATCCTTCCACTAATAATGGACGTGATGAATTTGTAGAGGGTTGGTAAGCAAGTGATCGGTCTTGTGTCTGAGGGGTCCTGCACCGTGTCCTTCTTAAGGATAAGGTAGGTAATCCCCGCAATGAGGAAAGGTGGAAATTCCTCCGGCCGACTCATGACCTCATTTATACTGCGTGCCAACCGACTGTGTGCACTGGTAAATTTCTTATACCAGAAATTCTGCACCCGATCCAGACCTGGGCCCCTCCGGTTCTTCGAGCTGTTTATAGCTCGTCCAACTTCCTCTTCGGTAACATCCGCAAAATTCATGCCAGGTGTATTGGCATGGCGGGTGTCTTCGGCGGTGATCCACTCAGCATGCTCAGCATGCTGGGCAGGTAACCCCCAAAGTCCACCCCAATACTCTTTCGCTTCCGTCACCGAGAACTGTATTGTCTGGGCGCTCTGTTGGGATTCGTTGAGAGATCTGAAAAAGCTCCGCTGGTTTCTCGCGTGTGTTGCTTTCTGGACACGTCTGGAATAACTTTCGCCATACCGTCGTAACCGACTGCATATGACAGAAAGTTTCTGTTTTAGTGTGTCCAGAATTTCAACAACGGGTGTCTCACAGGGGGTGGCATTGTTCCGGTAAACCCTCTGCACTTTATTTCTCACCCGTCCGCTGGCATTGCCAGTGCTGATCTGAATCAGTCTAGCAATGTCCTGCCTTAGTGAGTCCCGCCGACGTTCCAGACGAATTTTCCATGCTGGATCTCTTTTGTCACTCAAACCAATAGCCGCAACTGCACCAAAATACACAAGTGATTGTAGTTGCAGCAGCGACATATCAGCACACAGTCGAGATGCAATCTCATCATTGATTTGAGATAGAATTCCCGGAGTTACTGGAGATGCATAGAGCCTGGGAATACCTGGTCTATGCAAAGGATCCATATCCGGGAATTCTATAGACGCTCTTTGGAATTCGTCCTGAACCTCAGCGGAAACCTCAGCTGGACAGTGGAGAAGAGTGCTTCGGCGAGTACTGAAACTGTTACCTGCAGTGCGGCGTGGTGTTGTTGATGCCGCCGCCTCTGCCCCCATCGACTCTCGGTCACCAGTTTCCCCGATGACTTCAAGTCGGACACTCTCCCTGATGGTGGCCGGGATTGTGTCGCTGCGAGTAATAAAGCGGTACTGGTCTGCGACTCGCTGCACAGTCACGTGCGCGAATTGCGGGAAACGCTCGACGAATCTCTGGGGCAACAAGGGGCGGTAAGATGTTGTACCCGCCCCCGCCGTTATTTCGTGGTAGGAGCGGATGATGAAGAGGTTCATTTCTTCAGTCCATTTCATCCGCTTCCTACGCGAACCTGCTGAAGTGGTCGCCACAGATTGTGGCGAAACAGCTGCAGTAGGCGGAGCTGTGCTCCTGGCCGTCGTGGCGCCTAGACGTCGAACCGCCCCACGACTAGCGGTTTCGACGCCGTGCTGTCCATTACGAGAGCCCGACCCAGTCACCAAGTCAGACGACTCCCGCCGGTTATCCGTACCGGACCTTAAATTTCTCCTTCTTCTCATTTTTGGTGGTGCATTTTATCCCTAGCTGCCAGGTGTTGAGATAGCTTCCTTAGTGAGTAATCTGCAAGACTGCAAAGTTCCTGCACTTTCCTCACCTACCCCCTGAGAGGCTGCGGTGGCGTACAGCCCTTCAGACTGAAGCTATCCATCCCTGCTCCTTTCACAACCGGGCTTGGGACCGGCTTCGGCGGAGTTATTTATTATTGTTATTATTATTTATTTTAACAATATAGCAATGTGATAATTTCCTTTTCCGCTGTACTTCCCTTTAAGTGAAGTCACCGTTTTTATGTGTGTAAGTCCTGGTCATTATGTCCTATTAAATAATTACCAGAAAGGTGGCAAAGCCTTGACAATCTGGAACTAAAGGGGCAGCCCAAATCACAAGTGATCCGCTACAAAGGCGAGCCGACGAAAGTAGCCAGAAAGAATTTCATGCGCGACGCTAATACTTGCAACTCATCCGAACAAGCACCTTTAAATTTTTACTTGTTCTGATATCTGCAACCTAATTTAGCCATCAAATGCTTCATTTCCATGGAAGTTATACAATAAAACATTACCAACAACTTCGAAGAGTAAGCAATGGTTATGGTATAGAATCCTTAAATGACCATCAGGATTAAAAGAATTACATTTTTTGTGAAACAATACATTATAAAACTTTTTTTCTTGTATTTTCCTGCCAAAGTATGTGGACCCGCTTTCTTCCTTCTCCATCCGAAGTCTTGGCCTTAACTCTTCTCGGACAAGCGACCACGTACTCCAATTTTGAAAACTGAGTAGCGTGTAACTCGCTTCATCTACTGAATCTACCCATATATTTCAGGATTTCCCGGGTTATTTACCACCTTACCCTTGAATAGATACCTAGAAATCCTTCTGTCATCCATACGCTCTGCGTCTGTTATTGTATCTCATTCATCATCCGCCGACCATCTCCACTAATAATAATAATAATAATAATTCTAAAGTAATGATTGTCTACTCTCCGACCTGGTTCATCGTCTACCCGTCGCTACCACATCACAGGGCCAACCAAATTTAAATCATGTACATACATAAATTGTGGACTTATAGTTCTCAGAGCGGAATATGTCAGATTTTTCCTAAGTAGGTCACTGTGCCATAAATGTTCTGGAACAATTTCGTCAGATGAAGCAATGTTTAGAAAGTCATGAAGCTTGGTCGGCACACTTCTTGCTTTTAGGCAATCCATTCACACCCGAAGCTTTTTTTCTTTCCAAGTGTTTTAGATGGTGGTACAAGTCCTACTTGCCTTGCCTGTCCTATGACCTCTGCTTCTTTAATGTATGAAGATTGTGTTATGGCATAAAGTAGCTTCTCGAAATATTGTGCCGACTCTTAATATGCTGAAGGTCTCGAATAAGATTCATTACTGAGTCCCTGCAAAGTTCTGGGGTTGAATTCTGCCACCATTCTCTTTATCAAGTTGAGGGCGGGTCTTGAACTATACCTTTGCATCTTTCAGCTGACTCCACTTTACAACATTTCTATCGGATTCGCGGTATCGGTCCAACGTCTACAGGATTTGTTCTTCCAGCGCTTCAACATATTTTGATACCGTTACTCCGTTCTTTAACTTTTCAACTTTATTAAACCTAATGGCTGAGATGAGTCTTTATTTATTGATATTATGCTCTGACTAGATGAACGCAGTGAAATGCCAGATGCAGCTTACTTCTCAACAAGGACGTATTCAATCTAAGTGAACGTTGTCTCACCTGCTAAGGACCGCGCCCTCTCAAGTCGATGAGATTGCCATGTTTCTGCTGCCACCAAATTCTATCAACCTGCTTCCGTTCTCGTCAGTCATATTGTTGAAGTATTGATCACCAGTATTTCGGCGGTCGCTCAGTGCTATCTTCAACTAGTTCGAGGACAAAAAATCTAATACTGACAAAAAGCGACTATAGAATCTTTTATTGAATCGTCCTTGTCTTTCATTGGAGCGTCAAGGCATCTACCTTGTACTTTTGGGCCTTTTCGATAAGCGCTCTCAAAACGCAAGTTCTACGCAGAAGGTAGGCGCCAGGTTGCAAACCCGAAGTCCTTTTTTCATTGTATTTCCAATCCAATCCGAGGCGCAGTCTCGGGCTCAAAAATAATAATCATTTGTAGGCATATTGTCAGCCCGTTGCACTGCCCCCAACTTGCAGGATCAATTGATTCATCTCTGCTTTACGGAACAAAGAACTCGTTGTTCCCTTTTCTTCGTCTGCTACTTTGTCTAAGTGTTACTAGCATGAAGGTGACAGGTAGGATTTAGTAATAGAAGTTTACGTGTTAAATTAGCGTACATTACCCAGGTATATGGTAATGATTGCTGTGTCGATTTGACAAACCCCTCTGACATAGACTAACCCTTAATCCCCACAGGCCTACTTCACCCTTATACAATTTATGATTGCAGTCACCAGCCTTAAGCTTTAAATAAGAAAAAAAATTCAAAAATTATAAAAAAAAAAATTGTGCGGCTGTTGATTTTTATTTCAGAATAATTTTCTGCATTTAACGGAATCTCAGAATCATGCAAGCACCCTAGAGTAAGGATCTGTTAAACCTGTTCTGAATGAAAAAATTCCCAGTTGATTTATACGTGCCGGCTCGCCACCAACATAATATTGTTCAGCATTGCCTCTGCATTGTGCCCCACTTGTAGCTTCTAGAACACCTTCACAGATTTTTCCTTTGAATCCATTCGGATTATTAACTGACTCAGCGAAAATTTTAAAGGATCGTTGATGTGAGCACATTGTTGCTCTTCCTGGACACCCTAATTGAACGCCACCTCCATTCGCATAGAAATCCGCAGTGCCAATGGCCGAATATGTTCCAAAGTTGAGGAAATTCGTATGAATGACTTCGACATATTCTGCATCATCTGAGCTTAATCGTGTTGCCGTATTATTTACATTGAAAGGATATCCGGTAGGATCCAATGCGAAAATAGTGCCGATTACTCCGCTTTTAACTTTTTTCCCGGCAAATCCAGCAGCATGCGCTCCTAAACCAAATCCAATGAGATACACTTGATTCAGAGGATATTCTAGGGCTGAATTCAGAAACTCCAGAAAACTTCCGATTACATTCCCAACGAGGACAGTGTTGTGGACAGCTACTTGGTAGTTTTTCATTTCAATATTCACCGCAGAGCTCCAGTCGACCACGATAATATTCAAATCTTGATGTAGCAAATACGCAGCTACCACATAGCGGTTGAAGTCATCGTTTTTATTGCCATTGAAATCATGAATTAGCATCCTGAAAGAAATATAATTCGTTATCACAAATCCAACACAATTAATATAATTTAATTCAATTTTAATCCCAGTTTATAAAAAGTCGACCCTCTGTTTATTATATAAATTTAAAGTCCAAAACTCCTTTAAAGTCCCCATCAGTAATGAGGTTTTATATTGAGGACATTTTAGCAGATGTTGTGCTTTCCTGCACAAAAATGCTTACCAATAACATTTTCTGATGGACCCTGATTTTCATTTACCATTAACTATTCCTAACGCCCTTTCTGTACATTTCCTCCATATGCTCAATCCTTCGCAAAACTTTCCGCGAAATCCCTGAAACTTAACTGAATCATACAGTTCTAGACCCAGCCATCAACGTTACTGAAAAGGGAGTTCTCCAAACAACAGCAAGAAAACTCTGATTAGCACCACTAGCCATGTCTTGGCAAAAGGGGTTATGTCAAAATATAAAAAATAATTTCCCTAGTGAAACAGCAGCCATGGCAGCCGATCATAGAACAACCAACAACAAAAAATAAACGCAAAAATTCAAGTTAAATCTGGATCTTGGCGGTTCAATCCTGAGTCAAATCTAATTAGGACTCAGCCCCTAAGGGACAAGCCGAAGTAGGCCGCTTTTGTCAGCACTCCCAACCCTGGACTCCAATCAGCACTAACTACTGAGACCGAAGTTTTACCCACAGGAAAGTCTTCTCACATAAAACATAATGACACTGAGGCTCTGCAACAAATTGGTGTTGGATTTAGCATCTCCTGACATCATGGCAAAAAGTGGCGCGTATCAAACGATGCAAATGATCACAACAAGTATGAGAGACTTTCGAAGAGAGCTTCTGAGTAGATGTACACCAAAGAGGAGTGATGCACTCCTGGTGGAACTCGACCAGCTCTGAAGTCTGATTCAACTGTTGACTAGGATTAATACAAAGAGGCTCAGAAAGATTTGAATAAGAGTGTAAGGTTGACTACGGTCACCTTTGAAACGCTTGAAATTGAAGCGGATCTTCGAAATAAGGGAAAAGGAAAGTATTCAGCTTCTGTGTAGCCAATGTTTATAGAAAGGAAAATATGTGGACGGCCGTGAAGAAACGACAAATCACCGGCTTGAAATGGGCTTCCCAGGTTCCCCAGCATTCAAAATTACAGCTCGAGACCGACAACCATACCAAGCCCTAAACACAGAGGCGGGACTTCGCATGCAAAATAATATCACTTAAATCAGTAAGATACATATTATGTTCTAATTACCTGCCATTAAGGGGTGATTGCCAAACAGGGATATCCACCTACACGGACGGTGTGTGACATTAATTAAAATTCACAGTAATAGCAAACAGCTCTGAGGTGACGGCGAGGACCGTGGAGCGACCCTGTCAGCCAGACTAAAACCAAATAGCTGAGGAGAACCTCCACGTGGTAGCACCGGGAAACGCTGTACTCACTTTGGCTTGCTGGTCGTGATACCGTACGGCAATGTTCGAAAGCTTAATTCCGGCCATCAGAGCCGAGTCTACACGAAGACCCATCTGAAGTAGCTCTGGTCACGAAACCTTAAGAAGGATATATTGATACCATGGGAACCAAGATAACCTTCTTAATTTGCATGCCTCAGGAGAATTCCAGGTTCATGTACTTTCAGTTCGGTTGTAGCGGTTGACCCTCTAGTGGAAGATTCATGGAGGTTGTGGTTACATTCAACCGAACATAGAGATCTTCGCGCATTTCAGCTCGTGTGCCGTACTTCTTAGCTCGGAAGAGATTCATGTATGACTTGCATCCACCGGTCCTTTACTCAGTACAGACTGGCACGATTGTTGTTAATCATAGCCGGCCTCTGATTGTGGTCACTAAATCAATCCATGTCTTAAGAAGACCATGAGGTTAAGTCAACTCAACAGGTACTCAGGTAAAACTACCAAGGACGCAATTTTCTCGCGGTTTCGTATAAAAGGAGTTTTAAAAATCTCAGGTTTTACAAAACGATAACCAGTCCGAATACGATAATTTGGACATTCAAGTAAGCATACACTTAACAATACATTCTAAGTGAAGCTACACTGCAAACAAGGTAGACCAGAAAGGCAAATCCACAAAGACAGCACTCCACGAGCTTACGAAAAAACTTGAAAAAATCCCAGATAGAATAAGCAGTGGCACATCCATGGATATGAAATGGGCTTTTTACTATACCTCGTTCGCAATGATTTATAACGTGATAAAACAGCGTTTGAATTCTTCTCATGCTATAATGGGAAAAAATCCACCCAATGTTCGAACGGAAATCTACTGCGATAGAATAACTTCGAGGAGGGGTTCTCTCTCCTTTGGCTCCTGGAAGCAAACACCTTGCCATTGCTCCTGGGGGGCACAAGCCTTTGCGCAACTGTTTGCGGACAATCTAGCCATAATAATTATCGGAAAATTTGAGGAGGTAGTATGTAACCGCTAGAATAGAACTTTGCAGATAATCTACAGTAGGTACCTCGGTAACGGACTCATAGTGAACGTTAGCAATAGGCTAGTTATGTTCAGTACTAACGTTAGGCAGGGCAGCCACCCGCTAAAAAATCTTATCAAGGGTGGAAATGAACCTGCTAGAAACAGTCAAGCATTTT
Organism: Hermetia illucens; assembly: GCF_905115235.1. Taxonomy (NCBI): domain Eukaryota; kingdom Metazoa; phylum Arthropoda; class Insecta; order Diptera; family Stratiomyidae; genus Hermetia; species Hermetia illucens. The sequence continues at coordinate 164,109,992 of NC_051849.1, read as the reverse complement.
GAAATTGATATCGTCTGAACTGAACTTGGAAACAGCATATGCCGGAACAATATCAGAAATACTATATACTGCCATGGTGAAGGACCGCGTGCGTAATGAAGTCCATTTTGGCGTATGCATGCATCGTCGTGGTCAAAGGGTACTACCCTTTGGGTAGTAGGGCGAAACGTGGATTGGTACCCACGATGGAGCATAAAACCTGGGAAATGCCTGCTGAACCAACACCAACAGCTCTACTGCCAAACCCAATCTCGACCTCCACGTGGTGACCGCTGGGAGCTCTTTCTTAACGAAAAGCTGCAGACAGAGAAGGATGAAGGCGAGTCTCCCGCGCCTTGGACTGGACGGATTATACAACGATGAACCCGGCAACGACAAGTACAAAGATGAAGCTGATAAGCAGATAGCCGATACCCTGTCTCAATATAGGGCTGATGTAACAGCGTTACAGAAGATGCGTTGGACAGGGACCGGTTTCCTGGAGAAGAGCCACTATACCATATATTATAGTGGCCATCCAGCAAACCATGTCCTGGGAGTAGGTTTCTTAGTCAGTCAAAAAATGAAACCTGCTGTTATCGGCTTTGAAAACATAAGCGAACGGCTATGCACTCTGCACTTGCGAGGCAAGTTTAGAAATATAAGCCTCATTAACGTTCAAGCCCCTACAGAGCAGACTGTAGAGTCGGAGAAGGATACCTTCTACGAGGCAGTAGAACGAACCCTCGAAACCTATCCCAGATATCATACTTGGGGATTTTAACAGCCAAGTAGAGAAAGAGCCCGTATTCAGGCGATACGTTGGCTCCTATAGCTTACACCAAAACACAAATGAAAACGGACTGCGGATTATTCAATTAGCAGGGTCACACGAAATGGTTGTTGGAAGTACCTGGTTTGCGCGTAAAGCGGTTCACAAACATACGTGGGCCTCTCCAGACGGTTCCACTTTCGACCAAATTGACCATGTGTTGATCGAACGCCGTCACCTCTCAGCCTTGATGAATGTCAGAACATATAAGGGGGCCAATATAGACTCGGATCACTATCTCGTTGGCATGGTGTTCCGAGCTCGAATAACAATACCACCTAGAATCCCCTCTGACAATCAGGTGAGAGTTAACGCTGAACCCATCCACAGGACAGCCCTCCGCGACACCTATAAGGGGGAAATGGATGCCGCACCAACCGCAGCCAACAGAGGACCTGGAGATGAAGCATCCACAAATGATCTTCACAATCACCTGAAGAACGTTATCATTGATACGGCCGCAAACATACTTGGCCCCAGCCGCAACAGGAGTCGGAACGGCTGGTTTGACGATGAATGTAACCTAACAACGGAACGGAAGAATGCCGCATACCGAGTAATGTTGCATTCTCAAAGAACGCGGGCACGCGCAGAGACTTATCACAAACTCCGTCAAGCGGAGAAGCGACTTCACAGAGGGAAAAAAGAAGCCTGGGAGAACCAACAAGACTGTGAACTAGAAAAGTACAGGAAGCAACCGCACCAGGCGCGGAAGTTTTACCGACAAGTCAGAAGGATGAAGCCTTATACACCTCGATGCTCATCCTGCCGAGACAAAGAGGGAAATCTGATTTCCGGCAGAATGGGCATATTAGTGTGATGGGTTGAGTACTTTGATGAGCTACTGAACAACCAGAACGCCGGCGAGTTGAAGGTTCTGCCAACTAAAGACGACGGACAAATACTGCCACCACCAAGTTTAGGAGAAACAGTCCGTGCAATTAATTCATCGGCTAAAAAATCATAAGTCGCCAGGGGCCGATGGAATTATAGCCGAAGTGGTGAAATATGGAGGCGACCAGTTACACCAAGTGGTTCATCAACTTGTGCTCAAGGTATGAGACAGAGAATCAATGCCTGACGATTGGCAACGAGGCATTATCTGTCTCACACATAAAAAGGGAGATATCACACAGTGCAGCAATTATAGAGGTATCACGTTGCTGAATACCATCTATAAGATATTCTCCGCTATCTTGCTAGGCCGGATAGCCCCATACACCCAGAACATCATTGGTCCATACCAAAAAGGCTTCACTCCAGGCAAATCAGTAGCAGATCAGATTTTCTCTCTGCGGCAAGCGATGGAAAAACTGTTGGAATATGGACAACAGTTGCACCATCTATTCATCGACTTTAAAGCCGCCTATGATAGCATAGCCAGGGTAAAACTGTACACAGCCATGAGAGAATTCGGTATCCCGACGGAACTGATAAGACTGATTAGGCTGACCCTGACCACTGTGCGAGACCAGATAAAAGCAGCAGGATCACTTTCAAGACCATTCGATATCTACGACAAGGGGATGCCCTATCATGCGTCCTCTCTAACCCGGCCCTTGAGAAAGTGATCCGTGATACTGAGGTCAATGCAAGAGGTACGATCCTCGTTAAGTCCACCCAACTACTTGCCTATATGCTGACGATATCGACATCATGGGAAGAACCACCCGAGACGTACAAACTGCCTTCATCCAGATCGAGCAGGCGGCGATTGGTGCGAGATCCTGGGCTGCACATCAATGAAGACAGGACAAAATATATGGTAGCAACGTCAGCACCGAAGAGGAACCAACCAACAACATCAAACCGCACCGGCCAAACAGGAAGAATAAGAATAGGAGAATACAACTTTGAGACCGTTGACAATTTCTCCTATCTAGGGTCGAAAATCACAATACGATAATAGCTACGATGATGAAATCCGCGCACGGTTGTTGTCAGCCAACAGAGCCTATTTCAGCTTACAAAGACTGTTCCGCTCGAAACGTCTCACCATAGGGTCAAAGCTCTTACTGTACAAGACTATGATCTTGCCAGTCCTTATGTATTCCTCGGAAACTTGGGTTCTCAGCAAGAAAATTTGCGAACTCTTGGCCGCTTTCGAGAGAAGAATTTTTGGCCCCCTACATGAGGATGGACGATTCCGTAGCCTACACAATGACGAAATCTATGAGGGATATCATGACCGTCCGGTTGTGGATAAAATCCGGCTCAATAGGTTACGGTGGGCGGGTCACTTAATACGTATGGATAAGGATGATCCCACCCAGAAAGTCTATAAGGGCAGTATCTATGGTATAAAAAGAAGACGAGGCAGACCCTGCCTAAGATGGAGCGATGGCGTAGGCCAGGACACCAAACAGCTTTTAGAGATATCGAATTTGTGGACCTCGGCGCAAAACCCAGATGTCTGGAGTTCCTTATTAAGGCAGGCCTAGACCGGATACCGATTGTTGCGCCGTTGATGATGATGATGCATCGTCTCGAAGCAGGCTACTAACACAGATCCAAAGTTCAGTTGCGCATGCCGACAGAACCACTCGAACATATCCTACATCCTAGCTATCCTAGACCCCCCCCCCTTCACCCCTACAATTAGGAGACATCAAATTTCAATTTAACAATTCCATTATAGAAGAATAGCTTGCATGAAGGTACGTTTGACTTGAAGATCCCTAATCCTCGCCCAATATACGATGGAAGTGAAACAATAGCTTGAATTGGAGATAGGCCGCCCCAGGGAAGTGACGATTGTCTTCAACTTGGTAAATTGGTTGAATAGTCCACGATATCTGAACAGCACAGTGACTAGCTACTTCATTGACAAGGAGGTAAAATGCAAGTATGGCGAAGGCACAGCTTTCTAAAGGTCCACACTGGGTCATCGATCGTAGAGTATCAAGTACGAAGGAGTAATAGTCGTTGGTTTTGCCGAAGATGTTATCACCACATGCGGCAGCTCAAATGCTGACTTGAAACTGCCGTACTCGCGGGTCACAAAACGAAACTCATCCAATAGCAAACCGAAAGAGCCTGATGTACATCAAAAGATCAGTTGGAATCAAATCGAAGTGCCATTTAACGTAGCGGAAGTTGGAAAATTTCATCTAATAACTTGTCAACGGCAATGATCCTACTTTTCAGTTCTGATCCGGAGAGAATTAGCTCCACGTTTCGTTCATGGTCACGACACAATTTCACTCACCACTAAAAATGTTAATACAGATTTTGAATTCGAACAGCGCACTTCAAAAATTCAGGCAACGGCTCTAATATTACCACCTTTAAAGCCCTGTATCTACCTCGTTGGAAGCTCTGGGTTGAACTTCGATGACATCAATACATCGGGATCATAAATTAGAAGTGTTTCCGCATCTTCAAATCGTATTGAAGAGTATAAGTAGAAGGAAGTATACTGTTCTGGATTTCGGGCGAACTCAGTCGCCTCGTTTATATTTCCACTGGTATATTTGATACCTATAAAAAATTGAATTATTTATTATAGGTTTAAGCGAACAAATGGTGCCTTACCAAGTAAAATGAATAATATGTGCAATATATGAGCTTCCATTTTAAGAATTCAACTCCAATCGGTTCGGTGAAGTGACACATATCTGAAACACAAAAAGACATTAGAATGCAATCCACTTTCACTGGTTTATCAATAAAACTGAAATTATTGCAAAATCGTGCAAATTGAATTGTTAATGGCATAATAGCTTGAAGCTAATATTTTTCACTAATTAAATTAACCCTCATTTGGCCTAGGTAAACTTATTTAACATAACCAATTTCCGATGGCTGCATTAATCTCATACTGTAATTGAAAGATAGTCCGGTCTCTAAGAATTATCTTTTCCATAGATCAAACGAGATGTTTGGAGAGGGTGTGACTGCACTATAGCTAGGTGTGTAAATACCGCGATTGGCGTCAGAAAGTTCAGCGTATGCATTAAGCCATCCTAACGTCGAAACAGCCACAATAGTAAACCCAGATGCAGACCATAATCGAAAAACCGGGATAATCGAAAGTGTTTGCACTGGGCACTCAGAGGCAGATTCTTTGGATACCCAAGGTCGACCACATCTGATATCGTTTTAAAGTAAAATGAGTCGGGGAGCTCCAACAAAAGTTTTGCAATACCGGCACGGAAGATACATATACTCGCAAGAGCGCATTGTCAAAGCGCTTAAGAACTGATTTTTAAAGATCCAGGGTAATTGATCCCGAAATTGTCATCAGCTGTTGGTGGGAGCGAAAAAAGCTGTGAATAAGTACCTGAGTCAAATCAGGGTAATATTCTCGGCCGAGCGCAATGGTAACCACATTGCCTCCTACAGTGTTACTATTGTGTTCGTCTGGAAATCCATGTTTTCCAACAGTATGGTGGGCCTACCAACGCAAGTCATTTCGTTCCAAACTGGTTATAGGAAAGGGTCATCATGTTTTGGTTGGTAGAATTCTACTACCTGAACAGCCCAGATTCAAATCCCTTTAACTTTTATGTGTGGAGGGCAGTTGAAATAGTCAACAACAAACCCTATAAAAGCGGTATCGACCAATTTAGATCATGTCATGTTAAACCGAGCCTCCACACGCTTAAGAATGAGATTGAAGGAGATCATGGAAGCTTGGCGAAGATATATTGAATAAATGTCTTCTGTATGGTCTTTCAAACGGTGCGGTTTATAAAAAAAAACTTTCGGTTAGTTTTAGTAAGAATATGATTGAAGATGGTCTCACGTTAAATGTCCTTTGTAATAAATAATAATCAGTGGTGCTACAATCTAAATAGATCTGGGCTTTGAAGCATATTAGAGCACGTAACGGTACATTGCAGGACTACAGTATCCTCCAGGAGGCAATGTGGTTGGCATTACGATCACCCGTGATTACTACCCTAATTTGACTCAAATTCTCATTCACATCTGAGTCGACTGGTATCCAACATCCAGTGACGTGAAAAATTGTTTTATCCTCCATCAAATTCGAACCGCGACCTATCGCTGCGGCAGCCACTAAACCAACCGGACATGTTGACAACGAAGCTATCGGAAAAATAGAAAAGTGGCGCAAATTAACCTAGTCTTTAGTTACTAAATACTACAATACGATTATAACTAATTGATAATTACCTGACTCAATACGGTGAAACTACTTTGGGTCATTGCGGTGTATAGGGAATTGAAATCTCGGATGCTTTACCAAAAGGGGGTTCAATTTCCCCCATGCCCGGATCGGAACCAGCAATTGGGATATCAGTAGCTTTGGCTAATGCTGCTATCAAAAACTGGGAACAAGCCCCCCATAATGACAGGTGGCTGAGCCTTTATGTTGCTAAACACACCTAACTTTTCCTTGATCGGATCAATGCCAAGCACTAACGAACCAACACAAACCGAGGACCATATCCACACGTTCGTATTTACGACGGTTTGTTGAACTTTGGCAAGGGTGTGGATGCGCCACATCGTCTACAAGCGTTTGCAAACCTTCACAAATCAAGCAAAAGTCCTATCCACACGTTTACGTTTGCTAATGTTTGTTAGGTTTTGTTCGCTTCAGGTATGAACGGTTTTGTGTATTTCTTTTTAAAAATTGGTACACACGATGAAGCATAAAACCTGGGAAGCGCGTGAAGAATCAACGCTAACAGCTTTACTACCAAACCTTATCTATATGTCCACGTGGTGAGTTCTTTCTTAATGGAAAACTGCAGAGAGAGAAGGATGAAAGCGAGTCTCTGCCGCCTAAAAACGGGACAAATTGTACCAACTCATCCTTGGTTGGGTTGGCCAGCGATGGAGCTGCCAAGCTGCTAGTCGATAACCTGTCCCAATATAGGGCTGATGTAACAGCGTTGCAAGAGATGCTCTGGATAGGGACTGGTTTCCTGGAGAAGAGTCGCTATACCATATATTATAGCGATCATCCAGTAAACCATGTGGTCGGAGTAGGTTTCTTAGTCAGCCAAAAAATGAAGGCTATACACTCTGCGTTTAGGAGGCAAATTTAGAAATATAAGTCGCATGAACGTTCAAGCCCCTACAGAGAAAACTACAGAGTCGGCGAAGGATACCTTCTACGAGGCAGTTGAGCATACCCTCGAAGCCTGCCCAAATCATACTTGTAGATTTCAGCAATCAAGTAGGGAAGGATCCCGTATTCACGCGATACATCGGCTCCCATAGCTTATATAGGGATACCAATAATAAGGGACTGCGGATTATTCAGTTAGCAGTGTCACACGAAATGCTTGTTGAAAGTACTTTGTTTGCCCGGAAAGCGATCCACAAACATACGTGCGCCTCTGACGCTGATTAAATGCCGCCACCTCTCAGCCTTGATGAATGTCAAAACATATAGGCGGGAGAGGGGCAATATAGACTCGGATCACTATCTCATTGTCATAGTGCTGCCGGATCGAATTATAACACCACCTCTGACAGTCAGGTGAGGGTGAATACTGAAACCATCCACAACACAGCCCTCAGTAACACCTATAAGGAGGAAATGGATGCCGCAATAATGGCAGCTAACAGATGTCCTGAAGATGAAGCATCAACAAATCATCTTCACAACCACCTAAAGAGCGTTGGCCCTAGCCGTAAGAAAGATCGGAACGGCTAGTTTGACGTATGTAAGCTAAGAATGGAACGGACGAATGCTGCATATCAAGTAATGTCGCATTCTCAACGAACAACAGAGGCTTACCAAGAACTCCGTCGAACGGAGAAGGGACTTCACAGATGGAAAAAGAAAGTCTTGGCGAACCAACAGATCTGTGAACTCAAAAAGTATAAGGAGCCACCGCACCGGACGCAGAAGTTTTACCAACAAGTCAGCAGAATGAAGCCTTACACACCTCGATGTTCATCCTGCCGAGACAAAGAGGGAAATCTGATTTTCGACAGAATGGACATGTTGGAATGATAGGTTGAATATTTTGATGAACTACTCAACAAACAAAATGTCGGTGAGTTGGCGGTCCTGCCAATTAAAGACGACGGACAAATCCTGCCACCGCCAAGTATAGAAGGAACAGTCCGTGCAATCCACAGGGTCCATAAGTCACCAGGGACCGATGAAATTACAGCTGAATTGATTAAATATGGAGGCAACCTACTACACCAAGTGGTTCATCAACTGATGCTCAAGGTGTGGGACAGCGAATCAATGCCTGACGACTGGGAACGAGTCATTATCTGTCCCATATATAAAAAGGGAGATATCACACAGTGTAGCAATTATAGAGGCATGGCGTTGCTGATTACCATCTATAAGATATTCGCCAATATCTTGCTAGACAGGATAACCTCATACGCTCAGAACATCATTGGCCCATACCAAAGAGGCTTCATAGGCTGGCATAGCCGGGGTAAAACTGTACACGACCCTGAAAGACCAATCTGGCCTCGCACCAGATAAAAGCATCAGGACCACTTTCAAGATCATTCGGCATCAACAACGGTCTACGACAAGGGGATGCCCTATGCGTCCTCTTTAACCTGGCCCTCGAGAAAGTGATCCGTGATCCTGAGGTAAATGCAAGAGGTACGATCTTTAAATCCACGCAACTACTGGCCTATGCTGATGATATCGACATCATGGAAAGAACCACCCGAGACGTACAAACTGCCTTCATCCAGATCGAGCAGGCGGCGCGAGATATTGGGTTGCACATCAACGAAGGCAAGACAAAGTATATGGTGGCAACGTCAGCACCGAAAACCAACCAATCAACAACATCAAACCACACTGGTGAAACGGAAAGAACAAAGATAGGAGAATACAACTCTGAGACCGTTGATAATTTCTCCTATCTAAGGTAGAAAATGACAACCGATAACAGCTATGATGATAAAATTCGCGCACAGTTGATGGCAGCCAACAGAGTCTATTTCAGATAACAAAAACTGTTCCGCTCGAAACGTCTTACCATAGGGTCGAAGCTCTTACTGTACAAGACTATGATCTTGCCAGTCCTTATGTATTCGTCGGAGACTGCAAGAGAAATTGCGAACTGTCGGCGAGAGAAGAATCCTCCGAAGATTTTTTGGCCCCCTACATGAGGATGGACAATTCCGTAGCCTACATAAAACATTACTTCTCTGAAAAGTAATATTGAAATGCGATAATGACAGGTTATCATTAGGTTATGCAAGGTAATGCAATGACGATAGGTGATGAGCTAATACAAGGTAATGCGATGATAATAGGTGATGCGGTAATGCAACCTAATGCGATGATGATTGGTAATGTAAGGTAATACTAGGTAATGCGGTGATGCTAGGTGGTGTAATGTTTAGTGATGTTTTGATTACGCACTTTGATGGTAATATGATATTACATTTTAAGGTAATATCACTTTTGTAATATTACATGCATTATCTACTCATCTCTAGTTTCCAGGGGATAACCTATACTGGTCTTTCCGGCTGAACTGTATGCAATCCTAAGAGCAATATCCTCAAGGAAAGTGATCTACTGCAAAAGCCGAGCAGCTTTGAAGGCGTTGAGCAGCCTCAGTCGGAAACGCAGAACTCGTTTGAACTCTATATCTAGATTCAATACTTTCGATAACAATGCCAATGTTGCTACCAAAAACTGAGAACGGCTATTAATAAGGACAAGTGTGAAGTCTAAACACCACTAGATGCACTCTTTTTTTTTGGGAGTAGGGTAGGTGAATGCGTTTACGCACAGAGTGTTGGACTCCCGCAACAGCACGCTGGCGGACTACCAACTAAACACCTCCCTATCATCAGAGAATTAGCCTGGAACCGTTTGACACATTACTTCGGGCTAGCCCTCCCGCTCTCCCGGCTTTGGGAGCCTTCAAGTCAGGGAATTCCTTTCACCAACGGTAGGGGAGGGGAGGAAGGGAGTTGTTAGTTCAGGGAACCCCTTACCGTCCGATCCCTCTGCCGGTCGAGTTCAATCTTCTTCGTAGTAAGAAGAGCCCGAACATAATGCGCAATACGATTCCAGCTGCCAGCGCTCTTCAGCATCTCTCTGACAATGTTGTCTGGAGAGAGCTCCCCTGTGTCTGCATAAAGCGGAGGCCGTCCCACCTCTCGCAAGAGAAAAAGGTGTGTTCAGCGTCATCCACCACTCTATTGCAGAACACGCAATCAGGAGATCGCGCCTTCCCAACCCTGTGCAGGTAAGACTGAAAACCTGCATGCCCACTTAGAAGTTGGGTAAGGAAGTAATCAATCTCACCATGCTTTCTGTTCAACCATGGGTGTAATTTGTCGATGAGCCGCGCAATCCACTTGCCCCTTGGCTCATTTTGCCAAGAAAGTTGCCACTCGTTAAGGGTGCGTTGACGTTCTTCACGGGCAACCACTTCTCTTAAGTTTTCGCCCTTACGGCGATAGATAGCTTTGCGCTCCTTGGCAAGGAGGGCAACGGGGATCACTCCCGCAATCACCATCACAGCCGGTTCGGAAACGTTGCGATAAGCAGACGCCACTCGCAAAGCTCCCCGCCTCTGCACTTGAGCGAGGCGTTTACGATGCACCTCCTTGTCAAGGGCATCAGCCCATACCTCCGCACCATAAAGAAGGACGGACTGCGTTGCTCCCATGAGGAGACGTCTCCTAGTTGATATAGGGCCGCCGACATTCGCCATTAGCCGACTCAAGGCCGCGACTCCTGCTGCAGCCCTGTCCGCGGATGCTTTGATTTGCTCGAAGAACCTCATCTTCGATTGATATGGGACGCAAGGTCGGGATTCTCCTTCTGGTCAGGATGACTACTTCGGTTTTTTCCAGCGCAAGGTTGAAACCGTGAGCAGTCATCCATCCGCTTACCAGTCGCATCAATATGCCAAGTGTGCTTTGCGTCTGTTAAACAGTGCGTCCGGCAACAAGTGCCGCAACATCGTCTGCATAACCGACCAGGCGCGACTCTTCGGGCATATCGAGTCTCAGCAGACTATCGTAGGAAGCGTTCCAGAGGTCCGGCCCTAGGATGGATCCCTGCGCTACTCCCGACGTGATTTCCATCCTCCTCTGGCCCTCTAGCGTCTCATAGAACAGGGAGCGGTCTTTCATATAATCCCTCAATATCCGCAACAGATACTGTAAAATACTGTAAACTTATTCACTTTATCATCGCCTACTATGTATTATTTTCTCTAAAAATACTGTAAACTTATCATTGCCTACTATGTAATATTTTTCCTAAAATACTGTAAATTGATATGTACCGGCCTACTAAGTATAGGTAAAAATTGTATAAAAAAGGAAATATAAATTAAAAATACGTAGTTCGTTGGAACTATCAAACTCAAGCTTAACGTGTTTCATTCTGTGGAGTCCAAGCAATTCGCTGCTCCCATAATTTACACTGCTTGATTAGGTCATTGTGGAGTTCAGGCAATTGCTGCTCCCATAGCTGGTTAGTCTGGAGTTTTGGCATTTAGCTGCTCCGACTAACCATAATCTAATCTAGAAAGAAAGAAGAATAAGGTATTGCCAAGTGGACTGGCAACAATCACATAAGGTGGCACATCACAGGGATTGCCAAGTGGACTGGCAACAACCACATAAGGTGACACATCACATGGCGACCGTGACAGTCTAAAGACTTCATACATAAGTAACAGTCTAAAGACTTCTGCTTACTAGCGTTTCTACTTACTATCGTGAAAATTTGGAAATCAAGGTCGTGTAAATGAACGACATTGGGGAAAAGTTCGACCAGCTTTACCAGAAAATCTGGCAATTGCTCAAAAAACCAGAGCAAAACAATGGAGGCATAACACTATATAAAATTGGAGAGCAACCACCACGCTGGAAGCCGTCAGAATCAACACCGACAACTACGGTTGATGATAAACTTGCGGGACCTCGACGCCTTACGATAGAAGAATATAAGAAACGTACGAAACGACTATCCAATAACGAATCTGTCAGCGCTAAAGGAGGACGAAGAAGAGAACTCCAGCGGCAGTTCATAAAATATAAACGGTTAGAGGAAATCGCAGCTACACCAGAAGAGACCAACAAGTATAAATATTTAATAACCAAAGTTAAAAAAGAAATAAATTATTTAAAAAAAATGCAAAAAAAAAATAATAAAGTTAATCAGTAAAATAATATAAAAAAAAAATGTTTGTTCCAAATTAGAATTATGATAGTTTAATAAATGTAATAGTAATAAATAATAAATGATTTTTTTGTTTGTTCTAAATAATGTTAGTATTTATATCACATGATTGAAAGCACGACAATATAACAATATAAAAGTAGATGTCTGAAAATGTTATTCTTTGCTTTTTCTAAATGGACAAATTAGAATCTCTAAAAGAGAAACTTCAAATTACACTAATAAATCTACGGAAAAGTGTAAATCGTCCTTACAGTGAAAAAACTATACGCGAAAAACGCGAATTAATTGAACAAACACTAGTAGACGCAAAGTCGACTGAACAAAATATACGAACAGACGTTAAAACAGCAACTCTAATAAAGGGAGTTTGCAAGGAAATACAGCAACTATCTGCTGAAATACTTTCAATATTAAACAAACAACAATTAGGGAACATGGCTTTCGACATTAAAACAGCCACAGCTTTAGTCAAATACTTTGACGGAAACCCAGAAGAAACAGAATCCTTCATTGAGTCAGTTTCACTATTGAACGAACTCACACCAGTAGAACACAAAGGTATTCTACTTAAATTTGTGAAAACCCGGATAACCGGCAAAGCCAAATGCACGGTATCCGAGGAATTAAACACAATAACTAAACTAATCGATAAACTGAGAGTAAAATTCTCTATAAAAATATCGTCTGATGCCGTTCTGGCACAACTTAAAAGTTGTAAACAGGGAAATACCAAATTAACTGATTTTACAAATAAAATAGAGGACTTGTCAAGGCAATTGACAAGAGCCTTTATATCAGAAAAAGTCGCAGAGGGCGAAACTGCAGAGAAATTAGCCGAAAAATTTGCAATGCAAACAATAGCGGAAAATGTTTCGAACAGCGAAACCTCATTAATTTTGCGTGCCGGTAATCTTACAAATCTATCCGACACAATTGCAAAGGCAATTGCAGTCGATAAACCAATTCCCAAAAATGTCTATCATTACAAAACAAACAGAAGAGGTAACAATCACAATAATAACTTCAATAACCAAAACCGACGTAATAATCAAAGTTTTAATAATACCGCAAATAGAAATTCATATGAAAATTTTAACAGAAACAATACTCCAAATAGAAACCAAAATTATAACCGCAACCAAAATAACAGGTTCAGAAATAATAACAACAATTACCGAAGACCCTTCTGGAACAACAGTAACAACCGACAAAATATAAACCATTTGAGTTCGGGGGAATCCCAACCCCCTCAGTCGGTGCTAGAAACCAACCAAAATCGGTTGGGGGGAAATCAATAAGAAAGGTCACATTCCATACTATAAATCCATCGCTCACAAGCTTTGTACGAGCTTTCGTTGACATGTGCAACACAACATGTACCTTTATAATAGACACAGGAGCTGACATTTCTATATTTAAACGGGGAAAAATTGACAATAATCAAATATACTATCCAAATAACATATGCACAATACAGGGCATTACTGGGGTACAAAAAGAATCAATTGGTGCAACAAAAACCCATATAAAATTCGATAGTACTCTTTCAATTGAGCACACATTCCAAATAGTTGCTAATGACTTTCCACTAGACGCAGATGCGATTCTAGGTTTAGACTTTCTTACTAAACATAGGGCAATAATCGACTATGACACCTGGATATTGACAATTAATATCAATAATATTCTTCATGAAATTCCAATTCTAGATGGTCCTACACGGAACACAATCTTAATCCCGCCCAGATGCGAAGTAATACGCAAACTAAACAATCAATTCTTAAACGACATAGTTATACCCGGACAAGAAATACAACCCGGAATATTCTTAGCAGGATCAATTATTTCTCCTCAAAACCCACTAGTTAAAATCCTAAACACCACTTCAAGTACAGTAAAAATCAAAAACCTCAACCCTCAATGGGAACACCTTTCGGATTATTCTGTATACAACAATACCGATAAATTGCATAACACACAAAGAATGCAAAAATTGTTAAATACATTGAACGTAGAACACGTACCAGAATATGCAATAAAAGACCTTAAAACACTATGCCGAGAATTCGCGGATATTTTTAATATGGAAAATGAGCCATTAACCACCAACAACTTTTATAGCCAACATATCCAGTTGAGTGATAACTCAGCGGTATACACAAAAAATTACCGTATACCTGAAGCCCACAAAACAGAAATAAATCGTCAAGTCAAACAAATGTTGGACGACGATATCATTGAGCACTCAACATCGCATTTCAACTCACCTATACTACTAGTCCCTAAAAAGTCATCAACAGGAGATAAGAAATGGCGTTTGGTAGTTGATTTTCGTAATCTTAACAAAAAAGTGGTAGCAGATAAATTCCCACTTCCCAGAATAGATGAAATTCTTGACCAAATGGGTCGAGCCAAATATTTTTCCACTTTAGATTTACTATCTGGATTTCATCAAATACCTCTAAAACAATCATCGCGAAAATACACAGCTTTTTCTACAAACCAGGGACATTACCAATTTACCCGCCTACCCTTCGGACTAAATATTAGTCCCAATAGCTTTCAGAGAATGATGACCATAGCATTATCAGGTTTATCACCCGACACAGCTTTCTTATACATTGACGACATAATAGTCACTGGATGTTCGAAAAACCATCACTTAAAAAATCTAACGTCAGTATTTCAGTGCTTACGAGCCAAAAATTTAAAGTTAAACCCTGATAAGTGTAAATTCTTTCAATCAGAAGTAACATATCTTGGACATCAGATCTCTGCCGAAGGAATACAACCTGATCCTTCAAAATTCGAAGTCATTAAACAATTTCCAGTACCAAAAAACCCAGACGAAGTAAGACGATTCGTCGCATTCTGTAATTATTACAGACGTTTTGTCCCAAATTTCGCTGAAATTGCCCTACCTTTAAATCAATTGTTGCGTAAAAATGTGAAATTCGAATGGACACCACTGTGTAGCACTGCATTCGACATCCTTAAAACAATATTAATGTCCCCACCCATACTTCAGTACCCTGATTTTAAACAACAGTTTACAATATCCACAGATGCATCCGAAAATGCATGTGGAGCAATACTATCACAGACAATAGATGGAACTGAATTGCCAATAGCTTTCGCTAGCAAAACATTCACTAAAGGTGAAAAAAATAAATCTACCATAGAAAAAGAACTAACAGCAATTCATTGGGCAATAATGTATTTCAAACCATATGTTTATGGAAGACATTTTATAGTAAGAACAGATCATAGGCCACTTATTTACTTATTTGGGATGAAAAACCCATCATCGAAACTAACACGGATGAGGCTTGATCTAGAAGAATATCAATTTGACATACAGTACATTAAAGGTAAAGAGAACATTGGCCCAGATACATTATCTAGAATAGAACTAGATATAACAGACCTGACAAACCTGAAAAATATCTTGCAAATACAAACAAGAGCAATGACCAAAAACACAAATCAATCAAAACTCATTCACAATACTTCAGAAAACCACATTACTAACAAAAACATGCAGCCTGATCAACTGCACGTTTTCGAGGTTCTATCACCTAATGAAGTAATCCAATTACCGGAATTGAAATTTAATATTGCGCAATATAAAAATAAAAATACTGATATAGAGATAAACATAATACATAAAAATAAAGTCCAAATAAAGCGGTACATAAATCTAAATAATAACCAATCAATTGAACCCGCATTAGTGCAGGAACTCACAGAGTTGGAAAAATATCTAAATAATAGGTTTCAGATCAAGACTCTGAAACTATCGGCCGAAAGTGAATTATTCACTATATTAAATACAACCGCATTTAAAACGCTAGCGAATCATACTTTGAAAAATATGGATATCCAAATATACAAACCACTAATTACGATAACGGACAAATCGAAAATAATAGAAATATTGCATAATAATCACTCTACTCCAACAGCAGGACACATTGGACAGAGTAGAATGTATAAAAAACTTCGTGAAATATACAAATGGAAAAACATGAAAAAAACAATCGCTAATTATATTAAAAACTGTAGTTCATGTACAAAAAATAAACATCAAAAACAAAATAGGGAATTACTAGAGATAACAACAACACCAACCAAAGTATTCGATACCATGTCCATAGACACAGTTGGACCGTTTACCAAAACCAACCAAGGTAATAAATACGCTGTAACTATGCAGTGTGATCTGAGCAAATATGTGATAATAATACCTATTCCAAACAAAGAAACGAACACTGTTGCAAGAGCAATTGTCCATGGATTCATATTAAACTACGGACCCATGAACAAAATAAAAACAGATCTCGGTACTGAATACAAAAATCAAGTATTCTCAGAGATATGTAAATTGCTAAAAATTGAACAAATATTTGCAACACCAGCTCATCCTGAAACCATAGGAGCTCTAGAACGTAACCATAAGTGTCTAAACGAATACCTACGAAGTTTCGTTAACGAAAACAAAGACGATTGGGATGATTGGGTACAATACTACTCTTTCTGTTACAACACGTCACCCAATTCCATACATGGTTACACACCATTCGAGTTAGTATTTGGAAAAAAAGTAAATATACCCTCAGAACTCTCTAAAACAAAACCAGAACCAATATATAATTACGACTTGTACAATAATGAACTAAAATACAGATTACAAAATTCCATTAGCAAAGCCAAACAACTTCTAGAAAAAGCAAAGAAAAAGACAAAGAACCAAAATGACCCAAAATGTAACCCATTATCATTGAAAATAGGAGATCAAGTTTTGTTATCCGTCGAAAACAGACGAAAACTAGACCCATTGTATGAAGGTCCTTATAGCATAATATCAATTGACAATGTAAATTGCCTGATAAAAGACCAGGACAATAAAATATCCAAAATTCACAAAAATAGGTTAAGACGAATAAATAAATAAATAAAATAAACAAAATTGCTTTGAAATTGCCTATACTGTTATAAATATAAATATACCACCTAATTAATCAATACCAATACAATATATTACAATAAGTAGACTTTAAAAATATTACTCATTATTGTTAAAAAAAAAAGAAAAAAAAAAAAACTTCTGACTATACATAATATAAACAATAAAGAAAAAACGAATTGTCTACCGTTCCTAAAGACAATTCATTTTTTTCAAAAGGGGTAAGGTGTAAAATACTGTAAACTTATTCACTTTATCATCGCCTACTATGTATTATTTTCTCTAAAAATACTGTAAACTTATCATTGCCTACTATGTAATATTTTTCCTAAAATACTGTAAATTGATATGTACCGGCCTACTAAGTATAGGTAAAAATTGTATAAAAAAGGAAATATAAATTAAAAATACGTAGTTCGTTGGAACTATCAAACTCAAGCTTAACGTGTTTCATTCTGTGGAGTCCAAGCAATTCGCTGCTCCCATAATTTACACTGCTTGATTAGGTCATTGTGGAGTTCAGGCAATTGCTGCTCCCATAGCTGGTTAGTCTGGAGTTTTGGCATTTAGCTGCTCCGACTAACCATAATCTAATCTAGAAAGAAAGAAGAATAAGGTATTGCCAAGTGGACTGGCAACAATCACATAAGGTGGCACATCACAGGGATTGCCAAGTGGACTGGCAACAACCAGATAAGGTGACACATCACAATAGCTTGGCACGTGAAAGGAGTTCTCTAGTGTGCCTAGCATATCTGTCCATCTTACGGAATTGAAGGCATTTCTGACATCAAGCGTTATGAGGAGCACTATCCGTCGAGATCGGCGGCTGTGTGCCCCGGCTCGATTAAATGCATCTACGACCTCCATAACAGCATCCACTGTAGATTTCCCTGTTCTAAACCCGAACTGCCTTGCGGATAAGTCCCCGGCAGCACGGATCGCTTCAGCGAGTCTACCGCTGATGAGCTTCTCGAGCACTTTTCCGGCCGTGTCAAGCATACACAGCGGTCGGTATGCAGGCGGGAGCTCCGGGTCTCCTTTACCCTTACTGATCAACGCGAGTCTGGCCACTTTCCAGCGACAAGGAAAAATGCCCTCCTTCAAGCACGCGTTGAACGCTTCGAGCAGCAATTCTGGCCGTTGGCGGAACACCAGTTTGTAAACTTCCGCCGGGATGCCATCAGGCCCTGGCGCCATCCTGTTTTTCAGAGTGAGAACCGCTAGATGCACTCTATCCGAATTACAAACGAACATACTGTAAAGTTAGTCTTGTCAAAAATGGATATGGAAGATATTCAACATGTACACTCTAACTAACCAATACATATGCTCAGGATAGTTCTTCTTTATTACATTCTGGCCCAGTATCTGAGGTAAGATACACCAAAGGCATTCATGCAAAAAATGATGAGCAAAAATTAAGTTAATGGGTAAGTGTACTCTGTGTTGTGCGACTCAACAGAAAAATTAAATGAAGTAAGAGTGCTTAGTACTGAAGCGTTCATGTGAATAAAATGAAGAAGTTGTAAGCTTCTTCCTTTATATGAATTAATTCATTCTTAACTGCTGATAATTCAACAAAGAAAATATACATGCAATTAAAATCAGCGCAACGCGTGCCAGTCATTCAAAGTTTGCTGCTCATCAGGATCCTAATTTTAATTTAATATCCCTGGCTCCTTTGCCTTGCAGCCACATGGCGCATCGACATACAACCAACCTCAACATACAACATACTTTCTTGCTCCTCGCCGAAATAAATCCACCCTCATCGTTCCAGGACGAAATGAATTCCTGTTGATATATTCTAAACTTATGAGCAAGTCCTTGAAATCTCTTGAAGAAAATCTTTAGAACATCTGCTGCATTGTGAAAATGGAGATAATGATGGTAGCCCAGAATTGATACGTGACTGGATGCTTGCAACGAGTCGTGCGAGAGGCGTCTTCGTCTTCTTCAAGGACACGTTTATATTCCGTCTGTCGTTTTCAGCCATGACTCTCACTTGGTCAAGTTGCCCTAAGATGCCATCAGCTATCGTTCGTAGTGTCATGCCTTCGCCAAAGAAAAGCACCCCAAGAAAAAAATCGTTTACTCATAAATCACGACCGCTCTGAACTTTTTCTTTTCATTCCCAAGGTTGATGACACATATAATGTAGTGTGCTGCTATGACACTAAAGTTTTCTATCCCCTCGAGTCCCTGCAATGTGTAACCCTGAAGGAAGGAAGCCTGGCTTTTGTCCGAATAAATTACTTGAATTGTCTGTCCATTGTGTCCTCGAGAGGATTGTATATAATACCATCTGAGTGTGTCGATGGTATGAAATCGGTAATCACGTTATTTCATATTTACGTTTAATGCTATATTAAATACGCAAGGATCATTGTTTAGTGCATAGTTGTTTACACCATGTAAATTTCTGTATTAAACTATCCATAGCCTCTACAGTAATCGGAAAGGGAGAAAAAAATACTTTTCACCCGGGCGTTGGAAAAAGACCTCTGAATTTATCATGAAATTATCTGTAATCTGCAGAACTTGACGCAGTTTATCGTCCTCCATAAAATCGAAACTGTCACCGTTTCCTCAGGTTCCTATCCCAAAAAAGGAACGATTCCATATCTACATTGTTACAAATTTTCCGATGTAAAACTCCGGTAAGCATGTATACCCTCATCGTTGACTTTAAGCGTCAAGGATCGACGAGCATTTGAGTTTTATTACTCAAGTAAATCTACGTTTTATTCCGACCAATTTGCCCTTCTTGTCCGAATCTTTAAGTTCCAAGGACTGGAAGGCTTCTTTTTATAAATTGCCCAAAGTTATGGGTAAGTTCATGTCCTACTTTCACACACACGGCCTGCGCCATTTCATTGTCATCAAACTTTCACAATAAGTCATAACTGTGTCAAAAGAGGCTCTTCAAGTTTATGTCATCATTCAGAGATGTCGATAGTTTGCCGTATAATAATGGCGGACTGAAAGTTAACTGTTTGTCCAAATAGTTATTACGTAGGGTTATAAAAGAATCCCGTGAGAAAACTGTCGGATATTTCGTTGAGAAAAGCAGGGGAATTGATGCTTAGGTGTGATATTGAATTTTGAAGATAAGTTCATTTCAACAACATATTTTTCATATAAATTGGCATAATCAAAAGATTGAGACTAGATGATAGATGAATTGATTTTCGTGCAGTTGTTGAAAAGGATACCAAAGTTTTAAAGTGCCATATAAACTGCTTTCTACATAACATGTGCATACATATCGTTATAGGTTGAATCCTTTCTCCCTACCTCTAGGATGAATTTGGGTCGAATTTTCTTAGTCGTTTTTAGGACATAGCCAGACACAGACGCAAGTCCCACAGTAAATTGTTAATCTTTCGTCAATTAACAAATTGAACAGCCGCTTATGGAATTACATTTCTAATAACTATGAGATGGGGGATTTACTATGGTCAACCAAGGAGACAGAGCTATCTCACGCACTAGGGTCCCTCTCACGTCATTATCAACGTCTGACGTGTCTTTAAAATGATTGCTGAGATACTATGTCTCAAAGGATTCCCCCAACATATCCCCGAGCGTTAGCTGCACAGAGGCATTTAGGGACCCCCGTAGAGCCTGCACAGACAAATTCGCCTCGTTCTTTTGGATGTTTGGAATTTATCTACACATCTCCACTTCCCATAGTCATCAGAAAAGGGGCCAAAAGAAGGTTTGAACTAAATCAACCTTTGGAAGGGAGACTTTTCCGGCTCCCAACTTCCTTTTGGTGTATCGGATAGAGACACATAAGAATCCCAAACTTATTCCCAGCTGAGTGGCACATGCAGTTAAATTCATTTCAATAGTTTTGGGATTATGCACCTTTTCTTCCGAAGCACGCATTCCTAGGCCCCATTGCTATTCTCACTTCCAATAGTCAATATATATTTCCGGCGCACTCGGTTCAAAATCCTGAAACTGCAACTGCTTAAGAATGTGGCTAATGCTATTAAAACAAACGCTTTCAACCAATGCCTACATTGCAACTAAATACTCGTAATTAAAAATATATACACACTAAATTTCCTAGATCAAAATGTTTAATTACGAAGGTTTTGAACTCTCCCCAACAAAGAAATTACTTACAAACTCGCAATCCGGCTTTTCCAAAACCTATAGTGACCTCGAAATCACACTCATACCATTTATGTTCCTGTATCAAAACAGTATCAATTCAGTATTTCAGTATTTCCCTTGCATTGGTAGTATAATGTTTCTGCCATTAAGCTATCCTCCTATTAAACTATCTTCCTGTTAAACCTGATCGATAGTCTCACTGGTTGTAAAAGGGCAGTATAGGTTTCGGGCCGAAATATCGATTAGTATACATGATGAAGCATAAAACCTGGGAAAAGTTTGTTGCGCCAACACCAACGGTTCTACGACCAAACCCGTTTCCACCTCCACGTGATGACCGGTGGGATTTCTTTCTTAATGAAAAACAGCAGACGAAGAAAAATGAAGCCGAGTCAAGCGTGACTAAAAACGGGACAAATTGTACCAACTGGTCCCCCAAATTGCGAATTAAGTGGAGCTATCGAATCTACACAGAAAACCAAATTTACCAATCCACGAAAAGAACTTCGAACTAGATTGATCACATAACAACGAACTCGGTAACGAATACGGACCAACGATTTGTACATTTTCCAATGGAACATGCCCTCTATATGCAGAAGGGATGGAATGGACAGGGAACGGTTTCCTAGAGAAGAGCCACTACAGCATGTATTATAAGGCCATCCGGTAAACCATATGCTCGGAGTGGGTTTCCTAGTCAACCATTAATTGCAGCTGCTGTTATCCGGATAGCTGAGTGGTTAGAGCACAAGGCTGTCGTACGGAAGGTCGCGGTTCAAATCTCATTGGTGGCACTGGTGGATTTGTATCGTGATTTGACGTCGGATACCAGTCGACTCAGCTGTGAATGAGTATCTGAGTCAAATCAGGGTAATAATCTCGTGCGAGCGCAATGCTGACCACATTGCCTCCTACAGAATACTGTAGTGTACCGTTTCGGTCTTGAATGAAGTGCTCTAACACACTTCAAGGCCCTGATCCAATATGGATTGTTGCGCCAACGATTATTATTATTATTCTTATCGGATTTGAGAATATAAGGGAAAGGCCATGCACTCTGCGTTTGCGAGGCACCGTTTGAAATATCAGCTTCATTTGCGTTCACGCCCCTAGAGAAGAATCGGGAATTGGAGAAGGATAACTTCTAGGAGGCAGTAGAACGAAACCATGATGCCTGCCCCAGGTATGATATCAAAATCACACATGGAGAATTTGATAGCTAAGTAGAAAGGAACCCATATTCGACCCCATAGTTTACACGAAACTGTAAATGACAAAGGACTGCGGATTACCCAACTGGGAAGTACCTGGTTTACACGGAAAACACACAAAATGTATATGGGCCTCTCCAGACAGGACTGCTTTCAATCAAATTAATGAATGTAAAAACATATACGATGGTCAATATAGACTCGATTTCGAGAAACAATACTACCTCGAATCCCATCTGACAATCATGCGAGAATGAATACTGAAGCCATCCATAAGAGAGTCCTCCGTAACACCTGTAAGGGAAAATGGATGCCGCAATAATCACAGCTAAAAGATGTCCGGAATATGAACCATTAACAAATGAACTACACAATCACCTGAAGATCATTATTATTGCGATCATAAACATACTTGACCCCAGTCCCAAAAAAAGTCGGAACGGCTGATTTGACGGTTAATGTAAGCTAGAGGAGAAAGAGCGCAGTATGGAGGGAAGTTAGAGAGCTTGGTGTTGGATATAGGAGATCACAACCTTGAAATTATTTGTCGGTGATTTCAGCGTGAAAACCTTGGACTGGGTTAAGACGAGCGACGGACGTTAAAGGCCGAATCCCACTTCAAATTTTCGGGGGGCCGGACACTGTACTAACCACCGTTGCATACGTAACTACCTCAGCATCTCATTTGCGAAAGGGATGGTATGACAGGTGAATGAATACTATACCCACAGTGACCATCATTATCACATTTCTCGACATTAGAAACAGTCGTCGACGCACAAAAGTGGGGAAAAGGAGGAGGAGGCATCCGTTGCAGCTTTAAAAGCAGATCACCACACAAATCGAACGGTGCTGGAAAAGTACGTAAAAGAAGCATGCGGCTCTATAATACCGCGACAGCGAAGATGTTAAAGAAGGCAATATATAGCAGACTGCTTCCGTTCGTCAAGTTAGCCTTTCGGAGCTGCAGTATGGTTTTCGGGGAGCCCGTTCTACGATCGATATAATAGCTTCGGCTGTGGATCTGACTTGGGAAGCATCGTTCGTTGGTAAGTACTGTGCGACCTTGACGCTCATGTTAAGAATATTAATTCGGTCAACTGAGATTATATTGATTGGGCATCCTAGCTAAAGTGAGTGTCCCTGGTTGCTTAGGTAATCCAGGTTTACCCTCAAAAGAATATGCTGTGGCAAGGTCCCTACTATAGCACATAGTATATGACGAAGTACTTGGCCTTCACGTGCCAAAAAAAACAAAGTTGATTAGTTTCCGTGACAATTTGGCGATAGCCGTAGCTGCAAAACACCCGAAGACGTGGAACTTAATGGAAGTAAAACCATTCAAGACATCAAATCATGGTTATGAATGGTTAAACTAGACCGGGCGGACGAGAAGACGTAGGCGCTCCTTATTACCAAGGAGAAGCAATAATGTCAAAATCCGGGTTGGTAACCACGCTGTTTTTTAAAAATGGTCACTGAATACCTGGAATTAATGATCGATGCCAAGAGAATTGAATTACCACCTAACACAGTTCCTTACGGAGCACGTTGGATGCTCAAAATTCTTTCATCGGAAGACGGCCCGAACGTATTTATCGGAGCCCATAATCTCATACAGGACATACAGAACTCAGAAACAAATTGCAAAGTGCGGTACACTCAGCCCGATAAGCCCCAGGATCGAACATTGAAAGCGCGACGGACTCATAATCCTGCTGATGTAGACCAGGGTCCTCCCTTCAAAGTAATACTCTACCATGGTCGCACGGGGATATAAGCGATAATTTTAGGGGGCAGAGTCCACCGGGCCCAACAGCATCCTTTTAAGATTTCCAACTCTATCCCACATAACTATATTTGGTGAAAACGAAGTTTAGACCCCTCTTTTTCATGTAAAATGTTCATGTTTGGCCGAAACTTGCTAGCGCGAATTACGTGGCCATACCATCCCTGGCGCATTTTTTCCATAATCGATGCTCCCCCATATCGACGGCGGATATTTTCAATTCAAGCGCGATCATCATCATCATCATCAACGGCGCAACAACCGGTATCCGGTCTAGGTCTGCCTTAATAAGGAACTCCAGACATCCCAGTTTCGCGCCGAGGTCCACCAATTCGATATCCCTAAAAGCTGTCTGGCGTCCTGACCTACGCCATCGCTCCATCTTAGGCAGGGTCTGCCTTGTCTTCTTTTTCTACCATAGATATTGACCTTATAGACTTTCCGGGTGGGATCATCCTCATCCATACAGATTAAGTGACCCGCCCACCGTAACCTATTGAGCCGGATTTTATCCACAACCGGACGGTCATGGTATCGCTCATAGAAGCGCGATCATGGCCTGTTGAAACATCTTTGTCTCCATTACCGTGAGGCGCCGTTCATTATCTTCTATTGGTGGCTAACACTCAGAAAAATAGTGGGCAACTGGGTGAACGATATTGAGGTAAATTTTGGATCTTGGCTGATAAATCGATTACACAGAACGCTAGTTGTGGAAAGTCAATTCATCCAAGTTGCACTAATGCGCGAAGCAATTGCATTACGCAGTTCACCGTTAGCTGATAGCATTGCTCAGTTCTGGGCCAGTCAGTGCCACTGACAGTGATAATCCCTGTTTCATTAGGATCAGTCGTGAAAAATTCTATTTTATTCAGATTCAATGTGAGATCGTGTTGCATGAGGCGATCATTCCATTTTTGAACAAGTTGAACAAATTTGGTGGACATATGGAAACTAACCGAAACTGACATACATTTAGATGGAGTTTAAAGGGGGGGTTCCCCATTTATGCAAAGAGGGATATCAAATATTTTTCATTGAATATAGTGATGTGGGGTATCAGATAGCAGGTCTCAATTAGTATTTTCCGAAAATGATGTTAGCATTAACATGGAGTGTCAAGTGTATGAGTAAGGGGTCAAAATGTGCACACGCAAAATGAAACAGGGCTCATTTATGGAAACTACTCAACCCAAAAACCTGAAAAGGATAGTGTGACTTTATGAAATCTAGGCCTCAATATATGTCCCATGCCGATATCGGCTCAAATAAACTTACAAGAGTATATTGACAACTTTTAGAAATTGACTGGAATGAAGTCGCGAATACGTTTGTCAAGAATGCATTCAAAACTCTTCATCGTGTGGGACAGCAACCGAATCGGACGATAATTTGAACACACTGCTGGGCTACCTTTCTAATATATTGGAACTATAGTGCTTTCTTACCAGTCAGATGGTGTTCTACCTTCCTCAATATCCAAGAACTCTCTGAGCCGCAGTATTGGGTCCCACCTCTTCACTTCCAAGATCGCAGGTGCTTTCTCAACTTTAATGGCGCTGAGAGGTGAAATTGCGCCAAATGTCGGCAATACGTGTGGAAGTGGAGAATGAACAAGTTCTTCCATTGAAATCTGCTCGAAAAATTCCCGCAATCTATGCCCAGCAGTCCTTTGATCGGTAAACAAAATACAATTCTTGTCATTAAGGCAATAGAAGTTGCAATTTCGTATTTGTCTATTATTAGTGACAGAATTAATCTAATTGGCGGTATTATCTCCCAATTTTGACTTGAAAAAAAATAATCACTTCCGTTTGAAATTTCGCGATAAGATGAGCACTCTGAACCAGAAGAAAACAAGTTCGACATCGTCGAAACTACGCTCTGTTCGCATGTCAACTTGACCAAAGGCAACTTTCAAGTAGACACTAAAATATAGTTTGTTTGAAATTTATTAGCAAAGATTCATCAAAAGTTTCCGGGACTTTTTAATAATTCGAAATTACCAAACTGTATCCCCTTCGAAATATTTTTCTTAGGTGACAATACATTTTTCCTAACACAGCTTTGACTGCATAAAGGTCCTCTGGATACGTTCTTCCCGAATGCCATTCAATGACTTCCACATTGTCATACCTATCTCGTTTCATGAAATTTTTCATTTTTGGGAGCAGAAAGAATGATGAATCGACTCTGATTATATTTTGGTGCAACATTCGTGGGTGAGGAGCGAAGAATGCACACTCCCGACTTGACCACATCACTAGCCTCTCCTTACCCAAAACGCAAAAAACAAAAAACGATGTTAACTTTTTTTTTGTTAATATTTCTTGAAAGTGAAATTTTGCATTTAACTTCCATTTCCCGAATAGTTAGACGACGATTCACACGCATAATGTCATTCAATTATTTAAAGTAATCTCCATCAGTCCAAACTGTTTTGCGTCCCGAATTAGGATCATCCTCTCCGGTCTAGTTTGAACCCTTCGTGATACTTTTGACAAGTCAAATCTATGAACTTTCGGTAAGCGTTCTTTTCAACACAAAATTTAATGCAAACACGTTGTTCTTCTTCTCCTTCCATCAGAAAAGAAAACCCAACGAAGTTGCCAAATACGAAAAACAGCTGATACTTAAGGCCTGTTTTCCTAGCGACAGGTTTTTTGCCCAGTAGGAACCGAATTTGCCTGAAAAACGTCGGCAGGAGCGTTTTTATCTGTTCAATTGCCGTCGAATTGTATTAAAGGTAGCACGTGTTTGCGTGTGTGAAAACGTTCACCTACTAAAATGAAGAACTTGATGAGAAAGAGAAATGTAATGGCTGCATTGATAATTAAAGAAATGATAGATGGTGACAAGGAAGAAGAGTTCACATTAACAAAATATGCCAAAGAAAGGAAACGTGCGAGTGATGTATTCTTAAATCGCAGAAATGAAGGAATGTTCAGCAGTTTAATCAAAAATCATCTAAAAATTATCATCAAAATTATTAATTATTTATTCATCATTCTCTGTGCCTATGACTTGTTGTAAGGCTTCAGAAGCAATATCGGAGTAGGCGTACGAAACGTATGTGTGAGATGAATGTGGAGTGGACGAGGGTGATGATGTTGAGGAGAATGATGGCATTGATTGGTTTTCATCATACTGAATATTTGTGAATCCAATGTCACTCGAGATCAACGATTGCTGATTCAGTAGTTCCATATCAGTGACTACTTTAAAAACGCTCGCTTTAGTCCACGTGGCAAGATCTGGTCGGAATTGTTTAACAGTTGAGGCCATTGCTTTGAAGAACATATCAATTTCATTTTCATTTTGCGGAGGTCCTGAGTATGCCACAAGATCTTCAAGACATATCTTTAAATGCTTCCTGTCTTCCTTTCTTTCCAGCAAATATTTTTGGAGACCTCTCTTTCCTTTATTTGAGATTTGGACGCTGAAATTCAAGTTCGGACCTTTCTTCATGTGGAGATGGGGTGGAATTTGCAGGTTGAGTAAGGTGAGACGTCTACTCGATTGGAGCACCCTCCTCATATTAATTTCCAATGCCTTGTTGTGGAGTTTCAGATGATGCTCCAGCGTTGGATGGAGCCAAAACGTTCGTAAAACTGGTTCTTTCATCCTCCACAGTATCTAAAAACTGCAACCGCTGCCAGTACCTCTTTTCTTTTTAGCCGCTTTCCCGGTTGTACCTTTTTCTTCTTTTTTCTCCCTTTTGTAGTGATTCCTCATACTTCTCCACCGTTTCTTGCATTCACTCCCTACAAAAGATAAAATACAATTATTGCAACTCCGATAAAATGCTTTACAACAATACTACAAAGTATAATAAATCTGTTTCAGGTTTCTGGCTGCAGGAGAATCCTACAGATTACTAGCATTTGGCAGTATTGGCAGCATTACAGAAGAAGCTGGTGCCAACGAATTTTGGAAACACTGAGGTTTCCCCAACTGTGTAGCTGCCATAGATGGCAAGCACGTGAGAATTGTAACACCTGGTCACTCAGGAAGTCTATACTTCAACTATAAGGGATATTTTTTTGTAGTGCTTCTTGCTATGGTCGATGCAAACTATAAGTTTGTTCTTGTTGATGTGGGTTCCTATGGAAATGAGGGAATTTTTAAGAAGTCAAAAATGGGGACGTTGGTTACAAATGGAACAATATTCCCGCCACCGAAGAACCTTTCGCATTCTGATATCTTGCTGCCTCATGTAGTTGACGGCGATGCCTTCACTTTAAGTAAACATATGATGAAGCCATATTCGAGAGAACAAATGCTCCAGGATGCAAACAAAAGAACGTGCAATTACTGTCACAGCAAAGCCCGGAGGACATCCGAAAATGCGTTTGGCATCATGAGCCAAATTTTCAGAATTTTTTTCATTCCGATACATTAGAAGAAAAGCTTTGTAATTTTAATTATTATTTCAAGTTATATTTTTGGACAACCTGATGAAGATTATTTTAAAGTCGAAAACGTTCGTACTTATTAATACTAAATTAAATTCAAAATTCAAATGACTCTATTGGTATTATTATATTAATTAAAATTAAAAAGAGTCGCAAAAAATATTATTAATTATAATTACGTTTAATAAAATTAATGAAATAATTGTGAATGAAAACATACCTTCTTTCTTCAATGCTCTTCCTATTTCATTCCACAGCAGGTCTTTCTTTGCCGTGTTTTTGAATTCAGGACGTTTACTGTCGTATAATATACCTTCCTTTTGGACGAACTCAACTAACAATTTGTTCTCGTCGGCCGAAAACCTCACTGATGGCACTTTCCCGCTTTGGGATATCTTAAAAACCTATGAAATCAAAAATTGGAGCAACACAAGCAGAATCCAAGGCAATTGCGGTGGCGTACGGCGCTGTACTGACTCCTCCTCGACCAGTCGGGCCAGTCGCGTCAAGGCAACACGTTCTGCGCTGACGTGATACGCTCTCTAGGAAAACACCCTAACTAACTTCAAGGATGGTCGACGTTGAACGCCCTGCGTACCACAACAGCGCAAAAAAACCTGTCGCTAGGAAAACAGGCCTTTAACTTCAAAATGTCTTAGCGACTAGTCAAACGAGTAGTTGCGCCCGGGAAGAACCACTCTGAACATGTTGATGCTTCAATGGCGTACTATTCAAAAGTTTTAGAACTTTTGAATCGTACCTCGTACATTGTTATTGTTACGTACTTGCTCTACGTAGACTTGTATCACTAGATTGCGTAGCACTAGACAAAAAGCCGTTCTATAACTTTCATCTAAGCGTTTATTTACACTAAATTATACAACCATACTGCATAATAAATTATAGAACAACTCCCTCAACTGGCACAATTCTCGGCGTATTTATAACCGAGGCGACCTGTTCTAACTCTAGAACCTTGTGCCCGCGGAACATTCCAAAAAACTACTTTGCGCCTGTGACAAAATCTCCTTGCTTACTTACTTATTCTAACTAAATATTCGAACTACTGTCAATTTTCACAAACTGATTTTCGTCACATTATCATAAACCACTGTGTGGAGCATAGTACGCCAATCACACTTTTGCGCCATCATGGTCAGTTCCTAGCAATGTGCTATTCCCCTCCACGACTTTCCAAGACGCTTTCACTCTTGCCTCACTAAATAAAACAAATATTTGCCATCAAGCTTTGTATGCATCTGTCTAACCATCCACATATACCATAGTAAACTGTCCTACGATATGAATAGGCAGAGCAGTTAGTCATTGCTAATTATCGAAACAATTTTAATCACTTCTGGTAGGATTTACTAAAATGGAACTTCCAGAAGCAAGTGTAGATTTTTTTCACATTAATCTTAAAGCAAAACTCAATTGTCAGCTTCATTCAACAACGTTTCTTCACATATAAACTCGGTAAATCCAAATAAATTTCATTCCGTGGCAAATTAAATTGAAGATTTGAATTTGATTCAAGCGGAAACAAAATCATTTCTACGGCAATGTTTGTTTTTGGTTCCCTCCGCAACGTCTCCATGTTCACCATAAAAATAGGTACAAAACCAGGGACAATAGGAAATAGAGTGTGACGTTCTCGAGGAACTCAGATGACGAGGGAATAAAAAAGAAATCAGAAATTATTGGAGCAAACATAAAAATGCATCCGACCTCTGTAGCTGCTAAAAATAATTTAACGATAATTTTATGTACCATCCTCAGTGTCCCTGTAACTGCTGTGAATTTCAAATTTCTTTTTATTCTGAGGGAAGAGAGTAAAGGGCCCCTGTTTAACGTCGTAATCGTATAAAATGTTGGATATCGCAAAATGGTGGTTAGAAGTCTTAGTTCTGTTAACTTAGCAAATCTCCCTTACAACTTTTCCAGTTAATAATAAAATCAAATTCTGAATAATTTTTTTTTAAGATTATCTTCCATCCGACCTATACTATAAAAGAGGATTCATTCGATTTAACGGCACAAAAGTAGCCTAAATAACATAACTTTCTAACGAAATGGCGAAGAACCCAATCAGCCCCTCTTTGCTCTACACATTTGCAGGATATTGAAATTGTAAACAGGAATCCATCTTCGGAACATAACAACCTAAGATATTCGCATATTTACATTTGTCTCCAAACTCTGTTTGCAATTCAAATTTCATTTTGCATCCTCAACGCTTTCATAAAAGGCACATTCCCATTGTATTCAGGATGCAGAGTTCGTCTGTTTTCTACTAATTTTCTGAACGACATTTCTTTTGGAAAAGATTTTCGGGAGGAAAATGAATAATGTGTGTAGATAACAAATATTCTGATATGCGTCATGAAAAGATGGTTTACGCGCTAGTGGGAAAGAGTTGCATACAAACTTGATCATATGAGCTTGCTTAGAATCCGGTAAAAACCAGAAAACTACGGGGTTTAAATGTGGTGTGCGATTTAGGTATTTTTGTTACGAAACAATTTATTGAGACAATAAACAAATCCTTTTCCTCCTGACTTTCATGCCAGGCACGCCAGATACTGGACATGCAACTCTCCAGCAGTATCTAGGCTTCGGCCACATTAGATATTTACGAGGATTACGACAGTAAAGGTTTTTAATCCGGTTCCTGAATTTTTCGCGACTTTTCCCTATTTTTCTTATTGGGACATTACTAGGGTAGTCACAGAGATAAACACGTCGGAACATTAGTCGCCTAGTCAGCAAGTCTGAACTTATATACGTCATAACTGCTGCCCCCAGTTCCCGTTCTATATTTCGCTATACGTTTATATTTTTTTTATGTAAAACAAAACCTTATTAAAACCGGTTTACTATTTGTCTACCTGTCCGTCGATCACACGCACTTTTCCCAAAAACGGTTATCCCAATTGACACCAAATTTGGTGAGAGAAAGGGAACTGTAAACGACCACGCATACAAATACAAATTTAAGGGGGCTTCATACATGGAAAAGGGGGGTGTAAAATATCTTTTCCTTGAAAGTCTTTCCTTAATGCACAATGGGGGCGCGCGGGGGCTGGAAAGTAGTCATTTCTACAACAAATTCTCAGAACCTACCCAACCGGAAGTATAATATTATGCGCGATACTGCTGCGAAATTCGGTACTCCTAGGATGAACTTAAGGAGGACGTTTTAATCGATTTCAAAAAGATGGTGATTTCATTCTTTTATTTTTTTTATCATTATTTATTAAGTTTATTTGAGCAGATATCGCGCTGGGTCGTACTTTGAGGCTTAGATTTCATATAATCGCACCATCCTGATCTTCGGGGTGTGTAGTTTCGGAAAATGAGTCCTGCCTCACTTTAAGTGTGCACATTTTGACTCATTACACTCAGTTTGCGATTTATGTCAAAACTAATGTCAGTTTCTGAAAGTACTAATCGGGACCTTTCATTTGATACCCCATATGAATATATTCGATGAAAAAAGTTTGCACGTATGGGAAGTCCCCATTAAACTGCACGTAAATTTATGTCACGCACTGTATGCATCGGATTTAATAGTTGCTGTTTGCTCTCTGCGGCAAACGATGGAAAAACTGTTGGAATATGGACATCAGTTGCACCATCTATTTATCGACTTTAAAGCCGCCTATGATAGCATAGCCAGGATAAAACTGTACACGGCCTTCAGAGAATTCGGTATCCAAACGAAATTGATAAGGCTGACTATGATACTGAGGTAAATGCAAGAGGTACGTACGATCTTCTTTAAGTCCACCCAACTACTGGCCTATGCTGACGATATCGACATCATGGGAAGAACGACCCGAGACGTACAAACTGCCTTCGTCCAGATCGAACTGGCGGCGCGAGATCTTGGGCTGCACATCAATGAAGGCAAGACAAAATATATGGTGGCAACGTCAGCACCGAAAACCAACCAACCAACAACATCAAACCACACTGGTCAAACGGGAAGAATAAAGATAGGAGAATACAACTTTGAAACCGTTGATAATTTCTCCTATCAAAAGTCGAAAATCACAACTGATAACAGCTACGATGATGAAACCAGCCCACGGTTGTCGTTAGCCAACAGAGCCTATTTCACAAAAAACTGTTCCGCTCGAAACGTCTCACCATAGGGTCAAAGCTCTTACTGTACAAGGCAATGATCTTGCCAGTCCTAATGCATTCCTCGGAGACTTGAAATCTTAGTAAGAAGAATTCCGAACTCTGGGCCGCGTTCGAGAACAGAATCCTCCGGAGAATTTTTGGCCCCCTACATGAGGATGGACGATTCCGTAGCCTACATAACGACAAAATCTATGAGCAATACCATGACCGTCAAGTTGTGGATAAAATCCGGTCAATAGGTTACGGTGGGCGGGTCACTTAATCCGTATGGATGAGAATGACCCAGCCCGGAAGCAGACCCTGCCTGAGATGGAGGGATGGCGTCGGTCAGGACGCCAGACAGCTTTTAGGGATATCGAATTGGTGGACCTCGGCGCAAAACCGGAATGTCTGGAGTTCCTTATTAAGGAAAGCCTAGACCGGATACCGGCTCTTACGCCGTTGATGATGATGATATTGCCACCAAATGTCGCTTGAATGATACTGTCGTTTTTGAGAAAAGTGCGTGTGACAGACAGACAGACATATGACGATTTTAATAAGGCTTTGTTTTACACCAAAACTTAAAAACCACTATGAGCAACTAAACTTGGTTTTTGCTTCCAGTTCAATTACATTTGACCCTCCAATTTTTTCGAATTAGGGGGGAAATGAGGTTTTTGGAGTCGAATTTTTTTATTACATAGATCGTAATTTAACTATTCCAGAATTCGCTGCAAAAGTGTGGAATTCATGTTCCTTTAGATTTTATGAGGGTAAAACCGAGCGATTATCGGATTCAGGCTCAAGTTCGAACGCCCAGAAGATAGTCGATTTATATAGTTATCTGATCTTGCAGCACTATGTAAATATCTTATTGATAATTACTTGGCGTCAATATCTTCTCCCAATGCATTTATATTTGTTGTAACTGTACGACTTTTTAAACATTTTTTTTTCAAAGTGACGTTTTTAACATTTGCGGGAACTCTAATGCGAAAAGTAAAGAACTGATCATTATGAATTTCGGTTAAGAATCGAGGGATTCATAAGCCCACCACCTTCTTGATGATGAACTGCACCAGTTGGAAAGCAACATACTTCCACAGTGGTGGTCCATGGAACCCTCATTCTTAAGCAAGCATACCCAAATCACCTCTACCCTGGGAGGAACGTGACCGAAGTGTAACCATATGTGTATGAATTACGATGAGTTCAAAAACCGCCTTGTAAAACTCAGGCCTAAGATGACCGAGACTAAACAAAAATTCTGTTTCTGAACCCCGGTCGACGTAGGCCTGAATTTGACAAGGCGGTTTTGTCCTCGATATAATTCATACACATGTCGTGTTTTTGGATTAATATAAGGGAGCAAATGCTACCTTGTAATCAACAACAAAACAGTCTTATAATGTGGTTTCTACCCTTAATGAATGAACGGTGTTTGTATGAAGCGGGGGAGCGACAAAGCCTACTTTAAGCACTCAGACCGTGGTGACTCATTGTACTTGATTCCCCCGTCCAACGAAATATCCCAGATTCGTTTATTTACTGCAGGATTTCCATTGGTATGCAATTGAAGAATATTAGAGCCTGTTGTCTGTTGTCTGATGCATCTATAGACGGGGAATTCACGTAGAAAGTGTTAAATGGGTCTCGCTTCCTTATTATAGAAATGAACGCGTAACGTCTTGAAGAATTCCTATTCTGAACGCATGCCCAGCTAGTGAATTATGGTTAGCAGAAAACTTCAATAGTTCTGAAAGTCTTCCTGCTTTTCGACAAGATAAACTTTGCAGTACGTTTATTTGGTTCTGACAGGAAAAATTTAATGTGTTTGGCAGCCTTAAGGCGCTGTGAGGATAACTCCATATTCTCTACCAAATGGACTCATGGGGACCCAAGTGTCGGAATGCATTGTAAAAACTGGATTCAGTTCTGCCGATAACTCTTCTAATGCTCTGTTCCCTCTGCGTCCATTGTTTCCCAATAGATCTAAGCAAATTAGTATATGTCTCATTGCAGTGCTCTGAATAAGCAAATTCAAGGGCTGCAAATTCAGTGACGCATTTAGAGCTGTGCTAGATGTCGTACTCATGGCATCGGTAATATCCAACGACACAGTTGTTTGCAGTGTTGCTAGTTTGCAGCAGAAACTCTTTTGTTTGACCTTAACCCACCATACTACGGATGCATAAGTGAACATAGGCCTAATGATAGCAACATATATATTATCCACATTACTTCCAGAGGACTAAGTCGCCATGTCTAGGCAAAAGTCCGCCATACACTGAGAGAGATTGTTTTATTTTTACCTCTTCGTGTTTCTTCCAAAGAAGCTTCTTGTCTATAATAACTCCAAGATATTTAACTTCTTCCGAGATTTGAAGGGTTGTATCCCTCATCTCTGAGAGGCAAAGACCATTCAGTTTCCTCCTTTTTGTAATTAATACCATTGTGGTTTTACATGGAGTTACTGAAAGTCCATGCCTGAACCACCAACAACCAAAATCAACTGTGTTATGTATTTCCACAGACCGTTCCGATATCAACAACTACCAGCGTCACTTCAAAGCAGTGGCGATAGTAAACCTTCTTGGGGGCAGCCCTTCTTGCTTCTAGTGTTCTGTTAGGTAGTGATCTTCAGCACACATCAATCTCTGCGTTAGCATAGTATAAAACCACTTAATTAAAATTGTTTCAAGCTTTTGGGAAGACGCACAGTCAGACGCATGTAAAACTAAAGGCCGTGAACAAGGCCGTAGAGAGAAAATCCCTTTTTTCACTGAAATTTGTATTCCAGACCATGGAGAAAATTCGGGTCCAGAGAAAATCCTCGATATGAAAGCTTCAAAAAAAATTCCCTCATAAACATGGGTGGTGGCGTTTGAAATTACATACAACGAATACTCACACCTATCGAATATCAAAACCGAAATCGATCAGTTTGCTAATTAAATGTGTACTAGTCATTTGATATTTACACCTAATTTACACCTATTTACACCTACTCATCACCACAACGACTACTTTATTCTGCTATGGGTCGCCATAAGTTTGAAGCGGTCGAAAATAGTGACGCCACGGATGAAGTTTCGGAGTATCAATGATGATCGTCATCTCGTTTAACGGAACAGTTTTGTGGTTGTTTTGAGCATATGAGCACCAAGTGGCCGCACTCATGATAAATTCCTTTGTAACTAAAATCCGACATCTGCAGAGATTTGATAACTCATAAAGATAAAAATAAGTAAATAAACAAAAATGTATATAAAAAGAGTTCAGAAATTATACAGGGTGCGGCAGCATAACTTCATTTTTTTAAAACTCAATAAAAACTATTGTATGCATCGGAAAATATTTATTTATTTTTTATAATGTAGGTACATGTCTAAAGTTTTTATTTACATTGTTTTGAAGATCAAATCTGTTAGGTGACGTCCCCCATTCTCCATACATTGCGTAAACCGATTTCTGGCATTTGTCATGACTCTTGTTAGCATAGCAGGTGTTATGTTGGCAATTTCTTCTTGGATGTTGGTCTTCAAATCTTGTAGGGTTCTTGGACGGTTCACATAATCACGGGATTTCAAAAAACCCCATAGAACCCCTCGGGAACGACATAAAGAAGAAGCTTACACGCGTTCATCCGAGAATTGAAGTCACGTTCTGAAAGTTCCTGCACTATCGCCATCTTATAGGGATGAAAATGAAGATCATCACGAAGAATTCTTCTCACAGAACGATCGGATGCGTGTGTGCGCGCAGAACGCCGTAGCAAACGCAACATTGACGCTCTTACTGCTTCAATGTTCTCAGGTGATCTAACGGGCCGAGGGACTCCAGTTCTTCCTTTTGTCGCACTTGCAGTTTGTCTGAATGTAGTGACTCATGTAACAATTGATTTGCGGTCTGGGACGGGAGCCAACGGGGCTAAATTAAAGCGATTCCGAAATGCACGCTGTGTTGCAATAACCGAACATCCGCTTGAAAAGTAAACCTCAACGGCAAAGGCACGCTCCTCACTATTCCAACGCATGATGGCGACTGAACCATGTCGGGACCAAACTTTATAGTATCCCCTCTTGAACGAGACCACTAGCGCTCCGCAATGACATCAATTAACTGAGTGGCGCGCATTTTAAAAAAGGAAGTTATGCTGCCGCACCCTGTATTATTAAAATATATATAAAGTATTGTCAAAATTGTATGGTGTGTCCATACAGTGGCTCTCACCTTATTTGATACGGCAAATAAAATTGAATTATCCGAAGAATCAAAGTAAACCCCAAGCTATCTGCTCCGAAGTTGGCTAGTGAGGCTCGTGATGAACCGAGTAGCTCGAAAGAAGACGTAAATTTCAACAACAAACACGTGAAACCGATTTGTCTTTGTCAGGGAGCACATAAATAATGATTCTACGTCTTAAAATACTGTAAGTTTTGCGGACAAATCAAACTTCAACATTTTCGGCACCTACGGAATGTCTTATGAAGTAGCAGAAGAAAAATAAATATACACTCCCTTGAAAATTCATTCACATTTAAAAACATGACAACAATGACGCCAAAAGGCGTTTGACACGGACATTCTAACCATAACCACCTCGCATAACCCAAGGTGGTTTATAATCAACCTCTTATCCTCTTGCCTCGCTACTGTACTCATAATGTTATCAAGTGTACA
The DNA here is from genome assembly GCF_905115235.1 of Hermetia illucens. Taxonomy (NCBI): domain Eukaryota; kingdom Metazoa; phylum Arthropoda; class Insecta; order Diptera; family Stratiomyidae; genus Hermetia; species Hermetia illucens. Next base: position 164,072,727 of record NC_051849.1, on the reverse strand, counting down.
GTATTTACTGTCATATCGAAAGTGAAGCATAGTGAGGCGACCATAAAGGGAATAATAAACAAAAAACTAAAAAGGCAATAAGGATGGTCTACACTCACCAAAGAAGTGAACGGAAAGCTGACAACATGAGTCTTTGGGGCCAATGGCAACATCACCTACTCTCATCGTTGGATAGCAACATCGTCTAAATCATATTGAAAATAGGTTTCCGAACTGTGGAAGTTATGTGGAACAATTCAGTTGGTGTCATGTTATACTTGCCTCAGCAAAACGCAGAACGTAGTAGATGGAGAATTATAAGAGGAAGGAATACAATTTGACGGGCTTTGTCCCTTAGAGCCAGCCTGCGTAATTCACGAAAGGAAACAATTCTCCTAGCCTACAGTTTGAGACTAAAATTTTAAGGTTGTCCAAGAACGGTCACCTTCATGAAGTTCATTTCTCAGCTCTAGCTAATACGCAGAGTTTCTGCAGATCCGTGCGAAATGCCCTACCAACATTTACTTTCCCTGTGAGACTCGCCAAGGAACTACGCTCTCTACTACGATTAAACTCTTATATCAGCAATTTGTGGCCATGGCTGTCATTCAGTGAACCGTCTGTTGAATCGCTGCCGATAGGAAACAGTTCTCTTTTGTTCTTGCAGTCCTTTATGTGTCAAAACCTGCCTTAACAAAAGCTCACTTATAGCAGTATAGTTTCAATTAGCTCTACACCACCGAATCAGCGTCCTTCATAGGAAAGGATCTCAAGTTTACGACTAAGGCTGATTCACTCTAACGCGTAGGAATAACTTCAGTTTGATGTTAGTGTTAAGTCACTTGAATTTCTAGATTTTAGACAAAACAGGACGGTTGATTTAGCAGTATTCATGCATTAGGTGACATCAAGCTTGATTCTTCTGTCGGCAGAAAAAACCTTACCAAGGCAAATTGATCGGTACCTTCAATGTTCCCGTTAATGAATATATAATACCATAGGAAGAGTGCTATAACGAGACTGGGACTCTTGGTTTTGTTTGTGTCAGTCCAAATCCAATGCCAAAGTCCTTGACTATGAGAGAGCAAACAGGGGTAGCTGAGGTAGGATTTCATGGTCGATTGAACTCCTCCACGTACTCCGGACATGGCATTACGAAGAACGTCGCTGATAACAAGAAGGAATAGTCTCGGTGACAGAATGCAAACATGTTAGACTGCGCTTTGAACTTCAAAGTCTTCTGAAATTTTAGCTACATTTAGTACGTGGCATGATTTGGCAATGCTAAACTTCTGCACTAGAGATTTTAATAGTCATTAGCCAGAAAATCTCCAACGAAATTGCCAACCTCGGCGACGCACTTCCATGGTGTCGTTTGTATTATTTTTCCAAAATGGCAGAGCCTCAGAGGCCTGTTAGCTCTTAGAGTTTCGAATTTAGCACATCAGATAAATTCTCAGGAGAAGGTTGCTTAATTTCCTTATCCCTGCTATTCCTTTGTATGAGTCTCTCACTAATTGTATTTCACTTTCAAATTGAAGCTCGTTGTTTTCCTCCATTCCCAGAAATAGAAAATCGCACGTTGCTAGATCTGGTGAATACGAACGGTGGGTAATGACGGACCACCTGTAAGGAGCCAAATAGCGGTTCACTCGTAACCCTGCATCTGTGGAAGCATTGTCGTGATGAAGGAAGCAGCCATCTGAACTTCAAAATTTGGTCGCTTCCTCCGAGCATCCTCTCGCAGACATTTGAAAATTTGATTAACAATCTGACCAGGAGTAATAAGTTGATGCACAATCCCACGAATCTTGAAAAGAACAATGATCATCTTCACATTCAACCTCATTTGCCCTACTTTTTCGGCGTGGACGAGTTAAGAATCTTCCACTTGAAAATCTCTCTGAGAGGGGTCAATCCCAGAAGGACCTCCACGGATGCCGTTGATGCCCCACTGATACACACGCAAGCCAGCCTTTGGAGCTTATGCAATTCCCTGGCTTGTGTGCTGAGTTCAGTTCTTTCTGCCCAGATTACCGCAAGATGATGAAACGCGTAGAGAAGGAGCAACTACTCGAAAACTTGTGTCCAGCATAGCATACTCCTTGAAAGCTGGTTAAAGCATTTCTGTTTCAGTTTCCGCTGCCGATTTTTCAAGCAGAAAACAACATTTCAAACACATTCAACCTACAAACTAATGCTTCGTGGCCGATTGTTACAGAACCTTTTACTGCGTCTATGAATAGCAGCGCGCTCTCAATTCCTCTTGTCTTGCGTCTACCCTCTTTGCTCCTGTCCAGTATCATTTGTCGAGGAATCATTCGGCGTCGAATGCTTCTCGGCTTGACTATCGTGACCTGCACTTTATTCTCTACTGGGATTTCATTCTTCTTTGTATTAAATGATCTAGTTCCCCTGGTGCACCTATTATCCGTAAATACACTACTCCCTCGTATTTAGTTTTCATCGCTTTAATGAATTCCCGCTGCACTCTCGAAATGAATGTCCATCGCCATCACAATCACCAAATTTTCGATTTGGTTCTTACATATATTTCTAACAATCACTCCCTTTTACCTCTTAGTGACTTAGTTGACCTCGGAATTGATATAAACAATCTACCTATCATGCGATTATGGCGTTTCCGAATATTAAAGCTTCATGGATAATTGCTCCTCCTTCCTGTTGTAATTTGCATAAGTACCCGATTCAGTTTAATGAAGAAATCCACGATGCCTACGAGCAAAACTCCGTTTTCAGATGAGATTTCGTCATTCAAGAAGTACAGGAAGTCATACTAACTTTTTAACCTAGCATTCATTAACAACAACTTTAATCAAAGATACATATTCCCAATGAAGGTCGAAGGTTAACCTCAGTGGCGAGAGTGAACTCTCGCTCTCGGTCTCTCAACTCTTTTTAACCAATATTCGTAATGCCTCTTCAATCGGTATATGAGCTTCTTCGTGATAATTTTTTCATATGCTCGTTGGGATCACTTCTCTTTCGCTATAGTTGATCCTGATCCTACCATTACAGAAGGATAATGCTTCCGCTGCCGAATTTCTAATCGACAGGGTCGATGTTAATAGCTGGCCTAATGGCCTTGCATATCTCTTTCCTGAAAATGTAAAGATTGCATTTCTTTTCCTCTTCCTGTCATTTCTAACAAAACTTTGTGGTACCTTCTAGTTAGGTGAACGGGAGCTCGCTCACTTCTTTAGGAAAATAGCTGACATGACTCCGGCTGAAAGCTGCATTCAAAGTCCCTTGCTTCCTCAATTTCGAGAGGTACATAAATGACTATCTTTCGATTTGTTTTGTGAACCTTATTGCTAAAGAATAGCGCAGGTCCCAAAAGAAATGTTCGACCGTTACCAACTTTGTTGCGAAGTAGAAGATGTCTATCAAATTACTGATGACTTCTCCAGAGACTTGGATTCTATTGATCGCCCACTACTTCTCAAAAAACTTAAATCTTATGGCTTTACATCTATTGCCTTCACGTGGTTAAAGTCCTACATAAATGGTAGAGCATGTCATGTCTTCTTCGATGGTAGTGCCTTAACTCCACTTTCTTCCTCCTCTGGGGTTCTTATTTCCATTTTTCATAAATGATTTGCCTCCTTATTTAATTAACGCTATTTTTTACACGCAGTCAATCTAAAACTATTTTCAGTTGTTGATTCACTTGTTGAAGAAAGCTGCCTCCAGTCAAACCCCGACACACCATCTCTGTGCTGTAGGAAATGGGTTGTTTTCTCCATAGACCCATCTAAAAGCCAGATGTTGACCGTGTGGAGGCACAAGCTAATCAGCGAGGATTCGTTCGAGCTCCGCACGTAATGCAATTCACCACGGAGTTAAACTCACTCGCCTGAGTTGTTCGCCAACCTGTGGGGAGCGAGGTGAAAGTCACCAGGCTGGCGGAGCAATTGAAAATTAGAGAAAAGTCAGTGATTAGTGATGGGTGAAAAAGCAAACACAACTTTAACTTCAACGGAATCTTCACCATTGTCAACAGCACTCGTTTGTGGAGGATTAGTTGCAGGAAACAGCAATTTAGGTCATTCAAGGTACTTGTAGATTTCCATTTAGGGCATCTTAATAAGGGTTTCGAGGCACTCGGAGTGCACCTACAATATTTAGTCTACGTAATAACAACGACAACAACAGCAGCTCCAGTAGCAGCAAGCATTGAACTCGTCGCAATCGGGCAAATTTTAAATATTTGATTATTTTAAAGATTTATTATTTAAATCGGCCTAGACGAGGAGTCGATTGGACTTATCGCCGACGTTCTGGAGAAGTGTTCCTACTCGAAGTTAAAGGGCACCCTCATCAAGCGACAGTCAGTAAGTGAGTCAGCAAAGCTGAATCACTTGCTAACGGAGCTCACCTTACGCAACTGTTCCCCGAGCCAACTGCTGCGTGAGATGAAGTAGTTGGGCGGGGATAAGGTTGGGGTTGAACTTCTGAAGTCGCACTACGGAAAGCACTCAGGTCATCTTGGCCTGTGCAGACTCTGGAACATTGGAGGTGTTAGCAAACATGGCTGGCAAAATCCACGAGATGCACGCGCGCCCCGTGGTCAACGAAGTGTCGCGGGAAGTCACGGGCCAAATTGTTGAGCTGTAGCACACGGTGGCAACCCCCGCGTCTACCGTCTCCAAATTAGCAACAACAGTTGCAGCTTTGCATTCGAATGGTAGGTCCCGAACTCGTTCGCGGTCCATCAATCGAAATGGCCGATCGGGTAGTCGTGCTTCGGGATCCTCAACGAGTCCTGCAATTTGCTGGTACCACCATATCTTTGCCAACATAGCAAGGAAGTTTATCAGTCCGTGTTCGTTCACGGCTTCAAAAAACTAAACTCGTTGGGACCTCCGGCGGTGGCTACCCAGAACCCAGCTCCACGCAGCTTAACAATAGTCGATCCTTTGGGTAAGCGCTATTAGCTGATCGACACAGGTGCAGACGTCTCAGTTCTCCTGGTATCGCAATATCACAAACTGATTCCGCATCAACTCAAACTAGCGGCGGTAAATTCTTGAACCATATATACTGACGGCTATAAGTAAGTGTAGGTAATTCTGGGACTATGACGTAGTAGCGGATATAAGTAGGCCCATATTAGGCTCAGACTTTCTAGGCTTGGTTGCCAGTGGATCATCAGAATATGTTTTTATAGATCCCATAACTTTGTTCAGGTCTTCAGGAAAAATTGTCGCCTGCTCTACTGTCAGCCTTTCGATCATTTTTGAAGAGGTAGCCGGCCCTTGCATTCATGTGTTTCTTCAAAAATACAGCAACATAACTACCGAAAGAAGTATCTCGCAGCCAGCTAAGCATGATGTATAGCACTATATCTGCACTACTGGCTCTCACATCTCTGTTGCTAAGAAAGAATTTGACACACTTTTAAAGCAGGGTATTTGCGGACCATCAAATAGCTGTTTTTCCTCTCTACTAGACATGGTCTCAAAGTCTAACGGCAATTGGAGACCATGTGGCAATTAAAAACGTCTGAATGCTGAGACCATTACAGACCGCTATCCTATACCACTCATCCACGACTTTATGCACCTTGGACTTAGCCAAGGCGTACCATCAAATCCCTGTAAATCAAGAAGATATATAAAACGGCAATATGCACACCCTTTGGACTCTTCGAGTTCATACGGATGTCTTTTGGTTTATGCAATGCGACACAAACTTTTCAGAGGTTCATCCACACTATCCTGCGAAATCCTAACTTTTGTTCCGTGTACTTGGATGATGTTTTGGTCTTTTTCAGAGTCTGAGCATTTAAAACATCTCAAATGCATTTTTCAACGTCTTGCAGAGACTGCGGCTGCGCGACGGGAGCGGGATCTCATTTGGCTCTTTCTTAATTAATTTGCTTAAATAATGCATTTAATAATGTGCAATTACCCTAATGTTCGCCGCAGATTGCACATTATTGAATGCATTCGGGCGAATTGATCTTGGCAAGAGGCGAATGATTTGCCACATCCGCGGGCGCATGTTGCCGAAACATTGACTAGAGTGAGTGGAAGGAATGTAGCGGCAAATGAAGCGGTGCGGGAAAAAAAGGGGGGGCCGTTTGTTTTTGTTTTTTAGGGGGAAGAAAAGAAGTGAGTTTTGAGTGGAAGTCAGGATCGTTGGAAGAAAAGGTGCAAAGATTTTGGGGAAAGAAAAGAAGTGAGTTTTGGGGGAGGCAAGTCTGAATCGTGCCAAAAAGTTGTGAAGATTTCCGCGAGGAAAAAAAAGGGTTTCGATCAAGAAAACTAACACCACATCGTGCTAAACCATAAATCAAGTGTATTTTAAACGAAAGATCCCGAGAATAAGTTCAAATTGTTGACAAAAGTAACAAATGATAAATGCTCAGTGATTTAAAGAAAAAAAAAACGGGAAGCCGAAGGCTGGGAAGTCTTTGTTTTGTGAACTGTTGGCTTGGACGTGAACTGCACGAACCCTTTGTCGTCTCTGTTGCGTACAACGGAAGCCTCCAAGACTGCTTCAAAGACTACCCGTGACGCGGTTTAAATTAATATTAGCATCAAAAAAATTACAACATTCGTGGAAATAAAGTGTTACATCACCATCATTACCAGTGGATGTGAAATTTTCGTGAAGGCTTTGCCGCAACAACTCCTCACCAATCAGATTTGGAAGGGCAAATGAAAAGGAAGGAAAATTGAAGGGACACCATAAAAAAAAAGAACGATTCAATTAAAATTTTTGTGTTTAGTTTCTAACATATCCTTATTTAATGAATTTCATATTCATACAGCAGCATCCTTCGAGCTCGAAGTTGACGGCCTAAGTGAGTTTTCTTTAAATTTTCTTTGTTTTTTTTATTTTTCTTTTAGTTTTTTTTTTTCGTTAATTTAAGTAAATTTTTTTCTATTTTTTTGTTCACATTATATATTTATAATTTGTTTTTCCTTTAATATACGATGAATCGTGAATAAATCAAGCGTAATTTGAGGACTTCCTCCCTCTCTTTTCCTCCTTGCTCCCGCAGAACCTCTATCATAAGGGACATCCTCAAAAATGACAAACTGGCCTGAGGATGTCAAGGAAGAGTGGGAACCTCAGGAGCCGCGCCTCATTCAAAATCTGAGGCGGAAGAGGCAATAGTTGGGACTGTGATCCGTCGTGGATCTTCCCCTCCTTGATCGCGGCACTCGGGTCCGGAGACTTACGGCTCCACGCGCACGGTCGAGCCGTTTTTGTTTATTTTCCAATTTTAGTTCGCATTCTTGTCTATTTTGGAATCCGGTGCAAACCCACCAATCGGAATAGACACGTTGATTTTTGGTAGTAATGAAGCGTGAGGGATCAAAGCGCTCAAAGGATTGCGCGTTGCACTGACTCCTATTCCACTTCAGTCCGGCGACCAAAATTGCTGCGACTTTGTACGTTCCGGCTGCACCGATTGTTGCGTGCGCCACTTCGTTTAGCACACTGTCTGAGATAGCCGGATACATTCCACTTCCGTATCGAGCGCAGCTGGTAATTTCACCACTTTGATTGTAGTTTCCAAAATATTTTTCCTGAACCTTTACGATTAATGCTAGGCAGAACAAAGTTTCACGTTGTCTGGTTAGTTATAGTTAGGATCAATTGTTAAACAATTTCAATTTAGTTCTTCGTCTGTTTTTCCTCGGTTTAAATAAAACGATACACCGAATTTAGCTAGTCTCTAATTTTAATTGAACTTGATTTTATAAAACCACTATACATTAAAAGAGTACTTCAATTTGGATAATCGATGAATTTTGTTCAAAAAAGAAAAACGTGCTGTGTGCACTTGCCGGTGGTCAAGACAGGAGAGAGCGGCTTATCTCCATGCGGTCTTTTCCTGTCCCAACCAACGGCACCTTCTCATCGCTAGATGTCCACACCCGTGGCGAGCTCTAAAGAGTGGAGAGTTCGGCGCGCCATCTATTTGCTCGCATTCGCAACATTCAAAATAAATTTCGAAATCGAAATAAATTTCGAATCCTGCCGCGCCACACCATCATAGACTTCTCACAACCTAAAAGAGCCAAAGATCTGCCAAGGTTTTTGGGCATGTTAAACTACTATCGTCATTTCTTGTCCAAAACCACACAACATCAAGCGATCCCCAATGCCTACTTGTCTGGACCCAAGACTAAAGACTCACGCGTGATTACGTGGTCTACAGAGGCCGTCCAGGCTTTTAAGCTAGCCAAACGGCAACTGGCTGATGCAGATGGCAGACGCAACCCTAGCCGTATTCGTCGATGCATCAGACATCGCGGTAGGTGCTGCCCTTCACCGAAAGGTGAACCAAATCTGGCAGCCGTTGAGCTTCTTTTCTAAGAAATTGAATACAGCTCAACAGAACTGCAGTACCTATGATCGTGAGCTATTAGCTGCGTACATGACAATAAAGTACTTCAGGCACTCCCTAGGAGGAAAGTCGTCCAGAGTCCTCTTATCTTCGCGTTTAAGTAGAAGCTCGACAAAGCGTCCCCTCGACAACTCCGGCACCTGAGCTTCATAAGCCAGTTTACTTCGGACATCCAATATGTACTTGGCAATGATAATGTAGTTGCAGATGCTTTGTCACGCATTTCAGGGGTTAAAATCCCTACCACGATTGATTTTTTGGCACTCGCCCAGGCACTGAGGGTGCTTCAGAAGCTCAGGGACAACTCCAAATACAAATGTCAAGAGTTTCCCCTTTTCGGCTCAACCTCCGAAATAGTCTGCGAGACCTCTGAAAAGGGACCTAGGCCATATATTCCGGCCGCTTTTCGCAAGGAAGTATTCCATACAGAACACGATTCTGCGCATCCAGGCATTCGGACAACGAATCGGTTTGTCACTAGTAGATATTCCTGGCCATCAATGAATAAGAATGTTAAATCCTGGGACAGACAGTGCATCGCGTACCAGAAGAGTAATGTCACCAAGAACGTATAGAAAGAAGCTCATTCCTTCGACCAACAACGCGTTTTCATATGATCCATATCGACATTATTGTCCCCTTGCGAGATTCGCCTGGCTTCAAGTATTGCCTCACAATCATTGATAGGTTCACGCGGTGTCCTGAAGCAATACCTCTAGCCGACATTTCAGCACAATCGTGTGCCGAGGCCTTTTGTCATGAATGGATGCCACGTTTTGAAGTTCTGGTCGAAGTTATTACTGACTAGGGAATGCAGTTCGAGTCTAACCTGTTCTCGGAATTGGGCAAACTCCTGGGCTTCAAACGACACCGGATGACTGCGTACCACCCGCAATCCAACGGGAAGCTGGGACGCTGGCATAAGACACTAAATGGCATTCGATGGATCCTCTTGGTCGCAAGTTCTGCATTTCGTTTTACTTGGCCTACGTACAGCCTATATTGAAGAGTTTACCGCCCCTCCCTCAATAGCCAGGAGGCAAAGCAGAGAATCACCCACTCCTCGAAGCCATTCATCCTCTGCATCCTGGAGATGTTATTACCGGCGACGATTTCGAGACCGTGCTAAGGAATGCCAAACACCTTGCGACTGGAACGAGCCATCAGGTAAGGATCAGGAGAACTAAAGAACCATCACTGAACTCAAGCATTGCATCGCATGATTCGTGTGTCTATTCGATTCTAGTGCTTCTGTTTTACTCAAGAAGTTCGCTAACACAAAGATAAAGCCAACAGCCCTTGCACTTTTTACTTCCAACGATAACCATATCAAAACCTATGGCAAGTTGCTTCTTAAAATCAACATAGACTGACATTTATCATTGCCGACGTAGCTTCGACGATCTTTATAGCATTTTTGTTTTTCCTTTTTTTGAAATCATCATAGATTGGAAAGACATGAAGGCCCAAGATAAATTAGCATGCATTTTCGTTCATTGCAACGTTGTCTCTCGTTCAATCGTACCAGGATTTTCGCACGGAATTCATCGATATTACACATTCATTGCATTTTACCAATGTTAAAATTACATTCTCACACGACCGGGTTCTAAAGTAGCCAACACAGCTCATTGCCTTGCTGCTCACAATCAATCACTTTCAGTACTACATCAACGATGGAGAAATCTAAAATTCAGTTACAGTCCCGTACTGCAAGGATGTTCCAAGGCTCCGCGATTTTCTAGCCATTATTTCCAAGATATAAGTAGGTTTGCGCCGTGTATTGCACCAAATGCTAAAAAAACTCAATCATCAAATGTTTGGCACTTTACGAATTCAAAGTGATGATATTTAAACTTCGTAACACTTCCTAAAATTTGTCTAACGCCACATTGGCACATGCTTGGTAGTGATTTTTTATTTTCTTGAAAGCACGAGCAAGATCTGAAAGCTTTTTTCCAGCGCGGTAAACTGTGTCTTTGGAGTTCTTGCTATCGACTACTTAAGATCTTATGCCATTCCGGAAAGAATCGAACCTTATAAAGCTGAGAACGGATAATCTATGTGACAGTTTACTACCACTTTTCGACTTTTTCTCAAAAGTTAATTCGATATCATCCACGATAGATTATACTTCCATGGTACAGCTACGAAGAAAACGATTTCTAGAACCAGTAGCCAGATATGGACTGGATTTGCCTGCCTTGTTAGCGCAGTAAAATGGTATTGGAAATGCTCAATAGGAGAATTCGACGTTTCTCCCGCGCTTCTTAAACGCGAGGATATACTTACCTGTATTGACTGTTCCCCTCGCTAGCCTGAAGCCATTTCTCTCGACAAAATAGGTATAGACACCATTTCCGATATATTTGTAACAATATGAAGTGTCTTTTGTCATCACCAGCGGCTTGATTGAGCAGTGGCACCTTCTATTCGATCGATTGGGTCGACAAATTTTCCATCATTTTCCTTGAACTACGAATTACTTAGAAAAAATACGTTAGATTATCCTGTTGCCGAGCTACTCAGATAAATTACTATCCGTGTTCCTGGAGGTTCTTTTTCGACGCCGACTATCCCCCAGAACTAGTTTATTTCCTGAATAAATACCGAGAGAGAATACGTGTAGTCCAACTTACGTCTACAGTTCGACCTTACAAAAGTCGTTCATTCATATTCAAAACTGCAACACCCAAGGTGGATAAAATTGAACCAAGTTTGCAGCCTCCTTTATTGTTCGTCCTAGTAGCGAATATCTACATCAATGGGAAGGAGTCTATGAATGTAAATCTTGCACCACCAACCAAAGGCCAGCACAGGTACAACTCCTTCAACTTCGGCTTAGGGGAACTCAGAGGTTCCCCTCCAATTTTCAGAGACAATGAATTTATTCTGTGGACCGGAGGAAAAATTCACGTTTGTTAAGGGTTTGGTGTGGCGACTATCACAAATACCAAAGGTGTACCTCTTTCTTTACTGATATTAATAATTGATTACAATTCCTTGAGAACGCATTATAATCCAAATGAAATATATTTTAAAATAGAAAGAATCTATTATTGCTTGGCATAAACAATAAAACTCTATCAATTGGCGTCGATATAAAATGTTCAGAACAGAAACAAATTCGAGTCCATTCATCATCAATTAAGCAACATTTGCTCAATACTATTATCATCGGGATGTGAGGAAGTCATCCCTTCGCCCCCATTTTCTAGAAACTCTCGTAGCTCACTTTCCAAATCGACTGAGGAAGAGTTATTCTGATTGACGTTCGAATCAGTTTCAATGTCCATTGGGACCTCGGTTGTATTGGATGAGATCGATATCGGTGTGCAAGTTTCCTGAAGAATGTCTGGGACAATCATCTGCCGTTGTGGAAGCGGTGGGAGCCCAACTGAAAAATAAAAAAAATATTAGACACTCGAGTGAATTTGTTGTCCTTGGAGACAAAGTTCAACGTAAGACAATCCAACGTATAAAACGGAGAAGCATTCAAAATAGGTACGCATTTTCCTCCTCTAATATCTTTTTTTTTCAACAATCGATATTCCGCTAGCTGGACTTATTGATCATTGGAAACACTGTGATGAAAATATTGGTCTAGAACTCACCATTTGACATTCCCATTGCTTTCCTCAATCCATGCGGATTGGATATCGCACTAGGTGGAAGCTTCTTAGCAATTTCAGTCAAGTTTGCAGTTATTTGCGACGCTAACAAATGTTCCTCGGGGCCAGCAGGAACGACATTCGATAAATGCGGTGGCAGAGGCTGCGAGAGTCGATCATGTTGCGAACTATGAAGCTTTTCAATTAACGCCAAGTTGGCTATGAGCTGTTCCTGTAGTTTCTTCGTTTGGTTGAACGATTTCATTCCTTGCTCCATTTCACCCAGAAACGATACATCGATTCCAAGATTTGAAAGTGTACGGAGTTTGACGAAATCGATTTTCACATTTTTATATTTCTCATATTCGGCCTCCTCACTTGTCTTAGGGTCAGGGAAAGCTTTTTCCAACTCAGATTGTTCGTAACGTTGATATTGTGATTCGCAGATGGTGGCCATGGTTTTCCGGTGTTCTCCGTTCGTTAGATAATCCAACAGTCGACCCGCTAGAATGGAAGCATAGGAACTGTCTTTTGTGAAGTCCATAATGCTTTCAGTGTATTCAGCGCCGACTTCGTCACCTGAAAATAAAAGTAGTTTTGAGGGTTATTGCACAGTTTCCTATCAAAAAATATTTCTACCAAGTACACTACACTTAGGACTGTGATGAATATTGTGGTAAAGAAGAAATTTTCAAACAGAATACTTAAATCGGGAAGGATTCTCAAATTGGAAGTTAGGGGTTCATCAGCAGTTTTCGACCTAGGATATCCCTCAAAAGAAGAGTGAATGAATCTGATGGAAGAACTTACTGAAAGGTCGAAGGAAATAGAATTAGAAATTCTAGATTGCATTTTTACTAAAGCGGAGCTTATCGTTGAACGCTGTTAACAAATCTAGAAAAAATAGGCTCACAAAGGATACAGACGCTGATGGTCTAGAATTAATCTCTGAAGGTAAAATTGTTGAACTGTCTAAATTTATTAAAGACTTAACTTACACTGAACAATCAAAAATATGGTGACAGCCATTACGAGTTAAGCCGCGGGGTAAAGAATCCAAAGAAAGCCCTAAAACTAGTCCTTCAACGATAAAGTGGTTATCACAGATGGGACACAATCGTCTAATCGCAAATGTGTGGAGAAACAATAGGATACGCGGAAAGAAAGAACACTCAGCAATTAATATCTGACCAAAAAACACAAGATTAAAACCTCGGTAGGGGAAATAGTGCCTAAAATCATAGCAGTAGCAAGGCTGCAAGTGTCGAATTGAAAAAAAAAACCTGACGATAGGACCAAGTTTGAGCTGAGTTTGAGTATACATACTTCTACCTTATACTGAAAACATAGTAGAACGGAGGGTAGGATAGGTACGTAGGTAGGTATCAGTGGCCGTTCCGAGGAGCGCGATTAGCGCTGTGATGCGCCGTTTTGCTGCCACAAACTCCTAACACCGTGACTGCTGTTATCAGAGCAGGGAGGCATTAGCATTCACGAAGGAAAGCAGCTCCCCCACCCTGCAGCTAGAAATCTCTCTGAGGTTCCCAAAGAATGGTTTACCCAGTGTGCGCAGCCTGACTCTAGCTAGAACTGGGCAACTGCAGAGAAAGTGCATGAGGGTTTCCCTTCCTTCTCCGCAATTTCGGCAATACGAATTGTAGGGCATGCCGAGCCTGGCGGCATGATTCCCTATGGGCTAATGCTCCGTGTAGACCGCCGCAATCTTGAATGCATTTGCACGCCTCTGGCACAGGACTCCCTTAATCGGAGGGTAAAGCGTCGAAAACAAACAAAGTATGACAGATAGGACCGTAAACGAAGATCTATTATTGCATGCCTTATTGCACCGTTTGGCTGCCGCTAGCATCGCTCCTTTGCTCGTTGTTACACTATGTTTTAAGGCTTACACCAGTCACACACTTTCCAGCAGTACTGTCAGTTATGCCTAAACAATCCACCCGGCTGCCTTTTAAACTGAAAACTCCATACACGTACCGGCAAGCTGCACGCCATTAACGGTTGAATCCTGACGTTGAAAAGTGTCGGACATAAAATCTGTCTAGCTCACTACCTAGACGACATCTTCGGCGAACGTTGGCCAGGCGCCTCAACCACTCACGTACGGGCTTGCCAGAACCCGCTTTAGCTCAGCTGGCTGATCAAATTGTGTTTTAATCGATCATGGGCCGCTTTGACATTCGGAACTAACAGACCAGCCGGAACCCACAAACGTTTTGAACACCGGTTGCCCGTGGACAGTTCAGGCGTAATTGATAGGTCGGAGTCTGGAAGCCTGATATTGGCTGAAATCGACGACATGCTGAGTTAGATGCTCTTGCCGTCGACTTTAATGCGTTGCCTACCGAATGCGGAAGGTCAATGGGGATGGATGGCCTTTGCGCAGTTAAATATCATATTGGCTAACAATTTTTATGTTAATACATACCGGAAAGGCGGAGTCGAGTTCATAGGTGGAAGAACCAATCAAGCGGTTGGGGGGCTTGCACGTCTAAGGATGTGGAGCACATCATAGAATTCCGCGAAAGTAATTAACGAACAAACATTTGTGTAAGTGCGTTTAGACCAGGCCAAATCAGAGATCTTCGGAGAGAGCCTTCCATATCACGGAATGCTTCCTGTTAGCATGCGACTCACGTTGACTAACGTTGACGTTGAGATGTTCTTTTTCCCCACTTAGAAGACCTAACTGCTGGTGGAACACTAAACTGTCTTCGGTCCACGTGTAATGGAATTAATGAAACGGCCCAGAGATGTATGGTTAGGACTGAGTAGGATGTCAGGGAGGATGTTTTCATGGAAGCTCGAAGAAATCTCACCCTAGGTACATAGCGAAGCAAGGCGGACTATTTCAAACAATTTTGCTTAGATGAAGGGGAAGTGTCTAGAGAGTTGTAAACTACGCAAATTACATGTCCCAATCTCTTCGTGAAAGTTGTTTTGAGTTTGTTTCTTCAGGAGGGCAGACACGGCCACAAATTCCAGAGACCATTAGACGGAAGATAACAAAGCGCAGGGCCTTGCCGAAATATCAAACAAAGCACTTGGCTATTAAATGGAGGTCGGACATATTTCTATAGTTGTTTGAGACTGCCTTCGTCGATGGCATTTTTCCTGAACTACTATATGAAAATCATAGAGGTTAGACAAAGCTGATAAATTTTCTGGTAAGCCATTCTCGCACAGATCTATATACGTTTTGGACACTATGGGAGCGCTGAAACGAGTAATATACTCGTATAAAAGATTGCTCGGTCTAATAGAGAGGTCTGGAGGCTTATCAGACCGACCGACATGCAGATTAACCATCAACCCCATCAAACTGGTCAGCTGGCTTAGTTCAAAATGCAATGCATCGAGTAGCCATTCAAGTTCGCTTTGGCTTCAGAACCGTCCTACACGATGTGGCACGCCATAGTTGGAATGATTTCGGGCAACATCTTAGTCGATGATATGCTGCATATCTATGATAGGCCAGGTTTCTCTTTGATTGGCAAGCAAAAGGGAGAAATCGTTAAGACAACAAACGATAGGAACAATCGAAGAAGGGTGGATGGATTCCCAAAATCGAGACACAAAAAAGGTACGCAGAGGTAAACTACAATCTCATGCAATTTCTCACTGAGGATGGTGGATTCTGCAAATACCTGTATAGGTTTAAATGGGCAGCTCAGCAGGAAAAAAGACAGACGGGCAGACAGCGAACCTACTTTAATAAACTTTTATGAACCTTTTTTCCGACAAAACTTTAAAAGAAGGGCTGTGTATTTCAGAAAAAATGATAAGAGCAGATAAGGAACATGTTGGAAAATAAAGTCAGCAAAATAAGACTAAAGTATCTGATGATCAACAGTATAAAATGTCTTCAAACTTTATTAAAGACGATCTCAAGCCCGATTGTAAAAGGCAAATCCGTTCATGAAGTATAAACAGTAAATGATGACAGAGACATTTACGCATTCCAGGAACTAGATAGAGAAATTCATAAATGCATTCAATTAGTGGGCTTTTGGCTATAAAGATAAATTAAATGAGCGCCCATTCCCCAATATTGGAGTTCTTGCGTTCTCCAGCTGGAATAGGCTGGACATTTTCGATCTAAATGGGGTAGGATAGTGTAATTGTAATTGTCAGTACTACGCATCAGTGAAGGCTACCAATGAATTGAACGATATTTGCAGAAAGAAAGATTGCAGTTGGGGGGTACAGTATTACGATTGTAATAGGACTCTGGCAATAGTTACTCTACGCTAACAATTTAGAGGCGAAGGGGGCAACAATAGAAGTAGCAGACCACCCACAATTTGATTAACAGCTATGTGCCTTTTTTAAATGTGTACTATAAGAGGGTTGCTGGCGACCAAACACTTTCGTTTGACTGTTCCGTTTGCACGCAACACGAAGCATTTCAAAATTTGCACTTCGTTTCTCAGCGGATATAAGCCACGCGGCAAAAGGCAATCTATCAGCGCTTTGTCAAGGAATGGGAATAACCACAAATAAAATTGATTTCGCTTTTGCGTGACACATTCATGATAAGTTTTTTCGGCAGTTCGTAAGTCTGCTATCAATGTTCGGACTCCTTGTACAACCGCTAAGTGCTGTTTTTGTGTTGAAAACTGTTGTTGCACTGTGTGCGGGAACATTGTCTTGTCGAATCTTCCCGGGTTTGATGGCAAAACAGCAGGTTACGTTTCCTGCAATTAACTTTTGGTAAGAAAACATGGTCCTAATCTTGTCTACAATGTTCTGCCCTTATGAAAACTTATTGCTCTCGTCGTTCAGGAGTCAACTCACGCGGCACAAACATTGCTTACTTCTTTCGTTTCTTCAAATCTTCGTGTCGTACATTGTACGGCAGCTTCAGGTATAACCGTTGTAAGAGTACTTCTATTAACCTATAGCTCACATGGCGGTCATCCTTCAAAACAGTTTATACTTGATCGATATTTGTACCTTTTTGTTGTATCTAGTCTCTCCCTTCTATTTTCGTTTTCAATCGACTTTGTACAACTCTTCGACGGCCTGTGCCAAGTTTAGGGCGCCTACACGTGTTTTTTTCCGCCGCACAATCCGATTTGGGAGTTTATTGTATGGCTGTGAAGTTGCGTTGTCACACGAGGCGGGCGCGAGATCCGTGTCGCTTCTCATTCACCAGCGTTCTTAGATGCACCAAGCGCTAGAATAGAGTCAATGTACGCGGTTTTGATCACTCCAAACGTTTTAATCACGATAAAACTATTTTAACACAAAATTTATTAGAGGTAGGTTGCTCGAAATGTTTTATTTCACTTCAAACTGTAACATACAAATACAACATCTGGTTACAGAACACAGTAGGTACATATTATACCTTAGATGGTACCACAATTATCAATTTCCGGACCACCACCTTACTTACCTTTTACTTATTTTGGGGAAGCTATGGATAGAGACACTATAGAGTCCCAAGCAAATCATTACCAGAAAATTCCTAGTGAGAATCAAGAAATGTATACAAGTCCAGTGGGAAATAAACAAATTTTTAAGAAAGAATAGGGAGAGCCTGGGATGGCAATTAGTGTTTAAGAAAAAAATCATTGAGTTGGGAATCGTTAATTATTCATCAAATTCCAGGGAGTTTTGTGTAAATTCTGTTTGTAAAAAATGTAATTCGAACTGCTAATCAAATCAACTTCACCTCAGCCACTGTTTACATCATCACAACAATCAGACTGCATTTAAACAATAAAAAATGTCTACTCTGAACAAGTCCTTTTTTCCTCCACTTACCGTACGTATGTAGCACTAGTTCCGTTTCTTCCCTACTCAAATTCGAGAACCTCGAGTCAAATGTTGGCGCAAACGATGAAAACGCTCCATAATTCAATGGTTTAACGATTTTCGCTGAATTCCTTCGATCCTCTCGGAATCCCTGCAACTGTCCTGAACCTTCCTGGAGTTTTCCAATGAAATTTCCAAGAGTAACAACCCTCTCGCGGCCATCATTTTCATCATGTAAAAGAATTTTCATGGACGTTGTCCCATCTTTGTTTTGTCGAAGGAATCCCATGTCATGCGCTCTTCTGTGAGCCGATAATTTCTTTTTTGCAGCTTGTGCTGCACTCTGAACTTGTGCTAAGACTTCTTCGGCAGTGAGATCATCCACATAGGCCTCGAAGCGCGATTTTGGTTCGTTTTCGATCCTGCAAGTGGATATGTCAAATGAAATTATTATTTGATTTATAGATATTTTACAAAAGTTAATTGTAATTGAAATGGAGAAGTATGACGTTTAGTATGAGCTTCATATCCCATTATCACTTTAGTATAATATACCGAAAAAAAGTTTTCGTTTCTTATGTACGTCAACATGACGCATGCTCTTCTATAGATATTTCAAAACCCCCCCAAGACCTCCTTAACTTTCGGTCGGGAACAGCTTAGATCTTACACGCTAGACTCCTTTTCTTTTCGAAGCTTTCTTTAGTTAGTGGTATAGACAAAAGTCTGTACACCATTGATCGGTAGGCGGCCACTTTATGCTGATGAGATGTCCTAACAAGGGTACGTTGTGTACTCGATGGCTTCCTATATCTATCGAATTCGAAGCCGTTATTCCTCTTTAGCACTTTGATGTCGAGGAAGGGAAGTTTGCAAGCAAATCAAAGGGACATTGCAAAGGTTTGACATACAACTGGTAGGATCAAGTCGTATCTACCAGCTAAAATCCCAGCTGGCTGGGGAAAAAGACCGAAAAATGGTAGAGGAGATGAGGGCATTTATAAAATCGCTTGCTCAGATTATCCGAAGGTGTATATCGGACAAACGAAAAGACTGGTAACTACCAGATTTAGGGAGCCATGAAGGAGGCAGAGTTGGCTGCAAGTTCTATCGAAAACCTACTAAATCTATGGTGGCTAAACATATGGTGGAATGCGGCCATAAAATAAGCGCCGAGGATTTGAAGGTTTTAAAGCAGGTAAGAAAAATTAACCACGCCTACGAAGCTTGTTCATTAGCAAGCAGCCGGTAGACACTAGGTTGAATTCAGATCTAGGCAATTGCTCTTTCCCATCATTTAAAAAACTAATTAAATAAACCTCTTCTTCTTTCAGGATAGATAAATTAGTCATTAGAATACAATTAAATATTTACTCAGTTACAGGACTTAGATATCAGTCTTTTAAAAATCTAATTTAGCCATAATTAGCATAGTATAGTATAGATTTAGACTAGTATAAATACAACCTTATTGCCTACAGATGAGCAAACTTGTTAGCAATCATGAAGGGAACAAGTGGTTCCCGAAATATCGGTATTTGCAAGAATAAATATCCACACCAACGAAAAATAAACAACAAGTTTTTATTATTTCAGATAATTAATCGTTGGAAACACCGCATAATTACACTGTGAAAGACGTCAAAGGGTGAATCGCCAAAGGAACGCCTCAACACGGTTTTTAATCGTATCACATCCGGTGAAGTTCGTCGTTCCTTCCTTGCCAAGGAGCGCAAAGCTATCTACCTTAAGAGAGGTGGTTGCCCGTGAAGGATGTCAATGCACTCTTACTTTCTTGGCAAAATGAACCAAGGGGCAGATGGACTGCGCGGCTCATCGACAGATTAGACCCGTGGTTGAACAGAACGCATGGTGAGATTGATTAGTTCTAGGTGGGCATGGAGGTTATCAGTTTTACCTGCACAAGATCAGGAAGGCGCGATCTCTTGATTGTGTGTTCTACAATGGACTGGCGGACGACGCTGAGCTCACTTTTTCCTCTTGCGGGAGGTGGGACGGCTTTCGTCGGGAGGTGGGATGCAGGGGAGCTCTCTCCAGACAACATTGTCAGAGAGATGCTGAAGAGCGCTGGCAGCTGAAATCGTATTGCGCATTATGTTCGGACTCTTCTTATTGCGAAGAAGATTGAACTCGACCGGCGGAGGGATCGGATGGTAAGGGGTTCCCTGAACTAACAACTCCCTTCCTCCCCTCCCCTCCCATAACCAATGAAGAAGCCCTTCTATTTTGGATACAAATATCCCTTATACTTCGCTCATCTCTAGATGAGGTTAACCTTTTACAACCGCACTTGCCAACTCATTTGTTGTTAATATTAATTTTGCACCAACTTTCTGTTCTGATTCTGTCTATACCATAGCCGCGAAACCATGTGCCATGTGCTCGGAGTAGATTTCTTAGTCAGTCAAAAAATGAAACCTGCTGTTATCGGCTTTGAAACCATACGCGAAAGGCTATTCACTCTGCCTTTGCAAGGCAAATTTAGTAATGTAAGCCTCATTAATGTTCACGCCTCTGCAGAGGAGACTGCAGAGTCGGAAAAGGATACCTTCTATGAGGCAGTTGAGCGGACCCCCAAAGCCTGCCTCAGGTATGATATCAAAATCATACTTGGGGATTTTAACAGCCAAGTGGGAACGAAACCCGGTTTTAGGCGATACGTTGGCTCCCATAGCTTACCGCAAACATACCAATGATAACGGATGTTATTTGAATAAACAGTGTTACACGAAATGGTTGTTAGAAGTACCTGGTTTACGCGGAAAGCGGTCCGCAAACATACATACACGTCTCCAGACGAAACCATCTTCAACCAAAGTGATCACTGTTAATCGAACACCGCTACCTCTCAGTTCTGAACATATAGGTGCACCAATATAGACTCGGATCGCTATCTCGTTGGCACGATGATCCGAGCTCGAATAACAACACCACCCAGAATCCCCTCTGACAATCAGGTGGGAGTTAACATTGAAGCCATCCACAGCACAGCATTCCGTAACACCTATAAGGGCGAAATGTATGCCGCAGTCAACAGAGATCCTGGAGATGAAGCAACAACAAATGAACTTCACAATCACCTGAAGAACGTAAACATTGATACGGCCACAAACATACTTAGCCCCAGTCACAAAAAAGTCGAAACGGCTGCTTTAACTATAAAAGTAAGTACACCTCGATACTCATCCTGCCTAAGTAAAGGAGGCCATCTGATTTCCTATACGCCCAGACCTTTATCGGCCCATACCAAAGAGACTTCAATCCAGGCAAATCAGCAACAGATCAGATTTTCTCCCTCCGACAAGCGATAGAAAATCTGTTGGAATATCAGTTGCACCATCTCTTCATAGACTTTAAGGCCGCCTATGACAGCTAGCCAGGGTAAAACTGTGATAAGACTGACTAGGCTGAACCTGACCAATGTGCAAGCAGTAGGATCACCCTCGAAACCATTCAACATCAACAACGGTCTAAGACAAAGTGATGCCCTAACAGACGTGCTCTTTAACCTGGCCCTGGGAAAAGTGATCCGTGATGCTGAGGTAAATGCGAGCGACCATCCTTTTTAAGTCCACTCAACTACTGAACTATGATGCTGATATTGACATCATGGGAAGAGCAACCCGAAACGTATAAACTGCCTTCATCCAGATAGAGCACGTCGCGCCAGATCTCTCTATATGGTGGCAACGTCAGCACCGAAAACCAACCAACCAACAACAACATGAAACTGCCCTGGTCAAACGGGAAGAAAAAAGATAAGAGACTACGACTTTGAGACCGTTGATAATTTCTCCTATCTAGGGTCGAAAATCAGAACCGATAACAGCTACGACGATGAACTCCGCGCACGGTTGTTGGCAGCCAACAGAGCCTATTTCAGCTTACAAAAACTGTTCCGCTGGAAACGTCTCACCATAGGGTCAAAGCTCTTACTGTACAAGACAATGATCTTGCCAGTCCTCATGTATTCCTCGGAGACTTTGGTACTTAGCCAAAAAAATTACGAACTCGTTCCAGAAAAGAATCTTCCGAGGAATTTGGATTAGGCAGACCCTGCCTGAGAGGGAGCGACGGCGTAGGAAAGGACGCCAGACAGCTTTTGGGGATATCAAATTGGTGGACCTCGGCGCAAAACCCGAATGTCTGAAGTTCTTTATTAAGGCAGATCTAGATCGGATACCAGTTGTTGCGCGTTGATGATGATGAATTTATGGCTTGCATGACATTAAATGCAAACATTCATTCATATTAAATCTTAAGATCTAATAGAAAAGCTACGAAGAAACCCCCTCAGATAAGGGAAGAAAACTACAAAAACACTCACCTCAATGCCTTGCGTTTCTCCTCCTCTTCCAACTGGGCCGCTGTTGGCTCTTCAGCACCCGTTGAAGCTCCTTCATCGGCGGAGTCCATCATATGCACGTCTTGATAGAACCGCGGATCAAATCCAAGCTCTTTAGAAGTCAATTCTCGCATGTATCCGGGCTGCGGTTTCAGGCTCCTCATCAAATGTTCGGGTTGCAGTAACTTTCCGCCAACGTGCAAAAGCCGTTTTGCCGCCTTGTGGTAAACAGTCTCCACATGATTGTAGCGAATCGCATTCTCGCACATGAGCCGAAAATCGTCGGCGAACTCCTGAAGTGTTGTGTATTCATTGTCGTCGATCTTCTGCCGCATTGTCGAGAAATCCATTGGTTTCGTGATGATTGTGGAGTATCCGGGGGCGATGTCGTCAGTGACAGGCCACGCAAAGAATTGATGAGGGTCGCGCTTTTCTAAGGAGCGTAGAAGATAGTCGAGCAGCTTGGACAACGGCGACCGACTCTGTTTCATTTTTATGACGCAGCTCCGTGGCTCGCGACCTGATTCGCTTGACGAGCTTGGCGTCTTCGGAGCCTCGAGAGCTCTAGGAGTAAGTGCGGCAGTGCTGCCTGGAGTTGACGCCGTTCCTAGAGTCGAAGCGCCTCCAGGACTAGGAATGAGAATTTGCGGAGGCACTGAATCTGTAATACTTTTCACCGGACTGAGGGACGGTGAGCGTTCTGGCTCCTCGATTTTCATGGGGATCATGGGTTTCGTGACTGGACGACATGCTGGACTGTGTTCGGTTGTTATGCCTGAATATCGAAGAATGTTTTCTTGCATTTGATGCGAATTCTCTTCGCCGTAACTCATTTCCTCCTGGCTGGAGTCTTCTCGGTGACGGTGGCGTTTTTCTTTGTGGTGTTTGTGCTTCTTCTCGCGATCCTTTTTCTTTTTCTTCTTTTTCGACTTCTTCGGCTTGTCAGGGTAGTCATCGATGAATGAGGGATTGCCGGTCTCCGGGTCAGGCATGAACGCAGGAGAATCGTTCCCGTACTCAGGAGTGGAATTGCTGCCGCCTACTTTGAGTATCAATTTCAGACTGCTGGGGCGATCCATACTGTATTCTGGAAGGAAAGGCGATAGAATTAATTATATTCCCACATCAATTCCATTCATTTTCACTTAGTCTATCAAAAAAACGAAGTGGTTGTGGGATTCGCGTCAGCTTTTTCAAACGAGGATCAAAATATTTCCAAACAACGGAAAAAGGAAGATGTATTCGGACCCGAATAGCAAAACAACAAAATATATCCGTGCTTTACCGGTAAAACTAACTTTTTACATTTAAATTTCCAAATTACACTTGCAAATCCCAAGAACACCGAAACTCTTCTCATTGGAAGTCCATGAACTCTGCATCCCGAAAGGGGAACAACCCTTGGCACGATGTCCTATAACTCCCACAAAGTGACCATGCCCCGATAATTTATCCTCTTTTTTCTCGTAAACTAGGTCAAGGGCTCACAATCATTAGCAATTCCGCTCGGACATGATCCTGGGCCGAGAAATGCAAACAGTGCCAAACGCCGGCAATATTTTCACACGTAACACCACTACTCACCCTCGTATCGATCACGACGCTCAGACTTGTGCTTTTTATGCTTCTTTGATCCCATATTCGAGTTGATTGGTTTAGAAAAAGGAAAGAAAACCTTCGGAAAAAAGGAAACTGCAAAACCAAAGCCAAAAAGTAGACGACAGCCGACGCGCGTCACACTGACAGGTTGGGGTTAGTTGACAATAGTTGAAGAACGAATTGTGGCTCATGAGGATGGGGCGAATGTTCCGGGGTCCATTCAAAGTAACGGAGGTTCGAGTCTTAAATATTGTGCATTGAGTATGTATAAAATATAAAGTAGACGGAATGACGTAAAATATTACCTAAAACTAATATGTTTTGTATTTTTATGTACAGTAACTTAATTTTTCAATAAAGTTTTATAAACTGACTTATTTTCCTTTATGTAAGAAGGGAATGTTTCTAAAATTGTTGGTTTCCAATAGAGCGTTTTTCAGTTTACAAAAACTTTCGTTCGAAACGTCTCATTATTGGATCAAAAGGCTTTCGGTACAAGATAATTATGTTGCCAGACCTCATGTAGGTATTCCTCGGAGACTTAAGCTATTAGCACGAAAAATTATATGAGGATGGACGATTCCGTAGCATATATAACGATGAAATCTAGAAGCCATACTATGACCGCCTGATTGTGGATAAAATCCGGCTCAATAGGTTACGGTGGGCGGGTCACTTAATCCGTATGGATGAAGATGATCCCACCCGGAAAGTCTATAAATGCAATATCTATGGTAGGAAAAGAAGACGAGGCAAATCCTCCCTGAGATGGAGCGATGACGTAGGCCAGGACGCCAGACAGCTTTCAGGGATATTGAGTTGGTGGACCTCGGCGCAAAACCGGGATGTCTGTGATGTTGATATCGTCAGCATAGGCCAGTAGTTGGGCGGACTTAAAGAGGATCGTACCTCTTGCAATTACCTCAGTATCACGGATCACTTTCTCCAGGGCCAGGTTAAAGAGGATACATGATAGGGCATCTCCTTGTATTAGACTGTTGTTGATGTCGAATGGTTTTGAGAGTGATCCTGCTGCTTTTATCTGGCCTCGCACATTGGTCAGGGTCAGCCTAGTCAGTCTTATTAATTTCGTCGGGATACCGAACTCTCCCATGGCTATGCTATGGTGCAACTGCTATCCATATTCCAACAGTTTTTCTATCGCTTGCTGCAGTGGGAAAATTTGATCTGTTTCTGATTTGCTTGGAGTGAAGCCTCTTTGGTGTGGGATAATGATGTTCTGGACGTATGGGGCTATCCGGCCTAGCAAGATAGAGGAGAATATCTTATAGATGGTACTGAGCAACGTGATACCTCTATAATTGCTGCACTGTGTCATATCTCCCTTTTAATGTATGAGACAGATAATGCCTCGTTGCCAATCGTCAGGCATTGATTCGCTGTCCCATACCTTGAGCACAAGTTGATGAACCACTTGGTATAACTGGTCGCCTCCATATTTAACCAATTCGGCTGTAATTCTATCGGTTCCTGGCGACTTATGATTTTTAAGCCGATGAATTTCACGGACTGTTTCTACTATACTTGGTGGTGGCAGTATTAGCCGTCGTCTTCAGTTGGCGGGACCTCCAACTCGTCTTTGTTCTGGTTGTTCAGTAGCTCATCAAAGTACTCAACCCATCGCTCCAATATGCCAATTCTCTTGGAAATCAAATTTCCCTCTTTGTCCCGGCAGGATGAGAATCGAGGTGTATAAGGCTTCATCCTGCTCACTTGTTGGTAAAACTTCCGTGCCTGGTGTGGTTGCTCCCTGTACTTTTCTAGTTCACAGACTTGTTGGTTCTCCAGGCTTCCTTTTTCCGTCTGTGAAGTCGCTTCTCCGCTCGACGGAGTTCGTGATAAGTCTCTCCGCGTGCCCGCGTTCTTTGAGAATGCAACATTACTCGGAGTGCGGCATTCTTCCGTTCCGTTGCCAGCTTACATTCATCGTCCAACCAGCCGTTCCGACTCCTTTTGCGGCTGAGGCCAAGTATGTTTGTGGCCGTATCAATGATAATGTTCTTCAGGTGATTGTGAAGATCACTTGTTGATGCTCCACCTCCAGGTCCTCTGTTGACTGCGGTTATTGCGGCATCCATTTCCCTCTTATAGGTATCGCGGAGGGTTGTGTTGTGGATGGCTTCAGTGTTAACTCTCACCTGATTGTCAGAGGGGATTCTGGGTGGTGTTGTTATTCGAGCTCGGAGCACCATACCAACGAGATAGTGATCCGAGTCTATATTGGCCCCCCTATATGTTCTGACATTCATCAAGGCTGAGAGGTGGCGGCGTTCGATCAGCACGTGGTCTATTTGGTTGAAAGTGGTCCCGTCTGGAGAGGCCCATGAATGATTGTGGACCGTTTTCCGCGCAAACCAGGTACTTCCAACAACCATTTCGTGTGACACTGCTAACTGAATAATCCGCAGTCCGTTATCATTTGTATTTTGGTGTAAGCTATGGGAGCCAACGAATCGCCTGAATACGGGCTCCTTCCCTACTAGGCTGTTAAAATCCCCAAGAATGATTTTGATATCATATCTGGGACAGGCTTCGAG
Source organism: Hermetia illucens (assembly GCF_905115235.1). Taxonomy (NCBI): domain Eukaryota; kingdom Metazoa; phylum Arthropoda; class Insecta; order Diptera; family Stratiomyidae; genus Hermetia; species Hermetia illucens. The sequence continues at coordinate 164,046,444 of NC_051849.1, read as the reverse complement.
GGTTCGTTCTACTGCCTCGTAGAAGGTATCCTTCTCCAACTCTGCAGTCTCCTCTGTAGGGGGGTGAACGTTATTGAGGCTTATATTTCTAAACTTGCTTCGCAAGCGCAGAGTGCATAGCCGTTCGCTTATGTTTTCAAAGCCGATAGCAACAGGTTTCATTTTTTGGCTGACTAAGAAACGTACTCCGAGCACATGGTTTACTGGATGGCCACTATAATATATGGTGTAGTGACCCTCCTTCAGGAAACTGGTCCCTGTCCAATGCATCTCCTGTAACACATCAGCGCATTACCCCTATATTGGAACAGCGTATGGGCTAGCTGCTCATCAGCTTCATCTATGTATAGGGAGCGCACGTTCCATGAGAAAATGCGCAAATCGTTATTCTTTTGTCGCCGGGTTCCTCGTTGTATTATCCCCCTGACCGAGGCTCCTATTGTGGCTTCGTAACAAGTCGTTTTCAGTGTAGGGTTGTCACCCTTACCCAACCCCTAACCTGGAGTACCAGTTGGTACAATTTGTCCCGTTTTTAGGCGCGGGATACTCGCCTTCATCCTTCTCCGTCTGCAGCTTTTCGTTAAGAAAGAGCTCCCAGCGGTCACCACGTGGAGGTGGAGATGGGGTTTGGCAGTAGAGCTGTTGGTGTTACTTCAGCAGGCATTTCTCAGGTTTTATGCTGCATCGTGGGTATCAATCCACGTTTCGCCCAGCGACCTATACTACCCTTTGACCACCTTCATCACCTTCTATAACTTTATTAATAATATTGTCTTCTTGGGTGTCCTGTAGGGCTCCGTAGTGTGCGCATTGTTTTGGAATATCATGTGCAACGATGTACTTAATCTTCCCATTCTGGAGGAAGCCACGGTGATGGGTTACTCGGAGGACATACCATTGGTTGTGGTTGCAAAGCATCTCGAAGTTGCTGGGTTATTCTCATGCAAATCAATTAATGCTGTAATAATTTGGTTAGAGAGTTCAGGTGTGACACTTATGCAGGAAAAAATGGAAGCGGTTTCCATCAGAAAGCGAAGTAAATGAAATTATGCCTGCATTCAAACTGGGAATCATCATCATTAGATTGTCTAAACTGCGATAGAGTCCCGAAAGACTCACAGCACATATTTTTCCACTGTGTAACATTGGTGGAAGGAAGAAGGAACCTTGAGGAGGCTCTAGGAGGGCTGTAGATCTTGTGCGGAGAATGATACCATGTGAGAAGTATATAATCAACTCCATGATCCCAACCATCCAGAGCAAATTGCGAAAGGCAGAGGAGACCAGTAAAGCCAGGTTAGCTATACCGCGTGTAAAAGATGCAAGCTTGACTGAGTTAGCATCGTGCCGTGATGTAATACTTTATGGTTGTTCCATGCGGAAGGAGCTAGACGGGGGTTAGTTTAGCGGGTAAAAATCTAGCGTACCAATGATAATTCCTTTTGAACATGTTCAGCTCCTCAAAAAAAAATAAATGTCCAAACCTTTTTACAGAATGTTTCGGAGAGAGAAGTGAGAGAAGTGAGTAGAAGGAGGTATTAGGAAGGGTATAAGAAGAGAAGTGAAAACTACAGTTAGGATTTCAGGAAATCTATGGGAGTGTGATGTATACTAATTGTGGTTAAACACATTAAGTAATTTTAAACATTTATTAATTCTCAAACATAATTACAAAAATGTTATTTTTCAATATGATCAGCGAGATTTGCGGTTTATCGTCGACTAAAGGTTGTGTTGTTACATTGGTAACAGCATTTGGGGTCTTATCGGAATCGTATGGTGCAGGCAAGGGCGGAGAGTCAGACGTCCGGGGTAACGTAGGTGTATCGCCAGTTTTAATACCAACTTTCATTGGAACATTAGATGAACAGCGGGGAGGAGAGTGCCTCAGTTTGAAGGATGCACTATCGCCAGATGACGCAGTCAAGAAGAGTTGTTTGGTGGATGATGCTGTCAGTGCTTGTAGAATGAATCCTCTTTTCGATGTAGCTATGTTAATTTTCTTGTGCTTAACTGGCCTAATCATTGTAACTGACTATATCACACACTTCAAGGCCCTGGTCCAACATGGATTGTTGCGCCAATGATTAATCCGAGTTATCACAATCTCGGCAGATGACGGATTTTACCTAATACTAGCACTAAGTGCCAAGCATTTAGCCTCGGACGATCCTACCTACTTAAAAACTAAAGGGGCGCTGGTGGTGGTGGCCGGTGGTAGGTCAATGGGAGAATCCGTCGAGAACTCCCCGCAACATTGAGCACGTATGCAGAATGGTGTACTTCTGCATGGTTTGAACCAGACTGTGGGAAAGTCCCAGGACAACAAGGGAAGCCGTGAGGGATTTAAGCACAATACCTGTAGCTGACAATATTATGGGAACTACAACCACCCGCTCGAGACGCCAAATTTCTTTGATTTCCCGAGCCAATGGCTCATAGTTCACCTTTTCCACGTATTTCCGTTCAATGTTGCTATTATGGGGGATAGCAACTGAACATGCTGAACATGTCCATTATTCGCAACAGACTTCTAAGATGGTCGTCAGTACCAGCATACAGCTTGATGTCATCTAAGTACATCAAGTGTGTCAGTTCGCACTTAGCACGTAGGCCATACTTTATTGCAAAACCATGCCCTCTAGCATCATTCAGTAGCCATGAAAAGGGGTTCAGTGCCATACAAAACCAAAGGGGACTCAATGAATCCCCCTGGAAGATGCCCCTCCGTATACGGATGGGCTCTGAGGTATTAGCACCCTCAGATGTACGGACTGATAAGGTGGTATGCCACCCTTCCATGACTGTCGCCAAAAACTTTATTAATTTCGGATCAATGCGATACAGATGTAGGATATCAATTAGCCAGATATGCGGAACGCTGTCAAAAGCCTTGGCATAATCGATATAGCAACTGAAGAGGTTTCTCTGGCCTCTAGTTGCTTGTTCTACAACTACCGAGTCGATAATGAGTTGCTCTTTGCAACCCCTTGACCCAACTCGGCAGCCCTTCTGCTCCTCGGACAGAATGTTGTTGGTCTCGAGGTGCGCATTGATCCTTCCACTAATAATGGACGTGATGAATTTGTAGAGGGTTGGTAAGCAAGTGATCGGTCTTGTGTCTGCGGGGTCCTGCACCGTGTCCTTCTTAGGGATAAGGTAGGTAATCCCCGCAGTGAGGAAAGGTGGAAATTCCTCCGACCGACTCATGACCTTATTTATACTACGTGCCAACCGACTGTGTACGCTGGTAAATTTCTTATACCAGAAATTCTGCACCCGATCCAGACCTGGCCCCCTCCAGTTCTTCGAGCTGTTTATGGCTCGTCGAACTTCCTCTTCGGTAACATCCGCGAAATTCATGTCAGGTGTATTGGCATGGCGGGTGCCTTCGGCGGTGATCCACTCAGCATGCTCAGCATGCTGGGCAGGTAACTCCCAAAGTCCACCCCAATACTCTTTCGCTTCCGTCACCGAGAACTGTATTGTCTGGGCGCTCTGTTGGGATTCGTTGAGAGATCTGAAAAAGCTCCGCTGGTTCCTCGCGTATGTTGCATTCTGGATACGTCTGGAATAACTTTCGCCATACCGTCGTAACCGACTGCATATTACAGAAAGTTTCTGCTTTAGTACGTCCAAAATTTCAACTATGGGTGTCTCACTGGGGATGGCATAGTTTCTGTAAACCCTATGCACTTGAATTCTCACCCGCCTGCTGGCATTGCCAGTGCTAACCTAAACCAATCTAGCAATGTCCTGCCTTAGTGAGTCCCGCCGATGTTGCAGATGAATTTTCCATGGTGGATCTCTTTGGTCACTCAAACCAATAACGCGAAAGCGAATCTTCTGACCGTGCAATCTAATAGCCGCAACTGCACCACAATGCACAAGTGATTGTAGTTGCAGTAGCGACATATCAGCACACAGTCGAGATGCAATCTCATCATTGATTTGAGATAGAATTCCCGGAGTTGCTGGAGATGCATAGAGCCTGGGAATACCTGGTGTATGCAAAGGATCCATATCCGAGAATTCCATACACGCTCTTTGGAATTCGTCCCGAACTTCAGCGGAAACCTCAGCTGGACGGTGGAGAAGAGTGCTTCGGCGAGTACTGAACCTGTTGCCTGCAGTGCGGCGTGGTGTTGTTGATGCCGCCGCCTCTGCCCTCTTCGACTCTCGGTCACCAGTTTCCCCCATGACTTCAAGTCGAACACGCTCCCTGATGGTGGCCGGGATTGTGTCGCTGCAAGTAATAAAGCGGTACTGGTCTGCGACTCGCTGCACAGTCACGTGCGCGAATTGCGGGAAACGCTCGACGAATCTCTGGGGCAACAAGGGGCGGTAAGATGTTGTACCCGCCCCCGCCGTTATTTCGTAGTAGGAGCGGATGATGAAGAGGTTCATTTCTTCAGTCCATTTCATCCGCTTCCTACGCGAACCTACTGAAGTGGTCGCCACAGATTGTGGCGAAACAGCTGCAGCAGGCGGAGTTGTGCTGCTGGTCGTCGTGGCGCCTAGACGTCGAACCGCCCCACGACTAGCGCTTTCGACGCGTACTGTCCATTACGAGAGCCCGACCCAGTCACCAAGTCAGACGACTCCCGCCGGTTATCCGTACCGGACCTCAAATTTCTCCTTCTTCTCATTGTTGGTGGTGCATTTTATCCCTAGCTGCCAGGTATTGAGATAGCTTCCTTAGTGTGTAATCTGCAAGACTGCAAAGTTCCTGTACTTTCCTCACCTACCCCCTGAGACGCTGCGGTGGCGTACAGCCATTCAGACTGAAGCTATCTATCCCTCCTCCTTTCACAACCGGGCTTGGGACCGGCTTCGGCGGAGTTTTTTTATTATTATTATTATTATATGAGGGATATTCTTCAAGTGATTTACAGTTAGTGCCTCCGAAACGGAGCGGAGATAACTTTAGATGGCATGGACTAGGCACTATATGGATATTTGCAGGAGCGATAGGTTTTTATAGGAGGTCGAAATTCAAGTGGCTCTTAGTCAAGCTTGTTAGCTTTGCAGTAAGGTCTAAAGTGTCCTAAATGTTGGAGTCGTGAGGCTCTCCTTGGATTAACATTTTGAACAAACTTGTGGGCTCATGTGAGAAATTTTCAAGGTAGCAACAATACTTTGCGGTTGTTGTATCTGAAAACTGAAAATTTAGAATTTATACGATATTTCGGTTTAATTTTGGGAGCCGATGTGCTTACCGACCAACGGTCTTCTTGGGTGATGAAGATGACTGCGTTACCAGAGAGCATGGTGTCTAGAATTTCCTATTTTGGACAAATATCCTTTAGAATTTCAATTAATAGTGCCGCCATTCCTGGGCTGATTTCAGCTGAATTTGATTTAATACCCCTGACTATAAGAAAATTATGGTTTTGAAGGAAGTCAGCTCAATCAACATGGATGATCTGCCAGTTCATTGTTCTGGGTTCTTCTTGCGAATAGAAGGGAGATTTTCTCCGGCTGTATTCAACATTGGAACACGACGATTAGGTTCGTACTAAGCGCTTGATATCCATGTAAATGAGCGGCAAACCAAACTGTATTGAATTAGCTTTTCTTTCAAGCTCTTTGGAAGCAAAATGAATTGACTATTGAATAGAATATCATTATCGATTGTAGCGTTTTAATAACCAGTGCGATGTTCTGCATCTATGGGTCCCGCTGTGTTGGTTTCTTGGAAGAATAAAAAGGGGTAAATTTCGTTGAAGGTTAAAGTGGATGGGGTCCTAATCCTAATTTCCGGCAGTCACTCCTTTTAAATGTGTATAATTTGAGTCAGTTTATAAAAATATTTATTGATACTTATTCGCAATCCAATGGTGACCAAGATGACTAACATTGCACAACAAATCACTTGACAATATTAATCAAATCTCTCATCAATTTGTGCCTATACTATTTTTATTTGGTTTTATCTTGCATGTCTATGGGTATTTATAAATTATAATATGAAATTGCGCTGAGTGCAATAATATTATTTAATATTCTTTAATTGTGGTAAAAAATTCCTTTTCCGAGGAGGTGTCACTGAGCACCTTCTCTTTCGAATCATTTAGCAACTTCGATTCTAGAATTTCGCGAATATTTTCCACTGCAGTCTTTCTTGCTGAGCTCACATCGTCACTAGAAAGGAAGTCGAAAGAGGACTCCTCGTCAGGCTGCTCAGGTTGGACGAGCATGTATGGCTTTGTGTTTGTCCCTGGAACCGGCGAGCATAGGAAGCTGCTCTGAATGTTTCGAACTAGCTTGCGAACAGTATTCTTCTCGATATCCTGTGCGAGAGGAGCTACAGATGACTCCATGCGACTCAGAGGAGGACGAGAGGTCCTTGATGACTCTTTCATTTTGTTATTCAACGCAGACCGTGCCAACTTCATGGGGGATAGTGTGGTTGTTGGTTTGTGTGAAACGGATGGCGGTGGTTTTTCGATGCTTTTCGCTCTACTCATTCGTTTGATCGATGGAACTGCGATATTATTTTTCAGGGAATTCTGAACCTCAATGAGCTTCTTTTTGATATTTTCCATTTCGGAACGTACTCTGTCTCTTGATCGAATGGCCTCTTCAAAATCGGCTTTCAGTTTATCACTGCGCTTGGAACGCTTTTCAAGTTCATTCGATAGTTCCAAATTTTGCCGGGCCATGATATCGATTTTCCTGGTTAGGTGTTCTAATTCGCTGGTTAAGCCACTATTTTCTTTGGTCAATTTTTCGTTCTTTTCCCGAAGTTGATTTCGTTCTTCTTGCACTTCATTTTCAGATGACGCTAAAAGATATTTCGTTTTATTAACATTCAAAAATCCATAATTATTGAGAAGCTAACTCCTTAAGTCACAACCTTAGAGATCAACCTTAGGCAGGATGGGATGGAGGCAGGGATTATTCGGATTCTACGAGATCAAAGGTATTCCAAGTTTAATGAGCGTAATGTTTGCAGATGATCAGAAAACTGTTTCGTCTTATGTAGTACAGGGGACGGCACTGCGGCATTGAGTGGAAGATCCGAGGGAGTTAGCGAACAGGTTCAGGGTTTTTCTTCGTAAGCGATAGAATGAGCTGCGTGAGTTCATAAAGGTGCATTTAAGTACTGGTGGAAAAGGGCACGAGTGAAAAGCGGGAAAATTACATAGCAATCGTAGGCACCCTCGCATGAATAGAGAACACAGAAACCTGGTTAAAGAAAGAGTGGCTGCTATAATGCTGTAAACAGGAGACAAACTGGGCAGGTAAAATTTCTTGCGGAAGTTGGTAATAGTGTGGCGGCACATCGTAGGCATGAACCACGACTGCCTTGCCGTGGCGAATTTGCCTCCGGCGATGCACTGCAGTGCCGCCGCCGCGACTGGCGGCTTGGCTCGAGACCGGCGCGCAAACTTCGATCCTTCTGGATTGAACCGCGAGCGGACCAAGGGCTCAAAGACACCAAAGTTATAGTGTTAATAAAGGATAATTCTGTTATTTGTCCCCGTGTTCTCTGCGGCTGAACCTAGTAGAGAGGGTTTTTTTTTCTAAATTTAAAGTAATCGTAGAAACGTCTGTCGCCATTCCTCTGAATCCTTCTGTTCTTCTGAAAGTTAGAGAAAACACAGTGTCCGTGTACGAAAAACGCTCCCATCCGCATTGGAGAAAATCCTCCCAATTGGCCAGTCCGATCAATGAAAAAGTGTCCAGAATACTTCGGTGATAATTTCAATGCCGGCAGGAATAGAAAAAATCAATAATCAAACGTTCAAATATTGGATCTCAATCCCGAAAAAATTCTTTCCATGAAGGACGATATATCCGATCGATATCCTTTGAAAGGTGAAAACCAATTTGGGGTTGAAATTTGACTGGTTTAAATTTTCAACTACATTCTCAGAGGTGAGAGTTGGTTATGGAGGGACTTTCTTCCAATGAAAATTTGAGGTAGTCACCTCCGTGGAAAGCTCATTGGCAAGGCGATTACCGCCGCGATTTCCTCGGTTAGGTTAGGATTGAAAGCTAACCTCCCTTTATACTTTTCCAACTAGAATGAGATATCGTCTTTTATTGTCGCAATTTTAAGGATGTAACCTGAGGACCGCGATCATTTGCAAATATTGAGGTTATTAGGTTGGGATCAGTTAGTAGATCCAAGGAATAGATGAGGTAGAGCTTATACTGATTGGCGCTTGGCATTGAGTAGGTTTCTTCAACTTTCTCGCAGGTTTCCACATCAGTTGATACAGTAGGCGATAAACTGCGTAAGTACTACAGCTTTATACTTTCTGTTTCTGTTGATTTCTAGGGACTTGGTGTACTTGGTGTACTTTTTTTGGAAGATTGGTGATACATGGGTGTGGAATACAGAGTCTACGGTCTTATTTCATTCCAATGTCAACAGGACTTTGCCTATTTCATCTCGGGCATTGAAGGGAGTGTTGACTTGCAGATGGGCGCTTATATACTTAGGGAAATACAACCAGTTAGTTGATTTGGTTGTTTGTTTCCTAGTTGTATTGTTTATTATTATAGGAGGTATGCTCGCAAGTGTTATAATGTAGGAGGAATGATCTAAGCTCATAACACGGCTCGGTCGTTATCACCTCGGCCTTATATTTTTAGTAACATCAAAACAAATCAGATCCGGGAGTCTTCGTCGATCTGCTGACCAATAACTTGGTTGTCCAGATCAGATGATGTTAAGTTTAGTGCATCGAGTTGGAACTTCAGACAACATCACTTCCTTTGGAGTGATCAGTCTGGATCCCCAATGAGTTTGCTTAGCATTAAAATCCCCAAGCAGAAAGAAATCCCAAGTATGTTACAAAATTCTTCGAATGTTTGGGAAGTCAATTTGAACTTTGGGAGGACAATGGATCGCAGTGATGGTTATCTTGCTGATCCACTCCAGTATTCGGATCGAAGTTGCTTGGAGGTGGTCTTTGCATCTGACAAGAGGGGGGAGATCTGACAAGACTGTGGGTTTTCCCTCCCGGATGCTTACTGTCTTAGCAGCGACACCCATCAATGGAAAATTGTTTTTGTGATTGAGATGGATTTTCGGATATGAGAATTGTCAAATAGGAAGTATCGTATTTCCAGTTTGCCAAAGGCATATTTTGAACTGGTTCACTTACTATTGAGAAGGGCCTGTAAGATCTGAGTCTGATTCCGCATTATTTCTTGCATCATGTTTTGCAACGAGACCATAAATTGGTTCATCGTTTGAATCAGTGTAAGGACTGATTTTACGCGGCTCTTCCACGACAATTCCCCAATGAAGATACTTATTTGGTGGTGTTAAAAGGGGATGCTGATTGAAAAGAGTGGTTTTGAAGGTTGACGCTTCCCGCGCAAAGATTATTTACCATGTTGAGGCTGTGTTTTTCCGCTTGCAGGGAATAGCATGATCGAAGGCTTAGGAAGATTACTGGGATTTTTGAAGCGACTTCATGAAGCTCTTACGGAGGAGCAAACAAAGGTACTCCAGAAAACTTGGTCTTGAATCGAATACGAATCGATGAAGGACTGCATAAAAAATTATTAAGAACCTGGCACGCGGTTACCTGAAATGACCGGTTCAAAATAATAACCTGTTCCTGTAGCAAGGGAGGATATATGTTAGGCTGCTCCAGTAATCTGAAAAAAGGGTGGTCTATTAGAGAAGCAACACGGCCATTCTGCAATCGATACGATAGCAGTGGTTATGGGCCTGACTCGGAATCTGATGGCCTCTGGCAAGTGCTGCACGGTGGCTACGCTGCACATAAAAATCATTTATTTTCACAAATTGGGTGTCCTTTGTTACTTAGCAAAGTTAATCGTGAATTATATTTCGGAAGACTATTTTGGTGTGAGAAGCATACAATAAAGATAGCAGTTCCTCAAAGTTCTGCATTGGGTCCTGTTTTATGTTGCATGATGGAGTGAATTGCTTTCATGTTCAGCAGGAGGCAACCAACGGCAACCGGTTTTAAAGATGGTCTGACAGTGGTTTTGTTTGGAAAATGTACGAGGGGGTGGGGCTGTATGCAAAGTAAACCATTGATGATGATGATGGTCGATATAAGTTGAGATTATGCCCGGCAGCAGGTAGTAAAGACTAGCTCACGTTTAAGAAGCATGGTATCTAATGTCAGGCAAGTTAGTTGCAGCCACATATTATTCAAGTGCCACGATCAATGCTGTTGAATAGATAGAGATCTCTCAACGCAAATCGGGGGTGAGATGGTGAGCGTCTCCTTCTCGAAGCATTTGTGGAGTTAGACGTGGTGCTGGCGAATGTTGGAACCTTAAACACTTTTAGGGAAAGGGACCTGTTTTCTATAGCGGACTTGGCACACCTGAGCGCGGTCGAGATGAGACACACAAGTAACTGCATGGCTGCTTAAAAGAAGACATTCAGGTCTACAGGGTGGCAATGAAAAAGCTGCGAAAATCGCCTTAAGTGATCTGTTTGCGCCTCCTGAAAGCACTTATTGCCACACTGCTGGTTCAGCTCAACGAGTGTATAATACTTGAGGAGGGAGGAGGGACTACGAGGAATATGTAGTAGCTACAATGACAATAAGGGCCCAGCTTTGGATGACATTTTTAACAGAACTTTGAAGCTGGCAGAGAGAACTAGGCGCAAGCTCACCTTCGATGTTTGCTTAAAAGAAGGAATAATCTCTGCTCAACGGAAAAGGCTAAAGGTTGCTTTCCAAACACAACAAACCATCTGAAAATCTAGCATCATATCGCCCAATCTACCCATTGGATTCAATGGGGAAAATGATGCAGAGAGTCACCTACAAAAGACTGCTGGAGCCCCAGCATGGTTTTCGAGGCGCCCATTCTATAATGGATGAAATAAGCGCGGGGTTGAATCTGACTAAAGGCACAGTGGTTTCTGGCGACTGTTGTCCAGTGTTGGCATTGGAAGTCAAAAATACATTCAACTTCGCCAAATAGAACTGAATTAAAGGGGGGTTGGCTAACATAGGTGTTCCCGAATATTTGATAAGCGTGGTTTAAAATTACCTGTCAGAGAGGACTTTCTGGATGAAAACCGCTTTTAGAATCACTTCAGATGAGGTAATACGGGTGGTTATGGGAATGATCCCAGTCGACATTCTGGCGGAAGAAATGAGTAGGCTGTCTCATACAAGAAGTATGAAGGGCCATATAGAACGCAAGAATGCGGCAAGGCCAGAGTCGTTGAGCTCTGGCAACGCAAATGAGTCGAGTCTACGAAAGGTCACTGGACGGGCAGGCTCATTCCCGACATTAGGGTGTGGCTTGAGGGGAAACATGGGGAGATCAACTACCTTTTTATCCAGTTTCTCATGGAATAGGGTGGTTGCTTTAAGCAGTATGTTACATATATCACTGTGACTTATATGATTTACCGAATTGTCCTAGATTCGGTGGCATACCGGAGGATCCAGAGCATCTGATGTCTTACTGCCTAAGGTTCGCAATGAACAGGAGGAATGTGGACCAAGCGCTAGGCAGGAATGTAAGCCCGGATATACTAAAGTCGAAGGAGGATTGAATTATGGTTTACTCCGCAACCGTAAAAATAGAACAGGAGTTGTTGAAGAACGAAGGAAGGAGGAAAGTAGAAAGGTACAGACGCCAGTATGCCTGAATGCAAACGCATCGCACGAAGTAATACCTAAACGATGGTCCCACGAGCCTGAGGCTGGAAAGACGGGGGTGTTTTTTTATGGTTGCGAATCCCACACTTTTAACCGGTAGCCACAGTGGTTATATTTTAAAAAAATTTCTAGACAAGATTTGACCCTTACTTAAAAACTGGAAGATCTATCCAGGGAGAGTCCGTATGCAACTTGGTTAGAGACATTTTCAAAACGTCATACGTCGCGTCCAGAAAGTCGATATTCATCTTTCACTGTTCTTTTCTTTCCTTGTACGACTCCTTCCTCCAATAGTGACCCGTGCCATATTATTCGGCTTTGACAAGCATGACTTGGGGATAAACATGTTTGCTTTCTGAGCTTCATCAATTCTGCTTTAGACAATGAAATTGTTCTGACAGGTCAGATTTGTCTATTCAAAGCATTCCATAAGCACACGGTTAAGATTGTTTAAGCGTCCTTTAATCATTAAAATTATTCTTACTTTGGTCACTTCAGCTTCTTTGGGCAATAGATATGCTATTCCATTGACCTAAAAACAAACCACAAGAAAACGAGGAATACGAATCTAACTTGCCCCTCCATAGCCTATTCTTTTCTTTATACAGAAGGTATTGGACCTTTCTTTCATCATTTTGTTCTTGTTACGTCTCTTCCTCAGTTCCTGCGCACTTACTCATTCTGGCTTTCTATTGAGATCCATAAAAGGCTTTATCTGAAACTCACAGCAAGGAAAAAATATAAGTTGCTGATTTCAGCCACTCTAAAGCTCTTGTGAACTTAAAGTCGGTGATAACTAACTTCTGAATGCTGCTCAACCACCAAAGACAATGAAGGCTGCCTCGCGATAATGGAGACGAGATTTTGCGTTGGATCATTAGGTACCCGCAACCGATACAGTGTTCAATCAATTATGGAAAATGACGAGTGAACGGTCTCCCATTGTATTATCAGAACTCACTTGCTAAGATTGGCTGCCGCACTCAAGTCTAATGGAAATGACCAAAAGGACGACAGGAACAGTGTTTGGTTGGATACGCTTATGACCGAGACAAATGGCACATCCGAGCTAGACAGGTCGACCCCGCTACGGACCCGGGCAAAAGCGAAGGAAGAAGACGAAGGCAAATTCTCACTTTTTGTGAACCACTCTGTTTTAATAGACTCAATTTGGATAGTGAAGGAAAGAGGATAATTAAGAGGAATCATACCTTCATATATCAACTTCCAATTCAACATATCTCTTTCTCTTGTCAACAGAACCACTTCCTTTTCACGTTTTTCCAGCTCATCCCGGTAGAAATCAGCCATCTTTCTAGCGTCTTCCTTTTCACGTGCGCCGTTTGTTAGTTGCATAACGGATTGTTCCAGAATTTGAATTTTTGTTTGTAAATCATAAATAGTTTGATCCTTTGAGGCAATATTTTCACTAAGTTTAATTATCTGAGACTCCATTCTTTGCTTCTCTTCCTCCTTTTGCTTGATTTCGGCTTGAAGACTCGCAAGAGCACTTTCGGTACTTGCAATTTGCGATTTCAATGTTGAAATGTGGAAAGGATCGAAGTCCATCATCGAGAATGGAGTTGGGTGCGTTTGTGGTAAGTTGTTTTTTATTTAGAAGAATTTTCTCGCCGTCAAGGTGGAAAAGATTAAGCAGATATATTTTACTAAAATTTTGGTGGGGAATTTCCGATCAATGATTGGTTGGCCGAAAAAATTTGTGGGGAACCTGAAATCTTATGTCACTTTCAAGTGGTTGTCATTGTTTTCATGGATGGCTTTTCAAGGGATATATTGAACGATGTGTGCAGAATAATATGTTTAAGGCTCTTCTATAATTTCTTTTGAACATTTTTAAGAAATCTCTAAGAAATATGTGGGCAAGAGTTTTAGAATGTTCGGACTCCCCGTGCTATAAGTGAGGGTGCTTTTGCCATCCGCCATTTGTTTGTTTTATCAAAGATTTAGGCTGAGAATGCTACTGATTTATTATGTGTTTTTCTTTATGATTAGGTACGAAGAGCAAAAAGGAATCGACTCTGAAAAAAATTAGAGCAGGCGAATCGGACAGCTGAAGCTACCGGCGAAACTCATGTAATCGCGATTTCGGTAAACAGACAGTGGATATGGAAGCCTGGTAAAAGGTTGTACTACGAAAAAGGGAAGATCGGAGGAAGAAAAGACCGGAGGTTATCGTCTCCTCCAAACGAGGTGAAGGGTCATATGCTGGTATTTTCAAGAGAGGGAAGGCAGTGCCAGAACTCACCAATTTGGGAGTTCATGATTGCCGCCAAGACAGTCCCAGAAAGAAGATCCAAAGATGTAACCGCAGATAAATACTTGAACCAAATTCTAAAGTCTTTTGGACTAGAAGCTGGAAGCGGAGAGCACTATATATATAAAAGCACCACTAAAGAGAAGGTTCGCGGGGTTTGTAAAAGGAGTTCGAACTTATTGGAAGCAGATAGTGAGGACTAGATTCAAAAACTTATATCATCCTTAATCATCATATCTCTCTATCTGTTTGTTGGATACAACAATAGACTCTTAGCGATCGTCGAGTTGCTTGTCAAAGCGGCAGTATGGTTTTCGCGCACCTACTCCATGGTGGTAAACCTGGCAAAGGGCACATTGTTTGTTGGTGTCGCGTTGGCATTGGAAGCCAAAAATGGATTTAACTCTGGCAGTTGGAATCGAATGGCTGACATAGGAGTTCTGGGAAATTTTACAAGTTTGATTGAAAATTGTTTCTCCGGGAAGATTTTTTGGTAGGGGCAAGCTACTGTTGTTGTGGAATGTCATGTAGAATAGGATGCTTGGTTTTTCGGGGTGGACGACCTAGCTATAGTTGTTACAGCAAAGCACCCGGAGGATGTGGATGTCTATGCGACGAAAACAGCGAAAGTGGTAAAGTTCTAGCTAGAAGGAGTCGAGCTACTCTTGGCGATGAGAAACCGTAGAAAGAGAAACACTGGGAAAGTGGAAGTCGGTGTAAATACGGTAGTCTCCAGCCGGCTATCAAATACTTGTGGATGATGATTGGCACCAAATTGAGCTTTAAGGAATACGTAGACTATGCTTGTCAGAGGCAGCCAAATATTAGCGGGCTGAAACACTGTCGGACATTGCTTCTAGCCGGGGTGGTGCGATGAATTTTGTTGTGTGGGTGGGAGCATTTGCAAATTTTTAGAGGCGGAAACAGGTGTTTTCGGCTGATATTTCTGAGAGTTTGTAACGCTTTTAGAACCACTTCAGATGAGGCAGTACTGGTGGTGGCGAGCGAATGATTCTAGTCGATATTCTGGCAAAAGAAATGAGTTTACTGTACCGTGCAAAACATATGGAAATGCACACAAAACGTCAGAATGTGACA
Source organism: Hermetia illucens (assembly GCF_905115235.1). NCBI lineage: Eukaryota > Metazoa > Arthropoda > Insecta > Diptera > Stratiomyidae > Hermetia > Hermetia illucens. The sequence goes on along the minus strand of NC_051849.1, from coordinate 164,031,444 downwards.
AGGTAAGAAACGAATGAACTACGGCAACCCAGAAGGGAGGAGTATACACGGTGGTTACTGCAGGCAGTATTTGCAGCGCTTTGGGCTGAGTGATTCACAGTATTGTCCTAGATATGATGGCATAACCGAGTATCCACGGCACGGCTTTACTGTTCAAGGTTTGCAATGGAGACAAGAAATCTGAACCAACCACTGGACAGAAGTGTGTGTCCGGAAAATATAGTTGCAGAGATGCTGAGATCGAAGGCGAAGGCTTACTGTTTCCCCCGCAATTGTAAAAATACAGAAGCCGTTGCTGAAGGAAGAAAGAAGGAGCAGAAAGACGAGCCCCTAAAGGCAAACAGAACAATACCTAAATGGTGATCCCGTGGGGCTGGAGAGAAAGGAGGGTAATTTTTAGTGTGATCGAATTTTACGTGCACTCGCTTTAACTCCGAAGTTCGTGCGACGGAGCTGGAGCAGACGTGTCCTTTTAAGACCTCCGTGTATGAGCGAAAAAACGTACGAGCACGTAATTCAATATCTGAGTTGAACCACTGGGAACGGATGACTATTTACTTCAGACTAACTGAAACTGAGATATCTGGTCTGAAATATTTTGAGTTTTAGACTGTTTTCGTATTTATGTACTTTGTGAATAGAAAGAACTCTACCTCAATTGTACAGAGGGTGATTCCCTTCAGGCCAAAGTTTGATGGTCGAAATATGAAATGTATACCGTACATTCCTTGTAATTGGCTGTTTGGCTGAAAAGTAATTTTTTGGCAAAAGGGTCTTTTTTGTATAATAAGCATTTAACTGTGGAATCAAGGTCACCGCAGGTGACGCATACCCTTGAAAGTGCACAGTATAATCTGGTGTTTTCAAGCTTTTCACAATGAGGACATTGTATAGGCCCTTTTGGTGGTCAAGAGTAGTATAGGTACTAGGGCGAAATGTAGATTGTTACCCACGATGGAGCATAAACCTTGGGAAACGCCTGTTCCACCAACACCAACAGCTCTACTACCAAACCTTATCTCCACCTCCACGTGGTGAAAGTTGGGAGTTCTTTCTTAAAGAAAAGCTGCAGACGGAGAAGGATGAAAGCGAGTCTCCCGTACCAACTGATCCTCCACGTTGGGTAGGGTTTACAACAATCTGTTATGAAGCCACGGAAGTAGCCTCGGACTGGACTGACCGCATAACGACGAACTCGGCAACGAAAACGAAATAACGATTTGTGCATACTCCCTGTACAGAGGAGGAGCTGCCGAGTAACTAGCCGATACCCTGTCCCAGTGTAAGGCTGATATAACACCATTGCCGGAGATGCGTTGGACAGGGACCGTTTTCTTAGAGAAGAGTCGCTACACCATATATTATAGTTGCCATCCAGTAAACCATGTCCTCGAAGTAGGTTTCTTAGTCAGCCAAAAAATGAAACCTGCTGTTATCGGCTTTTAAAACATAAGCGAATTGGTATGCATTCTGTGCTTGCGAGGCAAATTTAGAGATATAAGCCTCATTAGCGTTCACACCCCTACAGAGGAGACTGCAGAGTCGGAGAATCATACCTTCTACGAGGCAGTACAACGAACCCTCGAAGCCTGCCCCAGGCGATACGTTGGCTCCTATAGCTTACATAAGGATAGCAATGATAATGAATTGCCGATTATTCAATTAGCAGTCTGGTACGAAATGGTTTTTGGAAGTACCTGGTTTGCGCGGAAAGCGGTCCACAAACAAACGTGGGCCTCTCCAGATGGGACCACTTTCAACCAAATTGATAACGTGTTGATCGAAGGCCGCCACATCTCAGCCTTGATGAATGTCAGAACATATAGGGGGGCTAATATAGACTCGGATCACTATTTTGTTGGCATGGTGATGCACCGAAGACGAATCAACCAACAACATCAAACCGCACTGGTCAAACACGAAGAAGAATATGGATAGGAGAATACAACTTTGAGACCGTTGACAATTTCTCCTATCGAGGGTCGAAAATCACAACCGATAACAGCTACGATGATGAAATCCGCGCACGGTTGTTGTCAGCCAACAGAGCCTATTTCAGCTTACAAAGACCGTTCCGCTCGAAACGTCTCACCATAGGGTCAAAGCTCTTACTGTACAAGACTATGATCTTGCCAGTCCTCATGTATTCCTCGGAAACTTGGGTTCTTAGCAAGAAAAATTGCGAACTCTTGGCCGCGTTCGAGAGAAGAATCCTCCGAAGAATTTTTGGCCCCCTACATGAGGATGGACGATTCCGTAGCCTACACAATGACGAAATCTATGAGCGATACCATGATCGTCCGGTTGTGGATGAAATCCGGCTGGATCACTTAATCCGTATGGATGAGGATGATCCCACCCGGAAAGTCTATAATGGCAATATCTATGGTAGAAAAAGAAGACGAGGCAGACCCTGCCTAAGATGGAGCGATGGCGTAGGTCAGGACGTCAGACAGCTTTTAGGGATATCGAATTGGCAGACCTCGGCGCAAAACCGGGATGTCTGGAGTTCCTTATTAAGGCAGGCCTAGACCGGATACCGGTTGTTGCGCCGCTGATGATGATGATGATGATCCGGGCTCCAATTACAACATTGTCTACAATCCCCTCTGACAATGATGTGAGAGTTAACACTAAAGCCATTCACTGCAAAGCCGTCTGTCACACCTATAACAGAGATCCTGAAGCATCAATAAATGATCTGCACAATCACCTGAAAGGCGTTATCATTGACACGGCCACAAACATAATTGGCCTCAGCCGCGAAAAAAGTCGGAACGGCTGTTTCGACGATAAATGTAAGCTAGCAATGGAACGGAAGAATGTTGCACACCGATTAATGTTGCATTCTCAAAGGGTGCGGGCACGCGTGGAGACTTATCACGAACTCCATCGAGCGGAGAAGCGACTTCACAGACGGAAAAAGGAAGCCTGGGAGATCTGATTTCCGACAGAATGGGCATATTGAAGCGATGGGTTGGGTATTTTGATGAAATGCTTAATAACCAGAATATCGGCGAGTTGAAGGTCTCGCCAATTGAAAACAACGGACAAATAATGCCAGCACCATCGGCTTAAAAATCATAAGTCGCAGGAGCCTATGGAATTACATACGAATTGGTTAAATATTACACCAAGTGGCTCATCAATTGATGCTCAAGGTGTGGGACATCAAATCAATGCCTGACGACTGGCAACGAGGCAGGGGACAGCCTGATCAGTTTGGTCAGTCTTATCAATTTCGTCGTGATACCGAATTCTCTCATGGCCGTGTACAGTTTTACCCTGGCTATGCTATCATATGTTGGCTTAAAGTTGATAAAAGGGTGGTGTAACTGATGTCCATATTCAAATAGTTTTTCCATTACTGGTCGCAGAGGAAAATCTGATCTGTTGCTGGAGTGAAGCTCTTCGGTATGGGCCATGGGCCGTATGGGGCTATCCTCAAGATAGCGGGGAATATTTTACAGATGGTACTCAGCAACGTGAAACCTCTATAATTGTTGCACTGCGTGATATCCGCCTTTTTATGTATAGGACAAATATTGTTTCGTTGCCACACCTTGAGCATCAGTTGACGAACTGCTTGGTGTAATTGGTCGTCTCCATATTTAATCAATTCGGCTGTAATTCCATTGGCTCTTGGCAATTTATGGTTTTTAAGCCGATGGATTGCACGGCCTGTTTTTTCCATGCTTGGTGGTGGCAGCATTTGTCCGCCGTCTTCAGTTGGCGAGACTCGGTTCCGGCTCCAGGTCCACTTTATATAAAGGCTCTGGTACTCTGAATCGTTTCTTAATATTATGGTACATATTCCTTTAATCTTAAAGCCCTTTTCCGGGAGCGCTTCAGAGATTTCCTTCGGATTAACTTCAGGTTCAATGCATTTAATTGTTACTACTGGAATATGTGTGAATCAACCTTGTTGGACTGCATTTTAAAAGTCGGAAATTTCACCTCGATGCAGTACCATTATATGTCGTTTTTAGTAGTAGTAGTAGTGGTTCTGTTACTAACAATCGACCATCGGACGACCAAAGAGAACCGTGTTGACGTGGACGCAATACGCAAACTGAGGCAAGCCGCCATCTCTTATTGCGCACATCCTGCAAGTAGCTCCTAAAATACTACGGATCGCGTGTGTGATTGATCTGATTAGATGTATCTTTCCTGTTATTTGAAATCCAGCTGGTCTAATGGCAAGTGGTGGAAGCTCCCGAAAGCCATAAACCTGTCAACACTATCGTTATGATCCCCAAGAGCGTGCGTCCCAATCACATGACCAGGTAAGGTTTTATTAGAGCTCTCCTTGATAGTCAGATTATCCATGATACTTTTATCCTGACGTCGACAACATTGAATTGCTCATTGAAAGCCTCCTTCTCCTCTGGAATTTCCTCGGAATTTCGCAGTCAATATTGTTAGATACTGGTTTCCAAGATAAAAAGATGAGTTTTGGGGTTGCAGTAAGCATTAGGTGGAATAGTTTGATTGAATTCTCAGATATCAGCTCACAGTGAAGCCACTACCTCAGCAAGGGATCAATAGCAGATAGTATTCATTACCCGGAAAGAGGTTCATTCCACACACACTCTAAGACGTCTAAACGTTACAGGGCCATTCAGAAGAGTGGCTCTTCCGTCTTCCCTTCTTAAACAGACTTTTGACCGTTTATGGTGGAGTTTGTTTGGTCAAGATTGTCTTTTTCTAATTATATCACCAAAGTGCATAGCCCGGCATACTTACAGTGCGAGTTACGTACCTAAGAAATCCACAAAACTTTTCATATTTGGAGTGCTCAGTTTCCAGTTTTCTAGTTACGGCTACAGATTATTCAAACAAATGACTCAAGTACTTTATCTGCATTTTCTGCATTAATTAGCAAGTAATATTTCCAAGAGTGGAATGGAAAATGGGATTACAAACAGTTAATCATCTCTTCAAACTTTGCCCCCCACAAGTTCAAGTGAGCTGTAATTTATTCACGATTTTCAGCAAACTTGCTGTGCCGTTGCTGTTTGCGCTAATTAAATTGAATTTGCCATAAGTAGTACGCGTGCCTTCACCCCACGATCAGAAGTCATCCTCCTACTCTAATAAGGATATTCTACATAAGGAAATGGATTAAATGAATCTAAAATCACTTGGACGAAGTGATGCCTAATGTCGTCAAGTATTTTTAATCCACAATTACTTTGTAGCCGCGCTTTCTATAAATTTCAATGTAACATGATTTGCTTACAACGCAAATATGTTAGATTTACGAACCAGGACGCACCTTCAGATACCTACGTGAAAACTTGCATGTACACGGACGTATGTGTTATTTTACTCATTTAGTACTCCATGGTTGGGTGTTGCTATTTTCAGTTATCTGTTCTGGAAGTTCTCTGTCATGGCCTCCATCTCCAAAACGAACTTTACTGATAGCATACGACAGATGCTATTTGATTCAGGGTAGCGGATAATCTACATATCACCGGGTTTGAGGTAAATCAGATTTGCGTGGAGCATCTAAGGCGCATTGAGTGCATTATTCGATTAAAGGTGAGAATGCCGGTAGCGAATGACGCTTTGTTTTCGCCTTTTCAGATTGATTACGATTTATGATTGTTATACTGTAATTTATATGATATAAGAACACATGTGTGCTAAAAGCAAGGGGTAGATAAATATTTACTTACAAACAATCTCGGCATTGCTCATGAAAGTGTTGATTACTGTGAGGTTTTTGCGAAAATATTTACAAACCAAACTATCATTTTTTCTACTGCTACATATATATGTGCTTATCAAGGCGTTCACTGCGATTTGAATATCAAAAATTATCTGCCTTTTATGCAAACCAATCTGTGGGCCAAGGTCTAAAAAAACCGTCATTATTTAATATACTTGCGGGAGGTATAGTTCCATAAGTAAAAGAGTACTGGTGAAGTCATCTCGTACTTTCTTGGAATGCCCTGTATAAATATTTACATACATATATGTACTTCAAGTGAATGCATTTTATTACTGTTTTTTTTTGTTTAAGCGAGAACTGTTAGTTTATTTAGTCTAAAATGATTTCTCTATCTCAAACTTCCATTGAGGACCAAAGAGCCTGGAAATTAAACACTAAGAATTGATAGTCTGTTTTTTATGAGGTGGGAGGGGAATCAGCCTCGTAGTGAACCATTTCACTTGACGCCCTCCTATAATGGAATATCCCAAGCTGGGATTTTCGTTATTATTAAGGGGGTCATCCCGTGTGAAGGCCGTTTTTTTGCCTTTTTTTGAAAAATTATTTTGAAGGACTGGATAAAGATACAAACGTGAGTTTTTCACCATATGTTTATTGATGTCTCTAGTATATGTGATAAATTTTACAGCTTAATTTCTTAGCTAATTTTTGGAATAGGTGTTAATTTATGCACCCATCTCCAAAAAAAGGTGTTTTTCTGCTGCCACGCTGGAGGGCGCTGTGTTGATCTGAGGGAAAAAAACTAAACGACATTTTAATGTGGACAATATTCCACGGTCCGCAAACTAGGATAATTAGAAAATATTAAAAGGTAAATTTTTAGTGGGCTTTTAAACTTAATTTTTTGGATTTTGGTGTTTTTTTACGGCTTTTTTTATGAATAAAAAAAAAACTACCAGTCCGATTGCAATTATCCTAGTTCGTGAACCGTTGAAATATGTACTAAAGAAACTGTGAAAATTTCAAAGAATTTGGTTGGATAGATTTTGAGCTATGGTGGCAGCCGATTTTCAAGATGTAGTTTCGAGAAAAACGCATTTGAAAATTTAAATGTGATTATGAACAGTAAAATTTTAGCTCAACATTAATCTGCTATACCTGGTCCATAGAGAGCACCCTCCGTTTCTTCAAAGAGGTCGTTGTAAGGCCGATTATTGCTCTCTCGTGTCAATTGTGGCTCTTTTAGCGAGGTCAGTTGATCGTCGTTCGGACCGCCAAATTCGCGCTTCATTACGGCGGTCGGCATAAACCTGACATATGTGACCAACTTGACATCCCATTGTTACTAGGATTTTGAGAATACCATTGAATCCTTCATTGAAAATAATTACAGCCAGAAAAGTGGCTATTTCTACGACCTTGGCCCCAGAATGAAGGTGTTTAGGAGCGAAAGTCCAGATCAATGCATTTAACGACTCATTGTTATTCTGGGTCTCTGCTCCTAAACATCTGTTCAAGAGATCATCTCGTGATAAATCTTCGTAGATTGGTTTGATGACTGTTTGAACTTCTTCAGTCAAAGGTGCTTTCTCGTGGTGAAAACTATCCAGTTCTCCTTTAGCTTCCGCTTTGCGCCATTTGCACCAACTGTCCTCGCCTGCTGGACAATCTTGATGCTGAGGATTTTCGTCTGTAGAACATTTATGGAAGAAAGTTGCCCAAATTTCTTGTTTCATTCCTTCTATCGAATTTGCATGTTGACGAATAGCCAGCCCAGAAAATGTAGTGAGGTCCTTGTCAGTAAGTTTTCCAGCCCCATTTCCACCAATGCCTTTGTGATTCTTCTTTGCATTTCTAAGCCGCGTTCCCATTCTTTTCCCGACATGTCTTACGTATTCCTTTTTCACTACTACGTATATTTTATTATTTGTAGAAATTTGCAGAAATACCGGAGAAAACTCCAGCAAAATGCAATATACAATATACAAAACTTATCGCAATTGGAACATCCATGTTCATGCTTGCTAAAAGTTTTTTTGCTGATGTTGATGCGAAGTCCTTTTTCTTCTCTGATAACTATCGATTCCCATGAAATACTCCTTTTTTAGTGCGAGCATGACGTTGAACGTTAAAGAGATCTCCCTTCGTACGATCCATTTAAAAAATCACTGAACACACAAACAGCACAATACTTACAACAAAATATAACTGAGTATAGCTTAGCCTTTCAGTGCCCACTCTAGACTGGATTATCCTTTTTATTCCAAACAGCAGATAAGTTTAGACAATTGATTGGTTTTTCATGTTTTTATATTTATACCTGTGTTCAAATTTATAAGGCTCAGGTAAAAAACTAACAGGTAAAAAAAGATTCGATGCTCTTTCTCATCGAGTACTCTAGCCGCGGCTGCAAACTCCTTACCTGTTTAACCCTGTAATTTCTGAAGGACTCGGAATATCGGAAAATCCCTTTGCCCACGTATTCTCCACTATATATAGATACAATTCATGCAAAAAAAAATCGATTTCTCCAACCCGACACACGGGATGACCCCCTTAATGACGGAATCGCAATCGCAATATACCAAAACTAAAAATTTGATATCTGACTCGTCCAAGAAACGCGTCACCACGGTTTTTAATCGTATCACATCTGGTGAAATTCCGCCACTGATGAAATGGCTGGCCACTGTAATATACAGGCACGGATTGTTCCTCTAAGGAGAATACAAATCATTTCAAACGCATACTCACAGAGTTATTTTTCGCTGCACCTGTAGTTTTTTCCGGATTGCTCCTTCCGCTCATACGGAAATTTTGGAAGTATGGGATCTTTTCCAGAGAATAAAAGATCGTTAATATTTGAAAAAAGGCACCCATTTTGAGTGTGATGATTAGAGGATATCCTGGAATACGTCAAAGAACAAAGCTCGATCGATAAAGAGCATACCGGTTTTCGTTCTCTCGTCAACGGATCATTTTAGAAGAGTGTGTGGAGTTTCTCGACGAAATTGTTAAGACTAATGGGCTGACCCTGACCAATGTGCGAGGCCGGATAAAAGCAGTAGGATCACTCTCAAGACCATTTGACATCAACAACGGTCTACGACAATGGGATGCCCTATCATGCGTCCTCTTTAACGTGACCCTTGAGAAAGTGATCCGTGATGCTGATGTAAATGCAAAAGGTACGATCCTCTTTAAGTCCACCGAACGACTGACCTATGCTGATGACGTCGACATCATGGGAAGAACCACCCGAGACGTACAAACTGTCTTCACCCAGATCGAGCAGGTGGCGCGAGATCTTGGGCTGCACATCAATGCAGGCAAGACAAAGTATATGGTGGCGATGTCAGCACCAAAAACCAACCAACTAACAACATTAAACCGCACTGGTCAAACGGGAAGAATAAAGATAGGAGAATATAACTTTGAGACCGTTCATAATTTCTCCTATCTAGGGTCGAAAATCATAATCGATAACAACTACGATGATGAAATCCGCGCACGGTTGTTGGCAGCCAACAGAGTCTGTTTCAGCATACAAAACTGTTCCGCTCGGAACGTCTCACTATAGGGTCAAAGCTCTTACTGTACAAGACAATGATCTTGACAATCCTCATGTATTCCTCGAAGACTTGGGTTCTTAGCAAGAAATGCACGATTCCGTAACCTACATAACGAAATCTATGAGCGATACCATGACCGTCGGGTTGCGGTTAAAATCCGGCTCAATAGGTTGCGGTGGTCGAATCACTTAATCCGTATTGATGAGGATGATTCAGCCCGGAAAGTCTATAAGGGCAATATCAATAGTGATGGCATAGGTAGGACCCCAGATAGCTTTTAGGGATATCGAATTGGTGGACCTCGGCGCAAAAGCGGAATGTCTGGAGTTCCTTATTAAGAAAGGCCTAGACTGGATACTAGTTGTTGCGCCGTTGATGATGATGTGTGGAGTTTAGCTTCACCTGCTCTTCATCGATTTCGTGAGAGCTTTTAACAGGGAAAACAGGGAATATATCAGGTCTGCTTTACGCAAGAGAGGCATTCTTGAGACACTAATAGCAAGTAGCAGAGCGACATTCGATGGCACAAAATTTTGTGTGTTGCGTCCAGCTTAAATTGCAGAGGAATTTGAGGTCCAAAGTGTAGTCCCTTAGGATTGAATCTTTTCAGCGATATTATTTCTTCTTGTTAACTGGTTTGTGTTGCTTTGTCCGGAGGACGTGGAGGAGTTCAAAGGACGATGACATTTTTCCTTAAGTATCTCGTCTATACTGAGGACATACAATGCCAAATTATTACAGCCATCTTTGAAAAAATACATGATTTCAGTTTCTATGCAAAGAAAGGTAAGAAACATATTACCAACTTTTACCAACTATTTACGTTGTCAAAGAGCATTGAGTAGACAATTGTAATATGTTTAAAATACTTCCATAATGCTAAAAATTAAATAAAAATTTTTAACATTTAGTCAAGCTGTCTTTTGCTGGAATTATAACTCTTACTCTTCACAGCATACTTTGAATACATTTGATTCAGTTAATTTTTATTTCATCGCTTCTTTGCTTAATCATTATATGATCTTCTGTTAGCTGTATCTTACTGATTATATTTTTCTTGAAAATTTTGTATTTTTCATTGATCTCCAAAAGCTTTTAGTGGGATTAAGTTCGGGTAATTTACCAGAACCATCTAATGCTGTTGTTTGACTTTTTTTTTAAAAAAAAACCTTTACTTTTTTGGCCTTTTGATATAGTTATATACGAATATAAAGTTGCCATTTGATAACCATTCGTGAACTTCGAGTGTCATTCTAGTTTCAAAGACCTTGGTATATTGATCCTGCTCATTAATTTTTGAACAATTTGTGGGCGCACTGCACTTTTGTTGAGGCTATAATACTGAATGGATGCTTGACCCTTTTTACGATGCAATCTTCTTTAAATTTTTTACCAGGTCTTCTTCTCACAAAACCTGATTTGTCCGAAAGGCAAGTTCGGAAAAGATTGTTGAGTGCTGATTATTTTTTTTAAAAAGAAGTCCAGTGACCTTTCCCAAACATCAAAAATCAAATTCAAATGTTATTTGCATCTATTGAGGCACTTTATGAACATGGCAAAGGTAAGAAGTGGTTTCGTTAATGGACGTCTTTATGAAACACTCAATTCTTTTACTCGACATCGAGTTGATCTTACTGGTATTGCTGGAATCCTGGATTTGCCCCACTATGATCATTGAAGAAGCGTTTCTATTTTGGATAAAAATATCCCTTATTCTTTGCTCATCTCTAGGTGAGGTTAACTTTTACGCCCACACTTGCCATCTCATTTGGTATTAGGTATTAATTGTAGTTTTGCATCAACTATCTGTTCTCATTCTGTCTATACTATAGCCGCGAAACGTTTGATATCATTGCACTTGAATTGTCAGTATTGGTTATCAAGTTTTTTATCTAAAAAATCAACGTTAATTTTTCTTCTTAATAAAATCCCATACATCAAAAAATATCTATATAATCGTGCCATACATAAATTAATAAAAAGAAAAGTAATGAATAAATGGCACTTATCACGGCATAACAATCATAAAACTTAAAATAAACATAAATAATCTCAAAATCAATGTCGAACACGTGGACACAAATAATATAATAATATAATATCACAAAATAGCAGTGATCACTATAAACTACGTTCGAAAATGTATTATCAGCAGAACATTGAAAAAGAATATAACAGTATAGTAGAGACTCATATCTTCCAAAAACAATAATAATTGAAAATTAAATAATACATACTTAATATCAATATGAAAAAAATGTCATGTTCTTAGAATTAGATGAAAAATATTAGTCATTCTAATAATTTGGCCACCCTTTGTATGTTTGCTTCCTCACCAAGGTTTTCACCCTAGTGGGTCATTCCAATCTCTCTATTTGCATTAATGAATTGAGCATTGAAGCCGTCGATCAATTTATGGTATATATTTAGGAAACGTGGTTTCTACCGACGGTGGCACCGATTTAGATGTCACAGCACTGAATTCGCTTTCGCTACCTTCCTAAAATCTAGTGTTCACACATGAAGAGTGACTTCCATTGTTATGCAAAAATTCCAAGTATTCATGTAGTATTCGTCGCAGTATGCTGCGCAAATTTATTTATTTATTTATTTAATGAGGACAATACACAGAAAGCAAATTTCTTATTACATATTGTCCTCAGAGGGAGGAGCAAGCAAATGCCATATTTTACGCTTAAAGCTAGAGAGGGACATAGAGTCAAATGAACCAAGCTGTAGGGCATTGTAGGACCGGCAAAACCTCGGGATCGGAGAGTGAAAGTAAATCTCGAGCTCGGCGAAGGGCACATTAAAAATGTCCGCATTACGTGTGTCATGAGACGAGGAGATACGGAGAGTAATATCCGAGTTGGCGGAGCAGTCCATCAGACCATTGCAGAGTTTGAAAAGAGTACACATATCAAGGAAAATACGGTAGGGGGACCAGACTACAGAGCAGTATTCAAGGATGTTTTTGACAAGAGAATTGAAGAGTGTTAAGGAGGGCTGGATTGAGGTAAAGTCGGACGAGGAACGTAGGATAAAACCAGACATTTTGGACGCTCTATTGATGATGTCAACGAAGTGGGAATTGAAACGAAGTTTATCGTCGAATATTACACCCAGGTCTTTGAAGGAGGCCAGTAGTGAAAGGGGTTGACCACTGAGAGAATATGAAAAGGATGATGGGGAGGGTTTCAGGGAATAGCGCATCCAGTGGCATTTGTTGACATTCAGTGTTAGCTTGTTGACCGAACACCAACCGGCTAAATTATCAAGGTTGGATTGTAAGAGAGCACAGTCCAATGGAGAGGAAACAGAGGCAAACAATTTAAGGTCGTCTGCGTAAAGCAAATACGGACAGGTGAGGATGGAGGCGAGGTCATTGATAAAAAACAGGAAGAGTAGCGGGCCAAGTATAGAGCCTTGGGGAACACCAGAGGAAGGAGAGAAGGAACGAGATGAGTGACCATGAAAAGAAACTTTGCAGGAACGGTATGAGAGATAGGAGGAAAGCCAGGAGATGACTGAGGGAGGGAACTCTAGCGAAGAAAGTTTAGAGAGGAGAATGTTATGGTCAACGGTGTCAAAGGCTTTGGAGAAATCAGTATAAACAGCATGTACCTCCTGTCGTGAATTCAAGAAATAAAGAGCTGTAACTGATCAGAATCATTACAAGACTTTTATATATCCTCCTGCTTTTTGGCAAGGACTGCTGAATGCTCATACTCATTCGGGGCTATTGATAGTAGCATTTTCGGGTGCTACCGACATTTCATTTCCTGGTTCCAGTTCTCTCATAGGTGAATTGACCCTTGTTGGCCAAGGTACCTGAGATTTAATTTCCTCTTAAGATACATTGACCAGGTACTCAAAGTACTTCGCCCGTATTGAATCTAGATGTAAAATTCAAACTAATTCTGAATTTCTGAACGATTTTTAGGATGATCAAGGAACTGCATATATTCAGTCTGAAGGAGCCTTGTTCCAAAGAAAAACCACACTTCTTGTTTCTGTGTAAGTTTTTGTCAGAAAGGTAGACTCCTCCTTCAAAACCTTGTTTTGTTTTCGAGCCACCAGTGTCAAAAGACCTCGCTATACTATACCCACCCAATCTCTGGTCCGCCTTACCACATGAAGCTTGAGTCCCCATGTGGAGGCATGGATCCTCTTGCACAGGCCCTCGACTGTAAGGGTTCGTTTCATCTTTCAGCATCATCTCAACATATTTATTACGAAAAATTACCAGAACAACCAATTTATCCGCCAATAAGTGGTGATGCATTTCACATACAAGGAGACGATCAATATATTCCCCAGGGGCAGGGGTTCTTTTCCTGGAGGTAGTTTATTGTTGCTTTTGCCGTAAGGTAGCAATCAATACCTTTTTTAGCACGTAGCAATCTCCATTTTTGAATCTCCACAATCCCCTTAATTAAAGTATTAACAAAACCATGCTTTTTGGTAGGTTAAAAAAGTTTCCGAAAAGGTTTACAGTGAAAGACCCCTTCAATGCTCACGAATGTCGCTATCGCGTTCTCGTTTTCAGGCGAAACGAAACAATGAAGAGTACACCAGCAGGATTTTGCATTCTGACGTGGTTTTGATTTAGTGGGCACAGCTTTAATGTCCTCTTGTCAGGCCTGATGAGAGGGGGCGGAAAGGGGGGGGGGAGTTGGTGTTTCCCATACAATTTTCCCCTAGGCCCCGTTTATCACCATAATTTTCGTCTCGAGTACGGATTTTCTCTCTGCGACCCTGCTTCTTGCGAATGTGATGCTCAACTTTCTGGACCTTTTATCGAAAATGACGTTAAGATAATTTGTGTGTAGTTCTTCTTAACTTTTTGAAAGAAGGAGGCATGTAGCCTAAAACAAGACACCCAAAAAAAATTGTACCGGTGCTCTACAACCTTCATCGCATTTGTGAAAAATGCTTTGCAATTGCTAAGGTATATTGTTTTTTCGCGTTTTTAGTTTGGAGGAATTTGCAATTATAATCCATTCGATTTAATCGTCCGGTCCCGCCGGTGATATACTTCAAGAAAGGATACACTAACCTAACTCTGAAATTTCTCTCTTCGTTTTGTTGAAACCAAATTCTTATTAAAATCGGTTTACTGTCTGTCTGTCTCAATGTCCATCTATCTATCCGCCTATCTGTCATATCCATTTTTCTCAGAAAAGTTTACATATTAACATGAAATACTAACACGAAAAGCTGGAACTGTGAACCCCTCGACATTCGGTGAATTACATTGCTATATGTTGAACTTAAGGAGGGTCCCTATACACACAAAAGAGGGGCGCACAACGAATATAGTCCTGTGGAAGGTTTCAAGGAACACTCGAAGCAGATATTAGCTTTAATGTTGGTTGTCAAAGGGAGGAGTGTGGGGGCTCGAAAGGGGTTAATTACTTCAAGGATCCATTATCAGAAACTACCCAAATAAAAAATCTGAAAAGGATATGGTGCCTCCAAAATATTCTCCGTCACGATATATGCTAAAATAAATTTAATAATAGTATATTATTATATTTTGAAAATTTACTGGGAACCTTTCTTAAGGTCATCCTAGACCGGCGGATTTTACGATTTATTATGAAGCATCGCATCGGAAGATCCTAGCCCCATCTACCGATTCAATAGTATGTATCCGGTACCAGAAAAATATAAAGTCTTGAAAGGATATCTGCCCGTAAAAAGGAAGAAGCTTTGCTATACTGTAAATTAATTTCCAAACGTAAATGTTTTTTTTCCCTAAGCATAGTCCGATGTGTGAATAAGAATAGTTTGAAAAGTATGCTGTGGTCAATGTAGATCCCATTGAAATTGTAAGATTTTTCCTCATAATATACCGACAGCATTTTTGGATTTTGGAAGCTCATGCTCGCTCTTTACTTTCCAAAATGATTATGATTTTGCTAAGTTTTTCAGGAAAAAAATGGATCATCATGTGGTGATTGTCCCCCTAGGTACTGTAAAGTTCGTTTAAACACTAACCTGAAACCCTCGACCTTACCTTACAATTTTCCCTTCAATGCTCGGAATCTATGGCCAGGTTTAATCTACCAAACATATGGATGATGACGTCTCCTAGCTTTAGGTCTCCTTTTAGGTCTGTGTTTAACATCTCCAATACTCGTTTCTGACCAGCTTGGTATTTCCGATGGTGGACTAACGCTGGCCGTCAGAACTATGCCAAGTTTTCAGGCTCAAATATTTTTAGGCTAATATACAAGATGACAAATTGTTCATCTAGCAATTAATAATTTAGAGTCCCACGACAGTAGTCAGAAAGGATAATTCCGTACCGTATACGTCCTCTGACTTTCTACTTACATATTACCTTTTCTTTGGGAGGGGGTTTCAATAAGGTTGCCAATTTGTCGTCAACTTTGGTTGAAGGTTTTGCTGTCCGGCATCTCTGTGATTATTGTCATACCCTGGTTGAAATCTGGCATTCGTGCTACTAGTGAGCTCTACTAGGATGATTAGTCCTTAGACAAGTGAACATCGTAAAAAGTTTTTCGAAAAGCGTATTTAGGAAGCCCCGAGAAAAGTGAGATATTCCATAAAAGCCTACAGATATGATCCAATTGATTCGAATAAATATTTCAAAGAAATTTGCCATTGAAAATATGACCTGTCAATGCTGTTGCTACCTTCAGTACCTGTTTTTCTTAACCTTCAACTTATCATGTTCGAAAATATAGGAATTGAATGCGTAAATGATATCCTTTATCAAATACATGAGGAGTATTAGCTTCATGAGAAATCTTTCATGAGTTCATTTGCGGTCCTTAACGGGTAGGAAGAGCGTGCTGAGTTTGCTCCGATACGAAAAGGCGTAGCTCGCCGTAGCGCCCACCGAAGGTGTTATCGATGACTGAAACATCCGCGAAGACCATAGGGCTTTAGCCGAATAGGAACCCAGTAGCTTGGCATGCCAGAGGTGAAGAGGAAAGGCTTACCATACAATATTTGCAAATGCGCTGCAGTTATCAAGCACGTGTAGCCTGCAACCTTCCTCATGAAACACGTCAGTAAAAGTGGAACGGATTGACGGAAAAGCTACTGAACCGCATTTCTTTCTGTAGTTTGACATGGACTGTAGGCGAAAATGCGAAAAAAGACAAAGCAGGCGGAGAAGAATGAATTGAAACACTTCGGCGGGCCAATTGAAAACTACCTCGGTAAAATCACGGTAAATACGAATGGCAAAACAACAAAAGGAAAAGTGAAGAAACGAAGGAGGACAAAATTGCCAGCTCTGCTCATTAAACCTACAGAGGGTAAGAACTTTGCGAAAGTCCTCGGTAAGATTTCATATAGGATTAACCTCGAGCAGAATTGTCTTTCATACAGAAAATGAAGGGTGACAAAATCCTTGTTGAATTAAGTCCGAAAGAGACAATAAATTGAAATGGTCGAAAGCTATAGAAAGGTACACCATCAGGCAGACTTATTGCTCGGCACATTTTTCATTGCCGTTTGGAAGTATCGCGATTTGTGCTGATAAGCAAACATAAAGGAGATGATGAGCTACCCTCTGCATATGAAGCAATTTGAAAGTTTGATGTAGCTGGGAAGAAGCGATCCGGGTTGGTTGCAAATGATACTCAAGGTAGTTTGGTTTTAGGGCAGGTGGGTTTAGAGCTGATGCTGCCATGGAAATCATGGGAACGATTGACTGCGCTCAGAAGATCAGCTGTCAACCGTGGAGAGAAGTGTCCCTGTAATGTTTGATATTAGAAATGCTCTCAGTTCCGTAGGATGAGTAAGTATGATAAGCATACTAGAATATTAGGGATTAAGGGATTATCTTAGACCCTGCTCTATGAGACGTTGGAAGTCGAAAGTAGAATAGAGATCACTTCGGGGCTAGTATGACAGTTTCCGTTAAGCAGATGATATTGCGGTGCTTGTTATCGAATGCAGTGTTGAACAGGCGCAAAGAAGTTCGTAGATTCTTGATGCGACGGGAAAGCGGAATGACTGTCCATAGCTTTAGTCTTGCGGTGAGAAAAAAACTTAAGATGACATTTTGACTTAAAAGAGAATCCCGATAATGTGTCTCAAGGTTATTAACGATTGAGTACCTTGAATTGGCGCTCAGCAAACGGATGAGTCTCGTTTTGAGCATGAGTTCCGCCTGAAGTCCGTTATTGGCAAATACTAGAAGTCCTCTTCCAGCGAGCATAAGCGCGATGTATGTATGAGTGTTTTTAGCAAGGAGGTGTAAGTGTCTTGTGCAAGCCCAGACACGGAAATCTTTGCCTGTGGCATTTGCCAACATGACGTGCCCGAGCTGAGGAAGATGGTGATCGCGGAAGTGAAACCAGTCGTTCTCGATGGTTAGGAATGCAAGTGCCAACTCTGTGAGCAAAATGAGTTGGAGGGCAATGACTGCTCAATTCATCGCGAACTTAGCTGTATAGATGGACCAGTAAGAGTAGGCTTGGACTTAAGGGTAGTAGACCGTGCTAATTGCACAACTTTTTTTTTGTGAAACGTGTGATGGGGTTCGCCATTCACTCTATGCAGATACAGAGGAGCTCTATCGAGATAACACTGTTAGTGAGATGCTGATGAGCTTTGACTAATGAAGCGATTTTGTGCATTACGTACGGGTTGTTTTACGCTTTAAGGAGATTGAATCCAATGCCAGGAGGACAACAACTTTCCTTTCTCCTTTTCCTCCCAGTTGGTGAAAAATAACTGAGCGATAAGGTTAGCTTGATCGACGTGCCATACCTCACGCAGCCTTTTAATAAGTAAATATGTGTCACCTAGTAATTTTACTATTTCATCAGAAGAATGGTTTCAGTTAATACCATCGTCGTTTGCGACAGAATCATATGCACATATATGTGTATGATACAATGAAGATAAGGTAGGGAGAAGCATGCTATCACTTTTTCGCCACTTTTATTCAGAAAAGCCTAGATTTTATCTCTTTTTAATTTCGATGTTGCCCGAATAGTCATCTTACGTCAGGTATGTTTGCAAAGTTTTTTTGAATTAACATTTACAAAGTCAAAGTCCAATCAAATGTTTGCAAATTTTATGAAGAAAAAGATATGCCTCCGTCAATTAATCTGCCCCTGCTCCACATCACCTTTAAACAAAGTTTAAATCATGGATAATAAATTAACACTCAGCATTCCCCTCGCTTTCCGAAGAATTCATCCTAATTTCCCCCTTGGCAACCGCCAAATTATTGCTTTATTTTTTATAAATAAGATTGAGTTATAAAAAACATTACTTTTACTGTTATTTAAAATCCATTTCGTGTGAAATACACTCGTTTATGATGGTGGAAAATTAGGGAAAACAGCCATAAATCAAAATGTTCATATTACAGGCTTAATGTATGTATGTACATCATCCGAAAATCTTGTCTAGATGCATCAAACAAATTCTAATCTTATTTGCTGATAAAAATATCCGTCTATTTGGAAAATGAATATTTCTAAATATGATAACAATAATATAAAAGCTGCACGGCATTTAGTTTTGGACAATCGGGAGATAATCTCGTTAGTGAAAGCATCATTTTCTTTCGAAAGCGAGCAATAAAGACTTCGGAATTTTATAATTAAGAATCGCCGGTTGTGCTGCGAATAATTTTCCAAGTGATTTTCTGTATTTGATTTAATTGGCAAAATGTTTGCGAAAAGATTGTACGCAGATGAAAGTAATGTTCAACCCAACGCAACATCCTCATTTTCCGAATACAAAATTACTGACTACGGCTATGGAAAGAATAATGTGAAGATCATGCACGTTCGGCGAGATGGACCGGTTCATTCGATCCGTGAATTTGAAGTTAGTACTCATCTGAAACTAGAGTCGAAAAAGGATTATACTGAAGGTATGAATACAGTTTGATTGTAAAGAGATGCTGATTAAATTCTTTCAAAAGCTTTGGATTCTGGAGTATTCGAAATGTTGGCCTGAATAAGGAGCTTTGGTGCATACTATACTTATTGAAAAAGTTCTTTCTGTCTTGATCTTCAGTTACATAAAGAATAGTGTATAAGGAATTGACTTTAAGACATAGAAAGTAGACCCTTGCAGCATTTTAATGTTTTATGTAAAACAAAACCTTATTAAAATCGGGTTTCTGTCTGTCTGTCTGTCACACGTGAAGTTCACAGAATTTACCCAACCGAAGCACCTGGAAAAAATTATGGCGGTCCATGCACCTGGTATCTAGGCCTCAAAATATCCAACGTAATGATGTGCGCTTAAAAAAATTAATAATTGTACATCATAATATGGCTTTAATGTGGAGCATCATACTGGAAAATTTATTGGAAATGCTACCATTTCTAACATAGTTATAGATATTCAAAGTTACCTATTTTGCGCCAAATAAGAGATAAAATGTCGGTATCATATCGAATTGAGTGTTAGGAATATTTACCGTATATAAACTACGAGCTATATATAAATGAAACCATCGTCTATCCAAATAGTCTCACATAATAAATCTACAAAACCTTTCATATCTGAAGCGCTGAGCTTCCGATTTCCGAATTATTGTTCAAATTGTTTTCAATTTATTCAGAGAATTTACAACCAAAGGGAAGACAGCCCTGTTGAGTATTGTGGATAACGGTCTACGTTTCTTTGAAAGGTTTTCGTGTAAAACAAAACCTTATTAATATCAAATTACTGCCTGTCTGTCACACTCACTTTTCTCAGAAATGGTTATTCCTACGCATACGAAGTTTGGTGGTGGGAACCCCACGTAAGCAGTGAGTGAGATCGCTTTACGTTGAATTTAAGGGGAGGGCACAACATTTTTTTAAACCGAACATAGTCGAGTACCAAATGAAAGGTCTAGATTAGCACTTTCCAAGGCAAGTTCGGAGATTTGCAGCAAAAGGAGGAGTGCGGGGGCCGAGAATTGATCATTTCGTTCACGAACTGTTCTTCGGAAGCTATATAACCGTCTTTGGCAGAACTATGATTAGATAGATAGACAGAATTGACATTATTCCGATAACCATGTACTTCACTTTGTTTTTCACTTTGCTAGTTAGAGTAGAATGTTAACGATGTTGATCTAGCGGTGTTAAAATTGGGTTTCGGATTGAATGAAAGCATTTGTACGGTTTTCCATACAAAAAATAGGACGCTATGTGGGAGCCAAATGTCTGATCTCGTATTTTTTCATTGTTGAACCCTCGCCAATGGTTGCAATATAATTATGATATTAATGGGCTATCCATGGTATTGAGGGACTATCTCATATGTTGCTCAACTTTTATGATTGCAGTTTTTCTGTTTCTTTTGATTATCTCGTCGATAAGTTATACAAAGTTTAGTGAGCTCAATTTCTTGTGTGCAGAAGATTATTTACATACGAGTATATACGTCGCTTTCATGACGCAAAAGATGCATAATTTCCAGATAGCAGTTCTTATCGACTGAATGCATTATTGCATATGGCAGGAACCCAGCATTGAAATTGAAGGAAAGAGTTGAAGAATCTGCCGAGAGGTCAGAAGAAACTTTGATGTCAATAAAAGCTTTTTGATTTGATCCGAATGATATGGGGACACAGGGTCTGCCCTAATCCGGAATGATTTTTTAGAAAATCGTTTATTCAATATAAGTTTATAAATTGTTCAGAGTTTATGATATGTTTTCCAGCATACGCATTCCAATCTCGATTTTCTTGATAGTGATTCCGTGATTTTCCAAAGTAAATTTTATTATTTATTCAAGGTTTTGATCAATTACTGATGTACAGCATACCTAGGCCAAGGGTGGTCATTACCCTTAACGTTTTCAAGACCCTCTTTTTGTAAATTTTTTTTCATACTCAATGTAGATTCGCCAAAAGCCGCACATAGGAGTCAAAAAGTGTTTGGGGAATTCCTACCGGAGGGCCTTATTTGGCCGCTAATAAAAGCGCCGGATAATAAGACGGGGAGATATTCACTAGCACATTCTCACTTAAACATGGAAGTACTGATCTATGCAAAGTGCACGTTAGATATTCATATAAGTGAACGCTTATGGGGTGTCGACGCCCTATTAAAAGCAATTACAAGCTTTTATTGGGTCGAGCGAATTTTCCACGCCATTTCTGGTATCAACCTTTCATAAGAGGAGTAAGGGAAGAAAGCCGGTTCGGAAGGAGACTTTAAAAAAAGTTGACTTCTAGAGGGCTGCTCTAAATCCCGTACTACTGGATTAACCCTCTGGTCAGTAACCAATTGAGCACCGTAACAATCAATATGGAAAAACAGCCAGTTCTGAACTTTGTTCCATTTGATTTAGTACATTTTATGGAATGATTGGAAATGGAAATCTTGGAATCTTGTTCTAGGTTCTAAAAATGTAGGGGTCTCATAGCCACCAAAACCTCTGCACTGGCATATTAATATCATATTATGCGCCCAGCGCGCTTCGCCGGCTCGATTCAGCTCCTTGAGTATCTTGCCAATCTAGCTTTTGGCTTTAGTTTGGAGAATGTGAGTTTCAAAAACTACGTTGAAAACATTGCTCAATCTGTCTTTCTGTTCCTAAATCTTGGACATAATTTGCTTTCGGTATTTTGATGTAGCAACGCAGTCATGAGACTTCTTAAAACAAGGCTGCAAGGTTGAATGTCTGACAGTAATTTCCTCAATAGCGAAGTAACAGACTAATCGACAGGGGTTATTTCTTGTAATATTAATATTCAAGTGTCGGGATAGCGGAGTGGCTAGAGCACAAGGCTGTCGTACGGAAGGATCGAATCTCACTGGTGGCAGTGGAATTTGTATCGTTATTTAGTGTCGTATACCAGTCGACTCAGCTGTGAATGAGCACATGAGTCAAATCAGGGTAATAATCTCGAGCGAGCGCGATTCTGATCACGTTGCCTCCTACAGGGTATTGTAGTCCTGTAGTGTACTGTTACGGTCTTGAATGCAGTGCTCTCACATACTGAGGTAAATACGAGAGGCACCATTCTCTTTAAGTACACTCAACTACTGGCCTATGTTGACGATATCTTGGGAAGAACGTCAGCACCAAAAACTAACCAAAGAATAAGGATTGGAGACTATAACTTTGAGACCGTTGATAATTTCTCCTATCTTGGCCTCGTTCGAGAGAAGAATCCTCTGAGGAATTGTTGAGGATGGACAACTCCGTAGCTGATATGTCGACAATATCCATGAGCGATACAATGATCGTTAGGTTGTGGTTAAAATCCGGCTCAACAGGTTGCGGTGGGCAAGCCACTTAATCCGTATGGATGATACAGCCCGAAAAGTTTTTAAAGGCAATATTTATGGTAAAAAAAGAAGACAAGCTAGAAACTGCTTGAGATGGAGTGATGGCGAAGGTCAGGGCACCAGAAAGCTTTGAAGGATATCGAATTGGTAGACCCTGGCGCAACACCGGGAAGTCTGGAGTTCCTTATTAAGGTAGGCCTAGACCGGATATCGGTTGTTGCGACGTTGTTGATGATGATGAAACGAGTCTTGGGAGGCACTCAGAGAAGGAGTAAAATTATGCGCTGAAGTTACCCTGGGGTACCATTCTCGACAAATTGATAATAAAGGATTTGATGTGAATTATTTAGAAGATAGTGCTGCGTATGGCAGCAGAAGAAAAAGAACAGAAGCGTTATGAAACTCACAACGATAAATACGGAGTCCCAAGTCACAGCTACGAGCGAACTCACAGAAAATATTGAAACTCAGTTAGGATTGAAGTGAGAAGATGGCCTGATTTCTTTGCTATTCTCCATGACATTGGAGTATATTTTCATCAAATATCGATCGATATTAGAGGCACGCTATTGTTTGTGTTTACTCAAATAGTGGTGTATGTTGATGGCGTTAACACTATGGTACGATTAATACCACTTACGAAGAAGAAGGTTTAAAAATCAATATGCGAAAATGGGCAAATCTGTTGTTATTTTCTTTCGCCGGGTCGTGTGTTCCAACAAAGTCCGAGGTTCCTTTGGTGGTTCAGTAATAGGTAGTTTTACATCAACATCAATCACTACTCACTGACCCATATCCTTCACGGGCAGTGGTTTTTCATTAAGAATGCACTTTCAGTGATCACTATGTTTAGGTCTAGATAGGATCTGGTAGCAGTGCTTTGGTGTTAGTATAGGAGGCGTTTGTTAGGTTTTGTGCTCAATGGTGTGCTCATTACTTGGTCTTGGAAGTATTTAAGTTAGTATATTGAGAATATCTATTGAACGTTCCATATGTTGCAGCTTAGTCCAAGTACGAGATTCTATTGCCTATGATGTAATTAATGTTCACCGACGTGTCTGTTTCCATGGTGACTCTAATGAAGGCCAGTCACGTTTCCCGTATCATATCTCCCAATCTCTACCAGAAGATTATTTAGGAGTGCTGACCAGAAACCCTTGCGGATGGTAGCAGCAAGTTTAGTAGGAACGAAGATGGCTGGAGTTTTTCGACAGGATTGGAGGCGTCTCAACAGTATGTCTATTACTATTCTAGACGAGTGAGGACCTTTCTTTTGTCATGACAGTGTCAGAACTGAGTTCTACTGAACAAAGTTTATTAATCTCTTGGTGAGCCATTGTCTTCTAAACTGGAGAGGGTAATCTGCGATACATTCTTTGCTTTCGTTGAGACTCTGAGAGGCTTATCATAACGGCTAGTTGGTTTCCGCAGAACTTATGGAAAAACGGAGATACTTGATAATCACAACGCGTTATGAGCACATAACTACTCGCATCAGAGTAGGGAGTCATATGACTAGTGCCAAGCCAGCTACTAAACACCTTGAAGTGATGATAGACTTAAGGCAGCATTTGTCAGCAATGTCCGCATTGCCCTGGATGAATTGATGCCAGTTCATGATATACGCCATCGTTTCAATGATGACAATCATTGATACAATTATTAAATTTCCCACTTTTAGAGACAAAATGTGAGGAAGTGAACGTGTGAGTCCTTGCAACAATGAAGACAAGAAAAGTATACTGGAAGAGATGATCCAAATATATAGGAGAACATAAGATCTGGGTTACTACATGGGTGCGAGTCGTAGACGTTTTTATAATAGATAAATCAGAAATAGCGACAGATATATCTCATCTTGGCACCTGAAACCTAAAGAAGTTGTAGAGCATATATAATGTTTCTTTCGAAAGAAACTTTGAAGTTTGCAGGTAGTGCTTTTCAGAGCAGGGAACGTTTTAAAAAATTTCTTAATTCCCTAATTACAGGGTAGTTAGTATCTCAGTGAGGTATTTGGTGCCTTGGTACAATGGTGTTTTCCGTTGAGCTATTCGCTGCAGAAACCTAGAGGTTGCTTGACCATCTGGGCCGTAGTGACCTTCTTTTTCTACATTTTTAAACTGGCTTGGCGCCATCCCTGGTGGAGTTGTTGGAGATGTGAACCAAAGAATGCTATTATCATATGATGGTTTTCATCGACCTGAAAAGTAATAGTGAAAGAAGGGATAAATTTTCATTGTAGGGCCAACTGCAAATTCAACAGCAACAAAGTGAAAGATTTTACTGGCAATTCTGGGAGCCTCCATTTTTCTGTTGTCCACTCTTTTCACAGAGTTCCTTCTTTGACTGCAAAGGAAACGAAATTTCACTCAACTAATTATAGCGCTGAGAATATAATCATTGTAATGTTAGCGAATAAAAAATCTAAAATAGAAAATTATCCAACCTCCCCCCTATCATAAATTAAATTATTTAACAAACGATAATTTAGGCAGCATAATTGCTGCTATTTCATTCCTTTATCTCTTATATAACAGTGATTGTTTGCTTAGAATGGATGAAACCTTGAATTCGGGGCATGATTTGCTTGGCTGATAATAACCCAAACTCTAATCTAGATTTCAAGAGATGTATGTACAACGTCAACCTTTTGTTGAACACCTTCACAATTTTTTTATCTATTTCAAGAGACACAGATTCCATTGTGCTGTTTTGAATGTTACCAAATATTTAGCCGAGATAATGGTGCACTTTATCACATTGTTAACGTCAGCTAAATAATAAATCCTTTATATTTTACACCTAATGGAGGACATAGAAATGGAAATATTATGCAATTTAATAATAAATGAGTAGTATTTATTTGAAAAAAGATAAAAAACGAAGAAAAAAAGATAACAAATAGTCTTCAAGGACTCAGCCTAAATAATATATTTGTTTAAATTTTATTAATTGCACATTGCAGTATTTTAGCATGACCTACAAACATTTTCAATTAAAATTTCTTCTTTCCAGGGGACAACTCCGACATTGTTGCAACGGATTCACAGAAAAACACAGTTTACGTTTTAGCTCAGAAATATGGAATTAGAGCCCCCGAAGAATTTGCAATTCTTTTGAGTTCCCACTTTTTGAATAAGTACAGTCATGTAAGAGAAGCTCATGTCCATATTGAGGAGTATCCTTGGGAACGTTTGACTTCATCGAATGGCTACAGCACCCAGAAACACAATCATGCCTTCATTTTCACGCCAGTGGCATCACGTTTTTGCGACGTCCTGCTTAAGCGCAATTGTAAGTATGATGCAATTATTTAAATTTAAAATAAGTATCTATCTAAGTTTACAAGAATCAGGACAGTTGGTATGTACAAACCTACCCCTTCTGATGATGAAATATGTCACTATTCCTGATGATTTGAGCCACAGGGTATAACTTACAATTATTTCCCAAATCTTTTTGCTCTTTCCAGCCAAACCCATTGTTATCAGCGGTCTAAAGGATTTGCGAGTCCTCAAAACTACTCAGTCCTCCTTCGTGAAATTCGTGAATGATGAATTTAGGACGTTGCCTGACCAATATGACCGTATTTTCAGCACAATTGTGGAGTCTCGGTGGGAATATACGACAGTTGATGGGGTTGATTTTTGTCAATGCTGGAATAAAGTGAAAGATGTTATACTAACGACATTCGCTGGTGATCCAAATGTCGGTGTTTCATCTCCAAGTGTACAAAATACTTTATATAAGGCAGAGAAAACAGTTTTAGATTCAATTCCTCAGGTAAATAGTATAAATGACTTTTAAAGCTGGGTAAAAATTGCTAATTCGATCTTGAATTTCTTTTCTGTTCCAGGTTGGGTCGATTTCAATGCAAATGCCGAATAAGCACTATTTCGACTTTGATACCAAACCGTTCAAAAATGTAATTCCTGGAGACACGAATAACGTTTTTATCCCAGTTGATAAACCATCAGGAATTATCTATGCTCAGTTGGATAGGAGTGGTCTCAAGAGCAGACTGTAAATACCCTTTTATCTTTCTATAAATGGGAGCGAAAATATTCCATTCATTCGTAATTATCTGAATTATATTATTTCTTTTGAATGAAAATTGTTAATATTTTTCTTCTATTTTGTTCTCAAATACATGTTTAAGTCAAAATTTTTGTGTTTTTCTCACATTCACATTAAGATTTCTAATTTGAAAAATATACTGAAATATGACACTTCGCACAATGTGAGTATATGTTCTGTAATAAACATAGAAGTTTGGGATGTAACTTTTAGTGTCGTAGTGAACTACGTAGGCTTATTATTTGTTTTATATTATTTTCCAATTTTAGTTTGACTTGTTGCATGTCCTATCAATCTCTCTCCTCCTCCCGCGGATCACTGGAGGCAGGGAAGAAGATCATATGGGTTGGGCTGGTCCTTTCATGTTTCACGATTTGAAGAATTGAAGCTGCGTTCCAATCTTCGAACCCGAACGTGCTTTATCATCATCATCAACGGGCAACAATCGGTATTCGGTCTAGGCCTGGTTTACTAAGGAATTCTAGACATCCCGGTTTTGAACCGAGGTCTTCCAACTCGATATCCCTAAAAGCTGTCTGGCGTTCCGGCCTACGTCATCGCTCCATCTGTGGCAGGGTTTGACTCGCCTTGTTTTTCTACTATAGGTATTGCCTTATGGATTTTCCGGGCTGGATCATCCTCAAGCATACTGATTAACTGACCCGTCCATCGTAACCTATTAAAAGGGATATTGCTCGCAATCAGACGGTCATGGCATCGCTCATAGATTTCGTCGTTATATAGGCGACAGAATCGTCCATCCTCATGTAGGGGGCCAAAAATTGCTCAGAAGATTCTTCTCTCGAACGCGGCCAAGAGTTCGCAATTCAAGGACTAGCAAGATCATTATCTTAAGAGTACAGTAAGAGCTTTGACCCTATGGTGAGGCGTTCCGAGCGAAACAGTTTTTGTAAACTGGAATCTGCCCTGTTGGCTGTCAACAATCGTGCGCAGTTTAATTGTCATACCTGTTATGGGTTGTGATTTTGGACCCTAGATAGGAGAAATTATCAACCGCCTCAAAGTTGTATTTTACTATCTTTACCATTCTTATTTGATTGCTATCTCTTTGATTTTTATAGCTGACGTTAGCACCATATGTTTCGTCTTGCTTTCATTGATGTGCCGCCAAGATTTCGGAACAATCGCCGCCTGCTCGATTTGGATGAAGGTAGAATGTACATCTCCATGATGTCGATATCGACAGCATAGTCCGGAAGGTGGGTGGACACAACGAGGATGGTACCCCTTTAATTTACCTCAGCATCACGGATCACTTTTTCTAGGGCAGTTGAATGGAGTATCTCCTTAGTTTAGACCGTTGTTGATTTCAAATGGGTTCGAGAGTGATTCTGTGTTTTGATGTGGTCTCGCACATTGGTCGGAGTCAGCCTAGCCATTCTTATCAATTTGGTGGGAATATCGAAGTCTCTCATAGCCGTGTCCAATTTTACCCTGACTATGCTATTGTCCGTGGTTTTGAAGCCAATGTGAAGATGGTGCAACTGATGGCCATATTCCAACAGTTTTTCCATACCTTGTCGCTCTGGGAAAATGTAATCTGTTGCTGATTTGCCTAAAGTGAAACCTTTTTAATATGTTCTGGGCATATGGGGCTATCCGGACCTAGCAAGATAGCGGAGTATATCTTATAGATGGTCAGCAACGCGATACCCTTGCGCTACGTGATATCTCCCTTTTTATATATAGGGTAGATAATGCCTTGTTTTCAGTCGCCAGGTATTGATTCGCTGTCCCACACTTTGAGCATAAGTCGATGAACCACTTGGTGTTATTGGTCACTTTCATATTTAGCCAATTCGGCTACGTACGCACAGGCACCTTTTCGAAATATTGTATATTACCAAGATTGTGTAAACTGAACGATACCTGGTGTGTGGGAATTACAGAAGTAGCATTGTTAGTGCAAAAAATGAGCAAAACAAGATTTCCCAGCGAGTCAATTTGGGAAAGTGGTAAGAAGAGAACAAAACGTGATTTATCAGAAATAACTAAAGCTGGTCCCATGGCTTTGAGAAGTGTACTGGACTATGTTGACTTTCATGGTTCACTAAACTGGAGCCAAAAGCAGCTCAAAGAGATAAGCAATAAAGATGGTTCTATTGATTTAACGGCGTTGCTTTATTCTTTTCTAACCAGAATAGATCCTCCTGATCCAAGTAATCGGGGGTCACCAGAGCAAAAGGGAAAATGTGGAAACATGTAGAGGCGGATTTAACAGATAAAATCATAGCTGAAGTTTCTTACGAGGCTCTCCCGACTGAATTGACACCTCAATATAAAACAATCCGACGCTGCTGAAGAGAAAGTTGTTTTGAAAAGTTATACATATCCCTCTATTGAACACTTCATTGATGTGATTATAGGTCAAATCCCAAGGAAACGTAGAATGTATGACAGTTTAGAATCCATTATTGTTTTAGGTGCAATTTTGCCGCCACCATCTGCTGAAACTTTTAGCAAGATTCCAACTAGTGACAGTGCAATATTATTAGAGAAGGTTAAAACAATGGAAAGCGATATTAATCGTATAATGGAAAGGCTCCCGGATGAAAAAACCGCATCATCTGAAAAGATTCATGAAGAATTCACCTCAATAATGAATAAAATTAGCAGTCTTAATGAATTAATGGGTGAAGTTAGTGCAAAGGTTGGTAAGAAAACCTCTGATTTTGGTAGAGGCTTTAGCAAAGAACTTTCAATGATACCGGATGAAATTCGATATTTGGATAAAGAAGTTGGCGTAATATCGAAGGGTACTTCAGAAAAGTCGTCCACTGTATCTAGCAAATATGGGAATGGAGGAACGGCTTTTATCTCCAGTGACATTGTAAGACCGACAATGGTGGGTGATAGATTCGTACGATGCCTACGTGTAATACCACTGCAAGACTGTGGGGAATTGTTAAGATTTGATCATATAGAATATCATCCGATCGAGAAAAACTGTTACTGAAAGTATTTCTGTGGAAGTAACTAAACAGCAAGGCGAATTGATTGAATTCCGTCCAAGCGAGGCTCCATCCTACCTCATGCTGCATTTCCAACGCCGATAAAGGGTCTGGGTGCCAATTAGCTATATTCTGATCGGAAGTCATAGATTCCTATTTCATACGTTACTACCTAATCCAGAGCGGCGGGAATTCAACAATTCAGAATTTATATCGACCGCCAGATATTAGTCAGCACGGTGGAGGCGTTGGAAGTTTCTTTAGAGGTTTAGTGCGACACGCGAGCCCCCTAGTCTCGGCAGGAGCTACAACCTTAAAATAATAAGCAGTAAAAACTGGTAAGGAAAAACTATCAGAAGTTGGAAGTAAGCCGATTAAGACCATTCTAAAGAAGCAGACTAAAACTGCTGCCCGGGAGCTAACGGAGGAAAATATAAATAAACTTTTCAGAGGTTTACAAAATGTTGTTATCAATAATCGTTCATCTCGAAAAAGACCCAATCCCTTTCAGGTGAAAAAATCAAGATCGATTTCGAAGTTTATACATCGGAGGTATTGTATTCTAAAGCAAAAAACAGATACGTAAACGTG
Organism: Hermetia illucens; assembly: GCF_905115235.1. Taxonomy (NCBI): domain Eukaryota; kingdom Metazoa; phylum Arthropoda; class Insecta; order Diptera; family Stratiomyidae; genus Hermetia; species Hermetia illucens. The sequence goes on along the minus strand of NC_051849.1, from coordinate 164,001,308 downwards.
TGATAGACATTTTCGATAAGTAGAAATGTCATCGTTCAAAGAGTGCATGACATCTGAAGTAGATCTTTTCTCAAGTTCGCCAATTCAAAGTAATATTTTAAAAACAGAGGAGGTAGCATACAAGCCCATAGCTTCATTAGATAACTCTACCGTTTCAGAATTTGTGTCGTTAGGTCATGGCGATACATACCGCGATCTGTCTAGCATATATCTTCGACTAAAAGTACAACTTATTATAGCAAGAGGAAGAGGAATTGTACGATAAAGCTGCTCCACCAATTGGCGTTGTCAATAATGTTCTGCATTCGCTGTTCAGGCAATGTACAATACAGTTAAATAGTAGGCCAATAGCGCAAACTGACCACAATTACCAATATCCAATGAAAATTTGTTAAATTATGACAAGAATACCGCCAAAACCGATTTGGAGTCTGTCGGATGATATCTCGATGAGAATGAGATGGACATAATTGAAAGTGGAAAGCCATCTAATTCAAACCAAGGATATAGTAAAAGATCCAAATTGCTTGCACACAGTAATGTGGTGGAGTTTATGGGAAAAGTTCATGGACATATCTTAAATCAAGATAAGTAGCTAATCAGCGGGGTAGATTTGCATGTATTTTTTTCGCTAGAAAAACCCGAATTTCACTTGTATTGTAAAGACAACGTTCAGCCATTACTAATCAAAGTTATAGAGGTGACAATGTACATGAACCATGTAACTGTCAATCCGAACATCTTCCTTGCTCATGAAAGTGTTCTCCAAAAATCTAATGCAATATATCCATATGAACGTGTAAAAGTGAAGACATATACTCTACCGGCAAACACATTTTCACTTTAACTCGATAATGTGGTCATTGGACAATTACCTAACTTGCTGGACAATGAGGCATTATCAGGAAAACGGTTGAACGGCACGATTAGGATCGAGGGGCGATTCAAAGACCGTGCGTGCAAGATGGTGAAACTGACTTTTGTCCCGCGATGTTTTAAAAACTGCTTAATTCTATCGGTTTCTGGTGACTTTTTTAAGCCGATGAATTGCACGGATTGTTTTGCGATGCTCTGTGGTGGCAGTATTTGTCCGTCGTCTTCAGTTGACGGGACCGTGAATTCGCCGATATTTTGGCTGTTGAGTAGTCCATCTTCGGTTTCAATATGCTTATTCTGTCGGAAGTTTGATATTTTCTTCTCGACAGGATGGGCAGGTGTGTAAGACTTCATCCTGTAGATTTGTTGGTAAAACTTGTGCGCCTGGTAGCAACCGTTCTACTTTTCGAGATTACTGGTTCTTCCAGGTTTCCTTTTCCGTCTGTGAAATCGCTTTTCCACTGGAAGGAGTTCGTGTCTCCGCAACAACATTATTCGGCATGCAGCACAGGTTCCATTCCGTTGCTAGCGGGGCAGCCGCTTCAACTTTTTTTTGTCGTGTTAGTCCAGTCATTAAAACTTGCAACCTCCGAATTTTTTCAGTCAAGACCGATTGACATGAAATTTGGAGGGGGGAGTAGGGGGGGGGGGGTTAGAGGGTGGCATAAGAAGCAAAAGTTATATAGCGCCGATGTGCGCCTCCCTCCTGGAAGCTCCGGGGGGGGGGGGATCCGTCCGGGGTGAAAGTCTTTTTTTCGCAATACCCACAGATATCGAATAAGTGGTCGATTACAAGCAAATGTTAAGAAATAACTTTTCGTAAAAGTAGTAGTTTTCGAGGTATTCATGTTCAAACGTGACGTTTTTTAATTGGGAAAATGCATGTTTTCCAACAGTTTTTCGCAAACATCCCGAAAGCCATGCATATAGAAATGCTATTGAGCAGAAACAAAGCATATTAAATAACACAAAGAATAGATATTTTAAATTTTTTTGTGCGTGCAATTTGGACTGACTTATGGCTCTTCAAACGGAATTTCGGAATATTTAAAAAAAATAATATTTTCAAGGTCAAATAACGCAAAATTAATAACTTTTAGTGGAAATCCTTTAGATGGATTTCTTCTAAAGTGCCTATTCAAGCCTTTAAAATGAGGTATGATAGAAGTCAGTAGAATAAATAATAACGGAGCTATGATCAAAATAATGTAATTACTTAAATTTTCCAAAAACCGTTAAAAAAGATGCATTTTCCTGATGAAAAGACGGCACGTTGAACACGAATACCTCGAAAACTATTACTTGCACGAAAAATTTTTACTAAACATTTTTTGCTTAGAATCGACTATTTAATTGATTTCTGTGGTTCCGAGGAGGGTTACCCTACCCCTTGGGAGGGAGGCGAACATTGACGGTATATAACTTTTGTTTCTTATGCCACCCTCTACTCCCACCTCAAATTTCATGTCAATCGATCTTGACTGAAAGAATTCGGGGGCCACAACCAATTTTGGGCTTTAATGACTGGACTATATAAATGATAATGTTCTTCACGTGATTGTCAAGAGGACTGGTCGATGCTGCATCTCCAGGACCTCTGTTGGCTGCGGCTATTGCAGCATGCATTTCCCCTCAGTATGTGTTACGGAGGACTCTGTTATGGATTAGTGTGAACTCTCATCTGATTTTCAGAGGGGATTTTAGGCGGTGTTGTTATTCGAACCCGGAGCACCATGACAACGAGCTAATGATCCAAGTCTATATTGGCCCCCCTATATGTTCTGACGTTCATCATGGCTGAAAGGTGGCGGCGTTCAATCAACACGTGATCAACTTGGTTCAAAGTGGTCCTGCCTGGGGAAGTCCATGTTTGTTTGCGGATCGCTTTCCACACAACCCAGGTACTTCCAACAATCATTTCGTGCGACACTGTTAATTGAATATTCCGCAGTCTGGTATTATTGACTTTGATATACCTCGGACAGGCTTCGTGGGTTCGTTCTACTGCCTCACAGAAGGTATCCTTCTCCGACTCTGCAGTCTCCTCTGTATGAACGTGAACGTTAATAACTCATATATTTGCAGACTTTAACGAAGTTCATGGCAGCTCTGCAGTTGACAGCTTTCATAGATTTATCGACTTGTGACGAACTGTAGAATGGCGATTTGCCTCTAGGATGCCAGAGGTGATTGCTTAATTTCATTTCAGTAAATCGTGTCTACACTAACATGGTCTCGTGAAATCTGATTTTGTTACCACACTAACATCTTTGCCAATCAAAAAGTCTGCTTGCGCTCATCGGAAGCAGTTTACGGACTGACTGGCCATCTAATGGCATTATTCTTGAACACAATTGATTTATCCGATCTGATGAGGCGCAATGTTCGCAGCTTCGTGGTATGTACAACATTTCTCACGCTTTATCTTGTGTCAAGCTGATGAAAACAGACCTCTGCTAATAGTTTCCTACTTCCCATCAAGACATTTAATAATTTTATTAAGTTTATAACTTTGTTTCCGCCGTTTTTCGATAAGTGGCTTTAGAGATACGTGCAGAATAGAACTGTCGGGTCTAAAGTATTATTTGTGCAACTTTATATATCTGTCGAAAGCACCGCTTCCAAATTGAAATGATTTTGTACTCTCTTCATGTATTTTTAATCGCTTTAAAATGTCAGTCGACGTGCCAAATTCTCGTCATTTGCTGGAAGTTTTACTTTACGCGTTCAATTCAAAGAAATCTGCAGCTGAGGCTCGCCGAATGCTCTCGGGTACGCATGGCGAGGCAGCTATGAGTGAAAGAACGTGTCGTGAATGGTTTTAGCGCTTCAAGGACGGTGATCTTAACGTCGAAGACCGCATGGTGGTGGGAGGGAAAGAGTGTTTGAAAATGATGAGTTGACGACATCACTCGACGAAGACTCGTGCCAAACCCAAGAAGAGTTGGCGGTATCATTGCATTTTACTCAGCCAGCTATTTGTAAGTACCTCAAAGCCCTGGGAATGGTTCAGAAGCAAGGAAATTGGATGCCGTACGAGTTGAAGCTAAGGGACATAGAACGGCGTTTGTTTACTTGAGACCAGCTATTTCAAACGCAACAGCGGAAACGATTTCTGCACCGTGTCGTGACTGGCGACGAAAAATGGGTATAAAATAATCGCAAATGCAGAATATCATGGTGCTTGCCCGGCTATGCTTCCACATTGGCAGCCACTGGCTTCAAGGTTGTGCTTTGAATTTGGTGGGATCAGCTCGGTGTAGTTTACTACGAGCTGCTAAAACGAGTGGAGCCAGTACAGACGAACGATATCGAACTCAAGAATTCGGTATTCCGGCGAAATTAATAAGATTGACTAGGCTGACCTTGATTAATGAGGGAGACCGGAAAAGCAAAAGAAAGACTCTCTAAACTATTCAACATCAACAACGGTAAAAAACAATGGGATGCCCAATTATGCGTCCTCTTTAATCTGGCCCTGAAAAAAGTGATCCGTGATGCTGAAGTAAATGCAAGAGGCACCATCCTCTTTATGTCCACTCAACTACAGTCCTAATGTATGGCTTGGAGATCTGGATCCTTAGCAAAAAAAAAGTGAACTCTTGGCTGCGTTCGAGAGGGTGGACGATTCCGTAATCTCTATAACGATGAAATTTATTAGCGGTGGGTGAGTCTCCTAATCTGTATGGATGAGGATGATCCAGCCCGGAAAGTCTATAAGGGCGATATTTACTATAGAAAAGGAGGATTTTATATTCATATGAGTATGTAGTGGCAGCGTGGGAGCTTCATATTCTTACTTTTCCTCCTTTTTTAATCGATACATTTAGGTGAATGTATGCTTACATGTTCACACGTTGCATACATATTCATGTAATTTCTTTGTAACTGGCGATGTTCAATTTAGATGCGTAAATATGCATGTCGGCTTTTGTGTAGGAAGTAGAGATGAGGTAATTAGAAGCAAATGAAATACTAAAAATTTGGAAAATCAAGCTGGTCTACAATATGTTCTGGCTAACAGGTTAGAAGAAAAACGAGCTCTGGTTTTTGCGCTAGTACCCGCTATCAAATCGGCTGGATTTCCCTAATTTCCTTTTCTAATCTGAGCTTTATTCAGATTTGGTCTTCTTAGTTCATTGGCATAAAAACGTAAATATTTAGTAAATACCGAGAAGTTGAAATAATTTATTTTCCCGGATCTTTCATTAAGCTTCCCATATATTCACCACAATTTTAATTTCGTTTCTTGTAAAATGAACTTTCCCTTATCTGTGTATATGCATTCATCAGCATCTAAGATAAAATAACCTCTGCCTTTTTTATAAGTCACAATGATTATTCTTTTTGTCACAGCAACCCACATAAACGTGCCGCACTCCTACTCCTCCGTTCGCCTTTTTATGTTCTCCTATAATTGCTAAGACTTTGTTTAATTAAGACAAAATATAACACGTGGAGTGTCAGAAGAGAAAGTTGAGGTCAGGAAGTGATATAAACCTATTTACGTCTATATTGCGAATTTTCCGAAGTTATAATGTAATAAAACATTAATGATTTCGGCGAATATAATTTTTATGTTCATAAAAATTAGAGAAGTGCACTGGTGGGTTAAGCAGGACTGGCTTCGGGAAAATGATATACTTCCAGGGAGGAATGACTGATGAAGTCTTCATTTGGAAATTTCATTCAATATTCATCGTCTGGAAGAAGTTATTTGCAGGTTTATACTAAATGAGAAAATACACCGGCAGTTGTAACTCCGCATAGTAACCCATAATGAAGGGGGTCGTAGATTCTGGCATTGAAAGAGCGAAGGTAGCAGGAATGAAAGGGCAGTTGGTCCACTAGAAACAAACGCTAGGGCACAGAATTGGTGAATTACAGGCAAGCTGTCTTTGTAAATGAACATGACAAGTGTAACCCAAAAGGATATTAAAAGTTGCGATCTCGTAAATTAAAGTCGCTGTGAAGGGTTATGCCGAATTGAAGCAGTTGATTTGTAAACAAAGAGTTTCTAAGGTAACCATTGATGTTCCTACTAAAGAATTTCCAGGCTGGTTAATATTCGTACATACCGATTAGAGGACCTCCCCTCCGCAACTTATTGAGCCACATTATATCGACGGCCAGAATGATATACGCTACGGGGGCATCTCGTTAAGGTCTACGAAAATCCAATCTTTAAACCTTTTTCCACTGACATCGAAATAATGAACAAGGATGATTTTTTCCTTCAGAAGACGTTACAAAATATTTCAGTTATACAGGGATGCACTCTTGACCCTTCAGAATCCTGATGAGTTTTATATGTATAACCAGCATCGGTTGAGGACAGTGCGATAGACGTCTGTCTTTTCCAAGGAATACTGAAGTAAACTTTCTACCTGGCTCGTCACCTTAGTTTGTGTTTAGTAGTTGTTGATTGCTTTCCTGTGGAAATGATGTAGATTAAGTATTATTTCTATATCTTCAGCGCACTTTTCAAGCCTTTCCAACTTGTCTTAATTCGTTTATTTTGATATTTGATATAAATGTTGTTGCGCTTAAATGAAGCCACGTTTTTATCATCATGTTTATGAGACATTTTAAAGGTTTTCATCAACACTCTTGATGATTGCTTTAGCGCCTAAGGGACCAATTGTACGTCTTCCAGGAGGTAAATTCATCCATTTCTACCTCTCGTTCTCTTAATTGTACAGTTCCAATTCATTTTTTCTGTACGTGTTTCTAAATTCTCAAAGTTCTCAGAAGCGTGCTCGAATAATTCTTAATACTTTTGTAACGAAGATTTCTAGGCAATTCGGTGGCAAGCTGGTTTCCGCTCTTGGTTCTCCTGCATTGATCATATCAACATCCAACGGATCATTTTGAAGAATACGCAAAGTTCTCACTCTTCATCAATTTCGAGAAGGCTTTCGTCATCATGGACCTGGAGTGCTCTACGCAGGTGGCGCATTCCGGATAAACTAATACGTATTATTAGAATGAAATATGATGGCCCAAAATGTCACGTGCTGCACCACGGTAAAATCTCCGAGAATTTTGAGGTTCAAAGCAGAGTCCACCAGTTATCGATATTATTTCTCTTGTTATTGGTGACAATCTTCGTACGGCTTCTTCCGGAAAACGTGGAGAGTTCAAAGAACCATGGCATTTTTGCCTAAAAAACATCGACTGCACTGATGAGATCTAGCTACTCTTTTACTGGATCATGGACTTTGGCCAAATGTAGGGTTAGACTGAAGATAAATATAAAAAAGAGCAAGTTTCTCAACCTGACGGGTCATCGCACCCTCCCTACCTGCATTTATGAACAGAGCATCGAAGGCATCGGTTAGTTTGTGTATCTAGGAACCATGGTTTCCGCCGATAGTTGTTTCGAACTGGGTGACGCTCGACAAATTAACAGTGTTAGATCCACCTTCGCTGCCTTGTTTAAAATCTGGAAGTGCAGTTATATCAGTAGCAAGATCAAGTGGAGTAAGCGCATGGAAATTGGCTTCACCGTTACTTAAAAATCTTATCCTAAGTCGACTGACGAGCGGCTCGCTCCAAGAATACTTGGTGTAGAATAGTAGAAAGGAGTATAGATGTCTTGGGAAGTCCTGGAACAAGTTGAAGTGGCGTGAATGACGGGCTGTGTTCCACCAAGGGGTGGATGGCAACCATATATTTTTTTGAAATTGTCCATTATGCTCCTTTTTTATGCCCATATGATTTAATTTTGCCGAAAATGAGGCCAACACAAAAGGAAGGACTTCTGTTCGGTTTATTTACAAAAAAAGGAAAACGGTGCGATCTAATAAAGTATCAAGAAATTCTTCTTTGAATAAGCCACTGCCTGCATAAACTGCGATGAAATGCGAAGACTTTGGCCAGATTACCACCAAAGAGGAAATTTGCGCAGCCCTTAAATACTAGCTGAAACTAAATGACAACATGGATCCGGGCAAAAAATGGTCGGTAGGCACACAGGCTTATCCAAAACATAAGTATAACAATGTTATGGCTAGCTACGCTTTGAAGCAGTTGTTAAGAGATACAGTGAATACAAAAAATACCTCTAAAAATTCGAATTGAATGAATCATTCAGTATACTCATCTGCCGTTGCGGAAACCGAATGTTAGCACTTCAGATATGAAGGATTCTGTGGCTTTTCATGTAAAAATATTTGGAAACTCTGTGGTTCTATTTACACAAGCTTTTAGTGTATAGAATAAAATAAGTGATTCAGGTTATTCACTTTAAACGATAATGACATTCTATGTATGTATATTATATCTTAGGTTGCAGTAAGCTTACGTAAAATAGACAACTTAAACCTACTACAGCTTTGCTGTGTATAATCGTAGGATTTCCAGCAACCTTTCCAGAATGGTTCTCTATTTTAGGATCCATACTACTGCAATATTCTATATTTCTCAGGAACCTAACGCAGGTTTCCGGTAAATTTACTAAATATGGTAACAGGTGTTTTGGAACCTAAATGCCATATAGGGCCATTATAAGGACTTTTTTTAGATGAACAGCTTGGTCGGCGTGGCCTCTTATGCTATAATCATCATTTAAAAAAAGGTATTTATACTCAGAACATTGAAAGATGAACGTCACAAGTCAAGTCATTATACATCGACCACCCCCGACAATTTGGAGTTACAGGAGGCTTTCCAGCATCCCGAACTGGTTTTGTTCCCGAAAAATTCTGCGATTATGAGATCTCCTCTAATATGTAGGGCGGTGAAAGGCGTCAAACATCGCGAAATATAAAGAAGCAGGAATGAAGGCCACTGTAGTGCAGAAAACGGCTGTTGAACAGTCCGAGTTTTGCCCTAGAAGAGTTATTTTGTTAGGTTAGCTGCAGAAAGTAATTAAAGGCAAGGACAACATGCACCAGGCAATCAATAATATGGTGAGAACCAGCAGCATGAAGCACGGGGGAATAAAAAGACTCTAGAAAATAGGAGAGACATCCAGGAAATCAACAGGTTCTCAAAAAAACGAAAAGACGTCAACTTTGAGGAAGTTGAAACCTCGGTTGATTGGAAAGTAGTATTCAAAACGGCAACATCAGCAAGGAGGCCAATGTCCAATCAATTTGAAGGTTGTAGTTGGACTAAGGTTGAGCTGACAAATTTTTAGAAGAAAACGAGGAGCAGCATTCAACACGATTATCACCAAGAAAGCTTAAAGCTAGTCCCCACCATAAAGGATCGGAGAAAATGCGATAAGTCTGTGGACTACTTCTAAGGCAGAAATCTGTAACAGATTGCTGCCTGTTGTAGAAAGTCAATAAGTTTGTCACACCGACAATTCGGCTTCCATAAGCTAGATTAACCATCGACGACATCAGCCAAGTGCTGGTTTAGCTGAAAAGGTAGTATTTGGAAATATTGATATTGTATTCCCCTGAATATTAAATTGATTGAATTGATACCTAGACAGTTGATGATAGACAGTTCGTTAAATGAGAGACTATATTGTCCCTGCGGGTGTTCTACAAGGCTCTGCGTTGGAGTCACATGTATAACGATATCCTCACCGTTTCAGTTGCTAAGGAGGGTACGATTGTGGGCTAAGCTCATGATAAAGCGATGATTGTTGAAGCAAGATATCCTGAGGAAGCGAAGTTGAATTTATCCCAAGGAAGGGCTAAGAAATAAAGGACTTGCACTTACGGAGGATAAAACAGAGGTGATGATTATCACAAAGTTTCGTAAGGAACGGCTGCTTGCTTCAGAATGGAGGATCAGATCATCATTTGAAGACGAGCAATCAAATGCTAGGCTGAACTTCAAAAAGCGGTTGCAACATGTTTTGAATTAAGGCGTCCAAAGGCTGAATCCCCGCTCTTCACCGTTATTCTGCTTAGTTTGGTTAACTGCACTGTATACAAATGCAATACTGAAAAGACACTTTTGGAGGCAGTGAGTCCCTAACAAGAACTTTTGAATTTCTGCAGCGATGGAATATAGACAAGTGAATTTAGTTTTATTAATTTCATCGCCTCTTTGTTGACCCGGCTCCGGCAAAGGGTGTCAAGGTAGTTTTCGTTTTATTTTACGCATAAACTCGATACTGCTAAAAACAATAATAGTACAGTGGAGTGCAAAAGAAGACAAAAAAAAACAATAAATAGTTAAAAGTCAGTAAATTAAAACTGCAATTATTTAAATTTTTTTTTTGTTATTTTAAAAAAAAGTCAGTATTAGGGTAGCTAACAAGAGACATAACTACAGAAGTGAATTACTTGTACTGCTCCACTTTGAAAGTAGACTGGTGAGTGAGTGAACACTTGAAAACGGTAAACAAGAATCCTCTTCACCTTCGTGGAAGCGTTGCCATCTGGTGGGCAGGTAGTACCGAGTTCAATTCACAGCGCATTCAAGTATTCCTTTTTCTTAACAATAACTCCTATTCGAAATTATGAAAAAAAAAATAAAAATATGAACTAGAATGTCAACTGCAAAGAACAAAGAACTCCTGGCCAACCAAGCTTGTACAGTAGCCTAGAGCAATTAAGCACTCAGTCGAAGGATGAATTCCTGGAAAGGCTAATAGCTCGAAAGAGCTTGAAAGCAAGGCAAACTAGAAGTAAACTGAATGAGTTTGATGGCAATAATGAAACGTTACTTCTTCGTTAGTTAAGGCAACTGCCAAACAACCTGGAATCGATCGGTACATCATTATTATCAATGGGCGTCGAAGTCCACAATCGTCGAAAATAAATAGCAATGCTAAGAATGTTTCGAAATTCAGGGTGGATACCCCACATCTAGAAGATGCAGCAACTGTGGATAAAACCGTACTGCCAATTATAGAGGGTGTGAAGTGTATAAAAGTGTATAAAACACACTCCCTGTTCAAAGATGGGAGATGATCGCGAGCTCAATCATTATAAGTAAAGTAGCCAATAAGGATTTCATTCAAACAACCTTGCTATGCCTGCAGATGTGTCCAAGAGAACTTGTCATAACATCGGTTTATTGGTACCAGTGACATAAAATAATTCAGGAACAGTTTATTCAAGACTTTAGGGAACAAATTCTTGGCCTAGTCTATTAGTTGACAATTTTAAAGCTTTTGGAGGATAAAAGACGAACACGAAGGGAATGGCAACTGGATAGGTGTCCCGAAGTAAGAAGTAGGCTCAATAAAACCACAAAACAGCTTAGATCGCTTATAGAGGATAGGTAGTCTGATATACCTAACTGAGTTGTCTGTGTCCAGTTCCATTCCACTGACTATTCTTTGTAGAAAGCAGCTAAAATGATTAATAGGCAGACTATCCCAGGAAATTGTCTAAAAGTAATGACAACAAACTCAAAGCATTCGCAGTTCACTGGAAAAAAGTATTTCAACTAATCTATCTTCAAATGTCTTTTGAACTTCCCAGATGTCCAATTAGCACCAAAATAAGCCACCTGCAAACTTCCTAGAAAGATGTTGAAAGCATCATTAAAGAAAAAGTCAACCTTAGTAAGGCTTTAGGGTATGATTTAGTTACTTCTTGCATGTTGAAAGAGCTGACAGTAAAAGCCCTTAATGACTGTGCTATATCGTTAATCTTGAGAACCGGGTATTTCCTAAATTGTTGGAAGAATGCAATAGCAACAATGGTTCCCAAACCTGGAAAGAATGCCACTCAAGTCAAATTGGACAGGCCGGTAACCCTTCTTCCGACAATATCGGAAGTATTCGAAAAACTGCTACTCTCGGAGCAATTGCCAATCCTAGCAGACAGTACCGTCATATCTGATCACCAATTCGGGTTTAGGAAACAGCCCAATACAATAGAAGAAGTCCAATGAATTGTAACAGAAATAAACAATGCTCTCGATGGTAGAAGATTTTGTACAGCAGTATTTCTAGATGCGGTCCAAAGTTTCGGCAAAGGTTTGGCACGCAGGACTGATTGTTTCCATAATCTGTTAATATCGTATTTAATGAAATACCAATTTCAGGTAAAATACAAAGATATTCTCAGTGGACAACAAAAGATGGGAGCAAGAGTTCCTCAAGGGAGTGTACTTGGTCCTGCACTGTAGCTGATCTACACGGCTAATTTCCCTGTTGGCGGGTTTTCTAGCACATGATGACGTCCGAATCTTAAGTTCATTTGCAGACCCAAAACTAGCTTCTTTGCAACTTGAACGGCATCTGAAGGAATTTGAAAACTGGTTTCAAAAGTGGAGTATGAAAGTTAACAAATCGAAGTATGTATAAGTATTCACTTTGCGAAAACAACATCAACAACATCTGTAAACCCCAATAGGATAACATTAAATACCTGGAGAAACACTTAAATAGAAGACACACCTGGTAACATCACATACAGGTGAAAAATAAACAATTAAACTTAAGTTCAAAAATTTTCTGTTGATGTTTCATAAAACATCACCACTTTCTCTGGACTGTAAGTTGTTGATCAACAAATCGGTACTTAAGCTTGTGTGGACCTATGAGATTCAACTACAGAGCTCTGCTGAACCATGTAACATTAATCTGCTTGGGCGTTCCGGTATACCCTGGTATTTTCGCAATTTCGATCTCTATAAAGACTTAGATACCAGGATAATAGTAGAAGAAATTGGTTGACCCGCTAATAAAGAAGAATCACCCCAACACAATGCCTACAAGAATTTTATCACATTGAAAATTCAAGCGGCTGAAAATAGTTGACCCCCTGGACCCCGGGGGTCTACCCTAGCATCAGCTAAACAATTTTGCTCTTTTTTGACATAAAAAAATTAATATTGATCACCAGTCACTAAAAATTTGATCTTTAACATAAATTAAATTAATGAAAAAAAAAAAATGTATAAATAAAAGGAAATATAGTTTAATAGTAAAATACAAACTTTCCGGCAATGGCATGGGATCGCGTTATCAATGTACTAGTTTTGAGAATTGAAATATATTTGAAGCTTCCATGTGTGGTTTGAATCAAATAATAAACATTTATTAAAAAAAAAAAATTGCCTGATTTATCAATGATTGGATATATTTTTAGGACACTTCATTTCTAAAAATGTTCCTTGACTGTCAGAGGCTAAACAAGAAGCTATATAGAATAATATTGGAAGCAATATGACAGGTTTATGTAGAGTTTTAAACTTAAAATGTAACTAACGGTATATCGCACTTTTGCGACCAAAGTGTCGCAATCCAAGAAAATATGAATCTGAATCTGACTTAGGTACTACCCCAAATAGATTTCGTTTAGATACATCACTGTGATTTTTTTCAGGTTTCTCGGTGGGATAGGTTTTGAAAACGTTACACTTCTTGAGGGTCATATTTGGAGGCTTCACTCCTCTACGTTTCACCCGATATCAAATATAGAACCACATTCTGTGAAACAAAATTTTGTACCCTTAAACTTAACACAAAAGTGCGCCACTTTCTGTATGTAAAGGGATCCACAGAACACACGCTCTCACCAAATTTCGTGATAATCCAGCCGTTTCAGAACTTATCGGGCGTGATAAATTTTCCAAGCCCTACGATCCCAGGGAATACAGTCGGTGCAGGAGCCAGAGATTCTACGACTAAGTACTTGCGTAGACGATTGGTCCGACCTGTGCCGTAAATGCCGATCGATACTATGCGCAAGTGAGGTTCCTAAAGCTAAACTTGAACCATTGCCAATCGGCTCAGGACCTGCTCCCCAGACGGTATCGGAAAACAAAATCGACGTTGCTATTGTCTACCAGCACAAAATTCTAGACAGTGGAATTTGGGCCGCGGATAATAGTAGAAAAGTAGCGATATGGGCATGCGGAAATCGAGCCATAGAACCAATCACGAGGATTCTCGAGATTGATTTCACTAGAGTAAAAATAGGCGGAATATCAATTTACAGCTGCTATGCGGCATCAGGTCTTACTTACGAGAGAGGAGTTTTATTCTTTGGTAGAGAAGCTACCAATGAATGCTAACGACCATAGCCCTAAGATAGTAGCCGGCGATTTCAATGCATTCCGGAAATGAACGCAAGAGGATGCATATTACTCCAAACTCTTTCTCGTCTAAATCCTGTGGTTGCTAACACTGAATTCGTGGACAGTTTCCAGAAGAGAGAAATGGGGTCTGTGGTAGATGTTACATTTGTTAGCGATGTTTAAGGTGAGGATCTACAGTGGTACGTCAGTGAAGAATATATTGACACCAACAGGCCATCATTTTTAAAATCATATATGGTACACGTACGAAGTGGTCCCGGACGACAAATTTTCAAAGACGTTCAGTAGCAAAATACAGCGCTTGAAGGAAACTCAGAAGATAAAGGTTTATAGATCGGCGGAAAGTTACGGCGAGAATGTGACGCCTTCATGCCAAGGTGTGTTGTATTCCAGAAGCTAGTTCCGAACTTTTGGTGGAACTCTGAAATCGGAGAATGCCGCAAGGCCTGGCTCAAGGCCAAAAGGCAGAGTCAGCGAAATAGAAACCGATTTAGATACGAGCAGCTACATGAAGGATACGGAAATGCTTGGAAGAAATAACATGTGGCTACCATAACAAGTAAGAATGAACATTTTAATCGACTGTGTAAGGAAGCTGACACGGACCCCAGGAGTGGCGCTTATACGGCAATAATATCGAAAGCAGTCTGGAAAAGAGAAACGCTCCATACCAATTTCTTGACCTAATCTGTTTAATGGAATAGTTCTTTTCCCTTAAATTGTAAGTACCGCTAACCTTTCCACTGTCGAGATAGACACCGCCGAATACTCATGGTAAGTGAAAAGGAGGTCCTTGAAGTTGCGGAAAAAATAGTTGAAAATAAATCTCTCAACGCAGCAGTGAAAATAGCGCCAAATATGTTTTCAACGCGGCAATGAAAATAGCCCCCTATATGTTTGCCGGGGCGCACAAGCAAAAACTAGTCCTACTAGTCCTCATGCCTTCCTGCAGGCCGATATGCCTTCCAAATAATACTGGCTAATAACAACTATTCAAACGAATAATCTATAACAGATTACTTTCAATTACCCAGAAGGACGGCGTTATCTTTGAGAATCAGTTCGGTTTTCGAAAGGGGAGGTCTACAACGGATGCAATCGCCCTGGTGGCAAACGCAGCAAAGACCGTACTTGACGAGAATGAATGTTGCGTCGATGTGAAGAGCATCTTCAATTCCGTTTGATGGGCCAAGATGCTTGAGTACTTAATCAATTTAGGCGTGGCGAAGTACCCGGTGCGTATCGTTGCCGACTGCCTAATCAATATGCTTCCGTCCTGCGAATCAGATGAATGAATAAAATTATACCAAACGACATGCGGAGTTTCACGCACTCTTGTGGATTATTATGTATAACGGAGTACTGACGCTAGACCTACTGGTGTGATCTCCATTGGTTTCGCGGACGACATTGGTGTGACCGTTGCTGCACTCGTCCTCGAAGAGGTCAAGCTTTATGTAAATGATAGGGTCTATGACATTAAATCCTGGTTAGAGGATGTTATCTTCAGCTCGCAGAAGATAAGATGGAAGTAACACTTATAACCAAGCACAGAAAGTGCACGTCCATTGAGATCAAAGTTGGAACACAAACATTTCATTCCAAGCCTGCGCTCAAGTACTTAGGTGTAATGATTGACCAGAGGTTAAATTTCAGATTGCATATGCAGGGTGCGGCAACCAAGGCATTTAACATCGGAGCGCTGATTACGAGAATGCTACGAAATATAAGTGGCCCAAGGCCGACCCGTCGACTCCTTATTTCGAGGGTGGTCAATTCGATTCTACAGTAAGCAGCCCCAGTATGGGCAGATGCACTGAAAAATACAAATAAGAGAAATATTGGAGCTGCGTATCGCATATGTGCACTCCGAACATGTTGCGCTTGCAGAACAAAATCCAATGAAGCGGCTTGCTTGACAGCAGGAATGATTCCGATTAAGATTCTGGCGAAAGAAACACAACGAGTTTACGATCGAGCGTATCTCATCGGAGAATCTCCTGACCGTCAGCGGCAGTTCGGACGAACTGAAACTATTGCGGAATGTTAGGAGAAGTGGGACAAGTCTGGAAAAGGCCGCTGGACTGTCAGAATCGTATGGAATATCCGGAAATGAATCGAAAGACCCCACGGCGAAGTAGGTTACGACTTAACTCAATTCTTGGGCAGACATGGAGGTTATCGAGCATATCTGTATCGGTTTGGGCATGATCATTTGCCATATTGCCTCATTGCTCTAATTTTGCAGAGGACGCAGAATACGTTTCTTTTTTTCATTGCCCGAGATTCGCAGCCAAGAGGGCTCCATTGGAAGCTACAACCGGGGAGCACTTTGCACCCGACAATATAATGGAACATATGGTGAAACCAAAGGGGATACGGACCGAAGTCGAAAAGGTGATTGCAGCTATTGTTAAGAAGCTTAGGCAGGAAGAAGTTAGCCGGAAGAATGAACGCGAGAGAAACACGAATGTTGATACGAGCGCAGGATAAATTCTGATCCAGCCCTGCGATGTAATACCACATTGGAGTCCCGCGGGGAGATTGGAAGGAGAAGGAAGCTTTCCACCTTCCATCGGCAAAAAATGACAGTCAAACAGACAGACAGACATTGACTCGATTTTCTTTGAGTTATGATACCCTTTGTCGCAAAGGTGCGATATGATCACTATATTACTTTCGCATTAATAGCAGGAAGAAATTTAATATTAACGAATCTGTTTAGGTATGTTCCCATTTACAAGCATTACATTTAGCTCTCCAAGTCCATATGGTCAAGAACCAATTCATGTATCGATCGGTTATGTTCATACATCGCAAGGTTGCCTTAGGCATAAGTAAATATTGTGAAGCAATATGTTTGAGTACGCATACATATCTATTCAGTTGGAGGTACTGAGTTCTTTCAAAATCAAATTTTTGTTTAAATATGGATTAGTCAGCCCATTTCAGTTTCACACCTCAGTCCCAAGAATACAAATAAAGAAATTTTTCCAAATATCCGGTGTTTCTCTATTGTCTATTTAAAACCTTGCGTCAAGTGCTATACTTTGTTCAGTATCACAGATTTACTTAATTAGTCAAGATGTCGCACTTGTCCTCTCGGTTCATTGAAATATTGATATTATTTCAAATATTAGCTTTAGCGACTACAGCAGAAAATCCCCGAAATGCAAAGTTTCTGAATCAAACAAATCTTCCATCCAGTTCAGTTGGACCAGCAGTGGTTTTAAGTGAAGCTAGAAGTAATACATTTTCTCGACTAATCGAAAATTGTGGCGGCACTTATAAGTCCCATCAAACACTTGTTACAAGTCCAAACTATCCAAATAATTACCCACGGAATATTCGTTGTGAATTTGTGTTCAAATCGCCGTATGTGTGCAGCAGCCAGTTTCATATTCAATTTTTGGATTTTGAATTAGAGTCATCGGAAAGGTGTTCAAAAGATAGACTCTGTATAGAAAATTCGGAATTGCTATGTGGTCAAGTGATTGGAGTTAAAGTTTATAATACTTCAAATGGAATACTGCGGATGATTTTTGAGTCCGACAATGATGGTGAATTTAAAGGATTCCGTCTACTTGTTACGAGATTGCCGTGTCAGGAAGAAGTACAAGGATTAAGAGTGTCTCATAAATTGGAAATGCCATATTACAATGATGTGGGATCTTTGAAGAGGAAGGAACAAAATTCCGAAGCAGTTACGAGAAAAAAGGAGAATCAAGATACGAGTACTAATAATAGACAGTATTTGCCACCAAGCAATGGATATTTACCAGTACCTAAGCCGGAGTATGGACCTACTTACAGCCAGCCCCAATACCCACCACAATATCCCACACAATATCCTTCAGAATATCCCTCACAATATCCCTCGCAATATCCTTCTCAATACCCTTCGCAATATCCATCACAAAATCCATCTTTAAATCCAACTTTTAATCCATATTTTCCATTATACATCTGTTTTCCTCAAGCGAATGATTTCTTCCCTCAAAATATTCCCACGCCAAGTAACCCGCCGAGAATTCCATTCGGTACGCCTCCACCTCCAATTCAATCAACCCCTTCCCAATATCCAAGTCCTCCTATAATCACTTTTAATAACATTCCTAAGCAAGTGCCACCACTAAACAATGCAGGAAGATTTCCATTTAATCACGATGTCACTACATTCACTTCCAATGATTACCCTCATCCGCCGAAATTGCCAAAAGTTGAACCACAAGTATCACCATTTCTCCCCGCGACTATCCCGTCGTGCTGCTTACGCAGTTTCTCGGAGAAAAGATTTTACCTCGCTAGCCCAAATTTTCCGGGTTCGGATTCCAACCCCACAGACTGTCTATTCTACATCGAAAAGTCAGACCCGGCAACATGCAGGCTGAGGATGCAGTTGAAATTCTTTGCAATGGGAGCGACAACTCCGGAAGGGTGTTTTGACGATTTTGTGGAAATCGATGGCCAAAGGATATGCGGATGCAGAACTGGATTAATATATACATCCCAATGGGGCTTAGGTGCAAAAATATTACGTGTAAAAACGAGTGGACGGAGGACTGGAGGTTTCCTATTCGAAGTTATACAAGAAGAATGTCCTTACCGGTATATGAGAAATGCAGTGGTTGAAAAACGTATTGATGGACCACCGATTCAGAACACTTTAGTGGAGACGAATTCGACAACAAGGACATTGTATACATTTTACGGGAAAGATAATTCTTCTGTAAGAAATCAACAATTTAAGGACGAAAGCACGACAGAGGGTCCGAGTTCGCAATTCTTGTTTGGTATAGGCAGTGGAGATAGTTGCAATTTTGGACCGGCTGATTGGTTTAGGCTTTTAGTTGATCCGCTTTGGATTGCTAGACCGAGATGTGTGTGAAAATCGGCTCCGATGAAGAATAGAATATATACCACGAGTTTATGTAAGTTTAACAAATTTATGAACGCATAAATATGTACATTTGCGACAAAAAAATGAAAATTGGTTTCTTTTATTATTTGCCATATAAATGGCTGGAAGAGTAAGTCGCAGGTACTTCCGTAAACATTAGCCATGCAGTAAATCTACACCTTCGCTATATTATCCACGGATCGGTATCTTAAATATTTCTCAAAAAATACAAGGATTTAATTCCTCCAAGTCCGTTTAGTATTTTCTCTAAAAAATACTCTAAAACACGAAAATTGTAGATAGGTAGGTAAATTTAGATATCTGGTATATAGCATTCAAAGATATGAACTGGCGTATATACAATCAAAAGATACATCTTCTCTTTAGTTCCTTCGGATATGCCTAGATTGAACTATGAAAGCATAGCATTAGCAATAATAGCCGGATGTTGATAAAGTGTTTCCAAATTATGAGTTTCAGTTCCCATAAAGATACGAGTATGTAGGTATTGTGGATATCCACCGGAGAGTTAGTAAACATTGCGGAGGAACTATGGACATATATTGACTGTCTGCGTTGGAAGATTGATACGTGCTATTTACCCACACTGTTTGAGTAATGGCAAATACGGAACATTTTGGTTGTCACAATTCGTTGCGTGGAATGAGGAAGTTCTTTGGACTTTCATGTAAGAATTATAGATACATTATTTATAATAGTATTCCTTACTATAATATAAGATATTCGTGAAAAATTAAGCATTTTTGCATGTATTTAAGAAGAGAGTTTTGGATGTCTCTTACTACTTCAAGTAATTGATCGTTTATCCTTTCATTGTAACAATTTGGTTTCCTGTTCCATTGAAACTTTCATCCCCTGCAGTCTATCGAGATTAAAAAGGAATGAGCTTAAGATATTATGATGATTATTAGCAGATTTGAAGTAACTATCCGTTCAACTCTTTTCCGTTTATTGTTTTTTTTTGTGTGTACAGGGGGAACTGTGCTTGCCCCTCCTATCTGCATGAAAAATTATATGTCAGTTTGTCTGATCTTGTTATTGTCAGGTTTTTTATCACCTTTTTCCTTCCGCTGCGATTTCAATCTCGGCATGCTCAACAGGCTTAATCATCCGAGTCTTCAGAACATTCTTAATAACCTCCTCCTTCACAGACTCTCTTATTATCTCTATTTTCCAAAGCGTCCGCACTCTAGCTGGTAACTGCCGCCCTATCTCACTCCTTTCCTCTTATTATAAAATCCTCACTAGATACATCAACGCCGTACTTTGGTTACCTCTTAGCGAAAAAGTAACATGGATTTGTGAAACCTTAATCTACTCTTTTCAACAATCTCGAATTTACCAATTTCGTTTCGAAGCGCAAGTTATTTATACCCTCCCCAAATTTTCTCAACTCATCTTTCTCCCTTCAACAATCACGTAGTTAACCTTGTTCTACACTACTATCATTTCCATTTTTTCACATACACCTGCTTACTCTATAAATCTGCAGCACTCTAAGTGCACCTGAGTTAATTTTCTGGGCTTCCTCCGGGAAGAAAACATCGACATCGAATTAATATAGGAGTCCTGGATCGGAGGAGATGGAGCTATTAAAGTGCTCCAAAGTATTTCAAAGTTCTGGCTCTGGCATTCTAAACGGCTCTCAAAGTCTCATTCCCTGCAAAATCCAGCAAAAAGACGTTACTACCGTGGTGGAATGAAAATCTGTCCACCCTCAGGAAGCTAACAAGAGAGATGTTCAATATCTGCTACCGTCACATATACTGGCGGGCATACAAAGACTACCTAAAGAAGTACAAGTGGGTCGTGAAGACTGCTTAGAAATGACCTTTGCCGGATTATTGTCAGTGCATTGAGAATACCAGGGAGTCTGTGAGAGTAAATTGTGGCCAAGAGACATAAAAGCCTAACCTTCCCTAAAAAGTAGGAAATCTCCTAGAAGGAATCTTCTGGTGGTGGCAGAATTGGCGACCAAAAATTATAGTGAATCAAGTGATTAACATACTAAAAGATTGTGGAGTTCAGTCGTTGTCGCTGGGTTATAAACTGCTTCTCTGCATATAAATCTCCGAGTTTAGACGACATAATGCCAGTCATAATACAGAATCAGTAAGAAAAGAGAGGACGCCCCTTGCCAAGTTTTAGGAGGCTTAGATGGAGAGACGTCTTTCGCAATAGACAGTATCTGTGCTAAAAATCGGGGCAATCCAATCTGATTTGGCACATAGCCGCTTGACCAGAGCTGGGAGCAGAGGTAGGCTCTAGGGTGGTACCATCCCTCCGGTGCTCTGATTAATAGTGATGGATGAAATTCTATTATATTGGCCAGAAACGGGGTGAAGATGGCAGCGTATGTCGACGACTTGCTTTGATGCTTTGCTTCATTATGAGTGAAATCATCAAGGAGTGTGCATGTGGACTGCAAGATACGGAGTCAGTAAAAATCCACCCAAAACGGCGGTGATGGTATTTACTACTAATATATGGACACCTGAATTCCACCTCCACCCCCATCGTTGCTAAATGAATAAAGATTGGTTCTTCCATCCAATTTATAGTACCTGCGTGTGATCCTGGATCTTAACTTAAAACTAAGACGTTGGATAGCAAGCCGACCATAGTAGCATCCTAGACGAAGTACCTCGAGAACTCTGGGCATCCCCAACGAACCACGCCAAACGCAAGCTGGGCTTCAAGAGAGATTTTGCTATTGATTTTTCAACCCGGGCAAAGTTGAGAACCGGCGACATGTTGTAAGATTACAACGAAACATTCTGCACTGACGGATCAAAAATGGTCTGTCGAGTCATTTGGGTTTTTTTCATTTACATAGAGTTAAGCTGAGGCATACGATCTCCCAGGAATTGCCAATGTGTTCTAGGTGGAGGTAATAGCAATATTGGGGCACTGTTGATGACTGGGGCATCATCTGTACCCCGCATGCAACATAGGCATTCTGGCCGACAATTCATACGTCCATTAAGCTTTTGTACTCAGTGGCGATATTACCCAGCCTCCTATGGCTGTCAGATGGCGCAGGCTATAACAAGACCCGATCGTAAGAGCTTTTGCGCGGTTTTCAAGGAGAACTGGCCTGCTCTATTTTCGGTTCATCGTTTAAGACCAAAGTATCTGAACCTTCTATTCCTCTACTGTTGGTTGGCAACCTCACAGTTGAAATTTTATTGGTGAAGATTCCAGCACAGCTTTTCTTGTGATATAATCAGTATTTTCTAAAAAAAAAATAGAAGCTATTTTCAAAAAAAATAGAAGCTGTTTTCTTTTACGGTTACAAGCATGCTAAGTGCATATTGTGTGTGTGTGTTGTCCGGTGAATCAATTCAATTTCAGGTGCACATGCTGACATTCTTTTAAAATACAAGTTTTCAGTGCATTCAAGGTAAGACCTAAAGTTCTTAGTAAATTTGTGGCCTTGCCTGCCACCCTTCGAAATGAAGATGAAAGTTGAGTCACAGATATCTTCGATGGATTGGAAAAAGCCCATTCACGTCTTACTCCTGGTAACATTAATGGCCTTCCAATAAATTGTAGACCAACCCCCTTACAAGACTGCCAAATTTTGTGTTTGTAGCAAACAGTGACGATTTTTTCACCCAGCTTCTATGCTTAAAGAGATTTGTTTCCACCGGTATCCGGTCATTGTGGTGTAGAGGGAAGTGTACTCTCGGATGCTTTAGTAAAAGACGGTTCAATTTTCCCCATGTTTGGACGGGAAAAAGCAACTGGGGTGTTAGTAGCATTGGCTGATGCTGCTATCAAAAGCTGGGAACTAGCTTCCCATAATGGCAGGTGGCTGAGCTTGAATGTTGCTAGACACACCAAACTATTCCTGTCAGTACCAAACAAACATACTGCAAAGTTTATCCTGTAGAATAGCAGGAGGTATTGCTTATTGTGGGTATTCTAACTGGCCACAATTCACTAGTTGGGCATATGTCCAGAATTGGAATTGTCCAAGATGATACCTGTCCATCCTGTAATGAGGAAGCGGAATCCACGGAATATTTTATATGTGTGTGCCCTGCCTATGGACGTATCAGGCATCAGATTTTTGGTGCTGATGGGCTCCAACTGCAGCGGGTAGTATCACATTCACTAACGGAAATTCTGCGACACATAAATGAATTCGGGATATTCCGTTAGACAGGGGAATTGAGTACAATGGACCACTAAGGTGTGAGTGCTCAGAGGCTTTGCCTCTGCCCCACCTCAACCACGCATACACGGTGGTGACAATTTTTTACCGTATTTCCTTGAACAGGTTATATGAGCAACCGCAGTGGCCTGAACTGATTGCCGTGATTAACCTGAATTTAAGCCTGAAGTTGATTGTTCTGGGATCTTCAAATGCTTCGAACTTTCCTTCTTCAGGTTAACATTGAAAAGTAATCAACTGTAGTAATCATAAAATTAAACAAGTCGGAATACCGGAAGCTCGGGCTTCGGGTATAAAGGTTTTGTGTTCATCTTATCTAAGAAATTTCAACGCACATTTTTCCATCCGTATACAACCAGAAAACTACTAGTAATACGTACATATTACAGCTGTAGATGTTACGTTTACCCTAAACAAACAAACTGCCTATTTTCGAATACTGTACACATATAGGCACGTATATAGATTGATCGTACCCATATTTCCGATTTACATCTTATATCTATCTGAATTAGGCACTACCCGCAAAGTCCATTAGCACGCATATACTATATACTTACATACACACATGTCTGGTTGGAATAATTGATATTCATATACAAATGATTAAAAAACTAAAAAAAAAAAATTCTTTTCCACCCAATTCATACTAACTTACTTTGTTGTGGTATTGACGAATTGATATGTGATGATGACGTCATGCAAGTTGAAGAATGCACGAAATTCACAAAAAATTGTAAAGTTTCACCCCCTATAACTTTCTTACTAATAGTTTGATTTTCTTCAAACTTCACCAAATTGTGCACTATGTTGTTCTTTATACGCGTGCCAAATTTTGTATTTCTGGGATGAAGATAAGGGGGGTGCCGGGTAAATTTCCAAAATGTGGAAATATACTATTATTAACTTTATTTGTGCAGATATCGGAACCGGATATATTTTGAGGCCTAGATTTCATAGAGATGCACTACTGCCATTTTTTTCAGATTTTTCGGTTGGATAGGTTCTGAGAACGAGACCTGTTACACTTTTTGGGGGTCATATTTTGAGCCCTCACTCCCCTATGTTTCACCCAACATCAAATATTGAACCAGTTTCGAAAAGTATTAATTGAGACCTTTCATCTGATACCCCACATGGCTATATTCTGTGAAAAAAAATGTTGCACCCTCCTTTCACATGTATGGGGAGCCCCCCCTTAAACTTAACACAAAATGGCGTCAGTTGCTACATGTAAAGGGAACGGCAGATCACATATTCTTACCAATTTTTGTGATGATTGGTCCAGCCGTTTCCGAATAAATCGGCTGTGACAGACAGACAGACAGACAGACAGACAGACGGACAGACAGACAGACAGACAGACAGACAGACGGACAGACAGACATCGAATCGATTCTAATAAGGTTTTGTTTCACACAAAACCTTAAAAAGAACTTACCTCGTTCTTCAAAGCTGACTATAGTGTATGTCTTATGTTTTCGCTGCATACCCCTAGAAGATTGGTTCTGTTGGTATAGACAGGCGATGTTAAATGGACTCTTAGACGGTATTGCTCCAAAAACACTGTACGTGTGCTGTGTTGATCACAAAAAGATTCAAATGTTTCTGCTGCTGTCCCTCATTGATTGAGCTTATAATCTAGTACTCCTAAGCGCTATCTATGACAAATTATGTAGGTCAGTATAAACAGTTCTAATAGTGCTGTTTTCAGTAGAGAGGGTGGATATCGTTGCTGCAATATATCATACTTTTCAATTGACATTTCTTCTAGTAAAGCAAGTACTTTAGCGATTTGCCTTTGTAAATAGAAATATCTCTGGTATTTGAAATTCCAAAATTTAGTTTCTAGTCCATCTTTTCCAGCGCTACCAGGCACTCTATCTTAATGCACATGAGAAAGGTCAATTTGATGAGTGTTCAGTCATATGAAGATTTACAAGGGAAAGACTTTGAACCGTGTTTGTTTTATTAATATGTATCTTCAGCAACCAAATTCTATCGATAAGCGCTCTAGAGGTCCCATTATTCATGCGAAATCAGACACTAATTCTTCAAACTCTTCGCTTCCCAAAAGATGAGTTCTGCTACAATCTGCTATTGGAGTAGGAATGGTATTCCTCACCATCAACGGCGCTACAACTGGGAATGGGTCTAAGCCTGCCTTAATAAGGAATTTCAGACATCCTGGTTTTCTCGAACGGGGTTAAGAATTCGCAATTTTGCTTGTTACGAACCCAAGTCTCCGAGGAATACATAAGGCCTGGCAAGATCATTGTCTTTTACAGTAAGAGCTTTGACCCTATGACGAGACGTTTCGAGCGGAACATTTTTTGAAAGCTGTAAGCAAGCTAAGCTCTGTTGGCTGTCAATAACCGTGCGCGGATTTCATTGTCATAGCTGTTATCGGTTGTGATTTTCGACCCTAGATAGGAGAAATTATCAACGGTTACATAGTTGCAGTTTCCTATTATTATTGTTTTCATTTGGTCAGTGTATATTTCGTCTTGCCTTCTTTAGTGTGCAGCCCAAGATCTCGCGGCAATCGCAACCTGTTCGATCTGGGTGAAGATAGATTGTACATTTCGCGATGTTCTTCCCATAATGTCAATATCGTCAGCATAGGCTATTAGTTGTGTAGACTTGAAGAGAATAGTGGCTCTCGCCTTTGTTTTCCAGAGTGATCCAGTTGCTCTTATGTGGTCTCGTACATCCTGGTCGACTAAAGTAAGTCGGGATACCGAATTCTCTCATTGGCATGTACAGTTTTACCTTGGCTATGCTGTCATAGGTAGCCTTGAAGTCAATAGAAAAATGGTGCAACTGCTGGCCAACAGTGAAAATCTGATCTGATGGTATTTCCTTGGAGTGCGGCCGATGATGTTTTGGGCATATTGGGCAATCTGGCCTAGCAAGATAGCGAAGAATATCTTGCAGAAGTTATTCAGCAACGTGATACCTCTATAATGGCTGCAATGCTTGGTATTCCCGTTTTTATGTATGGAAAAGATAGGCATTGATTCCCTCTCCGACACTTTTAGCATCAATTGACGAACCACTTGGTGCAGTTGGTCGCCTTCAAAGCTAGCCATCCTGGTGACTAACGATTTCTAAACCAATGTATTACATGGACTGTTTTTTTCATGGTTGATGATGACGGCATTTGTCCGTCGCCCTCAGTTGATGGCACTTCCAATTCGCCGATGTTCTGGTTGGGGAGCAGCTCATCAAAATACTTAACCCATCGCTCCAATATGCCTATTTGCATGAAATCAAATTTCACTTTTCGTCTCGGTAGGATGAGCATCGAGGCGTATAAGACTTCATCCTGCTGATTTGTTAGTAAAACTTTCTCTAAGTTGACAGGTCTGTTGGTCCTCACAGATTTCCTTTCTATGTCAATGTCGCTTCTCCACTCGACGAAATTCGTGATAGGTCTCCGCGTGTCTCCGCGTTCGTTGAGATTACTGCATTGCCGGGCATATCCTTCCGTTCTGTTGCTAGCTTTGATTCATCGTCGAACTAGCTGTTCCGACTTTTTTTCGGCTGGGGCCAACTATGTTTGTGGTAATCAATGGTAACGTTCTTGAGGTTGTAGTGAAGAATATTGGTTGATACTTCACCTCCAGGGCCCCTGCTGTTTGTTGTTATTATGGTATGCATTACCCCGTCATAGGTATTACAGAGGTTCTGCCATTCATCAGGGCTGCTCGCTAAGGTTTACCATCCCTGAAGAACCGTTTGTAAGCTTTTTCAACATGTTTGCTGGAAGATTTTTTGTAGCTGGAGACTACAACAACTGTACAATGCCAAGCATACGTGTTGGGGCTCGAGACTAATCTCGCCTAGGGGCACCTTCCAGCCTTATATACTACTAAGCTGCTTTTTGGAGAAAAAATACTGATGAAGCCTAAGCTTGGTTTGATAAACATTATTCGGATTTCGTACCAGTAAAATCCATCGCTGAGAAGTGGTTTGCTAAGTTCAATTGTAGTAAAGTGAGCACAGCGGACGCCGATAATAATAATAAGTTAACTGCTGAAACTGAGGCCAAAAAGATAAATCGTACTATAAAAATAGTACTGAAAAATTGCATGACCGCTATGATTGTTTTATAAAAAAAAAAGTTCTATGCTATCCAAAGAACTTTTCAGCCTAACTGTTATCATCGCTTGAAGAGGATAATTTCTTTACTTTCATGCTGTTATTATAATACAAATAAAATAACTGGTCAATAACTACTCTATATTTTATTTCCGAGTTGCCACAATTTCGCCAGATGCTGGATTTTACCTAATACTCGGCTCGGACCATTCTGCCTACCTAAAAGATAAAGGGGCGCCGGTGGTGGTGGCCAGTGGTAGGTTAGTGGGAGAATCCGTCGAGAACTCCCCGCAACATCGAACATGAATGAACATGAATGGTATATTTCCGCATGGTTTGAACCAGACTGTGTGAGAGTCGCAGGACATCAACGGAAGCTGTGAGGGATTTAGGAAGAATACCTGTAGCTGACAATGTAAGATATGCCAAATTTCTTAGATTTCCCGAGCCAGTGGCTCATAGTTCACCTTCTCCTCCACGTATTTCCCTTCAATGTTACTGTTATGGGAGATAGTTTCATCAATAATATACCGTCTTGTCAACTAACAGCACATTAGGCTTACTCTGTGGAATATGGCGATCAGTTAAAACTTGCCGGTCCCAATACATGCTGTGAGCAGAACTATCAAGTACTGTTTGGGGCTCATACCCGTAAACTGGATATGTTCCCGTGATCAGCACATGCTTGTGTGCAAGTTTTTGATGAATCATCTTACATGCAGCATTATGCCTGTTTGTGTATTACACCGGAGTCATTACAGTTCTGCCAGAGATGGGATCCAACATATCTAACGCCGAACCACACATGCTGCACTGGTCGTTCTCCACCCGCGCTTTCATTATGAGATTCTCATAAGCTCGGGTGGTGATCACGCAGTCTTGAATAGCATACATAAATCCCTTCGTGTCAGCAAAGACTTCCCCAGCACACAGCCATCTGTTCGACAAATGCAAATCGACAAATGGCTGCCACAGACAATTCACGTGTTTACAGTGCATTCCATTCATCGATTCGCTCTTGGTCTGACCTCACCCAACTTAAAGGAATAAAAGATCGATCCTTCAAGTTAAATCAAGTCAGCCCACAGTCTGGATTACAAACAACCGCTTGTAAGGGACTCGCCTGCTCTTTACTGCTGCCGCCACGTCAACCATTCCCCTACCTCCGATGTCACGAGGCAGGTTCATCCGCTCCACGGCGAAGTTTGGAAGATGCATTCAAAATTCGGACATAATAGTCCGCATCCGCCGCTGGACGTTTTCCAGATCGGTCTTTGTCCACGGCAACATTCCGAATGCATAAGCTAGTGAAGGGTTAGCGAATACATTCAACGCACTAATTTTATCCTTCCCCGAGAGATGCGATTTCAGTACCAGCTTTATACAAGGCAGGAATTCGGACAGCAGAGCATTCTTCAGATCACCAACTCGAGCATGGGTTCCTTGCAGAATTCCTAGGTATTTCTAGAAGTCTGTCCCGACCACAGCTTCGATGTGGAGGTGGCTATGTCCGGCTCGTGATGACTTCTGCTGATGGCCTGGATTCGACACTTGTTTAATAAAAAATTCATCCGAATATCACGGCTGAACATGTCTACTACTCGCAGAAGACATTTAAGGTGATCGTCAGTACCAGAATACAACTTGATGTCATCTAAGTACATCAAGTGTGTTAGTTCGCACTTAGCACGTACACCATATTTTATTGCAAAACCATGCCTTGTAACATAAGTCAGAGGGAACACAACGAATCCTCCTGGAAGATGCCCCTTCGCATACGGGATTCGTTGACTGATCTGAAAAAACTCCGCTGGTTATTCGCGTGTGTTGCATTCTGGACACGTCTGGAATGACTTTCGCCATATCGTCGTAATCGACTGCATATGACAGAAAGTTTCTGCTTTAGTGTGTCCAGAATTTCAACAACGGGTGTTTCACTAGGGATGGCATAGTTCTTATATACCCTGTGTATTTTATTTCTCACCCATCTGGTGGCATTGCCAGTGCTGATTTGAATCAGTCTAGCAATGTCCCGCCTTAGAGAGTCACGCCGATGTTCTAGATGAATTTTCCATGGTGAATCTCTTCGGTCACTCAAATCAATAACGCGAAAGCGAACCTTCTGACCGTGTAATCTGACAACCAAAACTGCACCACAATACACAAGTCATTGTAGTTGCAGCAGGGCCATATCAGCACACAGTCGAGATGAAATCTCATCATTAATTTGAGACAGTATTCTCTGAGTTGCTGGAGATGCACAGAGCCTGGAAATACCTGGACTGTGCAAAGGATCCATTTCCGAGAATTCTATACACCCTCTTTGGAATTCGCCCCGAACCTCAGCGAAGACTTCAGCTGGACGATGAAGAAACTGTTGCCTGTAGTGGGGCGTGGTGTCGTTGATGCGCCCCCTCTTCTCCCATGGACTCTTGGTTACCATTTTCCGCGATAACCTCAAGTCGAACACGCTCCCTGATGATGGCCGGGATTGTGTCGCTGCGAGTAATAAAGCGGTACTTATCTACGACTCCTTGCAGAGTAATGTGCGGGAAATGCTCGACGAACCTCTTATGCAACAAGGAGCGCTAAGATGTTGTTCCCGCGCCCGCGTAGTAGGAGTGGATGATGAAGAGATTTAGTTCTTCAGTCCACTTCATCCGCTGCCTACGCGAACCTGCGAAAATGGTCGCCACAGATCGTGGCGAAACAGCTGGAGCAGGCGAAGCAAAGTTGCTAGTTATCGTGGCGCCTAGAAGTCAAACCGCCACACATTTAGCGGTTTTGACGCGGTGCTGTGCATTATGGGAGCCTGACCCAGTCACCTAGTCAGACGACTCCTTCCGGTTATCCACACTGGACCTTAAAGTTCTCCTTTTCCTCATTTTTGGTAGTTCATTTTACAACTAACTACCAGGTGTGGTGATAGCTTCCTGAGTGAGTAATCTGCAAGGCATCCTGAGACGCTGCCGTGGCGTATAGCCATTCAGATTGAATCTATCTATCGTTCCTCCTTTCACAACCGGCCACGGCGGAGTTCTCTATTTATATTATTTCATTCCATTCTAAGATTTCGGAAGTTGTTAGTATCAGTTGGAGTCGTGCAGCTAAAAATTGTTACCTAAAGAAATCACATATTCTTTCACACCTGAAGAACCCAGCTTTCGAATTCCCATTTTCGTGAATTCTTGCTAGGATAAGATTGCAAAATCGCATACGCCGAATCCTGAAACACTTTCTATTGGGGGATATACTATATGCACGAAAAGTACTTCCATCTAACCTTTATGGCAGAGATAATTAAAAATAACTTCAAATTTGCACTTGTCATGCTTGCAATAGTTCAATCATAATTGATAATTTATTCATTTTATATCGAATCTTTTATTTATATGTGTATATGTATGTATAATAGTATTTTATACTTACTCTTGCTATTACATAGTGATTGAAAGATATGATATGATTATATGTATATGCATATATAAATTCAATATATTTATTTCAATTGTTGCAAATATTTTTGATAATTTGGAAGATGGTATGCTTGTTGATATACTGATCTGGCAATATATGTTACAGTTACATTGTTACAATCTACGTACATTAGACAGATACAAGGTGAAAGTTAAGCTACTCTGATTGGAAAATTATTATATCGATAAGTTAAATAGTTTTATTATGTCTTTAGTAAGATTATTGTTATTAAACTTGGGTAGGATTACTGCTTCACTTTCAGTTTTAGCGACTTTGAAATTATTATTACTCTGCATATGACACTGGATAACTATTACTTTTTTGTTAGACTCCTGTTCATGTTTTCGTTAAAAATTGCTTAATTTGAATTTATTCCTAGAAATAGCTGCCGGTCCTTCCCCATTTCATTCACATTCTTTCGATTCATCTGTATTATTTGTCGTAGCGATGCATTTCCCGGTGGTTTTTGCAAGTAATAAATCAATTTTCTCGGGAAACTGCCTCCTTAGCCAAGAAATCTGATATTCGTGAAAATTGCTTTTGCCGGCCGTTTCCTGTTACAAAAGCTGACAGTTTTCTGGTGGTTACCGTTGCGATTTTCATGTATACCAACTAAAAGCTTGAAAACATCCTCACGGGTGGGAACGCAGAGGTATCGGGTGTCTGCTTCGTAACTGTTGACGAGAATAATACCAAAGAAATGAAAATTATCACAAGGCATTTTTCACATGAAATATAAATAGATATGCAAATGAAATAGTGCGTATTGAATGTCAAAGGATGTCTCGGGAGCAGAAAATAACATTGCAGTAATCCTTCATGGAACTTTGTGACAAGCTCGGTGTTTAGTGACAAATGGCACTGTGTTCAGTCTTACCTAGCTTGTCTGTCTAGTAGCTTTCCTAATAAGTTAAACCTTTTGTGCTAGATACCATTTAATTAGGCAAAGTATGTCGCTAATATTTATATGTAACTCTAGCTACATTAAATATCTTTGGGCTGAAATCTCTAGGGCATTATAAAGGGCAATATCTTTATTTAAATTTTGATGTACACTCCCAGTCATTTGTTTCTCGATAGTAGACCTTGAGTGGGCTTAATAGCATCACTTGACTGCTAACTGCCACGGTAAACCTTTCGTAATTATTGTCTTAGAGAAAAACAAACTGAACATTTAATTCAAGTCTCAAAGCTGTGCTTGTGCAATTTGGGTTGGGGATCAGAAGAAGGACAGTTAAAATTAATAGATATCTACTGTCCAGCAATCTGCAGTATTTTTATTCACAAAGTATCTATTTACAAAGACGGAGAGGTTTATCGTCTAAATTGATCAAGTTCAACAGGAACTGCTTCCAGGATCTGATTGCACAGCAGATATATTGAATAGTGCGCCAGGAGGGGATCTGGCGCAAAGATAATACCTAATATAATTTTGGTACCCATCAAACGACACCTCAAAGGTCAGAAAGCCTGTTGCTTTTGTCATAATACTTGCGCTATATGGGTTCCTACAAAGTTTGCTACTGTCATTATTGGTGGCCATCCATGACGTTTTGTAATGAGCACAGTAAAAAAATGCTCAAGTCAAAATGGCACATGGGGCCGCCGAGGTCTGAAAGAAAATCTTAGGAAATAGCCTGCAATTCTAGGAAAAAGCCAACTTCAAATTACTTTCAGCAGTATCTTAGAGATTTTTCCAATTCCCTTTAACAATTTTTGAAGAAGTTTTCCAAACCAGGACCAGCTCGCCTGATACTTGTATTATCGATATTATTTTTCTTTGTGAATGCTGTTTCATTACAGGTTTACGTGGCACTATGACAGTGGAGTGTATTCAAAACAGCACAGAATGATGCAGCCAGTGGCTCCCATTCGCTACGAAGTAAAGGAGGGCAATCCGGCTCCAGTCTGCAAGGGTCTCATCTGAAGGGCCTATTGGCACGAAATCTTGCCGAAGGTTATTTGATCCTACGGGAACCGAACTGACTCTTTAAGAACAGACCTTCCAGGATAAACTTTCCGGCCGGTTATCAGCGGTTGGCCTGTTTGTGAACCTTTAATAGTGATTTCACGAGTAGATCCTTTTGTGAGCTCAATGCGGCCGGTTGCACTTATTGTAAAGTGCCCCATACCCCTTAATTGCGACCAAAGGTGTGTGTGTCTACTTGTGTAAATATTGAGTCCGCACACAATATAAACTACAGGTAACACTGTTGTGAACCAACCACATCAAATCGCACTGTGTTTGACCAGTGCGAATAAAGAAAGGAGACTTCGACTTTGAGACCGTTGAAAATTTCTCCTATAGAGTTGAAAATCGCAGCCAATAACAGCTATGATGATGACATCCGCGCACGGTTGTTGGCAGCCAACAACAACAAACTGTTCCGCTATTGTACAAGACTGTGATCTTGCCAGTCCTTATGTATTTCTCGGAGTTAACCTGAGCATGAAAGTAGTGGTTTTTAAACTAGAATTCATGTGCACCCTCGCAATAAGGGGCTAGACGTCTCGCGAACAAGAAATAGGTGGAAGAAGCGATTGAAAGCGTTAATCCACTTGTGAGCAACCTCAATGTGGAAGTTACAACTGTCAACTCCAGAGGACAAAAACTGACCATTGAAAGAGCAAGAAATTTTTTTTATTGCGGGGAAATAAAGATCGGGTGGATCATTTGCAGGTTAAGACAAAGAGCAGCTTCAAGACACTGCTTTAAGTGTTGCACCTGCGGCCACATAGCAAGGGTTTATAAAGGGCAGAAGAACTTTGTGTTCGAGGTCTTCGAACGTAAAGCGAGGACTTTCGAATCAGAGAACGCAGTGTTGTTTGCAAATGCTGCAAGAAGGAAGAGTTGACTTATTGCTCCTCAAAGAACAGTACCGAGGTGGGTATGCCGATATATCTGCCACTGCTGCCATCTTTGTAGGAGATACGATCAAGCTTCGTCTGGGTTCGTTATGCGAGAGTGACTTTTTCAGCAGAATAGGCGTCAAAGAAAAGACTTCAACGCCATCTCCCTTGAATACGGCATTGAATACCTAGATACTGAGGGCACACGAACTTTGGAAATGGCCGCCAGAACATCGCCTACTGTTCTAATATCGGAAGCACACATTCCGACCATCTGATGGCGAGGGCAACATTACTGACGTAACACGGTGCAAAAATGGAGGGCACCAGATGATTTTAAGGCCAGTGGTTACCGGTATATTTCCTTCGATGTGCCAAACGCCTGCTTCCAATAGTCTAACGTCTGGTGTGTTTCTACCGGTATAACATCGGGAAAATTGGGCAAATTTATCACAGAGAGAGAGAGAGAGAGCAATTGCAACTGAATTGTTAGTGATCTCAACGATAAGCCTTATCATCACAACTTGCAATACATCGGCGCCCAAAATGAGACACCGTCGTGAGACCTGTGCACTGGTGGCCGATTGAAATTGGAAGTTTAAGAAAGAACTATTTCTGGCTTTGGCTGATTGTATAGCTTGCAAGAGGTTCTTTCTTAGATAAGTAATAAAGGAATTTCGCCACGAAATAGCTAGTCAGTTACATTAATAGGGCCTTATGGGATCTCAGGTACAAGTTGTTTATCAAATAGCTCATCAATCACTAATCATTAATGGAAAAAACCTTATAAGGACTTTTGTAATCCCCTCTATCCAAGCTGACCATGTCGTAGAGAGGGGGGGAGGTAATATCCATTAACTAAAGCACTCGGACCCAGCGAAGTGCCGAAACTTGTCTTCAAGTATAAATTGGACCTGCTTCCCATTGCTTCTTTGGGGGCGGGTGCTTTTCGGTCCCGTTGGAAAGTTACGAGGCTCATATTGATATGAAAAGTCCACGTACCATCCTTTCACTTTGTTGCGCGCCACGGAAAAACTGCTTGAGAAGCTCCTCAAGCCAAGAGTGACTGACGCAATACGCGCTGTGGGAAATTTCTCACCAGAACAATATGGTTTTGGAGCGAGACGATCTACAATTGATACGTGGTGCGACATGCGCAATCTGCATTTACTGCTAGGATGAGTTGGATCATGCCTGCTAGACCCTTTTCTTTTGAAGAACGTTGGATTGCCGTCGTCTGTTTACGGAAGGGTATCAAATGTTTCCGGATACTATAATAGAGGCCATATTTCAAAGTGAGGATACATGGAGCATAACATTCAAAGGATTATTAAGGCGAAAAAGAAGGAGATGGATATTAGAGATGGCAGGATAGCTGATGCCTACTGAACCACGTGTAAACATAATGTGTGCGTGTGGCTCCCGGCTAGTGCCCTAAATGCAACAGGGGGTGTTTTGGCCGGTAGTTTTAGACGGGAGTCCGGCACTTTGTGTGAAAATGAATGCCACCTGGCAACCCGAAAATTGTTATTATCTATTATTTCGTCCTTTGAGGCTCAGACATGCATGGCTTATCCACGGTATTTCCAGTGTTCTTCCAGAGGCTATATTTACCATAGGTCTAAATATGTGAGATGATGAGAGATATGTGCGATGACATCAAGCGTAAAGAAGAACAACTTTTTCATGAAGAAAATATATATATTTGGGACTTAGATTTAGGAGTGGAACAATTTACACCGATCTCGATGAAATAAGCGTTATCTCAGGAATCCCGGAATGTATGGGAATGTAGGTTACATTTCTCTGACTATCCCGCTGATAGATTGACGTCGGAGAAAGTGTCAGTTTTATTGAAGGTTGAAGGCTAAGTGAATTTCTCTCTGGTTTCTTGATCCAAGTCAACATGGTATAAGAGTAGTTCTGATACACAAGAAGAAGTACATTATATGCATCCGGAATTTATAATTCGCACGTATGCAAAAAGTATGATTAGGACACGAGCTGCTGACATTGCTGGCGCGGGTCCCCATGCATTCAAACGGAGGTGTAAATTTTTTTGTCACCAAATATAGTTATATAGGGTATCAAATGAAAGGTCTCGGTTAGTAATTTCCCAAGCCGATCATAGTTTTGACATTTTATCGAAAGGTAGGTAGTGCGGGGGTAAAAAATGGTCATTTTTTCACGGAACCATTCTCAGAAACTACCTAATCGAAAAATCTGAAAAAGATCAGGATGCTGCCACTATATAGTGCCTTAGCTTCGAAATACCCTCCATTCCGAGATCTGTTTAAATAAAATCAATAATAGTCTATTGCTTTAATTTTTATTAATTGACTGCGAAACCCTCCTTAAGTTCAGGAATCAGGAAAATTTTCCAGCAATGTAGGCTATAACATAGAGTTTCGAAATCTCATCATTATTAATAAAGTTATAAAAGGTCAAATATGTCGCTTCTCCGCAAATTCAAGACTTTGAATATCAGTATCACGCGAAAGTGGATATTTTCACATAATATGTGCATTTGTTAGGTGGGATAAATGTCCACTGAAATGTTTTCATAAAAGAAAGACCCAAAACCTTTACCTGAAGCGTCCAACTTGTTTGGAGTTATCATTCCTTTATCCCGCTGATATAAAGCAAGAACAGGAAAGGCTGGGACTAGACTATTAGTCCAAAAGATTTGCCTTTAAATTACTTTAAATTAGTTAAACTAATCCCATTCTTGTTTATTGGAAGGGTTTACGAGTAATTTAGTATGAGTAATTTAGGGTGGAATTGTCTAGACTTAACTACTGACAGCTGCGACCCCATGTACTAAGTGACAATATAATCGTAAATTGTGAAAGCGACTAAGATCCTCTTTCTTTAAAAATACAGTTAAATCATCACTTTGATTTGATGATCCTTTCCCTCTCTATTTTCTGTTAACGTTCCTAAGGGCTTTACACTGCTTAAAGCGGGTGCCTCAAATGAGCTGTTCAGAAAGTGGGAGACCTTTTAAACCGGACTTCAATGGCAGCTGTAGCAGAGAGAGACATAACACAAGGATGCAATCAGTCCAGGCTTGTACCCGCTTGATTGCAGCATTTACGCTAGCGAGAGATTTGCAATAATTTTGAGATTACTATATTTCTTTATAGAGATAATCGTTAATATTTTGTTTGTAAGGGGGCTCCGATCTGTTAAGTTTAATAGTGGAGTCATTGGAGCCTTTGACCTTGGAAAACAGAAAGTTCATGGGCTTTTCGGATTGCTATACATTTTTGATTTTTCGCTATTTAAACAAATAACCATAATTTATTAATTAATATCTAGGTAGACTACAAATAATGAAGATTTTTCTGATTTCGTGTAAAACGTTCTATATATCTATCCATATATCAGACTGTATATCCCCCCTCTGTTGTTCTATCTGACTGTCTGCTTGCATGTTTTTCGAACTGTGTATTTGTTCGTTCGTCTGCAAGTATATCAGACCATAGATAGAGAATTTTTGAAAAAGGTTTCAATTTTGACTTCGGTTCCGAATTAGGAAATTCAATGGTAAAAAAATAAAGCCATGAAGATGGCGAGAATTATTACAAACTTCCCGCTGTGGAATCTCAATCTCATACAGGCCTCCACCGGTAAGGATATCTATTTATTCACTTATAAATGATACAAAGCGAGCCAGAAGCAAGCCCGAAGCCAGCCCAAAAGTCAGCCTGAAGCCAGCCCAGAAACTAGTGTGAAGCCAATTTGAAGTTAGCCTAAAACAAGCCCAAATCCAGCTCGATTCGCGGCGTTGGCAGTGATAAATGCCAATGCAATTTGTACTACGAAAAGCGGTAATATTAAGTGATGTTTTTAAATATAATATCATATTACAACATCACTTTTGTATTGCGGAAATGTTAGGTAATATTTGGTAATGTGGCAATGTTAGATGATGCGGTAATGTTGGGTGATGTTGTAATTTTTGGTGATGTTTTAATATTTTTTGAGAATTATCGGGTCCTAAGTTCGCATCAACTTGATGACGGATCGGACTAAATGTGGAGTAACTTACTCCCTCTTTTTTTGGTCCACGGACTCCTCTTTTAGGGCTTAGCACCCAAACTTTAAAAAAATGGCTCAATATAATTCATAGTCATGTTGTGTTCTGCGAATTATATAAAGGGGCACTTAACATCTGCTAGCCGCTTCAGTCACGCTGCTCCCAGGACAGAGGTGAGGAAGCGTCTAACGATTAGCCTCTGCCCTGGTAAGAAACCGTAAAGCCATCATCGCCTGAAATTTTTTGATGTTGGAATGTTTGTGTGAATTCACCGCATCTTAAAACATGTAACAGAGTATTCTATATATATTTGATATATTTGCGGTCGACCCCATTTCCCAAAATGTCTAGCAAATAGTAGAGCAACCATGTGAATCATCATCAAGGGCGCAACAACCGGTATTCGGTGTAGGTCTGCCTTAATAAGGAACTCCAGACATCCCGGTTTTGCCCCGAGAATCACCATTTCGATATCTCTAAAAGCTGTCTGGCATTCTGACCTGCGCCATCGCTCCATCTTAGGCAGAGTCTACCTCGTCTTCTTTTTCAACCATAGATATTGCCCTTATAGACTTTCCGGGTAAGATCATCTTCATCCGTACGGATTAAATGACCCGCCCATCGTAACCTATTGAGCCGGATTTTATCCACAACCTGACGGTCATGGTATCGCTCATAGATTTCGTCGTTATGTAGGCTACGGAATCGTCCATTCTCATGTCAGGGGCCAAAAATTCTTCGGAGGATTCTTCTCTCGAAGGCGGCCAAGAGCTCGCATTTTTTCTTCCTAAAAACCCAAGTCTCCGAGGAATACATGAGGACTGGCAAGATCATAGTCTTGTACAGTAAGAGTGAAACAGTTTTTGTAAGCTGAAATAGGCTCTGTTGGCTGACAACAACCGTGCGCGGATTTCATCATCGTAGCTGTTATCGGTTGTGATTTTCGACCCTAGATAGGAGAAATTGTCAACGGTCTCAAAGTTCTATTCTCCTATCTTTATTCTTCCTGTTTGACCAGTGCGATTTGATGTTGTTGGTTGGTTCGTCTTCGGTGCTGACGTTGCCACCATATACTTTGTCTTGCCTTCATTGATATACAGCCCCAAATCTCGCGCCAATCGCCGCCTGCTCGATCTGGATGAAAGCAGTTTGTATGTCTCGGGTCTTTCTCCCCTTGTTGTCGATATCGTCAGCACAGGTCAGTAGTTGGGCGGACTTAAAGGGGATCGTACCTCTTGCATTTCCCTCAGCACCATGGATCACTTTCTCGAGGGCCAGGTTAAAGAGGATGCATGATAGGGCATCCTCTTGTCGTAGATCGTTGTTGATGTCGAATGGTCTTGAGAGTGATCCTGCTGCTTTTATCTGGCCTCGCGCATTTGTCAGGGCCAGCCTAGTCAGTCTTATCAATTTCGTCGGGATACCGAATTCTCTCATGGCCGTGTGCAGTTTTACCATGGCTATGCTATCACAGGCGGCTTTAAAGTCGATGAATAGATGGTGCAACTGATGTCCATATTCCAGCAGTTTGCCGCAGAGAGAAAATCTGATCTGTTGCTGATTTGCCTGGAGTGAAGCTTCTTTGCTATGGGCCAATGATGTTCTGGGCGTATGGTGCTATCTGGCCTAGCAAGATAGCGGAGAATATCTTATAGATGGTACTCAACAACGTGATACCTCTATAATTGCTGCACTGTGTGACATCTCCCTTTTTATGTATGAGACAGATAATGCCTCGTTGCCAATCGTCAGGCATTGATTCGCTGTTCCATGCCTTGAGAACAAGTCGATGAACCACTTGGTGTAATTGGTCGCATCCATATTTAACCAATTCGGCTGTAATTTCATCGGCTCCTGGCGACTTATGAGTTTTTAGCCGATGAATTGCAAACACTGTTTCTACTATATTTGGTGGTGGCAGTATTAGTCCGTCGTCTCCAGTTGGCGGGACCTCCAACTCGCCGATGTTCTGGTTGTTCAGTAGTTCATCAAAGTCTCAACCCATCGCTCCAATATGCCCATTCTCTCGGAAATCAGATTTCCCACTTTATCTCGGCAGAATGTGCATCGAGGTGTGTAAGGTTTCATCCTGCTGACTTGTTGGTAAAACTTCCGCGCCTGGTGCGGTTGCTCCCTGTACTTTTCTAGTTCACAGACTTGATGGTTCTCCCAGGCTTTCTTTTTCCGTCTGTGAGTCGCTTCTCCGTTCGACGGAGTTCGTGGTTTTTGGTTCAAATTGAGAAATTCAGCACACTATGACATTATACTTTAAACAAAGCAACTACGCTGACAACATTTGCTTGATTCGCCACTGATTTAGAGAATTGGGAAACAAGTATCTTTATCGCTTTAGCAGAATATTGGATCGAGCAAGATGAGGAGTAGGAGAAGGCCAAAATGTCGTGCCTGTTGGAATAGTGCTTAATATATTCTTTTATGAGATATTAGTAGTAATTTCATGGGTTGAACTTTATTTGTTGGGATTGCATAATAGAGTTTGCATAGATGCTTTCAACGAGCAATAGTTAAATAAAGGAGATTTCATGCGTGTCGATCACAAAGAACACCAGGCGTTCCACAACTGGTGTTCTTTGTGATCGACGCATCGACGAACGTCTCAAATCTAAAATCTATCGCAATGTCATCCGTCCTGTCGCTCTCTATGGTTCTGAATGTTGGCCGACTATAAATCACAATGACTGGCGTCTTGCGGTGATGGAGAAGAATATGTTGCGTTAAACTAGTGGCGTGACAAGGTTTGCTCACATCCAAAATGAAGATATCAGCGATTGTTATACGGTTGCACCGATCGTGAAAAAATTGCGAGAGAGGCGTCGTAATTCACGCTAACGAGAATTTTAAAGGGATGCGTGTCGATTGTAACTACTTACGTTCTATGGCGGCTATTCTGTCTCTTCCAAGGGTATCTTCTGTAATATCGTGATCTTTTCTCAATAGGCGACTGATATAATTCTTCCAGATTATTCATAGGCTCTTCAGTATCTTCCATATAAACTATCGGTAGGGTTTGCACCGTTGGGTCCTGTCAAGTAGAGTAGTAGTAGTATATGGAATGTGGTTAATTTTTACAGGTTAAACTCTATTGATGTTCTAAATATTTAAAGAACTCATCGATATGCTTTGACTTGAATATTCAAAGCCATTTTCAGCTTATATTAATATATAACATAAAATGTTAAAAGGAGCAATAAATATTACACGTTACCTCTAGAAGTTTCATTAGTAAAGCCGCCTTGGTAGCAACATCTTGATCTTCTCGAATCTCATCTTCCAAAGTTTTTAATAGCATTTTATCTGCAAAGTCAACTTGATTTGGTGCACTACTAAATTCTTCTGATTCGGGAACCAATGCTGGAGATTTAAATGGATCTGCAATTAGTTTGGAAAACCATACGAATGATAAGTAAGTAAGTAAGAATATGTAAAATAAAGGAGGACAAATTACAAATGAGTTCCTTTATCAAATACAAGTTTATTGGCTATTTCTATTTCTTCGTTCATTCAGCTAGTGAGCTCCATCTCTGAAAATTTCTACTTCAAGAGAAATTGAATTCTTGGTTTCTCAGAGAACAGGATACATTTTTCGGTTAATGAAAGAAAAAGTCCTAGATGTCATTGCTATTAGACGACAGGGGCCTGCTTCAAAAAAGTAACATCGATGTTAACATACATGAAATACGATTCACTCAAATATTGTAATTGGGTCAAGATTTCAAAAGGTTGAGCAATCTCCAGTTAATAGCTGATAGTCTCATCATAAATTCTCCAACTTCAATTTAAGGCGCACATCCTACGGGGATACAGAACCCAACCGGAGTGGGATCACCGTTTATGATTAGTAACGCAGTACTCTACTCTTCTACTACTAGCCTTGAGGTGATACTACCCGAAAGTCCAGCTGGACTATGAAGTTAGTCAATGCATGGTATGTGGGGGAATCAGGGAGGTCTCTCAAATCAGGAATTATAAAATACTCCTAGCTACCTAGTTTTATTTTTATTTAGAAAAACTACAAGCATCGGAACGATAACTACTCCTAGCCATGTTGGATCATTTCGGGGTTGAATTGATGTTTGCAGACTCTGAGCAATTTATAAAACGATGACTTACAATTATAAGGACATTTGCCTATACCATCTGGAAGCATGGATTGTTTCACAACTCAATATCTAGAAACTGTTAACTACACACATGGACGAGAAAATTGACGAAGAAACTGATTGGAAGTTGAGCTGATGACTTTATATTGATTGATTTATTTATTTAAGGGACAATAAACAGAGTAAACTCCAATTACTTATTGCCC
Source organism: Hermetia illucens (assembly GCF_905115235.1). Taxonomy (NCBI): domain Eukaryota; kingdom Metazoa; phylum Arthropoda; class Insecta; order Diptera; family Stratiomyidae; genus Hermetia; species Hermetia illucens. The sequence goes on along the minus strand of NC_051849.1, from coordinate 163,959,565 downwards.
TCAGAAGGAGGAAAAAACAATAATCTTATCCTATGCTTAAAACTTTTTACAGAAGAGAAGTTTAGGGGACCAACCTGTTGTGAGATGTGAGTTCGGCAAAGCCTAGGAATCGGAGAATGGAAGTAGACTTCGAGCTCGGCAAGTTGAAAATATCTGTGTTACGTGTATTATAAGACGCAGGACGGCAGGTGATGTGGTTAGAGGCGGAGCAGTCCATCAGACCCGGGGAAAGTTTAAAAAATGTATATAAATCCAGATAGGATATACGCTGTTGTAGGAAGGGGAGGTTCAGAAAGCGGTGGCGGGAGGGGTTGTCCACACGGGGGACAGCAAAGTATAAAGCCTGACAATTTTTGACTTCGAGGCAATACGTGTCGAAGTGGAGCTTATTGTCGAGTGAGTGGAATTTAAGTATGATAAGGAGTTTCCGTTAAGAGAATAGGAGAGGGAAGTGGGTGAGGAGCTAAGCGAGTAGCGCATAGAGTGACACTTCCTGACGTTTAGCACTAAACCATTAGCAGAACGCCAATGGACCAAAGTGTCTAGGTTAGATTGAAGGGAAATACTGGCGACGATATAGCGAAAAACAGCTTAAGGTCGTCGGCGTAGAGCAACCATGGACAAGTTAGGAGGAGTGGGAGGTTGTTGATAAAAAATGAAAATAATAAAGGAAGCAGAATAGGAGGAGGGGGGAAGGAGCAGGATGTGCAGCCATCAAAAGAAACTCAGCCGGGAAGGCAAGAGGCAAGCCATATAAAAGTGGTATGCGAACGCTTAGAGATGAGGGTTTGAGGAGAAGTATCTTGTGATTTAGAGATATATGCAGTTCCTGCACTGAACGACACAGTTTTTAAAGTGAAAGGAGTGGACCTACGCTTAACAAAGCCGTGCTACTCTTTTACTATGTGGTGGCCAAAGTGAGCGGACAACCAGTCGCTGACATATCTTCTTTTTTGTAACAGGAGAGGAGAGAAATCGGACGGTAATTCCCGGCAATCGTACGATCGTCACTTCTATGAATGGGGATGATGAGGGGTTGACTATGTCCATTAGCGGGAGTAAGAGGAGGAAGGGAAAAGAAGCGTCAGAGTAAATCACAAGATAGTTGGTGGGAGTTAACTGAGGAGCTAGAGTATTTAATGGACGGAGGGATAGCTGAGCAGGACAGCGGAAGTTGTCAATGTGGAACCAGAAAGGTTTTCGCGCTTCAGAGAGTCTTCTGGATTCGTTTCTGGACTTATGCATTAAGGATTTGACCGAGAAACGCAGAGTTTTGAAAAAACTAAGTCAGAATAGGTTCTAGAAAACAGGAACTTCTTGTTTTTGACAAAATTTTGTGTGGACTTGAGTGGTGAACCAGACAGAGTAAGAGCGTAAGCACTTAGGAGAGGAGGGGACGTAACAGGGAAGAAAATCAGATAAAGTGATATAGAAGGTGTTGAGTGTTTGGTCACATGTTAATAGAGAGAGGAGTGGAACCCAGTTGATTGTCGCCTAGGCTGAGTTTAGACCTTTGAAGTTCGCCTTACGGAAGTTAAACTTGCCCGCGACAGGGAAGTGGAGTCGGGATATCTGATCATCGAGCTCGAGAGCAGGTTAATGGACGTCAGGGGCAATGTAAGAGGGGGATGAGGGGATTGGGAAAGGCAGCACACATGAAGGTTAGAGAGGACAAGATCAAGAGTGCCATGTAAGTGGTTTCGATCAAGGTTAAATTGGAGGCCAGTGCAGGTGTACATGAAAATGGATAAAGGAAGGGAAGAATGGATGGAGTTATTAGGTACGGAGGATAGATCAGGAGTAGTAGGCCAGGCCAAACGATTAGGACTTCTGATAATCTGTCGAAGAAACACTCGTATAGAGAATGGGGCTGTGGCAGGGAAAATATCTCTGTCACATGAATGACAGAGTAACTTTTGGGGAGCTCGGAATTTAAAATCCTGTCATCCAATCCAGTTTCAGAAATGCAGATAACGTGATTTTGTAATGCTAAGGCGACAGTTTGAAACTCGACAGCTTGTCCTTAGAAACCTTACTTTTTGATAAAACAGGGTAAAGTTGTGAGAATCATTCAAGTTCTTGAAGCTTATTCCTCTGATAAGGCTTGACGAAAATCCCTGTGGCCAAAAGCAAAATTGGACGTTAGCATTGAAGTCGTGGGGACACGTCACTTTGAAGGAAGCTATCACTCGGTCAGGAGACCTATTCTTCGTTAGCTTCACATATGAGAGAGGTGACAAAGTAGAGTTGGTCTTGCTTCTGATATGGGTCAGAATTTCGTCAGAATTGGTGGTTTACGCTGGCATCGACACGAACAGTTGTATCAGTGGCGAGGCAATGCTTAGCAGGGGGCTGCCCGGGCGACATGAGATCGGGAAGACCGCAGGTGTACCTGTGGCTCAGCGGTGACATCAATGATGCGCAGGAGGAAGCGTGAGGTGGCGCTAATGCAGCGACAGTAGGGCAATTGTCAGAACTGCGTACCGCAGCCGATACTGAGCAGCCCCTCAGACGAAGAGCGATTTTTAAGTTGGTTTACGTATGTCGTCGGGTTGGTACGATCTATAGATGAACTGGTGCGTGGCAGACAGAGGTGGAGGATTAGTCGACCGGGGTGACCTAGGCATATATCATAGTACTTTCTGCTTTGACAATGCGCATATCGATAAAAATGTTACTATCAACGCCTACTGTGAATTCTTTGATTTTCGGGTGGGCACCGATAATGAAGGATAACTTGCTTTTGTGAAAGTAAATTCGCCGTGTATTCCACCAAAGGAGGCTGTTATGATCAACGAGGAACTCTAAATATAAGTGAAGAACCTCCTTTCATGTTGCTTCGAATTGTCGTGTCCCAAATTAGAAATTTTGTTCACTTCACTTTTTGGACGTCAGCGATATTCTGAACCCCATTAAGGAAGTGGTTGCGACGCAACTGTTACAAGCTCTACTATAAATTTTCAAACAGTCAAAGTCGCAACAGAGCTTATATGAATCAAGTCAACTGAATAAACGCATCCGATTTCTGATCGGATTAAATTTTCAAAAGGGTTAAGAGGATTGGTTCTTATTTATTACTTTAGCTTTCTTAGAGCTCAGGAGCATTAAGAAACCATCGAATTGCACTGGTCAAAAGAAAACAATGAAGATAGGAGACTACAACTGTGAGACCGTTGACAATTTCTCCTATCTAGGGTCGAAAATCACAAACGATAACAGCTATGACGATGAATTCCGCGCATGGTTGTTGGCATCCAACAGAGGCTATTTCAGCTTACAAAAACTGTTTCGCTCAAAACGTCTACAAGAGTACGATTTTGCCAGTCCTTATCTATTCCTTGGAGGCTTGGATTCTTAGCAAAAAAAAAACTGCGAACCCTTGGCCGCGTTCGAAAGAAGAATCCTCTGAAGAATCCTCCGAAGAATCTATGGCCCCCTACATGAGGATGGACGATTCCATAGCCTACATAAGTCAAGTTGTGGATAAAAGGTTGCGGTGAGCGGGTCGCATGATTCGTATGGATGGGGATGATCCTGCTAGGAAAGTCTATAAGGGCAATATCTATGGTAGAAAAAGAAGACGAGGCAGACCCTGCCTGAGATAGAGCGAAGGCGTAGGTCAGGACGCAAGATAGCTTTTAGGGATATCGAATTGGTAGACTTCGGCGCAAAACCGAGGTGTCTGGAGTTCCTTATTAAGGCAGGCCTAGACTGGATACCGGTTGTTGCGCCGTTGATGATGATGACTATTGATACTGGTATTGGTATTGGTATTGTAAACATACAAAGTTGGAAAAACGACCTCATTATGTTAGCTTTCGAATGACATGTAAAAATTATGGTCTTAATTATGCGAAATTTTCGAATATAAAGTTTTTCAACGAGCATTTTTTCAAAGGGGAGAAAATTGGAATCACATGACAGTTTAAACATTTAATTTTTGGCCATACCAGTAATAGAAGCTTTGACAGTTGTCACCATGGATTCAAATTCGCTTGAAAACCGCATTAAAATAATTAGTGTGGTGGTGGTGGTGGATCGGTATAAGTTACATTTCGGAAAATTCGTGATATTCTCGGTCAATATAATTGTCCTGCTATTAAGAATTCGGTCTAGAAATTTGAGTAGGCTGGCTCGGTATATAATGTGCCAACACTGAGGCTTGCTCGACTGGGTCGCTAAACTGAAAATATTGCAGCGGCGGGCTACCGTACTGATGATGATTCCAATTTGTCAACTCTTCTACGTCCTCAGAAACTAGAGTTGTCCACAACGACCACATTGCGAATTTTGCCTAAGGATTTAGCTTTGAAGAGGCTTGCTGATCATTTACTTCCCCGTAGGTTCGGCCAATACCTTCAAGAATGACCCGATTGTTTTTTTGAAAACAATTTTTTTCCAAATAAAGTCTACAAGTCTACAAAATTACTGCATTTGGGCATCGGAAAATCCAAGACCGGTTGGCCTATAATCAATGATCTACATATCACTGATAGGTCGTTTTAAGAGAACAGTGCCACATGTTGCACAGCGACTGAAGCAAAATTTCCCGATCGCATTATTTCATGAAATTCAGCTGCGATTCAATACCACTGGATTATTTTTTCTGGGGCTATATTAAAGATAGAGTCTATATTGAGCTCAACTCAAAATCCATGGCGTGATTAATGTATAAAATCCTCATTTTTCATCTAGATTCTCTATTTTTTTTTTTGTTTTTAAATAAAGTTATTGTTGAAAACCCTTTTATTACCCATTGAATGGGAGAAAACGTGGTTTTGATGTCGTGGAAATTGATTTCGTTTGTATTTAGTTCATTTGATTGTCTCAAATGAAAACATCTGGAATATGTTTGATTTGTTTTCTACCTGATATGTTTTGGTGACAGATCGCGCAACAGGCCGACGAAGAAAATTCTCCCAAAGTCGTTAAAAACAAAATGATCGCATTAAGTCCTAGGTCTTGGAGAAATACTAGGGTGTTCACCTCAGCCGACCTGGCAGAACGGGCCGCGGTTCTGGCGAGAAATGGGCAAGGAGTCTTGACGCTTGGATGGCGTCAGGACGAAAGTAAGTTATTCGTTATACGTGTCTGCACACTGATTATTGGCACCCGCATTGGAAGCCCGAGGAACTGACAAAAGCTTTTCGAAAAACTTACAAGAAACCCGATGGTCTGCTGTCGAAAGCTGCGACATAGATGGTGAAAATGGCTATAAACTTCTCTATTCTGGTAGCCGACACACTCAATACGGTCTTTCCATTGCCATCTCAGAGGGTTTCCGTGATGCCGTTAAAGAAGTAGAACGATCTGACGACCGGCTGAGGGCACTTTTCACTTCTTAACCATGTACGCACCACAAACCGGTTGACCTGATGCCAAGAAAGATGCCTTCTGGCAAATTCTCCATGCAAAGATCTGCAACATGCCTGCTGATGACTTTATCATCATTGCAACCATAAGAAGCACTTGAGTGGAATCTCTGTCATCATTGAGATTGCAGCTAATATGGCAGCCTGTGTCTTCGATGAAACTTCTTTTCTTTACTAACCTATTCGCAAGTCATGAAAATCAGTAGTGAGCCAAGGACCCATGAATTAAGCTAAGCGGAGCCGGAAGTCGAAAAACAGGCTAAAGAGAGCAGGATTCGCCGTAGACAGAAGCAAAATGTACTTTAGGCATCATGGATGGTAGCAGCATCCTTTATAGATCGAGCATCGATGATTCAGTGTGAGCTAAGTCGATAAAACTCGCATTTGAATGTTTTATTCCAACTTTTTAGTGTTCAAAGCTTCAAAGTGTTTTTCCCACAACTGACAAAGTCGGTGCCCCTAATAACTCCAAAATTACTACACCAGTCCTTTTGAAATTTTGAACACTATTTCTGTACATAATTTACGAAGTAACGCTGAAGAGCTTTTTATTAATATCTTTTTGCGATAGTAAATTCGTCAATTTTTTCAAAAAAATTGCGTTTTTCATTTCAAAGTTCTCAGTGCTACCTGAGAAAAGTGATCATCTAATGAAACAATTCTGATTTTGTTTATTTCAGTACCAAGTTATGAGGGGCTTCGCAATTCTACTTTTTCGGAGACGCGTTCGAATAATTGCCACCATTTTTTATTTCTTTATGAATCATCATCATTATCAACGGCGCAACAACCAGTATCCGGTCTAGGTCTGCCTTAATAAGGAACTCCAGACATTCCGATTTTGCGCCGCTCGTGGTATTGCTCATAGATTTCGTCGTTATGTAGGTTACGGAATCGTTCATCCTCATGTAGGGGGCCAAAAATTCATTGGAGGATTCTTCTCTCGAACGCGGCCAAGAGTTCGCAATTCTTCTTGCTAAGAACCCAAGTCTACGAAGAATACATGAGGACTGGCAAGATTATTGTCTTGTATAGTAAGAGCTTTGATCCGATGGTGAGACGTTTTGAGTGGAACAGTTTTTGTAAGCTGAAATAGGTTCTGTTGGCTGCCAACAACCGTGTGCGGATTTCATCATCGTAGCTGTTATCGGTTGTGATTTTCGACCCTAGATAGGAGAAATTATCAACGGTCTCAAAGTTGTAGTCTTCTATTTTTATTCTTCCCGTTTTACCAGTGCGGTTTGATGTTGTTGGTTGGTTGGTTTTCCGTGCTGACGTTGCACCAAATACTTTGTCTTGCCTTCATTGATATGCAGCCCAAGATCTCTCGCCAATCGCCGCCTGCTCGATCTGGATGAAGGCAGTTTGTATGCCTCGGGTCGTTCTTCCCATGATGTCGATATCGTTAGCATAGGCCAGTAGTTGGGTGGACTTAAAGGGGATCGAACCTCTTGCATTTACCTCAGCATCACGGATCACTTTCTCGAGGACCAGGTTAAAGAGGACGCATGATAGGGCATCCCCTTGTCGTAGACCGTTTCTTCATGAATGCACTGGCTTAATATACCCGTATATCTTAACTGTCTCGTCATGGAAAAATAAAAAACAAGTCTGGAAACCGGAAGCTAGACGCTTGAGGTGTGGAAGGTTTTGTATATTTCTTTTATGAAGAGATTTGAGTGTGGATTTGTCCCATTAGTATGTAGCACGTAATATATGCATATATTATGTGAAAATATACACTGTTAAGTGATATTGGCATTCAAAGTCTTCTAGCGACTAATTTGACCTATTATAACTTTTTTAGTAATAGTGCAATTTTGGTAGGATAATGCTATATGATGTAGTATACATTGCTGCAAAATTTCGTGATGATGGGGGGTTTCCCGCCAATAACTAAAAGTTATAGTAATGTACTATTATTAACTTTATTCGAATAGGTATCGGTATGGGGCTATTTCGGAGCCTAGGTACTATATAGTGGCAGCCGGTTTCTGAGAATGGGTCCGTTAAAGATATGATCGCTTTCGACCCCCCGTACTCCCCACCTTTCCAACAAATATCAAAACTAAGACCGGCTTCGAAAGGTACTAACCGAGACCTTTAATTTGATACCCCACATGACTATATTTGATGAAAAAAATTTACACCCCCCTTTTGCATGTATGGGGACCAGAATATTTAAATAACCGTCCGATCTGGTTACTTTTCTATGAAGAACGCATTTTCGACAATCGTATTCGCGACATCGTTGAAATAATCAAATCAAGCCGGGTTTGTCAAGAACTGCGAAACTATAAACGCAATACTCGCTACACATTAACTCATGCAGAAACATCGTAAGAAACATCGCCCTCTTTATATTGCATTTCTGGATCTGGAGAAAGTTTTTGCCCCACCCGAACTCATCTGGTATGTTCTACGACAACACCTAATGCCGGAAGAACTTGTGCCCTGGTTCAAATGACTCTACTACTACTCGAAAAGTAAAGTTTGGCGGGTGCATCAAAACTTTTTCGTGTTTCTGTCGATGTTCATCAAGGAAGCGCTCTCATCAATTTTTTTTGTTCTTGTTATGAACACTGACAGCTTTATGCAGATGATGTTTTCCTAGCGTCTCAAGTAAAAATTATTTCGAGCAATTTGTTGAAAAATCCCCATGAAACGGGCACTATTACTATCAGTTGGAGTGACCTGCCCAGAACAGCGATTTAAATATCTCGGCTCAACACTATCAGCCAATGGACAACTGTCTTATGAAGTTGCTTCGCCCAGTAGCGCAATCTGGTTGATGGGTTTCAGAACTGGTGCTCTTTGTGATCGACGTTTCAACGAACGTCTCAAATTTAAAACTTACCGCAGTATCGTTCGCCCTATTGTCTTCTATGGCTCTGAATTTTGGCAGACTATAAAAGAGAATGATATCCGCAATCGATATAGGGTTGCACCGATAGTGGGAACATTGCGAGAGGTGTCTTCGATGGTGTGCTTATACAATTCATGCTAACGGGAATTCCCCTCCCAAGATAGGTCTGGATATCGAAAGGTAAGCGACCAAAAGGGCGGCTGAAACAACTGTGGCTTGATACGCTGAATGGAGATTTGAAAGCCTTACGACTTCATACAGATCAGACCTTTGATAGAACAAAATGGCGCAACTCGGCATGAAGAATTGAAAAAAACCCTATTACAAATTGATGTTATGATGAGGTCGAAAGGTATGACGTGGGTGGATCCTGCACCGCTTGATCTCGGAGTTGTAATATTCGTTCAAACACTGGATGCCTCACCAGAGTAAATACTATCCTGTATAAAATCCTTATCGAACCAGGTATACTACATGTTAAGAAGTAAACGTTTGAAGCTCCATAAGTCTAACTTGTAATAGGAGGATAACGCAAAACTGCAGACAGCTAAGTCAATTTGGGACCACTCTCTTCCACCAATTGCCCGCGTAACAAAAAAATAGCCAATCATTCTAAAATCGTTAAGTAGTTTAACACAAGTATTATAGAATAGCAGGCTAGATTAGATTTAAGTTTGTCACTTTCTCAGTAAGTGAAATTAAATCCCTTCCTCAAGTAAAAAGTCGCTGGTCTACTAGATACCTATCTAATTGTCTTATTTTCAGTCGAAATCTGTTTATAATTCTGACAAATATCTATTTCCCACGTAATCGTTCACAGACAAATATACATTCATCAAAACAAATCGTGGGAGAAGAGACAAAAATAGATAGGAAATAGCCATACATAGCTCATATTCACCTTATTGCCTTGTACAGCAAATGGGGACATCAATCATAACAACCTTTTAGATTGCACTCACAAACAAATTATGTTTCGCCGTCAAGGGGTAACCATCTGACCACCTACGCCATTTAATGACGCTTTTCCAATCAAGCAGTTTTTCCTCGTAAGTCCCCATAAAAATCACTCACTTTGACAAAGTGCCGATGGAAGCCGTAGAAATGAAGTGGTGAAAGTTTACGCCCGATTAAACCAATTACGATGAGTGACGAATAATTTGATTGTAATTGACCGCATATTGATCGAATGTTTATTATGGTCATTATATCATACGTTTCACGGTACGAAATTGCTTCAATGTCCGTAGGTAGCCGTAAAAATTAAATTGCATTGTCAATGCGTTCAATAAATTGTCAATATTCAATAATTTACAGTCCAAGTTTTTGCTATAAATAAACTTGAAAGGCTCTTATAAGTGGAAAATGGATATTTAAGCAAGGGACTCGTGGCGATTTCAATGAATAATCTATAATAAAATAAATTTGTAGATATGTGTCATATATGTGTGTACATATGTTTTTCGTGTTCATCCCTTAGAGTAGTCCATTTCGTATTGTTATTATTTTTTCATTTTTGGATGTCGATGAGACTGTACTTCAGTTTCATTAACGTCTCATTTAATGCTGTAGAAATGATAGACCTACCGCAGCGGAACAACAGAGAGATTGGCGCAAATATCCATGACGCATCAGGAACGAGACCGAGAAATCGATGCTCAACCAACTCTATCATCCCACCTCAATTTAAAGATTATATTTTCTTATTTATTCGTGAGATCATAAATTGCGAGAGTTGTATTAAGGGACAGGATAATTGCTACAACATATAATGAGGCAGAAGGTTCTTTAAAGTTCGGTAGAAAAAGTAGAGGAAATTTACATGACAATTTCTATGAACATTTTCCAACATGCTATAAAAGATATTCAGCCAAATATTCTTGTTAAATACGAATCCAAATATGTAGATTTTAATACGGTAACGATTTCAACTAATAAAACTTCCAAACATATTGCAAGTTGTCTAATAAATTCATTTTCCCTTACAGGAAAACCATTTGCCTGCCAAGGATTAGATTTATTAGACCACTTGCGATATGTTTGTGAGCTTTTTGTTTGAACTCGTTAGCACATTGAAATCCATACATTTTGATTCATATCTAACCAGACATATTTGCTTAAATGATTATTTTTCGGAAAGGTTAAACTTTAGGGGAACATTTTGCATTATTAAATTGACTTCCTAAATTTTTTTAAATAGACGCTATTCCCGTTCTGATTTGATGTTGCTCTACCATTTTGTATCCTGATTTTTTAACAGCTTCGGTCCACCGACTGCATCCACGCCCGGAAGATATTTCTCAATTGTGTTGTATATTTCCAGAAGCCTTTCCAATTTCTGCTGGATTGATTTTTCAAATATCCGCCATTCTGTGGACGTTTCCTGGCCGTAGCGTACAACCCATTATCATATTTTATTCGCATCTCGGTATCTGTTTTAAGTAGATCAAAGTACGTTTCAGTACTTTCGATTGTTCAAATGCATTTATTTGGTTGCCGGCTCTGATTCATTCGTCCTTCTTATTGTCTTAAAGGCACAAGGTTCTTTTTTACCTCGTGAGCAGTTGTTAGTTGGGCTGTATCCTGCGAGCTTTGAAGAGCATGATCGTTGCAATGGGTATGAGGGAAACGTGACCTAGAAAGCATGCAGTTTATTCTCGACTGTATCTTTAATAATATGTGGTTTTAAGGTTTTGAGTAAAGGGAAACTTCCTTAAAATTGGTTCACTGTCTATATTTTCTCTATGGATGGATATGGCGCCAGGTTGCAATAATCGGTGGGATTCTCACCCACTAAACCCACCCCACTTTTGCCTTGTTCCTTCGGTGCAAAGCAGGTTGCGGACCCTGCCTAAGATGGAGCGATGGCGTGGGTCATCACGCCAGACAGCTTTTAGCGATATCGAATTGTTGGACCTCGTACAAAACCGGAAGTTTGGAGTTCCTTATTAAGGCAGGCCTAGACCGGGTACCGGTTGTTGCGCCGTTGATGATGATTATGTTGATTTTCAGAATGTCTTACAGGGGCTCCTCCTCTTTAATCAAAATTGTAGACATTAGAACATGACATGCTTTGAACTCTCAGGTGTGCAATTGCATTCAGGGCAAAAGGAAGAATCATCCGCGTTCAATACCTCAGGCCTTCTAAGTAAAGCATCATCCGTACTAACGACACACTGGTATTTTCCGCTTTTTTACATGCATAGTTCAAGTGTTCCCCTGCCCTTCACGTCAATTATCACACCCAAGTATCTGATATGATGAACTGATGATGTGGCCACTAACATAAATACTAATCGTATTCCTTTTCCTAAGGGAGGTAAGCAAGAACTTCTCCGTCTTGTCAAGGTCAAGCTGAACCATTTCCATCCAGACTTTTATGTCGCTGATAGATTGGTTAGTGTGGTGTCGATCGTTGAATGTGCTTAACGAAAACCAAACTACTGCTCCGAGAGGCCATATTCTATGATAGGGAGAAGTCTATTGTAGCAGCTAGAATATTTCCTACTCTGCCTATAAGGCAAATCGGGTGGTATGATGAAGGATATTCCCATATTGGGCTTCGAGGGTGAAAATATTTTTGTCAGTTACACCGAGCGGAGAAAACTTCTTCTACCAAATATGCCTCAAATACCCTCATAAACCAGCCGGCTGTGATCTTAACAGCGAGTTTAGGGGGAGCTTAATTTTTACCGGTAAACCTCCGCAGGTTCCTCCTCAGTTACTGCGCATTTGCTGGAATGTGATCAGCCGAGCTAGGTATATATGTATATAAAATGTTCAGAAAGCCTTTCATGCGTGAAGCGCTGAACTGCTAATTTTCGACTTGGTTCATCTCAATTTGGTTTAATACTTTACTGAGTTTGCAGATTTGAGTATGAGTTATTTTCTTTCCTATTCCTTCCTTTAAAGGTTTTGTGTAAGAAACATATTAAAAACAATCCAATTTCTATACGTTAAGATCTTCAAAAGACAATTTTTACCCACTAAAACAACCCCCGACTTCCCCCTGTTTCTCTGGTCACCTTTGCCTTTCGTACTCTTATATTCGATAAAAGACATATGTACTTTACATTGCATATGTTCATCATCTTATTTGTCAAATTGTCAATCGGCATCATTCCCGAGATGACGAACGCTGAATCATCTGCGGCAGTCCTGAAGGCAGAGCAAACTCTTAGGGTTGTCCTTCTGTGGACTGCACTTAGTTTATGAGAATTAGGTGAGATCTGTAATGTCTTTCCCGAAAATGGGGTTGTATAAAGCAAGATGTTGGCTATAATCAACCTACCAGTGTACTGTGATCTTTCCATTTTTGGGATCATCTTTGCTAGAGTCACAGATTGATGACTGACTTGGAAATGATGGGTTGGTTGTCGATTTTAATGTGGCGTAATTTTCCTTGCTCCCTATTGCATATAGGGGTATGTAACTCACTGTATGCGTAAGCGTTTTCAGTTCCCACCTTTCAATCAAATTTGGTATCAGTCACTAGGCCTGTCTTTGAGAAAAATGCGTGTGACGGACAGACAGACAACCAGACAGACGGGGGTACTCCTAAATACCTGGTGCACATAGTCATGGAATTTCTCTGGGAGGGAATATTGTGTTACAATTCGGACGATGGATTAAGACGTATACAATAACCTGCGGGGTTCCACAAGGACTAGTCCTCGGTCCTCTCCTGTGGATAATAATATATAACACAATTTTAAACTTGCAACTACCCAAAGGAGTGACAATCATTGGCCTCGGAGCTGACAAACGAGGCAATTTCTGAAATCAGGTCTTGGCTAGAGGAAATTAACATAAAACCGAGGCAGTCTTGATTACTAAGCGAACGAAGCAAACGTCGATAAAGAACAGGATTGGTGAGCACATCATACAGTCGCAGTCACCGCTTAAATACCTAACAGTCACGGTTGACCAAAGACTTAAATTCAAGTACCATCTTGGATATTTAGCAACCAAGGCCGCCATAGTGGCTACATTGTTGGCAGGAATGTTACCAAATATGGGGGTCCTAGGCAAAGTCGTCGGCTCCTGATGTCGAGAGTTGTTAACTCCATCTTTCTTTATGAAGCTCCAGTCTGGGTACCGTCTTTGAAGGTGGAAGCAAACAGAAGAAAAATCGCAGCCCTATACCGATTGAGTGCATTGCGAACGTCATGCGCTTACCATACAACTTCAGATGAAGCAGCTTGTGTTATAGCAGGCATGATCCCCATCGACATCTTGGCGAACGTGGGTCGACGCCCCTATGACCCATCATATGCAATCGGCGAGTCCTATACCTATCGTCGGCAATTGGCACGAAGTGAATCTATGTTGGAATTGCAAAAAAGATGGGATGATTCACCTAAAGGATGCTGGACACAAGGGATTATTCCAGAAATGTATCAAACGAAGACACGGTCAGGTTAGTCACCACTTAACTCAATTCCTAAGCGGACACGGAGGGTACGGTGCATACCTTTATCGCTTCGGGCCTGACGACTCCTCGTATTTCCCGACATGCATGGTGATTCCGGAGAATGTAGAGCATGTTGCCCACGGTTCGTCGCACACAGAGCTGAGGCAGAAATTGACGCCGGGGCACGGTGGACAACCGAGAATATCGTGGACCACATGCTAGTCTCTGAAACATCTTGGAGGGTGGTGGAAAAATTAATGAAAGCGATCCACAATCTGCTGAGGAGGTAGGAGCTTCGGTGGAAAGTTATAAATAGTGACAGGAGCCGCAGTTCATACATGATCCTGCCCCGAGACGTAATACCGAAATGGCAGTCCCGCGGGGTAAGCGAAGAAGAAGGACACTTGCGGAGAAAAAAACGGAAGCGGTCCTCATCACCAAGCTCCGTAAAAGAAATTTTGCCCGTATTCAAATTTGGAATCATATCGTCACTTCAAAACCTGCTGTCGAATACTTGTGACCGTTGATAGACGGGAAGCTTAGCTATAAGTGCATGTGCTTATGAAAAAGCATCCACTGCAAGTGTGGCCCTGGCAAGGATGAAGCCGAACCTGGGAGGGGGGGGGGGGACGATATGCTTCCAGGTTGCTTATAGCTAAGGTGATGAGTTCGCTCCTGCTCTATGCAGCTCCAGTTTGGGGAAAGGAATTGCAGGTTACATTTAACGCAAGCAATCTGAGTTCAGTCTACAGAAGAACAGCCCTAAGGTTGTGCTCGGCATTCAGGACTGTCTCAGTGGCTGCAACATTCATCAATGGAATGGAATTATGCCCATTAAAATCTTGGCAGATGAAGTGACGAATATATACAATGCGAAGTCTGTCTTTCCTTTATCGCAGACGGAAAACGTCGAAAGGGAGAGATCTCTAAATAGATGGCAAGGCCGTTGGGAACGCTAGAGAAAGGGTCGGTGGATATACAAGTTCATCTCTCCCATCAAGAAGTGACGGGAGAGACGGCACGGTGAGATTAAGTATAATCTTACCCAGTTTCTCACGGGACGTGGAGATATCGCCAGTAGCTGTTCAGGTTTAAACTAGATACCTCACCCAATTGTTCAAACTGCAATGGAGTCCCATGGGACCCAGAGCATGTATTCTTCCACAGTCCAAGATTTGTGGGGGAAAGGAAGGACTTAGAGGAGACTCAAGGAGAAGTGCTCCTATCAGAAAATGTGGTGTGAAGAATGCTACCATGTCAGAAAGGCGTTCAACTCTATAGTCGCATCTATCCAGAGCAAATTGTGAAACGCAGGAGAGACTAGAAAAACGCCGTTACGTATGCCGCGCAGAGACGAAAGGAGACTAAGCTAAAATGAGTTGACTCAGCCCCGTGATGTAATACCGTATGATGGTTCCACGGGGCGTGAGGGCAGTCGAGGGGTGGTTTTAGTGGATAAGAATCCCACACGCTGGTGTATCCAGGCCAGTGTTTTTTGAAGATTTCCACCTCCTCACAAAAAAAAAAAAATAAGACAGATAGCAAACCAATCTTAATCAGGTTTTGTTTTACACACCACCTTAATGAAAATGTGCGATATATCGAATGCACATCTGTTTAAACATTCAAGGATAAGTTACATCATAATAGTAGATGTACAGATATTGAAGATAATGTAAATGTATTTTAAGAATATATGTAAGAAAAAGATTAAGAAGAAAACACACACGTGCGATAATAAGTTTATTAAACTCTAAAGTTTTTTCACTTCTATTTCACAAAGAGACAAGATCTAGGCAGATCTAGTAATTATCTGTGTAACTTTTAGCTATGTATAAATGAAGGAACATCCAGCAGAAGAACACATTATTAATTCCTTCGTCTTTAAAAAGATTTGAGTGCCCAGCCCAGATCTTGTTGACGCTGGGTTTTTTTGGAAATGCTCTACCCGATTTATAGGATTTTAAGTTGATAACAATTGATATCATTAATCAAAGTGGTAAGTTATTAACTTTATTTAGGATTAGGTCTCTGCCTCTGTTAATTTTGTCTTTTAGTTGTGTGAATATATGTGAATTAGAATTTTAGTATTGTATCGACTGCAGCTTTGTTTAGATGAGGTTGAGCGGAGCGTTAACTAGAATATTACTAATTAAAGCAAGTACTCAATGGTTTATAAACAGTGTTACGACCTTATCTAGTCCTAATGTAACAATGACATTCTAAGTATTTTATTACAAATTCAATAAACTTATATAGGTAAAGTAATTCTAAACTTAAGGATTGATTTGGTTACGAAATTAGTCTTCTTTGGAGATAGATTATTTGTTTGTTACTACATATCTTGCTGTGAATACGATATATCTTGTTTTTGTCGACATATACTTCCCAAACATGCCGGCAAATATAATACTTTAAAATCACTTCCGGATAATGGCAGCATTCTATAATATTTTGTTAACATTGTTGTTTCTAAGAGTCCCCTGCATATGTCTAAGGACTCTCGCTTTAGGCAATTATCTAGAGTATCTAAAATTTCAGGGTTTGTTTTTCCTATCAAGACATAGTATCCGATTGCTATACTTTTGAAATCGATAATATCCATACAACAATGTGAATTGTTAAGGTGTATAGAAATGAGCCAATGTGAACTTTCCTGCTCTATCTGTGAACTGAGCTATTTGCCTGTTTTTAATAAAACTAGGGTGAAAAATATATTCGTCGCATAGACGTCGGGAATATTTTATGACATTTTTCCGTACTACGTTCCGCTGATGTATTCATAGAAAAGCTAATTATATTGTCATTTACCGAAGAGTCACCCATTAAAGAATTTACATCACCTCGAGTTATATTTATGCCGAAATTGATTTTATAGTCGGCTCTTCATTTCTCTTTCTAGAAATGATTTTTGGTTTTCCTTGCTTGTTATCCTTGGTACCATAATCCTTGTTATAACAATCAGGGAGAATCGCTTATATGACATAGAGCTCGTCTACATGTAATATTAAATACTACGTCAGTAAGAGAGGCCGAATTTTTGTCGGTGTAGTATATAAAATACAGATGTTGATTAAATAATTAATTAATTTCTATTAATTAATAAAGGGAGGCAATATTCAAAATAATTATGAAAGTTATAATGGTTTGCTCTGGCATTTTGCTCCTAAACGTTTCCATAATAAAACAAGTTGGAATACCGGAAACTGGGCACTTCATATATAAAGGTTTTGTAATTATCTTATTTGAAGAACTTTCTATGCAGGTTTTTCTTTTCTCAGATACTTACAAATTCAAAATATTCCTTCGAATATGTATTTCTAAACTTTCAGATATATTGGGTTGGGGAAAAAGGAATGTCGTATTTGTGACTGAAATTTGACGCTTCATTTAACATACTTAGAATTATCCGATTTAAGTCAAATATGCGCCGTTTTGTTCGCACTCTTGTTGCCATTTGGAAGGTAATTTCATTATCCCCCCTCATAAAGCCTCCCTCCTTATTTGCAAAAAGCTCAGACAGCCAGTTTTCGCAAGCGTCTTTTGAGGCCAACTTAGCAGCACCAAGAGCGTTTTGCATGGACCGGAAGAGATGGTAATCACTTGGTGCCAGGTTCGGACTATACGGTGGGCGCGATAGGACATCCCATCCGAGCTCCCGTAGCTACTGGCGGATCATCAAAGATGTGTGAGGTCGAGCGTTGTCCTGGTGGAACACAACACCATTCCTATTGACCAATTCTGGCCGCTTCTGGTCAATCGCCTGCTTCAAACGGTCGAGTTGCTCACAGTAGAGGACGGAATTGATGGTCTGGCCATAGTTGAGCAGCTCATAGTGGATGATTCCCTTCCAATCCCACCAAATACAAAGCAAAACCTTCCTGGCCGTCAATCCGGGCTTGACAATCGTTTGGACCGGCTCGCCACGCGTCGACCACGATATTTTTCGCTTGAGGTTGTCGTACATGATCCACTTTTCATCACCAATCACCATCCGCTTCAAAAATGGGTCAGATTTGTTACGTTTCAGCAGTGCATCTCAGGTGTTCGGTCCAGGAGATTTTTTTTGCGTCAACTGGTGTGGAACCCCAACATCCAGCTTTTTTTGGAATCCAATCTTTTGCAAATGGTTCGAAATGCTTTTATGGTCTATACCCAGTTCCTGCCGAGTCGAGCGAATGCTCACATGCTGGTCTGCTTGGATGAATTCGAAGATTTTATCTGTTTCTACGACGATTGGCCTACCAGTACGGAGTGTATCTTCGACATCCACTACACCAGAACTAAATCGATGGAACCAACCCTGTGCTGTGCGAATCGTTACAATATCGGACCCATAACTTCACAAATTTGTTTGGCCACCTTCGTTGCATTTTTACCTCTCAAATAGTAAAAACGTAAAATATGACGAATTTCTTGTTTGGTAGACTCCATCTTTGACGCGCTAACTTGAGACTGAAACGTATGACCACAATACTGTCAAAGAGACACTTGTAGCACAGATTGTCGTCTTCAAATCGCCGTATAGTATGACCAGGCCTGGCAGGATGAAGGCGATCTCATCAAATGCTGCTGCTGCTGAGGAGTAGCATGACCAAAACTCCGTTTCGTACTTAGACTGGTTTTAACTAATACAAAAAATACATCCTGTTGCGCGCCAGTTGCTGTTCAAATGTTTGCGACTCAAAACCGTAAAATGAATTCATATGGAATACACAATTTGAATCTTCTATAACTTTGTTAGTAATAGTTGGATTGCATTCATTTAGAATTGTGACTTATATTTTCACTTATTCGGACGCCAACTTTCGTACTTCTACAATGAACCGAAGAGGGATTTTCGGGTAAAGTTCTAAAATATAGTTATGTGCTATTATTAACTTCACTTGACCAGATATCGTATTGGGATTTATTTTGAAGCCTGAATTTTGTATCGATGCATTCCTGTGATTTTTGTTCAGATTGTTGGGTTGGATATGTTCGTGAGAGCGAAGTCTGATTCGGTTTTTGGTGCACATTTTTTGGGTCCTCACACTTCGACGTTTCACTGAATACAAGAAAGACTGCGATTTTCGAAAAGTATTAATTGATAGCCTCCATCATCATATTCTGTGCTCCGCCCTTTGGCATGTACCGGGAGCCACCACAACACAAAATGATGCCACTCGTTACACGTGAAGTGATTCACAGACCACATATCCTCACCACAGTTTTGGATGATTGCTCCAGCAGTTTCAAAGTAATTCTCGTTGACAGACCGACAAGGGGTCGCATATTACTTGAAGCATGTTCATGACTGAATGTCGCCGTGGCAAATATCGCCGGAGACAATACTTTTCGAAGATGGCATATGGGATCGTAAAGTCTATTACCTTACGTTTGTTAACGACACACTATCCAAAGATCTGAATTAGCGGGTGAGCGAGGGATACCCGTACCTGACGACCACCAGGCTATAATTTGCCAGGTAGAGCGTAGGAAAAAAAGAAAATGTACTAAGAAAACTCCAGGAGACGATGCCGATGGGAAACGAAATAGAAAAAGTGATACAGGTTGTTGAGAAAATACAGAAAGCATGTAATGCTTCTATGCCACGTGGCACTGTATTCAAGAAACGAATAGCCAACTTCTAGTAGTATTCTGAAATTGACGAATGTGATAAAGTCTGCCTAAAAACCAGGAGACTCAGTCAACGAAGCAGGAACCGAACTAAGTTTGAGGAGTTGCACAATCGATACAGAAAGGGAAAAAGTGAACGACAAGCAGCCATTTCTAAAAGTAAAACCGAACATTTCGAGAGGTTATGCAAGGAAGCGGATTCCAATGGGGATGGGAGGTGCGTATAAAGCCACCATGCATCGATCAAGGGTAAACGCTCACCGCCGATTTGATTTGCTGCAGGATATCATTAGTGCTCTTTTCTCACAAGTCCTAAGTGAATCGAACCCACCCACTGTTCAGGTAGATCCCGATGAAATTTCCAACGTAACCACAGAATAGGTTCTTAACAGCGCGAAAAATGTTGCCGAAAATAAAATCCCTGACTTAGATGACATCCCGAGTAAGGCGCTGTTAGTGACAGTGGCGTCTTATTGACTTATGTGCCTATTGAACGGCATCGACAAACTGTTCGAGAGGGTCATCTACAACAGCTTTATACCGATCACCGAAAGGGACGGTGGACTTTCGGACGGGCAATTCAGATTCCGAAAGGCGAGATCTATTGTCAATGTGATCGCTACGGCCAAGAAATCCTGCGCAGTAGTTACTCTTCATGTGAAAAATGCTTTTAACTCTGCAACTTAGTGTAAAAGAATTGAGACTTTAGCGAAATTAGGCATTGCCAAATACCTGGTGGACACTGTCATAGAGCTTCCCGTGAAAGGCTATTGTATTGCGATTCGGACTGTGTACCAAGAATCGGCCCTCTTCTGTGGAAAATAATGTACGGTGAAATTTAGAGGTTAAAGCTTCCCAAAGGGGTGACCGTTATTGGTTTTGTAGATGATATCGGTGTGACTATCGTGGTACAAGACAAGGAGATCGAGACTTTGATAAACAAGGCAATTCGGTAAATCAGAACTTGGTTAGAAGGCGCTGGTCTGGCGCTCGCAGAGCATAAAACGGAGATAATTCTAATCAGCAAACGACGAGAATAACGGTCTATAAAGATTAAGAACAAGGCGAACAAATCAGTGTCCTAATAGCTGAGTGACTAGAGCACAAGGCTGTCGTACGGAAGGTCGCGGTTCAAATCATACTGGTGGCAGTGAGATTTGTATCGACGTCGGATACCAGTCGACTCAGCTGTGAATGAGTACCTAAGTCAAAATAGGGTAATTGTCTCGGGCGAGCGCAATGCTAACCACATTGCCTCCTATAGGGTACTGTAATCCTGTAGTGTACCGTTTTGGTTTGGAATGAAGTGCTCTAACACACTTTAAGGCCCTGATCCAATATGGATTGTTGCGCCAACGATTATTCTATGTCTAGACCGGATACCGGTTGTGACACTATTGATAATGATGAACAAGTCGTACACTCGTAATCAGCGCTAAAAAATCTGGAAGTCGAGATTCACCAAAAGTTAAATTTCAAGCCACATTTCAAGATGTGGTCTAGCAACAAAAGCATCCGGAATTACAACAATATTGGCCAAAACGTTACCGAATATAAGCTGTCCAAGGCAAAACCGTTGGCTTCTTATCTCCAGAGTCGTTAGCTCAATTTTGTTTTATGCAGCCCCTGTCTGGGCCTCGTCATTGGAACACGAAGGAAATAGGAAGAAGATTGCACGCCCATACCGACTAAATGCACTGCGAAAATTATACGCCTACAGTACAGCGTTTGACGAAGCGGCATGCGTGACAGCAAGCATCGACATTTTGGTGAACGAGGGTCGACGCCGCTATGACCCAACATTCGCAATCAGCGTGAACTGATGCGATACTGGGGTAGCAGAAGAGATGGAACAATTCTCTTAAAGGACATTCGAATTAAAGAATTATCCCAGATGTCGCAAAGTGGATTAAACGACGTAATAGAGGGGTTAGCTACGACCTCACCCAATTCCTAAGTGGACATGCATGGTATCGCGTATATCTTTACTCCTTTGGGCGTGACACCTCCTCATATTGCCCGACATGTAATAAGATTCATGAAGATAAGAGACACGTTAAAAACAACTGCGAGATTAGCCGCACACAGATCGGAAGTGTAAATTTTCGCCGGGGCGCACTGGTCACCCCCTGCTGGCTTCTGAAACATCAAGCTAAGGAAGGCAATCCACATTACATTAAGGAAACAGACGCTTTGGAGAAAAATAATATGTATCAACACGAGCTGCAGTTCGTAACTGACCCTGCATCATGACGTAATATCGAAATAGCAGTCACGCGAAGTAAGCGAAGGAGAAGGAGGTAGTTTTAGTAAGCAAAAGTCCCACATAACTGAATGGCAGGAGCCATCGATAGGTTTTGAACCTTTCCTCCTCCCAATGCCAAAAAAAGACGGACAGATGGATTAATGGACAGACAGACAATGAATCGATTTTAGTGAGGTTTTGTTTCACACAAAACCTTAAAACTGTTCAACTTGCTAAATCTTTTGTTCTTCCAATCTTTAGTGGTGGTTTTTACGAATAATGAGGGTGGCTATTTTGCCAATGCATATGCTGAGAACAAAGATAAGCACAGAATTTATCAGGCAAATAGACGAAGCAACGAACCGTGGAAAGAGACGCGCGTAGCAAAAAGAAGAGCTTTAACCACACAGCAGGCTGTCTTTGAAGAAGAAGAGGGTGAATTGTACCGGGCAGGGTACATACACTTTACTTAGTAATAAATATTTTTTGAAATTTTAGGAAGAATTCAATACATTTAATGTAAAAAATCCCTAAAACATAAGCACATAAATTTTGAACTTTTATACTAGGATAGACTCTTAATGAATATTTTGCTGCATTTTCTGATCCAGTCTTTGATCGTGCCGAAGTCTACCTTATGCCTCTGTCCCGCTTTAGATGTCGAATAAAAACGAGAAGTGGGCTTTTGCTTTGGGATAATATGCAACGAAATTTATGCGATCCTAAGGGCGGCAAACTGGGTGATTGCCGAGCGGTTGAAGGGCAGGCGCATCGTAGAAGTGATAGCCAAGCTGCATTGAGGGTTATGAGTATTACTTTGATCACCTCGAAAATCGTTCAGGAATGCAGAAACCGTTTGAACTCTATCTCTAGATTCAATGCGGTGGAACTATTCTGGGTACCAGGTCACTGTGGTGTAAAGGGAAATGAAATCTCGGATGCTTTAGCGAAATAGGGGTCAATCTCCTCTATGCCGGGACGGAACCTGCAATTGGAGTATAGTGTAGCATTGGTTAAGTCTGTTTTCAAAAACTGGGAACAAGCTTCCCAGACAGGTGGCAGAGCCTAAATGCTGCTCTACACATCAAACTTTTCCTGCCAAAACCGAACATGCGTACTGGAAAGTTTATTCTGTCGAAAAGTACGAGGACTTTTAGGTGTATTGTGGGCATTCTGTCAGGCCATAATTCACTAGCTGGGTATATGTTCAGAATAGGAATTACTCAAGATAATACGTGCCCCTTCTGTAATCCACGGAGCATTTCCTATGGACACATCAGGCATCAGATCTTTGGTGCCGATGTTCTCCAGTTGCGACGGGTAGCATCACATCCACTAACGGAAATCATGCGATACGTTATCGAATCCGGAATATTCCGTTAGATGGGTACAATGGATCAACGTAGACGAGTACAATGGGTTAACACGGCCTAAGTGCTCAGAAGCTGTAGATTCGATGATTTCTCTTCTGCTTGGAGGAATATTCCATAGAAAGTGCTGTATGGGAAAACATCGAGGTAACCATTTTAGATAGCAGTAACATTCTTGGGTGCTTTGGTCCACTAGCACGTCATCATACATAATATTCTACGATGATGCTCCATGTGGCACTCCGATATCTTGGCTGTAGCTCTCAGTGATTTCATTTGTGAAGTAATGTAATTTCCCGCCAGAGAACTAATTTTTCCATTAGATAGGGCAATTAGTTTGTTCAAAGTAAAGCTCCCATTATGGGATTCCATCAAAGATCATGAATACACATTTTGCAAATGCTACCCCCCTGGGCTACTTCGATGAAATCACTCATCAATCAATGTGAACTAAGCAACAATCAGCGGAGACCTCCTGCACTTTCCACGACTGCGACCATTCTATCATCAATAACCCGCTCCATAATCTTGCCCATTGACTAAGTGAGTATATTGGCCTATAAGATAATGTCGGCCTTCTCACCAATAAGACAACTGATTACTTTTACACTTCTTCGAAAATGCTCCTTCTCTCAAATAAGCCCTGAAAACTTTAATAAAGGACTTTTTTCGATTGCAAATATCACTGGTAAAGAAAACACCATCTCCGCCACCAGTAGTAGTTTCTATTTTGCAAATACCAATGTTTCGGGAACATTATTGTAGCTGGGCAATCTCAGCTTCAGCAATGTGAATTGTAGGGTATGCCGAGTCTGGCGGTTTGATTCTCTGTATGCCAGTCCCCGTGCAAACCATTATAATCTTGTATGTATTTGCAAGTGGCCCGTAAAAGAGTTCTCGTGGTCGAGTTTTACCATGGGCGGGCCAAATCCTCCTTAACTTGGCACAGACAATGCGCCTTCGTCATCCGAAGTCCGTGGCTGCTAAGTAGTGCGAATAGATTCCACCCCTATTAGTCGCCAGCGGGGCAAAGACTGCGTCCACCGAAGGACTATCAAAAGTAGCCTGGCCTGGCCAGTCCATCAAACTGACATTCCCCTCTACATATGCTGCTCTGACCGGAACATCCTGTTCTTATCTTCTCTTATCACTTCTCAAATAAAGTTTATAATTCGAAATTTTCTGGAAAAAACCCTCGAATTCATTCAAGGAGTACAAAATTCCAGAAAAACATAAATCATAGCAAGAAGCACAATACTACATTATATGGACTATCAGCTTGGAGTGAACAGTCTGAAAGGGTAAGCATATACGAGTACACTAGCAGATACTTTCAAATGAAACATTCTTGCAAACATATCTACATCTTCACTCCCGAAGGGTCTAGTTTCTGGGTCGTGGATTCTTCAAAGTACGATGGCCCATGGATGGAAAAGTGCCTTTTCGATCTCGTACCCCAGGTTTGAGTCCTGATGCCAGTCATAGTCCTTAGCCTTAAGGTTATTTTGCTGTTATAGGTATTTGTATAGGGATTTATCACAAGTGTGACGATAATGAAATGGGAGCATCTACTATATAAATAAATGTGTTATGGATAACAGCCATGAAGGATTTAAAGATTGCCTGAACGCTAATTACTCCATAAATATATGAAGTCTGTGAGAAAAAATTAGATCATATGGATCCCAGGATAATCGATTTCCAACTAGGTTGGTAGCCAAACATTACTACTCTCTACTGCTTAACTGCGAGGTAATTACTCCACGTATGATAAGGTGGAATTAGGTGTCTTTACCTACAGTAAGAACAAGCATTGAATTTCAACTGAAAGAAAATTAAATTTTGATTGTTTGAAAATGAAATAGAGAATTCAAGAGCCGGCCAATGTGCCTTCTAAATTATTTATTGAATGCCGGGATATCCTCTTACTTACGCATTTGATACGAGTGAATTGAAAAAATGGTATCAGCTATAAGGCTTCCAGTTATTACAATTAATGTCAGATAGTTTGAAATTGCTGACTTTTCTTGATAAAATTGTAATCTGATTACCTCAGTGTAACTCCCATGGTAAGGAAAATATTATGAAATACGTGGAAAGTCCCAAGTATCAGACTTCCATATGCGTCAACTGTATGACTCCTACACGATATATGAATCCTTTGTGTAGTCATCGATTTGATTGATTTTCCCAGAAAATATAATAAAATATTTATTTTGACATATTAAAACCTTAAACAAAGAAAATGACCTTAAAAATAAGAACGTAGAAAAGTAAATAAACATTGAGCCTACACTAGCTTTTAAGATAAACAGGAGGTGGAGCTTATGCAAGCATTTTTTTCCTAAATTCAAGATAAATTTGATAATGCAGATAATATACGTCGTAATAGATTGTATACTAATGTGCCATTTGCTCTGTCTGTGGCAAAAATAAGAGCATAAGTGGTAGATAGTGGCAATTTGTCCCGAAACGAAGATAAATCTATGATATGTGTTGATGTTGATAGCAACCCGTTCGAGAACTAAGTCCTCCTGGGAGAAACAGGAAATAATAAAGAAAGTAAAAATTAGTTTCAACGATTACACTGCTGACCAGCACGTATTATGCTGGCATGGAACCTGAAGTGATATTGGGTATCAGCGCCAAAAACAAGGCCTGCAAAGCAGTAGGGTACGATTGATTCCCAAAATACGGTATTTTTGTTTGGGATATGAGGGACTCTAAATCCACATCTACTTGATGTTGGACCGGACCAAATGGAGAGCAACTTACTCTTGCGTTTTATGGTCCATGGGCCCCTCGTTTGGCGCAATAGCACTCAAGTATACAAATAAAATGACTAGCGGTTTCGTCCAGGGCAGAGGCAATTCATCAGATGCTGCCTCACTTTTATCTTGGGAGCAGCGTGACCGAAATTGGCAAGCAGTGGAAAAAGCTGCTAGATATGATCAATATTTGTTTAAAAATTACTTTGTAGCCAAAAAAGGAGAATCCTTCTTTAATTCCATCACTTCAAATAGTAGATATGTATAGCTCAATTGGATTGGACTTTTTAATAGCTTAGTTGTGATGGCAAGAGTTAAATTGTGGCGGATCTTGAGGAGGAAATGGTAAGGAGTTAAAATTTTCGAATTTCCTTGCGTTTGTGTAAAAAATGCGGTCATCCTGCTAAGATAGGTTTGGATTTGATTATCATTCTATTCTCATTCTCATCAAGCTTCAATAAATAACAGTTTCGATTGGAGTAAGAAATATAGTGGATATACAGAATATGTTCGTTGGATCAATAAACCACTGTTAAACTCTAATAATCTAGTCTGTCCAAAATGCTGAATATTCATAAGTACCTAATCATGTACCGCGAAATATTGCTTTTTTTAATAATTAGTATAAATTCACTTTCTCGTCATATCGTCGACTAAAAACCTTGCCGATAAAGGTTTTTAGTCGGCATCGGCAATCGACAGTCGCCTCGGATACTTGTACTAGCAAATAGTACTTAGACCAGCGCTACACATACATATATCAATCATCAACTGACATTCATCATCAAGCGATAACATTACAAATCAATTATTTAAAGCCAAGAACCTGCACATGCACTCGAAATCATTTTTTAGCCCAAAGCTAGCCAAAACAACAGGCAATCATAGTAACAATAAATTTGCAAGTGATACTCGACGTCGTAATCGGTTCGGCATTCGACAACAGCCGCCACGACTTGTACCACGTAGAGCGGTATATGGTAACGTGATATCACGTTACAAAACATTACCTATCACAGAAGCAGCATCATCATCATTTTGGTAATGCGGTGATATCGAATAATGTTGTGATGTTAGATGATATTGTAATCTTTAGTGATGTCGTAATATTTGGTAATGTTTGGAACACCTTCCGTGATGTTAACGTGATATTACACTTTGGGTGATATTACATATATCACCAACCCATATCTAATGAGCTCACACTGCTGTCTACAAGCGTCTCATAATGAAACCGATCTTGAGCAATTTCTGCAAAAGTGAAATGATCTTCTCAAGCAGCACGCCATGAGAAGAATTTTTGACAACTGACCCAATGAGACTGGTAGGGACAGTGACTTGCCGAAGTTAGAGTGAATTAAGTGCCTCGGGTCGATGCTCTCATTTAATAGTGAATTACTGCATGAGATTACTTCATGCGTGAATGCAACCTGGATAAAGTTGGGTGCTACAACTAGCATTCTTTCTAAAATCTATCGTAATATCGTTCGTTCAGCCGGCCTTTATTTTTCGGAGTACTGGATGGCTAACAATGACACCAAATACCTCCTCGGGTCAATGTAAGCAAAAAGGTTGGGTTGCACAATACGGTATGATTGCGTCCGAAATAAAGACATCCGCGATCGCGGGCATCGAGACGAAAATTATGAATGGGACGTCTTTCATGGTGTATTTCACTTTCTTGGATCGCTTATACTGATGATAGATGGGGATTTTAGAATCTCACTGCTACATCTGAACCAAGCCTGTTTAAGTGAAAAGTGGAGAATTCAATCTAGATGTCTAGTTACCAAATAGAACAAAGGCTAAAGAAGAAACGAACCCATTCAATTCATACTGGAAACTCCGAGATAATGTGGTTCATAATATTGGGCATGGTTTTGAAATGTTTGGAGGAAATTCTACTGTTATTAACAAACTAATATAAGTTCAAGTTTAGAAAACATAAGTTAGAAACTATTGGGGTTCTGCAAGTTTGTGACAACTTCTCATTACGCGGGCGATGCATACGCCAATATTAATCTCATCACTTGGGCATGACTCGTCATCAACTTTTGACATGCGTATGGAAGTAACTTTTGGAACTTGACGTTTAAGACCGTGATATCTCCTTCCTATTCATCAAGGAAACCCTTCCCATCTTGGGCTTTACACCCTAAATGCTGCCCCTAGCAAACAGGGCCAAGTCATATGAGCATCTGATGATCGCTGCTTTTTTTAAAAGACCTTTGCCTTTGTATGGATTACTATCTGATGATCGGTTCCGTCGCGTATGTTTGGAGACCTGCGACCCTCAAGTTCATCATTGTCGGCTTTTATGATCCCGTTGTCGCTTGACAGTGGGAGAGCTATCTTGCTGATCGGATGACAGATACACTGAGTAACATTCCTGAGAATATCGAAAAGCATTCCATCAAAAATGCTCTTTTCTCGGATGCTATGCAGATCGTCGTGCACGTCCCGAAGAGACGTTATAAGATAGTTGTTGTTATCGAGCGGAAAACCACCCCCCCCCCCCCCCTCCTTTCCCTCCTCAATAAGCCGAGCTTGACGATCTCTCCCCTGAATTCTTTGTCGCTGCACCTATAGTTTCTGTTACTTCTACTTGTACGGAAATCCTGGGAATCTGAGACCATTGCCAGAGAGTGGAAGAAGGGTATGATCATTAAGATTTCAGCGAAGGGTACCTGGTTTGAGCCTGATAATTGGACGGGTATCTACGTACCCGTTGCCGTCGTAAAGATAACAGCCAATATCATTGTGAAACGCATCAGAGAACATATCGAAGGCTTGATCGACAGAGAACATGCCGGCTTTCGTTGGACTCTCCTGAATTCATCACATCAACACCTCACGGATCATTCTGGAACAGTGCGTGGGGTTTACATCTTCCCTTTATCTGGGCGAAAATGTCATGAGGCAAACTCCCACCGTGACTTGAGGTCCGACTAAGCGTCGGCTAAGGTGACGCTCTTTATCCTGCCTTGTCTAGAGGATATGAAGGAGTTCGATGGATAATGACACCTTTCCTTAAACGTCTCGACTACGCTGATGACATTCGATTGCGCTCGTACCGGGTCAAACACCTTGACGAAATGGATTTGAAAAAAGAGGAAAGTAGAATTGGACTAAAAATCGCACTCTCCATACCTGCATTAATGGCCAGAGTATGAAATTCGATCAACAGATGTTCCCCTGGGGTCTTTGCTGTGGAACATAATGTATAACGGAGTGCTCGCTCTTTGACTGTCAAAGGAGGTAATATTAATTGATTTTGCAAACGAACTCGTAGTGGTACTAGTGGTGAAACACCACCAGAATGTGGAATTGTATGCAAGTGAAACCATTCAGGCCATCAAAGCATCGCTCCAAATAGTGAAATTGGACTTGGCAGAAGATAAAAGGTAGCAGAGGCTAGCTCATTTCTAGCACGGATGATGCCAATTATTTGAGGACCAAAATCTAATCGCCGGCTACTTACGGCGAGAGTGGTGAAATCCATCTTGCTATATGCGGCTTCTGTTTGGGGGGAGGGGGCGCACTGGATAAGACAGTGAGCCAAGGCAGGTTATATTCGACATACTGGCCAATCACACTGAGGGCGTGCAGTGTATACAGGACGGTATCTGGTGAGGCATGGTGTGTCATTGTGGGGATGACTCACTTGGATTTTCTAGCGAGGGCACACTGGCTCTACCGGAGAAGGAGGGTGCATCCGGTAGAAATGACTGCGGGCTTCTGAAAGGCCACTAGGAAGGAGCTGTACAGTAGAAAAACTAGAAAAAGGCCGCTAGACCACACACACAGATCCCGTTTATTGAGAGATGGGTCGAGCGCAAGCATGAGAAATTATCAGCTAACGTAGTTCCTTCCCTTCCGGGAAGTACATGCACCACTTTGCATTGGATGAGTTCCCAAACTGCCCCGGAGCATGGTATGGTCTACTGTCCGAGACTCGCGAATGTAAGTTATGCCCTCCACTGGAGTGCACAAACGAAACAGTAACTGCGATGCAGGAAATGCTGGAGGAGTTGGAACAAGACCGGAAAGCGCGATGATCGCGTGACTTAGTTGTGCTGGTGTAAATCAGAGCCCTCTTCGCGAAGTAATACTCCACGATTGTCCTGTGGGGATATGGGCGGAAATGTGGGGTTGATTTTAGTGGGTGAGAATTCCACATACTGCTGCAACCTCCAGATCTCCACTTCTACCCATAAAAAGACCTCAATAACCACATTATTTCGACGTGGACTTATCTTAATTTTAGGCTTTGATTTTGACACACACACCGGATCGAATACTAAGGAAAAATAGAGGGCACTATTTTGAAAAAGCGGTTTGGAGATTTAAGGACAAGTTTTATTCCAAAAGATAAGTGCTTGTAAAAGGAAAGATGAACATATTATCAGTGGAAAAGAAAAAGTGAACGGAAATTGTAGGTTGTATTTTGGCGGCCTTGTCAACGCCTCCAAAACATTCCCGTAAACGGATGATAATGACACCGTTCCTGTAGGGAATTGATGCAGCGATAAAGGATCGGGAAACTGACAAAGCATCGGGAGTCGATGATATACGGCGGACCTATTGAAAAGCATCATCTGTCGCACTTATGAAGGAGGCGATAAGTTGGCATACGATAATTAAAAGGGCATTCCACTACGGCTTACGGCAAAACTCATCGTGGATTTTCTTGACGGCCTCAGATGTGGACAGATCAAATCAGAGCAGTTCTTCACCATGTTACAGGTACTTGAGAAGTGTTTGTAGTTCAAAGTCGGTGGTAAACAGCAAATATCTGGTTCTTCTCACAAAACCAACCATGTATACTAATATATTTTAAACAAAGAACGATCTCCAGAGGGGGATACTGGTTCCGGAATCAGAAAAGTCCAGTTGATACTAAAGATTGTTCTTAAATTAGAGTAATTTGTAGCAGATGCTGATGACATAAATATCTTGCCGCGCCCCCTCCTTAATGTAAAAAATCCTTGGTGGAGGTCGAAGATGCAGCGAAGAGAGTAGAATTACGGGCCAAGAAACAAAAAAATCAAGATCTTGTCCTAAACTGGAACATAATTACCAACTCGACAAAATATTAAAGTTGGTGAATACCAGATGAGGAACGTTGATAATTTTACATATTTGGGGAGTGTTGAAGGACGCATACTAAGCCCTAAATAAAAAGAAGAATACTGCTTGCAAATAAGTCATCAATAAATATATACAAAAGAAAATGAAGCTCCGTATCTACAAAGCAATTATCATGTTTATGCCTTGTTACGGATGCAAAATTGGGATGGGTTCAGATTAACTGAGAAGCGGTGGAGACTATGGGAGGAGTCATCTACACCGACAGTGCTTCATTCTTGTATGTAGTAAACTGGTGAACGCGTTCATTGGACCGAAAAGACTGCAGACAATGCATTCGGGAAGCTAAGGCTCGAATAACGATGGCCTCAGTTACTAATAATTAAGCAGATTTTCACTACTTTCTGAACAACTACTGTACCCGTTAATGGTTATGATATACCTGTCACAGTTCCAGCATATCAATGAATCCTGTAACCAACGAAAAAATTAAGCTCGCACCGATTTTTACAGGTGCATTTTGTTCATATATTTACTTGCTCTAATTTTAAGGAGCGTTGGGTCTAACTTTAAACCCTCATTGAGAATATTTGAAGGGGTGATGGGAAACGACTTTAAATAAAAAGAAATAGTCTGAGAATTGCTATATGATCCAATTTCTCATAAGTTTAAAATAAACTTTATGGTACTTATTTATATTTCAAATAACAGTTCCTTACTATACCAGACATTAGGATAATCTTTCCTAAGGGCTCTTAAAGGAACTGGAATAAGAGAAATTGAATGCTGAATCCAACAAACAATAGTAAAATGAAATACAAGAAACTACATCTAAGAGCTCAGGAAGAAAAGTTGGTGGGGATAAGCTCCCCATTACCATGTGATTTCCACCCTCTTGAAAACGGTTATTGCCGCTGTTCACAGTGACTTTTAAATCCAGCAAGAAGAAAGTAAATCCATCTTAGAGAGACGTTGTTGATCTCATGTATGTACATATGTACGTCGACTACATTTTTCTTGTTAATTTCTTTCATTTATTTCTATTTTCAGCTTTCTACTGAGTTGTCTTTCTTGTTTCTGACACTCATTAAATTTCAGACACTATGAAAAATTGTGGCCCACATAGGTGTACGTAAACCACATTTTACTCTCTAAACCACCTACTACTTCCTATTGGGTTTCAGTAATAGGATAACTTCTAATTATTGTGAATGATACACTCAAGGATTCTGGTTTGGTATTATGTTGGCTTAGTTCTCATAAGTAACCTCATCCACCTTGTGGGAATAAAGAAAAGGATTTTTGTTTTAGACAGATCTGTAGGACCAACTCATTGCCAGCATATGTGGCATTAGCAAGTGGCAGCATTTGTTTGTTGTTATTTCTTCTCACTAACTGAGTCGTTATAGAATATTATCGAAAAGGAACTATCAATATGAAAATTTTATTTTGCTGTAGTTTTGAAAAGAATCACATCCAGGGAGTAGCCCAAAAGCTGAGAATTGGCAATTATTGCAACACCCCTACTCCTTTATTTTTGGTCCTTTGCTCTGATTAAGTATTACCAATTAATCTAACATTGAAACGGTACATCAGCAGTTTCCTTGAAACCTACGACAATGGTAAGGACCTGGATATATACAAGAATATACTATAAACACCCATTCGTCTTTGTTCTCTGTACCCACTCAAGTACTTAATATCCATAGTCGCCTTTCCACAAATTATACACATTTCTTACTTACCCTCACCATCATTGTATACGGCGCGTATACTATCATCTGTTTCTATTCCTTGAAGAGGAAATGGTACATTTCCGACTGCAACAGGATTTGCAGCAATTTGTTGTCGATGTGGTATGAAGCAAACAATTTGTTGCGCGAAGGTGGAAATAATTATAGTCCACGCTACCCTTAGCGGTGACATTTTGTGAAAGCGACAGTTCTAAGGCTAAAACTTCCCGTTTTGGATAATATTCAGCCCAGTTTGACTGTAGAGTTGATACAGTGTGTCCTTCACGACGACACACTATATTCGGTGCTAATCAGTTTCGGATTTCTCTGTAATTAGACAATGAAATACTACGTTAGTTATTATAGTTTTAGTACTGACTAGATTATTCAATAGCATATAGATGTAAATATGTATATGCTACTATAACTTATTACAAATCTAGGACCATTCAACTTTAACCATCCAACTCAAGGACGCTATCTATCAGCTGGGAAGCGAAGTTCTCATTTTAGGACAGGAGAGGGTCTAAGCATTTTAGTGAACAGGATGGTTTAGGTTTTCAGTCGTTTCGTCTCACAACTAAAAGCGTTGGCTTCCTGTTAATAAATCAGCGAAGAGACAAATCTGTGTGAAAAAGGTTTGACAAATTGAATCCCCTAAAGCAAGGACATAGCGAATGAAAATTTAATAACCAGACAGAGTTTTATGGGATAGTTTTTTGGCCTGCAACTGGTTGGTTCCAGAAAAAAAAAACAAAAAGTGCCTTTATGAAGCGGATGTTGCTCATGCCTTTATCCCAGATCGTCACAGTTCCAAGACCTGCGATAGACGATCGCCTCCAAGCTAGGTTGTTCTCCGACCAATTCCTAATCGAGATGGAATTGGATTTTCCACTCGCTGCCCTAAATTTCGAAAAATGGAGAGTACTGGATCATCGACCTGGTGTTGACAATACAAATTGCGCTAGGGCAAGAGCTGGTAGTGCCGACATTGTAGGCATTGGTATCATGGGAGAAGGCGCTAAAAGGCCAACTTTACTGAAGGTGTCTATGATCAGTTCGACCATGATACCATGAAGTCGATCCGAGCTGAGTTAGTTCAGAGTCAGCCTCTCGACCTCGTTATCTTGCGTTCAAATTCCGATTAATCCTACTACTGTAGGCTTATAAGATCTCGGTATGCTGATAGTGAAACTGACATTGTGCCTCATTGAAAGTCAAAGTAGGAGAAAATAACAATACAAACAAGATACTGTGTGGATTCTCTATGCTCTACAGAGAAGTGAACAGAAGTTATAGATAGACGATGAATTGCAGGAAATATACAAGGGCAATATGTTTCTACTCAACTTGGAATTTCAGAGATTTTCCGTCTGACCACAAGTACAGTATTCGAAGTTAAAGCGACTAGTTCATTGACAGTTTGAAGGGTTTAAGATTAATACCACTTGCACTCTCGAGGACTGGTTTTATCAGAACAAATTCCAAGGTATACCGCTTTGATACGTTAGTGATTTTATTGTGACATCACATACTTTTTGTTATGTGAAAATGTCTGATTTTGTGTCAATTGCAGGAAGTATTACTTTACTCATTTCATTAAAAAAACGGCGACTGAAGTGCAGCGTGACTTAAAAAATTTACGGAAATATTGCTCTAAAGGAAACCAGGTCCCATTATTGGTTCCGCTGCTTTAAAGACGGTGATTTCTATTTTGATGACTGGCCACATGAATAAAGGCCAAAAACGTTCGAGGGCGCGAAATTGGAGGAATTGCTCAATGAGGATCCGTGTCAAACGTAGGAGCAGCTTGCCTTAGTATAAGGAGTTACCTGTCAAGCCATTTCCGAGCCATTGCATCAGGAATGATTCAAAACCAGGGAAGTTAGGGTTCTTATCATTTAAGGCAAGAAACGTTCAGCGTGTTTTTTTTTGCGCCTATGAACGACTGTTCTAGCGGCCAAAAAGGAAGGGTTTGGTTCATCATATCGTGAGGTGATGAAAAATGAGTTCATTACAGCAATCCAAAGAAAAGAAAGTCATGGGGACTGCCCGACCATCTGTTCGCTCAAATATACACCCTGCCAATGCTATTCTGTGTATTTGATGGGACTACTTGGGTGTTATTTATTATGAGCTGTTGAAACCGACCGAAATGATCACTGGGGAATGGTATCGAAATACGAGCAAAGACACGTAAAAGTGAGTCTTCTGCATGACAACCGTTGGATTCATGTTGCCAACCCGTTAGAACCTACATAGAGGCATTTAAATCTGAAGTCCTGCCACAAAACAGCGGGATCATCGTTGCATACCTAATATATAATATTCAGACTTATTACCACGACATTTCCCCAATACAGAATCATGAGGAAGAACTAAACACCAGAAAAAGAATGAAACAATCGTCTTAAGTTTGTCAATGAAGAAGACTAACCGATATTTCATGTATAGGATTTAATAAAAGTAGCTAAGGTCACTTTTCATATAAGAAGTACACGTGTGATCTTTTGTTTCAAGTTTTTTTTTCATTTTGAACTCTTTTGAGAATGGTTGTGTGTACCTGTATGTTAGCACGTTGCTCCTGTAGCTCTCCTTCCGATATCTTCCGAACAAACTACTAGACTCAAATATCAGCTTCCGATAGACGAATTTTGTTTTGATGTTTAATATGAAGCTGCAGCATTGAGAAGCCTAAACCCTGTAGTTTTAGCCAGCGCATGCTCTGTTTGCCATATCACGAACTAAGCCAGCACAAACATACTTCAACTTGGTGAACGTCCACCTGGTTTTCATATACCCTACCAGATTTTAGGCTAGATAAAAGGCAGCTTGAATTGTATTGCGTAATTATTCACGCACACAGTAAAGTGAGGTAAACCTATGCGAAGACTTTAAGAAGAGTAAAAAGAGGGCAAGAACAAAATAAGATAGAATGGAGGGAAAAAATTTCAGCTTCTATAGCTTCTATGTGATAGAATCCAAACTGGACTAAGGGTTAATAGTGCCTGGTGCAGGAAGGTGGGACTGCGGATCAACCCAGCCAAAACCACTATAGTACCATTCACTAGTAGGCGTAGGCTTGATTACCTGAGAGCCATAAGATTACAAGATATGGAGGTGAAACGACAAATAGAAGTCAAATAGTTGGGAATTACGCTAGACCAAAAATTACTCTGGAGGACACATGTCGGAAACACTTGTCGGAAAGCTACAAGCGCTCTGATGCCTTGTGGATCCATAGCAAGAAAAAAGTGGGGTTGCAGCTCGAAGATACTACTTTGGATATATACTGCAATAGTAAGGCCAATGATTACCTATGGAGCGGTAATCTGGGCAGAAAGAACCGAACTCAGCACACAAGCCAGGGAATTACATAAGCTCGAAAGACTGGCTGCGTATGTATCAGTGGGACAATGAGGACATGCCCAGCGGCATCTCTGGAGGTCCTCCTGGGATTAACCCCTTACCATCTGCACATACAGATGCAGGCAAGGAGGGCAATATTCAGGATGGCCGGTAGTATCAGTGAGGCGGGAGCTGCCTAAATCGAAGGAAGATTGATATTCTTTCTAGATGGTATCCCGAATTGCTGATGCCAAAGGATAACATGACAATGAGGTTTCACTTCGATAAGAAGTTAATACAGAAGTTAAGATACATTGGAGTAACAAGGTAAACTGGGAGATCGTGGCTGCGATATACGGATTAAACCAGCAACTGAGTACTTAGTACTCTGACGGATCCCTCACAGCAGAGGGAGTGGGTGCCGGTGTCATTGGTCCAAGGAAAATATACTTTGAGCCAATGGGGAAGTACACTAGCATATTCCAGGCGGAAATATACGCCATAGACAAATGTGCCTTCTTTAATCTCCAAAGAAACTACAGGGGGCAGAACATAGCTATTCTCACCCATAGCCAAGCAGCGATCGAGGAACTTAGGTCCAACCAGGTGAACTCCAAACTGGTGGGGAATGCCTTGAGAGACTGAATACACACGGCTCGTTCAACAAGGTCTGAATACTTTGGGTTCCAGGCCATGCTGGGTTGGAAGGCAACGAGGCAGCGGACGAACTAGCCAAGAAGGGGCAGGGACGCCTTTACACGGGCCAGAACCCTTCGGAAACGGTTTCATGGCTATGACTCTAAGAAATGAAGAGGAACAGTTGAGGGAGCTATACTGGGCGGGCCTACCAGGGATGGAGCGCTTATTGGGGGATACGAACCTATGCGCACAAAGGATTGCTTAAACCTCAACAAAAAGAACCTCCGAACCATAGCGGGGATTTTCACTGGTCATTACTTAGGGAAGCTAGGGATATATACGGGCACTGCCTGCAGGTTTTATGAGGAGTATGACGAAACTTCTATACAAGCCCTAGAACAATGTCCGGCACTTGTGCAAAGTAGGTCGAGGCATGTGGGGGAACACTTAATACCAGATGCAAAGTTGAAAGATCTGTAAGTAGGGAACATACTAAAGTTCCGGACGGCTATAGGCCTGCTTAAGATACTATGATCAATAGGTACACTAGAACCAGTAAAAGGAGCACAACAGTTCTTTAACGACGGAGTTATTGGTTCAGGGTCGGTGTCAACTCATCATACTTTTTGACAGGGAGGATAGAGTATTCTTCTGAATAGGTCGCGGCTCCCATGCCCAATACATTCCTCCACCAAAACATAACGACTCATCCCACTCGTAATCCACCTTCCCTTCCTAATTGTTTTCCCATCCTTATCCTTACCCCCATACTTCCCCAATTCAATTTTAGAATTACTAACAATAATGATCGGAGGTTTTTGTAACTTTCTTGCAGGTACTTTATCGTTAGGAAACAACAATATCAATTATTACTATGTTAAGCTCCAGAGTTAAGATAGATTAAGTTTGCTGCTAAGGTTAAGTATCTCTTAAATTGTGATGTCCATATTTATTAATTAATAATGTTGTTTCAAAAAGTCTTTATCGTGGCGATGTTCAAGACCCAAGAAAGAAACACCACACTGTTACAACTGCAGAAGAGGTGATGGCAAAATGACAAAAAACCTAAACAAACAGTCACACAGATTTCACAGAGTTTGGTCAAATCGGGTGTTTCTTATGCCCAAGCTGCTAGATGACCTCTCTCTGAGATTATTATTCAATTTGATGACTGGATGTTGGATACCAGTCGACTTAGCTGTGAATGAGTACCTGAGTTAAATCAGGGTACTAATTACGGCCGGGTACAATGCTGACATGTTGCCTCCTACAGGATACCGTAGTCCCATAGTGTACCGTTACAGGATTGTCGTGCTGACGATTATAATTATAATGTCAACTTCACTGGAAGTACCACCTCCCGAGACGACGCCATCACCAGCACTATCCTTTCAGTCAGTACTTCCATTTTGGGTCGCTACCTTAATGATAGTGAAAACTACTGCTAACAGGCGAATTTCGATACTTTCCATTTATATTAATTGTAGATCCCTAACTGAGCCACTGTAGCATAAACTGAGAGCCTTGACCATTTTCAGTTCTCCTTTCCACACTGCCCTGTGTTGAGATCTTTCCAAATTCACGATCAACATGCTCAAAATCAATCCATCATTGACTACTGCTGCTTTCCGATGAAATTAAAGAAAGTCACGTAAAACACTACCAGCTATGTTGGCTCAATTCTCGGTTAACTTTTAATGATCTTCATCTTACAAGCAATGGAATAAAGTATTTCGCCCGTTGGAATAAATTCAAGTCGAAATTAGCAACAAAGATAAATTTAAAACGATTGAAACCATTTTGTTGACCTTCGATGCCGTTAATATTGCTACACGCAAGAATGCTAAGTTGATTTCAGATAAAACGCATCTACCCATGATAAGATTTTACACCTGAACGTTAAACAGACTTTACACGGAAATGTCGAGTTCCACTTTGGTTAATTGCCGGAGTGTAACAACCTGGGAAATTGAGATGACATTTTGTAATAAAAGATTCACCCGCAAACTAGGTTATGTTAAACCCAGCCAAATATGGCTCATGACATAAATAGAATGAGCCCATCTGCAGTGATCCTACAAAAGCGAAAGTCCTTTGTGCGCTTCCATTAAATGGTCAGCCAACACATGTCAACCAAGAAAGAACCGGACTATAACTTCCCCTAAAATTCCATAGACCATCTTCGCCCCTAGAAATCATTCATGGGGAACTACTTGGTAGATCTCCACAAATACCACCATAGTCGGGTGGACATCTGGATTTCCAGAAAAAATCTAACTACTTTGCCTCTAAGTACATTCACAAGGAAGCTAACAGCCTAAACCTCCAAGTTGGGAACACTAAAGTGAGTACGCCATAATGGATCAAATACTTAGCAGTTAAACTAAATGATTGCTAAAATTCAATCCTCATTTTAAGGTCGCGATCAGTTAAACGCGAGGTGCACTTGTTAACTTCTTTCAAGAGCACCCAAATCGACAATAATTCTCTGCAAACCCATCTTAGGAACAATTATAAGTTACTAAGCCCCAACATGGATTATATGCGCAACGAAAGCCATTCAACGATCCAAAGCATTCAAACGTCGGATCAATTGGAAGACAAAAACTGGGGGCAAAATGCCTTATACTATGAACGAACTAATATTAAATCTCATAGAGAATATGTTCTCAACTTTACGAATAGGTTCCTGGAAAGAAAAAACAGCTATATAAATTCCAATATTAGATGACAATACCACCAGGGTAAATCATCTTCATTCGTCACATCCCTTTATCATCATCAACGGCGCAACAACCGGTATCCGGTCCACGCCTGCATTAATAAGGAACTCCAGATATCCCGGTTTTGCAAAGAGGTCCACCAATTCGATATCCCTAAAAGTTGTCTGGCGCTCCATCTTAGGCAGGGTCTGCCTCGTCTTCATTTTCTACCATAGATATTGCCCTTATAGACTTTCCGGGTTCCTTTTCCTATTGAGCCGGATTTTATCCACAACCGGACGGTCATGGTATCACTCATAGATTTCGTCGTTATGTAGGCTACGGAATCGTCCATCCTCATGTAGGGGGCCAAAAATTCTTCGAAGGATTCTTCTCTAGAACGCGGTCAAGAGTTCGCAATTCTTCTTGCTAAGAACCCAAATCTTCGGTGGTCTCATACAGTAAGAGCTTTGACTCTATGGTGAGACGTTTCGAGTGGAACAGTTTTTGTAAGCTGAAATAGGCTCTGTTGGCTGACAACAACCGTGCGCGGATTTCATCATCGTACCTATTATCGATTGTGATTTTCGACCCTAGATAGGAGAAA
The DNA here is from genome assembly GCF_905115235.1 of Hermetia illucens. Lineage (NCBI taxonomy): Eukaryota > Metazoa > Arthropoda > Insecta > Diptera > Stratiomyidae > Hermetia > Hermetia illucens. The sequence goes on along the minus strand of NC_051849.1, from coordinate 163,919,795 downwards.
TTATCAACGGTCTCAAAGTTGTATTCTCCTATCCTTATTCTTCCTGTTTGACCAGTGCGGTTTGATGTTATTGGTTGGTTTGTTTTCGATGCTGACGTTGCCACCATATATTTTGTCTTGCCTTCATTGATATGCATCTAAAGATGCTCGATCTGGATGAAGGCAGTTTGTACGTCTCGGGTGGTTCTTCCCATCATGTCGATGTCGTGAGCATAGGCTAGTAGTTGGGTGGACTTAAAGAGGATCGTACCCTTTGCATTTACATCAGCATCACGGATACCTTTCTCTTGGGCCAGGATAAAGAGGACGCATGATAGGGCATCCCCTTGTCATAGACCGTTGTTGATGTCGAGAGTGATCCTGCTGCCTTTATCTGGCCTCGCACATTGATCAGGGTCAGCCTAGTCAGTCTTATCAATTTCGTCGGGATACCGAATTCTCTCATGGCTGTGTACAGTTTTAAAGTCGATGAATAGATGGTGCAACTGTTATCCATATTCCAGCAGTTTTTCCATCGCTTGCCGCAGAGAGAGAATATCTGATCTGTTGCTGATTTGCCTGGATTGAAGCCTCTTTGGTATGGGCCAATGATGTTTTGGGCGTATGTTGCTATCCGGCCTAGCAAGATAGCCGAGAATATCTTATAGTTGGTACTCAGCAACGTGATACCTCCATAATTGCTACACTGCTTTATTATCCCCTTTTTATGTATGGGGCAGATAATGCCCCGTTGCCAGTCGTCAGGCATTGATTCACTTTTCCACACCTTGAGCATAAGTTGATGAAACCGTTGGTGTAATTGATCGCCTCCATATTTAATCAATTCGGCTGTAATTCCATCGGTTCCTGGCAACTTATGATTTTTAAGTGGTGAATTGCACGGACTGTTTCTTCTATACTTGGTGGTGGCAGTATTTGTCCGTTGTCTTAAGTTTCCGGGACCTACAACTTGCCGATATTCTGGTTATTCAGTAGTTCATCAAAGTACTCAACCCATCGCTCCAATATGCCCATTCTGTCGGAAAAATTGGTCTCGTCACAATGAGCATCGATGTGTGTAAGGCTTCATCCTGCTGACTGTTTGGCGCTTCCGCGCCCGGTGCGGTTGCTCCCTGTACTTTTAAAGTTCACAGACCTATTGGTTCTCCCAGGCTTCCTCTGTGCATGCCCGCGTCCTTTGAGAGTGCAACATTAGTCGGTATGCGACATTCCGTTGCTAGCTTACATTCTCCTCTGTTCCTCCTCTGTTCACTGCGGTTATTGCAGCAGCCATTTCTTTCTTATGGTGTCGCGGAGGGCTGTGTAGTGGACGGCTTCAGTATTCACTCTCACCTGATTGTCAGGGGGATTGTAAGTGGTGTCGTAATTCGAGTTCGGTGCACCATGCCAACGAGGTAGTGGTCCGAGTCTATTTTGGCCCCCCCTATATGTTTTGAGATTCATCAAGGCTGAGAGGTGGCGGCGTTCAATCAGCACTTGGTCAATTTGGTTGAAAGTGACCCACGTATGTTTGTGAACCGTTTTCTGCGTAAACCAGGTACTTCCAAGAACCATTTCGTGTGTTGTTGCTAACTGGATAATGCGCAATCCGTTATCATTGGTATCCGGTAAACCGGTCCCTGTCCATCGCATCTCTTGTAACGCTGTTATATCAGGCCTATATTGAGACTCAGCAGCATTCGGTCTGTACAGGGAGCGCACGTTCCATGAGAAAATGCGCAAATCGTTATCCCGTTGTCGTTGCCGGGTTCGTTGTTGTAAGATCCATCCTATCCGAGGCTCCTTTCGTGGTTTCCTAACATCGGTTTTCCGTATAGGGTGTCAGCCCTACCCAACCCCCAACCTGGAGGACCGGTTGGTACATTTGGTCCAATTTGTAGGCGCGGGAGACTCGCCTTCGTCCTTCCCCGTCTGCAGTTTTTCATAAAGAAAGAACTCCCAGCGATCACCACGTTGAGGTGGAAATAGGGTTTGGTAGTAGAGCTGTTGGTGCTGGTTCAGCAGGCAGTTCCCAGGTTTTATGGTCCATCGTGGGTACCAATCCACGTTTCTCCTTGGGACCTATACTACCCTTTGATCGCCCACATCCCTTAGGCCCTGCCAAATGGCGAGCACTGGCCTGAAATCTTTTCTTTTTTCGATGTTCCTTTTCTGGTAAGGATACGTATGTATTATTGAGCATTAAAGTATGTATTCGATTAAGCTAGAAATACATGTCACACCAAAGTGTCATCAGATTCCATCCTAGTATTCCAATCACCCATCTTTATTTTAGGAAACTTCTCCTAAACTGCATGTAGTTGAAAATAGAAAACCTACTTCTCTTCTATCTTGGGAATCTCCATTGTGATGCTCTTTAACTTGAACCGAAATCTCACAGTAAACATTTTTTCAGAAACTGGCTCTCAAATAATGAAAGCGTGCCTTGCGGTATTCGCCTGCAATAGTCCGAACCTTATTGCCGTCTGCGACCGCTAAGCTTTCCAGAGTGTAAAGGCACAGTGCTGGAAGGGAGGGGAGTACTTACTTACTCCAGGGTCTCACAATTTCATTTCGCTTAGGTTTAGATCGTTGAGCTTCAATTTTTATTTTCGCTCAACTTAGGGAAATCGAGCAATCCTGTGTCTTTCGTTCGTTCGTGCCGTTACCGAGGAGTGTGCGTACTTCCCAGAAATCCGTCATAATCGGTTTTCGGTAGCCAAATTTCATAGCTTTTGAGGTCGCTCCATGACGTTTCCATAGATAGAAAAATTTGTAATTTGCAGGCTGCTAGCCCACACATTTCGGTCGCTTTAGTCGTTAGTCAACCAGGAAATACTTTGAGTGTATGTATTCTCAGCCCCCGGCTCAAGGGTTGAAAGAGAAAACTTAGGAGGGCAGAATTTTATGAACCTGTATGTTTTGAAATTATATTTTATACTAGGAAACTTTTCAGAGAACGAGCACTGCATCGGCGTTAAAGCAGCCTTGTCTGTAGCATAAATCAACGTGTCAGCCCTGCTCCTAAGAGTCATTAAATCTGACTGAAGATAAATTAGTAAAAGTTTATGGATGACTGTAAATAACAGATAATGTGTGTAAACAGTACACGTGCGTCACTGGTCACTTCCTTTAGCAGTTTATTTTTAGAATTTCTTTATTCTTGGGACATATTCCCTGGAAGTTATTGCTTGAACGACACCAAGCCAAACGAACTTAACAACTATTATAATCCGGCCCATGAAACTTTTGGGCAATTCCCCAGTAATTAACAAATACCACAAAATTGAAGGGTAATCTTAATTACCCTATCAATCACTTCACCCCCACCATTTTTTCGGAATGCTGCACCAAGGTTTTTCTTTAATGCGTCATAACGCTTTACATATAACATTCAAAGTAATACTTAGACTTTTCCTAATTTCCTTAAGATCTGCAGATTCGCACAAAAGTTGTGCATGATGGTGTGCTTACTGTGTGCTATGTGTGTTTAAATTCTTTCTTATATTCTCACATAAAAGTGTTCAACTTTCTCAACAATTAAATTAACCGTAAAAATGGGGTTGTCGTATTTTCGCTTAGACTGGCGAAAATATTGAATGACACCCACTGCTAAAGTTGACAGTTTGATTGATTAAAGACTTAGCAAAGTTTCTCGCAATCTTCTCCTAAATTTTAGTCACGGGTGTAAAGTATTGAGGACGCAAATAACTGACATTATCCTGACAACGTTCGGGGATTGTCTGTAATTTGATATGAATTAATTAATATTTTTCTGTTCTATTGAAATTCGTGTTTTTTTTTGGAATACTGTAATAGTAAATCAATATCGAGCGCATATTCTAAAAATTGCAAACCAAATATCTTTTGATATCGATCTGTATGGAGTGGATATCTAAAATAGGGATCAGATACCTACTCAACAGAATATTCAATTGTTAATCCCTAAACACTTCATCAGTAAATACTTTATTTCAATCCTATTGTGGTTGGTCAAGGGCTTTTTAGTCCATTTCGAAACAATATCTTTCACAATAGAAGTGTTTAAAGAGATACTTGTACCATGGATGTGTCCTGATTTTAACATCCTACGAGCTTTTCATGTGGAATTTCATATTCATATTTCACGGAATGCTCAATCATTTGGATAAATTTTATGACTTTGATTATCCGATTTTCAGATTCTATTCACTTGAGAATAGTTGATGTACTCTGATAATTTAATCAAATTAGAATTTATATGCAGATGTATCTGTGTTTACTAGATACAAACAAAGGTTAGGGAATAATCAAATGTACCAATATTGTACGTGGAGAATATGAAATTCTAATTTAACTCTGTTGACTTCATTTGCAAATTGCAAATTTTGTCCCACATTTCAATCAAAATTTAGAATTGATTTGTGTCTTCAAATGCAAGCATTTCTGTTATATCTTATGAATTTTAGAAGAAACAATATTAAATTCTAAGCTTAGAAGTAAATTGAGACTTTTCGAGCTGCTTCTTCCTACGAATAATTTTACACTGACCTACATAAAATGGGCCTAAGAGTGGTTCAAAAAGAGGAGTGAATAAAGAATCGTATTGATTGTTTAGGCGACGGAGAAAACCGATCCAGGGGACAAATGGTTTGAAATTGTTGATCGGCATTAACATATCAAAAAATTACTAAAAGATTTCCTCTCCTTGACCGTTTATCCACCTCACTAGTAGCACTGGCGACTCAAAACCCATCCCTGACAATAACCATAGTCATGTCTTATACACCCAGAGAAAGAATTATATGTGCAAAAATATATTTGGTATGATTTCTTTTTATAATAATTGTTATTATTCATTGAGTACGCAGATAACTTCGTGTATGTGTGTAGTTTCTTAACACAATCGGTTTTTTTCATTTTCGCGCTGTTGCGGTACCGTTATTTAACAAAAACCTGCGGCGGCGTCTGCCTGTTGAATGAAATATTTATATGTGCATTTCAATAGCGATAGTGTTTTGAAGCGCGCAGTGTGAAAGTAATTACGTTTTGTGAGTATTTTAATCAGTAAGGAAATTCAAGAAGAAGGTAAATTTATATTTATAGATTAAAATAGTTATTTTTCGAACAGAACATTTTTTTTAAAGCACTATGCCACGTGGAACCACTCTGACGGAAAATGAGCGTGGGATCGTAATTGGTCTTCATGAATCTGGTATGAAAATTGGGGAAATTGCTGCAAGAGTTAATCGCCATCGGAATACGATTAGAAACTTTCTGGACGACTCTGAAAATTATGCCAAAATCAAGCGAAGTGGAAGAAAACCCATGGTTTGTGATAGGACCAAACGGGAAATCGGTCGCCTAGCTGTGTTCAAAAACATGAGTGCTGGACAAATTAAAGCAGAACTGGATCTGCAAGTGACTAGGCGTCGTATTCAACAAATTTTACATGAAAGCAGTAACAATCGATATGAAAACCGCAGTGCCAAACCCAGACTCTTCCCTCACCATAGGAAGGCACGTCTCCAGTTCGCTGAAAAATATAAATTTTGGCACGAAGAGTGGCGAAATGTCATCTTCAGCGATGAGAAAAAGTTTAATCTGGATGGACCAGATGGTTCCCAAAAGTATTGGCGAGATTCCAGACAACCACGACAGACACGCTACTCTCGCAATTTCAGCGGCGGATCTCTGATGGTATGGGCAGGTTTCGGGTACCATGGAAAGACACCAATTTGCTTTATTTCGCATAAAGTCAACGCGCAGATGTACGTAACTCCTTAACGATGTATTGTTAGACTTTGCTGAAGATATTTATGGTGAGTCCTGGACTTTTCAGCAGGACAACGCTTCAATACATTCTGCTAAGTTTACAAAGCAATTCTTTGCTTCCAAAAATGTGCCTTTATTGGAGTGGCCTGCTGTCAGTCCAGACTTAAATCCAGTGGAGAATTTGTGGAGTATTCTTTCTCAGCAAGTCTATAAAAATGGCCGCCAATTTGACACCCTCAAGGACCTCAAAGAAGCTATCAAGGAAGAATGGGCCAAAATCGACGATTCTACGCTCCATTCCTTAATTAATTCTATGCTATTTAGATTAAGTCAAGTGGTTTATAATAATGGAGACCATACTAAATACTAAAATATCAATTCTTGTTTTTATAGCTTATCTTTCTTATTTTTTTTATAATCTAATTTACTTTTGCACATATAAATATTTCCTTCGGAGCTTAATTTTTTCACTTTATATTGACTAAAAGAGCCAACAGAATAAAAAGGGCAATCTATTTTTTGTATTCTTATATTAAACCTGTTTCAATAAAAATATAAACAAAATCAAATAAAACCACTTTTGTTATCAATTTCAAAATAATTGTTTGCACAATTAATTATTTCGCTGGGTGTAGGTGTTATATCCCATACACTTAGTAAATTTTCGTTCAACGTTAGTTACAAGTTGGAAGCTGTTGGAGTAACATGTCATCAAGCGCTATTTTATCTATTGCTATCGCATGAAACTTTTATCTTGTTTAATGTGGCAGAGGGTGGAGGAACAAGGGGTAAATCCCTCTGTAACCTCCTTGCACATCGCGACAATGTTTACTCTACCAAAAACTTATTTATGATACGAAAATTTCGGAGAGCAGTAAGTTTCTAACAAGGAGTGACCGCTATGAGTATTTAGCAACAGTAGAAAGGCGGGACGTTTTTATTCCCCCTTTGATATTCTCTTTACTCTCTCCCCTCATTTGAGTCGCCATCACTTTTGAAAAGGGGAATGAAGCCACTATTTTTCAATTTGGTTTGAGAGAGAGGACTTCCCGCCCTGCATCTTTCTTCATACTCTCCTTTACCACTGCTAACATTGAATATATTTCTACTTTGAGGAGCCATGGGGTTTAAAGAGGTCGTGGCCGCCGCAACCTTTTTTTTCTTCTAAGTATCTTCTCCATCCTGCCTCGGGAAGCTTGGAAATTCAAACTTGGCCACTTTTTAAGGGGGTGAGCTCTACAAAGTTTTGATTAGATTTGAAGAGAATGTAATTTCCGCTTCCATAAATTTTCCACCCCCTCCGGGGGATAGGGTTGACAGTTTTGCCTTCACCAAAATTATAAGTCAACTCAAAAATATTGCGCAAATCATTGCGTAAAATCATACGTTGCGCAATTTGTTTGATAGTGTATAGACACTATTACGATTGTTCATAACGATTCGCGTACGTTTCTTTTCGACGTTTCTAAAAATACTCGTATTTTCCACTGGGCCCAATTCAAGTAAAATGGTGAGGCTTCCCTCCTTCAGATGCCACTTTATTATAGTATTATCGTATTCTGATAAGTATTTAAGTGTCTGTCAAGTCCACTTTTATGATATAAAGATAAAGATAAGTGATTTGGTAGAACTTTGGAGAGTACTACTCTTTCTCTTGTTGTACTGCACTAGCAAACGCTAATTCGGTGTCGGACTGTTACTGGTGGCTACCGCTAGATCGGCTGTCATGTCCTGGAAGCCAACTTCTGACAAAATCTTGACTCTGAGATTTAGGTTAACGGGCATCACAATCCTGCAGTGCTACGTACTAATGGAGAGTTCTATGAGGAATCAGACACAGTTCAGATGACATTGTGTTTATTGTGTTCGATCTGAATACCAAGGTGTGGACTAAAAATACCTGACTGAGAATGTGCTACGGAGATACAGTTTTATGACCGAACGACATCAAGTTTGGTACCACCGTTGAACAAAATAACCCTTCTTAGATATATAAACTGATCAACACTCTTGATGTCCTGTCCATAAATACAGATGAGAACAGTGCAATAACCAGCACGGCTGAGAACATTGGCTTTATTTGAGTTCATCTTCAGTCCAACTCTGCTTCTCTACTTCTCCAAATGTAGAGGCATTCAGCGAGAACGGGAGAGCAAACAGGCATCATTAGAATAATCGTGGTAATTCTGATACATTCCACTCTGGAACTCAAATTCCTCAACGATTTTACCTAGATGCAGGAGGTGACACCTTGACTTTGATAATAGCTATTATTAGTCCAAAATCAATATGTCTGTTTCGTCCAGCAATGGAGCAACTTTCTCTGTGTGTAAACAACAGAAATTTTGATCGAAAATGCTGATCAACATTACAACACTAGAAGTCTTCCTTCTGTCACCATCTTGTTGTAGCGGGGTAGTCTTTACTATACTAAGGGTATCCAAAACGCATGAAGATGAAACCAATGGACTATAACTTTCCTAGTGGTAAGCAGTCACAAACCTCGAACCCACCCTCAACTTTCGACAATCAAATCGCGGCCGAGACAAGGATTTCAGAGGCCCCATCAGATTCATGTTTCTATGAATCACATAGTCCACCGCAATCTGCGGACTGCGGTGTGCTCTCCACTACGGTGGATAGTTTGCATTCAGTGTCTACGCCGCGGTTAACTAGAAAGTGGAGTATATTAATTCCCGTAATGAGAGGAACTGAAAACTTGAGTACGGCCAGTCTGGTGGTGGGACTGTTGCCTAAGTCTTCTAGAAAACGTGAGAGGAAATTTCGGAAGAAGAAAACTTCACCCGCCAAGCGCCACGAAAATTGGGAAGTGTTTGTAAAGGGCAGACGGTGCCCACTTCTATTCTGAGAGCAGCGTGAGCGGAAGTGAAGACGGGTGGTAATCGCTCCATTTATATATAATCTCAAACAATATAGTGTAATTATATTGAAGTGAAATCAGTCGTCAAAGGGTAGTATAGGTCCCAGAGTGAAACGTGGATTGGTACCCACGATGGAGCACAGAATCTGGGAAATGCCTGCTGAACCAACACCAACAGCTCTACTACCAAACCCTATCTCCACCTCCACGTGGTGACCGCTGGGAGCTCTTTCTTAATGAAAAGCTGCAGACGGAGAAGGATGAAGGCGAGTCTCCCGTGCCTAAAAACGCGACAAATTGTACCAACTGGTCTCCAGGTTAGGGGTTGGGTAGGGCTGACAACCCTACAGGGAAAATCGAAGTTACGAAGCCATAACGGGAGCCTCGGACTGGACGGATAATACAACGACGAAACCGGCAACCACAAAGGAATAACAATTTGCGCATTTTCTCATGGAACATGCGCTCCCTGTACAGAGATGAAGCTGACGAGCAGCTAGCCGATACCCTGTCCCAATAAAGGGCTGATGTAACAGCGTTACAAGAGATGCATTGGACAGGGGCCGGTTTCCTGGAGAAGAGCCACTACACCATATATTATAGTGGCCATCCAGTAAACCATGTGCTCGGAGTAGGTTTCTTAGTCAGTCAAAAAATGAAACCTGCTATTATCCGCTTTGAAAACATAAGCGGACGGCTATGCACTCTGCGCTTGCGAGGCAAAGTTAGAAATGTAAGCCTCATTAATGTTCACGCGCCTACAGAGGAGATTGCAGAGTCGGAGAAGGATACCTTCTACTTTAACAGCCAAGTAGGGAAGGAGCCCATATTCAGGCGGTACGTTGGCTCCCATAGCTTACATCAAAATACAAATGATAACGGTTGATGCTGAGGTAAATGCAACGGGTACGATCCTCTTTAACTCCGCTCAACTAGTGGCCTATGCTGACCATATCGCAATCATGGAAAGAACGACCCGAGACGTACAAACTGCCTCCATCCAGATCGAGTAGACGGCGATTGGCGCGAGATCTTGTTATGCACATCAATGAAGGCAAGACAAAATATATGGTGGCTATGTCAGCACCGAAGACGAATCAACCAACAACATCAAATCGCACTGGCCAAACGGGAAGAATAAAGATAGGTGACTACAACTTTGAAACCGTTTATAATTTATCCTATTTAGGGTCGAAAATCACAACCGATAACAACTACGATGATGAAATCCGTGCACGGTTGTTGGCAGCCAACAGAGCCTATTTCAGCTTACAAAAACCGTTCCGCTCGAAACGTCTCACCATAGAGTCAAAGCTCTTACTGTACAAGGCAATGATCTTGCCAGTCCTTATGTATTCCTCGGAGACTTGGGTTCTTAACAAGAAAAATTGCGAAATCTTGGCCGCGTTCGAAATAAGAATCCTCCGAAGAATTTTTGGCCCCCTTCATGGGGATGGACTATTCCGTAGCCTACACAATGACGAAATCTGTGAGCGATACAATGACCATCGGTTGTGGATAAAATCCGGCTCAATAGGTTACGGTGGGCGGGTCACTTAATCCGTATGGATGAAGATGATCCCACCCGGAAAGTCTATAAGGGCAATGTCTATGGTAGAAAAAGAAGACGAGGCAGACCCTGCCTAAGATGGAGCGATGGCGTAGATCAGAACGCCAGACTGCTTTTATCGAATCGAATATCGAATTGGTGGACCTGGGCGCAAAACCGGGATGTCTGGAGTTCCTTATTAAGGCAGGCCTAAACCGGATACCGGTTGTTGCGTCATTGATGATGATGGGTTATCAAAACTGAAAGCCCCCCTCCGGAGGGATTGCACATACATTCCGCGCCAGGTTAACTGCGGACTGTTCAGGCGTAACGGACAAATTGGTGTATAGCAGGCAAGGAGGCGCAATGTAAAATTTCAAATGCAATTTTCAAGTTAGCTGGGATCTTTGTGGGTATTTTTCTTGTGTAAGAAAAGTCTAATACATTGTTGGTTATTTCACTGCGCTGAACTGATAATAAATCAGAAAGGCGCTATTTGACTTACATGCTTGATCCCAAAGATCAACGAAATAATTTCCACCGGATACAATTCTGTAGGGAGCACATTGTGCATCGGAAGACATATCATTTCGAATTGGGATTAACGTCGTAACTATCCCGAATAGTAAGTTAGATTGAGCACCCGCACAAATGTCAATAACTCTATTATTATTCTGGTTTCCTGCTCTACTCTACTCTCTTATTCCTTATCAAAAGTATAGGAAACTATTTAAGAAATAGAATGTAAACGCCCCGACAAGTGAATGCTTTGAAACTTTTTTCATTGTTGATTCATGAAGCTCCTCTGTCTTATTTCCGTGTTCAAAATTAACATGCCCAAATGTTGCTTATGATTTCTAATGAATACTCAGTGTCCATTATTTATTTGACGCCGGTGAATTCTTCGCGTCGCGTCGGTCACTAAAATTTTGTCCTTCATTCTGTCCTTCGCATCTAATGTTATTTCATTTTGGATAGCTTGTCAGACCCTACACCGCGAACTAGAGCATTTAGCATCATCGCCTGCATCTTTGCAAATTGAGTACAACAAGCGAGCTTGTATATACTCCTACTTTGGTTGTGTCCATCGAATGCTACGACACAAAGTGTGTGAATTTAGTTAGTTATGATTTAGGATCACATATTTGGTTGCTTTTACCTCTAAATAGGGTATAGTGCGTTAATCGCGACTACGATGCATCGTTGGCGATTTGTTGAAATGTGATTCAGATCCCTCCAGGACTTCCCGAGGAGCCTGTATGCCACCTTTATTGTTTTACGCAAAGTAATTCCATTTGTCAGCCATCCTAGGATAGTGGATTCCACTGCATGGAGTATTCAGAGTTACAATCCTTCCTTGAAGGGTGATCTGCCCTTTCCGGCTTCTTATGAATACGTTCATGAAGTTGCACCAACGAAAATTTATTTGGTCAACATCCTGACTCGGTGAGAGAGCAAGACGCCAGATGTGATCACCTAAACTACGGTGAAGAGGGATGTCATGATCCATTAAAGCCTTTGGCGAAAGAATGCAAACCTGGTGGACCCCGTTTTGGATTTCATTTTTTTTTGAAATTTTTATTTTGCTAGGAAAATGGTGGAGTATATTTAAAGTTAAGAGTTCCAGCTCTCCATGTCGGTACAGCAAATTATGTTTTTTTGATTATTAAAAGCGCAGGTCTCTCCATACTTAAGCGGGTCATCCCATGTGTCGGATCCGCGAAATAGATTTTTTTATTTTGGCATCAATTGTATCTAGATACAGTGTAGAATATATGGTCAAAGAGATTTTTTGATATTCGGAGTCGTTCGGAAATTATAGTGTTAAACACGTGATAAGTCATACAACAGATTTATGTCGATCGCCGTAGTAAAGCGCGTATTTATCGGTTCGAATGACTTCGCTGAAAGGACAAGAATAGAAACCATGGCTGTACACGTGGTTTTTGAAGAAACCTAAGATTTATGGACTAGGTATAGCAGATTAATGGTCAGTTAAGGTTTTATGGCTAAAAATCGCATTCTTCTTTTTGAAACTGCGCGTTGAAGCCCAAAATCTATCCAACGAAATTCGTTGAAATTTTCACGACATTTTCGGAACATATTTCTACGGCCCGTAAGCTAGGATAATTACGATTCATTCAGTAGTTTTTTTTAATCATTGAAGAAGCCGTGAAAAAACTCCAAAATTCGCAAAAAAAAGTTCAATACGGTACCAAAAATTTAGCTTTTAATATTTTTTAATAATCCTAGTTTGCGGACTGTATTTCAATAACTAACTATGCGATCGGGCTGGAAAAATTACTATGCACGCTCAAGATATTAATAAATCTATGGTGAAAAATTCGTATTTGTATCTTTATCCAGTTCCTCACAAAAAAATTCTAAAACAAAGTAAAACAAGTCGGGAAACCGGAAGCTGGACGCTTCAGGTACGAAAGGTTTTGGGTATTTCTTAGTACGTAGCACGTAATATATCCATATATTATGTGAGAGTATCCACTTTCTGGTAATATTGACATTCATAGTCTTCAATTTTCAAAGAAGCAACAAATTTGAGGTATTATAACTTTGTTGCGATTTCCACCAAACTTGGCAAAATCATGTTCTATATTATAGCCTATATCACTGCAAAATTTCATGGTACTAGGATGAACTTAAGGGGGGTTTCTAACCAATTACAAAAAAATTGTAGTAATATACTGTTATTAACTTTATTTAAACAGATATCGGAATGGGAGGTATTTGGGAGCCCAGGCACCATATAGTGGCAGCCTCCTGATTTTTTTCAGATTTTTCGGTTTTCTGAGAATGGCCCCCTTAAAGAAGTGATCACTTTCAATCCCCCACGCTCCCCACTCTTCCAACGAATGTCAAAACTAAGATCGGCTCTGAAAAGTACTAATCGAGACCTTTAATTTGATACCCCACATGACTATATTTGAAGAAAAAAAAATTTACACCCCCCTTAAATTCGACGTAAAAGGATGTAATTCACTGTATGTGTGAGCGTTCACAGTTCCCACCTTTTTACCAAATTTAGTGTGAATCGCTATAACCGTCTACGAGAAAAATGCGTGTGACGGACAGCCAGACAGACAGACAGACGGACCTGTGAGGAGTGGCCAGATCTCCCATCAGGCGCGACCCCAGCTGGCGGATTGGGGCATGTCCGGAATTTAGGAAGGCGCTCACTGCAATGAGAAAATGACCTCACCTCAATCATTGCAGGGTCGCTCGGGATTTACTTGAGCAGGCCACGTTCGAATCTGAGATGGAAATCGCCATCATAAGCGAACCGTATAGACACCGTCACGCTGGCATATGGGTCAAAGATTCGACTGGTGGAGTGGCGATATGGGCTTGTGGTCGACAGGTCATACGATGTACTGCAAGTCAAGCAGGCAGTGGCTTCGTGTGAGCGAAAATAAGTGGTGTATATGTATACCGCTGCTACGCCCCGCCAAGTTTGACACTGTCTGAATTCGAGCAAATGCTTGATAAACTTGTTCTCGACGCGAGGGGACATAGTCCAAAGGTGATTGCTGGTGATTTCAATGCTTGGGCCCTAGAGTGGGGTAGTAGGGAATCAAATGCTAGGGGGCGCAGTTTATTAGAAGCTTTTGCGCAGATGGACATATTTTTGGCCAACGAAGGTGCTCTAAACACCTTCCAGAAAGGGGGGTCAGGCTCGGTTGTAGACCTGACCTTTGTCAGCCCTTCGCTGGCGCGGGGTATGTCCTGGTGCGTCAGTGAACGCTACACCCAGAGCGATCACCAGGCAATCTTCTTTGAGACATGTGTCGAGCCACAGGCTAAAGAGCTATCATGCTCGAAACCGTGAAAGATTTCAGGCTGGTCTGCAAAATCTTTGGATGAGGAGACCTTCATAGAGGTGTGGTTAGATCAGCCTGATAATGCAGGCACCTCTACGGAAAGAGCCGTCCATCTGGCTCAATGCATTGCCAAAGCGTGTGACGCGTCCATGCCTAGAAGGTGTTCATTCCCCAGTAGAAGACCAAACTACTGGTGGAATGATGAACTAACCGGCCTTCGATCAGCCTGCCACCGAGTCAGAAGAGTGGCTCAGAGGGCGGTAGGTAGAGTCGAACAGGGACAAAAAGAGCGCGCCTATAAGGCAGCCCGCAAAAACCTCAAGCTCGCCATCCAGCGAAGCAAGAGGGAGTGCTTTAAGGAGCTCTGCTCAGAAGCGAACATAAATCCTTGGGGGAATGCCTACAGAATCGTGATGGGACGATTCAGAGGCCGTTCATCTCCGCAGATTCCGTGCCCCACCCTCCTGCTAAAAATCATCCAGGGGTTATTCCCCCAGCAAGAGGAGAGCACCGACACATTCCAACCACCTCTGAATGTGGCGGCAATTCCGCCAGTCACCAGAGACGAGCTGTTGGATATCTGCGGTAGAATAGGAGACAACAAAGCGCCGGGCCTGGACGGAGTACCGAATAAGGCCCTTAAGCTTGCCGTGAAATCCAGACCGGACATGTTCGCTGAGTTGTTCGAAGCGTGCATGTCCGAGGGGATATTTCCAGTCTCATGGAAGCGGCAGAAGTTGGTACTTCTGCCTAAACCAGGTTAACCTCCAGGTGAACCATCCTCATATCGACCCATATGTCTCCTGGACACGGTGGGGAAAATGCTAGAGCGGGTAATCTATAATAGATTACTCCCGGTTGTTGAGAGTCATGGCGGCCTTTCGGATTGGCAGTATGGCTTCCGTAAAGCCAGATCAACCATTGATGCCATCAAATTGGTTACTGGCTTGGCCGAAGATGCAATTCACGGAAAGGGTAGTACCAGCAAATATTGCGTGGTAGTAACCCTGGATGTGAAAAATGCATTCAATTCGGCCAATTGGAATCTAATACGGAAATCTTTAGCGAAGGTTGGTATTCCCGCCTATCTCGCTGCTATCGTCGATAGTTATTTAACTGAAAGGAGGCTCTGGTATGATACCGATGACGGATCCCAGGAGTACGTTGTTTCCGCGGGTGTCCCGCAGGGCTCCGTATTGGGCCCACTACTGTGGAACATCATGTACCACGATGTATTTAATCTTCCCCTTCCGTTGGAAGCCACAGTGGTGGGTTACGCTGACGACAGCGCTGGTTGTTGTCGTAAAGTATCTCGAAGATGCTGAGTTATACTCAAGTGAGGCAATCGGTGCTGTTAAAAGTTGGCTAAAGAGCTCTGGTCTGACACTTGCGGAGGAAAAAACGGAAGCGGTCCTCATCACGAAGCGCCGGAAGAGAAATTACGCCTGTATTAGAATCGGGAATCATATCATCACTTCCAAGCCGACCATCAAATACTTGGGAGTGAGTGAGTGATAGACAGGAAGGTTAGCTATAAGCAACATGTGCGGTAAGTTTGCGACAAATCATCCACTGCAAGTATGGCCCTGGCAAGGATGATGCCGAACATTGGAGGGCCACGGCATACCTCTGGGTTGCTGACCTCGATCATGCTCTATGCAACCCCAGTTTGGAGGGAGGCGTTGTGGATGTCAGGGAACGCTACCAAACTGAGTTCAGTCTACAGGATTACAGCCCTGAGGGTATGCTCTGCCTTCAGGACTGTCTCAGGTGATGCAGCATTCGTCATCTCTGGAATGATGCCGATTGACATCTTTATTTTTTAGATTAGATTAATTATAATCTCACCCAGTTTCTCACGGGGCACGGAGGATATCTCCAATACCTTCACAGGTTTAAATTGGAGACCTCACCCGATTGTCCAAATTGCAATGGAGTCCCAGAGGACCCAGAGCATGTATTCTTCCACTGTCCGAGATTTGTGAAAGAAAGGAGGAATCTAGAGGAGCACATCAAGAGAATTGGGATGCGGTAAACTCCATGATCGCATCTATCCAAAATAAACTGCGGAAAGCAGAGGAGAGGAGAAAAACGCGGTCACGTGCGCTGCGTATAGAAGAAAGGTGACAAAGCTAGAGTGAGCTGACTCCGCCCCGTGATGTAATACCTTATGGTGGTTCCGCGGGGCAGGGAGGGAGTCGGGGTGGTTTTAGTGGGTAAAAATCCCACACGCTGGTGTGTCCAGACCAGTGTCTATTTGAAGATTTCCACCTCCTCAACAAAAAAAAAAGGCAGACAGACGGACAGACAGACAGACAGACGGGGATACACAGATAGCGTCGATAAGTCTTCCTGTCGAAGCATCAAAAAAGGCGATAGCAGCAGGTAAAGTTCGTTTTCATTAGCTTTGTACTGATGAAGGGAGTAAGTTGCTCCCGAAATATATATATATATAATAAAATAAAATTGTAGTTGGGATTAAGCTACTGGTCTATCAATTTTAGACTTAACTACAAACAGAAGGCGATATCTAACATTTCACAAATGAAGTTTATGCAACTAAATCTGAACCACTGTCGAGCGGCCCAAGACCTGCTCTCCCAGAGCGTGTTTGAAAATAATGTCGGCGTAGCTATTGTATGCGAACAATATGAAAATCTTCATAGAGGAGTATGGGTAGCTGACAAAAAAACAGCAAAGCCGCGATATGGAGCTGCGGAAGTCGTGCTATAGAAGATGTAAAAAAACATCCAGAGAACGGATTTACACGCGCCAAAATAGGAGGTATATAAGTCTATAGTTGTTACGCAGCCCCGAGCCTCACGCCGGAGGAATTCACTTTGCTGCTTGAGAAACTATCTTTTGATGCCAGGCGCTATAATCCCAAAATAATTGCCGGTGATTTCAATTCATGGGCAGAAAAATGGGGAAGCAGAAAAACAAATGCAAGGGGGCAAATACTGCTAGAGGCATTCTCGCGTCTAAATGTCGTACTTGCGAACTCTGGGGGAGCCAACACATTCCGGAGGGGAGAATTAAAATCGGTAGTAGACCTCACTTTCGTCAGTGACACCCTTATCAAAGACTTGCAGTGGCATGTTAGCGAAGAGTACACACACAGCGATCATCAGGCTATTGTCTTCCAAACCTCGCGTAGGAATTAGATGAAGCCACCAAAAAGAATAACGATGAGCTGGGTAACTAACAAATTTAATGAAGAAGGAGGTACTTCTAGATGACACATTAGTATCGGGAAGCGACAAGAAAAAGCTTTACAGGCCGCGGAAAAATTGCAGCGGGCATGCGATGCCTCTATGCCACGGCGTATCGCTTTCCGAAGACGAAATCCCAATTTCTGGTGGAATTCAGAAATTGAGGAATGTCGAAAAAACTGCCTCAGAGCTAGGAGATGCTTCCAGCGCAGAAGAAATCAACCTGAATTCGTTGAGCTGCACATGCAATACAAGGACGCGAGGAAAAAATTGCAAGTAGCTATCACGAAGAGCAAATCCGAACATTTCAAGCGGATGTGTACCGAAGCTGATTCTGATCCATGGGGTGGCGCCTACAGGTCCGTAATGTCATCACTGAAAGGCAAGCGCTCCCCACCGATTACCTGTCCAAAACTACTACAAGTCACAGACGAGTCACCATGGTGCCCAAGATGTGGTAACGTGGCTGAGAATGCGGAGCATATTGTGTTTGAGTGCCCAAGGTTTACAGCACACCGAACTAGGCTGTAGGCGATCGCAGACAGGCGCTTAACACCTGGAAATATAGTGGAGTTTATGTTGGAATCAACGGAGGCTTGGAATCAAGTGGTAATTGAGCTGAAAATGATTCATGAACAGCTAAGGCATGAAGAACTGCGAAGTAAGCAAGAAAGGGAGCGAACAATAATGCGCCGCAGTTAAGAACTGATCCAGCCCCACGATGCAATGCTTATAGCAGTCCCGTGGGGAGAGTGGAAGAAGAAGGAGGTGGTTTTAATGAGTAGAAGTCTCACATAAGGTTTTGTGTTTACACAAAACCTTAAAAAACGGCATTCACACGGGATGTCTCTCTTAAACCAAACCATCTTCAACCGGGCTTGTTTTGCAATTATAATAATTCCATTATTCTTGTCAATCGATGAGCTGTTCAAGATACAGATAGTTTGGTTCAGAGGAAAGAGAGTAACTCCCTTCCAACTTTATTTCACTAGACGGTTGGTTCATCCTATCCTGTGTACAAATAATCAGAATTATTATACATTGCATTACAAAGGGTACATTCCGTACCAACATTACACTCAATTAACTCATTACTTTCACTACTCGTTCCGAATGCTAATCAGCATTTAAACTCATGGGAAAAGTTTCACGCCCGTCAGCTTATCCAGAAAACCGTCACGTTAACAATTTGAACGAGTTTCATGTGAAACTTGTTGACAAAAAGCCACACAAATATATGTACATACCTACAGCCGTATGGATGTATTATCCAATTAAACATTTCGTTAAGTAGGTCCTTAGTTTTTGCACAGTTTTTGTTTGTGGGGAAAGTCCGCCTTTGACATGATAATGTCTCATTTACTTCACGGAATACCCATTTTCATACCGAGAACAATAAAAGTGACAAAAAGTTCAATTCTCGTAATTAGTAAAATAGGGAGGATATTAGGTATGTTTTTATCTTTTCTGTGGAATAATAGCTGGCTTGGTAAATATAAGTTCTCTCATGTTTTGCGTTCCAAGATTAGGTAGTTGTAATTGGTGCGGCTTATTCGAAAAACAAGGAAAATATAGGTCAATTGCATTGATTTCTTTGCAATAGAATATTTGCAAGTACATCATTCCTCGCCCGATATGCATATCCTGTAAATGTCCTCGTATGTATTATTCAATCCCCCAATGAATGATTAGGTTTTAGATATTGGAATGATATTGCCGATCGACGGAATACATAAATTGATGTCAAATAGTTTCAAATTCTTCTCGTTAAGGATGGACATAACCTGAACTGGTCATGCTATATATGTGAAAATATAATTTCAAATGATATTCGCAGCTGAAACAATTCTTTGAACTCATAATCTAAATATGTTTACCGTGGTTTCGCCATGACTGGCAGCTTTATAAACAAACCAGAATAATTTTGATAATCGCTTTGGACATCATTCGACCGTTAAATTAAGTCCTTGTTTATAATACACGTGAGTATCAGGATAACATCTTCATTTGGGTGGGTGTCCTTCCATTCACTGACCGAGTTTGACACCCACCAGGGAATGGTAAGGAAATTCTTCCATTAGCTCTTACATATCCTGAAAAATGTTTGCAGATAATGAAGTTCAAATGCTGTGGATTATAGTACTGCATTAGGGGAATCACAAGAATTGGCTTGTCTTCCTGATTGTAAGCCCTTTCTCCGATTTTCTGCTAATGGAGCTTGGAGTCATTCTTCACTTCATTTGCAGTTGTAAGTAAAGAATAACAATTTTCTAAAAGGCAACTTACCGGAGTCAACAAGGAAGTGAGGGCTTTGGAATTAATCCACAGAGCAAGAATGGATTACGAGTAAGAAGTTCAGAGCTTTTGTTCTAAATATATAGCATTTGGCGTCTTTGATGTGCAGCCCCTCTATAAATAGAAAACTTAGAAGAGATAAAGTTAATCAAAATCGGACTGGGATCTTTACATAAAAATATAGCAAAATTCCGTGAACACGATGAAAGACCGTGAACCTTTAAAGTTCTTTCTATGTTTCTTTTTCTTTTTGCATGAATTCGGAACGGGGGCAAATTGAGATTTAGAATTTAGGGGAAAACCTGTATAGGTGCTTACAATATCTTCTCAGTTTTTCCCGGTGAATTTCCGTAAATTTATTATGGTAAAACTCCTTCTACCATAAAAGCTTATACTAATTGCTTCTATTGCAGGTAGGTTTGCAATTAATCACTCTTGGGACCACGTGAATCCACATACATATATTCTAAGCACATCCTTGTCGGAAACTGCAAAACAAATTTCTATGAGAAATTTCGCGTCGGTGAAATCAATTTTAAGGTACTAAATTTACACCGTGGGAGAGAACAGGAAAGAAGCCGATCTTGGTTCAGAAAATAACTGAACAGAGTTCTAAACTAGAAGCGCCCTTTTCACCCTGGTTGGATAGTAATTAAGAAAATGGCGAGGGACTTCGAGGAGTTATACAATGCAATAAGTTACAGGAGGAAGAGAAAAAACCCAAGGAACCCTCTGAGTATAGTAGTCGAACAGGTAAAGCAGATTTGAGAACTCGCTGATAATGGGAAAACAAAGAGGGATGCGAAAAAAGTACGATATGTGGGGAATCTAAAACAATTCCGGAAACTGGATGCTTCAGGTATGAAAGGTTTTGTGTATTTTTGTTATAAAAATTTTTGAGTGGACATTTGCTCCATTTATACCTAACCCGTGATGTATATGCAGATATTATGTCAGAATATTCACTTTAACGCGATACTGACATTCAAAGTCTTAGGATTTACGCTGAAGTGACAACTTTGACCTACCATAACTTTGTTAGTAAAAGCACGTTTTATATTATATATTATCATATATATAATATATTACAGGAAAACTTCATGATTTTAGGATGAACCTGGAGAGAGTTTTTTAGGTTTGCCGAACCCCACGTTGGGCGCCATTTGTAATGACTTTTGTCAGAAGACCATCCTAAGGAGTCGGAGACGAGCTGATAGCTATCCCACAACTTAAACGAGTCGAAATACCGAAAGCGGCGGTTTTGTGGTCATTTTATGTGAGAAAATTTCTACGGACATTTTTCCATTCGTATATGGCTAGAAACCCAAAATAGTACGGACCTAGGTATTAGGCTCACGCTAAACAAACATTGCCCTATATAAAGTATATATCATATATTGAAAACCGATTGTTCAGTGTACATATATTTATGTTAGCACAAAATGTAAAGGTTTCCCCTTCTGTAACTTTGTTAACAATAGTTGGATTTCTTTCAAACTTTACAAAGTTATGTCTTATGTTATCCCTTGTACCACTGCCAAATTTGCTGCACCTAAATTTCTAAAATATGCTAATATACTATTATTAAATTTATTTGTGCAGATACCTGAACGTGATGTATTTTGAGGCCTAGATTTCGTTTAGATACATCACTGTGATTTTTTTTCAGATTTTTTGGTCGGATAGGTTTTGGGGCGTCATATTTTGAGCCCTATCTCCCCTACGTTTCACCCGATATCAAATATGGAGCTAGATTCGAAAAGTAATAATTGAGTCCTTTCATGTAATACCCCACATGCCCACATTCTGAAAAAAAAATTGCATCCTCCATTCGCATGTATGGAAAGCTTAAAACCTAACATGAAATGGTGCCACTTACTGTATGTAAAGGGAAAAGCAGACCACATGCTCTCACCAATATTAGCGGCAGTCGGTCCTGCTATTTCCGAATAAATCGGGTGTGGCAGGCAGATAGACACACGGACAGACAGACGTCGACAGACAGGATCTTCAATGACAGGTGGGCGTAGGACAAGAGTAAAACGTATCAAGAAAGCTACAATAGCGGGTTGGACATCCAAAGAACTTGGCAATGAAATATTCGAGGAAATACTTCTGCAGGAAACGACGCCGATGGGAAACGCAGAAGAAAAGGTGACGCAGGTTCTTGAAAGGGTTTAAAAAGCACGTGACGCTTCCATGCCACGTCGCACCGTATTCAAGAAACGAATGTCGAATTCGATGAACTTCGCAAAGTCTGCCTGAAAGCCAGGAGATACTGCCAACGCAGGAGAAAGCGGCTTGAGTCTGAAAAAATGCACAATCGATATAAGAAGGCGAGGAAAGACCTACAAGCAGCCATCACTAGAAATAAAACTTACCACATCAAAAGGTTACGCAAGGAAGCGGATAGGCGGGTACAGTGCAATCATGGCATCAATAAAAGGTGAACGCCCGCCACCGATCACCAATCCTGATTTGCTGCGGGATATCATTTGTACTCTCTTCCTACTAGTTTCAAGTGAATCGAACCTGCCCACTATCCAGATAGATTCCTATGAAACTCCCGAGATAACCACTGAAGAAGTCCCCAAAGCAGCAAAGAAAATTGTTGAAAATAAAGCCCCAGGCTTAGATGGCCGTTCAAACAGTTCCGAGGTGGTCCGCTGAAACATTTATGACGTGCCTTAAAGATGGGATTTTCACGGAAAAGTGGAGGAAACAGAAGTTTGTCTTAATGCCGAAGCGAAATAAACCCTTGGAAGATCCTTCGTCTTATAGGCCTATATGTATATTAAACGGAGTCAGCAAACTTTTCGAATGTGTCATCTACAACAGACTTGTACCGTTTGCAGAAAAGGAGGGTGGCCTCTCAAATAGGCAGTTCGGATTTCGAAAGACAAGGTCTACTGTCAATGCGATCAGTACGGTGACGGAAATTGGTGAGAAAGAAATGGAGGCAAATAAGTCTTGTGCGAGAGTTTCTCTCGATGAGAAGAATGCCTTCAATACTGTAAAATGGAGCAAAATAATTGTGGGTTTAGCCAGATTGGGCATTCCCAAATACTTGGTGCGCATGGTCATAAAATTCCGCCGGGAGAGGCAATTATGTTACCATTCGGACGATGGACCTAAGAAATATAGAAGAACCTGCGGAGTTCCACAAGGATCTGGCCTCAGTCCTCTTCTGGGGATAATAATGTATGATGGAAATTGCAGTTGCCCAAAGGAGTGACAATCATTGGCTTCGCCCACGACATCGGAGTGACTATCGTGGCAAAAGATATTGAGAAGATTGAGGTCCGCACGGGCGAGGCAATGTTTGAAATAAAGCATTGGTCAGAAGACACTCGCAGAGAATAAAACCGAAGTAGTCTTGATCACCAAGCGAAGGAAGCAAACGTCGATAAAGATCAGAATTGACAAACACATAATACATTTGCTACCAATGCACAAATATCTAGGAGTCAATGTTGATCAAAGGCTGCAATTCAAAGCTCATCTTGAGAATTTAGCAACCAAGGCTTCCGGAGTTGCTATGTTATTGCTAAGAATGTTACCAAACGTAGGTGGTCCAAGGCAAGACCGTCGACTCCTTATCTCAAGAGTTGTCAGCTCCATCTTGCTATATGCAGCTCCACTCTGGGCATCGCCCCTAAAGCTAGAAGCAAATAAAAGGAAAATCGTAGCCCCATTTCGATTGAGTGCATTACCAACGCCATACGCTTACCATACAACATCAGAAGAAGCAGCATGTGTGACAGCAGGCATGATCTCCATTTCCATCATATGCGATTGGCGAGTCTTGCATTTATGCAATTAGCACGCAATGAATCTATTTTGGAGTGGCAAGAAAGATGGGATGATTCAACTAAAGGACCCTGGACTCATAGGATTATTCCAAACATTTCAAATTGGATCACTTGAAACGGTCAAGTTAGCTACGACCTAACTCATTTCCGAAGCAGCCACGGAGGGTATCATGCATACCTTTATCGCTTCGGTCGTGAAGACTCGCCATATTACCCGACATGCGAGATGATTTCGGAGGATGCGGAGAATGTTGTTTTTTACTGTCCGAGGTTCGCCGCACATTGAGCGGAAGCGGAAATTGAAGCCAGAGCGCGATTGTCACCCGATAATATCGTGGATGAAATGTTAGCCTCTGAAAATCTTGGAGGATGGTAGAAAAATTCATGAAGGCGATCCACAATCTTGTAATGATATGAATGGATATAAGAGGATCAGGTCGATCATCCTAAGTGGCCGACAACGACATAGAGGGCAGAGCTATCCCAAAAATCTAAACAAATTGGCTAAGTTTACTGTGAAGATCCGCCCGCAAAGATTGAAGCTCCATCAAAGTGCTCGGTCGACACGTTCGCCTCTGTGCTAGCCAGGCTCGGGAATGTGGGGGGTCCTTTGAGCGCTTTGATCCCTCACGCTTTATTACTACAAAACAATATGTCTATTCCGATGCGTGGGCCCGCACCGGATTCCAAAATAGGCATTAAAAGGGACTTCGCGACGGCCTATGGAATGATAAACAGAACGCGAACTAAAATTGGAAAATAGAAAAGAAAAAAAAAACGTTGTCGCTTCATCGCCTTCAACTCTCGCTAGGCAATGTTGCGGCAACATGCGCATGCGCCTGCGGATGCGGCAAATCATTCGCCTCTTGTCAAGATCAATTCGCCCGAATGCATTCAATAATGTGCAATCTGCGGCGAACATTAGGGCAATTGCACACTATTAAATGCATTGGTTAAGCAAATTAATTAAGAAAGAGCCGAATGAGATTCCGCTCCCGTCGCGCAGTCGCGGTCACAACAATCTGTTGAGGAAGGAGGAGCTTTGGAGGAAAGTGCAAACGACATGAGCCGTAGTTCGTAACTGATCCTGCCCCGCAACGCAATACCAATGTGGCAGTCCCGGGGGTAAGTGAAGGAGAAGGAGGTGTGAGTAAAATCTCACATAACCGTATGGCAGGAGCCAGCGATAAGTTTTGAACCTTTTCACCTTCCAATGACAAAAAACAGGACAGACATTGACTCGATTCTAATACACAAAACCTTAAAGGTTCCCACCCCCCCTTAGCATCCTTAGGCTATAAAATATGGCATGCCTCGGTATTAGCGTGCGGGTTTAAAGTGAAAGAGGAACCGAAGGACGTTTATGCACATCTTCATCGCTGGAAAACATTTTTCATAAGTGCTCAAATACAAAAATATCTCTGATTTACGTCGCACCGTCTTTCATGGCTAGAGTTGAACACTTGGTCTTGTCCAGCTTGCCGATACGCGTACAGTATTTTCATCCCAACAGACAGCTGGATGGCCTGTGGGCTTTTCAGGCGTGACTGACAGACCTGTTTGAGATGGCCGGCTTTAGGCTTTCCTTAGCACATGTCATTTCAAGGCATAAACTTCGCTATTGGTTATCAATTTCGAAATGAAATAAAAAATTAACTAATTAGACTTCGCCAGTTACGAATCGTAATCGTAAATAACTTGTATTGGATATATCACAACATGACCTTTTGACGCATTTTCCACTTCCCAATGCTATTCTACGTCGGAAACGGTTCTTCACAAACTCCCCGAATTCAGCTACTTACGGTTCCACCTTCCTCAGCCGGTGCAGGTCCTGTTGATTCTGTTTTGGTTGTCCCCGACATTGAACTTGAAATGTTGCGTCGCTAGGACCATAGCAAAAGCTGTTCCGAATTTTCCGCAGCCGTGTGCATAGAATTGCTTCATTAGAAAGCAAATTTCCTTTTATCCCAGCCAGAAACATACGTTGGATATGGACTTAATAACATACAGCATGGGCAGGTCTTTGTGAAATCAAAAGCTTAAGAATCCTTTCGCAACATAAGGAAATTACTACGTTAAAATTTGAAATATCTACTTAAATACAAACGGGTTTCAGAGATTTGGGGAAAGGTACAAGGCGGTAGGGTTTTTTAAACAAGATAAAATTGACCAATTTAAAAATTAAATTTTTCATTTAAGTAATGAGAAATAAAGAAAACAGAAATACTGTGTATTTTTTCTATCCACACAGCCTTCTTTTATAACTACTGTGTGTACTACTCTGAGAATTTATGTCAGTGTATATTTAAGGCCGAAATTTCCATTGCTTAGTAGAGGGGATGTCTGTTGCAAGTCTTTGGAAGGCGTGGCAGATGCTGATATACGGACTACGGTTAAACAGCTATCATAAGAGGCAATCTATAAACTCATGGGTAGATCGTCCAACGTTTTAAAAAGAAGAGCTCTTTGAAGAGGTGAACTTATGTACTTCATGTACAAATATTTTGACAGGCTATTGAATCGCCAGCGATTATTATTATTGAATACAAAGAAAAGGATACCATTGTCAGTGAGTACGAGGAGACCTCTAAGACCATGTTATGTGAAGAAATGGAGTTTCGTACAGGAGCCATACTTTCGGCAGCACTAAATGTTCTGAAATTATTTCGATTACCAAAATTATTGTTCAAAATGGACGTACAAATGATGTATCGACAGATTTGACTGCAAGAATTTGGTCCTCTGGAGATTCGTGTTTAACCTTGAAATGCTATGGGCTTTGTACCGAGATTTATGGAAATTGATCCGCAAAATATATAACTGAAGATGTTATCAGAAGCTCGTGTCTGAATACGCTACAAAATATTCTTTGGATGTCAAAGTTTTCCAAAAGAAATTTTCGTACCATTGACGTGGTGGTTGGCGCTAACCGTCTTGCATCTGTAAAGGAAATCCAAAAACGATCAGTAGCCTCTTGGAAAGAAGAGATTTTAAGCTTCAGTAGTGAAGCTTCGCTGATAAAAGTCTGTTGGAGAAAATTGTATTCTATTTTGGATTTCGAGGCGTGTCCTAACTTTGGCATCGGCGAAGCATCAGCAAAGACACAAGGGCTGATTTGGCTAACATTTTCCACAAAGATAAATCTCAGAGAATAGCTCAGAACAACATAAAACAAATGCCTCGGACTTCTGTGGGGCGGTGCGCTAAGCTGTACTTTCAGTAGCTTGAGCACTCAAACATGACTGGGAGAAGATTAATAAAATCGCTTGACAGTTTATCGCAGTAGGAAGGACGTAGTTCCATAAACAAAATACAAAGTTCTCACTCGTTGGGAAAGCTTTGAAGGGTAACCGCGCATTGTCTTCGTTTCGTAATTTTCTCGAACGCTAGGATAATAAAATTGAATTTTCGGGAATCATGAAAGGACGTTTGAAGGTGAACTGTGTGTAGTAACAAGCCTTACGGACTGAATAAGGGGCGTCTATCATGAAGGGTCCTCTTTAACCTGGCCCTCGAGAAAGTGATCCGTGATGCTGAGGTAAATGCAAGAGGTACGATCCTCTTCAAGTCCACCCAACTACTGGCCTATGCTGACGATATCGACATCATGGGAAGAACCACCCGAGATGTACAAACTGCCTTCATCCAGATCGAGCAGGCGGTAATGGGCGCGATATCTTGGGCTGCACATCAATGAAGGCAAGACAAAATATATGGTGGCAACGTCAGCACCGAAGACGAATCAACCAACAACATCAAACCGCACTGGTCAAACACAAACACGAAGAAGAATAAGGATAGGAGAATACAACTTTGAGACCGTTGACAATTTCTCCTATCTAGGGTCGAAAATCACAACCGATAACAACTACGATGATGAAATCCACGCACGGTTGTTGTCAGCCAACAGAGCCTATTTCAGCTTGCAAAGACTGTTCCGCTCGAAACGTCTCACCATAGGGTCAAAGCTCTTACTGTACAAGACTATGATCTTGCCAGTCCTCATGTATTCCTCGGAAACTTGGGTTCTTAGCAAGAAAAATTGCGAACTCTTGGCCGCGTTCGAGAGAAGAATCCTCCGAAGAATTTTTGGCCCCCTACATGAGGATGGACGATTCCGTAGCCTACACAATGACGAAATCTATGAGCGATACCATGACCGTCCGGTTGTTGATAAAATCCGGCTCAATAGGTTACGGTGGGCGGGTCACTTAATCCATATGGATGAGGATGATCCCACCCGGAAAGTCTATACGGGCAATATCTATGGTAGAAAAAGAAGACGAGGCAGACCCTGCCTAAGATGGAGCGATGGCGTGGGTCAGGACGCCAGACAGCTTTTAGGGATATCGAATTGGTGGACCTCGGCGCAAAACCGAGATGTCTGGAGTTCCTTATTAAGGCAGGCCTAGACCGGATACCGGTTGTTGCGCCGTTGATGATGATGATCATGAAGGGCAGTTTAATGGTCAAAGTTCGGGGGACATACATATATATGTAAACTCCGTTTAAAGAAACATCAAAAAGTTGATCGCTGGTACTCTCCTGAGAGTTGCATAATTCCTAGGTGGGAGAAATTATTAGGAGTGGGTGAAGCATTCAATACTTTGTTTCAGGCAAACATCCCATATTTCTATCTTACGCTTATTTGTTCATGTTGTTGTATGAAGGATTTCAGGAGTTTCTGTTGTTTCTACCGGTTTTACTGATCAAAGAGGAACTTTCGGAGCGCTGGTCCCAGGAATACTTGACCAAATTTCAATATAGTAAGGAATGGGTAACAAGGTTAAGAAATATTGAAAAGGACACAGTGGTTATCGAAAAAGGCAATACTCCCCTTGGGGGAATCATCAAGGTGTATTATGGTGACGATGGCTTGGACTACCAATGAGAGAGGATCGCACGAATTCAAACACCTATGTTTATGATCTTTCTTGACATCCGTGCGAATTTTTTTTCCAATATTTCCTTTTGTTGCGATACCTATCTCAACGCGCTGCTTTCGCAAAATCTATCAACACTTTGACATATTAGCTTACATCTGTCACCAATTAAAGCCACTTACGTTCAAAACTTGATAGGGTGTCAAAATCTAAAGAGACTGGTTTAGCTCAGGCGCCTCACATGTTTCCTACATCTACATCCAAGACTGCCCAATCTGCTGCATAGCTGACAGCGCCAGTTGGTGATCAGATTGCAACCCTGCCTACGGTCTAGCCAGCCTGTTGGGCTTATTGAGAAAAAGTCTTGGATTCTCTGTACCGTCCCTGCGTCTTCAACGGGATAATATTCGCAGCCCCTTTAGCAGTTCATGAATCGTAATACAGCAGCTTAACCATTTGATGTCGGTTCCGTCGCTGACAATGCATTCTTTCTCATCACTGCACTGAATTTAGGTGCTTCATTTACTGGTGCCAGTGCTCCATCACTATATTTGAGGTATTAGCGAACATCAAGAGCAAAAACAGCTTACAAAAGACACAATTTAGTTTATATAGAAGAATAATGGGATCTTATCGGGGGATCCAAATACTCATTAAAATAAGAGTTTAGAAAGAACAGGGGGTGGACAGAGGCACCGAAATATTGAATTTCTGCATGTACATATTATCGAAAGGCAACAGCACGGCGTCACATTTATTTTTGCTGCAATTCCATTAGAACAAGAAGAATTTCAATGGCGAGAATATAAAGAAGGAGCGAGTCGCCATTTGACTATGATGTGTAATGGTACATTGATTTTACATATGTATATTGATATGACGATTAGTTGTGCACCTCATCTATTGCAGAGTCTACTCTATACTAGATTTTTCAGCTGTGATAGCTTCTTTCAAAATTATTTATCTCCGCGAATTAAGCTCATTCACCAAGCCTTCTTTCTGGTCGTTATTGATTAAAACAGGGCATAAATGATGTTTGATGAGCGTCGAGGCCACCCATCTTTGCGGTGATTTAAAACCGCATTGGTCACAGATTCGCTGTTTTCAAAACCACACCCAAACTTTCCCCATTTTCATAAATTTTACTGACTTCACTCGACTCAATCCTGCGACCTATTCTATTCTTACCTCTCTTTTGTGTTTAATTCCTCAACTACTAAGCCCTCTACGTTTCATATAGGTGCAGACTGTTCCGAATATCTATACTCCTTCCATTATTCATACTTTTCTTAGTTGAGTTTTTGATTGGTAATCTTGACACCAATATAGGACTTGGTTCCAATGGGTTTTCAAACTTCTTCCATGTTAACTGTAAACGGTATATATCCTTCCCATGAGTATAACTTTCAATGGAAGCCTCGAAGAATGCTACTATCCCCATCTCTGGAAAGATGCTTTTGCTATCCCTATCCACAAAAGTGTAGACCCTGTTTCACTTATGAGCTACCGTGCTTTTTGCTTATACTCCTCTTGCTCCAAAAACCTCGACATATAGGTCGACGACTGGTTGATCGTGTAATAACGAAATAGTAGCATGAAGTACTGCTATCTTCTGGACTTTAAAAATTTGGTTGCCAAATGCCTTAATTTATGGTAAGAGTTATTTACACAGATTTTGTACAGCCTTGATGACGTTAGCAACAATATTCTCCCCTTCAAACTCCTTGTGGTCAACTCTTCTTCCTCAATTATCTCATGGCTCTACTAGTACCTTTCAAAGCGATCCTTCAGGCTTCCCTTTCATGGCTACTCATAAGGTTCTTTCTCTCTTTTCTCTGGTGTTCCTCAAAGATCTGTATTTGGTGCCCTAGTATTTCCACTTTTTATCAAAATACCTTTCCTCCATCCCTTACCATGTTTGCTTTACGCAGAGGAGATTGAATTATTTGCCCCTGCCTCGTTTCCGCTGGACTGTGTTTTCTTCTATGTCAACTTGTAGTGCTTTAGTGTGTTGATGCTTGATAAAAAAGTTTACACTAAATGTCAGGAAATGTCACTGGATGTGCTACTCGTCTATGCCCTCTCCAACATCCTTTTTCTACTCTCTCGTTGGAGAGCTCCTATCAGTACTGACTTTCTTCAAAGACTTGGATTTAATCTTCGATGACTGACTTTATTTCAATTATTACTTCCAAAAAGTCTGCTTAATCCACCTTAATATTTTTGAACTCCCCTGTTAGAAACATCATCCTGAAATATTGCTCTGTAATCTAGTCTCACCTTCGCAACTTTCGAACTATTGAAGTCGTAAAACGCAACTCACCCGATTCTTTTCGAAAAAATTACGCATATGTAGACTATCTTTTTCGGATTCGCACTCCCAATCTCTCTTCCCTGCAACAGCGTTTAATCTTCCTCGATATGCATACCCTCAAAATCTGTAATTGTCTAACGGATATTATATTGTGTTTTATCTCTGGTAGTATATGTAGTGCGGACATTTCTAAAGTCTCTTTCGCGTTGCTCGACAGTCACTTTCAATCATCGATCCTGAGATTATGTCGGACCTATACGCCCCACAGACTGAGTCGATTGACTATGCCTCCTTCCTTGGCTTTGAGCGTAAACTAAACTACATACTTGCTCCTCCTTCTGAGGACAATATTCAATTGGAATTATGGAATATAATATGAACTCGTAGCCGCGTTTGAGAAAGGAATTATCCAAGAATTTTTGGCCCCCTTCAAGAAGCTGGACGATTCCTGAACGTATATAATGACGACACCGTGACTATCTAGTTGTGGATAAAATCCGGCCGTCGGTGGGTGGACGATCCAGCTCGTGAAGTCAATAATGGTATATCCATCTAAAAGGGCAATATCTATCTAAAAGACGTAACAGACCCTGCCTCAGAGGGAACGATGGCGCAGTTTAGGACGCCAGAGTCGTTGTGGATAGCGAACTGGTGGACCTGGGTACAAAATCGGGATGTCTGGATTTCCTCTTTAAGGCCGAATAGCGGTTGTTGCGCCGTTGACGATAGTGAAAGAAGTGTTCAGTTCGATCTGAAATACGAGCGTTCCCTTCCGCTCTAGTGAAATTAAAGACGGCCAACCGTTAGAAACTTTCTTAAGTTGGTATTTCGTCAAAGGAGATTGCAATAAATCGTAAGATTCATTCCTTGATATCATTTACAATAAAAAAACATCGTAAGTGCCCAGAAATTTGTCAAAACACCTACATTACGAGGGTTAACACGTTTACCATACAGAATGGTTTTCCTTTCCAGGCGGTACTGAACTAGTATGTTTGCTTCAAGGTGAATGAAGGGAAAATGGAAGGAAGGAAGACGACCAGCTAAGTATTGCACATTGCAATGAATTGCACGAGAAAGAGGTTTTCTTTTTTTTTGTGAATATCTCATAGGAGTCGCTGCCCTGGCGAATTAAACTGAACATTCATGCAGTAATCAGTACACGTGCGAATTACGTTTAAAAGCTGAACAACCGTTCTTGATAATCGTCGAACCTGCCATCAATCCGCTTATCATACCGTACATGTTCAATATCGTCTGTCGCTCTGAAATTTGATGTTACCAAGTAATTAATCACAGCTTTACTGTGAGCCATTAACCTCTACAATTTTATCTCCATCATGTGTTCCACTAATCACATACTCATTTGTAACATATCGCTCACTTTCATTCAACTTTCTAACACCCTCTTAACGTACTTATCATCCCGAGTTATTCGATTGTAACACCTACGCTTAGCATCTCAACAAGTCGTCATGATGACTTTATGCTTTCTCAGAGATGACATTACTTTTCAAAATGACTCGTCGCGTGAACCAAATCACTCAAGCGAACTAGGACACTTCATCCTCCTTTTCTTAAATGTTTCCAAAATTATCTTGAGTGATGCCATTAATAGAACGATAAACTAATCTGCGATGCGAAAGTCACACTGGAAATTAGTTGTCTATGACATTGAGGTGAGGTGCCGAGTGATAGACTCCATGTTATGCTTTGATCTGAAACATAATTAAATTAATGAGTGAAAATTTGCTGAATCTTGGCTACGCATGTATATCACTCCGTCGTCAGTCATATCGTCTACTTCGTTGTTCTCAATGAATGCAGTCGAATAGCGTAGCTCCCCGCTGTTCAGGGGTGCTTTTAGTACGGAGGAGTGAGTCTACGCGAAATTTTATACGCCGGCATGAATGGAATTCGGAAGTTGGCACTTAATTTTCAAGGACACTGAAATGAATCAAGAATGCTCAGCGCTGAAGAAATGGAAAGAACCAACATCTAAGGAGAGTGGAGGAGGACGTTGAAATACAACAAATTGACTAATGCCCGAATCTGCTGGTGTCCAAAATTTATATTTCCTCCCTGGATTATCCTTAAATTAGGGTGACGTTCAAACCATAATTATATGTATCTAAGATAGTAACGGCCAACTTTTATGAAGAAAAACTATTTCCCCCGAGCGATATATCTTTGATCTGCTTAAATTAAACAACAGTCGTGGTGGCAAAATGAAACCCTGCCTATTGGATTACATCTTTCCATTGATGGGCACAATTTCCGGCAGACGAGACATTTATATGACAACGGAAAGTGTGCGGCATTGCTTTATATTGAGTGATATCTTCTGAAAATCAAATGGAATTTCTAATATTGAAATAGAGTGGTATCAATGGATGGGTTGTTTTCTGTCAATAACATATGAGACTGAAAATTGATTTTTAATAGGATGGACATGGAAAGCGAAACAATCTGTTTTTCTGTCTGAATTATATACAGTCTGTGCGAGTCTATCAACGCTACTCAGGGCGGTGGGTAGAAAATCCGGCCGCTCTATGGGCTCTTTAGCATTAGTTACTTCGTTATGTGTCTTCATTCCGAGTCAAAGAGTAATCACTTGCTTTGCTTCCCCATTCATCTGACCTGTGTAACCTACTTGTATCATTCTCGTCTCGCCCTTACTGTCGTTCGATGTTTAATAATCCATATACCGCAAGAACTGGTTAACGGCCCCGCATACAGATCGTCTTAAAAGCGATGATGTGATCCTCAATGCTAACGAAAATTTAAATTTTCTCATGGCACCTTATGATGATAATTATTGTTTACGCTTTTTGCCCTGCGAATTTTTATCTTGACTTGCATACTGCAGAACTCGACACCCTTAAGATGTTTTGTCACTAAAACCAATGTTACCTTTGGCTTTATCAACTTATTCAACGGTAAGAACATCACGTTCCACAACAGCCAGGTACCTGTGGAGGTAATGCTCTTCGAGTCCGTCATCGGTGTCATACCAAAGCCGACTGTCGTGAAAGTCAACGAGAGACGGGAATATACACCACCGTTTAGGGAAAACACAATTGGATTGTAGTTGGCCGAAATTGATGTATTCCTCAAATCTACATAGTTTCAGCCAAACTGGTAACCAATTTTAAGATTTCCAAAGTAATATCGATTTATGGAAATCAAATTGCCAAATTGCCACGCAGGGAAGATTTTCTCCCATGCTTTCGACGACTCAGCAAACAGATCCGGCCTCGTCTTTATAACGGGCTGGAAGACCTTAGTAAGTTCGGCTTCCAGACTCAAAGCTTCGGTTCACACATCATACTGCAAATATGCAGTAACTTTTCTCAAATTCCTCCGGGTAGTACCCATCTTGCCTCTGATAATAGCCACTATTTCCTTTTTGCTAAAGGAAACATCTTTAAGTGGTTTTCAGCAAGAGATAAGTCCACGTGATCCGCTGAAATGTATGACTGTTGTGTGGTCGATCCCAACCCTCGAGAAATCTATGAAAAATCTATCTTCATTTCTGACCAGAGTACTTCCAAGCGTGCCCTTTACTTCGCTACGCAGTTAACTTGAGGTCTTTTTAGGCGGTACTTCGTTCAATCTAAACTACCACTTGCTGGACAATCATGTATTCTAAGAGTAGTTAAGTATTTCGTTAGGTCCCTCGGCGAGGGGGGTATTTTTTCGCACATTTGTAAAATCTCCAGGCTTGTGAAGAATCAATCCTTCCCCCTCCCCTCTCGTTAGACCTGCCTACGCTTCACGAAGGACTAAACAGGAAATATATCTTCACTGTCACTGTTGTGAAATATATTAGCCAAGCTGCATTATTATCCTTATTAAAATTTATAGGCCTCAACTGGCTGAAAACGTTAGAGGAAAACTTGGCTTAGCATTTTTTTAGGAGCCCATGCTTTTGTCAGGAGTAAGTTTAGAAGCGGAAGTGCCATTAGTTTGCCCAGGTCAAATATAGTCGCTTGGTATGCCTCCTACAAAAGGGAAATTATCTGGCAGTCCAAGGTTGGCTCCTAAATCACGGCTAACGGGATAGCTAGTTTAAATCACGTCCCCGCAAAGGAAAGGAAAATTTCACCAGAAATTACTATTTTGAGAAATCATCGTTTCTACCACAACCTGTGATACGATTCCAGCTGGCATTGAAGATACCTCGGAATATATGTAACATTTTTGGGGAAACCCATAGCAAGATGTCAATGATAGGAATAGAGACCTATCCCCTCAGGGGTCGTTAGCGATTTTTAAACGGGTCGGTGTGACGTCCCCGAGGTGCCCGAGTAAGTAGTTTTGCCCCCTGGCTGGCAGCATACCTGCGTCCTAGGTAGTAGCCTCGAGAAAGCTACTCGGTGAAGAGCGAACCGCGAATGACCGGTACACGTCGGGACACACTGGGAGTCTCCGGAGCCGTCGACAACTCTCTGTCGGCGTCGACGGGGTGATGTGAGCGTAGCTCTGCCAAGGTGGTAGTTGCGACGTGTATCTGGAGCCAGCCCCTTCGGGACCCTGGTCGGGAAGTGTGCATTGAACCGGTGTTAGTAGACCGCGTTGCCCCGAGCGAGCGCTAATCCGTCCGTGAATTCCGGGATCAGCTAAGCGTAGGTCAGGCCTCAGGGAACTGGGGTAGGGGCTGTGTCCCCGAGGGTATACCCGTTCTTGACTATTGCGGCCCGCTCCCTTGCACACGATGCGCTGGTAACTTTTTCATGGAGAATATTCTGAAAATTATAAAAAAAAAAGACGAAACAACAGACAAGGAGGAAGAGCTGGGTGCGTTTGGGCGGAGCACAAAGATGCGTCGCTCACCGCAGCGACCAGTGAAAGAGGCAACGAGGGCTGATATACCCGATGAGACACCGGGGCGCCCAAATAAAGAGGAAGCCTCATCAAGTGGTGCGACTGACCGTGCGGGAATGGCAACTCCACTACCTTGCAGTGCCCCTGTCCTGGAAGTAAGCTCAGTGAGAAACGCTAGTCCTGAGCAGATGGATTTGGGCACAAATCGAGTGGAAATGCATTCGACCGTCCTCGCTAGAGCCGAAGAGGAAAGGCTCATCCGAAAGTGCGCAGCAGTGGTGAAGCGTATGCGGTCGGCAACGTTCCTTCAGAGAAACGTCAGCAAAGGCGTCAAAAACGGGCTGATGGAACTGGAGGAACTACTGGACCGCGTTTCCTTTTATAGACGCGCGTGGAGAGCAGCGGAAGTCGATTGTAGAGCAGAAACAGTCGCACTCCCCGCTGAGAATGCTGCTTGCGTCAAACGGACCGCAGATAGCCCTCTGCAAAGTGAACAGGGGAAAAAGCGGAAAGAGGACGACGTGCCTGAAGGAGACTTTATCGAAGTAGTCTCCAAGGCCCAAAAAAAAAAGGCGAAAAAGGATAAAAAGAAACAACGGACTCCAGCGCCAGAGACACGTCTGTCCAAAAACAAGGAGGCTGCCAACCCAAAGCCAGTAGCGGAAAAAACGACGAAACGAAGAAGGACTAGACCGTCGGCTCTGCTCATTAAGCCGACGGAAGGCAAGACATTTGCGGAAGTCCTTAGTGAAATCCGCTACAGGATGAAACCCGAGGAGAACGGAGCAGAGGTGTCTTCGATACGGAAAACGAGGAGTGGTGGAGTTCTCGTCGAACTGGGCCCAAAGACGACCAACAAGAGCACGTTCTGCGAAGCGGTCAAGGGGCTATTGGGGGAGAAGGCCCTTGTTTCCAGCCTAGAACCCATGTGCTCTCTGGAAATACGGGATCTTGACTGCCTCACAGAAAAGGTCGAAGTAGAGGAGGCGCTAAAGCGTGAATGTCCAGAGGTAACCAATGCCCGGGTAGCTATTACCTCTGTAAATGCTCGAAGCCAAAAACTTGCCGTGGTGGATGTCCCCGAGCAATATGCGAGGAAACTCCTTAACAGCGGGAGAATCAAAATCGGATGGGTAGCATGCAGGGTACGAATGCGGATAGTCCCCACCAAGTGCTACAGGTGTCTGGACTATGGACACACGTCAGCAGCTTGCAAGGGTCCGGACAGGAGGACAGCATGCCGGAGATGGGGCCAAGCGGGTCATCAAGCGAAGACTTGCAAGGAAAGCGAGAGCTGTGTTCTCTGCAGGGATCGTGGTGCGTCTGGCGAAAGCGTCGCACACACTGCGGGCTCGGGACGGTGTCCGATCTTCAGGGCGGAATTGGAGAGGGCTAGGGTGCGAACGCCATGATCCGCACTCTGCAAATTAACATGCACCGGAGTGCAACCGCTCACCAGTTGCTAGCGCAGTTCGCTGCGGAAGTAAATGCTGATCTAGTGCTGATTAGCGAGCAATACCGAAACAAGGACCCGTCCTCATGGTATCTGGACTTATCGGGCACCGCTGCCATCTGGGTTCGGGACGACGTTCGACTTCGTGTTCTTGCCGAAGGCCGGGGGGACGGATTTGCCTGGATCCGGTGTTTAGGGATAACGTTTTTTAGCGTTTACCTGACGCCGAATGAGTCGATTCCGGACTTTCAACGCCGGCTTGATGCTCTGGAGGACGCCGTTTCGAGCACGGAGGGACGAATCCTGGTTGGCGGTGATTTTAATGCCAGGGCTCTTGAATGGGGCATGCCTCAATCAGACTCCAGAGGGAAACGGATTCTGGAAATGGCGGCGAGAACCGGACTCGTAATTTTAAACACCGGATCCACGCCAACGTTTCGGCGCTCAGGTTGTGAAGGAAGCATTCCCGACATCACTTTTGCGTCGGAATCTCTGGCATCATCGGTGGACGGGTGGCGAGTCCTAGAAGACTTCTCGGCAAGTGATCATCAGTACATTGCGTTCGAAGTGTTTGACGTTACTTGCCGGCGAGCACCAACACGACGTTCCCCCTGCGTGTGGAATGTCGCGAAGGTGAACATCGGAAGGTTCGTCGAAGCTCTTGGAGCAGGTGGGGACGCACTGGGGGGCACTCCGGGGGGTGGTGGTGTCGCAGCTGACACCGTCGTAAATTCAGTGATGAATCTGATAGCGACGGCGTGTGAGGCTTCCATGCCCCGGAGGGGCCCCAGGCGCGACAAGCCTTCTATGTACTGGTGGACGGCGGAAATTGCCGACCTACGGAAGGAGTGTCATAAGCTCCGCCGTTTGGCACAACGTTTGTACGCCAACGAGGAGGCATGTGCCATAAAGGCACAATATAGATCAGCAAAAAGGAGACTCCGCAGCGCTATAAATAAAAGCAAAGCTCGCGGCTGGCAAAATCTCGTTAATGAGGTGAATGATGACCCGTGGGGACTTGGCTATAAGCTTGTCACTCGGAAAATCGGGGCTCTGCGGAAGCCCTGCATACTGAGCACCGACCAGATGGACCGCATTGTGCGGGCATTGTTCCCCAGACACCCTGTACGGGTTGATGTAAACAGCGCGGAAAGCCTCGTGGATTGCCCCCTTTTCACAATGGGAGAACTCGAAGAAGCGGTTCTCACTATGAAAAACAGGAAGGCGCCAGGCCCTGATGGCATCCCGGCGGAAGTTTACAAACTGGTGTTCCGCCAACGGCCAGAATTGCTGCTCGAAGCGTTCAACGCGTGCTTGAAGGAGGGCATTTTTCCTTCTCGCTGGAAAGTGGCCAGACTCGCGTTAATCCGTAAGGGTAAAGGAGATCCGGACCTCCCGTCTGCATACCGACCGCTGTGTATGCTTGACACGGCCGGAAAAGTGCTCGAGAAGCTCATCAGGGGTAGACTCGCTGAAGCGATCCGTGCTGCCGGGGACTTATCCGCAAGGCAGTTCGGGTTTAGAACAGGGAAATCTACAGTGGATGCTGTTATGGAGGTCGTAGATGCGTTTAATCGAGCCGGGGCGCACAGCCGCCGATCTCGACGGATAGTGCTCCTCATAACGCTTGACGTCAGAAATGCCTTCAATTCCGTAAGATGGACAGATATGCTGGGCACACTAGAGAACTCCTTTCACGTGCCAAGCTATCTCTTGCGGATATTGAGGGATTATCTGAAAGACCGCTCCCTGTTCTATGAGACGCTAGAGGGCCAGAGGAGGATGGAAATCACGTCGGGAGTAGCGCAGGGATCCATCCTAGGGCCGGACCTCTGGAACGCTTCCTACGATAGCCTGCTGAGACTCGATATGCCTGAAGAGTCGCGCCTGGTCGGTTATGCAGACGACGTTGCGGCACTTGTTGCCGGACGCACTGTTGAACAGGCGCAAAGCAGACTTGGCATATTGATGCGACGGGTAAGCGGATGGATGACTGCTTACGGTTTCAACCTTGCGCTGGAGAAAACCGAAGTAGTCATCCTGACCAGAAGGAGAATCCCGACCTTGCGTCCCATATCGATCGGCGAGTTGACTATAGAGTCAAAACCAGCGGTTAAATACCTTGGTTTAATGCTCGACTCGAAGATGAGCTTCTTCGAGCAAATCAAAGCAGCCGCGGACAGGGCTGCAGCAGGAGTCGCGGCCTTGAGTCGGCTCCTCAATGCTAACGAAAATTTAAATTTTCTCATGGCACCTTATGATGATAATTATTGTTTACGCTTTTTGCCCTGCGAATTTTTATCTTGACTTGCATACTGCAGAACTCGACACCCTTAAGATGTTTTGTCACTAAAACCAATGTTACCTTTGGCTTTATCAACTTGTTCAACGGTAAGAACATCACGTTCCACAACAGCCAGGTACCTGTGGAGGTAATGCTCTTCGAGTCCGTCATCGGTGTCATACCAAAGCCGACTGTCGTGAAAGTCAACGAGAGACGGGAATATACACCACCGTTTAGGGAAAACACAATTGGATTGTAGTTGGCCGAAATTGATGTATTCCTCAAATCTACATAGTTTCAGCCAAACTGGTAACCAATTTTAAGATTTCCAAAGTAATATCGATTTATGGAAATCAAATTGCCAAATTGCCACGCAGGGAAGATTTTCTCCCATGCTTTCGACGACTCAGCAAACAGATCCGGCCTCGTCTTTATAACGGGCTGGAAGACCTTAGTAAGTTCGGCTTCCAGACTCAAAGCTTCGGTTCACACATCATACTGCAAATATGCAGTAACTTTTCTCAAATTCCTCCGGGTAGTACCCATCTTGCCTCTGATAATAGCCACTATTTCCTTTTTGCTAAAGGAAACATCTTTAAGTGGTTTTCAGCAAGAGATAAGTCCACGTGATCCGCTGAAATGTATGACTGTTGTGTGGTCGATCCCAACCCTCGAGAAATCTATGAAAAATCTATCTTCATTTCTGACCAGAGTACTTCCAAGCGTGCCCTTTACTTCGCTACGCAGTTAACTTGAGGTCTTTTTAGGCGGTACTTCGTTCAATCTAAACTACCACTTGCTGGACAATCATGTATTCTAAGAGTAGTTAAGTATTTCGTTAGGTCCCTCGGCGAGGGGGGTATTTTTTCGCACATTTGTAAAATCTCCAGGCTTGTGAAGAATCAATCCTTCCCCCTCCCCTCTCGTTAGACCTGCCTACGCTTCACGAAGGACTAAACAGGAAATATATCTTCACTGTCACTGTTGTGAAATATATTAGCCAAGCTGCATTATTATCCTTATTAAAATTTATAGGCCTCAACTGGCTGAAAACGTTAGAGGAAAACTTGGCTTAGCATTTTTTTAGGAGCCCATGCTTTTGTCAGGAGTACGTTTAGAAGCGGAAGTGCCATTAGTTTGCCCAGGTCAAATATAGTCGCTTGGTATGCCTCCTACAAAAGGGAAATTATCTGGCAGTCCAAGGTTGGCTCCTAAATCACGGCTAACGGGATAGCTAGTTTAAATCGCGTCCCCGCAAAGGAAAGGAAAATTTCACCAGAAATTACTATTTTGAGAAATCATCGTTTCTACCAGAACCTGTGATACGATTCCAGCTGGCATTGAAGATACCTCGGAATATATGTAACATTTTTGGGAAAACCCATAGCAAGGTGTCAATGATAGGAATAGAGACCTATAATATTTACAAGTCTAGAAGCACTCAAGTGAAAGACTGGTGATATCCACATGCAGCTCAATTCCAGAAGACAATAAAACTTACTAGGTTCCCTGTAACCATATTACTTTCGTTTTTATGTTGCACAGAATTGACGCCTTAAATTCTCGTTACCTTGATTAAGATGACTTCCTCTTTCTTAAGAAGTTAGAGCGTAAGGAAATATCCCGCCTGCAATTCCTGTATCATAAGACTTAACTACTTTGCTTTTGATAAGTAGATACAACACTGGCTTAAAATTATAGTAGGCTGAGGAACGCTAGTATTCGGAGCTTGGGTACGTATTTGGATTTTATCACCAATGGTAAGCATAGGCGATAGAGGATACAAGAAAAACAATCGATTGAGGAGCTAAATAGTCTATAACACTACCTCTATAGCGTTTATCAAATGAAAGAGACTAAGCAAATCTCCTCAAACTGAGTTTTCTTCCAATTCCAAACACTCGCTTATTCTAACCGGGACGTAGAATCTCTTCACCCATGGACCGTGAATTCTAAGAATATAATTGCACGACTCCTTGTGATTAGAAAATACGGTCTTGGTGACTGACACGGCGATAAGAGGTTTGTAGATTTCGCGAACTGACCGTCATCGAATAGCCAACCAAATCGACTACACCGTGATCAAGAGTAGATTTTGGCACTGTCTCTTGGACATACCCAATAAGAGAGCCACTTAATAATCTTTTGAATTTGTTTCCATGTTGGCTCTGGGCCTACTCGAAAAGGCGGAGTATCTCGATTACCCAACCTCAATACTCTGATTCAGCTGTCTTGCGGTACATAATATATATGTTTAACACACAGACCGAGTGCTTTTTGCTTTGACGTCCCGGGAGACC
Organism: Hermetia illucens; assembly: GCF_905115235.1. Lineage (NCBI taxonomy): Eukaryota > Metazoa > Arthropoda > Insecta > Diptera > Stratiomyidae > Hermetia > Hermetia illucens. The sequence goes on along the minus strand of NC_051849.1, from coordinate 163,878,413 downwards.
CGGTTAAATGCGGAAACGTGGAAGTGGAATCGTCTGACGTGTGTAAGCAGCAAAAAGGGTTAATAATCGCTACGAGTGGAGAGAACCGTACCTACTTCATTTCCGATACTTGGGATATTTATTAAGGCGTTGGTCCCCGGAGGTCTCTCGTTGATTATAAGCATGATGATCCACGGAGAAAGATCTATCAGATATGCAAAGGGGCTTGACTTGGCTTATTCGCATAAAGGCGAGAGATCCTACTCTCAGTTGCATTAAATGTTTGTGTTTTGCTAGGTCGATTTTTTCGGAAACCTCTTCATATTCCCCTGAATTTTTTAAAGAAATTTTTCTTGAGGAAAATAAGGTGAGCTTTAGCTGTCTCAAATCATTTGGCTGATAGGAGACAGCTCAACCAGCTCTCCACCTCTGCTGAGTGACTGTACGATGATGACACTCCTTTTTCTTCTTTGTCCTTTGGACGATTCAGTAGTAGGATTGGCTCGACTGGGTTGCATTCCCCACTTTTTTCGTTTATAGGTTTGGCCCGGGACGGAGTCAAGAGGCTCTCCAATCATCGTCTAGCATATCAAGCCAACGTTTTTTCAGTTGGTATTCGCTAGCTAGTGGGTTATCTTCGACGCAAATTATATGGCATATCCGTGAAGACGTTTCCCCCAATTTTCCTCGGTGTGCGCTCTGATTTTGGATGTCGTCATAGCGTATTACATCACTGATCCAAGGCAACTTGTTTTTATTAATGCGAAGCGGCGTTCACTACTTTTGCTAGCTGGGCAGTATTCGAAACCATAGAGGAAGACAGGGTGAAAGTCATTGCGGTGAATTTTGGATTTGAGACGTTCGTTGATGATTTGATCTACGCTGATGCATGAATCAATTTGCATCTCAGTTTTCGTTGCTATCACTTATCCACTGGTGGCAGTGGGATTTTTATCGTGATTTGACGCCGGATACCAGTCGACTCAGCTGTGAATGAGTACCTTAGTCAAATCAGGGTAATAATCTCGGGCGAGCGTAGTGCTGACCACATTGCCCCCTACAGTCTACTGTAGTATATCGTTACGGTCTTGAATGAACTACTCTAACACACTTTAAGGCCCTGATCTAATATGGATTGTTGTGCCAACGATTATTATTATTATTATTATCACTTATCGTGAGACCATACTTTCCCATTGGGACCATATTTCGAACTTTATTCTTTGGATCGTGGTAGAAAAATTGAATCCCATAAATAAACTGTTCAGACACTAGGTTACAGTACACACATATTAGATGACATTATGTGACATACATTCAAACCTGTTTTTTTAGTACAGGAATGCGATGTAGAGAGGACGATGCTTCTCAAGGTGTTGCTCCATGCATAATAACCCGTTAATTTAATTATTCCGTTACACTGCCTTTCCTTTTCACATCATTTTTTCCAACATTTCATTTAGCCAGAATGTTAGATTTCGGTGCAGTACCATTTCTCGGTTGCTAGCGTGCTCCTTTCTGCATGTTGTATTGTTAGAATGTGAACTTATTAGTAGCACATCATAGCTAGCTAGAAGGATCATCATCATCATCATTAATGAGTCAGTAGCGGAAGAATGCAAGTTCTAAACTGAAAATGAGATGGAACAATAGCAGCAAAACACGGGTTTCTTATCGAGAGGGTTGAATCTGTGCCTCTGGGCTCCCTTCCAAACTCAGACTGGCAGACCCAGAGCACTGGTTTCAAGTTCACTTTCTCAGCCTGGGATACTCTGACGAATTTAGGAAGCGATCTCTAAAATATTCTATTGTACACTGGGCGATATATTCCTGGTGAAAATATTTTGTTATGGATTTCCACACTAAGGCAATTCGATTACAATGACCCAGCATGCTTGGCGAATGTGTTCAAACCCAAGGAATTGAAATGGCTCATACTTTGAAGTCCTGCGGCATCCTTTTTATATAGGTAGACATTTTGGAAAAACACAACTGCATCAGATTTCCGCAATGTGTAGAATTCATATCCACTAAAACCTACCCCTAATTTTCTACCTATATTTCCACAGGATTTCCATGAAATCCAAGGAAAGGTTGGAGTTTACACCATCCTGCTTCCTTGGCGTGTGTTAATCCCTGCTACTGTAGTTTGGTTCGCCGATATAAGCGAATACGATGAACCAACCTTTGCCTTCTCTAAGGCATAGTTTATTGAATCTCAGTTTAGTATCGATCCTCGGCCCCTGGGGCGTAAAAACCGATTTTAAAACGATAATGTGATCACCAATTCAGATATCAACTTAACACTAACGCATAAAGTGTTGTGTTAATGACACGAATTTGTTCATCCTCCACTTCCACACACGGCATTTGGGGTAATTCAACCTTTCAGCGCCACTGAAGTCCAGGGAGCAATAAATTGAATGAAATCGAGTAAAGAATCAGGGCCTAACGACATCGAATTTGAGCTCTGGAAAGAGCTGAAAGCCAACTATATCGGTCAATGAATGCTTCAATGGGGTAATTGAGGAATGTCGATCACCATCTGGATGGCAAGTGCTCTCTTGCCCAATATGGAAAAAGAAAGGTAATCCAGCAGAATTGCCGTTCGATTCGGTTGCAGTCCCGTACCATGAAGATTTTTGAATGCATTCTTGACAACCGTATTCCGAAATCGTTCAAACAACCTTGAATCAAGCCGGGATTTTCAAAAACTGCGGAATTGCTGACTTAGAAGAACTCGTGCGCTGGGTTCAATTGCTCCACCACAATCCGAAAAGTAAAGTACGGGTGTATTAAAACCGATTCGTGTCTCTGTCGGTTCATCAAGGAAGCGCCCGCTCACCACTCCTCTTTGTTCTTGTTATGGACACTGTCACATGGATCATCCAACGTTCTTCGCCCTATACCTATATTCCATGCGTATAATAGTAACGATGATCTTGAGTTACTTGTGTGAATATGGATCGATAACTCGATAACTAGAGGGTTCGGAAATCGACAAAATGGCTTCTTGAACTGAGGTTCATTTTACTTCTGTTGTTAAGAAAAGGTTGTAATTATTTTTTTTATACGAATCTTGTTTATTATTATGGTGTAAACACCCTAGCAGCATTGAGCTGAAATATCTGCGCCGTCTTTCTCCTTTCAGGCTATAACTATCTTTTAAAACCATGAGGAATACATCTTCTTCGAAGGCTTTCAATGCCTCTTTCTTAAAGTTCATGGACGACCAGACAATCATCTTATATTCATCTCCAGAGTGCTCAGGGTTCGGAGTGTTATATTATTTCACTTTTAGGCGCTGAGGTCACAATTAAGAATTACTGATTTACATGGTAAAACTGTACACGGCCATGAGGGAATTCGGTATCCCGACGAAATTAATAAGACTGACTAGGCTGACCCTGACCGATGTGCGAGGCCAGATAAAAGCAGCAGGATCACTCTCAAGACAATTCGACATCAACAACGGTCTACGACAAGGGGATGCCCTATCATGCGTCCTCTTTAACCTAGCCCTCGAGAAAGTGATCCGTGATGCTGAGGTAAATGTAAGAGGTACGATCTTCTTCAAGTCCACCCAACTACTGGCCTATGCTGACGATATCGACATCATGGGAAGAACCACCCGAGACGTACAAACTGCCTTCATCCAGATCGAGCAGGCGGTAATGGGCGCGATATCTTGGGCTGCACATCAATGAAGGCAAGACAAAATATATGGTGGCAACGCCAGAACCGAAGACGAATGAACCAACAACATCAAGCCGCACTGGTCAAACACGAAGAAGAATAAGGATAGGAGAATACAACTTTGAGACTGTTGACAATTTGTCCTATCTAGGGTCGAAAATCACAACCGATAACAACTACGATGATGAAATCCGCGCACGGTTGTTCTCAGCCAACAGAGCCTATTTCAGCTTACAAAGACTGTTCCGCTCGAAACGTCTCACCATAGGGTCAAAGCTCTTACTGTACAAGACTATGATCTTGCCACTCCTCATGTATTCCTCGGAAACTTGGGTTCTTAGCAAGAAAAATTGCGAACTCTTGGCCGCGTTCGAGAGAAGAATCCTCCGAAGAATTTTTGGCCCCGTACATGAAGATGAACGATTCCGTAGCCTACACACTGACGAACTCTATGAGCGATACCATGATCGTCCGGTTGTTGATAAAATCCGGCTCAATAGGTTACGGTGGGCGTGTCACATAATCCGAATGGATGAGGATGATCCCATCCGGAAAGTCTATAAAGGCAATATCTATGGTAGAAAAAGAAGACGAGGCAGACCCTGCCTAAGATGGAACAATGGCGTAGGTCAGGACGCCAGACAGCTTTTAGGGATATCGAATTGGTGGACCTGGGCGCAAAACCGGGATGTCTGGAGTTCCTTATTAAGGCAGGCCTAGACCGGATACCGGCTGTTGCGCCGTTGATGATGATGATTTACATGGGGTTTTTCAAGCTTTTTTTATGGACACCTTATTGGGATGTCATCAACGGCTACTATTTGATCTCCACTTGACACTGGGGGGTTTTTCTTGAATGGTTTAATGTAGGGCAACCTTTTCTCCCTTATTATTACTTCTATTCTATTTTATTTTATTATTGGCACCGATTCAAGGACTCTCCACTTTTGCTTTTCGGCTTTCGATACGAATTTCATCTGGTACCATGAGAACACGCATAGCATTGTGAATCTGGAAGGATATGACTTCAGTCTGATTATTTGCAGTTACTTTCAATCGGCTTGGAGGAGGTGAACTTTATGATGGTGCTGGTGATCACTTCGGCACCGTAAACGCGTCGCGAAAAGATTTCCAGGTAGTAGCAAATTCGGTGGTCATGAAAGCAACGTTATCAGTAGGCTTTTTGCGAATAGTTCATGAGGTCAAAGGACTTGCCACTTGCCCATAATTCTTAATAGTCTAACAATTCATGAATTTACACCCTTCCTGGGAGTGTCTGGATAATCTAGCCGCCGTAACTTCTTCTACGCACTGAAGCTTGGTAAAACTTGGTCTTTTTGCCCAACTTTTCCTTGCAGTCTCTGTAGTGTGTATATGGTGCTCAGAGGTGGCGGCGAGGAAGATGGGGCGGCAACCCTATCGGCCAAACCAAAACCAAGTGGTTGAGGAGAACCTTCATAGTGGTGGCACCGGGAGACGCTGTAATCACTTTGGTTTGCCGGCCGTGATTCAGTAGGCGAATGCTCCAAAGGCCTAATCAGGGCGATCAGACCCGAGTCTGCACGGGGACTCATCTGAAGTGGCAAATTGGTCACGAAACCTTACCAGGGGTATACTGGTACCATGGGAACCGGGAAAGCCCCTGACTCACATACTTCGGGTGAACTCCTGTTGTATGTGGGGACAGCTCGGTTATTTACCGCCCTAGTGGGAGTTTCGTGGTGGTTGTGGTTATGCTCAAGCGAGAAGAGACCTTCGGGCCTCGACGTGGTGTTGCGTATCAACACGGGTGCCGTACTCCATATTTCGGTAGAGATTTAGGTAATTCATGCATCCACCAGTAAGAATGCTAAGCCATGCACTTGGTATAGACTGGTACCGTTGTTGCTTGTCTCAGCGGGGCTCTGATTGTCGTCACAAAATCAATCCGTGTCTGAAGAGGACCGTAGGATTAAGTCTCACGACAGGTGCCTACGTAAAACACCATGGGCTTCACTGTAGTGTGTGTATAAACCAGTACGAGTTAAAAAGAGTACGCTCCTTTAGTGCGACAATTCGAATGTCATTTGCAGGCTCCTTCTTTTCGCAAAGAAAATAACTAAAACAAACAATCCTGGGTCACATTAAAAACACTTGGAAAGCTTTATTGACAAGAACAGAGTGATTTCCTCTGTAGATCCTTCTACACCTCCAGATTATTCCGTGGAGTTTAACTTCCCGCGTTATCTACTTGTCATCGACTCCGTAAAACCCTGCGCTAGGGCAGTTTACCGAACAAACTTATTTTTGGGCGACATGTGACTGTTGAAAATAATATGTGTTGCAACACGCAAAATCTCTGTGAACTGTGAATTTCAAACTGCAGTCAGACAGAGCTGCATTTTATTAGAGCTTCTAGACTATGACATGCGCAGGTACCGTCCATGCTATGATTTTACCCTACCTTTATTAAAGCTCATAAAATTCTCAAATTTTTTATAAGCGAAATATTTCTTGACCGAAAATAGACAGGCTTTAATGGAAACATCCATTCTAAATCTTTCAGGAGATGGTTTCACTTTTTATATTCATTGAAAAATCAAAGAGTCCCACCAGTTTGGATTCTAAGTGGGGTTTTCAAAAAGTATTCACTCAAGAACTTCCCAAAATAACAAAATCGTAGTTACAGGCGGTGCGACGGCCCAGATGATTGAGGCTTTAGTTTTACGATTTGCACTGGTAATGAATTGTCGATCTAAAATTGAAGGGCCCGCAGGAAATGAAAGTAAGGAAATAAAATACTAGTTTCTTCTCCAATCGTTAGAGGTATGATCCAAGGACACCTAAAGTATATACCTCAAAATGCTCATATAAGTTGTTTAATATCCTTCTATTTCTAAATTTTTAAAAATTATTTAAAATGTCGCAAATGTTAATTTTACTAACACGGCATGTATTTATCTTATCATCAAGCTTGCTAGAGATTTGGTGCAAACCCCACCACAATTAACAAAGCTAAATCGGCGTCAATATAAAGCATTTGGAAATAACGTTGTTTTTCCAGAGAAAAATGTACATGGTTTACATTAGAAACTTATATAGCAATATATCTCCATATGAAGATTCCAGTGGCTTAGCTCCAACACTTTATGTATGTGTATAATCCCTCTGGCCACAAATTATCATTAGAACACTAGAATATATATTTGTTGCTATCAACCCAAAACTATCTATTCTAGCTTACATTGCCTACTAGGAGCTCACAGCATAAACTGTTATAACATCTCCAAAATAGCACAGCATAGATAAGGTATCCATTCACCTTCTGAAATGAACTCTAGCCTTTCAACAAAAGGACTAATAACGAAGCAATTTTATAGATTTAATTAAGTGATAAACACATCGGTAATCATCAGCCTTGTACTGGACCCTCATTTATAACACTCGCAATAAATTTGAAGTCAGAAAGCAACCATTTATTGCATTTTGGTGACATCTTAGCGTTTCGTCTCCCAGCTCAACTAATCACTATTTTCTGTCACGATTTCCACCAAGGAACATAAGCCTCCCACTACGTGATCGGCTTACGTGCCTCCTCTTCTTCCTCCGCCATTTATTTACTCAATGTCGTATAAATATTGAATAGCGCGTAAATCGCTGAGACAGCGGAAGGACAACACACTACCGTTGAATATATGTAGACAGAAGAAAAAATATGCAGCCAGTCCTTGTTCTGGTCAATGGAAGTATACAATGAAGCAAGGAGCAGTCTAAAAATAAATGCATTGTGAATGGTGTATTTGAACTATGTGTTTGGCTTCAGGCCGGGCAAATGGTCAGGCATTAACCTCTTTTAGACTTGACAATTTTGATAATTGCTATTTCAGTGTCAGCGCTAGTCGAAACGTCCTGAGGAGGCGAGCCATCAGGCCAAATGATTTCGGTGTGCCTGATAAAGTCTTTGATTTTTTCTTTGGATGACGCTCGTAGGCTATTTTTAGGACTAGGTCATATCCTCTTGGTCTTCCGACATCCTACAATGTCACGTTCCAAAAGTGAGTTCCACGGAGAATAGCTTAATATGTACATATATCAGAATACGCGACGATTTGGTCACAACTTCAGTCTCGAAATTAAATCAACCCCTACTGCATTTTCGCGTATTATTATTACATTTTTTATGTTGGCTTCCGGTGCCGGTAATTGTTTGCTAACTTTTCCACCCCCAAAGGATTCTATAGTCTGACGTGCATGAGACTACAGTGCGAGTCGATGGCAGTAAGGACAACAGGAGGGCTTCAAATCAAGAATCCCCGTACCTGTGTCAAATTTCACAATGGAAAACGAAATCGAATGAAAATGTCACAATCAAACCAGATTATCTGAGGTTGTATTGATTCTTGCGGTACTGTCGAAGGTGGTTGCCATTGGGATCCTATTGGCGTCTATTCACGTAACATGGTTTTCTCCGAAATATGTTGGAGCTAAACGAGAACGTGAAACAATTTTTTTGAATAATTTATTTAGTGTTCGAGATTTTTATACATTATTTGTGTTGTGGCTTTTTGGGGAGTTTGACAAGACCCGCGCGCGGTTATTACAGATGTAATTCCCGATTGAATTGCTTTCGGCAATTTACAATCGCAAAGATATTGTTTCAACTTCGAGGTTATTAAGATTTTATAAATACTTACAGAGGGTTTTGGTGCATACTTGATGCCGAGAAAGATTTTTCCCTCACTGCTTTGTTGGATGATATCTCACCCTGGGTTTGATTTCATCAACAATAATGATTATTGCTGACGTAGTTTTTGTACAATATATGTATATGTATGCTTATGTATTAGATGTATTAGGTATTACCTAATGACAGTAACTTGGACTTGGATCTTTGTAGACTGAGATCTGAATATTAAAACCAATTATCGAACCATTTAAGGAGAATGATACAATGAGGAAATCATAGGCAAGCAAGTTCTCCTATACATATGCTACGAGTCTAAGCGTTAAATGAAATTTTCTTTGATTTTTGGGTGAAATTTTAGTTCGGTGGGGGTATAGGATGGTTACACTTAAAATGGGTTCAGTGTTTAATGCAGCCATGCAAATGCAAATTGGACCAAATAGAAGCGAAATACCTGCGGATGTCGCACAACGCATTGAAGTCGTTAGGGATTATCGAACCCTCAAAAGTTTCTAAATTAAATGGCTTCTTGTGATAATCAATCTCTACCAAAAGCTCTTCTGCGGAGCAAGTGAAATGTAAACTTCCCAACCTGATACCTGGCATCAAGAGGAAGGACAAATTCTGAATTTTACGTTCTGTAGAAACTGAAAAAACTAACTCTGTGTGCAAAGGACAATCTGCAAAATCAGCTCTTCTCAAATTCCCAGACCGAATAATCGGAGCAGTGACGCAGTATTTACTCAAGAGCATCTGGAAGCCATTTAACTTTTCCTCTAGGATGTTGCAGCGCAGCAACGCTATTAGACCTATGAGAGAGAATTGTTACTATTCTTTCAGGCTACGCGATAGTTCCGATTCATGATCAAGGCTCGATGTTTTGACTGTAAAGGCAGCCACCAACGTTCAGTTCAGCTTATCAGTTACGCCGGTGGAGCCCGTAATGCATCCCTCCGATAGTTAAACTCAAGCACCACCTACGTCCGAGCAAGCCAATCGGCATCAGTCCAACTCTGGACAGAGAAGGCCTTGAGGCGAAAATTGAGATACTTTTGTGTGTGAGGATATATAAAAAAATGTTTACCAGCGATGATGAAGCGTAAACATACATCCATCGCTCATAGCTTAAACCAAATATCTGGCCAGTTGGCCGAATTATTTTTCATTCGATCACCGGTTGCCTGAAGAGTCCAAACTGACAGCCCAGCAGCCATATTCCGAACACGTTATGGGTGGCGGCCTTAAGTGTAGTAACTAACCATAAGCCAGTCATTTTTGCTTTCAGACAAAAACTCAGACATATTTTCCCCAACCGCGAAAACTTAGATACATAGGCTACTTCTCTACAAAACTATTCCGCTTGACTAAAGCAGCAATGTGACAGTAGATATTTTGTCATGAATTGGCGGTATTGAAATGTCATTCATTATTACTATTAACCGGGGGGGGGGTGGGGGGGGGGTCACTGGGATGACAATGAACTCTAAACGACGACCTTAATCCATCTGCATATACTTATAACCTCAAGGTTCCAAGGTGGTTCCACGGACTTACTTGCCAGGATCATTAAAAAAGTGAATGTTTGACAAGGGTTTACGGCCTCTTGTAAAATAGCAGAAGTCTTCAATATTATTTCTCAGGTATCACAATCTCGGTAGAATCCGGATCCGGTACCAAATTACCTAATGCTAGGTGTAAAGCATCTAGGATCAGACGATCTTACTTACTAAAAAAACATTTAGGGGATCTGGAGTTGGGGTTTTGAAAAATACGTCGGGAACTTTGAAGAAAGCCGTAAGGGATAATATTATGGGAGCTATAAATTTGTTTAATTTCCGGAGTCAGAGACTCAGACTCCACCTTCTCCTCCACGTGTTTCCGTTCACTGTCATTATTGGGGGGATAGCAACACCAATACCTGTCAGCTAGCAGCTAGCGGCTTGTTGTTTTGTATATAGGGATCTGTTAAAATTAAAAATTAAAATATTATTGAAAAACCTCGAAACAAAACAACTATACCCTAAAGATGATTGAAACCTACGCACGGTGGCTAGAGGCGGCCACCGCTTGAAAAATCTTAAATGCTTCTCACAGGATCTGAACCTTGCGTGTCGATATACCAATACGCCTGATAACCCCCAAAGGCTCATAGTTTGAGACCAATATCATTGGGATACAGGTCATCTTATCACTTATTCACCAGCTTCGAATGGTATGATAGGAAAAATGACACGGGTCCTTCAAAGTACCAATCATTTGTGAGACGAATTCTTAGCAAGAAGAATAGCGAACTCTTGGCCGCCTTCGAGAGAAGAATCCTCCGAAGGATTTTTGGCCCCCTACATAAGGATGGACGATTCCGTAGCTTACATAACGACGAAATCTATGAGCGATATCATGACCGACCGGTTGCGGATAAAATCCGGCTCAATAGGTTACGGTGGGAGGGTCACTCAATCCGTGTGGATGAGGATGATCCAGCCCGGAAAGTCTATAAGGGCAATATCTATGGTAGAAAAAGAAGACGAGGCAGACCCTGCCTAAGATGGCGTAGGTCAGGACGCCAGACAGCTTTTAGAGATATCGAATTGGTGGACCTCTTTGCAAAACCGGGATGTCTGGAGTTCCTTATTAAGGCAGCCCTAGACCGGATACCGGTTGTTGCGCCGTTGATGATGATGATGGTAGAAATTCAAATTTTCACACCTGGCCCGCATAGGATCTAGTGAGCTTACTCTTCAAAGCAAACTTATCATGACATCAAAAATCGTATTTAGATTGATCACTATGTAATCAAACTTCTGGTAAGCAAATATGTCAGCGCCATCTTTACCATTAATCTATGAGCGCCCTGATATCAGGGACGATTTGTTCAGTTGACCGCTCTTGATCAGCATCTGTATGTGTCTCCTATCTATTCCTGTATATAGCATAGGCGACCCGCAGCCTTTTTCGTTCTGCGTAAAATAAAACCTTATTAAAATCGATTCAATGTCTGCGTGTACGTCTGTCACACCAGACGAGAGGGCTCGATTAGTACTTATTTTTGATAATGGGTGAAATACAGGGAAGCGAGGACTCAAAATGTGCTCTCCAAAAAGTGAAACAGGTCTCGTCCTTAAAACCTATTCAACCAAAAAATCTGATGATGTTCTTTATGAAATCTATATGAAATCCCATTCCGATATCTACACAAATAAAGTTAATATTAGTATATTCCCATATTTTAGAAATTTACCTGAAAACTCCCCTTAAGTTCATCCTAGAAGTACAAAATGATAGTGATAGCAATATAGGAGATAATATTAGAAAAAATTCTGGAGATTTTGAACGCAATCTAACTATTATCAACAAGTAAATTTATTGCACTCTAAAATGTATATGAAGTCATCATGATATAAAGTGAACTTATATGAGTGGCGGGGTCCATGGGAACAGTCTAGTTTTCGTGTTGTGGCTTTTCTTCAGATCTTTGTATATCACTGTGAATTATTGCGCGGTTACTCATGGAGAAATACCGTGAGAAGCATCGCCCTCTTCACATTGCATTTCTGTATTTAGAGGAAGCGTTTGACCGTGTGCCACACGAACTTATCTGGTATGCTTTAAGACAACACTTAGTGCCAGAAGAACTCATGCGCTGGGTTCAATTGCTCGTCCATAATCCGAAAAGTAAAGTTCGAAGTATGGCAGGTGTATCAAATCCACTTCGTGTCTCGATCAATGATCATCGAGAAAGCGTCCTTTCGCTACGCCTCTTTGTTCTTGTTATGGACACCGTCACACGGGACATCTAACGTCCACCGCCCAACACACTGCTTTATACAGATGATGTTTTCCTAGCATCTAATAACAAAAATGATCTCGAGCAATTTGTGGAATGATCGGCTTATGCAACACTGTCTCAGACTGAATCTAAACAAAACTGAATTTTTGACGGCCGATCCCCATTAAACAGGCACAATCACCCTCAGCGGTAGTGATCTGCCCAGAACTGAGTGATCTAAATACCTCACATCAACGCTATCAGCCAATGGAGAACTGCGTTAAGAAATTGCTTCACGAATTAGCGCAACCTCGATGAAGTGACGTTCCACAACTGGTAATCGACGTATCAACGAATGACTCAAATATAAAATTTACCGCAATGTCGTCCGTCTCGTCGCTCTCTATGGTTCTGAGTGTTGACCGGCTACAAAAGGGGGATTAAAACATACCTACATGACTCCTTCAAATCGGCATGAAATTGTTTCAGGTACTTGACTAGGTTGAGCCTGACCAATGTGCGAATCGAGATAAAAGCAGTAGGATCATTCTCGAGATTATTCGACATCAACAACGGTCTAACGAGATGTCATATCATGCGTCTTCTTTAACATGGCCCTGGAGAAAGTGATCTGTGATGCTGGGGTAAATGCAAGGAGTACGATCCTCTTTAAGTCCACCCCACTAGTGACCTATGCTGACGATATCGATATCATGGGAAGAACCACCCGAGACGTACAAAATGCCTTCATCCAGATCGAGCAGGTGGCAATCGAGGCGAGATCTTGGGCTGTACATCAATGAAGGCAAGACGAAATATATGGTAGCAAAGTCAGCACCAAAAACCAGCCAACCAAAAACATGAATCGCACTGGTCAAACGAGAAGAATAAAGAAAAGAGACTACAACTTTGAGACCATTGATAATTTCTACTATCTAGCTACGATGATGAAATCCGCGCGCGGTTATTGGCAGCCAACAGAGGCCATTTCAGCTTACAAATCGGGAAACCGGAAGCTGGGCGCTTCAGGTATGAAAGGTTTTGTTTGCTTCTCCTGTGAGTATATTTGAGTGTAGAACTATCCCATTTGTACGTAGCTCGTTAAGAATATGCATTTAGCATATCAGATTTAGTACTTCGGGTTGTAAATTTACACGGTAAAGACAACTTTGAGCTACTGTAACTTTGTTACTAAGAGTATGATTTTGATCAAACTTGGAGATAATATGCTTCATATTATATTTTATACTATTACCAACTTTTATAATTCTGAGATAAACTTAAGGCGGGTTTTACTCAATTTTCCCAAAAATATGGTAATATTATTATTAACTTAATTTGAACAGGTATGGATATGGGGGGTATTTTGAGGACTGGGCACCGTATAGAAGCAGCTTCATGACTTTTTCCAGATTTTTCGGTTGGGTAGTTTCTGAGAATGGCTCCGTTAAAGAAATCATCACTTTGCACCCCTCCCACTCCCCGCCTTTTTAACGAATCTGAAAACTAAGATCGGCTTCGAAAAGTACTATTCGAGGCATTTCGTTTGATACCCATCATGACCATATTTGGTGAAAAAAATTTTGCACCACTTTTATATGTATGGGGACCCCCCCTAAATCTCAACGTAGGAGGATATCACTCACTGCATGTCTGGGGGTCCAAAGGTGCCACCTTCTCACCAAATTTCGCGTCAATCGGTATAGCCGTTTCTGAGAAAAGTGCCTGTGACAGACAGACAGACAGACAGCAAACTGAATGCGGTCTACAGGAGGACAGCTCTGAGGGTATGTTCTGCCTTCAGGACTGTCTCAGATGAGACAGCATTCGTCATCTCTGGAATGATGCCGATTGACATCTTGGTAGACGAGATGGCGAATATATACCATGCCAAGCGAATCTCTCCCTTATCGCAGACGAAGAACGCTGAGAGGGAGAGATCTATAAATAGATGGCAAGAGCGGGAAAGGGTCGGTGGACTCAGGGGCTCAACTCCATGATCGCATCTATTCAAGATAAATTGCGGAAGGTAGAGGAAAGGAGAATAGCGCGGTCACGTGCGCCGCGTATAGAAGAAATGGGATTAAGCTAGAGTGAGCTGACTCCGTGATGTAATACCTTATGGTGGTCCCGCGGGGCAGGGAGGGAGTCGGGGGTGGTTTAAGTGGGTAAAAATCCCACACGCTGTTGTGTCCAGACCAGTGTCTTTTGAAGATTTCCACCTCCTCAAAAAAACAAAAAAATGGACAGACAGACAGACGGACAGACAGAGAGACATTGAACCGATTTTAATAGTAAAACAAAACCTTAAAAACTGTTCCGCTCGAAACGGCTCACCATATACAAGGCAATGATCTTACCAGTCCTTATGTATTCCTCGGAGACTTGGATTCTTAGGAAGTCAAACTACGCATTATTAGCCCAGTTCGAGAGAAGAATCCCTCGAAGAATTTTTTAACTTTTGAGGATGGGTGAATCCATAACCTCTGTAACGACGAAATCTATGAGCGATACCATGATTGTTTGGTTGTGGATAAAATCCAGCTCAAGAGGTTGCGGTGAGTGGGTCCAGCCGGGAAGTATATGATAGAAAGAAGAGAAGGCAGACTTTGCCTGAGATGGAGCGATAGTGTAGGCCAGGAAACCAGGCAGCTTTTAGGGATATCGAATTGGTGGACCTGGGTGCAAAACCGAAATGTCTGGAGGTGCTTACTGACTTAGGTAGAGTAAGATCGCTAGGATTGGGGATTTCCGCAGATTTGCTACACCAACTTATACGGTTTACTTTCAAATATTGTGTGAAATTTAGATCCTCGCTCCATCAGCTTTTCATTGATTTCGAGAAGACTTTCTACTACGTCAACAAACAGGATACCTAGAGTGGTCAACACAGTAGAATGTAACCCTAATTCTGGGGTCAATTTTATTTCTCCTTATTATCCGTGACGTATTTTCTGCTGTCGATGTCGGAAGGCTTGAAAGGCTTTAGTGGACCTTGACATTTTTCCTCAAAAACATTGACTAGGCTGATGCAGTGTATGCTGCTTCCTTGTCTGGTTATGCATCTAGATTAAAAGGCTTTGGATGTGCAGAAGACGTCCAACGGAAATGGAAAGAAAGTAATTATCACGAAAACCAAGGTTCTCTGCTAACGTGCTTCTATTGCCAGCTCTTGTCTTCAGATCGTAGAGGACATCAACCAATTTGCTTATCAGAATAGCGGTGCTCTTCTGACGGAGGACTAAGCTTGACTTCACCGTTTTGACCCAGATTTGGAGGTGTAGCCACTTTAATACTAACATAAAGTTGAGGATGTTCAGTGTCACCCCCCTATTGCTATTTTCCACAAACTTTTGGTAATACTTGTTTGCGTTGCGTTATTGGAATACTTTGGTCTAATACTATATCAAATGAGCATCTTTATTAGCGTACGAGATAGATATCCGCAGACGTGCTGGTCAAAAGGCGGAAATGGTGGTTTGGTTTGGTGGAATATTGGGAAGACAAGACAAATTTACCATCGCAAGATGGCAGACGAGTTGGTTCCCATAGAACCATATTCCCGAAAAAATGGATGAAGAGAGTAACTTTTTGGGAATTCCTAGAGGGACATGAAACATTTCAGTAAGCTTGCAACGATGTGGCGTAGATGTCATCTAGGGTTTATTGACAAACATATTATTGACAATGATTGATTGGGGCACGTCCATCCTTAAATTTACCGGAAACTGCATCATCTCAGTTATAATGAAAAAGCTATCTAGAAGCTTATAATTAGCTGATGATGTTAGAAAGTTGTTGCCCCCCCCCCCCTTTTTAGGTAAACGACAAGATAGGTATGGATTTAAAAGGAGCTTTTGGACAATTTGGAGATTTTTTCTTCAGAAACTAAGTAGTGTGGACCTATTTTGTGAATATAGCTTGTGATTGTTTGATGAGCAATTTTATTGAACAATTAATGTATTTTCTACTTTACTCTATTGCCGGCAAACTTATTTTTCCCGATAAAACGCAGAACATTGCAGCCAACTATGCAAACTATTGAAACGCAAAACAAAAACCAACACAAAACTTCGATCGTCACGATTCAATCCTGAGCGATGGCAAAATCCTGGACTCATTGATGGAGATTGATTGTGATTCTTCGGTCATTCAATTAGGGATCAATTTAACTGAGACTTAGTCCTTAACGCACGAATAGAAACAAGCCCTTCCTGTCACCACTCCTCATCATGGGTTGCTGAAGCTAAAGAAATCAGTCTTCGAGGGAATCGATTCAGGTTCGGCAGATGGATAAAGCTTTCAACCAAGAAACTACACTCCTAGTTATACTTACTTACTTGTAAAGCTTACTTACAAACCAATTAAATGACATAATGTGTTGACGATATGCATTCCCAAACCAGAGAAACCCACCATTCGGACGCAGATAGCTTTCGACGGAAGTCTATTGAGGTTAGATGACTTGAGACTGCAGACAGATAGGGACTCTCCCTCCTCTGTTATGGATCCTGGTAATGCACAGCTCGCTACGGTACGTGGACGGTTCAGCCGTCACCATGTGACAGAATAAGTTGCCCATGAAACTCCTTTAAAATTTTATTTTAGTTCAGCACGTGACATTTTCCTCGACCTCTTGACCAAATGGCAGCCAGCCTTATGCAGAGCTCTCTAGATGGACCTTGTGAAAATGTCATCAAAATATTTTTAAAAATTTATGAAAAATGGGTGAGGCCAGAATCTAAACGCCGAAGCCTTTTACGTTAAAGTCCGAAGGGTGCGGATGTGGGTCAAAAGCCAGTCCGCTCTCCCTGGATCAAATTTTGGAAGTGTTCTTTGATGGCCTTTAGTATTATTTTATATATTACAGCTTCGCGCAGCAGCTGTTAAGCTGAAGTTAAAAACGTTCAGTTTTCATTCAGTATGGATTAAGGTTTGTCAAACTCCTGCAAGGGCTATATCTCTCTAATTTAGAGACCAAACAATAATATGGATATGATGACATCTTTTGCCATTATAATTAGGCCATGTTGATATCAATTGTAAATTGTCGAATTGTTGAAAGTGAATCGAGTTTTATGTCTGCTCTGTCTTTTTAAATTAGCCGCGAATTTTATTCGGTCTTTTAACCTTAAGCCGATATGAATCTGTTTCTATATATTTTACTTATAGGAATACAATTATACTTAATGATACATTTTTCTAATAAATAAAATATCTAAATCTTTCCAAAGCGTTTGCCACTGGGAAAATTACTTAAACATACTCGTAATTTTTATGTGGTCGTTACAGGAGCATCTACAAGCTACACCCATAAAGAGGGAAATAAACACCCCATTAAAGTTAGTGACCTAATAAGGAGGCGGTATTTGTTGTCTGCTATAAAAGTTTTATGCATGTTGAATTTGTGCAGTTGACGGGAAAATGAGCATTTGAATGGAAAGTATGATGATGCGAATTTTGTTTCAGTTAATTCAAGATGAAATTATGTTCCACCATGCAAATTATGCGTTTAATAACCATGCAGTTGGGGTCAGCTCGGGTTGCGTGCAAATGGTGCAATTTGAAACCATTGTTGAAATAATAACAGCGCAAACTTCTTCTGTTTGCACTCATGAAATAGTAAGTAAATTGGAAAATGATAATGTAAGCACCGTAGGTCTCTTGTTCATTCCTTAGGGGAGGACACAGGTACAAAGTGGTTTTTAAGATTTTGTGTAAAATGGAACCTTATTAAAATCGTTTTATCATCTCCCTGTCTGCCCATCTATGAAAGACGGTTTATTCACTCGGAAACGATTATTATCACGAAATTTGATGGTGATGTAGGAGTTATGAACCCCCTCCCCCATTAATGAATGATATCCTATGACGTTCGTTTGAAGAGGCTTTCCTTTCAGCTGGGAGATATATTTTTACTCGACAGAAGCCGCGTAACACGAAATGAAAGAACATGTAAAGCACGGGAAATAGTAGTGAAAAAGTGCAGGCTTGAAGTGGTACAGCAATCATCCTCATGCCATTCACACTTAAAAAATCGCGGTTACGCCCATATTTGAAGGGAACGCCCCAAAATATATCCAATTCATAGATTTACTCAAATAAAGTTAATAATACTATAAAGAACTTTTCTCTAACTAGAACGGAGTCATCTTTTTTGTAGATTTTTTTTTTCGGTGGAGCGAAGCAAATGTTAGTTGTATCGAGCGATGCCGGACTGTAAGACGGATGGAGAAAAAAATATCACTAAAACTTGCTGGTGCTCAGAGGTGACGAGGTGCCTAATAATTCTGTGGGTTAAGTCAACAGCAAGTGGCCAAGGAAGGCCTGCCTGGAAAACGTTGTCTTCACATTGACTTGCTGGTCCTCATGCAGTAGGCGAATGCTCCAAAGCCAAGCTGGGGCGGTCAAACTTGAGTCTGCACGGGACTTACCTAAAGAGACACGGCGACGTAGCCTCATTAGAAGTTACTGGTGTGATAGGAACCGGGATAGCCCTCCGAGAATATTTGTCTCAGGAGAGTTCTTTGTGGAGTTGTTTTTTTATTATTTGCAGTTGGCCCCTTTGTGGAAGTTTTAAGGGGCTCTTTGTGGGATCAAGCCCGGAGTTGGGCAGTATATCTCGGGCGACGTATCCCTTAGCTGCGATAAAGGTGTATAAATGCTAAGCCTGCACTCAGTATAAAGCAGTATCCCTGTGCTAGCCAGGGCGGGGCTCTGATTGTGGTCTCCAAACCAATCCGTGTCCGAGAGGACATTTTCGGGGCGCCATAACCTCTTTGACAATGCTAGAAAGGGGGACTTTATTCCCCCTTCTGCGTATTCCCGTTCCCCCTCCCCTCTCCGAGGGTGGCGCTGACAAATCAAATTTTGCCATGATGACGTCATAATATCCTTGATTTGAAACGCCATTACTTTTTAAGGGAAGCTGGCCATTGCGATTTTTCAAATTGGCTTTTTCGAGAGAAGATCCCCCGCGTTTCTATTCATACTGTTTATTTGGCCTGGAAGATTGAGCTCAAAGTTAAACTCCTACGCGATCAGGTAAAGAAGTTGTTCTGTCGCAGCGACGTCTAGTGGCGAGAAAATGCATATATTTTCATGACGAGTAAACGGTGTAGAAGTTGATCTTTTGTAGCACCATCTAGTGGCGAATTACAGCAACGTATCTAGCGTATAAACAGCTTGTTTTTGTGAAAGGGAGTTCAATTGATATATACTTTTTCCATGTATGTGATGTCATTTTATTCCTTAAACGTTGCTATTTCGAGTACTTAATAAAGTTATCGAATGGAAGAAAAGCATCTATTTTAACTATGGATGCCTCAGAAAGTTAATAAAGAGGAATATTTCCGTCATCTTCTTTCATTCGAATTTCATCATGTTACGAGAAACATATGCCGTATATGGTGAAAGTGCTAATGTATTTTTCCTCATTTTGATTTAAATGACATGTCACACTACTGATGATCATCAAACTTTGATGAAGATCATTTGAATGCAATAAGCCATAATGATCCTCGTCAAACAATAAGAGATTTCGCCAATATATTGGGTGGCCGGCCATGAGAAATAGTGCTTGTACGTGAATTCCAAGGGAAGAAAAGGATGGCTGAGTCAACACAAGCATGGAACGCCTGGTGCCAAACAAAGTTCCCAACCAAAAAAGACGGAGATGTCTAGCGTATGGTGGGCCCAACTTGATGTCATTTACTACGAACTACTCCCGGGAAATCAGACAATTAGTACAGAACTTTATTGTCAATAGCTTCGCCAATATCAAGCAGCTATTCAGGAAGAAATACTAGCATGACAATGCGAATCCTCGTACTAGCAAACGTAACAAAGGTGATCATTCAAGCGCTTGGTTGAGAGAGTTCTTCCACACCCGGTATATTCACCGGATCTCGCGCCATACGATTATAAATTTCTGTCAATAACAATGCTGAAATCCAAAATCGACTCCAAGAACTTTTTGACTCCAAACCTGCCAATTTTTCAAAGCAAAGGGAACGTTGGGAGAACTAACTAACTATATCTTCTTCATGACCAGCTCACGATCTGCCCTCCATGATTAGTCCATCGATGATAATTATTATGTCTGTAATCCCAAAATACCCGGGACCATCCGCTTCTTCTGGTGATTACGGCAAAGAAATCAAAGACGAATCTATAAACAGTAGCAGGCATCAGAACCTCTTGACCTTCTAGGGACTTCTAGATGAATGCATGACTATACAATTGATTGCGTTTCCATGCGCTAATGCCATAAAGCTTATATAAGACGTTTTACATTCCATTTCATGTTCATTCATCTCCCAATGAATGGCGACTTTAGCAGAGTTTCGAATGCCAACAACGGAGTAATTCTCATTGTTCTATTCATCTTGGCAACTGATTCTTTGCATCTTTACCAGCAGCTTCCTGCTGTTAGCAACATGCACCCTCGGTTACAAGACAAAGGGTGTTGTTAGGGATATGTGCGTCCACTAAACCCGGTATGGTGAAAGTCTGCAGATTGTACCTACTGCAGCCCTACATGTTCTCCAACAAAGAACGATCTGCAGGATTTCCGATATTGAAATCTGGATATGATGCTTCTACATTGGCTTGTAGTCGAGGTATACGACTAAGTAGTTAATGCTTTGCACAAGTTAGATTTTTAATCCATAATAAAGTAGGTTGCTTATAGATTCCTACATGAGATTCTAAGTGAATGTAACTGGTTTGTCCTTCCTAAAGTTTACTATGAGTCCATTAGGGTCGTATCAACTGAGAATTATCTGCAGAATTGCACGCCGCGCGTTCACGAAGACCTTTGTAGGGAGGGAGACTGCGTACCAAGCATTTGTCAAAAACAGTTTTCGGAGACTTTTCCCAAGTAACAGCCATGGCTGGAAAATGGGGGGAGTTTAGTGAAAAATGTCGTCTTTCCAAAAATACCTGCACTATGTTGTTGAGGTTCTTCGCCCACTGAAACTTTCACCTTGTCCTATTGGCTTTGATTTGGAAATGAAGGCCAACCGAATGGCGTTGAAAATAAATAGAACCAAAATGAAGGTTCTTAGTGTGACCGATCATCACAATCTTCCTATTTGCGTTAATGAGTAAACTATCAAATGGTGGACTAGTTCGTACGTCTATTAATCGTTGTGTGTGCTGGAAGCGAAACCAAAGTTAATGTTGTTCAACCTCTAAATTGCGCTGAATTCTCCACGCCAATATTCTCTGTGCTGTTATATGGGAATGCTACATAGAAAGTGATTAGCATTGCTACTTGGAGATTTCAAACTTTCATTGGGATAGGTAGCTTGTAAAGAAAACTGAAGCAAATTTCCAAGAACTGACCGCGGACGCATTATGCCTCACATACTGCCAACCAGCTCATAATATTTGACAACCATATGTTAGGTTGTTGCACATGAATGACTGTAAAGCTTGCAAAAAATTATGTAATTAATCAAAATAGGTGCCAGACAATTCAAAACACTTCCCCCAGCGAGATACAAGAGTATGTATGCCAGTTTCGTAGAAGTCCAATTTTCGGGTGTTGATAAACTCGACAAAGGCAATTTTGACAGCCTCTTCATTCCTAAATTGTTTTACGGCCAAAAATGATCAAAACGCTTAAAAAAGTGGTAGTCGGTTGGCGAAAGGTCCGGTGAATATGGTAGATAAGGCAGAGTCTCATACTGCAATTCGTTCAACTTTTGGACCGTTGTTCTGGATACATGGGGTCATGCATTGTCGTGAAGGAGTATCACATCATCTCCGTTGACTAATCTCGGCCGTTGAATACTCAAGTTTTGGTGCATTTCCTCGAGTTGGGCACAGTATTTCTGTGCATTTATCGTTTCTCAAAGTGCAAAAAAAGAATAGTGGTTAACGCCAGCTATAGACCACCAAACAGTCACCATTACCTTCTTCGGATGAAGACTCGGCCACTGTGCTGATCGGGGCGATTGTCGTATAATATCCACTTTTCTTCACATATCACTATTCTGTGCAAAAACGGATCGCTTCTATTACGGACTGCAAATTTCCATTCGAGGCGCCATGTTTTGCTCCGTAGGGGCTTGCGGAACCCATTTGTCGAGCTTTTTCATCTTTTGAAGTTGTTGAAAGTGCCGGGAAACTGTCAAATAGTGTACGCCCAGTTTCTCTGCAATGTCTCTCGCAGACTGTCGTTGACGTTGTTGTTAATCGATGCTCCTGGATGTGCACGTGGCTCATTTTGAAGGTTTACTTCGCTTGACCGCAATTTTTCGAACCACCGCCGTGTGGTTCGTTCTGTTACCGTATCAGTTCCAAATGCGCTGTTAATGTTCCTGGTCGCCTCCGTCGCTTTATGACCGAGTTTGAACTCATAAAGAAAAAGTATACGTTCTTAGCTCTTTTCCATTCTTTTTTCCTTTTTATTCCCTGTTATCACAACGATGGTCAAAACCGAAATGTCTCCTTGATTAAATGAAGGAGTATTTATACTTCATTATCTGACACCGACAGCGCCAACTGGTGGTGGTTTAATATAGCAAAATCGCAACTAACTTCACTTGATTGCCAAATCGTCCATTTCATGTGCTACAACCTAATATAATATATCCAAGTGCTTCATGACTTCAGAGCAATAGACTTGACGATTTAGCGGCAAGAAACCTTTTCCCTGCTCTTTACTGTTCTCTTAATAGACTGTTTGATGAATTGGGGTAAAGTAACTATGTCAAGCGCTTTTCACTTGAATATGTCGTTTTTGCTATGAATATAAATGGAACGGTTACCATTTTCGGCTATGGTGCCACGTCCTTCCTTAGAGATGGCGTAGCGTCTAATGAGTTGTCTATGCTCTTGCATAGTTGGATGTTTGCCTGTTATTCGGATGCATAGGCAGTGATGTCCAAACCGTTCCCGCTGTCTTTATTATTAAGAATAAGGACTTTGCATTCAACGCTCCATATAGAGCACTAAAGCTCGCCATCCACATGCAGTTCGTCATGTCAGTCACGCCTGAATAGTATGCTTTTGACTGGCGGCCGTAAAGTGGAAGGGATGCATTTGGTCTGTCCGTTCTGACTATTCAGTGGCCGGCGATCTATTGGAAAATAATTCGGCCAACCGGCCAGACATGTTTGTTTAAGATGTGAGCGAGAGCTTCATGTCCGTTTAGGCTGTGAACGAGAATTTCATGGGCATCTTTATCGCTAATGAACAATTATCTCAAATTTGTATCTGAACGCGTTTTACGTCCAGAGAGATGGTGCATTCAGGCCAACTGGTGGGCAGGCACATTGCGGGCTCTTCCGGGGTAACCGGCAGGCCAAACTGCTCGTGGATGGCGGGCTTAAGAGTGTTCAATCTGATCTTTTCCTGTTTCGTATAATGCATCAATTGTGTCCACCTCAGAGTACGAAGAACATTGATTGCGCTAATTGAAAATTAAATCATACGAAACAATATAATTTCATTTCGAACAGCGAATCGCAGGTTTCGTAAAGACATAAACTAATCAAAAATCTAATAATAATCGGATACAGAATTATTGATCCATGTTTGTAAAAGGTCGTGTTATGTACAATATAAATATATTACAACTTCCTATTTTATGTTGCGTAGAATTAGAAATCTGATTCAACCTACGAAAACACTTTTCTTTTAATATACAACTTTAATTTCTTTTTCAAATAGGTATTTCTTTTTTAAGATTGAAGATAAACTCCCACGAATTAATATAGATACAAGTTTAATTAAAAAACTTTCTATCTCGAATATGTATTGCTTTCGGGAACTTTTAGTTTTTATGTTCCAAGTGACTCTATTTTTAGTTTTTAGTTTGATGTATACACTTCACTAGAAGATAATCTTTTCTGAAATTGTGCTCTTATTCCGTCCAATTGAAATATCATAATTGATATCAACTTGTCCGGATATATTGTTGTTAAGATGCCAACAGATGTGGCTGGGAATCTTCCTGAATTGATAGTAACTTTAACGTGCATATACTATATCTAGGTACGTATTTTCGGTAGTAATTTAGAGAGAGCTTTGCGTGCATGGTAGGCGGGTTTCTATCTGTATTTCATGACATTTTCCTTCATAAATCAAATTAAGGAGAAGCATTGTAGCACTTATTTTATATTCCAATCAATTTAATTCAAAACAGAAATGAATCCATCATTCACCAATTTATGTCACCCAGACTTAATATTTGAGCAGTTGTTTCTGCGTAGCATCCTTTTCGCATCGGAGACAATCCATTCTTCTCTTTATAATAACTTAAATCGTCATTCTAATAACCAACTTGGTCCTGTGAATAAAGATGGTGAATTTAAAGATAATTAAGTTGACACCGTCACTGCAACCGATTTGAGCTACAACTGCTACTACTTTTAGGTGTTCAAAGGTAGGAACCGTGGCCATGTGGACAGGGGATAACCTTTTCGTTCCAATCTCTTTGGCTGGTCATGGATATTTTACGCTGGGTTTTATGTATCTCACCGATTCTAAACCAAAAACGTGATAGAACTGAAGGGAATCGTCAATTATAAAACAAACAATAAACAAGTAGACAGAACAAAGGAAACACAGAACAGTGGATGCTATCTGAATGGAGTTCTAGGTTACATCTCTGAAAAAAATGCATAACCCCTTTGAAAATTGCCTTTTCAAAATGAACTTGAGTGAAAATTGC
Source organism: Hermetia illucens (assembly GCF_905115235.1). Classification (NCBI taxonomy): domain Eukaryota; kingdom Metazoa; phylum Arthropoda; class Insecta; order Diptera; family Stratiomyidae; genus Hermetia; species Hermetia illucens. Next base: position 163,853,624 of record NC_051849.1, on the reverse strand, counting down.
AGGCAGGGCAGAAATCACAGCAAGGGATGTACGAGTATATTATACTTTCTTAGGACACCGACTTGATCTACGTGCATCGAGTTGGGAATTTCGTAGAGTTTGTACTGAAGAAGAAAGAAATCCTTTTATTACTTTATTTGTGGTGGATTTATAAAATTACAAGTTCATTAAAATGGAGTTGGTTCCGAGAACAGTGACGAAAGTGTCCTTCACTTCATAATTATTTTGCTGATAAAATCGGACAAGCTATCAAATAGTGCTGTGACAAACACTATATATGGAAAAGAAAATAAAAGCCTGTCCTTGAAGTACTACGCTAGTTTCATCCTGTTAAATGAAAAAGAAAATATATAATAGATGGCTCAACGTACTTAGTCAAACAAACCGTTTTCAGATAGTTTTTTAATTGCAAACTTCGCACGATTTTGTCAATCCAAGAATATCTTATAAAGCCACCTCTGATAGGAACTATATTCAGGTGATGTATTAAAACAGAACAAGTATCGTTTGCAGTCTAAGCTCTAGCTCGCTCGGTTAGCTCTGATATTACAGTATTTATATTTTTCGATCAGTTCACCCAAGTAAAGTCAAAAGAGAGACTCCTAATTATGGCTTTTCAATTTGCATCCTATAGTTTTCCAGCTTTGCATTATACAAGTTCTTGAAATTTTTGTTTCTTCTACCCCCGGCTTCGCCTAAATATTCAAGACATAAAAGGTAAAAACCAGGAAAACATTTGGGCAAATCGGGTTGGGTGCTATGGTGAGTCCCAAATAAGTTTACTTTCTTAAGAACATTCTCCACACCTTCGATCATTACTGAGAGTATTGAGAACTGTAGAATGTTCATATTTTATAATTTGCGTGAGAATTCTGTAGAGCCCCGTTATTTTGAGTGTAGTTGGTATAAGATGCTAAATACATTCCATCAAGTGGTAATTCTGGAGTCGAATGAACGCATCCGCCTTCCAAAGCAACACTGATTAGCCGTAGAGATAATGCTACGTAAGTCCTGTTGATTCAGGAGCCCATTTTAAACTCTCAAACCAAATGCCGATGTAGACTATGGAGCATCACAATACTAGAGTGGTTATCATAAAAAAAAACTTCCTAGTACTAATGAAGCCGTTTCTATGACTCTAGATAACGCATCAAGGCTTGTAGTCAAAAGCAACTTGCCTGCATAATACTCCGTATTATCACCAACTCTCCTGCTTGGAGCATGCCAGATACACAGTTTGTTCACCCTATCAAAAGTCCTCGAAGTCGATGAAGAGCAGGTGAATATTGACAATGTCAATACGTAAAGATCCAGATGGGAAACTCGTCCACTCTTGTTGATCAAGCTGCCTGGATGCGCTCTAGGATTATTTTCGCTATTATTTTTGCGACTGGAGGGAGCACGGACATAGATCATCATCAACTGCGCAACAACCGGTATCCGGTCTAGGTCTGCCCTAATAAGGAACTCTAGACATCCCGGTTTTGTGCCGAGGTCCACCAATTCGATATCCCTAAAAGCTGTCTGGCGTCCTGGCCTAAGCCATCGCTCCATCTTAGGCAGGGTCTGCCTCGTCTTCTTTTTCTACCATAGATATTGTGCTTATAGACTTTCCGGGCTGGATCATCCTCATCCATACGGATTAAGTGACCCGCCCACCGTAACCCATTGAGCCGGATTTTATACACAACTTGACGGTCATGGTATCGCTCATAGATTTCGTCGTTATATAGGCTACGGAATCGTCCATCCTCATGTAGGAGGCCAAAAATTCTTCGGAGGATTCTTCTCTCGAACGCGGCCAAGGGTTCACAATTCTTCTTGCTAAGAACCCAAGTCTCCGAGGAATACATGAGGACTGGCAAGATCATAGTCTTGTACAGTAAGAGCTTTGACCCTATGGTGAGACAGTTTTTGTAAGCTGAAATAGGCTCTGTTGGCTAACAACAACCGCGCGCGGATTTCCTCATAGACATAGATACCTCTCCAATTATTGCACGCAAAGCAGGTGCCAGGTGGTATCACGTCAGGCAAATCAGCAAAAATTTTTTTGCCTGTGACAAGCGATGGAAAAACTGTTGGAATATGAACATCAGTTGCATCATCTTTTAATCAACGTTAAGGCCGCCTATGATAGCATAGCCAGGGTAAAACTGTACCCGGCCATGAAAGGATTCGGTATACTGACGAAATTGATAAGGCTGACTAAGCTGACCCTGACCAATGTGCGAGGCGAGATAAAAGCAATAGGATCACTCCCGAGACCATTTACCATCAACAACCCTATCATGCGTCCCCTTTAACCTGGCCCTGGAGAAAGTGATACGGAGATAAATTCGAGGTTTATGATCCTCTTTAAGTCCACCCAACTACTGGTCTATGCTGACGATATCCGATATCATGGGAAGAACAACGTGATACGTATAACTGCCTTCATCTAGATCGACAGGTGACGTAAGAACTTGGGTTGCACAAGGCAAGGCAAGACAAAATATATAGTAGCAACGTCAGCACCAAAAACCAACCAACCAACAATATAAAATGGCACTGGTCAAACAGAAAAAGCAAAGACAGGAGACTACAACTTTGAGACCGTTGGTAATTTCACCTATCAAGCATAAAAAATCAGAAACGATGACAACTATAACGATGAAATTCGCGCAGGGGTATTGGCTGCCAATAGAGCCTATTTCAACTTACAAAAAATGTTTCGCTCGAAACGTCTCACCGCAGGATCAAAGCTCTTACTGTACAAGACAATAATCTTGCCAGTCCTCAGACTGACAGACTTGGGGTCTTAGCAAGAAAAATTGTGAGGTCTTAGTCACGTTCGAGAGAAGAATCCTCCTCCGAAGAAGAATTTTTGGCCCTCAACATGAGAATGGGCGATTCCCTAGCCTAGATAAAGACGAAATTTATGAGCAATATCATGAGCGTCAGGTTGTGGATAAAATCCGGCTCAATAGGTAACGGTGGGCGGGTTACTTAATCAGTATGGATGAGGATGATCCTGCCCGAAAAGTCTATTAGGGCAATATCTATGGTAGAAAAAAGAACGATCGCGTAGGTCAGGACGCCAGACAGCTTTTAAGAATATTGAATTGGTGGACTAAAACCGGGATGTCTGGAGTTCCTTATTAAGGCAGGCCTAAACCGGATACTGGTTGCTGCGCCGTTGATGATGATGATGAAGACAGGTGCCCTTCTTTTTAATCTTTACGATCATTTCCTTGTTTCACTCTCTCGGATTCCCAGAATTTTGGTATAAGCGAAATTCTTAGATCTTCGGAGTAATGAGTAATTCTACGGAGAGACTGCCACACCAAACGGCTGTACTCTGTTTTAGTGCATTAAAATCTGAGATGATTTCTGTTTTCTTTGGAGGAACAGTGCGTTACGTTGACTAAATATTCCACACACAAGAGGTGGAACTTTGCCTGGATATGACAGAGTTCCACTTGTTCTGCTGCGCGTGATCGTTAACGTCCTTCACAGGACCATCGAAAAGTTTGCGACCAAACGCAAGTTCTTTCGTCACGCGGTATACATTTCATCATCATTAATATCTGAAAATTTTGACAGCTAGAGTGAAAGTAGCGAAAATTAGGGTGATTTATTTTTTCACCTGTTTTTCTAGCCATTATTATTTGCGATCATTTGCCTCCTTGGAATTTCATAATAGTACGTGTGGCGAACGTTCGCGGATGCTGTTTTCAAATATCTTCGAAGTGAAAGTTACATAAGGACTCAGGAGCTAGTAAAGCTTGTTAATTAAGAGAAATGGCGAGATAACCACTTGTCCATTCTATGAACGCTAGCTAGATAAGAAATATTTAACAAATTAAGAAGCTTGGATTTATGTCTGCTTTTGCTAAGAGAGCAATGAGCAATAGGAATAGGAACATGGCTTGGCAAGGATAATACAGTCGGCAAAGGTTTCTTCTATCTAAATCGATTACACTCATATAATATTTCCAGATTTTGGAAAACAAATAATCGACTTTTAACGCAACGATTAAATAATTTTGTTTTTGAAATCTGTAGTGATAATAAGGGCTATTGAATTAGCTACATTTGATGGATATAATGTCTGCATTCAAGTCCAGGTCATTATAAAAAAGTGCTTCCTAAAGGTAATTGTCAAGATCTTGGACTGGCCTGTGGTCCTTCTCGATTCAAATATCATTCGAAATATTTAACGGATGTTAGTTCAAAAATTTTTAAAATGAAAATCACAGAAGCAGGTCCATTTTTAGTGATATTTGCACCAACTCCATTTAGCACTAGGCCGTCAGTATCAGGAAAAATTTAATATCCATAAATTTGTGCAAAGAATAATAATAATTATCGTTGGCGCACCAATCCATATTGTACCGTAACGATACACTACAGTAGTACCCTGTATGGGGCAATGATTGCACTCGCCCGAGATTATTACACTAATTTGACTCAGGCACTCATTCACAGCTGAGTCGACTGGTATCCGACGTCAAATCACGATACAAATCCCACTGTTACCAGTGAGATTTGAACCGCGACCTTTCGTACGACAGCCTTGTACTTTAACCACCCAGCCATCCGGAAATGCAAAGAATATACTTCCTTATATGAAGGGGTAGTGTAGGTCCCAAGACGAGAAACGTGAATTGGTACCTACGATGGAGCACAGAGCCTGGGAACCGTTTGTTGAAACAGACCAAGGGCTCTTCTACAAAACACTATATGATTGTTTGGAGTTTTATTCTTAAAGGGAAGCACTAGATGGAGAAGGATGACGGCGAGTCTTCCGCGCCTAAAAACGGAAGGAGTTATACCAACTGAGACTCCAGGTTGGGGTTGGGTATAGTTGACAACTAAATGTAGTGTCAGCGGTTTAGCGACATGAGCGGTATTTCATCCGTCTGTCTCGGGGTCAATTTGAGCAAGGAATGCATTTAATTATGTGTAACATTCCGTCTATATTCACATTTTTTTTACACCCCTTAGCTTTTCCAATTATCCCTCTCGATTTCATTATTCCAATCCCGCCCTTCATTTACATATAATAGTTAACATTTGACAATAATTAGTTTAACCTATTTTTAAAACAACCCAACAACTGGTCGGCTCCTCCTAAATATATATATATATTTATAATTTTCAAATGTTACAAACCAAAATTGACCAAAATTGGCCATTCGTTGACCCTCCTAAACTGGCGCGTATTAGGTATTACTAGATGCAGGCAGACGGTTTATCGGGGTTGGGAGGAATTGCATGCCGCATACTAAAACACAACAGTGTGCAGTTGTCGTTGTCACTGAGACTGTTTAGATTTTTAAGTTCAATGCCATATTCAGGAAATGAGAATTAGCTCGATATGGCAATTTCTTTGTAACGCCTTAAAGGGAAAAACGCGAAGTAACGTCAATTGGCAATTGGGGCACTGATTTTTGCAAATAATTTACGCGGACATTCCCGATCCCAATTTTTCAACAACAATTCATCCGTCGAAGCAGCGATAGTGATTCTGGGCCGGAAGACAGGAATCCGGTGTAGGGTCGGTGGAATATTCGCCATCATCAATCCTCCCAAAGTCAAACTATCTCCAGTTGAAAGTGCCACAGTGCTTGATGAAGTAAATGATCGAGCAAAGGTAAGCCATCAAATTCTATGCTAAAAATTGTACCGATATATATCAATTGAACAGACAGCCCGATAGGGACTCTAATGTAATATTTTTCGGAAATGAATGCAAATCAGTTTCTTCGGTGGCATTATCATTCAAGCAAAATCTTACGGTATATTAAAGATATTACCGGAAGCCCTCCGAAAATTCCGGAGAACATCAATTCAAATATTTACTCTATTATCGATAGTTTCAATGTGGAAGATACATAAATTATTCTGAATGAACAATTGAAGTAAAGCAAGTTAACTGCACTGATATTTAACTTTCATGATAGACGATCTACTACTTTTTTTTGCCTTTCTTCGGTTTGGTAGCGGGGTGAGTTCGTCCAGATGGAGTTTGCCACTTTCCTCAGCTTCCAATTTTTGGTAATGAGAGGCTTCCAAATCAACAGCTAACCTATCCAGCCAACGTTACTTCCACCTTTGACTCTGGTGTTCAAGCCGATTTTAGCTAGTGAGGATTACATGATCATACCATTGAATACAACTCTGTTGCAATTTCTTCACTATGGGTGCAAACCCATGTCGTTCATGCATGTATTTATTTCAGAGGTGAACATACGATATGTGTGACAACATAACTTTTTGTCTTCATTACCGTGAGGCAGCTTTCATTGCCTTTGTTAATCAGACATGATTAGCGATCAAAACCTGTGGTGGAGAAACAATAGCTAACCAAGTCAGGAACGATAAAAACCTCCCGGAACATTTTCAAACAGAGAATGGGTGGGCTAAGAAATAAGGCAATGATGCTTCAAAAATGGTTGGTAGCTTCAGGCCCGGCCACCAAGGACTTAGTGAACAAAATGAACACTGTTTTCCGCGTCTGCAGTCCTTTTTACATTGATTAAATCTCATAAATCTCAATTGCCACCACTAAGTTTAGTTACTGAAGCTCATGGCCAGGATTTATTATGAAAGAAAGTGAAGTTAGCATCCTTAATATTATTTTAAGAAAAACCTTCAACAGTTACTGACTGAATTACCTTTCTCGACTACCAGGTCCGAAACGTCGGTACCGATATTTAGTTTCAAGTTTTATTTCCTTTTTTGGATCGTATAGAACGCGTAAAAAATGTTATAAAATTAAACGGCGAAACATGTGTATCTGAATCTAAAAATAGTAGCAATAGCTCTTTACTATCTGCTGTTGCTATTGATGATGCAAGAATTCTGCATATTACGACATACATTTTGAATTGTTATTAAAAACCTGCAACAAAAGCTTGAATAACACAGAATACATCCTTCGTAAGCAGATAAATTGCAGAAATAAACGCACTTGCATGCTAAAAGCACACCTACAACCACTTGCTCTCAAATAAATCGAGGCAAGGTTCTACAGCATTCAGGATTACTTCAGTTTTTCAAACAAGATAAAAGATACATTAATTTAATATAAGATTTTCGCTACAGGCAAAGCAGAGTTGTTGTTTGAAAGAAAGTAGCCACTCAACAAATACATTTTTTATTCAGTTCTTTCAGAAAAACAATCACTGTGAAACAGTATTGAGATTCTCGTCCTATAAACTGTAAGAAGATTGTTCAAAATGCTATCAATTTTTCATTGTCTATCACGAAACAAAATTTTCCACAATTTTTTATGGAGCTATATGCTATAAGTATACTCATACATTTATGAGGATATTTTAAATTTAACTGGACTAAATGCACTTTTTCTGTTGCAGAAACTAAGATAGATAGATAAGATAAATAAACTTACTATAAGACTTCCGGAAAACCGCACCGCACACTTGTCACTTTCTATGTTTGTTTAGGAACTACACACTATATCTGCCACAATTAGTTTGAATAGAATTACGGATCAATTAAATATAACCGCTTTGCACTATCAACCACTTGTACGAGTTTCATTCATAAAATCTACGTTCACACTCCGTTCACAACACGGTATGAATCAAATAACTTTCTGGTACTCTCACTATCATCCGGAAGAAAGGCTCGAATCCGCCCGGACACTTGTTGAACAATACGCGATTGGATCGCGAAAGGACTTTACTTATATAGAGTGGAAAATTAACCGACATTTCCCCACTTGCAAGTTAACGTTACTAGGAATCTGGTCAACAGGAATAGCAAGCGCATGTTCTTTTCTACCCCTATTGTTGTTATCTTCTCTGGCTTTCGCTGATTCATGCCGAAAAAGCTTTACAAGAAAATTGTAACCAATGGTCTGTGGAAGTGAATGATGATGGTCTAGTCGTGGGTTGCAGATGGCTTCTGAATGTTATGTTGGTAAACTTTCGATGACGTAAAGATTCAAGTTAATTGATAACGTCATGTTTTGAAATGATTCATTGTTGGAGTTTTTTGTATATCGTAATCCTGATAAGAACGTGAATTAGGTTTTCATCATACAAGTTTTGAAAAAAATTGTTTCACTAGTTCTTCGGAAAAATGTTGTTCGCCTTTGGCTTTATGTTCATTTTCCACAATTACATAACTATATATCCTTTGAGATACCTTAAATGTGATGAAAGAATAACAGGCCTAGCCTTAATGGGAATAGTTGGTACTCGTGGGCAGTAAAAACATAATGTCACCAAGCCCTGACTAGAAATTCTATATGAAATATTGGCAGACTCATATTGAAAAATAAGCTAGGAGCAACAAGGAAAAAAAATTTTTGTTTTAGTGTAGAGCTCCACACCAATAATAATTTCAAATTCCAAAGTTAAGGACTGAGCTACCGGTCTTAACGGTCTACATCGAAAACTATGACCCAGATGTTACAAATCAAACGACTTAGAATCTTTGGCCGGCTGAGAGTCGATGGGGGTAGAGGCGGCGGATCAACAACACCACGCCGCACTGCAGGCAACAGTTTCAGTACTCGCCGAAGCACTCTTCTCCACCGTGCAGCTAAGGTTTCCGTTGAAGTTCGGGACGAATTCCAAAGAGCGTGTATAGAACTCTCGGAAATGGATCCTTTGCATGGACCAGGTATTCCCAGGCTCTATGCATCTCCAGCAACTTCGAGAATTCTATCTCAAATCAATGATGAAATTGCATCTCGACTGTGTGCTGATATGTTGCTGCTGCAACTACAATCACTTGTGTATTATGGTGCAGTTGCGGCTGTCAGATTGCACGGTCAGAAAATTCGCTTTCGCGTTATTGGTTTGAGTGAACGAAGAGATCCATCTTGGAAAATTCGTCTGGAATGTCGGCGTCACTCACTAAGGCGGGACATTGCTTGGATGATTCAAATCAGCTCGGGCAATGCCAGCAGACGGGTGCTGAATAAAGTTCAGGGAGTTTACAGGAACTATGCCATCCCCAGTGAAACACCCGTAGTTGAAGTGGACATCCTAAAGCAGAAATTTTCTGTCATATGCAGTCGACTAGGACGGTATGGCGAAAGTTATTCCAGACGTGTCCAGAATGCAACGTACGCCAGGAACCAGTGAAATTTTTCTAGATCACTCAACGAATCCCAACAGAACGTCCATACAATATAGTTTTCGGTGACGGAAGCGAAAGAATATTGGATTGGATTTTGGGGGTTACCCGACGAGCATGTTGAGCATGCTGAGTGAATCACCGCCGAAGGCACCCGCTATGTCAATACGCCTGGCATGAATTTTGCGGATGTTGCCGAAGAGAAAGTTCGTCGAGCCGTAAACAGCTCGACAAATTGGAGGGGCCCAGGCCTGTATCGGGTGCAGAACTTTTGGTACACAATGTTCATCAGTATACATGATCGGTTGGCACACAGCATAAATCAGGTCATGAGTCGGCGGGAGGAATTTCCTCTTTTCCTCACTGCGGGGATTACCTACCTTATCCCTAAGAAGAACACCGACCGAGTACTACTACCAACCCTCTACAAATTCATAACGTCCATTATTAATGCAAGGGTCAACGCGCACCTCGACGCCAGCAACATTCTGTCCGAGGATCAGAAGGACTGCCGATGGGGTGCAAAGAGTAACTCATTCGGTAGCAACTAGAGACCAAAGAAATCTCTTTAGTTGCTATATCGATTATGTCTTACGGCTTTTGATAGCGTTCCGCATACCTGGCTAATCGATGTCCTACATCTGTATCGCATTGATCCGAAACTAATAAAGTTTTTGGCGACCACCTTATCAGTGCGTACATCTGAGGGTGCTAATATCTCGGAGCCCATCCGTATATGGAGGTGCATCTTCTAGGGGGATCGGTTGAGCCCCCTTTGGTTTTGTATGGCACTGAACCCCCTTTCATTGCTACTGAATGAAGCTAGAGGGCATGGTTTTGCAATAACGTATGACCTAGGTGCTAAGTGTGAATTGACACACTTGATGTACTTAGATGAAATCAAGCTGTATGCTGGTACTGACAACCATCTTAGAAGTCTGTTGTGAATAATAGACATTTTCAGCCATGATGTTTGGATGGAGTTTGAATTAGACAAGTGTCGAATCCAAGCTACCCGAAAGGTCATCACGAGCCGCATGCCGGACATAGCATTGGTGACCTCCACATCGAAGCAATGACCGAGACAGACTTCTACAAGTACCTAGGAACTCTGCAAGGAACCCATTCTCGAGTTGGTGATCTGAAGGATGCTCTGCTGTCCGAATTCCTGCGACATATAAAGCTGGTGCTAAAATTGCTTCTCTCGGAGAAGAATATAATCAGCGCGTTGAATGTATTCACTATTTCTTCACTGGCTTATACATTCGGAATAGTACCGTGAACGAAGGCCGGTCTGGAAAACGTCCAGCGCGGATACGGACAACCGTGGATGAGCATACCTCATGATATCGGAGGTAGGGGCGTGGTTGACGTGGTGACACAACATCATCGCCAAGTCGACTCGCTCCGCTTATTTTTACAGCAAAAGGCAGGCGAGTCCCTTGCATGTGGCAGTCTGTAAGGCAAAATGTGGAATGACTCCACTTAACTTGAAGGATCGTTCTGTCAATCCTCTGAGTAGGATGAAGTCGGACCAAGAGCGGATCGATGAATAGAAATCGAAGGCAATGCATGGTAAACACGTGAATTATCTTTGGCAGTCATTTGTCGATTTGCATTTGTCGAACAGATGGCTGTGTGCTGGGGAGTTCATTACTGAGACGGAGGGGTTCATGTGTGCCATTTAGGATGGCGTGGTTGCCACCCGAGCTTATAAAAAGCTCATAATGAAAGGCCAGAACAGAATGTGTGGTTCGGCGTTAGAGCCTTTGGACCATCTCATTTCTGGCTGCACTGTTATGACACTGGTGCAATAGGCATATAGCTGTATGTAAGGTTATCCATCAGAATCTTGTATACAAGCAAGGGCTGATCACGGAAATATGTCCGGTTTACCGATATGAGGGGCAAGAAGTACTTGATAGTTCTGCTTGCAGCATGTATTCAGACCGGCAAGTTCTAACTGATCATCACATATCACATAACACGCCTGACGGGAAGACGGGTCGCTCCGCAAATATTATTGGTGTTACTATCCCCCATAGTGAACCGAGATACATAGAGAAGGAGGTTAACTATGAGCCTCTGGCTCGGGAAATCATAGAAATTCGAGTTGTCGAGCGGGTGGTTGTAGTTCTCAAAATATTGTCAGCTGCAGGTATTGTATCTAAATCCCTCACGGCTTCCATTGATGTCGTGGGACTCTCACACAGTCTGCTACAAACCATGCAAAAATATACCATTCTTCATACGTGTTCGAAGTTGCGGGGAATTCTCGACAGATTCTCCCATTGACTTGCCATCGGCTACCACTATCAGCGCCCCTTTAGTTTTTAAGTAGGTAGGATTTTCCGAGTTTAAATGCTTGTCACTTTGTGCTGGTATGAGGCTAAATTACGGCATCTGCCGAGATCGTGACAACTCTGAAAAGAAAACTCACAATTGCAAACTGAGAGCTCTGCGTGATTATCACGTACATTCCTACAAATAAAAATTTAGTTAATATAAGGAATATCTTGATTTTCCGATTGAAATTAAGAATTTGAGAGAAATTCTTCCCAAATGTGCTATACACTGCACAATCCCGATAGTGTGAAGAATGAATCACGTTTTCCACTGAAAAGAGCTGATGGGTATTTCCGGTTTGTATTGGGCGTAATCGAATAGGACTCAAGCTTTGTGGTAAATTTTTGACCTAACTCATCTACATATAAATGACTCTCCAAACGTTCAGCCATTTTCCGCTGATCGTAGTCGAACTAACGATAAATTTATGCGAAGTTGTGGAGCGAAAGAATTTGGAATCAACTAGTTTGGCGCAAATTCGCGGCAGTTGCTCTAAAGGGCACAATTCAATTCAGCCAGAGGTGGATGGTCGGAGGCAAGTTAAGTCAACGGATTTGCCTACAAACAGGAGCGAAACGCCTTCTAATCCGATAACGAAATCTGCAAATTTACGGTCCTTGCTTCAACAACAACTCCGAAATATTCTTCACTGACCTTTTTGCGTCTGATCGTAAACGATTTGAGATGGAAACTCGTGCAAGGCGAAGAGGCACACAGTCACTCTTGAAAATCCAGTCCTCGATATCGCTCAATTCAAATTCGCCGTACATTACGATTTGTTCGCATTGCACGAACTTCACTTCAACGAAAATTATAAAACAATACGGTAACTTCCCTTCAAGTGAAATTCTGATAGAGCAAACTCCCCGCTTATCAGCAGTCTCTTTGATTAGCCGATCCCAATGAATATGGCCTTGAACCTCGAAGCTCATGCCAGCTCAGCGACAACACCTCATGCCCAGTTCGGAAACTATGCTGGAACGTTGCGTTGCGAAAACAACAACAATGCTAGTAGTTCTACACAAATGTATATTTTCACATTGTTCGCTTGCATAGTGTAATTGGGGAAATTAAAATAAAATTTGGAATTGATCAAATGTCAATATTGCAAGGCCACGGCTACTAGAAAATTCTATAAGAAATATTGGGAAAATCATCTGCTTCTACATGGAAAAATAAGCTAAGAGCAGGAAGGAAAAAATGTTTTTGTTTTAGTGTAGAGCTGTGCAACAATATTAGCCTTAAATTCCAAAATTAGGAACAGGGCCCCCGGGCTGGTGTGTTAACGCTTTAAAAACAAATATATGACCGCCAAAGTAGTTTATACTTAAAATAGATGGACCGTAAAAGGGACTAATTGAATCATTGCCGATACTATTCCTTCTATAAATTATGGATCATGTCAACACCTAATTAGCTGATGTTTATCCGGCTGTTTGAAATAATGCCAGCCTAAATAATAGAAGCATAATTCACTATCAATCGCTATCGCAGAAAATTATTGTGTCATACCAGACGCGACACGAACACTGAATAGAGTAACTAGACACTCCCCTCTGAAGAGTGCCTCGTTGGACTCCAGATGGGGATGTGGTCTAGGAAACTATTAAAGAATAATAAAACCTTGAACTTGATAATGTCTACAATGGACGGTAGAGGACAGCATTGCTTAAGAAGTGGAAAATTTGTTGTACCACTAGACAATGTACAGAGAAATCAGATGGAAGAAGCTGAATATTCGGCGAAAGAGCCAGGCGTGCTTACAACCTTGATAGGACCTCGACTGGAGATCGTTTAGTCACACATCGGTAGTAGACAACGTATTGAAAAGTTCCACATTAAAGTCTACTTCCACTGCATCCGCGGGGGTTAAGAGCGGAAGTAGGAGATGTATTGCTTACAAAAAGTTTTGTAGGAGAAATGAATCTGGTTTTTCAAATGTCGGTTGATTCTCGATTCCTTATATATCTGTTTGGCGGAACATTTACATAAAGTTATCCTCAAACAAAATTGGGCAATATATCTTTTCTCTGCCGATGGCTCGAAACTAGAAAAAGGTTTTTGAGCAAAAGTCTCTACCTTTCAGATTAAACGAGGAATTGAAATATCAAGACCATTGGCTAATGCACCAATCAAAAACTGGAAACAGGCTTCCATAAGGACAAGAGACAGAACCCAAACGCCACTTGACACGATAAGCTTTTCCTATCAGTAGTAAGCAAAAGCACTGCTAAATTTATTTAGTTGAAAGGAAGGAATATATTCTGAAGTACTCTGAGTGATTTTAATTCGCTAGCTCGACATATGTCCAAAATTGTTCTATTGAAACGTAATGCGTTCTTATCCTGTAATGTGGAAGCGGAATCTATGCAAATCTCTCACCATGAGAATAACAGACAGGCTGGTAGACAGACAGATTTGTAAGTCTGGGGTGCCACCTTATATGGCGAATCTGGAAGATTTCGTTAAATATGATAGAATTCGGAAGTATCATAAATGGGGGCAGGCCAAAATTATCATATAAACCTACAGGCCACTGTTTGAACTTCAAGCAAAGCGACTGCTCTTAATGGATTTTGTCTACCTAGGCTAAAAAATGGCTTGAATACATTAATGGAACTAATGGGATATCCAGGGTCGTTGAGAGAAAATCTGGTACGGGGTGAAAATTATATGTCGCTGTGGTGAAAATCATGTTGGGCCCCATATTATCCTTTTCCCTTTATATTCTAGGCCTCCGGAGGCCTCTAGGCTCGGAGAATCCCCACCGCCCCTCCTCTCTGATCAGGCCTGAGGATATCAATTCACTGTGAAGATATTTCCTCCAAACCTAGACGCCAATTTTAGGTGGCCGTAATGTGTCTAAGATGAAACACAAACCTGCTAACAAGAAAAATTAGTTTGTTGCGGGGTAAAAAATCCTCTATAACATACAGTTTTGAATTGCATTTTGAGAATATAGAGAGGTAGAGGACAGTTAAAACGTTTACATTGGACGTAACCGCAGATGTTCACAAAGATGAAGAATCTCACGCGTGAACGAAGTTTTGGCTGCTAAATCAGAGCAGTCTTCCAGAGGCTTAGGATTTGCTTTTCTAGAGTGCTCACAAGAGTAAAATCATCCTTACCATTAATATTGTGCGGCACAATGGGAAAATTATAGCTGACCATTTTAGTGATATCAACACTGTAGTCGCCAACGATTTCCGAAAAGGATAATGAGCTACATACACTCATGGACAGATAAATAAGAAAACCTATTACATAGAACATATATCGTAATTGAACACTTATTAGGCGATTTATGTGTACATTAGCTCTACCTCAAGTAAAATAATTATTTCATGATCAGTTATATAAAAGAACATAATTATTTAAAAAAGCAGGAACTATAAAGATAGAACACTGGATAAATAAATAAGAACATTTGATGTTTCCTCGGAATGATATCTACACAATTGTTTCAAATATTTTTTCTTCATTGGAAAAACATTCATCATCATCATCATCAACGGCGCAACAACCGGTATCCGGTCTAGGCCTGCCTTAATAAGGAACTCCAGACATCCCGGTTTTGCACCGAGGTCCACCAATTCGATATCCCGAAAAGCTGTCTGGTGTCCTGGCCTACGCCATCGCTCCATCTTAGGCAGGGTCTGCCTCGTCTTCTTTTTCTACCATAGATATTGCCATTATAGACTCTCCGGGTGGGATCATCTTCATCCATACGGATTAAGTGACCCGCCCACCGTAACCTATTGAGCCGGATTTTATCCACAACCGGATGGTCATGGTATCGCTCATAGATTTCGTCATTGTGTAGGTTACGGAATCGTCCATACTCACGTAGTGGCCAAAAATTCTTCGGAGGATTCTTTTCTCGAACGCGGCTTAGAGTTCGCAATTTTTCTTGCTAGGAACCCAAGTCTCCGAGGAATACATGAGGACTGGCAAGATCATTGTCTCATGCAGTAAGAGCTTTGACTTTATGGTGAGACGTTTCGAGTGGAACAGCTTTTGTAAGCTGAAATAGGCTCTGTTGGCTGACAACAACCGTGCGCGGATTTCATCATCGTAGTTGTTATCGGTTGCGATTTTCGACCCTAGATAGGAGAAATTGTCAACGGTCTCAAAGTTGTATTCTCCTATCCTTATTCTTCTTCGTGTCTGTGTTTGACCAGTGCGGTTTGATGTTGTTGGTTGATTCGTCTTCGGTACTGACATTGCCACAATATATTTTGTCTTGCCTTCATTGATGTGCAGCCCAAGATCTCGCCCCCATAGCCGCCTGCTCGATCTGGATGAAGGCAGTTTGTACGTCTCGGGTGGTTCTTCCCATGATGTCGATATCGTCAGGTTTTCCCTGGCTATGCTAGCATAGGCGGCTTTAAAGTCGATGAACAGATGGTGCAACTGTTGTCCATATTCCAACAGTTTTTCCATCGCTTGCCGCACAGAGAAAATCTGATCTGTTGCTGATTTACCTGGAGTGAAGCCTCTTTGGTATGGGCCAATGATGTTCTGGGCGTATGGGGCTATCCGGCCTAGCAAGATAGTGGAGAGTATCTTATAGATGGTACTCAGCAACGTGATACCTCTATAATAGCTGCACTATGTGATATCTCCCTTTTTATGTATGAGGCAGATAATGCCTCGTTGCCAATCGTCAGGCATTGATTCGCTGTCCCATACCTTGAGCACAAGTTGATGAACCACTTGGAGTAACTGGTCGCCTCCATATTTAACCAATTCGGCTGTAATTCCATCGGTTCCTGGCGACTTATGATTTTTAAGCCGATGAATTGCACGGACTGTTTCTCCTAAACTTGGTGGTGGCAGTATTTGTCCGTCGTCTTCAGTTGGCGGGACCTCCAACTCGCCGATGTTCTGGTTATTCAGTAGCTCATCAAAGTACTCAACCCATCGCTCTAATATTCCCATTCTGTCGGAAATCAGATTTCCCTCTTTGTCTCGGCAGGATGAGCATCGAGGTGTATAAGGCTTCATCCTTCTGACTTGTTGGTAAAACTTCCGCACCTGGTGCGGTTGCTCCCTGTACTTTTCTAGTTCAAAGATTTGTTGGTCCTCCCAGGCTTCCTTTTTTCGTCTGTGAAGTCGCTTCTCCGCTCGACGGAGTTCGTGATAAGTCTCTGCGCGTGCCCGCGTTTTTTGAGAATGCAACATTACTCGGTATGCGGCATTCTTCCGTTCGGTTGCCAGCTTACATTCATCGTCAAACCAGCCGTTCCGACTCCTTTTGCGGCTAGGGCCAAGTATATTTGTGGCGGTATCCATGATAACGTTCTTCAGGTGGTTGTGAAGATCATTTATTGATGCTTCATCTCCAGGTCCTCTGTTGACTGCGGTTATTGTGGCATCCATTTCCCTCTTATAGGTGTCGCGGAGGGTTGTGTTGTGGATAGCTTCAGTGTTCACTCTCACCTGATTGTCAGAGAGGATTCTAGGTGGTATTGTTATTCGAGCTCGGAGCACCATGCCAACGAGATAGTGATACGATTCTATATTGGCTTCCCTATATGTTCTGATATGTTCTCTTGTGGACCGCTTTCCGCGCAAACCAGGTACTTCCAACAACGATTTCGTGTGACTCTGCTAATTGAATAGTCCGCAGTCCGTTATCATTTGTTTTTTCGTGTAAGCTATGGGAGCCAACGTATCGCCTGAATACGGGCTCCTTCCCTACTTGGCTGTTAAAATCCCCAAGTATGATTTTGATATCATATCTGGGACAGGCTTCGAGGGTTCGTTCTACTGCCTCGTAGAAGGTATCCTTCTCCGACTCTGCAGTCTCCTCTGTAGGGGCGTGAATGTTTATGAGGCTTATATTTCTAAACTTGCCTCGCAAGCGCAGAATGCATAGCCGTTCGCTTATGTTTTCAAAGCCGATAATAGCAGGTTTCATTTTTTGGCTGACTAAGAAACCTACTCCGAGCACATTGTTTAGTGGATGACCGCTATAATATATGGTGTAGTGGCTCTTCTCCAGGAAACCGGTCCCTGTCCATCGCATCTCTTGCAACGCTGTTATATCAGCCCTATATTGGGACAGGGTATCGGCTAGCTGCTTATCAGCTTCATCTCTGCACAGGGAGCGCACGTTCCATGAGAAAATGCGCAAATCGTTGATCCGTTGTCGTTGCCGGGTCCGTCGTTTTAAAATCCGTCCCATCCGAGGCTCCTGTTGTGGCTTCGTAACAAGTTGTTTTCCATGTAGGGTTGTCAGCCCTACCCAACCCCCAACCTGGAGGACCAGTTGGTACAATTTGTCCCGTTTTTAGGCGCGGGAGACTCGCCTTCATCCTTCTCTGTCTGCAGCTTTTCGTCAAGAAAGAGCTCCCAGCGGTCACCACGTGGAGGTGGTGATAGGGTTTGGTAGTACAGCTGTTGGTGTTGGTTCAGCAGGCATTTCCCAGGTTTTATGCTCCATCGTGGGTACCAATCCACGTTTCGCCCCGGGACCTACACTACCCTTTGACCACCACACC
The DNA here is from genome assembly GCF_905115235.1 of Hermetia illucens. Taxonomy (NCBI): domain Eukaryota; kingdom Metazoa; phylum Arthropoda; class Insecta; order Diptera; family Stratiomyidae; genus Hermetia; species Hermetia illucens. The sequence continues at coordinate 163,835,676 of NC_051849.1, read as the reverse complement.
AGGAAAAACATTCCTGCAGTTAAAGTCGGGAGCGTCCTCATTCATTTTCAACTACTTGTTGCATCCTGTTAAGCATAGTGCAAATTAACTGCCTACAGGTTTGCATTCTGATATTTTTTCGTTCGTTCTGGACGAAGTTCCTCAAATCGTCCTTATTCCCAGAAATTTTACACGAAAGCTTGTTTTTTATAACACTCAACAAGTTTTGAGTATCTTGTAATACGAAAGCAAATCTTTAAGTGTGTTTTGGGCCATTATCTTGTTGCAGCGACGAAATTAAAGTCATAGTACAGCTTCCAAAATATTTTTATACATCAATAATGCCATGGTGTCGAGAATAAGACATATTGGACCAATTTCATACCAAAACAAGTTGGAATACAGGAAGCTCGCGCTTCGGGTATAGAGGTTTTGTGTTCATCTTATGTAAGAAATTTCAACGCACATTTTTCTATCCGTATATAGCTACAAATTCAACATATTCCTTCATATTTTTCCAAACTACGAGACATACGTACATATTACAGCCATAGATATTACGCTCACCCTAAACAAACAAACTGCCTATTTCCGAATACTGTACACATATATGCACTTATATATTATAAATTGATCGGACCCATATTTCCGATTTAATTCTTATATCTATTTGAATTAGGTACTACCCGCAAAGTTCATTAGCACACATATATTATATACCTACATACACACATGTCTGGTTGACAGATAACTAAAAAACTAAAACAAAATAGTTCTCTGCGACCCAATTCGTAAGAATTCATTTCGTTGTGGTATTGATGAATTGATATGTGATGATGACGTCATCCAGGTTGTAGAGTGCATGAAATCCACAAAAAATTGCAAAGTTTCACCCCCTATAACTTTGTTAATAATAGTTGGATTTTCTTCAAACTTGACCAAACTGTGCATTAGGTTCTTCATTTTACGCATGCCACTGTACTTCTGTAATGAACATAAGGGGGGTGCCGGGTAAATTTCTAAAATGTGGAAATATACTATTATTAACTTTATTTGTGCAGATATCGGAACCGGATATATGTTGAGGCCTAGATTTCGTAGAGATGCACCACTGTGATTTTTTTCAGATTTTTTGGTTGGATAGGTTCTGAGAACACTTTTCGGGGGTCATATTTTGAGCCCTCCATCCCCTATGTTTCACCCAACATCAAATATTGAACCAGTTTCGAAAAGTACTAATTGAGGCCTTTCATTTGATACCCCACATGGCCTCATTTTATAAAAAAAAATTTGCACCCCCCATTCACATGTATGGGGAGCCCCCCCTTAAACTTAACACAAGATGGCGCCAGTTACTGCATGTAAAGGGAACACCAGATTACATACTCTCACCAATTTTAGTGACAATCGGTCCAGCCGTTTCTGAATAAATCGGGTGTGACAGACAGACAGACAGACAGACAGACACCGTCTCGATTCTAATAAGGTTTTGTTTCACACAAAACCTTAAAAACCTCCCTAGGCCATTGTATTTCGCGTAGGTTTGCGAACGTGATGTGCATAATCGTTGGAAAACAAACGAAAGATCAACTCGTGAGTACCTACAGTGCAGCTTCCTCTCTCCTTCAAGCTCTTTCCATGCCAGATGACCTCTGGCTGCATTTCGCCTATTCCTTAAACGATATGAACGTAGCAAAGGAGCTTTCTCAGTTATTTTTCCGAGTAAATCTCTGACTGTCCTTGCATCTGAACCGTTCTAGAAGATACCACATATATTAGTTTACTTCGGCATCAACACTACTCGGCCGCATAAAAGAGTCTTTTTCAAATAATGAAATTATGGGATGAACAGCAGTTTACGATGCTTTTTTATGGTTTTGTGTAAAACAAACCCTTATCAAAATCGATTTACTGTCTGTCTGTCCGTCCGTCTGTCGGTCTGTCTGTGTGTCTATCACGCCTTATATCTCAGAAACAGTTACTCCTATCGATATGAAATTTGATAGAAACATGGGACTTGTGTATTCCATTGCATGCAGAAAGTAACATAGTTCCACGTTGAGTTTACGGGGGTAGGGGGAGATCATCATATATGCAAAAAGGCGGTGTATTTTTTTTCACCGAATATAGTCGTGTAGGATATCAAATGAAAGGTCTTGTACTCATCAAGGCCTTTCTTCTACGAGATGTTGACATTGGTTGCAAAGGGGAAAAGTTCAGGGATGCGACAAGTATCAGTTACTTGATAGACGCGTTCTCGGAACTCTCCCCAGTCTAACTCTCCCAACTATCTCCACATGGTATCTAGATGCCTTGATACAATACCTGTTCAAATAAAGTTAATAATAGTATATTACCATACTTATTATGAGTACATTTTTTAGATATTGCCTGGGAACTCCCCTGAAGTTTATCCTAAGGACATGCAGTAATATGGGCTATAGTATAGAGTATTTGTTGGGAACCACGCTATTAGTAATAGTGTGATTTCCAGTTAGTTATATTCGGTTAAAGCTATTACTTTTGTGTAAATTTCTTACATTCTATGTCAGTATCATATTAAAGCGAATGGTTTGATAAATTAAATGCATAAATATTACGAGCTAAGTACAAATGGGACAACCGACCATTCAAATATGCGTTCAGCTTCCGGTTTCTCGACTGGTTTTGTATTTTTCTTTATTACCTTAATTTTTTTCTGACTTACTGGCACTGCGCATAAAATAAAAGGTAACAAACTGGATACAGAACACAATATTAAGCCTCCTGACTTAATTTTTAAGACCCACTGTTTTTCTTCTGACGAGGAATGCTTACCACGTCCTACATAGTAGAATGCAATTTGTATATATTATTTCATAATAATATTTCTCATTCAGCCGAAAATACAAACAGTTTATATAAATTACTTGAATATAACATAATTCTAATCTGATTCAGTTTGCTTTTACTCTCTCTTTTACTACTCACGTGTTGAAGAAAATTTGACATCAAATTTAGATTAGGGCAAATCCTCTGATGGTTTCTAATTAATGCAGTAATGCCAGAAGCAAAGATTAAAATAAATATTCAACTTATGTTTATACATCAAATCTATTTTGCAGAAATGCGCCACAAATGTGTTCTTATTTACCTGTCCATGAGTGTATATATGTACTAGATATCACTGTGCGTAGCACTGGAAGGAAATAAAAAATGTTAAAATTTGGGAAAGGAATAACGGAAAACTTTCCATCTTGATCCTTGATAAGGTGCATATAATTCGGTGCTACTATCGATCAAACTCAGATGTCCTTCATCGGTTAGCTGACAAATGCGAAAAGCGTGCCTGCTATCTAAATACAACGAAATCACAGCTTCATCGGGGCTAAGACAGTACCCCGAGTAGGGATTTTGAAAGAACCGATAAGAACGCGATAAGTATATTCGCTGAAGTAGTTACGGCTTGTTTCAAAAGACGATTATTCCTTATACACTACGAGGAACGAAAGTTGACATACGAGTATATTATGAAGTAGGCGAATCTTTGCCGTTTGGAAGACAAAGGTAAGTCCTCCGGCAACTAGAGTTTCCATCGTGAGATCAAGGACCGAAAATGTATGAAAATAAATCTTACGTAGTCGCAGTTTTCGATGTATAGAACATTGATTTCAATTCTGCGAGACAAAGAAAATAATTGAAAGTTGCATAAAATTTTATACTACCCCCGTACAGGTATCCAATTTCTTTTGAAAAGTTGTCTTAAAATGTAAATAGCGGGAGGGTATCATTGCGGTAAATCTTGCTCCATAATGATTCGTGCGTGGTTCGTTCTCGTGGATAATTATCTACACAATTAAGGACAATGAAGTATTGACAACTGATCTACCTAACTAACTTTTTAATTTTTGATATTTTAGTGTTAACTTCGAAAACAGAGGCCGTGGACCAAAAAACTGGTAATAAGCTGCTCTCCATTTGGTCGGATCCGAGAACAGGAGGATGCGGACTTAGGACTTCTCAATCCCTAAACAAGAATATTTATTTTCAGTAAGATAGTGCTTCAGCTTCATGATAATCACAAATGAATGATGCTCAAGTGCCAAGGTAACAGCTGCGGAACAGGACAAAAACGAAAACAAACATCCATGACGACGCGCCACTCGAACCCGAGGCAATGAAGCCGAGAGGCTGAAGCTCACCGAGCATAATATGCAAATGCAAAACTACAAACTACTACTAAACATAGAAATCCACATAATTCTCATACCTGATTTCCCCCCTCTTACCCATAGGAATAATTTCCAAATTTAGTATCTATGATTCTAAGCAACCGGAAGGGAAAGTTTGTGGTGATACTGGAATATTTATCAGCTCTCGCATTAAGTGTTACCCTCGATAAAGACTACCCTTAATCTGATTACTGGACCAGCGAAAGAATCAACATGGCGATTTATTGTCGACCGAAATTCAAGTTGACTTCTCAAACATTCTAAGTTCTTTTTAACGCTCTGGGGAAAGGATATCTCGCCTCTGGGGACTGCAGTTCTAAACACTCATATTGAGTATTCAGATTGACCACACCCAAAGGAAGATAGTTATAGGACATGCTATCTTGAGATACTGCACCAGGCACAGTGTTTATTCCGCTTATTGATCAGTAGATCGCCGAAAAATCCTGGACTTGATTGAGTTGTTATGTGTTACTAAAAATTTGAAGCGTGAACTGATACAGGACGAGGGATTCTATAAGTTATTTTCAGGCCACCTGTCCATTCTCATAAAACCTACGTGCTTCGCTATAAAAAGGAACAAAAGCGAGAAACTTAACCAAATGGTTGATTTTCCATAAGTAAATAAGGCCTCATCTGCAAGTCAGTACTCCATTCAAAACGGTAAGGGAGACAAAGCCGTGTTGAAATTTGACGAAGTAATGGCTATGGTTAACAAATTTCCAAATGCACGTCCCTTTGTTGCTAATCTTCCAAACAATACTGCACTGCAAAGAATAGTATAGCTGATCCAAACAAATATATCTTCATGAGAGACGTGTTTAATGTGATTGGTTACTAAGAAGAAGAGACAACAGCCGGCCGAGAATTGATGCACTCCTCCAGCAAAATGTATTTGGTCCACATTTACCGCACATGGACAGTTGATCCATTTACATGGAGGCCAATTTATATTGAGGATATATCCATGACAAGTGTATGAAGCGGATGTCGATACAATGGGGCACACTTCGCAGAGAATAACACAGAACTCCAGCACTCGCCCCGAGAATGTCAAAACTTCGATCAGACAAACAAATGTAAGGGCTAAAAGATTGAAGGTCAGTCTGACAGATCAAATTTCTTGATTGTCCGTGGATAATGGCTCGGCCCGGGAACTGTTGAGCAGATTTTTTAACTTGCCGCTTACAACTCACACACTTCTCTAAATGCAAATATTAATACCTTTCCGAACCCGATTAAGAATCGAACGAATAAATATTATTGGTTTTTGCGACAGCTCTCCATCACCCCCGTCTGAAACCACGCGGGTCCAGATAGGAATCCGAGGCACGATTCCGTCAATGGTGTTACCGGGCGAATCTGACGTTACACGAGCTCTTTGCTGGAGCTTCCTCCGGTTCGGTGGAAGGTTTTAATCACGACAAGGAGATCCATTTGGGCCTGTCTCTGACGTCCCGCTTGAAAGAGTGCTGTCTCTCCAAATCTTTAAAGGGGCGCTCATATGGCGGATCCCCCCTAACAAGGACCTGCGAGCATGTCTCGAGGTCTCTGGGGGTGTCGATCACCAGCGTCATACGTCAGGCGGTTTCAAAACCGTATCTCTGAGCAGACGCAGCATGCTCAAGTCGCTTAATCCTGATCTGGTGTCCAGTACAGAGTTGGTGGGGAAACCCAGATTCTTCCCATACACCATCCCGTGGGGCTATCTGCGAACTCCTTTCGGAGGGCTGTGCGAAGGCCGAGGAGGACGAAAGGCAAGGACTGCGACCACCACGGATCGTCGCGAGCCATTAGGGGGCTTTCAGTATCCGATAACAATGTTCCAGCATACCATTTGACTTCGAATTGTATGTAGTGGTCCTCACAGGAGTTTTCCTTCGAGAAATGGATAGATTCAAATTGCATTCCCCGGTCTGTGATGATTTGATGATTGCGGCTGGTACACCAAGGCCAAGGGACTCTATGAGACTCGCAAGGGACCACGTGAGACTCACAAAAGGCCAAAGATGTCGAAACAGATTGTGTGGAAGCGCATTGTCAACCGAGGGAATTCACCTATTTCCTTTTTTACGTGCTTGTTGATCTTACGCTTCTGGTACCCGATGCACTCTCTGGCGTTTACGGCCTCGTTCCTGAACGTCCAGAAGTATTTTCCGATGACTAAGCGGTCCGTCGTCCTGATGCCTGGGTACACAAGATCGTGTACTGCGTAGAATGCTTCCTTGCAAAAATCGGCCATAATGAATGGCTTCGGTCCCTTGTCTGTGGTAGTAAGTAGGAGTTTGAGGTCAAGATAGGAAACTCCTTGAACTTGTATTTGGAATTTGTCCTCACAATCTGAAGTTCTGCGCTGTCTTATGCGCCTTGGTGATTGTCGTATAATCAACCGTGGCGGGGACTGTAACCTCCGAGATTCATGGTAAAGCATCTCCAACGATGTTGACTTTTCCAGACACTTGTTGGATGTCGGAAGTAAACTAATTGATGAAGTTCAGTTGTTGTAGTTGGCAAGGAGACACTTTGTCGTGCTTTTTTTAAGTGCGAACGTAAAGGGCTTGAGGTCCGTAAACAGTGTAAAGGGCCTGCCTTCAAAGGAGAAACCGAAGTATTTAATGCTACGTGGCGAGTAGCTCCCGATCTTCGGTGCTGTAATCACGTTGAGCTAGGTTTAGTTGCTTAGAAAAGAAGTGGAGGGCGGCACGTATCGCTGTGTCTGATTCTTTGACGAACACGGCTATGGGTGCATATGGCCAGAGAAACGTCCGAAGTGTAGCTTCAACGGTTTCAAACGCCTGGACGGTCTCGGTAGATCACGTAACCTTGCGCGAGTCTTTTGCTTTGTACTCAGACAAGTAAGGATCGCCTGATCCTGAGTGGCCTTGGGCAGGAAACGACGATAGAAGTTCAATATTTCCAAGAACTTTCTCAGATCCTCCTCCGTGGTCGGTAGGGGGAAGTGTTTGGTCGCTTCAACCTTGTCTCGGTCTGGTTGAATTCGGTCAGGGGTGATCATGTGGCAGAAAAATTTCACCTGCTTTTGTAGAGATTTGCACTTTTTAGCGTTTAGAACGAGCTCATTCTCCCGGAGACGTTAAAAAATGCACTCGAGATGTTCTAAAAGCTCAAATTCAGCACAGCAGTAATGCACAAATTCATGGATAAATAGAATAGGGTATCGGCCAGAAATTGTCTGAGCATTCAGATACCTATAATCTCCGCAAGGCCTTCATTGGCGGTTTGGCTTAGGCACCATATGAAGTGGATATGACCAACAGCTATTGAAAGGTTTTGATATATCCTGTTTTCCAATATCAACGAACTGTTTCTTTGCAGCAGCTAGCTTCTGGGTGATAAGGGACGTACCTTTAAGAGAAGCGGAAGGAGGGTAGTGTTGATGTGGTTCTGCATATCGTGCTTAACCGGCTGGGAGACGCTACTTTCAGTGTGCGAATGTGATTTTTTTTCCTGACGAATTCCGCGAGTTTGCGAGGACTATCAAGGCTTTATTTTGCAGGTCCACCAGTAGCCGATAATGACACAGGAAGTTTGCGCATAAAATGGTAATGTTCGCCAAAATGAATCGGAATGAAAACGTTCGACAGAATCCGAGACTCACATCCAGCTGCCTTTTGTGATATTAGCTCGCTTGGACGGGGTACGGGAAGAACCCACACCTTCGCGCCCGTATCGACCAAAAAGCAACATCTGCCCAGAGGATTGAAAATTGTAAGCCGATGTGGTACTGCGCCGAGGCACCCAGCGAGCCTAGTTTTTTGCGCTAAAATTGCATCCGTTGGTCATGTAGTTGTATGATCTCGAAATTTATGGTAGTACTAGTAAATTACCTGATTCGGCTTCTCCTCCTCACTTGCTAATAGCTGCCGTATGAGTATGGCGTAGAAGAAGTCTTCCAATACCTCCGCGAACACCCCGATGGTGTTCCATAGTAATTGGCGGAAGCACAACGACCAATTGCGCAGCCACGCTGCGACCCCTGCCACAGGGGGCATTCTTGCATTCTTTGTTCATTGCCTTTTCCTTTTCAATCAGACTTGGGATAATCTTTGGTGGCTTTTGGCGCTTGTCTAGTGAGAATAATGAAGGAGAAGATCTGGTTCGCAATTTATATTATGAAATCTGTTAACTCAAGTTGCTCAATGAAAACCATAACGGTGAAAGTCAGGAATGAGATTCACATATTGCGACCATGTGTCTTTTGAACATTCTTTGTTGATGCATTTTTTTTCCTTTTACATACAAATATTTGCTCTGTTAGGCAGTTTCTTCTTCCAATATTGTTTGATCTATTTACGAAATATCTACCTCAAAAATATTCGTCGTTTCCCACAAATCGCAAACCTAGAAAATAAGTATTAAATTCATTTTGAGAAGAAAGACTTTATTGAAAATGCCTTGATTGCAACTCAACCGCTTTATTTTCTCATAGGCATGTCGTCATCAAATTTCATTCAGGCTTTAAACGATTTCTCCACCTACATATCAAGGACAATGGCATATGAGTTCATGTATCAACGAAACGGGAAACATCCTTCGTATGTGGAACAAGACCGATCAATATACCATGACAGAAGGTTTGGTGAACAAGCACACATTTGTGAAGGTTGTGCCGAAAACGTTTTCGGCATTCAAAACTGAGGAAGCTTTGCGCGAAGGATTTAGAAAATCTTATTTTTTGGGGGTTTCAATACAAATTGTCTATCTGACAAATAAAAGGATAATACGACAAAAACGTAAACTTTGTCGGCTTGAAGTGAACTGATTTCAGCAAGGACACACATACTTTCAGTTCACACTAAGGACTTTCTTCTGGCGGGAATTTTTTCTATCTTCATCATTTTCTACCCAACCTTAGGTAGCTTCCACACAACTAGAACGTCCGTATTTTAGCGTTAACTGTATTGTCCTGTTTGATTTTAAATTTAATTTATTGGCCGAAATAGTTCCCGGGCAGCGTAGGAAAACAAGACTGTTGTAAATACTGAAGGGCATATCTGACACGAATCTGATGAATAGGATGCCAATCCCTGAGAACAACGTGATTGTTTTACGTTAAATGTGGATTGTATTCTTGCATGTATAGGCGTGGCGGCAAACCGTGTGCCAGGCATCTAAGGAATTCATTATTGAAAGATACAAATCAATGGGTATTGTAGCGGTCGAATGAGATATATGTTTTCTTTTATTTTTGCAAATAGTCTCCTGGATTGAATAGCAAATTTTCTGAGAACATGAAAGGGAATGTTTGTGAAATCACGACCGTGATGTGATGAAGACCCGGCATTTCACCATTCCAGTAGAAACAAAAGGCAGAAGAAATCAATGCATAATCAATAAAACTCATTTGATGTACATATTTATCATATATTAACATCTCAAATTTCAGTGAAATAAACGCTAAAGTTCAGAAGTCTCGTATGCAGGGTGTCCTGTTTATGATGGTACAAATTTTAATGGTGGATAGTACTAATTGTTTCAGGAAAATTGGTTCACGGAATAGGCACTTTTACTGTTAAAGAGTTATAGCGTTTTTCGTGAATAGTTTCAAAAAGTTTGACCTTCCCAAAAAAATCACAATTTCCCACTTCTTGAACCATATAATCCCAGATTTGATACCATTTTCGGAAACTACATAAAATTTCTTATAAATGGATATTTTTTTCAATTACTTTTCAATTACAAAGGTCATCCTCTCTTCGAAGATATAACTGTTTGTACTATAAAGAAATTTCAAAATTGAGACTAAGAAGTTCAATGCGGGTGAGATTAGATTTAACTGACTTGTTCGCTTAACGTTTGCTTTTTCTTCAGTCTTTATCCTGTTCACAACTGCGGTCGGCTCGTCGTGCTTGGTGGCGCCATGTTGTTCTATCAAAGGCCTGATCAGGATACAGCCACGAGGCTTTCAAATCCCATCCAACGTATAACGTTCTTCCAGTCGGCCTTTCGGTCGTTTCCCATCAGCTTTGATATTCGGACCAATCTTGGCGAGAGAATTCTCTTTAGTCCGAATTAAGTGACCATACTATCGAAGACGTTCCCCTCGGAATTTTTTCATCATCTTGCTACAACCTCATATCAGTCACGGATATTCTCATTTCGGATGCGGTCTACACTTCTAGTTCAAACAAGTCGGAATATTGGAAGCTCGCGCTTCGGGTATAAAGGTTTTGTGTTGTTATGTAAGAAACTTCAACGCATATTTTTCTATCCGTTCATAGTTACAAATCCAATCCAACATACTCCTTCATATTACAGTCATAGATATTATACTCACCCAAAACAAACGAATTACCTATTTCCGAATACTGTACATATATATGCACTTATATAAATTGATCGTACCCATATTTCCGATTTATTTCGTGCACAAAAACATACATATGTACGTATATAGTACGTATATTAAATACGGCTATTTTAATGTAAAAATATATATCTATCTAATTTAGACACTACCCGAAAAATTCATTAGCACGCGTATACTATGTACCTACATACACACATGTCTGGAGTAATTGATATTCATATACAAATAACTAAAAAAAAAAACAAAATAACTTTTAGCAACCTCATTCATATGAACTCACTTCGTTGTGGTATTGACGAATTGATATGTGATGATGATGTCATACACGTTGCAGAATGCACGAAATTCATAAAAAATGGCAAAGTTTCACCCCCTAAAAATTTGTTAATCATAGTTGGATTTTCTTCAAACTGGACCAAATTGTGCACTGTGTTATCCCTTACACCCATGCCAAATTTTGTACTTCTGGGATAGACATAAGGGGGGTTGTCTGGTAAATCTCTAAAATATGGAAATATACTATTATTAACTTTATTTGTATAGATATCGGAACGGGATGTATTTATAGGCCTAGATTTTTTTCAGATTTTTCGATTGGATAGGTTCTTAGAACGAGACCTGTTATACTTTTTGATGGTCACATTTTGAGCCCTCACCCCCCATGTTTCATCCGGTATCAAATATGGATATGGTTTCGAAAAGTGTTAATGGAGTCCATTCATTTGATACTCCACATGGCCACATTTTATAAAAAAAATGTTGCATCAATCACATCAATCGAACAACAGATCACACGCTCTTACCGATTTTCGTGCCAATCGATATAGCCGTTTCCGAATAAATCGGGTGTGACAGACAGGCAGACAGGCAGACTCGTAGAAATCGACTCGATTCTAATAAGGTTTTCTTTCACACAAAAATGATCTTCGTCTCTATTACCGCAAGACGCCATTCATTGTCTTTTATAATCTTTTTCAGAAGAATAGAAGGCGAAAGGGTGCATGACATGGTGGTAAATTCTAGATTTGGACATCAGTTGTGGAATCCCACTTCATCCAGATTGCGCTAATGCTTGAAGCAATTTTATAATGCAAATCTATTGGCTTAATCGCTCAGTTTTGGCACTGGCAGTGAGAGTGCTTGGGAGGATCAGTCGTGAAAAGTCAGTTTTATGTAGAATGCCCCATGTGACAGTTTACATAACAAGAACAAAGAGGAGTGGTGAGAGGGGGCACTTCCTTGATGAACACCGACAGAGACACGCAGTTTTGATATACATGCCGCATTGGCAACTTTATTTTTCAGTTCGTGGTAGAGCAATTGAACTCAGTGCATACCAGATCAGTTCGTATGGTCGCACCCTCAAATGCTTTCTCCAGATTCAAAAAAGCAATATAAATATGTTTCTCACGGTGTTTCACGCAGCGTGTATTGTGTCAGCAGTTCCGTAGTTCTTGACAGGCCCAGCTTGATTCAAACTTATTTCAATGATGTCGCAAATGTTCAAAAATCTTGATTGTATAAGACAGCAACCTGATTGGAGGATAATTTGAATATTATGGTGGACTACTTTTTTTCCTGTTGGAACTGTGTTGCTCGAAATATTATCGCCATTTATCTGTCACGGCTCTTCGGTCTATAAGGGAAGTACCATTCTTATCATTAATGCAACAAAAGTTTTCGATATCTTGTGCGCGATGACTTTTGGTAAGTCGATACAGATCGCCATCCCGAGAAGAGATCATCCTAATGGACCGCTTGTTGATAATTTGCCTATCGCCCAGTGTTTTATCTTTGAGAAACTTGTGGTACAGGGTGCGGCAGCATAACTTCCTTTTTTCAAAACTCAATAAAAACTATTGTATGCATTGAAAATCGGAAAATCACAAGGGGACAGATCGGGAGAGCGTGCCGGCCATTCCAAATCGCCTCTACTTGAGATAAGGCGCTCTGGAAAGTGTTCCCTCAAAACAGCTATCGATGCTCTTGAAGTGTGTGCTGTTGCACCGTCTTGTTGGAACCAAGTGTCCCCCAAATCCAAATTTTCTAGCCATGGGAAAAAAAAATTCTGTAGCATGTTTACATACCGGTCCGAATTCACTGTCACTGTAACCTCATTTTCCTCAAAAAACCAGGGACCAATAATTCCAGCTGAGGAAATTGCACACCACACTGTGACTTTGGGTGAATGCAAAGGCTTTTGATGCAATTCTCGAGGGTTGGTGTCAGCCCAGTAGCGCATGTTTTGTTTCTCAACCGACCCACACAAGTGAAAATGGGCTTCATCGCTAAAAAAAACAATAGCACCCTCGGGAAGGACATCAAGAAGAAGCTCACACGCGTTCATCCGAGAATTGAAGTCACATTCTGAAAGTTCCTGCACTATCGCCATCTTATAGGGATGAAAATGAAGATCATCACAAAGAATTCTTCTCACAGAACGATCGGATAGTCCAAGGGCAGATGCGTGTTTGCGCGCAGAACGCCGTGGCGATCGCAACATTGACGCTCTCACTGCTTCAATGTTCTCAGGTGATCTAACGGGCCGAGGGACTCCAGTTCTTCCTTTTGTCGCACTTGCAGTTTGTCTGAATGTAGTGACCCATGTAACAATTGATTTGCAGTCTGGGACGGGAGCCAATGGGGCTAAATTAAAGCGATTCCGAATGCACGCTGTGTTGCAATAACCGAACATCCGCTTGAAAAGTAAACCTCAACGGCAAAGGCACGCTCCTCACTATTCCAACGCATGATGGCGACTGAACCATGTCGGGACAAAACTTTATAGTATCCCCTCTTGAACGAGACCACTAGCGCTCCGCTATGACATCAACTAACTGAGTGGCGCGCATTTTAAAAAAGGAAGTTATGCTGCCGCACCCTGTAGAACCGTATATTTTCGTACACCTTCATTTTAATATCGTGATTCTAAAGCCAAATATCTCGCTCGATGAACCGTTTATCTAGCTTGTCGACACCGCGAGTTGCATAGGCTACTCTGTGGAACGTGTTTTTAACTTGGTTCCACGATTTCTTCACATTCGAAATAGTTAGTAATCGCGTAGGTGAGATCGTTTGTTCTTTCTTGTTACGAGATCGTCACCATTTACTACACTCCTCACACTGTGCAGTGGGTTGAATGCCAAGACGCCAATCAACGACCGATGTTGAGGTACGATGGTCTGATAGAGAGTAGCTTTACATTCAGTGACGGTGGTAAAATATCGGCGTCTTACGAGAATATAGCCGATTTGCGTCTTACTGTTCCAAATATAAAATGTACGAAGATGAGTCAAACATTTTATGGACCCTATATTCACAATTTCAAGGTCCTGAGTGTCCGCGAAAGGAATATCCGCTTGCCACCCTCACTGTCTGCTCCAAACCCTTTTCCCGCATGGTACCTGATTTTGTCAGCCTTTTCACCCACTTGACTATTAAGGTCGTCTGCAATGATGATGTAGGCGCATCGAGGTATTCATATTCGTTTAGACATTATGGACACAAAGGAGTATTGTCATGTCCAAAATGATGTAAGTACCTAGAGTATTCAGCATACCTAGTCAGAAACTAAGTCAAGCGATAGTGGACATCTCCATGACTGCGCATAATCCAAGGCTGGATATTTGGAATCAGTTTGTGCGTCGACCTCCCTTTGGGGGAATTGACTCAATGTTCCCGCCACATCTTGATTGTGCGCGATCTCTCTTCTCGTTGTTGATCTACGGCATTATGGTCATTGCGTGCGTTCCAGTTGTATAATTTTCGCGTCTCCTTAGTCAAAACATCACTCTCGCGGCTACAAAAGCTGCTGTTCGGAATGTTTTAGCATGCTTAGACGATATACTAAAAATAATTGTCTACTGTACGCCTCAACATTAAAGGCTTTTGTGCAAACTGCAAAATGGATGAACACACTCTGGTTAGCAAAAGCACCCTTCGGTGATTTGGGTACTCCAACGTTGAGCATCATGCCAGTTAACGCAGCTACAACTTTAACTGCTTTCTCACCCGCGTAGCTGAATTTCAGCCAATCAATGATGCATCATAATGCCGAGGTATTTAATGAAAGGCTTGGACTCTATCACACGCTGTCTCACACCGTACAATTTCATTCAGTTTGCGATTGCTGACGAGTATAGCCTCAGTTTTATGGCAACTCAAATGTATGTGATATCAACCAAACTTTGACCAGTAATCTCACATGCTCTGACAACAATCATCCAGGTGTTTGTCCACTATAACAATTGCTATGTCGTCTGCATAGCCGATGAGGGTAGCTTGTCGCGGGAGTTTGTTGCGCAACACATGGTCATATATAGCGTTCTAGAGTAATGGGCCCAGCACCGATTTTTGAGGCACTCCGCCGGTTACTAAGTATTCAACTGAGCTTACGTTGATGTGGTAGAGAAGTTTTCAATTCAGGAAATAATTCCTGATAATTAGCTGTTTATTGTTAGCATCCTGCCACCTTATACTTGCAATGGCTTCATCTGCCAGATTGACCACATAGTTGATGGCATCCACCGTTGATCGGCCAGCGCGAAAATTGTATTGTTGTGTAGACGTACATCCTGCTCCCTCTATAACTAGGAGCAGCCTGTTGTATATAATTCGTTCCAGCAACTTTCCCATACTATCTAACAAACAAATGGGATAATACGACGATGGCTGATCAGGTGGTTTACCCCTTTTGGGTAACCCCACCAGCATTTGCTTTCTCCGCTGAGTTACTTTGTTATGGGGCCCTGCTTCCTTCCAGCCTATCCATTATCGCTCTATAGGCTGCTCCACACGAGTGTCGTCCAAATTGCGCACTTTATACTTTTGTCTGCGGCCAATACCGCGTTACTTTTTGCACTGGATGGTTCGCTAATAATTGCCACGTCCACACTGAGCTCTTAGGCGGACTTGCTCAAAAGATCCTGAGCGGCATCATAATGGTTGAAATTCTTTGGTTCTGGTTGCTTGGTTGCTTTGGTTCCTTTCGAGATAGCGGATATGTCCGCTTTCTATGGCGTGGACTATATCATCACAACCAGCATCTTTGCATTCAGGGTCCTTCTCACAAATTCGTGCCAAGTGTCCTTTTTCGCCTTACCGCCATCATCATTTAGACCTATCATACTCGCTTGTGCAAGATCTGTCTATATGGCCGTATTCCAGATATTTAAAATACTTAGCAGGAGATATTTTCTCCCCAATCCTACAGACAACCCATCCAATCTTGACTTCCAGCTTCCAGCAACTTGTTTGCCCAAACAACTGGCAAGCTGATGATTATCGTTTGCATGCCGATATATGCTTTCTGCAAACTCTTTATTGAATCGACAGTGTAGCATTTTACCGCTTTGTTGAAAGAAATTCAGGTTTGTTATCTCCTCCTCATCACTTGTTGCGTGCAACCGCTTCTATAACAAATAAGAATTGCGATAACATGCTCTTTATTCTTCAATATTAATGGTTTTTCCTTTTTTTTCATTAATATTATTGTCCCAATATTGGCCCAAAATCAACCACAAGCTCGCGATCACGCTACCCTTGTGTTCCACAGGGGATCCTTTTCCCGCCTTTTCCCGTCCTTTTCCCTCTTTGAACCATCCAGCTACGAAACAGTAGACAGTCGCCGATAGTTCCGGCTTTTAGTAATACTTCCCCCATGCACACTTCCTGATTTGGCTGGTCCAACTTAGGTGTTTCCTCCAGTCGAGAGCGTGCTACCTCCACCACTATCGATCCGTCTCGGGATTGCAATAAAGTGGGATGTTGGATTTCGGGACTCCCAGGGAACGTTCATCTCAACCCTCCTCGAGTCGCATTCCACAAATGTATGTTCGCACACCTCCGGATCATAGAGTATCTGGCCACTCCTCACAGGTATCTGTCTGTCCATCAGAAACGGTTACATCTATTGAAACGAGATTTGGTGGAAAGGTGGGAACTGTGAATCCCCACACATGCGGTGTATCACTGCCCTCCACACGAATTTAAAGGGGACGCCCTATATACGTAAAGGAGGATTGCAATATTTATTATGTAGCCAAGTGGGACATTAAATGAAAAGTCTCGATTAGTACTTTCCCAAACACACATAGACTGCGAACGAAAGGAGTGTGGGGGCCCAAAAGTGTCAGTTACATAAAGGATCCGTTCTCAAAGACTACCCATACGAAAAATCATTGCTCCATGCGCATGGTATCATGGCCTCAAAATACTATCCACCAAGATATTAGGTCAAATAAAGTCAATAATATAGTAACATATTATTAAATTTTGAAAATTTGCTGCAGACCCCCCTTATTTTCATCCTATAATCATGAAGTGATGTAAATTTTAATATGAAGCCTTTATATTGGAACATTTGGTGCAAATCCTACTGTTATTAACAAAGTTATAGTAGGCCAAATTTGGTATTTCGCGTCAAATTACTACCCTTTAATTTGATGGTAATACCCCCTCGAATCGAATATCGGGTATATCAAACATACTTTACGAGTTAAATACAAATGGAATCAACGAGTACCCTAATATGTTTGCATAAAAGATCAACAAAAACCTTTCATACCTGGAACGCCGAGTTTCCAGTTTCTGACTTGTTTATATATAAGTCGATGAACCGCTTGTTGCAGCTCGTCACCTCCATATTTATTTAATCAGTTCGGCTGTAATTCCATCGCCTCCAGGCAGCTTTTTTATTTTTAAGCCGATAAGTTACACAGACCGTTTCCTCTGCACTTGGTGATGACAGCTTTGTACTTCGTCCTCATTTGGCGGAGCCTCTAACTTGTCAATATTCTAGTTGTTGACTGGTTAATCAAAATAGCCAACCCATCATTTCAATATGCTCATTGCTCGTTGACGTGTTGATGAAGCTTGTGCGGCTGTTGTAGTTACTCTCTGTACCTATCAAGTTCACAGACGTCTCGATTTTCCCAAGCTTCATCTGTTGTGAGATGTTTCCTCCGCTCAACGGAATTCAATAGTAAGTCCTTGCATGTATCTGCGTTTTGCGAGATTATTGCATTGCTCGGTATTTAGCATTCTTCTGTTCAGTTGCGTGCTTGCCTTTCATCACCAAACCGGTCGTTATAAAATCATTTGTGGCTGCTTCTTCTTTAGGGTATCCGGTAGTAGCGGTTATTGCTTCATCCATTTCCCCCTTATACCTAGCTATCGATGAATCTGGTGTGGATGGTTTGAAAGTTTACTCTCATCAAATTGTCAAAAAAATTTAAAGTTATGGTGTTATGCAAGGAGTTCCATGCCAACGTAAATTGATTCGAGCCGTTCTTTAATTAGTTCTGATATTCATCAAGTCTCGTGGTCAAAGGGTAGTACAGGTCTCAAGACGAAACGTGGATTGGTGCCCACGATGGAACATAAAACCTCGGAAATGCCTGCTGAAAGAATACCAAGAATACCACCAAACCCTATCTCTACCTCCACGTGGTGACCACTGCAAGCTCTTTCTTCATAAAATGCCGCAGACGGAGAAGGATGAAAACGAGTCTCCCGTGCCAAAAAAACGGGACAAATTGTATCAACTACACGGAAAACCGAAGTTAAGATGCCACAAAGGAGCCTCCGACTAAACTAACGGCAACGAAAATGGAATAACGATTTGCGCGTTTTCTCATGAAACATGCCCTCCCTGTACTGCGAACGAGCTGCAAGATGTGCTGGATAGGGACCGGTTTGCTGGAGAAGAGTCGTTACACCATATATTATAGTGGCCATCTGGTAACTCATGTGCTCGGAGTAGGTTTCCTAGTCAGGTAAAAAATAAAACCTGTTATTATCGGCTTTAAAAAGACAAGTGAACGGCTGCGCACTCTGAACCTGCTAGGAAAATTTGGAAATATAAGCCTCATTAGCGTCCACGCCCCTACAGAGGAGACTGCAGAGTCGGAGAAGGATACCTTCTACGAGGCGGTAGAACGAACCCTCGAAGCCTGTCCCAAGTATGATATCAAAATCATACTTGGAAACAACAGTCAAGTACTCGGATCATAATCTTGTTAGCATAGTGCGCCGGGCTCGAGTAACAACATCGCTTGCAATCCCCTCTGACAATCAGATGAAACTAAACACTGAAGCCATTTCCAGCACAGTCCTCCGTAGTACCTACAAGGGGAGAATGGGTGTTACAATAACCGTAGCTAACACATGTGCTGGAGATGAAGAATCAATAAATGATCTTCACAATCACCTGAAGAGCGTTATCATTGATACGGCCGCAAACATACTTGGGCCCAGCCGGAAGAAAAGTCGAAACGGCTGGTTCGACGATGAATGTAAGCTAGGAACGGAACCAAAGAGTGCTACATACTGTGCAATGTTGCATTCTCAAAGAACGTGGTCATACGCGGTCACTTATCACGAACTTCGTCGAGCGGAGAAGTGACTTCACAGACGGGAAAAGGAAGCCTGGGAAAACCAACAGATCTGTGCACTCGAAAAGTACGGGGAGGAACAACACCAGGCGTGAAAGTTTTACCAACAAGTCAGCAGGATAAAGCCTTACATACCTCGATGCCCATTCTGCCAAGACAAAGAGGAATATCAGATTTCCGACTGAATGAGCAAATTGGAGCGGTGGGTTGAGTATTTCGATGAACTATTGAACAATTAAAATATCGGTGACTTGGAGTTTCCGTCAACTGAAGACGACGGAGAAATTAATGGAAGAAGCAGTCCGTGCAATTCATTGACTTAAAAACCATAAGTCGCAGGAGCCGATGGAATTTCAACCGAATTGGTTAAATATGGACGCGACCAACTACACCAAGTGGTTCACTAACTGATGCTCAAGGTGTGGGACAGCGAATTAATGCCAGGCGACTGGCAAAGAGGCATTATCTGTCCCTTATATAAAAAGAGAGATATCACACAGTGCAGCAATTATAGAGGTACCACGTTGCTGACTACCATCTAAAATATATATCTCCAGTCCAGGCAAATCAGCAACAGATTTTCTCTATGCGGCAAGCGATGAAAAAACTGTTGGAATATGGACATCAGTTGCCATGACAGAATTCGATTTCCCGACGAAATTGATAAGAGTGACCAAGCTGACCTGAATGCGCGAGGCCAGATAAAAGCAGTAGAATCGCCCTCGAAACAGCGATCTAAGACGAGGGGATGCCCTATCATGCATCCTCTTTAAACTGACCCTGGGAGAAATGATCCGTGATACTGAGGTCAATGCGGGAGGCACCAGCCTCTTTAGGTTTACCCAACTACTACGTATGCTAATGGTATCGGGATCATTTGAAGTACGACCCGAGGTGTACAAATTGCCTTCATCCAGGCGATAATGGCGCGAGATCTTGGGCTGCACATCAATGAATCCAAGATGAAATATATGGTGGCGACGTAAGCACCAAAAACCAGCCAACCAACAACATCAAACTGCACTGGTCAAACAGGAAGAATGAGCTAGGAGGCTACAACTTTGAGACCGTTGATAATTTCGCATATCTAGGGTTAAAAATCACAACCGATAACAACTACGACGATGAAATCCGTGCACGATTATTGGCGGCCGACGGAGCTTATTTTAGCTTACAAAAACTGTTCCGCTCGAAACATCTCACCATAGGGTCAAAGCTCGTACTGTAAAACACAATAATCTTGCCAGTCCTCATGTATTCGTCGAACTCTTCCTTCTCCGAGGAATCTTTGGCCCCCTGTTTGAGGATGGACGATTCGGTAATCATCATAACGACGAAATCTATGAGCTATACCATGACTGACAAGTTGTGGGTACACTGCGGCTCAATAGGTTACGGTGGGCGGGTACCTAGTCTGTACGCTTCTATCTGAAGAGGCCCAGGTTCGTTTGTTTAACTCTCTCAACGTAAACTACGTACTTTCTTCAAAATTTTCTACTGCTAGTTGGATATCTGCAGTCCGTATCCTACTTGACAGTTGAAATCTTCAAGTATGATTTTGATAAATATTTAGGACAGGCTCCGAGGCTTTTTTCCACTGTTGCGGAAAAGTTATCCTTCTCCGACTATGCAGTTTCGTCTGTAGGGGCGAGGACGTTAATGAGGCTTCGGTTTCGAAATTAGTTTCGGAACCGCAGAGTGTTGAGCCGTTCGCCGATGTTATTCAAATCCGATAACAGTAGATTTCAGCTTTCGATTTCATGAGAAAATGAGCGAATCGTTTGTGAATAGCTGGTATTATTCCGATAGGATGTAATCTCAGGTCGACATGATCAAATGAAACATGAAAACATTGATCACATAGTCAACAAGCCCACGTACTTAATGACGATTTATTGTGGTTTACGAATCCACGAGTTCAAAATAGAGAGTCGACAGTTCAGAAAGTGCTGAATAACACTCTCTCATGAAACAATTAAAGTGTTAACCAACAAAAACACTTTTTTAAGATTAATAAAGATTTGAGAACATCTTCCCCAGAATGGTATGGTCAGCGTCTATTGCCACTCTTCAGGCTTATTTTCCCCACTTTCCTGAATAACTCTCTTGGTGTACAAAAGTTAATTCTGAATAGTTCCCTGTTTTCAGTTTGACCCATTCAAATAAAATCGCAAATAGATTTCTAGAACACCACCAACAAGCTATTCGACGAGGATTGCACTATATACAACAATAATTTCAGCATTTCTCAGATAAAGATATTATTATCGACAATAACAAGGCTAAGCTCCTTGCTACAAGATTTGCAGAGAAACGTGACTTTAAAATAAGAGTCCTTAGAACGAGGCTTTACCCCTCTGCACTGTGGCTATAAAAACATAATTCTCCTTCACAATGACGTGGTCTTTGCATCGTAAACATGAACTTCACCGGCAGTAAAATATCAAAGCCAGATAAAGCCATGTGCAGTTTTTTGCCCTCCATCTATTTCTGGGAGAAACCCAGGTACTTTCAGCAGAGAGGGAGATGATAAGTGCTGAATTTCGCTTTCAGTGCGAATTATTTCTATATTTAACACAAAGTGGAAGATACCTCAGGAAATATCCCGATTAAATTTCATTTTCTGATTAAATGACATCTTAGCCGGTCCTTCGAGAATTATCAACCAATTCTGATCGTAGTGATTAAAATCAGGGAATGCCAATCGGAAGGTTGACATTACTCCGAATCCATTGCCTTTTAGACATTCAACCTATCTGCTGGCGTAGGAATAGGAAACACGCTATATATCCTATGGCTACCTGGGTGTAGGAGAGAAGCTTCACAAGGGATTTTAAAGGAGTAGTTCCTGGTGTAAGTTTTATGTATCGAACCTAATGGTTTTAACTAGGATGATATTTACTTTCCTTATTTTAGGGCTGTAGTTTCATTGTTGAAGCCCTGGTAGAAAGGGAATTATGTATTAACCTAAAACCACTGTGCCCCTTATACTGTTTTAGATGGAAGATTGACATTACGAGCAAGGCTTAATTAAAGTTTTCATTGTTTTTCAAGGAAATCCGCTATTCTGGTTTATCCTCCAATGCCGAAGTATAATTTACCCACCTGTGCAGTTGCTCCCCTAAATATTTACCTATCCGAAAAGGATACATCCGCAATGAATATGCCATTCAGAAAAAGGACGAATAATATTGTGACATGGGCGACTTCGCTGACAACTTGTAGTCAATTCGAAATCGAAAGCCCACTAAACTCAATAAAATCGGCAAATCGAATTTGATATATTGGCCTATTCGTTAGGGTAAATTAGTATTAGAGACGTTTGACTGGGGTGGGTGAAATGTGAAGAGAAAATATTTTGATTCAATGATTGAAAATTTGCAGTCCAACGTGGACATGCATGTTGGCGTATTTGTGCTCGGGGGAGAGTGTGTTTATAGCACATTCTGTGCCAGATATGAGAGATAACATGAAGTGATAGACATTGTGGGGTACTTTTGACAGAATGTGTGGGTTTGGCTGAGCCTCTTGAAACCACGTGAAAGTTGAATAGTCCTCGTGCTATCAGCAGATTCTATGAAATGGAAACTCTCAGAAAACGTTGGCAACTAATATAGAAAATATTATGATTTTATTGGAAAATACAATCAATGGAAGAATCCAAATTCAAATTAGGTTATCGGTAATCTGACAATCGAAACATATATATATATGTATATACTTAGTTTTTCAGTTTTTTGGATTTGCGGCTTAGTAACAGGTCGTTTTATTTAATTAGGAACTAGTTTTTTTTTATTTGATTCCCTGCCCTATGCCACTGGCTCTTCCGATTTTGGAGATAACTTTAGAGCTACTTTTGGTTTAGCATTTTGTTCCTCATCGATTTAATTTCTATTTCTTCAATAGTGGCAAAATGTCGACGTTTTCTGATCTTCAGCGTTTGGTGGGGTTTTGACACCTTTGAAAAACGAATGCATCAAAAATATTTGAATATGAGAAAGAATAGAAAAGAGCTTTGCTACTTTGAATTCCAAAGCTCAGTCTGCAGAGATTTCATTCTGGCGCCGATACTATTCCTTCTCGTTAAAGATGATATCGTGTATTTTTTTTAAGGTTTTGTTTGCAAGTATTGCGTCGCGGGGCTTGATCAGCTTTTAACTGCGGCTCATTATGGTTCTCTCCCTTCCTTGTTTTCGTCGTAGTTCTTCCTGCCTAAGTTGTTGGTGAATAGCTTGTAGTTCCCTTACAATCTGATTCCAGGCATTCGTTGACTCCAGCATGAACTCCACAATGTTTTCGGGTGTTAAATGTCTGTCTGCGACCGCTTCCATTCTTGTTCGGTGCGCGTTGAACCTGTGGCAATCAAATATGACATGCTCCGCATGGTAATTCTTCGGGACCAAATCGATGTAAATAAGCACGATAACCTCCATGCCCACTTAAGAATTGTGTTACCTCGTGGCTTAATTCCCCATGGCTTGGTTCAAATCATCTCCGAATATCCGGAATGATGCGGTATGTCCAAAGATCAATTTATGACTCGTCCCATCGCTTTTGCCACCCTTCGATAGATTTCCATCGTGTCAGTTGCCATAGAAATGCGCTACACTCTCTAGCTGCATACGTTTTGTCGTAGAGTCGCCGGCCTTCAATCGCCAAGATGTCTTTGGGGAGCATCCCTGCTAGTACATATGCTACTTCTCCTGATGTAGTCTCCTGATGTTTTTCGCTTACTTTGATTTTCACAGTTGTGTTGTTTCTTCTCTTGCTAATGAGAACTATTTCTGTTTTATGTTCAGAAAGTGAAAGGCCAGAATTTCTCAACCAGGAATTGATTTCCCATAACGCTTCATTTGCATAGATCTCGATCTCGTCTTGGTGCTTTCCAACCACTGTTACTCCGATATCATCGGCGAAGCCAATAGTTGTCACGTTGTCCGGTAGGCTTAGGGTCAACACTCTATCATACATAACTAACCACAGCAAGGGCCCAGGACAGAACCCTGTGGCACTCCGCGAGTTGTCGGGAATATTTTTAGTCCATCGTCCGATTCGCAGTAAAGTCTTCTGCCAAGGAGAAACTCAGCCACAATGCGTACAATGTACTTCGGGGTCTGTATCTTGTCGAGTACTTCGATGATTTTTTCCATTTTGCACTATTGAACGCATTTTTTACGTCGAGGGTTATCACTGCGCAGCATTTTCCTTCTTCTATTACAGCCTAAGCCAAGCCCGTCAGCATGCTGATTGCGTCGACAGTTGATTTCGCCTTACGAAATCCGAATTGTTTGTCGGAAAGGCCTCCTTCCTTTTCCGCAACAGCGAGCAGTCTTTTATATATTACTCGTTCAAAAAGTTTGCCAATGGTATTGACCAGACATATCAGTCTATACGAGGAGGGGTCACCCAATGGTTTACCTACCTTCGGAATGAGTATTAGCTTTTGTAGCTTCTATTGCTCGGGGAATTCTCCTTTCCTAAGGCATGCCGTAAAAACTTGGGCAAACATACCTGGCGCTGTCCTGGCGGCTACTTTCAGGGCAATGTTAGGGATTCCATCCGGTCCTGCAGTCTTTTTTCAGTCAATATTTTTCCTCCGTCTAGAACCTCCTCATTTACCACTATCGGAACTTCGTCGGGGTTTAAATGTACTGCAGGCAGACTTGTACAATTCACATCCACTGGGAATAGAGTGTTCACTATATTCCGCAACAACTCTGGACAAGTAATCGGTGTCTGTCTCTCTGTCTGTCACAGGCACTTTTCTCAGAAGCGACTATACCGATTGACACGAAATCTGGTGAGAAAGTGGGAACTGTAGACCCCCAGACATGCAGTGATTGATATGCTTCTAAGTTGAGATTTAGGGGGGTCCTCATACATGTAAAAGCGGGGTGTAACATTTTTTTTACCAAATATAGTCATGTGGGGTATCAAATGAAAGGTCTTAATTAGTACTTTTCGAAACCCGCTCTAGTTTTGAGATTTGTTAAAAAGGCGGGGAGTGGGAGGGGTGCAAAGTGATGATTTCTTGAACAGACCCATACTCAGAAACTGCCGAACCGAAAAATCTGAAAAAAATCATGAAGCTACCTCTATATGGTGCCCAGGCCTCAAAATACTCTCCATATCGATATCTGTTCAAATTAAGTTAATAATAGCATATTACCATATTTTTGGGAAAATTGAGTAAAACCCCCTTAAGTTTATCTCGGAGTTAGAAAAGTTGGTAGTAGTATAAAATATAATATGAAACAACATATTATCTCCAAGTTTGATCAAAATCATACTATTAAACAAAATCATACTATTAGTAACAAAGTTACAGTAGCTCAAAGTTGTCTTTACCGTGTAAATTTACACCCCGAAGTACTAAATCTGACATGCTAGATGCATATTCTTAAGGGGCTACGTACAAATGGGATAGTCCTACACTCAAATATACTTACACAAGAAGCAAACAAAACCTTTCATACCTGAAGCGCGCAGCTTCCGGTTTCCCGACTTGTTTTATGATGATGCCAAAGCTCAGGGGATGCCCCTGATGCTATAAAGCTATAACACAGGATTAGCGAGTAGGAACGAAGTTGGGGTTGGGATTGGGAAGGGCTTGGGCGAGAAGGAAGCGGCGGTACACTAAACACCTGTATGTTGTAGTCAGACGGGAAAACAGAAGATGGTAGCCTGTTCCAAATTCGTATAGTTCGAGATAAGAAGGATTCGTGGTATGAATAAGATCAATGGCCGTTATAATAAAGATAGATGAGAGGAAGACAACCAATATTGCGTCTGTGCTCAAGGGGCACAATTTGTGATGTAATGCTCACATCACCGATGAGTTGAAAAACTCTTCGTTGAACTTTATCAAGAGCAGACTGTGCAGTTATACCTGCGTCCAACCAAATGTTAGAGTTGTATTCGAGTCTAGGCCTAATATGAGTCTTGTAGATTTTCGCTAGATCGAACAGTGCAAAATATGCAACGATTCAAAAACCCCGAACATTTCATCACATTTTTCGCAATGCCGAAGATATGGCCGGTCCAGCTGAGCTCACCAGAGATATTAATACCCATTATGCTGACAAGAATTAATTATAAGGAGGGGGAGCACATAGTTTATTCGAATTGAGACAGCATTGCGTTTAAAAGCATTAAACTGAACACGATTTGCTTTGCCCCAGCAATAATGGACGATATGTCCTCATTCAATGACTCAAACATGCTCTCCCGGTTGACACGCAATGTACTACCACGAGAGCCAGCCAGCGAATCAAACAAATTCGCGAAGTCAAGGGTGCTGTCATCAGCAAACCTGTGGATTGGATTAAAAGTGCTAATTAAGAGGTTATTAATAAAGATGAGAAAGAGGGTAGGTACCAGGACAGTATCTTGAGGTACCCCCGCATTTTGAGTATGAAGTTCTAATTCAACACCGTCCAATACAACTCGAATAGATCGGCCATTGAGAAAACTTTCAATCCATTTGACAAACTTGTCATCCAGACCAAATGCGCGAAGTTTGGCTAGGAGTGCAGGGTGCCATACTCTGTCAAAATCCTTCGAAATATCAAAGACAACAACTTTGGTCTCGCAATGATTATGAAGGCAGTAATTCCATTATTTCGTGAGAAGTGTCATCAAGTCACCGGTTCAGCGTATAGAAGGAAATCCGTATTGCTTGTAATCGATGAGTCAATATGAGTAGTTAATTTAAAGTTGATAAGTTTTTCACAAACTTTTGATAGAATTGTAGTTAATGCTATTGGTTGGTAGTTAGAGGGCTAGACATGATCAAATTTCCAATTCTATGGAAAGATACCCTGAGCGAGAAAAAGTTTGCGCTGAGGTCTAGCCAGAGAAGAGGCGCAGGTTTTTAGGTAGGTAGGTAGGTATCAGTAGCCGCTCCGTTTTGATGCTACAAACAAGACCGTGACTGCTGTTATTAGAGCAGGGAAGCAGAGCCTAGGCAGAGTCTAGCCAGCTTGGATCTTCAGCGCCAGCCCGTAGTATTCACGAAGGAAAGTAGCTCTTCCACCCTGCAGCTAGAAATCTCTCTAAGGTCCGCAAAGAATGGTTTACCCAGTGTCCGTAGCCTGACTCTAGCTAGGGCTGGACAATCGCAGTGAAAGTGCATCAGCACATGGTCTCCTATGGGCCAGTACCACCTTGTCCAAAACTGGAGTGATCGCCCCATGCAACATTTCCTAAGACTTAATCTGAACAAAACAGAGTATTTGACTAGCGACCCAAATGAATACTCTCAATACTCTGAATCATAGGGGGTGAAGGGGCAGATGACCCTGTATTAAATTTTGGATTTGAAAATTTCATTAGTTGAAAGCATGGATTTGCGATATTTAAATTGCTTAGCTTTGGGCAGGTTTCTGCCACTGACAACGATAGTGATTGTTTCATTGGGGTTGGTCGTCAAAGATTCTGTTTTATTCTTATTCAATCTCAGATTATCTTGTAAGAGGGGGCCGTTCGATTTTCGAACAAGCTACTCGGGATTAGCTTTACTATGAGACGATAGGAAAGCAATATCTACATAGGGCAGTGTATAGGGCGCTGGACGTTGGAAGACCCATTTGACAGTGTTCATAGCAAGAACAAAGAGAAGTGGTAAGAGGAAACTTCCTTGACAAACACCGACAGAGGTATGAAGCGGCTTTGATACACCAGCTGCAATTCGGACCTTACTTTGCTGATCGTTTTAGAACCATTTAACCCAGCGCATGAATTATGCTTGCCACAGAGCGTATAGAGCAGACGGTCAAACGAATTCTCCAGAGAGAGCGGAGAAATCTGTAGAAGGCATGGTCTCCGACTCAACGGGAAGCATACATTTAATACCTATGGCGAAGCTAGCCTGTGTTGGACAACGCTTTATCATGCCCTGGTACTCCACCAGGGCCTACATC
Organism: Hermetia illucens; assembly: GCF_905115235.1. Classification (NCBI taxonomy): domain Eukaryota; kingdom Metazoa; phylum Arthropoda; class Insecta; order Diptera; family Stratiomyidae; genus Hermetia; species Hermetia illucens. Next base: position 163,807,841 of record NC_051849.1, on the reverse strand, counting down.
CGCGCATCCGCGGTGATGTGCTGGGAGGAGGTCAAATTAGCCAGAGAAATCTCTGAGTGGGAGTTTCCTCCAAGGATGGCAAAATGTCTGAGCGACTAATTACCATCTTCCGAGAATGCTAGAAGCATGCATGCTGGAGCCTGGAATGAAGCCAAGATTTAACAATTAAGGTTCCTCCATTTGGAGTGTACTGATGAGGCTGCCTTAAAGTGACTCCAGCAGGTAATCCCGTTTTAATGTTCTGGCGGTCGGCCCAAGCTCACTACTGTGAGAACGGTTGTTACAAATGAAAAGAGGGTATGCTGCTATAATATTATTTGATACACTTCAAAGCATCTGGAATGGATGACATCTACCCAGCGCTGCTAAAGGAGGGTATAGAGACTTGGAACGATCGCTAAAAAATATTTTTCCAGCTTGTCTTGGTTTGGGCTCCGTGCCTACCCCTTGGCAGACGGTGAAGGTAGTCTTTATACCGAAGCTTTGCACAATTCTTGCTGAAAGATTTGGAGACACTGGCTGGGTGTCACATTCGTGTGAAGACGCTTACGTCGCACCCACTTAGTGAAACCAGCAGAAGGAAGGAATGCTCCAAAGGAGATGTGCTATCGCCACTTCTGTGATGTATACTGATTGACTCATTATAGTACGAATTGCAAAACTTGTCAATACACGCTGAAACTTACATATACTGATTACGTGGCTATGCTTGCTATTGATTGAAATGTTAGAATATCCAAAGTGCCGTTGATATGCCGTTTGTGCCTCAGGCATGGACTTTCAGTTAATCCAAATAAAACCACAATGATATCATTTACAAAAAGGAGAAAACTGAATGGACTTTGCTTCCCAGAGGCGAGGGATACAACCCTTCAACTCTCCGAAGAAGTAAAATATCTGAAAGTCGCTCTAGATAAAATGCTTCTTTGTAACAAACATGTAGAGGTAAGGTTGAAACGAGCTCTCACAGCCTATGCACTGTGCAGACGGACCATTGGGGTTTCAGGTCTCGTGTGATAATGTGGATATATGTTGTTATCATTAGGCCGATGTTCGCTTATGCATCCGTACTGTGGTAGTAGCTGCACTAAGAGGTTAAATATTATCTTCTATTTGTAGTCTAGCCTAAAATTGATAGACCAGTAACTTACTCTAAACTACAATTTTATTTTTCAGTGTAGATATCTATTATATTTCGGGAGCAACTTACCCCCTTAATCAGCACAGAGCTATTAAAATAGCCGCACTTCAAAGAACTGTGTATCTGGGTACTGCCTCTGGACAAAGGACATCGGACGTGAGGGGTACGAAGCATTGAAAGAGTTTTGGGAGTACTGTACTACTCCAGTTCTTACAATCCCTTCTGATTCCCGGGTTCCCATGCATCTGTTTGGCGGAAGATATGAAATTAGCCTCAAACGTGGAGAGAACTGGGAAGTCCCAATGGAATGAGTGGCGGGATATACAGAAGTCTTATACACAGATGTCTCAAAAACTGGAGAAACAATAAGTAGGGTTTTCCTTTGCGATAATATGCAACGGTCTTGAATGAAGTGCTCTAACACACTTCAAGGTCCTGATCCAATATGGATTGTTGCGCCAACGATTATTATTATTATTATTATAATATGCAACGGTTTTTCAAGCTGAAGTATATGCGATCCTTAGGGCGACAAACTGGGTGATTGACAAGCGGTTATAAGGCAGGCCAAACGCAATCTGCAATGACAGACAGGACGGGTAGACGGCGTTGAGTAATTCTTTGATCATCTCAAAAACCATTCTGGAATGTAGAAACCGTTCAAATCTATTTCTAGATTCAATACGGTGGAACTACTCTGGGTACGTGGTTACTGTGGTGTAAAAGGAAATGAAATCTCGGATGCTTTAACAAAAGTAGGTTGAATCTCCCGTTCTGTTTGGCCATAATTCACTGGCTGGACATATGATACGTTCAGAATAGGAATTATTCAAGATGATAAGTGTCGCTCTTGTAATGAGGATGCGCTATCCGGTATATTATCCTAGATGGGGGAGTCGAGTACTATGGGCACCAACGGTCTGAGTGCTCAGAAGCTATAGCTTTTCACCCACCACATGTGTTGTCTTTGAATTCCTTCACACATTTCAAATGGAGGCATTTTCAATTGAGCGAGGGGCGGGGCTACCAATACGTGGGAAAAGGTGCAAAATTTTTCTCTCAGGATATGGGGTACCAAATAAAAAGGCTCAATTAGTACTTTTTGAAACCGGTCCTATTTTTGATTTTACGTGAAACAGGGGAGTGAAGGCTCAAAATATGAACCCTAAAAAAGTCAAGTAGGTCTCAAAAAATCGCTTTAGAAATTTGTCCGAAAACCCTTCATAAATTCATTCTCGAAGTTCAAAAAGGAAATTCAACTATTATTAAAAATGTTATGGAAGGTGAATTTATTTATTTTCATATGAATTTATTGAACCCCATCATATCAATCAATTACTCGCGGCAGAATATGTATATGCTAATGAAATTTGTGGACCTTCCATAATTTAGATGGCTATCTATGAATATACGTTTTTACCAGCAACATGCAATTTACGTACAGATACTTCCGATTTACTTAGATGCGTCATATGTATATACATGAGCATGCACAACTGTACGTTAATGGGCAATTTTAAGCATAGAGGATAATATTTCGTATATACCTGCTAAATTTCATGAAAATCTGGTCATTAACGCCAAAGTTGTAGCAGTTCAAACTTAACAATTTCGTGCGAATTAACTGCTTCCTAAGCCATGCAAATAAGATGCTGACATCATGATTAACGGGCATATTTGACATTGGCATGGAATATCAGAGTCGAATTTATGAAGAATCTACTTCTCTGCGGCCCTTTTTAAGGTTTTGTGTAAAACACTTATATGAAATCTAATCCTCGAGAGATGTCCCATTCCGCTCAAATAAATTTACTATTAGGTTTTTACATATGAAATGGCGATTTGGCAATCAACTGAAGTTAGTTGCGATTTTGCTGTATCAAACTACCCCCAGTTGCCGGTGTTGGTGCCGGATAATAAAGTATAAATACTCCTACATTTCATCAAGGAGTCATTTCAGTTTTGACCATCCTTGTGATAACAGTGAATTCAAAGGAAAAAAGGATGGAAAGGAGTCAAGAACGTATAATTTTTCTGTATGAGTTCAAACTCGGTCATAAAGCAGCGGAGGTGACCAGGAACATTAACAGCGCATTTGGAGCTGATACGGTAAGCGAACGAACCACCGGCGGTGGTTTGAAAAATTCCGGTCAGGCAACGTAAACCTTCAAAGTGAGCCACGTAGACATCCAGGACCATCGATTTACGACGACACCCTGCATCGAATTCGACATACGTCAATCTGTGAAAGACATTGCAGAGAAACTGGGCGTACAGTATTCGACAGTTTCCCGGCACTTGCAACAACTTCAAAAGGTGAAAAAGCTCGACAAATGGGTTCCGCATGCACTTACGAAGCAAAGCATGGCACTTCGAGTGGAAATTTGCAGTTACTCTCCTGAAACAGAAGCGATCCGTTTTTGGGCAGAATAGTGACATGTGATGAAAACTGGATATTATACGACAATCGTCGCCGATCAGCACAATGGCTAGATGCTGATGAGCCACCGAAGCATATGCCGAAACCGAGCCTCCATTAGGCGAAGGTATTGGTGACTGTTCGGTGGTCTACAGCTGGAATTATCCACTATTCTTTTTTGGCACTTGGAGAAACAGTAAATGCACAGAAATACTGTGCCCAACTCGAGGAAATGCACCAAAAATTAAGTATTCAACGGCCGAGATTGGTCAACAGAGGTGGTGTGATACTCTTTCACGACAATGTACGACTTCATGTACCCAGAACAACGGTTTAAAAATTGAACGAATTGCAGTATGAGACTCTGTCTCATCCACCATATTCACTGGACCTTTCGCCCAACGATTACCACTTTTTTAAACATTTGGATAATTTTTTTGCGGAAAAACAATTTAGAAACGAAGAGGCTGTCAAAATTGCCTTCGACGAATTTATCAACACCCGACAGTTGGACTTCTACGAAACTGGCATACATGCTCTTGGATGTCGCTGGGAGAAGTGCTTTAAATCGACTGGCACCTATTTTGATTAAATAAATAAATTTTTGTAAGCTTTACAGTCGTTTCGAATTTTAGTACCAAAACGGACATTTCATTTGCAACAATCTAATAATAGTAGATTACCGCTTTCTAAGAAATAGAGGGCATGGAATTTTTAGCTATGTGACACGGAGTTGCCGTGCACTCGTCACTCCTCACATCTTCTTCTTTTTCTTTAGCCTTTGTCCCGTCCGCAATGGGTTTGATCGGTTTCGGCATTTTATTTTATCAAATGCCTGATCAGAATGTAATGGCGAGACCTTTAAATCACCATCCAGCGTATCAAGCCACCGTTGTTTCGGCCGGCTTTTTGGTTGCTATACCTGAAGCGTTAAGCTTCCGGTTTCCGGACTTGTTTTGTTCACAATGGGCATAATATTTATGTCTTAGTTATGCATATATGTACATCTGGGTGTCTGGAAATATATGAAGGAATATTTTGAAGTTTTTGATATATACGAATGAAAAAAGCGAATAGAAAGTTTCTCACATAAGATGAACACAAAACCTTTACACCCGAAGCATCCAGCTTAATCTTCATTATTTTATTTGGAAAGTACAGCAATGAACTAGGCTGTGAAACTGTAACTTGGATAAAGTAGCTTTGTCTCTTATCAGCGTATCAATGAACATCTCAAATACAAAATTCAATCACAGTGTCGTCCACTCTGTCCACTCTCTATGGTTCCCAACCCTGGCCGGCTACCAAAGGTGATGAAGGCCAGCTCACGAAATGAGGACGAAGACGTTGCGTTGGATCAGTGGCATAGCTTGCTATGATCAGAATCGAAATACGAACATCCGTGAACAATGGAGGGTTGCACCTATCTTACAAAAATGTGGAGAGCGGGGTCTTTGACAGTATGGGCATGTAATTCGCCTCCTTGTGGGAACTCGCTAGCTAACGTTGCCTGAAGATTGAAGCGAATGAAAAACGACTGAAAGCACGATCGATATAGCGATGGCTTAATGCGCTAGATGGTGGCTCCAGCCGGACTAAACATCTAACCGCGCAAAATGGCGATTCCGATCAAAACAAACAGACTCCCTTATGTCGTATAAACCTTAATGATCTCCAACGCCTAAGTCACTCGTAGAGAAAACATTCTCACTTGTTAAAGCTTTCTAAAAAAATTATAAGATGGATCATATACCGGATAATATATCTTCTGGGTTTCCAACACATATAATGCCTTCTCCATTTAGTTCAACAAGAATCTTTGGAGGTAAATTTTAATCCTATTGAGAGAGAATTTCTTGCAACGCTGACCCAACCATCTCGACTTCATTGAGATTAGCAGTAAATTGGTGAGTCCATCATGAGTGTACTACGGTATGTATATTAGTGCTTGTTGAATGACAGATGTCGGATCAATTCCGAGAAAATTGTATTTAATTAGACCTTGTTTATTGGGATGGTTCTACTTATAACACTTTTGTATCGATTTGAGTATATACTTAACGGCTCTAGCAGGTTGCAATTATAACATGCATATTCCATATAAATTACATCACTTTCATCCTTATTTTCCGTTAGTCTATCCGATTTGCAATCGAGTAGATTTGCACCCAACCCATGACTTTCATTTTCGAACTTGTTTATGGGGCAGAATATCAAAAATTGTTAATAACGTTAATAACGTTATCAACCTATCTTTTTTCTGATTTTCATAAGTACATAGAATTGCAGCAATAGAAACAATAACCAAATTGACTCATATTCGCCATATGGTGGATATATTGTCGTAAGCCGCGATAGTCCGAAAGCCAGGTGAAACTATAGCAGGAAATTATGAGAGGGTTAGTCTGCTGGTGTCAGCTACAACTTTTATTCAGTTTTCTGCTCATAACAATGTGATAAATTCAATAATGTTTTCCCTTTCGTGATAGAAGAGGGGGGGAGGGAGGCACCAGAGTGAATATATTTTTAGTTTTTTAGGAAGCTTTTTTTAGTTGCCACTAACACGAAATTTGTACATAATATTTACAATATAATTTACAGATATGGCATGGCCGATGTGAAACACCAATAAATATTGGTGTATAATCCAAGCTGGTGTCATTAGAAAACTGCAGGGCAACAGAAAATATGCACTTAACGATAATTCCCTGCCGAAAACAATAACATTTAATCAATAAATCAACACTATATACTCTCCGCGTAATGGTAGGAGTTGTCCCATGAGTTATCTTATCTGCCCAAAGCCGCCCAATTAAATTACTCCAAGTAATCAAGTAAAAGCGTGTTTAATTGGTGTTGATAGTAAAAATTATTTGTGGGATTACTTTCTTTTAATGATAATATTAATATCCCGATATGCTGGGGATGAAATTGATGGCTCTGATTATTGCCAGCAATTGAAGAGTAATTTACAGCAACTTGTGTTTTATTAGACAATAATTGATTGAGATGATGCTTGCTAGCTTCATGTATAGTTGAAACTATATGAGGAATTAAAAGCAAAAGTTTTGTCTGCACGAGTATTGTGATATCAGTAATATCAATTATGAACTTTTAACTTGGTTGTAATTGGACATAATATTTGCTGCTTTCTTTGTTAGTAAGCTGGGAGATGGCTCTCTGCCTCTGTCCACTCCTGCTTCCGAGCTGTTACTCTTTTATATTTCTAAGATATATCAGATGTTATAAGCACAAAATGTCGACAACGCATAAGAAAGGTTACGTCGAGGAAACTAATATTAACTATAGTCAAGTCAAAGGCAATATTCAGTAGTAGATAACTACAAGATCTATCCAATTATCTAGAGGTTAACTCCAAAAAACCATAGAGAAGCAAGCTATGTTATCGTAATCATTATCAAAAAATATAAATATGCCGTTTATTCGGAGAAACAGAGATTCATCCACTCTGTGATGATGTTCGATTGGCCGTCTTCCGATTCCGAGGATTTGGTATATTTCTAGTGCATTTTTAACGCCTCCTCGACAACGGAATGGTTCTCAACGTTGAAAGTGATGATTTCTCCTACAACAGGTGAAATTTCTAGGCTATTCCATCACCCCCTGACGGCGTACAACCCAAATCAGATATGGCGCAAGCAATAGTAAGTTTTCCGTTTCCTACTGCAGTTAAGGACCTTAGAAGGTTCCTAAGCACTACTACCGTCGTATTTTAGTATTCTCTTAGCGGAATGCACCCCTGGTCGCGTTCCTTGTTGTCTCAGACATCGCAGTAGGCGCTCGTCATCAGGTGGTAAATCAAAGCTGGCAACCGTTGCATTTGTCTTCAAAGCACTTGGATCCTGCTCAAAGAAATTTCAGTGTCTATGATTGTGAACTTTTAGTTGAGTATTTGAGCATTAAATACTTTCTTTTTTTCCTTGAAGGCAGGTCTTTCATCTTGCTCAAGGAACATAAGCCTTACGGCAGAAGGGTCCATTCGCCAAATTCGGCACCTAACTTTCATAAGCCAGTTTACTTCGGGCATTCAACGTGTGTCTGGTAAAAACAACTTAGTCGCCGACGCTGTATCACGGATTTGTTCCGGTCGGTCCACAATTTTGCTAACCTCTTTATTCGGACAACGAACCGGCTAGTAAGGCTCTAGTAACCAGTTCTGACTGTTCGCGAACAAGGACGTCAACTGTTGGACAAAATACTGCAATCTCATGTCAGAAGCGGAAGGCGCTTGACAAAATGCTTCCACTTCATACCTCTCGACATTGTAGACCCTTTGTAAAATTCGTACGCCTGTAAGAACTGACTCACGATCATTGATCAGTTTCCGTGGCGATCTGAGCCAATATCTCTCAAGGACATTAAAGCACAGTAATGCGCCTTGGCCACCTTCCGAGAGTGGATTCCGCACTTTGGTTGTAGTTGTAAGCGAGGGAATGTAGCTCGGAAAGCTGCTGGGCTTCGAACGTCAGCGAATAATTGCATAACATCTGCAGTCCAATTGGATGCTGGACCGTGAGTAGATATTGAAGTCGCTATTATCATCGGTCAAGGTCGTAGGTCTAGTCGTTTGTTTTGGTAGGTGAACTTATCGATCCATGGCGATCTACTCTTCGACAAGATAGTTGGCCTTGGTGAGGCCGAATTATGCGCCTGCGGGAGGCGGTGGTCAATTGGATCCACTTCCGCCAATTCGTCAAGCGCAGCCGGTGGCCACATCACTAGGGAGTTCAAAGTCTGCACCCACGTTCTGGTGAGGACTGATGCCACCCAAAAGTCGGGGCAGCCGCCATGCAAAGGTGCATATAAGGTCCACCAGCTTGGGGAGTACACGTCCAGTCAGAACGTCAAAGGAAAACCCTAGACAGTTTGTGTAGAAAAGCGTACGAGTGGCCAAAGGCTGGTGAAGAAGCAGAACACTGCTTTGTCAGAAGGAATAACTCGTGTAAGTATGTTGTTCCAGGCTCTCATTCCAGTAATTTTCAATTTATACAGTTTAAGTGGCGCCACACATTAAAATCAATGCGTCTGATAGAAGTTCACTCTTGAAAATTGTTCTGTGCACAGAAAAGTGTTGAGTTTCTAGTTCGGTTTGATTCAAACCGATATGATTATCGCTTCAGCATGGAAGCCCACTAATCACGTGCAAGTACCCTGCATAAGAGTCTAAATGAAATAGCCAATAGTTTTTCAAACTAACATGGACCGAAGCTGAATTGCAGATATGCAAATCGAGCACTTTCAACAGAGATTATAATGATCGAATAACACGGCAATTAGGATTAAGGTCAAAACTGGTACCCCGGCAAATTAACCAGCCGATAAAAGCAAATTGGCTTTTGGTACCTCAAAACCAAGGAATTCACACTGATGTGCCAGTATCTGACACCCGGTGATCGCACTAAAAAATTTTAATGAAAACTTGATCTCATCGAAGGCAGAGCAGCGGAATCGAGAGCACCTTTACTAGTACGGCAGATTTTAACTTTGCAGCAATTTTTTATGTCACCTTGGTTTATCCTCTGTTTACTCCTTGGTGAGGCATATGGTATCCGCATATTGGGGCTGTGCTTCAGAGGTATTATCATCATACTTAATGCTGTGCAGGCTTACTTAGACTGTTCAAAACTTAGTCTTATCTGCGTTCAATGCGGATGACGCTTTGCGAAAGTAGAATCAGGAGATGCCAGGGACTCGGTTATGGCTGAACCTTACCACAACGTTGAACGTATGCTTTTAATGAAGCGAGGCATACCGTTAGGGGTTGAGATAAATAAAATTTTCATTGATTGATAGCCATAATGATTAATACCAGGTTAAATTTCTAAATTGTTAGCATGCCAAGCAAGCTGATGGCAAATGTCGAGGATTCTGCGTACAGCGTCCGTAAGATTCATGTAGTAAATATAAATTCCATACTGTTCTATAGTAGTTAAACATAAAGTGATTCAATTCTAATGGCCGTGCAATATACATCCGCACATAGAGCAAGAAGGCTAAAAAACAAAAGTTTGAAGAATTCGGGAGTTTGAACCGTGAAAGGCGACCTTCCTGAGGTGAGAGAATGGCAGACCGATAGCATACACGACGCCTCAAGTCATCAATTTGAAAAAACTAGTTGAAAGAGATTTTGTGGTGGTGGATGATATTGTAATCATCAGGGATGATCTAATGTGCCACATCGCGAAAGAGTTTGCAAACAGTCGTGACTATGCAATACGCAGATCCTTCCAAGTGTAGAGATTGCTATCGAGGAAGATTACCATCAACGTGATACCAAAGGAAACCTGGTTTTTTTAGATAAGAACAATTCAGAATTGGACTTACTAAAGGGAAGCCCAAAAAATCGGAGAGGAACTAAAGGAAATAATGAGCAAATCTTGCAAAGTAATTATAATTTAAATCGGAAACTACTAAAAGGTATTCAGAGGCAGCACGAAACAGCAACCAAAGAAAGTTCGGGGCTATATCGATTTTGAATGCAGAAAGCTACATGGCTATCAAACAGAAATGGAAAATTGAAAAGAGTCCTTGACTAGATGTCATATTTATCTACGGAAAACTAACCACTGGTCAAGGGACATCCGCTAGAAAAATCAGAATACATAGCGTACAGAGGCTCAACATTCCTGCTCAGACGGATTGAAGAATAGCGGGCATTGCTTATGGGAAGCAGTGTCAGAAATGCTCTGGGTCAAGACGCAACGGTAAAGAATGTTTCTACAAACAATGAAAACATTGTGAAAAGGCCACCAGTGATCAGAATACTAGCACAGGTTGAGAGTGGTAGGGTCCAATGCAGTCGACACGATCATAAACCTTGCAAATAATGTTATCGAAGGGCCACGTTGAAGTTTGGAAATATTACACAGCCGTTCCCCTACATTAAAAATGCCTTTAATTCAACTAATTCGAGCATTTTCTTCTTTTTATTTAGCATTTGTCCCATTGATAAGCGGGCTCGGCTCGTCGTGATCTACTGCACCATTTAGTATTACTAAAGGCTTGATCTTGATGAAGTGGCGAGATTTTCAAACCACCCTCTAACGTATCAAGCCACCATTGCTTCGGCCAGCTTTTTTACCGTTTTCCATCGACTTCGATGTTCAGACCAAACATGGCGTGTGACTTCTCATTAGCATAAATTATATGACCATTCTATCAAAGACACCTGTCTTGTAGTTTTTCCACCATCGGGACAACGCCATATCCATCGCAGATAGCCTCATATCGGATGTGGTCAAAGTATGTCACGCCACTAGTCTAACGCAACATCTTCGTTTTCATTCCCGCGTTCATTGCTTTTTATATCAGCCAATACTCAGAACCATAAAGAGCAACATGGCGGGTGCCCAGTGGTAAATTTTAGATATGAAACGTTCGTTGATACATCGATAGCAAAGATCGCTCAATGTGGAATGCCAATCCATCCAGGTCACGCTAATGTTTAAGCAATTGGGCAACGCAGTCCTCATTGGCTGATAGCATTGACACGACTGACAGTGATGGCACCAAAATTCTGTTTTATTCTGATTCAATCTGAGACAGTGTTGCATGAGACGACCATTCCAAATCTGTAGAAATTGCTCGAGACCAGTTTTGCTATGAGAAACCAGAAAAACATCATCTGCTCAAAGCAGTGTATAGAGAGCTGGACGTTGCATATCTCGTGTGACGGTGTCGATAACAAGAACAAAGAGAAGTGGTGAGAGGGCGCTTCCTTGATGAACACCGACAGAGGCAGGATGGTGATTCGACATCCCTGCCACACTTCGCACTTTACTTTTCGAACCTTGGTGGAGTAATTTAACCCAGCGCATAAGCTCTTCTGGAACTGGGTTGACCTCCTGAACTGTGTTAAATACAACGAGACTTGCGTTTTCCAATTTAAATTGTTATCAGTCTTTCTAAGTTTTCCAATAGTTCCTCATTGGTTATTTTCCATGCACAGAGTATTCTAACAATAGCTTTCAAGCAGTTGTGGACGAACACCTCTAAATTTTTTCCATAATGGTCTTCTTAGTGAACCATGTTACACAATCTTGTGGCACCAGTCGCCCCGTCCTCTCTAGGCCTGGGTGTAAATTTGCCTTTCTGTATTGCTTTCCTTCCGATCTTGAATGATTCTAGGTATAGTTTCTGGCTTTGAAGGGCTGTTTCTCCTGCATGAAACTATTTATCTGGATATTCTATACTACTGGATCCAAAAGTCAAACTTACAATTTTATTAACGACTTAGGTACTTCAGAACATTAGTCTAGAGTAAGCTATCTTTAAACATCGTCCTGACCTTTACTGGCTATTACCTAGTGATACATATATGCGTTATGGACGAGCAGTCTGGTGTCAACATACCCCCACCATCGCAAAAAAATTCACAATTTGCTTTTAAATATTTGTTATTTCGGAGAATTTTCCGTCCCATGCAGAAAAAGGGAGATATAACGCAGTGCAGCAATTATGGAGGTATCACGTTTCTAAGTACCTTCTATAAGATATTCTCCACTATCTTGCCAGGCCAAATAGCCCCATATGCCCCGAACACCATCGGCCCATAGCAAAGAGGCTTCACTCCAGGCAATTCAGCGGCAGATGAGATTTTCTCTCCACGGCAAGCGAAGGAAAAACGTTTGATATAGAACCATCCGTTGCTCCATTTTCTCATCGACTCTAAGGCCACCTATGATAGCATAGCCAAGGTAAACTGTACACAGTCTTGACAGAATTCGGTATACCGACGGAATTGATAAGACTGATTAGACTGACCCTGGCCAATGTGCGAGACTAAACGAAAGCAGTAGGATCACTCCCGAGACCTTTCGACATGAACAACGGTTTAAGAAAAGGGGATGCCCCTTCATGCGTCCCCTAAAACCTGGCCCTAGAAAAAGTGGTCCGTGATGCAGATGTTAATGCATGAGGCACCACCCCCTTCAACTTCACCCTATTACTGGCCTATACTGACGATATTGACATTATGGGAAGAACAACCCAAGGTGTAAAGTCGACGTTCATCCAGATCTAGCAAGCGGCGCGAGATCTTGGGGTGCACATTAATGAAGGTAAGACAAAGTATGTGGTGGCAACCTCAGTGCCAAAACCAACAAAAATAGACAACATTGAATCGCTCTGATCAAACGAAAACAATAAAGACATGAGACTACAACTTTGAGATCGTTAAAAATTTCTCCTATCTATGGTCGATAATCACAACCGATATTAGCTATGATTATGATATCCGCGCGCGGTTGCCAACAAAGCCTATTTCAGCTTACAAAAACTTTTTCTCTCAAAATTCAAACCTCTTACTATACAAGACGAGTACTCATGTATTCCTCAGAGATATGGGTTCTTAACAAGAAAAATTGCGAAATCCTGGCCGCATTCGAGAGAAGATTCTTCCGAAGAATTTTTGGCCCCCTACATGAGGGGTTGTTCTGCGCTAAGTGTAATGTACAATCGACCATCATTCTAATAGAGCATGCGGAAATATCAGCATCAAAAACTAAAGAAGCAACACTGGTTAAATGACAGCAATAAGGATGGGAGACTACAACTTTGAGACCGTTGATAATTTCTCCCCTCTAGGATTTAAAATCACAACCGATAACAGCTACGACGATGAAATCCGCGAACGGTTGTTGCCAGCCAATAGAGCCTATTTCAAACAAAACAAAAACTATTCCGCTCGAAACTTCCCACCATCGGGTCAAAGGTCTTACTGTACAAGACAATGATCTTGCGAATCATCATGGATTCGTTCGAGAGTTTTTGATTTTTACAGGAAAAATTGCGAACTCTTGGCCGCGTTGAAGAGAAAAATCCTCTGAAGAAGTTTTGACCCCCTACACGAGGATGGACGATTCCACAGCCTTCATAACTACGAAATTTATGAGCGATACCCCGCGACCGTCTAGTTGTGGATGAAATCCGACTCATTAGGTTGGCGGGGGCGGCTCACTTAATCTGTATAGGTGAGGGTGATGCTGCCCGGAAAGTCTATAGCGGCAATATCTATGGTAGAAAAAGACCAAGAAACCGTGGCGGACCTTGCCTGAGATGAAGCGTCAGCATAGACCAAGATGCCAGACAGCCTTTCAGGATATCGAATTGGTGGACCTCGGCGCGAAATCAGGATATTTGAAGTTTTTATTAAGGTAGGCCTCGATTGGATACCGTTTCTTGTGCCATTAATGATGATGGTAATCTACAACGTATTTTTTGCAAAATTTCACTATATTTAACAGGTGTATTATGTAGCAACAAAAATTTATTAAAATATATGCGATTGTATATAATATGATATCATTGATTACTACTGCGATGCTACTGTAAGTGGAGTAACTGATCCTCCATCTATTACTGTCTCAACAACTTGATTAGAATCCTGAAGAATTATATCCTTGGCTATCCTGTACAGATCATGAACGTTCTGAAATTGTAGAAAAATAAAAGCATAACTGTTCTAAAATGCAATAGTTTCGTAATTACATCTGTGGCTTTTAACAAAGCTATCAGTGGATCTTCGTAATGCAATGCGTCAAATGCCTCCTTCGTCATTATCAAGTCATTCTTCACATCATTCTCCATTTTCTTCTGGAAGATGGCCTTGTAGTTGACATCCGTTTCATGTTGGCTATCTAATTCCTTCGCACTTAAATTCTCATTGCTTTGTAAACCGACATCACTTGGAAGGAACGCATCCCTTTCCTTCTCGTATGCAGCTACCGATAACGTCATTGCAGACTGCTTTGTTGCTGTCTCCAGAGCCTTTCGGGAAAGTGAACTGACGGGCTATGAGGGGTGATTTTGGAATATTTTATTTTCATATTACTGCTAAATGTTGATAAATTTTTATGGCAAGCTTTGTGACAGGAAAGTCGAGAATCTAGCTACACTTGATAATTAAGGAGAACTACAGTAAGTATCAGGAGCGGATGTACTTCTTTCTTTTCTCCAGGTGCCATGCAAATTCATTCGCAACAGAAAACTTACCTGCACCAAATGTGGTTTAGTAATCGAGCCATTAATGGTATTAGCTGCTAGTTGTTCTTCCAGGCGTTTACGTATTCTCTCTTCAGTTTCGCGGAATTTTTTCCTGAAGGAATAAAACGTTTCTCTCATTTCTCAGAAACACACCCTCTCCTATCTATTAACATTCTGAGACACACATCCATATCAAAACTGATTACCTTGCCTTTGCAACGTTTCGAACATCTTTCGGATCGCTGTTATATTGAACAGGCTTTCGTATGAATCGTTGCTTCATCAAAGCTTCTTCTGTTTCCAGGAATTTCTTCAAATCGAGCTCACATGGTTTCCATTTTTTATCGTGAATCCTACAAAGATACAGTTCCATTGCAGGGGGATGCTTTTGTCGGTTAACCATACCTCAGCAGATCCAATCCACGTAGAGCATCTTCACTTCGATACTGCTCCTCTAGCCCGGTTTGCTGAATCTTTCGTGCTTGGAGTTCTAGTTCTTTCTTTTTCTCGAGATCTTCAAACACGAGGCGATTGCGTTCCCATTTCATCCCTTGACGAATTAAACGCTCTGCATTTTTCTCCCGATTGGTTTTTAGCTAATTAAAGATTGATCTCATAAAAGTTACAGAAAAATTTAACAATTTTATAGATTATAATACCTTTGATCTCCTTTTAGCAATAATTTCGTTAGTCTTCTGGTTTATTTTGAAAACGGGATGATTTCGCATGTCTTCTGGAATTCTCGTTTCTTTCCCTTGCATCACTAATTTCCTTTCGCGTTCCATCTCTTGAGCCTACAATCAAAATACAATATTTTATTTTTGTTGTTCTTCTTTTCAGAATTTTCAAAAGACAAAAATTGGTCTGTAGGAACATTCATAATGCACCGAACATTTCTCCTTGTGAATATTTTTGTAACGAAAGACCTTTTGACCTATCTAAGGTAATGGCAGAGGAATTAATATCGCAGGTTGAATGTCGGATGTTAGTCGACTTAGGTTCGGATTATAGCCTTTCAGAAAAGTGATCAGTAGATTTTTTCAACATACTATAAGAGATAAATTTGACCATGTATGCTTTGCTAGATATGAGTCAAAATATGTCGATTTTGGTCAAAGAACTTTCCAAACCAATCTATAGTAATCGTAAGACAAACGGTTTCGTCCAGGGCAGAGGCAACTCTTCAGACGCTGCCTCAACCTCTGCCCTGGGAGCAGCGTGACCGTGAGTGGCATCGGATGGAAAACGCTCCATTTATATGTTAAGGAAAACACGCCAAGGGTGCGAATTATATCCAGTGGAAACCGATAGTTTGAGCCTGAGCTGGCTAAAGCTAAATTAATTGTTTAGGATAAGTGAGGGATCCTAAGTCCACAACCACTTGTTGTTGGACCGGACCAAATGGAGAGCAACTTACTCCCACGTTTATTTGGTCCGCGGATCCCTCGTTTGGGGCATGGCACCCAAGCATTAAAAATCCACTGGATCCAATTCCATTTCCACTGGATATAATTCGCACCCTTGGCGTGTTTTCCTTAACATATAAATGGAGCGTTTTCCATCCGATGCCACTCACGGTCACGCTGCTCCCAGGGCAGAGGTTGAGGCAGCGTCTGAAGAGTTGCCTCTGCCCTGGACGAAACCGTTTGTCTTACGATTTTTAATGCTTGGGTGCCATGCCCCAAACGAGGGATCCGCGGACCAAATAAACGTGGGAGTAAGTTGCTCTCCATTTGGTCCGGTCCAACAACAAGTGGTTGTGGACTTAGGATCCCTCACTTATCCTAAACAATCAATCTATAGTAGTCTAATAGACCCATTTTAGTTTTTCCCTGAAGGGAAAATGGTTTTCTGGTCAGGGAAAAATTAAAATAGGTGTCTTTTATTATTATTACTTCCAGAGTTATCACAATCTCGGCAGATGCCGGATTTTACCTAATATTAGCACTAAGTGCCAAGCATTTAGGCTCGGGCTCTCTCCTACCTACTTAAAAACTAAAAGGGGCACTGGTGGTGGTGGCCGGTGGTAGGTCAGTGGGAGAATCCGTCGAGTACTCCCCGCAACATCGAGCACGCATGCAGAATGGTGTACTTCTGCATGGTTTGAACCAGACTGTGCTTACTATTATTGTTTTCCAAAATATTTGAAAGCTTCTTTATTTTGCTTCATATCTAACAAGACATATTTGATAATCACCTACTTCCCCTTTCTCATTACATCGTCCACGAGTAGCAGGCTTGTGCGCCGAAGAAGTACTTTGTTCAAAATTGTATGACACGTCGCAGGCAAGTGTTCATCAAGGTTTGGAGCTTTCTATAATAATAACAGTGGTGTTCACTCATATGCTACTCTCATTATAGTAACAAAGAAAGAATATTAGCAAAGAACAGTCTCAGCTTGATGTCCGTGTTGGGACAACTGTATTTCTAGATTTGAGAAAAGGCATCGAAGGCGAATCTAGTGCGAACGATCTCGAGTTTGGTGCCACCGTTTGTAGATGTATAAATTGATGAACGCCTTCAATTCTCCGCCCATTAAAGCAGAGAGGAAAAGTGCCATGACCCGTTAGAGCGAGAACCTTAGTTTCGCTGTTGTTGGGAAGATGTCATGGTCTATTGAAGATTTCCATGTCCTTCGGACAAGACAAGAGTCAAGACGTTTGAGGCTGGATGTCATCGTCAATTGAAGTACTTCATGTCGTCTGGAGAAGGCGGTATAAAATCGTCACCGATAGCAATTTGGTAAATGATCAAAACGTCTACCAAATTAGCTTGGAATTAAGAGATTTCTTTGTGTAGTAATAAATGCAAAACTGGAAGTGGTAATCATTTGGAAAAGAACACTCAAATCATATTATATTGCACTACTGACACACGTCTAAAAACATTTCAAAGGATTTTATTTATTTGTACCGAAAGGTTTCAATAAAAAACTACTAATTATAATAACAACGTTAATCCAACAAAATTCGCATGTTTTTATTTCTGATATTTATATGGACGCCATGCAACTGAGCGCTTGTAATACAAACTTTGCAGAACTTCCACGAGCTTGTGATCCGTGCCGCGGTTGGATACAGAAGAGACCGACTTATTTCCATGCGGTCCTTACTGTCCCAACCAACGGCATTTTTTTTACCGCTGGTTCTCCACTCCCCTGGTGCGTTCTGAAAACGAGTGAGTGGAGAGTTTCTGAGTTCAGCGCCATCTACCCGTCCGCATCCGCAACATCCGAAATAAATTTCGAATGCTGCAGATCCTGCCGCGCCACAGCAACAAGAAATCGTATTGGTGACAAAGTGCAATCCTAAAGGATTTCGCTTTGGACCTCAATTTCTTCTGAGATTTAGCTCGATGCAGCATGTGATATTTTGTGCCATATATGGTTCTGATAATAGCATATTAGTTTCTGCAAAATGCCTCTTTTGCGTAGAGTATTCTAGATAAACTTCATTTTGGCGCTATCGAAAGCCTCGAAATTGGTGAAGAGCGGATGAGTAATCATTGCGAGAGAACTCAAAGCAGAAACCAGCCCAGCCTGCATCGATCAAGCTTTTCAGCTGTTTCTTGGTGAGTTCAAATGGTCAAAGGCTAGTACAGATCCCAGGGCGAAACGTGGATTGGTACCCACGATGCAGCATAAAACCTGGAAAACGCCTACTGGACCAACACCAACAGCTCTACTACCAACCCCTACCTCCACTTCCACGTGGTGATCGCTGGGAGTTCTTTCTTTATGAACAACTAGGGCTGATGTAACAGCGTTACAAGAGATGCGATGGGCAGGGATCGGTACCCTGGAGAAGAGCCGCTACATCATATATTATAACGGCCATCCAGTAAACCATGTGCTCGGAGTAGGTTCCTTAGTCAGCCAAAAAATAAAACCTGCTGTTATTGGCTTTGAAAATATAAGCGAAAGGCTATCCACTCTGCGTTTGCGAGGCAAGTTTAGAAATATAAGCCACAGAGGAGACTTCAGAGTCGGGGAAGGATACTTTCTACGATGCAGTTAAGCAGACCCTCGAAACCTGTCCCAAGTATTATATCAAAATTATAATTGGGGATTTTAACAGTCAAGTAGGGACGGACCCCGTATTCAGGCGATACGTCGGCTCCCATAGCTTACGTAGGGATACCAATAATTACGGACTGCAGATTATTCAGTTAGCAGTACCGCATGCAATGGTTGTTGGAAGTACCAGTGTGGAAAGCAGTCCATAAACAAATGTGCGCCTCTCAAGAAGGGAACACTTTCAAACAAATTGACCATGTGCTGATTGAACGCCGCCATTTCTCAGCCTTGATGAATGCCAGAACATATTGGGGGGCCACTATCTCGTTGGCATGGGGCTCCGAGCTCGAATTACGACATCACACACCACGACAATCCCCTCTAATAATCAGGTGAGAGTGAATACTGAAGCCATTCACAACACAGCCCCCCGCAACACATATACGAGGGAAATGGATGCCGTAGTTAACAGAGGTCCTGAAGATGAATCAACAACAAATGATCTTCACAACCACCTGAAGAACGTTATCATTGATACGGACACAAAGATACTTGGCCCCAGCCGGAAAAAAAGTCGGAACGGCTGGTTTGATGATGAATGTAAGCTAGCAACGGAACGGAAGAATGCTGCATATCGAATCCTCATGTATCCCTCAGAGACTTGGGCTCTTAGCAAGAAAAATTGCGAACTCTTGGCCGCGTTCGAGAGAAGAATCCTCCGAAGAATTTTTGGCCCCCTACATAAGGATGGACGATTTCGTAGCCTATATAACGACGAAATCTATGAGCGATACCATGACCGTCCAGTTGTGGATAAAATCCGGCTCAATAGGTTACGGTGGACGAATCACTTAATCTGTATGGATGAGGATGATCCCACCCGGAAAGTCTATAAGGACAATATTTATGGTAAAAAAAGAAGATGAGGGAGACCCTGCCTAAAACGGAACGATGACGTAGGTCAGGACGCCAGACAGCTTTTAGGGATATCGAATTGGTGGACCTCGGCACAAAACCGGGATGTCTGAAGTTCTTTATTAAGGCAGGCCTAGACCGGATACCGGTTGTTGTGCTGTTGATGGTGAGTTCTAGGATTACTTTAGCTTATGCCTCTGCAAAAGCAGAGAACAGGCGAATTCCCCTCAAAGTATCATACCCAAGACAAGCGCCCTTTTAACGACTATTCCCTTCTTCCACTGGGTATGGTCTCGGACTCCTAGAATTTCCGTATAAGTGGCAGTAGCAGAAACTGCAGGAGCAGCGATGAATAATTTTGGGGTACATATACGTTTCATCCACATTTGGCGGAACTTCATCAGGTGAAATGTTCTTTTACTTCTTCAGCTGCTCGCCGCCGTAAATGAGGAGTCGACGGTTGACGTTCCTCACTGGACCATCAAAGGATTTGCAAACTCATGAAAGTTTTTTATGATACGGTATACGATTCTGAAATCAGAGCTATGTTTGCCAGGCTCTACATCCTTGACCAGCGCACTAACAAATTGCCTTTTGTTATGGTACGCACCACGCAAACTTATCGCGATTTTGCAGTGTATTGAAGTTCCAGGGCGGCATGCTTGCCATCTTTAGCAGTGATCAGCAGAGAATTGAAATCCTTTCGTTCGTCGACCCGGATCCATAGTTCTCAGGTGAGCCAGATCTTGTGATGCCCCTTCCTGACGTAGTCGACCACTTGAGTAGCGAAGGTAAGTAAGGAATTTTTGATAGCCACTCAATGTTAATCAATATTTCCGGGCGAATTATTCAAGGTATCTACGATCCGATCAATAAGATAATTCTCCCACTGTTGAGTGACATCTAAACCATCTAAGCGGTCCATGTTCAACTCACCAACCCAAGCAAGCACAGGTAAATCACCATTAGATGATCTTCCCTTTCGAGATCGAAAGAAAGCTTCTGAATATACTGCTGATCAAAAAGTGATAAATGTCATTGCACGCAAGGAGTTGCTCAGGTGAAACTGCATTAACCTTATGGCCATATCTATGCTCAAACAGGATGCCAACAATGACCAGGCGGTGGAATGTGCCAACATCATGTCTCCTCATCATATGTCCGAGCAAGGTTTTGTCAGAACTCACCTTGGCAATCAGATCATGATTGCACAGCAGATTAACAATTCGAAGCCTGCGGGTTACTACGGTCGGGTCTGGCATTTTCATTGCGCACTTGTTTGCCTCTTTGCTGTCTATCTTCTTATTTGTTTGTCTGTCGGTTTGTCATACGCCTATTGACATGAAATTTGGTAGAAAGGTTGGAACTGCAAATACACGGGTGCAAATTGTTTTCAACGAATATGGTCATGTGGGATATCAAATCTTCTTTTTCTTCAGCCTTTGTCCCGTTCACAAGCCGGGTCGGCTCGTCGTGATCGGCTTCGCCATTTGGCTCTATCGAATGCCTGATCTGGGTGCAATCTCGAGGCTTTCAAATCCCCATCCAGCGTATCAAGCCACCGTTGCTTAGGTCGGCCTTTTGGTCGTTTACCATGGACTTCGATGTTCAGACCAATCTTTGCAAGTGAATTCTCGTTTGCACGAGTTGCGTGACCATACCATCGAAGACGCCTCTCTCGCAACTTTTCCACTATGCAACCCCATAACGATCGCGAATATCCTCATTTACATGTGATCTAAACGTGTGACGCCACTAGTCCAACGTAGCATCTTCGTCTCCATTACCGCGAGACGCCGTTCATTGTCTTTTATGGTCGGCCAACACTCAAAACCATAGAGAGCGACTGGACGGACGACATTGCGGTAAATTTTAGATTTGAGACGTTCGTTGATACGTCGATCACAAAGGACACCAGTTGTGGAACGCCACTTCATCCAGGTTGCGTTAATGCGTGAAGCAATTTGATAACGCAGCTCTCCATTGGCTGATAGCGTTGACCCGAGGTATTTAAATCGCTCAGTTCTGGTCAGATCACTGCCGCTGACAGTGATTGTGCCTGTTTCATGGGGATCGGTCGTCAAAAATTCAGTTTTGTTTAAATTAAATCTGAGACCGTGTTGCATGAGGCGATCATTCCATTTTTGAACAAGTTGCTCGAGATCATTTTTGCTATCAGATGCTAGGAAAACATCATCTGCATAAAGCAGTGTGTAGGGCGCTGGACGTTGGATATCCCGTGTGACGGTGTCCATAACAAGGACAAAGAGGAGTGGTGAGAGGGCACTTCCTTGATGAACTCCAACAGAGACACGAAGCGGTTTTGATACACCCACCATACTTCGAACTTTACTTTTTGGATCGTGGTTGAGCAATTGAACCCAGCGCATGAGTTCTTCTGGCACGAAGTGTTGTCATAAAGCATACCAGATGAGTTCGTGTGGTACACGGTCAAACGCTTTCTCTAGATCCAGAAAGGCAATGTAAAGAGGGCGATGCTTCTCACGGTGTTTCTCCATGAGTAACCGCGCAGCGTGTATTGCGTCAGTAGTTCCGCAGTTCTTGACAAATCCGGCTTGATTCACGGTTATTTCAACGATTTCGCGAATACGGTTGTCAAGAATGCGTTCAAAAATCTTCATGGTATGGGAAAGTAACCGGATCGGACGGTAATTTGAACATTCTGCTGGGCTACCTTTCTTTTTCCATATTGGAACAGTGGTACTTTCTTGCCAGTCAGATGGTGTTCTTCCTTCCTGAATAACCCGGTTAAAGAATTCACTGAGCCACAGTGTTGGATCTCAGCTCTTCGCTTTCCAGAGCTCAGATGCGATGTCGTCAGGTCCTGTTGCTTTCCCCAATTTCATTTGTTTTATTGCCTCCTCGACTTCAGTTGCGCTGACTGGTGGAACTGCTCCAAATGTCGCCAATGATTGTGGAAGTGGAGGATGAGCAAATTCTTCAGTTGAAATCTGCTCGAAGTATTCTCGCCATCAATCCGTTGCGGCTCGACGGTTGGTAAGCAAAGTACCGTTCTTGTCATTAACACAACAGAAGTGTTCGATATCCTGTGTGCGTTCGTCACGGCTTTTAGCAAGTCGATACAG
Organism: Hermetia illucens; assembly: GCF_905115235.1. NCBI lineage: Eukaryota > Metazoa > Arthropoda > Insecta > Diptera > Stratiomyidae > Hermetia > Hermetia illucens. The sequence continues at coordinate 163,785,240 of NC_051849.1, read as the reverse complement.
GTCTCTCTCGCCATCCCGAGTGTCCAGTTTATCGTAAAGATTTTTGAAATGGTTCGCTCGGGTAACAGCGACCGCTTTCTTTGCTTCCCGGTTGGCATTCTTATATGTTTGCCAATTAGCAGGCGTTTTATCGTCGAGAAATTTGTGGTAGAGGCGTTTCTTTTCACGGACCTTCATTTCAACATCGTTATTCCAAAGCCAAGTGCTGCGGTTGATGTACCGATTACCCGGCTTGGTAACCCCGAGGGTTGCAGAGGCCGCTTTGTGGATCGTGTCTTTCATTTGGTTCCATGATTCTTCCACATTCGTAATGGTTGGCAATCGTATGAGTGAGACGGTTTCTTCCTTCTTCTCATCAAATCGCCACCATTTAATGCGCGGCGGGCCAGTGCGTTCCTCACGCTGTTTTATCGGTGGCTTAATTCGCAGGACAGCAATCAACGGCCGATGTTGAGGTGCGATGGTCTCATAGGGAACGACTTTGCAATCAGTGACAGTGGTAAAATGTTGACGTCTTATGAGAATATAGTCGATTTGCGTTTTATTGTTCCCACTATAAAATGTGGGAAGATGAGACAATCGTTTGATGAACCATGTATTCATAAGTACAAGGTCATGGGTGTCCGCAAAATCGATTATATGCTCGCCACCTTCATTGCGCGCTCCGAACCCCTTTCCCCCATGGCACCTGTTACCGTCTGCCTTTTCACCCACATGACCATTAAGGTCGCCGGCAATGATTATGTAATCGTCAGCAGGCACGTGACGAGTTTTTCATCGAGAAGTTGCCAGAAGGCATCTTTCTCGGCATCAGGTCGGCCTGTCTGTGGTGCATACGCGGTGAAGAAGTGAATAGTGCGATCAGCTGATGTAATGGTGAGCTTCATCAGCCGATCATCAAATCGTTCGACTTCTTTAATGGCATCACGGAAACCCTCTGAGATGGCAATGCCAACACCATATTGAGTGTGTGGGTTACCAAAATAGAGAAGTTTGTAACCATTTTTACCGCGTTCGCGTTCAATGTCGCAGCTTTTGGAACCAGACCATCGGATTTCTTGCAGAGCGCAGATGTCAATGCACCTTTTCCGAAGGGCTCTTGCGAGTTCCTCCGTCTTTCCAGTTAGGGTACCAACATTTAGCGTGCAGACACGTATTTGTTTTGTTCGTTGTGTGCGGACTAACTTGCTTACGTCCTGACGCCGTCCATGCGTCAAGAACCCTTGCCCATTTCACGACAGGACCGGGGCCCGTCCTGCCGCGTCGACTGAGGTGGACACCCTAGCATTTCTCCGAGGCCTGTGACTTAATCCGATCATCATGTTTGTAACGACATTCTATGCATTTTCTTGGTCGACCTGTCGCGGGGCCTGTCACCAAGAGAGATCAGGTAGGATTTAGCATAGTAGAATAACTCGAACTATACTCTATTTATCTCTTTCCCTGATCTCAGCATTTTATTTTTGTTTTACTGAGGATAGTACAGAGTACGTTGCCTCAAACCCTCCTCCTTTACCTGGGAGGAGCAATGGTATTAAAGAGGTGTCAATTACTTCAAAAACCAGTATCAGAAATTACTCATCTCAAAAATGTGTTGAAAATTAGGCTGGTCCCAGCACATAGTATCTAGGCCTCACTATACCCGACGCTACGATATCTGCTTAAACGAAGTTAATAATATAATAATAATATTCTCCCCCTTACGAGGACTTTACACAGTCAGCATGGGGGCATTGTTTCACAGAATGTGACCATGTAGGGAATTAAATGAAAGGACTAAATTAGTACTTTTCGAAACTGGTCTCATATTTGATATTGGGTGAAACGTAGGTTAGTTAGGGCTCAAAAGATGACCCTCAAAAAGTATAACAGGGCTCGTTTTCAGAAGCTATTCAACCGAAAAAAAATCACAGTTGTGTATCTAAACATCCCGTTCCTATATATGTACAAATAAAGTTAATAATTATATATTCGCATATTTTCGAAATTTTGGCAGACACTACTCTCAAGTTCATGCTTGAACTACAACACTTGCATAAGTGATAACATCAGGCATAACTTTAGGAAGTTTGAAGGAAATCCAATTATAATTACAAAGTTATAGAAGGATAAACTTTTACATTCTGTGTGAATTTCTTGCATTATAAAACGTGTATGGCGTCATCATAACACATCAATTCGTTAATACGACAACAAAGTGAGCTCACGTGAATGGGAGTTCCCAGGGAAACATTTCGTTTTAGTTTTTTAATAATTTATATATCAATATCAATTACTCCAGACAGACATATGTATGTAAGTGGGGAAGTGCCTAATTCCGATAGATATACTTATACATTGAACAAGCGGTATTCAATACACTTTATATCTATATGTGTAGCCTTTATGCACGAAGTCATCAAAAATAGATGTACGATCAATTTATATACATGCATATAGTATTCGGTAATAAGCAATATTTGCTTGTTTAAGGTGAACATAACATGTGCGTCAGTAATATTTACGTTTGTTTTTCTTGTAGCTTGAAAAAAATATGAAGACATATTTTGGGTTTTTAGCTATAATACGAATGGAAAAATGTGCGCAGAAAGTTTCGCACGTTTGGGATTGCTCAGCCATTTATTATCCGATTTGCCCAATTTTTCTTGTTTTATTCTTTAGGCTTGTTTTTAGGAAGCTGCGTTTAAGCTTAGTAAGATGGTTAATGGTTAAAATCACCGTCTGAAACTTTGAACGTGTTTATCTTGAAAACATGTTTTTCAACGTTTTTATTTTTCTAAGAAATACTGAATCGATAGTAATAATTTCTTTATTAAAATGATACCAACACTCGTCGTTATGGCCCGAACTAGAATTTCAAGAATCGTTGACATTAAGCACCTTTTTCGATACTTTGCACTAATTGCGCTCTGAGTGTGAAAATTGATTTTTCAGTGGGTGACTCCCCGTGAAGTCCATTTTGTGATTTTTTGGGAGTTTTTTTTAAGAACTGAAATGCAAAGTTCTCACCATATTTCTCCAGTTCACAAGCCGCCGTTTGGTTCTATTAAATGCCTGATCTGGATGCAATCGCGAGGCTTTCAAATCACCATCCAGCGTATCAAATCACCGTTGTTTCGGCCGGCCTTTTGGTCGTTTACCATCGACTTCGATGTTCAGATCAATCTGTGAAGTGAAGTGAATTCTCGTTAGCGCGAATTATGTAACCATACCATCCAAGACACCTCTCTTGTAGTTTTTTCACGATCGATGCAAATTCATATCGATCGCAGATATCCTCTTTCGGATGTGATCAAAACGTGTCACGTCACTAGTCCAACGCAACATCTTCGCCTCTATTACCGGAAGACGCTGTTCATTGTGTTTAATGATCGGCCAACGCTCAGAACCATAGAGAGCGACAAGACGGACGACATTGCGATAGATTTTAGATTTGAGACGTTCGTTAGCTTAGCTATTCCAGAATGTGATTCAGAAATTTCAAAGCGAAATTCATGTTTCTCTAAATTTTATGAATCTGGAACCAAGCGATTAGCCGGGACAGGCTCAGAGTATACCGCCCAGGAAGTAGTCGCTTTATGTCCTTACGAAATCTTGTTATGTAAATAATCCATTTATAAATATTTAGCGTCAGTCCCTTATACAAGTGCATTTGTATTTGTTGTAATTGCTTTTGTTTGTAATTAAAAGTGGTAATTGCCTTTTTTTTCGAAGGCATTTTTCTCAAAGTGACTTTTTTCTTAATTGCGGGAGTTCTAACCTAAAAAGTAATAAACCCATTATTATAAAATTAGGAGATATGATTCTTTACAAAATTATGAAGACCAACCCTTAGGACGATATCATATTTTGAAGAGCAGGTTTTTACGTACGTACGGGGGGGGGGGGGTTTCTAGTGAAATTCCCCCAAACATAGTAATATACTGAACTTAATTTGAGTGGATATATAACGAGAGGCCTGGAAACCGTTTATTAACATCTCCATGATTTTTTCCAATTTTTCGGTTGAGTATTTTCTGAGAATGGGTCCGTTAAAGAAATCAGCACTTTCGGCCTCCCGTCTATTGATATAGTCGTTTCTGAGAAAAGTGTGTGTGACAGACAGACAGGGACAGACAAAGTGGTTAAGACCTTCAGCGGAATAATGTCACGTTACTTGTTTATTTTTGGCTTCAATTCTTCCAATAAATTACTCGGAATATGGCTAATATAATCTCCAAATTTGATTGAATTCCAATTAATTTTTCACACTAAAAAATATCGAAAAACACGTGAAAATAATGTTGTTTCCCCCCTTAATACAATCGATGCACTTTCTTTTTATTCTGGCTTACTTTGAGTTCATAATATCTAGCACGTGTAAACAAATTAAACGAAACACATTTTGTTAATAAAGCGAAATAAAGTTATAACAAGTCAGGAAACCGAAAGCTTCAGGTATGAAAGGTTTGGTGTATTTCTTTTATAAAGAGATTTGAGTGTGCATGTGTCCCATTAGTATGTAGCACGTAATATATGCACATATTATGTGAAAAGATCCACTTTCAAGTGATATTGACATTCAAAGTCCTGAATTTGCACAGAAGCGACAGCTTTGACCTATTATAACTTTGTCAGTAACAGTACGATTTGATAGGATCATGCTCTCTATGATGCAACCTATATTGCTGCAAAATTTCGCGATTCTATTATAAACTTGAGGGGGGTTTCCTGCCAAATACTAAAAATTATAGTAATTTCCTATTATTAACTTTATTTGAACAGTTATTGGCGTGTATGGTATTTCGGAGCCTAGGCGCCAGACAATGGCAGCCTCCTGATTTTTTTTTAGATTTTTCGGTCGGGTAGTTTCTGAGAATGGGTCCTTTAAAAAATGGTCACTATCAACCCCCCGCACTACCCACCTTTCCAACAAATGTCAAAACTGACCGGCTTCGAAAAGTACTAATCGAGACCTTTAATTTGATACCCCACATTACTACATTTGTTGCACTCTCTTTTTCATGTATGGGGACCCCCCCCCCTTAAATTCAACGTAAAAGGATGTTACTCACTATATGCGTGACCGTTCACAATTACCACCTTTTTACCAAATTTGGAGTCAATCGCTATAACCGTCTCCGAGAAAAATGCGTGTGTCGGACAGACAGACAGTAAACCGATTTAAATAAGGTTTTGTGTTTATACAAGACCCGTCATCCCGTGTAAAGGCCGTCTTTTTTCGCTTTTTTTAGAAATTTTTTCTGAATAACTGGATAAAGATACAAATGCGAATTTTTCACCATAGATTCATTGATATGAGCGTGCATAGCAATTTTTCCAACCCGATCGCATAGTTCGTTATTGAAATACAGAGCAATTTATACACCCATCTCCAAAAAAAGGTATTTTTCTGCTGCCGCGCTAGAGGGCGCTACGATCATCTTAAAGAAAAACAGTAAACGGCATTTTAATGTGCAGACTTAACTACAGTCCGCAAACTAGGATTATTAAAAAATATTAAAAGTTAAATTTTTGGTGTTTTTTAAGGCTTCTTTATTGAATAAAAACAAACTACTAAATGAATCGCAATTATCCTAGTTTGCAGACCATAGAAATATGTTCTGAATAAGTCGTGAAAATTTCAAATAATTTGGTTGGATAGATTTTGGGCTATGGTGGCAGCCGATTTTCAATACACAGTTTCGAGAAAAACGCATTTAAAAAGTAGAATGCGATTTTTAGCCATAAAACCTTAACTGATCATTAATCTGCTATACCTAGTCCATAAACCTTAGGTTTCTTGAAGAAACACATGTACAGCATTGCCTTCAACTTTTTTCCTTTTAGCGAAGTAATTCGAATTCCATTCGGAGTGATAAATACGAGCTTTATTACGGGGATCGACATAGATCTGGCATGTGACTTATTACGTGTTTAACACTATAATTTCCGAACGACGCCGAATATCAAAAACTCACTTTGCCTATATATTCTACACTATATCTGACCCCCTTAAAAATGTGTGCAGACAGTGAAAGAAAGCTTTTTGCAGCTTTATTACATAAATTTATTTTATATTCACAGTTCTTAATTCTCTTTTTTTACTCCTTGGAAGGACGCAACAGCCGCCGATAATAATTATATTTCCTCTAAGGAATAGAAAACGAGTTGGTTGGGAACAAAATCATTATGAGCAAATATTTGCAAAGCCTATTCTGGATAAGGAATAGGATATGATAGGGAATTCGTCACAACCATACAAGCCTGTTAAGAGGGGTGGTTCCCTCTGAGGAAGAGAGAGAAGGGGTTCAGCATTAGTTTTTAAAAAAATTAGGCTGATTATGAAATTTCGAGGGGTCTGCAAAACGAGAAAATTGCATGATTGTCTTGTTATGCCAATTTCTTCTTCTTGAACAGATGTTGTAGCGACACAGACTCACTTTCTTTCCAATAACTAGTTCTTTAGGTAATTCAGTGACACTGTACTGTTATCTATATCCTCATTTCGAAAGTTAGAATACATTTTAATGATAACATATTGATTCAGTCAATAAGCTTCGTTGATGGGTTTTAAACTCAATTATTCAGTGTGGACCATTCAGCGGCTTTCTTTAGATAAAAGTGGCTATCTAAATACACAATTGCGAAATAATTTTAAATAAATTAACTTCGAAATACGAAAGGGCGGAAATTAAAAACCAAACAAATAACGAACACAATATTACCAGGGCCACACTATGTGCAAGCTTGAAAGAATGCGGACAATTTTCCGAACTGTAATTTCCTCGAAAAATTAAGAAATACTGTCTTTCTTTCTCTTGTTTCTGGAAATTAAATTGGAAATAATTGAAGCGAAAAAATCCGAATATTTTATTTAAAATATGAGCAATTACCTCTCTTTTGTCAATACGTTCTTGTAGTTTAGCCTGACAGTCGGCCTCGTGGCTTTTCCGCAATTGGTGCATGTAAGCTCTGTCAGTTAATCGAACAACATTGGTTCCCATCAAGCCTTCCAAGCGGGCCGTAATCCGAGGGATGTTATAGCTGGAATAAAAGATGGAAGTTCTAGTATTTTTGCTGAAGAAATTATATTCTTATATTATAAGAATATATGTAAGTTTGCCCATATACGCATCTACATATGTATGTACCTATGCATCGATATCACTGAAATTGCGCGAGTAGGTAAAAGGAAGATGGAAATCTTTTGATCTCTTGAATCAATCTGTTTGAACGCCGAACTTAAATAATGATTTCAAAAGTAGTACACTCTGAAAAGATATGAAGCCACAATGTAACTATTCAAATTCCTTAACATCATGCAAAACCTTGGTAACTTACAAATTTTCCTATTTATTAAAGAAAAGCGTTCACGGATACGATTATTGAATTATTTTCAATTTTAGATCTTTTATCTCACGAAAGACAAAATTGGCTGCTTACAGTTCGCTTGCGGTTTATTTAAGTATAACCAAATGGCGAAATTTAGATAAAAGTTTTCGTGTTTCTTATCAGATGCAATCCGTACAACTTCGAAAACAAAACTGTCTTATGAAAATAAATGGATTTGCTCCACAAACTTTCCGCTCCCCATATGTGAATACCAACACCAGTCATTGTAGATTCCGTTTGGTAAATAACTATTAATTTTCTTTGCTTCCAGGGTTTTAACGACTTCCCTGCCGACACAAGATTTCTACTAGGAATTTCAGTTACGTGAAATCGATTTTCTTGCACCTTGCCCATATTAGATACCTAGAATAGTTTGCAGATAGTTTCGGCCGTTGTTAAATAAATCTTAATAAAACTTTTGGCTCACTTCACAATAATTCCATAAAAACCAATTTAAAAAGAAGTTCAGTCTTAGATCCTAGAAATCAGGTGAAGCTTTTATCGCAGTAAAAGGGTTAGCTGTTAACTTTCCACAAACAGCACTTCACAACATGTTAAATCGTTGGGTGGTAGGTTAGAGTGAACACGATAGAAGCCCATAAAGCTGAGAACCGACCAAATGCAAGCCGATTTCACGTGACACGAAATGAATACCCTCACTATCTGTCACCATCCTATTTCGTCTTCCCTGGCACACATTCGTGACATGTTCAACAAAGCTGCCTGCAAACAGTCATGTACACAAACGTATAGATATAGGAACGAAACTCCTTGTAGTCATTCCTTTTGGGGACTGAAATTTACGTGAAAATTTGATATGAAATCAGTCACCGATTTTCAAGGGAATCCATTCGCCGTATTTGTCAATAGGTAATATTGGCTAAACAAGATTCAAATAAAGAAAATCGGTTTTGGGGATAGCGAAATGTGAATACTGTTCAGAGGTTTCTGATCCCAAAGTCAACATTGCCTGCTTCAGGAAGGGAAATTTTCGAACAATAAGATGACAATGATTGAATGAGATTATGGCCACTGGTGTTAGGGATAAGTGCACATAATAGAATAAATTTTAGCTCACCTTAGAAGGTTCTAGTCAGGAAAATGTTTGCTTTAGAGTAATTTTAATATTTTACAGCATTTTCGGATCGGAACCGTAAATGCTTACAATTATCAATAGTCGTTTGCGTATGATTTTTTTAGGTTAAAAATCTTTGCCTTCCTTTTTGTGGATTCGTATTTTACTCACTTTTTTATCCCAAATGCTTTCATAGCCAACAAATTTCAAATTTCAAAGTTAATGTAATTCTCCCGAAACCCTGGCGGTTACGTCATTTGTAAAATCTGCCTAACTCGCAGATTCATTGTTCCTAATTAGTTTATATTAGTGGAGAGTATACAAAGTTTATCTCTATGACTTTTTTTGTTGTTCACAAATGTTTCAATTGAGTTTGCGGTTGGTTGTTGCCAGCAATTACCCATGACGGTGTAAGTTGAGGGAAAAGTTTGACTGCGTTCGTTGACCTTATCTACTGACAGCGAAAAAACTAATATAAGTTGCAGCCACAAAGAGGTGGCGACCAGATAAATATGTTTGGGTAGGTGGTAGGTTAATTATAGTTGCTGTGATGATTTTTATTTCTCGTGAAATGGCAATCCAAAATGACTTGTCAGAATGAAAGGTTACTACATGATTACCAAAAAACAAAAACCTTTCACCCCCTCCAGCAGTAGTGCCGAGAATAGAAGGAACTTTAAGAGAATCGTGTTTGCCTATTAGTAAGTTTTGACAAAGATACTCGGCACAGCTCATGCAAAATTAGGTCAAATGTAAAAGATTGAAATTCCATTTTCAACGAAAATTGTTTCGTATGCATCACACTCATTTAGTCTAGGGTGAATGCATTTGATCAGATGCTGTTTCACTTCCCCCCCAGCTAAATTTTGAAAGTAGTTCCCTCGGACACAACCTTGATATAGTGGGGCAGCCTGTGGTAGTTTACTACTACACTAAGGGTGTACAAAAACACATGAAGATGGAAACAAAGGATTGTAATTTCCCAAGTGGTGAGAAGTCCCAGACTTCAAATCCGCTCGCGACTTTGAGTAATCAGGTCGTAGTCGAGACACGAAGAAATCTGCGGAAGACAGATGATCCACTTCAGTGGAAAACCTACACCCAGTGTCTTTGACGTGGTCAGCCGGAAAGGATAGTACAGTTGCTCCTTAATGAGAGAAACTGGAAACCTGACTACGGGCAGCCTGTCGGTGACACTGTTGCCTAACTCCTCTAAAAAAAAACGGGAGAGGAAGGCTTGGCAAAAGGAAACTTCTGCCGCAAAAGAGACGGGACTACAGGTTTGTTTTTAGAACCTTTTCGTCTTCCTCTACCAAGAAATGCCGAAAAAAGGGGAGCTGGTAGTGTTGACGCAACTCGTCTAATTTTTGTATGTGCAGACAGATCCATACATAAGAGTTAGTAAAACTAGTCTGCATTATGCCAAACCTTCTCCTACCTACTGGTAGCAAGGCTGGCGCAGTTGCAGAACTGTCCTTATATATTTCTGGTTCAAGGGCGAAGTCAAGGGGACTAGGAAATTCCTGGATGAAAGATCCTCGAGATGGATGCCGTGCGTTCAGATGTCAAAATTGTTAGAGGCAACCATGCTAAGACAATTCTTTTCCCAGGACCTTGTTCCCTTCAACTTTAAATACCTGGTTAGTTGTTAGGGGAGAAACATCATAGTCGCCTCTGCTTACTTACCCTATGATTCTTTGTGTCCTCCACCGACGCAAGAACTAGGGGATCTGGTAGTGTATGTAGAATTAAGTGGCTTTGAATTCTTAATAATTTGTGATGCGAACGTTCAGCATATTTGTTGGAGCAGTAGCAAATGCGTGTTCGGTATACCGTCGGATACCAGTCGACGCAGCTGTGAATGCGTACCAGAGTCAAATCAGGGTAATAATTTCGGGCGGGTGCATTACCTCCTACAGGGTACTGTAAACTTGTAGTGTACCGTTACGGTCTTAAATGAAGTGCTTTAACGTAGTTGAAGACCCTGATCCAATTGGATTGTTGTGTCAACGATTATTATTATTATTAATAGTAGCAAATGTAATCCTAGAGAAGAGAAGCTATTTGTTTTTATTACTTCAGCTGATCTGAAAACCGCGAACCTAGGGCACGCCGTGAGCCCAAGAAGATGTGAAGTAATTGAGCTAACAATCTGCATTTGAAAGTGATTAGGGTTGATTAGGGACTGACGACTGCTAGATGAAATCTTACTCTCAGATTAACGTTAGTTAGAATTTATAGTCTGGCTAGTGCAGGCGAACAGTCTGTAATACAAAGACGGAATTCTAGGAAAATTGTTTGAACAAAGTTCAATGAACTTTTTGGCAACAAAGCGGAGATCCTCAGGAGAGTAAGGACTCCTTTGTCGATAGAAGATAAATTGGAAACTCTGAATCGCACACTTTGAAGAGGCTTGTCCTATTTCTAGAGGAAACGCGGTTGAACGTTCTAGGGTACAACCGAGAACTGCAAAGGACTCAAGAAATCAATCAGACTTCAACTTCTAAATCGTGCTTGCAAAAGCAGTAAGGACGAAAACTGATTAAACTTCCGGAACTCACAACGTGAATATAAGAGGCTCGAAAAAACGTTCGAAACAAGACTATTTTAAAGCATAATGTGAGGAACTGGAAGTTGAAAGGTTTCCTTAATGAGAATGAGTCGGCCAAGTTGAACTCTTCTAGAAAACCCGATGGTACTTTCGCGGACTCTAGAGTTAAGTCTATGCAGACTCTCTTGGAAGTTGCCTACCCTCCATCCAGGAGAACGAAGTGGAACGAAGGGAATTGGTGGTTTCTGCAAACCTTTCAACACGAAGGTGTTGTAAGCTAAATTGGGATACGAGAGTGAATGTAATCATTGAAGAGATGAGAGCTGCTATACTATCATTTGAACACTTCAAAGCACCTGGCATGGATGTTGTCTAGCCAGCAATGCTAAGGAGGGTATAAAGCACTTCGAGCGACTTTTAAAAAATATTTTTCGAGGATGTCTTGCTCTGGGCTAGGTGCTTCCGGTATGAAAGGTTTCGTTTATTTCTTATCTAAGTATATTTGAGTCTGGAACTGTTTCACATGAATGTATCTCATAATGTTTATGTATTTTACCATGCCAAACTACTCACTTTAGTCGTATGTTGATATGTAGTATTTCGGGGTGTAGTAAGTTAACATGGAAAAGACAATTTTGAGCTGCTGTAACTTTATTAGCAGTGTACGATTTTAATCAAACTTGGGCATAGTACACTCTAGAGCTTCAGGAGAGCTTCCAATCAATTTTCTAAAAAAAAAGTAATATACTATTACAGTGGAATCCCGATAATTCGCACATCGATTATTAGTATTTCCAGATAATTGGTAATCTCGATGTTTCGTATCAAATTCTTAGTCCGTTGAACATTCGAGCTATCGAGATTTTACTGTATTAACTTAATTTGAGTTGATATCAATATGGGGAGTATTCGGAGATGTGGACACCGTATAGAGGCAGCTCGTGATTTTCAGATTTTTCGATTGAGTAGTTTATGAAAATGGGCCCTTAATGGGATCAATACTTTTGATCCGCCTTACTCCCCGCATTCCCTTTTTGTCAACACTAAGTCTAAACCTTAAAAAAGTACTAATCGAGACTTTTCAGTGTATGTGACCGACAGACAGAAATTAAACCGACTTAAATAAGGTTTTGTTTGACCAACAAACAAAAACCATAAAAATCAATAAAACCAACATACCTGCTGTCGGCTTCCGGTATTCGATTTAATTTGTTTTCTAGTTGGAAAGAATCTGAAACTACAGTATATCTACTACTTGGTCATGACTTCATCAATGCCTTTCCATTGTATAACAATCTCCTACTTTCTGGCCCGTTTTCGACCGTTTTGCCCGGAGACTTCTTCAACTCCACCATCAAATCTCCTTTTTGGGAGCGTCTGATTTAGTTGACGTTTTCTCCAAGGTCCATCAGCTCAGGAGCGGATTTGATCTTCCTGACTATATCGGCATAAGTCATATCACATCTCGAAAAACGAGATGATAATCAATTCGGATTGTAATCTTCTTTTATGTATCGCATTTCTCTTTCCGCCAACCTTGGTGATTTTTGGACATTTACCTACCTTGGTTCGATTGGAGCCAGCGCCGCTGTTTTCGCGTTTTAGGTCACTGTGTTTACCTTCTCCTTTGCTGGTGAGAGGCATTTTTGCTTTTTCGCTTGCTGCGAAGATCCTAAATAATCTTCCGAGCCCTCTCTTCTCCTCTTTTCAAGCTTACCGCCCTTTGTATTTTGAGGAGGGGTGACTTCTGTTGCCTGGGTAACGCTCGATTTCTTCGAGGTATTTTTTTCGTTCTTGGTACTATTACCTTACAAGAATGGTTCGGATCATGTTTTTGATGGCCTGGCGAACATTGTGTATTATCTTTCCTCCAAGTAGGGAAAACGATGATTCGTCCGTATTCTAGCACTGCTCTTCTGCTTGGTTTTCCCACTGGGAAATTCCGTATTTATTAGCCTTTCGGGAGCTTCCCTGATGTCTTTCCTTCACCAATGTTAACTCCGGAGGAAAACCGCAGGATCGTCAAGTTACTCCTAAATGAATCAAATACTAAGTCCAGCGACATCTCCCAGGTCTAGTCATCCCATTGTGGGCATGACCAGTTTGTGAGGCATCCTTTCGTGTTTTTGGAATAGGCGTTCTCGGGAGTGATGTACTCCTTTTAAATGCCTCTTTTTCCAGGCTACTTGTAGAATATTACATACACCGGTGGTCAAGTACTCCAGCACCGAGGCAATGCAGTCGAGGAATATCAACGGCCGGGGGCCGGTTGCCCACTCCTAAATGCCGCCAGTGCGGAGGTTGCGAGTCACTGCACCGTAAATTTTTCTGCCCTATCTCCTTCTATATTGGTTTCCAGTTCTGGGCGTCCTTTCCATAGCCATTTTTGACTACAGGTTTGTGGGGTTCTCCTACCTACCCGACTTGCGCATAAACATGTCCATTCATGCACACCTCCAAATGTGTACAAGTGCACAATGCTAGGCATCCGCCGAGCATTCTCTTATCCGCACGAAGAGACGCGCTTGATGGGAGATCTGGGAACTCTACACAGGTCTGTCTATCTGTCTGTCACACCCAATTTATTCAGAAATGGCTGGCCCGATTGTCAAAAAATTTGGTAAGAGCGTGTGGTCTGTGAATCCCTTTACATATAGGAAGTGAAATAAATTAAATAAGGAATGAATCAATATTAGTTGATAAGGATGGGTATTATCCTGGAACTCCTCTATGCCACAGAGCCCAGAGGGAGGAGAGGCTCCACTCTGTCTCTTCGATTTACGGGACCTTAAACGGAATTCCCTTTTATATTTCGTCCTCTCTCGTACGATATCAATATATAAGTACATATACCTATACAAATACGTACGAAATGTAGTGACAATATTAAGACCATGTAATTTTCACATAGAAATTACTGTTAAGTTGAAGTTTTAAGAAAGTCACTTCCTTAATAGTAGCCAAATTAGATTTCAACGACCATAAGGCATTCACCAAATTTTTACGTTTTCGTCGTTACAAGTTTTTACAAATGCTCAGCATTCATCAATCTTTCTTATAGTGGCGATAATGCTAAATGACACCGTCTTATAAACGTTGAAAGTGTGATACTCAAAAGATACCATTTCAAAAAAAGGGGATGCGAACAGAACTAATGATTATATACTGGGTTCATTAGCTAGTCTTTAATGGCCCGTTAGAAATGGTTATTCCTCTTTTTTAATGACTATTTGCAAAAAGTAAAAAAACGGAATTAATATTCTGTTTAAGGCTGCAATATACGAGTACTTTACATCAATTCGTTTATTTAGTATCCTAGGTGTGCAGTTGCATTTAAAAATGAAATGTGAAGATTGTAATTTAACCTCACTATGGTAAACAGATGTTGGATTCACCTGTCAGCATAGTTTAAACTAAAAATTAGAATGTAGCCAAAACTCAACCATGAATACCATGGAAGAAAAATTTTCAATGAAAACCCCCAGGAAGGGGATCTGGTTATGTGCTTATGAAAGTTTAAGTAGATTTTAATCATCCATTTTCATTTTCTACCCAAAAACTTAACCGAATATACAATTATCTTCCTACAAACTCCCAACCCCAATCCTTGATAATTTTCCATAAATACTCTTTGCTGGAGGCGTTATTCTAGTTGTGTTTATCTAAGTTGCACTTCATTTCAAGGGGGGATTCAAGAACTTCCTTCCGCCATTATGCATATTTGCCCGTGTAGGATTTCTCGTAATTTAATGAATACTCTCCCTAACTTTGCATTAGAAATCACCGTAGATAGTAATCCATGTACTATTAGCCCACTCCCTCAGCACAAACTACCCCAGATTCCTTGAACTTCTTTAGCTGCTTCCTTTGCCATTTAGTTTATTGTCTACTGCAGTAAACGTCGGGTTGATATTATGACTGCCATGAAAAGTTGTAACAATGGGAGCTATTGGAGAAATGAGAATTTTTACGATATAGTCTATAAAAGGGGAATAAGTGTGAAGTTATGGAAAATGTTTTTGCATCGCACGTGTGCAGTACACATACTTGCCTCATAGAAATTATTTAAATATATGTTTTGCAACATTGGACCACTACTGAAGTGGGTGAATTCAAATGAGTCTATTAGTAAGTGATTACATTAAGGAAGGTCTATTGAAAATTAACACCAACAGCTCTACCGCCAAACCATATCTCCCCTCACGTGGTGACCGCTAGCAGCTCTTCCTTAACGAAAAGCTGCAGACGGAGAAGGATGAAGGCGAATCTCCAGGGCCTAAAAACAGGACAAATTGTACTAACTGGTTTTTCAGGTTGAGGATTGGGTAGGGCTGACATCACTACACGGAAAATAATTTGTTACGAAGACACAAAAGGAGCCTCGGAGTGGAATGGCTGTACCACGACAATCTATTAACAATTTGCGCATTTTCTCATGGAACGTGCGCTCCCTGTACAGAGATGGAGCTGCCAAGCAGTTAGCCAATACCTTGTCCCAATATAGGACTGACGTAACAGCGGCGCATGAGAGAGGAGAGGGACCGGTTTACTGGAGAAGAGCCACTACGCCATATACAAGTCAGCCAAAAAAATGAATCCTGCTGTTATCGGCATTGAAAACATAAGCGAAAAGATACACACTTTGCGCTTGCGAGGCAAATTTAGAAATATAAGCCTCAACAACGTCCACCCCCCTACAGAGGAGACTGCAGAGATGGAGAAGCATATTTTCTACGAGGCAGTTGAATGAACTCTCCAAGCCTGTCTGAGGCTCCACACGTCCTTTCCACCAAATTCACCACGTGTTGATCGAACGTCGCAACTTCTCAGCCTTGATGAATGTCTCAACACAACATCGTTGGCATGGTGCTCCGGGCACGAATAATAACACCACCCAGAATCTCTGACAATCAGGTGAGAGTTAACACTTAAGCCATCCACTGCACAACCCTCTGTAAAACCTATAAAGGGGAAATGGATGCCACAATAACCGCAGTCAATACAGATCCAGGACATGAAGCACCAACAAATGATCTTCACAACCACCTGAAGAACGTTATCATAAATATGGGCACAAACATACTTGGCCCCAGCCACAGAAAGAGTCGGAACGACTGGTTCGACGATGAATTTAACCTAGCAACGGTTCAGAAGAATCCCGGTAGCAAACGCACCAGACGCGGAAATTTTACAAACAAGTCAGCAGGATGAAGCCTTATACATCTCGATGCTCGCCCTGCCGAGGCAAAGAGAGGAAATCTAATTTCCGACAGAATGGGCATATTGGAGCGTTGGGTTGAGTACTTTGATGAACTGCTTTACCGTCAGAACATCGGCGAGTTGGAGGTCCCACCAACTGAAGACAAAGGACAAATACTGCCACCATAAAGTATAGAAGAAACAGTCCGTGCAATCAATCCATCGGCTTAAAAATCATAAGTCGCCATATGCGCATCAGTTAGACCATCTTTTTATGGATTTTAAAGACGCCTATGACAGCATAGTCAGGGCAAAACTGTATGCAGCCATGAGACAATTCGGTGTCCCGACGAAATTAATACGACAAACTAGGCGGACACTGATCAATGCGCGAGGCCATATAAAAGCAACAAGTCCACTCTCGAGACAATTCAACATCGTTCTAGGACAAGGGGATGCTCTATCAAGCGTCCTCACTAACCTGGGCCTGGAAAAAGTTGCCTATGCTGACGATATCGACATCATGGGAAGAACCACCCGAGACGTACAAACTGCCTCCATGCAGATCGAGCAGGCGGCAATCGAGGCGAGATCTTGGGCTGTACATCAATGAAGGCAAGACAAAGTATATGGTGGCAACGTCAGCACCAAAAACCAACCAACTAACAACATCAAACCGCACTGGTCAAACGAGAAGACTAAAGATAGGAGACTACAACTTTAAGACTGTTGATAATTTCTCCTATCTAGGGTCGAAAACCACAACCGATAACAGCTAGACCCTACTTCAGCTTACAAAAACTGTTCTGCTCGAAACGTCTCACCATAGGGTTCAAGCTGTTACTGTACAAGACAATGATCTTGCCCAGTCCTTATGTATTCCTCGGCGATTTGGGTTCTTAGCAAGCCGCGTTCGAGAGAAGAAGCCTCCGAAGAATCTTTGGCCCACTACATGTGAATGGACGGTTCCGTAGTCCACATAAGGACGAAATCTATGAGCGATACTATGACTCTCCCGTTGTGGATAAAATCCGGCTCAATAGGTTGCGGTGGGCGGGTTACTTAATCCGTATGGATGAGGATGATCCAGCGCGGAAAGTCTTTAAGGATAATATCTATGGCAGAAAAAGAAGACGAGGCAGACCCTGCCTGAGATGGAACGATGGCGTAGGTCAAGCCGCCAGACAGCTTTTAGGGATATGGAATTGGTGGATCTCGGCGCAAAACCGGGATGTCTGGAGTTCCTTATTAAGGCAGACCTAGACCGGATACCGGTTGTTGCGCCATTGACGATGATGAATGCAAAATCGTCTTCGTCAATTTGCTCAGAATCTGCTCTATTCCGAGATATTAACGATATTAACACAATCCGCGCATCTCCATTTTTGCATAGGGTTCGCGACTGCTGCTGTTTTTTGAGCCAATAAATGTATTAGTTTGGCTAATCATTAAAAAACACTTTACTTTTGATGCGTAATCTGCCCTTTATTTGTTGTCCAACAATGTCTCGGACCGCACAACAGAAGGCAAAGTTTCTTTTTTTCAGTGGGAAGCAGTTCTGGGCGAAGCACTACTGGACCTCATGGACGTCTCTCCGGACGGTGTGATGAACCGGTTAATGCTATAATGGAATTCAAAGAATATTATGATTTGCAACAACCACATAGCATAAGTAGCTTCTCCCGAACAAATACGTCAAATTTCCTTCTCAGCACCATTTCTCCATCCCACTTCCTTTTTCGAGGTATATTATGATATTTCTTTGACTTAATCTGCCAGTTATCTGCATTTACTTCAACGGTTAATCCTTAAGTAATATCAACTTTAGAAAGAAAAAGTTTTCATGATTGGCTTGACACAGATGCAATGACAAACCACCGTAAAATGCTGATAGGGACTGGTGCTCCAAAATGTGAAATTATCTTTGCCGGCCTTGACAGTCTCGCTGTGGAACATTTCTAAGCAGCCTTCGCAGTCTCTGCAGAGCTGATGATGCCATTCATTTTCAAATCTTCAAAATCTGAAATACTTCCTCCTCCCTCTGGAAGGGAAGTTGAGGATCGTTATCATTCCGTAGAAGGAGGAAGGACATTTCCATGAATAGTCCTGGAATCCTAAGACTGCATCCACAATGTCAGACTGGACCAAATTGGAGAAACTGACTCCCACTCTTTTGATCCACGGATCACTTTTACAGGCTTAGTACCCAACTGATCAAAAGCAAATCGAGATGACGGCTTATTCTTTCGTACCATTGCAGCGGGAACTTACTACCATTTGTTCAATCTTAATCCTTAAGCTCCGACCAAGCTTTCATCTGAAGTAAGGTCAATATAATTTGTACTCACGATGACTTTTGGTTCGTTCAGGCTGCTCTCAGGACAGAGGTGAAACAGCGTCCTATTAGTTGCCTCTATACAGTTACGAAACTGTAACCGTTCATCAGAGAATTCCTCATAAGCTTGGTTGGCAGAGCAGTCTAATTTCCGCTCTCGATCTCCCGCACCAGATTATTATGGAGCACTGCACACAATTTAGATCATCGTTTTACCTATTTTTTATTGACTTGGATAAAATGTTCGTCAGCATGAACAAGGAGTATAAGTGGAATGCTATTGCATAGGAGGACATTCTTTCATGCTGAAAGAAGGACGTAGAGATGGTTCAATGAATGATGTTATATTTCTTTTAACAACTCATCTATGCTGATAATATCCATTTGCTTCCTTACTGCCCCCTGGACCTTAGCTAAATAGCTTTGGTTTTGGAAAATGAGGCTCAATGGGGACAACATCCAGGGTGTCAAATCCTTTATCCATCTTGGAAGCATTGCTTGCCGCGAATTGAGAAAGGGACAACTCAGTTAAGGCCGAGTATTCGAATGAATACTTCGATAGGGGAGTATATGTTTAAATTTGTGCCAGGTAGGGACGAGACAGTCAGTCATGTCGAGTGTTCCGCGCCATGATTGCACCGCGAAGTAGGAGGAGTAGATTGGAAAACTTCGCAAGCGCTATTGTAATATGCTCATACCTCCATTATTTATGGAAATTGAACAGAATATTGTCAGTGGAATTAAACGAATATGGACAAGACGGTGGCTATTGAGAAGACATATGAAGGGAGGAACTGCAATTGTTTTGAGTTAATTTGAAATCGAAGACCTTAAAGAATACGGATTCTTTATGAGGGTGAAAAACCAGCAGTTTGATAGTTTGCTTGACGTGATTACTCCTAAATTTGAAAAAAACAGACACCGTCATGGAAGTTGCTTTCCGGAGCTAGCCACCGCTTGTTGAAATCTTCTTTCCGTCTCTGAACCAGCTATAAGCAAATTTATTCTTGATTTGTTGAATGAAATTAATGAAAAATTGGAGGCCTGTTCTTGTCCCTATAAGCAGCCGATCTGAAATCCCACAAACACGTGTGTGTTGTATTGTTCAATGAGCTTCAGGGTTACCAAATATCACTTGTCCATTTCGACATTTTGAAATCGAGAAACAAAACAAATCGTACAAAGGAAACAACTGAATTGATTAAGTGAAGGATGATCAGAAGAAAGCGCGAAAGATCGGCGCACTCTCCCGTCATTTCACTAACCGAGCGGATATCAAGCGAGTGGATAAGTAGGGGAGATCACAACTCGGGAATACACGTCAAGAATTGAGAGAGATGAAGCGCATACATTGTTGGCACGCTAGGCCCCGCCTCAGAGTGCATAGTTATCATATATGTGTGTATGTGTAACAATTTGGCAAACTAGAATTTGGATGCTTCATGTATGAGAGGTTTTGTGTGTTTCTCATATAAAAACACTGTCCCATTAGCGAAAATTGCGACCTATTATAACTTTGTTAATAATAGTGCGATTTCCTCCAAATTGTACGATCATGCTTTATATTGTAGTCTATATCACTGTGGAATTTTATGATTCTAGGATCAATTTAAGAGGGTTTTGCAGTTAATTACTAAAAATTATAGTATTATATTATTGTTAACT
Source organism: Hermetia illucens (assembly GCF_905115235.1). Taxonomy (NCBI): domain Eukaryota; kingdom Metazoa; phylum Arthropoda; class Insecta; order Diptera; family Stratiomyidae; genus Hermetia; species Hermetia illucens. The sequence continues at coordinate 163,765,041 of NC_051849.1, read as the reverse complement.
TTATTTGAATAGATATCAGTATGGATGGTATTTCGAAGCCTAGACACCATATAGTGCCATCTTTATGATTTTTTTCGTTCGTTCGCAATTACCAACTTCCCATAAAATTTAATAAGGTTTTGTTTCACACAGAACCAGAAAAAGAGAAATAAGTTAAAAGTCGGAAGCTTTCACATAAAGGTAAGGAAAAACCCTCCTCCGAAGGTCGGAAGGCAACATATACGGAACAATGATAAGAAACTATCCAAACGAAGTTGCGAGCCGAAAGAGGCCACTGATTCACGTATCCGAACCAATGTTGGGCCATGAAACTAGGAAACGTTGCGCCCCACATTGCGCCCCATTTGTAATGACTTCTATGCGATTTGTGAGCCTGAGTGCCCGCTGAGGATGGCAAAATTGTAAAGGTCCGCCCGCAAATACTGAAGCGACATCAAAGTGTTTCATCGGCACGAAGTTGTTTGCCTCTTTGCTGGCCAGGGTGGGGAATGTGTGGGAAGAGGGACCTAATTAACATGAATATGAATAACACAAATAATAACGGAAGAAACAATAGCCGCGAACTGATACTGGCAAAAGAGAAAAATTCTTTCGAGTGGAATTTTAAAATTTCAAGATCACCAAAAGCAAGCTCATAACAGAAAGTTAGCGAATACGAATCCAAAATGCCACTGAACGTGGATATGGAAATAGACTTAGTCATGGAATGAAGCAACTTTCATAAGCTTGGTAAGCAAATTGGTCAAGATGCTGGACGCAAGAAACGTTTCATTCATCAACCAATGATGGATGCTATTGAGAGTATTAGAGATCTCTATAAACTGACAGAGATAATTCGAAAGAGTAACTCCTCGCAGACAACTCCCGGATTGAACGTCTCCGTGTTAAAGAGGAAGGGTATACTCCCCCGAGAGATGGCGATGAGGGTTAAAGGAGAACTGCGCAGCAGTCATGTTGGGTGTGAAGAATGCTTTTAACTCAGTAAACTAGCAAGGCTACCAAAACGTCCCCCATCCGAATGAACACTCCACGCTATCTGAGGAACATAGTGTCCTACTATCATACTTTACAGAGAGGGTTCCTTTATCGCTTCCATACTCTAAGTAAGAACGGTATTACTACCGTGTCTCGGCTGGAATCCCTCAGTGGTCGGTACTGAGTCTATTCTTGTAAAACATCATGTATGATGGAGTCTTCCGCCTACATTTACCAGAAGGAGTAAAAGTAATAGGTTTCGCCGACGATATTATTGTGGTTGTAGTTAAGTTTAGATTAGTACTTTCCAAAATCGGTTCCAAAACCACTTGTTGGAAAGGTGGGGAGTGCGGGGGGCCGAAAATGATCATCTCCTCAACGGACCCATTCTCTGAAACCACCAAATTCATGTTCCCCCACGGAGAAATCTGTGGAAGACAGGCTCTCCACTTCAATGGAAAGCCTACACGCGGTGTCTACGGCGCGATCAGCCAAAAAGGATAGTACAGCAACTTTCTTAATGAGAGGTACTGGAAACCTGATTACGGCCGGCCAGTCGATGACACTGTTGCCCAACTCTTCTAAAATACGGGAGGGAAACGCTTGGCAGAAGGAAACTTCACCTGGAAAAACAGAAGAAAGAGAAGCTGGTAATGTGGACGCAACTGGTATAACGCCGGTATGTGGAAATAGATCCATGCAGTTCGCACTCAGTGAAGCTGGGAGGGCTTCCAGCCAACGATAACGGAAGGCACTGCGAAAGAGCCTGAAGTTTCTTGGAAATGAGGACATGGACTTTGCTACACCACCAAGTATGGCGATATCCAGAGAAATCGAACGAAAGAAAGCGGAACTTTCAGTGGAAATTGAGGACAAGTTGATTACCTCGGTGAGATCCTCACTGAATGCAGCAGACTCTCCAGTTAGCGGAGGTTTTCATGTTAGACTGCACTTATGGCTACAAACATTAGAGTTAGTCAAATCAACCTGCAGCATGCCAAAGCTTCTTCGCACCTACTGGCAACAAAGCTGGAAAAGTTGGAGCATATTTATTCGGGCAGTAGCAAATATAATCCCAGAGGAGAGAAACAGTTTGATTTTATCACTTCAGCTGGTGTGATGACCGCGAACGTAGGGTGCGCCCCTATATTCGTGGAGCCAAGAAAAAGTGAAGTAATTGATCATTGCCGATCGTTCAAAGTTCTTAGAGTTAATTAGAAACTGACTAGTACTAAATGAAGTCTCACTTGCAGATCACCGTTACTTACAACTTAGTCTGACTATTGCAGGCGAACAGCCTGTAATACAAAGACGGAATCTTAGGAAAACGGATTGGACAAGGCTACTAAGGGTACCTTTGGCGATAGAAGATCAATTGAAAACTCTAAATCGCACACTTTTAGAGTGATTTCAAGAGGATTGCCCTATTTCCCGAGACCAACGTGGTAAAACGGTTCCATGGTGGAACCGAGACCCGCAAAGGTCCAAGAAATCAACCAGACGACTTCTAAATCGTGCTTTCGATAGCAATAAAGATAAAGACTGGCTAAGCTTCCAGAACTCACAGCGTGAATATAAGAGACGCGAAAAACGTTCGAAACAAGAATCTTTTAGAGCATACTGTAAGGAATTAGAAGGTGAAAGGGAGACTTCCAGGCTGTGAAGAGTCCTTAATAAGGATGAGTCGGCCAAGTTGGACTCTCTTAGAAAACCGGATGGTACTTTCACGGACTCCAGAGTTGAGTCTTTACAGACTCTCTTGAAAGTACACCACCCGGGAGAACAGGTCTCAGAAGTGGGAAGAAGAGAATTGGCGGTTTCAACCACCCTACAACACAACGGTTTTGCAAGGGGAATTGGGTCACTGCAAGAGTGGTTGTTACCAATCAAAAGGTGAGAGCTGCCATACTATCATTTGAACACTTCAAAGCATCTGGCATGGATGGCATCTGCCCAGAGATGCTGAAGGAAGGTAGAGAGCAACTTCTGAGAAATATTTTTTGAGGATGCCTTGTTCTGGGTTACTTGCCTCCCACTTGGCTGAAGGTGAAAATAGTCATCATACTAAAGCCTGGCAAAGATGACTATTCAAATGCAAAGAACTTCAGGAAAATCATCTTAACATCATTTTCGCCGAAATGTCTGGAGAGAACGGTTGAGCATCACATTCGCAAGAAGGCGCTAAGGTCGCACCCACTAAATCAAAACCAACATGCTTACCAAGGCGGAAAGTCCTGCCAGTCTGCTCCTCATTCTTTGGTTGCAAAAATGGGAGTGTTCGTGGACATTGAAGGGGCCTTTTACTGTGCGTCCTTCCAAAGGCTATGTGATGCCGCCAGAGAGCATGGTGTTGACGAAACTCTAATAAAGTGGATCTACACTATATTAACGCAGAGATTGGTCTGTGCTGAAGCGGGTGTTGATCGCTACCTAATAATGGAAGTGACGAAAGGCTGCCGCCAAGGAGGTGTGTTATCGCCACTTCTGCGGAGTATTTTGATCAACTCACTACTATGCGAACTGCAAAATCTACCAATACACGTTTAAGCTTATGCGGATGACGTGGCTGTGCCGGTTGTTGGTTGTGATCGGAATGGTGTGTAGAAATACACAGTGCGCCACTGACTTGATTGACAGTTGGTGTTTTAGTCAGGGACTTTCAGTAAATCCAAATAAAACCACAATGATATTATTTACAAAAAGGAGGAAATTGAATGGTCTTTGCCTCCCAGAGATGCGGGGTGCAACCCTTCAACTCTCCGAAGAAATGAAATATCTGGGAGTTATTCTAGACAAGAAGCTTCTTTGGAAGAAACACGAAGAGGTAAAGATGAAACCAGTTCTCATAGCTTATGGGCTATGTAGTCGGACCTTTGACCCGACATGGGGACTTAGGCCTCAGGTGGATATATGTTGCTATCATAAGGCCGATGTTCGCTTATGTATTCGTAGTATGGTAAGTTAAGGTGAAACAAACGGGTTTTCGCTGTAAACTAGTCACACTACAAAGAACTGTGTGTCTGGGTATCACCGGCGCAATGAGCACCACATCCAGCGCAGCTCTGAATGCATTACTCAATTTGTAGTCCTTGGATTTGTTTATTCAGAGCACTGCAATGAGAGCAGCTTATAGACTAATTTGATTAAATCTATGGCGAAATAATGGACGTGGGGGCAACAGAACATTGGAAGAGTCATTGGGAGAACTGAATCTAGTCTTCGCAACGCCTTCCGATTCTCGGATTTCCACACATCTGTTTGGTGGAAGATAGGATAATATCTTCAAACGAAGGGAAAACTGTGACGAACCAGAAGAATGCGTGTCAAGATATATTGACGTCTTCTACACCAATGGCTCGAAAACGGAAGCAGGAGTCTACCTTTCGAATAAAAACGAGAAGTGGGTTTTTCCCTTACATGCAATCGGCAACCTGGATGATTGACGACCGGTTGAAGGGCAGGCGCGCATCGCAATCTGCAACGATAGTCAAGCTACATTGACGGCGTTGAGTAGTGCTTTGTTTACTTCAATCGTTCAGGAATGTAGAAATCGATTGAACTCTGTTTTTAGATTCAATACGTTGGAATTACTCTGTACATTTGGTCATTGTGGTATAGAGGGAAGTGAAATCTCGGATGCCTTAGCAAAAGAGGCTTCAACTTCCTCAATGCTGGACCGGAATCAACAATTGAGGTGTCAGTATCATTGGTTGATGCTACTATCAAAAACTGGGAACAAGCTTCCCATATTGACAGGTGGCTGAGCCTTAATGCTGCTAGACACACCAAACTTTTTCTGTTAGAGCCAAACAAACATACTGCAAAGTTTATTCTTTCGAAAAGCAGGAGGACTTGCGGAAGTATTGTGGGCATTCTGACTGGCTATAATTCACTAGCTGGGCATATGTTCAGAATAGGAATTATCCAAGATGGTACGTGTCCTTGCTTTAATGAGGAAGTGGAATCAACGGAACATTTTCTATGTGAGTGCCCCGCCTATGGACGCATCACACATCAGACTTTTGATGCTGATGTACTTCAACTGCAGCGGGTAGCATCACATCAACTAATGGAAATCCTGCGATACATAAATAAGTCCGGGATATTTACACCGGCGAATGGAGTACAATGGACCACTAGGGTCTGAGCGCTCAGAGGCTTTGCCAATTCGAAAACTTTAAGATTCGATATTTCGAAAACGGAAATTTTTATGTTTCGTTTTAGTCTTATTTTGAGCCGTCATCAAATCGGAGGCCACAGGAATCGTAATGCCCTTGAGTCGGAAGACAAATGGCAGGAATTAGTGACGTTCGTAACTAATGTGCAAAAAGAGCCCCATATTGCGGAAAGGGAAAGGTAAGCGACAGCCATTCAGGAATCACAGCATAATTGTTAACCGGTCCCGTGATTTAGTACGTGGGCGCGGATTTACGTCCACGAATCGTGCAAGTCAGCGGTTTCTGATGATGTTTTTTGAAAATTTCACATCGTAACAAAACAAAATATTTCCTCATTTTTTTCTCAAAGGGAGCATAACAGGAAAGATGGTTTCTACCATCTTCACACGACTGGATCTTTATGCATGCAAATGGAGGTGATAAATACTCTGTTTTTATCTAATGTATCATAATGTGTCCTTTACTTAATGGCTATATTAGTGGAAATCGCTCTGCAAAAATACACAATCAAATTCCGCATGCAAAGATGTCTGTTGTCGTAGCGCATTGGATTTTGTGCAGATATTTTCCTGAAACTCAACGTGATGTTGCTTAGCTTCTCACCATACCTTCTTCTGGTGAAATTCCAAACGATGGATGAGACGATTACAAATCTAATAATGAAAGCCGCCTAATCGACAGTATTATTTCGCCAGGCTAAAGGAATTTCCAAACGATGGGTGCTGATCCGTTTCAAATTTATATGTAGGTGTATACATAGAATTCCCAAAGATGCTATCATTTGGGACATACCTGTAGGCTAGGAGCAGGATGCCCATATTCGGCTTTTGCCAGCAATATCAGTTTAATACAATGATGAAGTAAAAGATTATCATCTCCCATGTCGCTTTCAATTCGCAGGTGTTTCTTGATGGAACGATTCATCTCGGAGGGATTGATTTATAGAAGCCGGAAGATATTAGCTAAATTTGATAAGCCACGGAATTCTAGACATGGGCATTTAGCTTCTAACTCAATTTGCTCAGAAGCTGCTTCATTCATGGAAAGTAAAGTATATTTCAGCAATGGAGGTGGATCATATACTCGTAAAAGTGCCAGTTAATCTGGTTTTTATGCTCCTTGAGAGGAATCATTTAACACGGTTGAGATATTTCCTAATTCAAACGAAAAAATTAATGTGTGTTGTAAACATGACGCGTGGATGTTTAGTTTAATTACTATTGCTCAGATGAGTTGTTGCATTGATGATTATTATTGTTATTAGGAGCAAGTGAAACATCAAATAACCCACGCAATTATGAAGTAAGCAGTCTTTGGGCCAATAATGTGAGGACTTCCCACAACATCCCATGTGTTGGCGGAGGAGTTGAAGCTGAACTAAATGCAAAAAAGCTTTACCTATTGTTCACAGTAAAAGTGCATTCAACGAAATCTAGTTTGAAATCGTCTTTACTGGAAGTAGATTGGCGTCTTCGGGATCTTCTTTTCCTTTTCTTTGGCATGATACGAACCGGCAAACGTACTTCTCTTTAAAGTAATTCGTTTCGCGGCACCACGATAAATTCTTTTAACAGCACACTAAGTATCAAATTTATAGCACAATTCTGGAATATCACGCGTACACACGTACGTAGGTATTTACGAAGTTATTCACTACAAAAAGCACCAAAAAGTGGAAAAGTTGGAGAAAATAGAAAATTGTTTATTTCGGGTAGACACTGAACGAAAGAGTGACTAAACGGCACTCAGGAGAAGAGCATGCTTTTGAATTGGAGTTTTCATGCGATATTAGGCATTAGAAGGTTTGGACGAAATACTGAACATATATTTAGCATACGTGCTAGGAAATGCCATACCAGATACAAGGCAAGAACTCCCTAGTGAACTTTTGTGAGCAGTGGAGTAGAAAGGATAATCATTGACAGGAATATTCGGGGAACTCTGTTATTTACACACTAATAACGGAGTAAATGATGTGCAAACGTATATGCCACAGTAGGGGTTGTAAATTATCTAACTAGGCCACCTGAATGCAAAACCAACGCATCTTATTTTTAAATTCGTAACCTATAAAGATAAAATTGGTTGACTTACAGAGTTAAAATTCATCTCCCACGTGCTACGAAAAATATGAAATTTTAGCGGAGGAAATAAAATATCAGACAAGCATCGGGAATAACGACTCCTTTTATCCAGCAAAGGATTTCACGGCGCCACTGAAAGGTTAACTGCATGAAATATCGCATTGTCAATATCAATGAATATGTTTGAGTTGAAATGCGTGTCATCATGTTAAAGCGACATTTTATCGTATGACTGCCACAACACAGAATGATGTCCTTTATTGTTTGGTGTTTAGTAGCAATGAGTTGGAAACCGCCTCATGTGGAGAATGATGTCGCGATAGAGTACAGCTATGCATATGGCAGTAAAAAAAATTGTATAAATTTAGTCAACATGATATGTTCCTGATTGCAGGAATTTTTGTTGGGAATATTCGTGGAAAGTTGCATGAATCTCTCGATGTCGAGGTACAATGGGATTCGTATGCAAATATATTTCGAATTTGTCTTATAATATGTATTTATAGTACCTACATGCTTTTCCAAGAGAAAAAGGATATATATACATGCAATCGCTTCTTGGATTATCTTATTCGAAATTTACTTAGAGAAAAGTGAGGCCGTGCTAATCACCTACAAAAACTTACTCCGAACAAGAAAGTTGGGAACCTCTCCCGTTCCAGCTCCTTAGTGGGATATGCGCGCCAACCAGGTCTACGTGCCATCGTTCGTAGTTCGCTGAAATACGCTTCAACTCCTTCTAGAATTCCTCCTTCACTATACCAGCAACCTAAATGGATTTTGAGTAATAGTGGAAACACAGAAAGAACGTTTGTACAGAATAGCCTCAACTTGATCTTGATGTTGAGATAACTGCATTTCCAGATTTGAGGTAACGCAGCGAAGGCAGATCTAACGCTCTTAAAGCGTCGTGTGGCATCCAGTTTTGTACTACCCTCGCACATAGGTCGATTTAAAGGATTTAGTCGGCCTAAAGTCAAATTTCAAAAGTACACTCCTTAATTGTTGAAAATTGACCATCCTACAAGGTACCCGTTTTGTTGCCGGCGCTCTTAGTATGAAAATTAAAACAAAGTGAAATTCTGAGTTCCCAAATTAAGTCATTGGGATAGACTTCGATAATTTAGGTAAGAATCAAAGTTTCTTGATATATTTGAATAATATTTAAGGGTTTTTAATAAAAATTATAATAATAATTCGCGCAATAATCTACATCGGGCCAGGGCCTTCTAGTGTTTTAGACCACTTCATTCAAGACCGTAACAATACACTACAGTACACTGTAGGAAGCAATGTGGTCATCATTGCGTTCGCCCGGGATTACGCTGATTTATTTCAGGTATTCACTCTCAAGACAATTCAACACTAACAACGGTCTACAATAAGGAGATGCCCTATCATGCGTCCTCTTTAACCTGGCCCTCGAGAAAGTGAGCTGTGACGCTGAAGTAAATGCAAGAGGTACGATTCTCTTGAAGTTCACCCAACTACTGGTCTATGCTGACGATATCGACATCATGGGAAGAACCACCCGGGACGTATAAACTGCCTTCATCTAGATCGAGCAGGCGGCGATTGGCGCGAGATCTTGGGCTGCACATCAATGAAGGTAAGACAAAATATATGGTGGCAACGTCAGCACCGAAAACTAACCAACCAACAAAATCAAACCGCACTGGTCAAATGGGAAGAATAAAGATAGAAGAATACAACTTTGAGACCGTTGACAATTTCTCCTATCTTGGGTCGAAAATCACAACCGATAACAACTACGATGATGAAATCCGCGCACGGTCGTTACCAGCCAACAGAGCCCATTTCAGCTTACAAAAACTATTTCGCTTGAAACGTCTCACCATAGGGTTAAAGCTCTTACTGTACAACACAATGATCTTGCCAGTCCTCATGTATTCCTCGGAGACTTGGGTTCTTAGCAAGAAGAATTGCGAACTCAGGCCGCGCTCGAGAGAAGAATCCTCCGAAGAATTTTTGGCCCCCTATATGAGTATGGACGATTCCATAGCCTACATAACGGCGAAATCTATGACTGATATCATGACCGTCAGCTTCTGGATAAAATCCGGCTTGATAGGTTACGGTGGGCGGGTCGCTTAATCCGTATGGATAAAGATGATCCCCCGGAAAGTCTATAAGAGCAATATCTATGGTAGCAAAAGAAGACGAGGCAGACCCTGCCTAAGATGGAGCGATGGCGTAGGCCAGGATGCCAGACAGCTTTTAGGGATATCGAATTGGTGGACCTCGGCGCAAAACCCGGATATCTGGAGTTCCTTATTAAGGCAGGCCTAGATCGGATACCGGTTGTTGCGCCGTTGATTATGATGATGACTCATTCACAGCTGAGTTGACTGGTATTCGACATCCAGTCACGATAACAAATCCCTCTGCCACCGTAGAAATTTCAAACGCGACCTTCCGCTATGACAGCCAGGCGCTCTAATTACTTGAGCCATCTGGACATTCCCAAAAATTTAAAAATTAGCCGTTTTGTAAAAAACTTTTAATTTTATTTTCACACGATCTTGTGATTTTATTGCCTCCGATCCCACAGTGTTGCTTGTTGTATTGTATAGCTCACATACCTCATGACGTAAAAATTGCCTGCGGATAGCTGCGGATGGCAAAGCTGTAGGATTCTTTTGTATAAGGTCACAGAAGAAAAAATAATCGAAGTTTATTCCAAACCCAATAAAGTGTGGTTTCCTTTGTTTCAAGTATACTTTGTTTTCTAGTTTAACAATTGTGATTCATAGATATCATCACAATCGAATGTAGGTGCCAGATTTGAATATCTGGGAAACCACTTGCTATCCTATTACTGTGATCATCATCATAAACGGCGGAACAGTCGGTATTGCGGTTTTGCGCCGAAGTCCACCAATTCGATATCCCTAAAAGTCACGTCTTCTTTTTCTATTATAGATACTGCCCTTATTGGCTTTCCGGGGTGGATCATCCTCACCCATACGGATTAAGTAGTCCGCCTCCCGCAACCTGTTGAGCCGAATTTTATCCACAACCAGATGCTCGTTGTATCCATCGTAAATTTCATCATTATAGAGGCTACGAAATCGTCCATCGTCATGTAGGTGGCCAAAAATTCTTCGGGGGATTCTTCTCTCGAACGCGATCAACAGTTCGCAATTTTTCTACCTAACAACGCAGGTCTCTAACAACCCGAGGAATACATTAGCACTGGCAAAGTCATTGTCTTGTACATTAAGAGCTTTGGCTCCATGGTGAGACGAGCGAAACAGTTTTTGTAAGCTGAAATAGGATTTGCTGACAGCCAACAACCGTGCGCGGATTCCAACATCATGGCAGTTATCGGTTGTGATTATGGATCACTTTTTCCAGGGCCAGGTTAAAAAGGACTCATGATAGGGCATCCGCTTTTCTTAAAACGTTGTTGATGTTAAGTGGTTTTAAGAGGGATCCTGGTGCTTTTATCTTGCTTCGCACATTGGTCAGGGTCAGCCTAGTCAGTCGGGATATTGAATTCACTCATGCCCGTATACGGTAAGCCTGGCTATGCATCATAGGCTTAGAGTCGATGGAAAGGTGGGGCAATTAATGGCCAATAGTTTGTCCATCGCTGACCGCACCGAGAAAATCTGATCTGTGGCTGATTTGCCTGGCCTCTTTGGTATCCGACCTAGCAAGATAGCGAAGAATATCTTATAGATATTTAACCAATTCAGCTCCATGAGATTTAAGCCGATGTACTGATTGCACGGACGGAGATACTTGGTAATGGTAGTATTTGTCCGTCGTCTTCAGTTGGTGGGACCTCCAACTCCCCGATGTTCCGGTTGTTCATCAGTTCATCAAGTGCTGAACCCATCGCTCCAATATGCCCTTTCTGCTGGAAATCAGATTTCCCTCTTTGTCTCGGCGGGATGAGCACCCTGCTGACTTGTTGGTAAAACTTCCGCGCCTGGTGCGGTTGCTCCCTGTACTTTTCGAGTTCACAGACTTGTTGGTTTTCCCAGGCTTCCTTTTGCCGTCTATGAAGTCAGAAAGGACTCGCCGGATTTCGTGATAACTGCCACTTATGTGAAAGGTTTAGGTTTGTTAACTAACTTGGGTGCTTTGTGATATCTGCTTTTAAGCTTCCATATCTTGTCTTAGAGGACTTCCAGTTTCGATGATGTGGGAATTTTCCTCATAGCAAAGCGCTCGCTGCGGTGGTTCCCAATATTTCCACCTGTACTCTGTTCAATTTGAATGTTTAACTGCCACTCAGATCTCAGGTAAAGATTATATTTTCTTCTAGTGAAGGTTCATTCGTTCAACCAAATTTACAAATTTGACACTTTTTCGTCACAGTACCGGCGAGCCTCCGTACAGACATGATTCTGGATAAAATGTTAATACCTTGCTACGCTACAGGGGAATCGGTTGGTTGGTTTCCAAAAGCACCCTGACACTGAAGACGGCAAAGAAAGGACAACCATAATAGGGACTATAATGTTGGTTAAGTGAAAAAGTCAAGAAAAAACCTGGTTGTCGGTCATGGGAAAATACATAAAATACATATATATGCATACATCTAAGGATTTTCATAGGAGAAAATTATTTCTTTAACGCTAATAATTTGTCCTGTAGATTCAAGTTTTGAAATGGCTACTAAAAATGGCTCTGCGGAAAACATGTCATACGAAAAAGCCATCGCCAACACACGTATCAATTTTAAAGACATTCTGAAATTCTCCTTTTGGAACTATTTAAAAACTTGGGAAAAACGCTGTGAAAAGTTTATCGAGAAGAAAGAAAATTATACTGAAAACTATAATATAAAAAAATGTACATAAAATAAATAATTTGTTCATCTCTTTTTGAAGGTCTCCTTTATGAGCCCCGCTCATACGAAAACTTGCTAAGAATGAAAATAAAGGAATACAAACATTTATAGATACATATGTATGAATACATATATCATTTACAACAGGGACGAATCTACCACTAGCTGAACCATTTGAGCTAGTGGGTAGTAATAGTGAATATACATTTTTGCTCCAAAACCATTCTATTCATCCCCCAGAAACTTATGTTCAACTTTAAGATTTACCTTTTCTATTATACTATGTTTATATGTATATTTACACCCTACTTTGGCTAACGATTGATAAACTTCCTTGGAGATTATCACCAATAAATCTTAAGCGGTTTCCGAATTATCACTAATTCTTCTCAATCTTATGTGATATAGATACCGCACACTTCTTGGAATAGTGCTTAACCTGTTATAAGCCCCAAGGTGCCTCACTCATAGTAAAGCTGAATTGTGTAGTAGGAGCAGCAATCTCTTAGTAACTTACTTCTATTCACAATGGGAAACTTTACCTGGAAAGCCGCTACGTAACTAAATTGGAAAGCATAGCAAATACATAACCCAGGAAAAGCTTAAGAAAGCGTGGTAAGCAATTTGTGTTTTACAGTCATCGGAATAATGTCTAACTCACTTTCCTACTCCGTACTTTTCGTATTTTTGATAGACTTTCATATTAAGAGTTGCCTTTTGGAGGTGTTTGCATGGTTTTATTTGCGTTTGTGGGGCAAATTATTGAAAATTATATTATGTATGTGTATATTATTATATTGAACTATCAATAACCAGAAAATTTTAACACTTGACGACAGCCTGCAGAACGACGTACGAGAAGCATTTAACACAGTGAAACAGGTGAGGATAGGTTTTAAACTGCGAACCACCCTCTGTAGCGATCAGAAAGGCAATATCGTCTACGTCGTGACTCAAATAAAAGCAAAATGGGCTCAATATTTTTAAGACCTCCTGAACGCAAGGACGATATCCACCATCCCCTTTGTCATACCGGATGACCTAAACGGGGAGCAAGTGCCACACTCGCGACTTTGTACGAAGTCGAGGTAGGTTTGTTTAAATTAAAATCACATGGAACTCCCGGAATCGATGGCATCCCAGCTGAGCTCTTAAAAGAAGGGGAGCGGAGCTCACCAGTCCAATCTATGAATTAATCAGCAGAATCTATATAATCAAACAAATACCTCAAGACAGGAGAAAAAGTGTAATTCGTCTAGTGTACAAAAAAGGTGATATATATTATGAATATAATCAAACGATGACTGAGAGAATAAACAGATAACTTCATCGGGGAATACCAAGGTGGGTTCAAATTTGGACGATCGACAACGGACCAGATATTCACGGTTAATCTGGTTCTTGACAGGTGCTGGGAATATGACAATATGTGCACCAACTGTTCGTTGACTTTTGTCAGGCATACGATTGTAAAGTATAATGCTTTCCACAGAATAATGATCAAGCTAAATATGTTATTCCACCAAAGTTATTCCGGCCAGTTAAAGCCACAATGGTTAACAACGAGGGCCATGTAAAAATCTTAAATGCGCTGACGCAAAACTTTCTTATAGTGCCAGGACTTAAGCAAGTAGATGGTTTCGCTTTCACTCTGTTGATACATCGATCGCAAAGAACACTATCTGTGGAACGCTCCTTTATCCAGGTTGCATTAATGCGTGAAGTAATTTCATAACGCAGTTCTCCATTGGCTGATAGCGTTGACCCGAAGTATTTAAAACGCTAAGTTCTGGGCAGGTCACTGCCGCTGACCGTGATTGTCCTTGTTTCATTTACTCCAGGTCTCTCATACATAACGTCTACAGTAGAATCTTAATCCTTGGCTATTCTGGCTCCCAACTTATTTTGTTTCATACCGGACGAAGTAAAATTCAAGATGGAAACTTCCAATTGATCCACTGGTTGACATCGATAGATATCAACAATTACTGCAAGACCTTGAAACAATGCTCAATATCCCAGCAACTCGACATGATCCTTTCAGTCCGTATGTATCCAACGAGCTCCAGTAGATTCGGAATTTTATTCAAAATTTAAAACCGAGAAGAATCTGAACATCCGGCTGTTAGATTTTCTTGGTACCGCATGGAAGTAGATTGCTGGCAATCCCGAAGATGAGGACTTCGTGACCATAAGAGAAAGTGAACTATGTATTGGAGAACAACAATAAGCAGGTCATTACCAGCAGATTTACCAGCGAAATACAACAGCTTTTTGAAGAAGAAAACAGCACGAACATGATCGAAATTATGAGTATACAATTTAAATTAAATTTAATAAAAAAAAAACTTAAAGGGGTCATCCCGTGTGTTGGATCCAAGGAATCGACCATTTTTTCCAATTGTATCTAGATATAGTGTAGAATATTTGAGCAACGTGTTTTTTTTATATTTTGAGTCCCTCCCAAATTACAATGTTAAACAGGTAAAGTGTCGTATGTCAGGTTTAGGTTGATCACCGTAATGAAGTGCGAATTTGCCGGTCCGAACGACGTTCGAATCATCATCATCATCAACGGCCCAAGAACCGATATTCGGTCTAGGCCTGCCTTAATAAGGAACTCCAGACATCCGGGTTTTGCGCCGAGGTCCACCAATTCGATATCCCTAAAAGCTGTCTGGCATCCTGACCTACGACTTCACTCCATCTCCTCTTTCTACCATAGATATTGCCCTGATAGACTTTCCGGGCTGGATCATCCTAATCCATGCGGATTAAGTGACCCGCCCACCGTAACCTATTGAGTTGGATTTTATCCAGAACCTGGCGGCCATGTAGGCTACGGAATCGTTTATCCTCATGTAAGGGGCCTAAAATGTTTCGGGGAGGATTCTTTTCCCAAAAGGCGGCCAAGAGTTTGCAATTCTTTTTGTCAAGAACCCAAGTCCCGGAGGAATATATGAGGACTGGCATGATCATTGTCTTGTACAGTAAGCTTTGACCCTATGGTGAGACGTTTCATGCGGAACAGTTTAGCTGTTGTCGATTGCGATTTTCGACTCTAGAGAGGAGAAATTATCAACGGTCTCAAAGTTGTAGTCTCCTAACTTTATTTTTCTGTTTGACCAGTTCGGTTTGATGTTGTTGGTTGGTTGGTTTTTGGTGCTGATGTTGCCACCATATAATTTGTCTTCCCTTCATTGATGTGCAGCCCAAGATCTCGCACCCATTTCCGCCTGCTCGATCTGGATGAAGGCAGTTTGTACGTCTTGGGTCGTTCTTCCCATGATGTGGATATCGTCAGCATATGCTAGTAGTTGGGTGGACTTAAAGAGGATCGTACCTCTTGGATTTATCTCAGCATCATTTCTCCAGGGCTAGGTTAAAGAGGACACATGATAGGGTATCCTTTTGTCGTAGACCGTTGTTGATGTCGAATGGTCTTGAGAGTGATCCTGCTGCTTGTATCTGGTCTCGCACATTAGTCAAGGTCAGTCTAGTCAGTCTTATCAATTTCGTTATGATATCGAATTCTCTCATGGTCTTGTACAGTTTTACGTTGGTTATGCTATCAGAGGCGGCTTTAAAGTTGATGAAAAGATAGTGCAACTGGTATCATATTCCAACAGTTTTTCAATCACTTGCCGCAGAGAGAAAATCTGATCTGTTGCTGATTTGCATGGAGTGAAGCCTCTTTGGTATGGGTTAATGATGTTCTGGGCGTATGGTGCTATCCGGCCTAGCAAGATAGCGGAGAATATCTTATAGATGGTACTCAGCAATGTGATACCTCTATAATTGCTGCACTGTGTGATATCTCCCTTTTAATGTATGGGATCAATAATGCCTCGTTGCGAGTCGTCAGGCATTGACTCGCTGTCCCATACTGTGAGCATCAGTTGATAAACCACTTGGTGTAACTGGTTGCCTCCATATTTAACCAATTTTGCTGTAATTCCATCGGCTCCTGGCGACTTATAATTTTTTAGCCGATGAATTGTACGGACTGTTTCTTCTATACTTGGTGGTGGCAGTATTTGTCCGTCGTCTTCAGTTGGCGGGACCTCCAACTCGCCGATGTTCTGGTTGTTCAGTAGTTCATCAAAGTACTCAACCCATTGCGCTAATATGCCCATTCTGACGGAGATCCGATTTCCCTCTTTGTCTCGGCAGGATGAACATCGAGGTGTATAAGGTTTCATCCTGCTGAGTTGTTGGTAAAACTTCCGCGCCTGGTGCGATTGCTCCCTGCACTTTTCTAGTTCACAGAATTGTTGGTTCTCCCTGGCTTCCTCTTTCCGTCTGTGAAGTCGCTTCACCGCTCATCGGAGTTCGTGATAAGTCTCTGCGCGTGCCCGCGTCCTTTGAGAATGAAACATTACTCGGTATGCAGCATTCTACCGTTCCGTTGCTAGCTTACATTCATCATCAAACCAGCCGTTCTGACTCTTTTTGGGGCTGGGGCCAAGTGTCTTTGTGGCCGTATTTATGATAACGTTCTTTAGTTGATTGTGAGAATCATTCGTTGATACTTCATCTCCAGTATTTCTGTCGACTGTGGTTATTGCAGCATTCATTTCCCACTTATATCTGTTGCGGATGGCTGTGTTGTATTTTCCTCGAAACTGTATGTTGAAAATCAGCTGCCACCATAGCCCAAAATCTATCCAACGAAATTCTTTGAAATTTTCATGACTTATTCAGAATGGTTCGCAAGCTAGAATAATTGCAATTTATTGGGCCCTTTTTTTATTCATTAAATAATAATAATAATAATCGTTGGCGCAACAATCCATATTGGATCAGGGCCTTGAAGTGTGTTAGAGCACTTCATTCAAGACCGTAACGGTACACTAGGAGGCAATGTGGTCAGCATTGCGGTCGCCCGAGATTATTACCCTGATTTTACTCAGGTACTCATTTACAGCTGAGTCGACTGGTATCCGACGTCAAATCACGATTCAAATTCCACTGCCACCAGTGAGATTTGAACCGCGACCTTCCGTACGACAGCCTTGCGCTCTAACCACTCGGCTATCCGGACCCGTTAAAAGGACCAAAATTTATAAATTTTGGTGTTTGACAAGGCGTTTGCGAACCGTGGTTATGCCCGCACGTTAAAATGCCGTTTATTTTTTCCTTTAAGATGAGCACAGCGCCATCTAGCGTGCCAGCATAAAATCACCTTCTTTGAAGATGGGTGTATAACTTGCTCTATACTTCAGTAGTGAATTATGCTGTCGGGCCGGAAAATTATTACAGATGCTCAAGATATTAGTAAATATATGGTGAGCGACACTAAGGATGAAATTCGTTCACTATTCCTGCTAATTTGGCAACATTAGGAATTGAATAAATAAGTTTCAACTGGAAACGGGGTCTACCGAATAACATGCAGCGATTGTAATAAGATATTCATAGGACAGACTAAACGCATGATAACTACTAGCTTTAATGAACACATCAAGGAAGCGGTAAGTAGTGTTTGGAGACAAAAGTCGTGCATAAGATCATCAATAGCAGCGCATATACCCGAAGAAGATCATACCATACAACGGGAAAATCTTGAGACCTTGCGTCATGCAAACCGAACGAGACGGTTATTAAACACAGATTCAGGTAACTGCCCCTCGAAATTTGTAAGGCTTCTCGTGGTAGTTAGCAGATAATTAGGTTGATTTTTAAAAAAAAAATGTTAAAAGTAATTTAAGTAATTAGTGAATAGGTATAAAAGGACCATATAATCGCAATTGTTTTTAATAGCTTTGTACTGATGAAGGGGGTAAATCGCTCCGGAAATATATATTTACATTTAAAACTAAAAATTGTAGTTCGGAGGAAGCTACCCCTGGTCTATCAATTTCAGCCTAGACTACAAGGATGACTCCCATACCAATATTGAGCACGCCATCCACTGGGCGAGATTAGGTAATACCGACAAGGAGTTTCTACCATGTTCAACCGTTGAAAGGCTTTAGATTTTACTGAGGTCAAAATTATAACTAGTAGTTACTCATTTCTTTATGTTATCAAAATTCCAATTACAACAAAACAAATGAATGAGGCATTAACGACAATAAATAACCTAGTGAATAATCAGGACAGTTGAAGAAATCTCAAATGGAATCCTACTATTTAACCAATTTTCCGGCGATTTTATTTTAGAAAACGTAACTCATAGTCTAAACGGTACCATTGTTGTAAAATTCGAAAACTCTACAATATCCATCAACGTTCATTTCTTGTGAAATTTCTGCAGTTCAGGTGCTTCCACTATACTACAATTGCTCCAAAGCGAATTTCATGAGAAACCTTTATTAGAAATGATGGAAGAACTCAACATGAATAATACTAAATAAATTCAACTCTTCCAATCCGATCCCAATATTCACGGATTTACTTCTTACAGTGCTTTATCACTTGTAGCTTTAATCCTTTTTGGTCTAATCTTTCTAAATTCCCGTAAGAAGAGCAAACTGGAAAGCGAAATTTGCATTCAAACTTCATCCCTCCCAAAGGAGAAAGAATTGGAAAAGGCTACTCCTTCAACTGAAATATGCTGCGCTCGCAAAGAGGACTCGGAATCAATTACCCCCAAGACTGCAATGCCTTGCCCCATAAACATGTGCCCCATGTGGATAAAATCCGGCTCAATAGGTTACGTATGGATGAGGATGGTCCAGCCCGGAAAGCCTATAAGGGCAATATCTATGGTAGAAAAAGAAGGGGCAGGGGAAGCTCCTAGCTTCCGATATTCCGACTTATTTATAACCGTTACTGATTTCAATAATACGGGAAAGGAGAAAAAAAAATTTTGTGAGTAAAGTATATTGAAAAAATTGTATATTATAAAACAATTAATTTATCGGAAGCTTAATCCATGATGACCGAACGAATGAATTGGTTCATCTATAAGAGAACTGGCATCCAACAAGGATTTCAAATCTAATGTGAACAATTTACTTTCTAAAGAGAGATAATGTACTAATGGTGTGTAATAGCGCATGAGCACAGTGAGAAGTTTTGAGCCGTGAAAACCATCGCAGATTATATTAAAAGTTCACTAACTTTGAATTATTTCCAACTTTCTCCATTAATAGTTTATGGCAATAAAAACTTGGGTTGATTCTGATTCTGATGAGAAAATACAAAATGCGTGTTCTCGATCGCATGCTTTACATGATTAATAATTTCTAACACGTAAAGTGTGCTCCTAATACAATTTTCCGAATATGTGCGTGATGTCAATTAATTAGAAGCGCATAGATTCCTTTACATTCCAATAGAAATCAGTTAGAAATTTGGTATAATTACAATACGAACCTACACTCCACAATACCATCATATTCTGTTGAAAGTTTCTCGGGAGGACATTTCTTCCTTTTCTTTCGAGTAGTACTTTTCTTCCTCCTTCTACCAGAGTCCTTTTTTGAGTTAGTCACTGCATTCCCATCCTTCACTGTCGAAGACTTCCTGGCACTGTCTGCACTTTGATTTGTTTCACTTTTTATCCATTGGCTCTTAACAATTGAATCTAATAGGTCTTTCTTCGAAAAACTCCTGAACCAATTCACTTGGAAACTATCATTGATTCGGTTCAAATTGTTACCCGCCAAGGAGTCTAACGTTTGCCAGACAGCACACATTTTTACTTTTTAACCTCAGGCCGACAGGAAAACTTTCTCATGAGACAGTCCAAAGTGCACTAGCGCAAATTGCAATTAAATCCAAGTTGGAAGATGGTACGCTTTGTGTTTGCTCACATTCGAAAATTTCCCCGACACTTCAATCAAGAAATATGTATGTCTGCCGGGATTTCCACACCCGGCATAGTTTCCTTTATTATATTCATTTTCAATCAGAATTGGTTTTTAATCCCTGATAAGTAGCAATGAGTTTTGTGTTGATTTAAGGTGTCCTATGATTTCTTAGCTTTGGGATTTGTTAAATTATTTGCCTTAAAATGATACTATCTGCAGCATGGTACAACAACGGTATGAACATTGCTTCCTTCTTTAAATCTTGCTATAATTAGGCGAGCATCGAATTCACCGTGCTTATTTAGACATCGGTAGAACTTCAGATAGATGAATTAGGAGTACCAAAACAAGGTTAAATCTTCAACAGCTACCAGCTTTAACAAACTTTTGTTTGAATACCACAGGAGTCGAGAGCGCTAAAAGACTGATTGAGAGTAGGGGAGGAGTTGAAAGCAGGAATACATTTTCACGCTATGATAGACACCTCGTAAGTAATAGGTTCCATCGTGGCTATTATCTCGTCATAATCGCAAGGAGTACCGGCTTCTGATATGTCCTCATAGTAGAGGCGATAGCTTGTTACCATGAGCTCTTTCCAGAGAGCCGTAAACACGAACATGTCTTCCGTTGATTCTTTGAACAGTCTTTTAATGAATTCCTGTATTCTTAGGTACTTGCGTGTGTACTCGGAACTTATTGCATTCTGAACCGAATTATGGGGATTTATGGAAATTCGATTCTTTGGGTATCAGTAAATCACACATGCTATATAGGATGTAATGCATATGTATGTGAAATCCATAAATGATGGGAAGCTATGAATACTTCATAAGAAAAAAGTAGAAATACATAATCCTTGACTGATTAAATTAAAAGCAGAGCATAGTTACCTTTGGCACGTATTCTTGCATTCATTTATTCCCCGCATGTCCTGGACTGCGGTGGAATTTTTAAAGGTATCGGTGATAAGCTACTCTGAGAGTTTGTGGAATGCCATTAAAGAACTTAACTGACGATGACCGTTTGGTAAAAATCACAATTCGCTCTCTGCCTACAACTCGAAAAAAATTGCGATGATTGGTTGCTTTAGCGATAGTAAAGGTTCCAGTGCAGATAACAGGACAACAAATGTATTGTCATATCTTGTTCAATAGTTACTATTACGACAACAATAAGATAAAGGCCTCCAATATTTTCACCAGATTTCGCTATGCTTTGGATATTATGAACAGAAATTACATATGCGATTGCCGAGTATCACACACACACACTCAACTTGGAGTTATCAAGCCAGACATGTGCTGCCTCAACTTCTTCTAAAATAGACGCTAAAGAAGGGGAGAGCAAAGTCATGAATTTATCGGAAAACGTACGTCAAGCTAAATGGGAAAAACCGATGTTGCAAGTCAATGTGGTGCGCCCTTTGTGGTCCCCTCCCTACCTGAGTGTCTTGTAATTGAAAACGCCCCTTTACTAATTCCACGAATTGCACAAAGGGTTGGAGAGGGATAGGACTCTCGATTAACAAAATTCGTTTTGAAAAAATCCATATATAAAACCTGGGAAACACCTGCTGTACCAAACCATATCTCCACCTCCACATGGTGCCCGCTGGGAGCTCTTTCTTAACGAAAACCTGTAGACGAGAAGGATGAAGGCGAGTCTTCTGCGCCTAAAAACGGGAAGAATTGTAGCAACTGGTCCTTCAGGTGGGGGTTGAGTAGGGCTGCAGCCCTGCACGGAAAACAACTTGTTACGAAGCTATAACAGGAGCTTCGACATGGATGGATGGTTACAACGACGAAGCGGGCAACGAAGACGGAGTCGGTTTCTTAGTCAGCCAAAAAATGAAACCTGCTGTGGTCGGATTTGAAAACATAAGCGAACGGCTATCCACTCTGCGCTCGCGAGGCAAATGTAGAAATATAAGCCCCATTAACGTTCATGCCCCTACCGAGGAGACTGCAGAGTCAGAGAAGGATACCTTCTACGAGGCAGTAGAACGAACCCTCGAAAACTATCCCAGATATGGTATCAAAGTCATACTTGGAGATTTTAACAGCCAAGTAGGGACGGAGCCCGTATTCAGGCGATACGTTGACTCCCATAACTTACATCAAAAACAAATGATAACGGACTGCGGATTATTCAGTTAGCAGCATCACATGAAATGGTTGTTGGAAATACCTGGTTTGCGTGAAAAGCGGGCCGCAAACATACGTGGGCCTCTCCAGATGGGACCACTTTCAAACAAATTGACCACGTGTTGATCCAACGCTGCAACCTCTCAGCCTTAATGAATGTCACAACATATAGGGGGGCAATATAGACTCGGATCACTGTTTCATTGGCATGGCGCTCCGAGCTCGAATAACAACACAACTCAGAATCCCCTCTGACAAATGATCTTCACAATCTCCTAAAGAACGTTATCATAAATACCGCCACGATGAATGTAAGCTAGCAACGGGACGGAAGAATGCTGCATACCGAGTAATGTTGCATTCTCAAAGAACACGGGCACGCGCTGAGACTTATCATGAACTCCGGCGAGCGAAGAAGCGACTTCACACGGTTTCAGGTCGGGATGCTCCACAAAGATCCAGCTTTTTACCGTTAAACTAATCCTGCAAAAGTGCCGGGAATATAACATTGGCGTGTATCTTTGTCCACTTCAAGCAGGCACACGACAATATAGGTCGTGGAGTAATGTGCATCATAATGCTATAACTACGACTAATGAAGATGGCTAAGACCAACTCCATTTCACAGATCAGGATCCAGAAAAGGATGACTTATCCATTTGAACCGTGTACTGTTTTGAAGCAGGGCGACAGACAGGTGCCGGCGTTCTTTAACCTACCACTCGAATACGCTATCCGAGCAATGGATACCAACACCTGAGGGACGCTACTCATTAAGTCGACAAAATTGCTATC
Source organism: Hermetia illucens (assembly GCF_905115235.1). Classification (NCBI taxonomy): domain Eukaryota; kingdom Metazoa; phylum Arthropoda; class Insecta; order Diptera; family Stratiomyidae; genus Hermetia; species Hermetia illucens. The sequence continues at coordinate 163,742,280 of NC_051849.1, read as the reverse complement.
GTACGCAGATGACTTCAATATCATATCCCGAAAACTGATCGACGCAAGGAAAGTTCTGCATACTCTTGACACTGCTGCGAAAAAAGTTGGACTACGCATGAGGACAAAATGAAAATAATGATGCAATCAAGAAGGAGGACGTCAGCTCATTCGATCATCAACTTAAGGGGCCTCAGCATCGAATTCGTAGACAGCTTCATATATTAAGGTGGCATTCTGTCAAAAGACGCCAATGATACCAACGAGGTCAAGCAACGGATACAGCTGGCGAATAAGATTTTCTTCTCGGTCCTTTCCATAATGAAACCGAAGCATGTGCACAGAAACACGAAGTTCCGCATATACAAAACCATCATGTGATGCTATGTTATGAGTACGAAACCTGGACCTTTATCCAAGCCTTGCAATTTGCTAAACACATTCGAAAGGGAAGTCGTTCGGCGAATTTTTGGAGCAGTTCGCAACTGTGAAGAATGGCGCATCTGGTAGAATCATGAGTTGTATGAACTGTACGATGAGTTATAAGTCTCGAAATTCGTTAAACCTCAACGCTTTCAGTGGGCAGGACATGTCCAACGAATGAGCGACGATCGTATGCCTAAAAAGGTTATGAACGGATGACGTGTCGACGGAGCGTGACTACGAGGAAGACCAATAGTACGGTAGGAGAGCACAATATATACAGAAGCCAAGCAACTACGGGAATTCCAAAATTGGAGGAGGTGGTCACGTGACCCAGATAATTGGAGGACAACAATGACGGGAGCGCTAAAACTTGATGGAATTCGGGTAAGAATTTTGAAGCGGAGTTAATTTGGTTGTTTGAAATAAGTATTTTAGGGATATTAACTTTAAATATTACGGAAATTGAATAAAGGACGATAAATATAATCGAAAAGACTACGTAAGAGATAAAAAGAAGGGTCGCGTACAATTAATTGAATTCCTCCTTAATTTCAGGACCAGAGAATAAAGAAATACAAGAATGTGCTGTTATATACCGAAATCTAGCTACCCCATTTTAGCCAATTCTATCTATTAGTGTTACACTAGAAAATGTGGCTTAGTTAATTGGTCAATTACGTTTTTGAGAAGAACAAAAACGCAACCTAATAGTTCGGAGCACAATTGTTGCGATATGGAAGAAAATCGATCCTGCTGCGTATCTTTTGTTTCTTTCTCTCCCTCCTCTGGCGTCCCACAGGAATCTATTCTGGGCCCCTTGTTATTTTTATTTTTTATTAACAACTTCTCCCCTACTTGTCCCTGTTTACTCTATGCAGACGACGTTAAGCTGTTTTCGCTATATTGTCGTCTATGGACTATGTTCCCTTCAATATAACCTAGACACTCTGGTTCGTTGGTGCTCGACTAATGGTTTAGCGATAAACGTCAGAAAATGTCACTCTATGTGTGACTCCTTAAAATCCTTACCAACTTCTTTCTTCTACTCTCTTAACGGTCATTCCTTATTCTGCTCAAGACCTCGGAGTCACTTTTGACACCATTGCCTCGAAGTCCCCAATCGAGCAGCAAAATTGTCAGGCTTCATATTTCCCTCCTCCTCCGATCTTGATTCCATCCAACCCTCCTTAGCTCTTTTCAACTCCATCGTGAGGAATACCTTCGAGTACTGCTCCGTGATCTGGTCATCCTCCCGTAATTGTGATTGTCTTGCCCTGGAAAATCTGCAACGTAAATTCACCCGTTCCCTGTTCTTTAAAAAAGGTTTCTTTCGTGTGGACTACCCCTCTCGCCTCTGCTTTCTGAACCTTCCCTTCCTACAACAGCGTAGATCCTATCTGGATCTATGCACATTTTTTAAACTTTCCTCGGATCTGATCGACCGCTCGCCCCTAACATCACCTGTCGTCCTGCGTCTTATAACACACGTAACGCAGACATTTTCCACGTGCCCTTCGCAGAGCTCCAAGTCTACTTTCATTCCCCGATTCCTAGGCTTTGCCGACATTACAACGCACAGCAGCTTGATTCTTTCAATTTTTTTACTTTAAGTAGTTTTAAGGATAGGATAAAATTATTGCTTTCTCCTCCTCCTGATGACAATAAGTAATCTATCTACCTATCTATTGTTTTATCAATTCCAAAAAAATCCAAATCCTTTCAAAACAGCTAAACAACTCATGCTGACTAGCCCTTCTCGGGGAAACATCGTGAGAAACATTGTCTTTTCATGCTTCCTTTCGCGATTTAGAAACGGTGGCACCTGCCTAGAACTAACTGCTTTGGACGGAACTAGTAAAATTTGTCTGCAACAACAGCCTGAATACCGTTCGACTCCACACGGGGCAAGTATACGCCCGGGAGAAATCGCGAACCCCATCCAGACAAATCTAGGTTTCCTGACTTGATTTTGGCATATGTAAATCGAAATATTTAGATGTGTATAAAACAGGAGCTTCAAAAGATTCCTAATTTTAATAAAAAAATATTGAATAACTTTTCCCCGTTAGAACGAATAGTTTAAGACGTTTGATTTGTATTTATTTTTTAACTACTTACGCGACCACGACTACCTCATCCTCCCACCAGTTCTTTTTCTTCGGCTCCAAGAGCAGCGAAATTTTTTTTCGTTCATTTTGATCACGTTTTCCTTTCCCCTTTAAAAGCAAACTCAGTTGTAATTTCTTAATTCCGTTCTTCTCTACTATTTATCTTACCCTTTTCTGCTTATTCGGGGGTGGTACTGCCTCCGAAGAGGGAGAAAGTATGGTGACCATAACTGCGAATATGTGAAAGCTAACGCGTTGCGCCCAGAAGAAAAAAAATTAAAGAACAGAAAATAATTGCAAATTTACGACAAACGCTTTCTGTAAGAAAATTTGAAGATTAACGTCAAATTATGTTAGACACAAAGGCAGCTAGGTTTTCAAATGAGTTTGATATGAAGCATACCACTTTACTCGATAAAGGGCTGAAGTTTGCACACGTAACCCCGTTGAATGACAGTTCTGCGGAAAAATAGGACTATGGACCTTCCAGTCAACAAATATATTTCTGATAGTAGATGCATAGTCTTGGTAATATACTTTACTGTTTAAGATTCAGTGTTAGTATATTATTACATGTTTTGAAATGGATTGGAAACCGCTTGGAGACATGAAATTGGCTATAGGACCCCAAAACTCACGAAGTATCTTGGATATTTCCAGACTGTACCATCTCTAACCCAAACTGAGAAACGAATCCATAGAGTAATGTTATTGTAAGCAACATTTATACCAAATTCCTCGCAAAAGTACTGAATGCTTTCAAGTACACCTGTAATGAACGCTGGGAGTATGGTTGGCTGTAAAAACCATCCTGGCATGGAAAAATTGCCTTCCACTCCAGTTCCCTCTTTATATGGCTTAAGTTAAGACATCATTGACAATGACATTCCGTATAGGCATGTACTTTAGTTCTCCCAAGACTTTTCGCCTAGTTTTAATGACAGTTCTGATACTGAGGTCTAAAATACTCTTTATTTCGATTTCTGTTCAAATAAAGTGAATAAAAGTACGTTACTGTAATTTACTAATTTACAGGAGACTCCCTAGAATTCTTCGTTGCGCCCTAATATTACAATAATACAGGCCACGACATAGAACACAATATCGCGAAGTTCGATGGGAATCCTACTACTATTAACAATGTTTAATTAGGTCAAAGTTTCTTTTTCGCATGAATTTACTGTGATGCTGTGTCATATTATAGTGAATAGTTTGTTATATTTAGTGCACTTCAATATTCTTACATGAGAAATCCTCAAAAAACTCATCGTTGCTGAAGCGTCAAGCTTTTGGTTTGCTATCTTTATGGTTCCTATAAACCCCTATAGTGCGGCCACTACACCTACGCATCGCTGCCTGTTCCTAGCAAATCGTTTAAGTTGTCTTTAAGACTTCCCGAGAAACTTGCAACGTGTCTGCACTGCTTTACGCCTCTGTACCTCCCTGGAGACGCATCTGCCTGTCATTCTGGGGTTGTGGACGGCATAACCTGCAATCCAGTTGGAGTCTATCTCAATGTGTACCCAGTCCTGTCATTTCCGCTCTTTTAGCAACACGCCCATGTGTTTCTCGTAAGTTACTCTATCAGATCAGACTACCCTGGCCACAGTTAGACACTACACAGTTAGATCTCTCTTTTACCAATATGATTTGACAAAGATTATGCCTTTTCCTTGTTTAGCGTCTTTGATGTGTACAGATAAGCGTTTACAGCGCATTCGCAAGTCGGGTCATTTTAGTGTGGGTACTGCCTATAGTAGATCTACTGTGACCCTGGCGATACGACGCGAATGAGAAATGGTGAGCGTTTCAAGCGGCGGCCACTTTCCATGTACTACTCCCATTTTTTAGACAGAGGACATTGGCGGAAACAGCTTCAACTTGAAATAAGGGGGTCATCCCGTGTGTCGGATCTGAGAAATCGAATTTTTTTCTGGCATGAATTGTATCTAGATATAGTGTAGAATATATGGGCAAAGTAATTTTTTGATATTCGGGGTCATTCGGAAATTATAGTGTTAAACACGTGATAAGTTACATGCCAGATTTATGTCGATCCCCGTAATAAAGCTCGTATTTATCGGTCCGAATGACGTTCGAATGACTTCGCTAAAAGGACAAGAATTGAAGTCTTGAAGTTCTTCAAGAAAGCTAAGGTTTATGGACTAGGTATAGCAGATTAATGATTAATTAAGATTTTGAGGATAAAATCACATTCTACTTTTTAAATGCGTTTTTCTCGAAACTGCATGTTCAAAATCGGCTGGCACCATAGCCCAAAATCTATCCAACGAAATTCTTTGAAATTTTCACGACTTATTCAGAACATATTTCTACGATCCGCAAACTAGGATAATTGCGATTCATTCAGTAGTTTTTTTATTCATTAAAAAAGCCGTGAAAAAACACGAAAATTCAGAAAAAAAAGTTTAACAAGGCACCAAAAATTTACCTTTTAATATTTTTTAATAATCCTAGTTTGCGCACTGTAGTTAAGACTGTAGGTTAAAATGCTGTTTACTTTTTTTCTTTAAGATGATCACAGCACCCTCTAGCGTGGCAGCAGAAAAACACCTTTTATTGGAGATGGGTGTATAAATTATTTTGTATTTCAATAACGAACTATGCGATCGGGCAGGATAAATTACTATGCACGCTCAAGATATTAGTAAATCTATGGTGAAAAATTCCTGTTTGTATCTTTATCCAGTTCATCACAAAAAATTTTTAAAAAAAGCAAAAAAAAACGGCCTTCACATGGGATGACCCCCTTAAGTGTTGGGATAATTTCATTTACAGAGACAAAGCGGATTGATGGCTGGTAATACATCGAATATCTTTGAGCATGTCGACACAGGTGGCTGAAACCCATGGCCCGGCGAGAGAGCAACCAGATAAGAAAATGCATCAGCGTAGACCAGTTGTTTGAGAAAAGTTGACAGTGACACACATATGTCACAATGAAAATATCTATGAAACTCGGACTAGGTTCCACTGGATGTGAGTGTTATAGGTAATTAAACATATATTGTGGAAAGGGTTTCTGTACTATAGCTGTGACTTCGGAAGCCTCCCCCTTGTATTTATGTAGGGTCAATATACTTCAGAACGAAAAAATTTTAAACCAGGCATTTCATTTGAATTGTCTAAAGATCAGGCGCAGTTTTCCTAATTTGGAAAAAGTTGTTTGAAATATTAGAGGGGAATGTACGCGGAGTTCGCTGTACAATAAAAGTATCCTAAAAGTTGATAGCTAGTAATTATTGAATTGGCATATGGCGTTCTGGTGCCAATTTTGATTCCTGCCACCATTAGCAATTTTGTGGTTGGTGATACTTTCCGTTCTACAGAAAGAAGTTCAATAATAAATGTAACCTTCCCTGTTATACGTAGCGTCTTCTCGTTTATCGATTGAGAATGGATAGCCCTGAAGCCCTTCATCAAGTAATCTATTTTCGACTCAACTATCGGTTTTGGTGGCCAAGCCATAAGTGCTTTATCGTACAGCTAAAACTACTCACATCTCTGATTTTCTACCTGAAATTTGCAATATAGATATGTGTACAAAGCATCGAGTAAATATTTTTTTTATTTCGCTGTTACGTGGTGTACATAAACTGCAAAATACAACCCTCCTCAACTTCTATCTCAAACGGTTGCTCTGGGGAATTTTAAATTAATATCATTTCAGTAGAGCGAAAAGGATGCACACTATCACGTACTGATAAATGCAATAATAAACAAACCGGAAACGTACAACTATATACGTCTCTCTTTCCCCATACTCTCAGAGGTTAAACAATCAATGGAACTAGGGCTTTAATGGCCAGCCCTAAGATAGTCCAGATAAACCTACACCTAAAAGCTACATCTGCGGTAATTGCATCTGCAATTTCCAAGGAAAATATTGGAATAGTGATGGGCCAATAACTTTGGTGTCTCGGGCCAAATTCATGATCTGCAAGGACGAACCCACCAAAAAATACATGCATATCTTTCAGGGTTCCGAACTGGAGACCCCTTGGTTGTCCAAGTTTCATTGGAAGCCGGGGTAAAATGCTGGAGGCAAACGTTGGTTAATTCCCTGGAGACGACAGCCGGACCATATCGAAATTAGTTGTTAGACTGGTGAAGTTCTGCAAGGAAAGTGCTACGACTTCTGCTCTATTGCGATGCCAACGTCCACAATGGAATCTGGGAAAACAGCGACAGCAATCAAACAGGTGAATGCCTTGTTGAATAGTAGCGAATACGTCAACATTCGTGGTCAGCACTGGGCAAGAGGTACAAGACATAACTCTTATGAATTGGCTGAGGAAGAATTTTGGGATATTGAATCAGCTTCCAGTGTAGGATCATACAATAATAAAACTTGACACTGAGCGCCAACCAGATTTAGAAGGAACAGCAAGGAGTCCCAGAAAAGCAGGTTCGAACTCTTATGTAGGACATGCAACATGACTCATCTAGAGGTAGATTGGCGATGTCATGGGTGAACTGGAACTGGAGATAGTGGTGACTTGAACACCAGCTGCCTGGTTAAAAGAGTCACGTCATCAAGGAATGTACCTTAGCAAAACAGGAACCTAGCAAGAATGAGAACAGAGGTCTGAAAACTTTTCAATTGGCGAAAGAAACCAGGGTAAACTTGATCCTCGAAACTTATTTCTCGGAATGCTGCAAACCCAATAATCGACAGAAGGCAGATTGGCAACTAACAAAAAAAGTATGGTCGGAAGCAAGACAAAGGTTAGTGGGGACTTTTAAACCACTGAAATCACCCAGGATGAATAGCATTTTCCTAGAACTATTTCACGGAGGCCTGAGATCATCATAGGATCTCTCCTAAGAGTGGTAATGAGTAGTGAGTCTCTTATTTCGAAAGCAGACATAAAAGATCCTTTTCACCTTAGATCTCGCAGACCTATTTGCCTGGCATCGTTTGTACTGAAAACAATGTTGCAGGTCACTGCATTAGAACTAACGTTCTAACGAGTAATCCTTTACATCTATTTCAACATGCTTACAGGGTATGATGGTTAACCGAAATTGCTCTGTATAAGCTGAAAGATATAGTACGCGTTGGCATTAGAAACTAATGATGTAGCGCTCTCTGCATTTTTGAATATCGAAGGGACTTTCCAAAATAAATCGCAGGCCGGGGAATGAAACGCTTTAATCTGCAAGGGGAGGGGTCTTGCCGATGAGCTGGATGTTAGGGAGGAAGCAAGTAGAAGTGCTAGTAGGTACAAATTCTATTGTTATGAATACTAATCAGAGTCAGCTAATATGGAGTGTAGTGCTTAATAAACTCCTGGGAGAGCCAATAATCCAAACTGAGAATTACTAGTGCCGGTACATCATTTCAGTCAAGGCATCATTGCCCCATTCACTAGGAAGGGCCACCTTGGTTAGCTGAGAGCTATTACACTAGATGATATGCAGGTTAAACGAGAAACAGAGGTTAAGTATTTGGGAACTACACTAGACCATAAAATACCCCTGAAGGCACAAGCTGGGAACATAAGTCAGAAAGTTGTGAGGGCTTTGATGATTTCCAGGTCTATGGTACACTGACGAATAACTAACAATGGAAAGAGACTTAATATCAAATGGTTCCTTCCTGGAAAACTTGTTTGCACTGATGAAGGGAACAAGTGGTTCCCGAAATATCGGTGTTTGCAAGAATAAATACCCACACCAACGAAAAAGAAACAACAAGTTTTATTATTTAAATTAATTAATCGTTGGAAACACCGCAGAATTTCACTCTAATTTCACTCTGAAAAACTAAGGTGTTTGATATTTGTAAGTCAAGTGGTTGGTTTTCGATGTAGACTTTTTGGAGGTTCTGTGTGAAACAAAACCTTAATCAAATCAGTTTACTATTTGTTTACCTGTCTCCGTCCATCTGTCTGTCTGTCAGTCGCATGCATGGTTATACCGATTGGCCCCAAAATTTGGTGGTAAGGTGGAAACTGTGAACGCTCAGGCATACAGTGAGTTATATATACATCGTTCTCCCTTGAACTTAAGGCTACATACATGCAAAAGAGGGTGTAAAATTTGTTTCCACCAAATGTAAATGAAAGGCGTCGATTAGAGCGAGAGCTGAAAAGTGATCATTTCTTTCACGGACAGAACCAACTCAACCGAAAAATCTGGTCATTTCCTTCACGGACAGAACCTACTCGATCGAAAAATCTGAAAAAAAATCATGAAACTCCTACTATGCTGTGCCTAGGCTCCGAAATGCCCTCCATACCAATATCTGTTCAAATAAAGTTAATAGTAGTATATTACTACAATTTTTAGTGATTGGCTGCAAAACCCCCTTTAAGTTCATCATACAGCCATGAAATGCTCATACCGTAACATAAGGTATAATATAAAGCATGATCCTGAGAAGTTTGATGGAAATCGCGCTATTACTAACAAAATTATAGCAGGCCAAAATTGTCACTTCAGTGGAAATTCTAAGACTTTGAATGCGAGTATCACACAAAATTAAATATTCTGACGTAAAATATGCAATGCATTCTGTGTACTACAGGTACTAATGGGCCGAACATCCACTGAACTGTTTTTATATAGGAAATACACAAACCCTTTCATACCTGAAGCGCCGAGCTCCCGATTTCCTTATTCTTTTGATGTACGATGTGTGATATCAAGTTGAAAGTTGCTTATCATATACGTAAAACTGGATGTAATACTGATTACCTAAACTTTGCAATATAGATATCATATACCTAGGAATAGGCTAAGTGTAAGAGGCCGGAATCAAAGGATAAGTCCTCAGAAAATCAATGCTCTCACCCTAACGGGTCATCAGGTTGTTATTATATTTTTCAAAGAAAATAGCAGAATAAGAAGATATTTATTTATAATTTATTCATTGTTTCTGCCATTGGCGGTATCGAACTTGATGTTGCTCGATGTAGGGACGCATTAAATTCACTTTTGCCGCTTTGTGCAAAATCTTTAAATGCAGTCTTCTGGCTAGATACTGCCCTGACTGAGTAGTAGCAGCTAAGTCGTTGGTAGCTTTAAGTTACTACTTGTCGAATTGGCCTAACCCCATGGTCTTCTTGAGGCATGGATTGATTTTGTGACCACAACCAAAGCCCCGCTGTGATAAAGAAGAGTAGTATCAGTCCACAGAGAGTGCATGGCTCACTATTCATGCCAATGGGTTCAAGACATACCCAAATCTCTACCAAAGTAAGAAGTACGGCCCCCGAGTTGAAACACGACTCCATACTTCAGGCCCAAAGGTCTCGTTGTCCGGTTGGACGTAACCATGGAACTTCCGCTAGGGGGTCAACTATAGCTAGGCTGAAAGTACATGAACTAAGAATTCTTCTGGAACATCGAAGTCGATGGTAAACGACCAAAAGGCAGGGGTAAACAACGGTGGCTTGATACGCTGGATGGGCATTTAAAAGCCTCGAGATTGCACCCGGATCAGGCATTCGATAGAGCCAAATGGCGAAACCGATCACGATGAGTCGACCCCGCTTGTGAAAGGGACAAAGGCTGAAGAAAAATAAGATGTAAATTCAGAGTACATCCTGGTTCCCATGGGCCCAGTAAGGTAAAGTTCCTTGGCCGAAGCTACTTCAAATGAGTCTGCGAGCATTTGCCTATTGCATTACCGCTAGTGAGTCAAATTGAATACCGCATCTCCTGGTGCCACCACGTGGATGTTCTCAGCGACCAGTTTTTGGTCTGGCCGACAGTTGGTGGCCTCCATATTTAACCAGTCTGACAGGATGAACATCGAGGTGTATAAGATGTTATCGTGCTGACTTGTTTGTGAAATTCCCGCGCCATCTGCTCCCTATACATCTCAGGTTCGCAGACCTGTTGGCTCTCCCAGGCTTCTTTTCTGTTTGTGAATTCACTTTTTCGTGATTACTCTCTGTGCATGCTCGAGTTTTTTCTTTCTGAGATCAAATATAGTTGCCACCGTATCCATGAAAACGTTCTTCAGGTGGTTAGCACGATCATTTGTCGATGCTTTATATCCAGGACCTGTGGTTATTGCGGCATCCAGTTAACTCGGGTGTTTTTGTTGTGGATGGCTTTAATATTCACTCTCCCTTAATTGTCAGAGAGGATTCTAGTTGGTGTTTTAATTCGGGCCCAGAGCACTATACCAACGAGTTAGTGATTCGAATCTATGTTGGCCCGCTATATGTTCTGACATTCGTCAAGACTGTCAAGACGTTCAATCAACACGTGGTCCACTTTTATTTGCGGACTGCTTTCCGATCTTCCAACAACCTTCTCGTGCGATACTGCTAATTAAATAGTCCGCATTCCGTGATCGTTGATGTTTTCATGTAAGCCGTGGGAAGTATGACTTTGATACTATACCTAGGACAGGATCCGCTCTACTGCCTCGTAGAGAATATCCTCCTCCAACTCCACAGTTTCCGTCCCTACGCCTACGCCCTGAACGTTAATGTGCCCTATATGTTGAAATTTGCCTCGCAAGCGTAGAGTGTATAGCTGATCGTATAGGGGTCAATGGCAACTTATATTGTATATTCCACTGAAAAATCCAGGCGACGAGCAGATTATATCCTTGAACAGTGTAGCGTAGATCTATTTGAGTTGAACAGCTCGTACATTACACAGGGAGGCGGTGCTTATGTTTACGATCTTATGTATAGGTAATGGCACTGGTGATAATTAAGGATTATTCTAAAATCTAAAGGTAGTAGCTGATCAGAACTTCTTTGCTTGCCAGCTGGAATTGCGAACTTTTCAATGTTAGGAAAATCTATAAACTTCTACCAGATATTCTCATGTTGTTTAGTTGGTATGCTGAAATACCCTTCCACGTTACTTTAACTTAAAATGGAAACCTATCTTCGGAAGGGTACATAACAATTTTAATAAACTGAAGTCTCCCAGCGAAAGACTTAGCAAATTAGAGGTTTTCGACCGGAATTGAACTGACTTCAAATCTGCATACAATTGGCTAAGATTGACAAAAAACTCAGTAATCCGCATAGTATAGGAACTGTGTCACGTAGTATAATATAATAGATATCAAATATTAGTTATGTATTTAGTAAGCATTTATTGCAACGGATGTTTACCATGTTTGCCAAAGTTGGAACGATGGGTCAAGGTAGACACTGAACGTAAAATGTTGTAAGCAAAGCAAATGAGTGTGCAATCACATTTCGTCGTTTTAATGATTGAATTCGCTTATTCTCAATTGAGCCGACTTTAGGAAAGATATTGATAACTGCCCTAATTTCTGCACGTTTGCATATATGCTAGGGAGTCTAGAATAGGCGTTTTACGAGCGAGCATACTTCGTCGCTACACCGTTGCTGATTTTATAGACTTCGATTGGACAGAAGATAATGAACTTCTCGGCAGGAGTTGATTTCTTCACAATTGGAATTTAATGGACATTAGTGGAAACGTATCTTTCCATATTTTATCTTTGCTGGTTTCATAGTAGATTGAGTCTGATGGAGATTAAGTTCCTGCACATATTTTTGTGTAAATGCAATTTTCTGCCAGGCAAATTTATATGTTTCACAAGCTAATTAAATATACACAAAACTAGACTCTACAAGGGAAGTAGGTGCAGGTATGCTTATAATTGTCTACATTATTTAACCGAGCAACAATTACACTTGGGCTAGCGTAAAAGTCCGACAGGTAAGCGGAAGAATGGAATGCTTGGGCTTTGTGCATAGGAGACACTCGATTAATATACAAAGAAACCACTGGAAATTGAACTCTTTAGACAAATTTTCAAGGTAATCTAGTCATTGACTTAATTGATTGATATTCTGGTAGCCGTAGGAATTCGCTGCGTTTGATACGGTTACCAACTGGCAGTAATTGCTGGGTGTAGACATGTACGTAAGTAAAAACAAACGGTCGCAAAGACCTTTGGCTCTACTGTACTCCACTGGGCGGGTAATACTCGTTTTGTTACTGCTGGTAAATGGCATTATCTACTTGTTATTAGGCGGTCATTTGACGTGTGCGGGCAAGTGATGGTCAACTTACATTTTCTAAACAAAAGATCAAGAAGTTCGAGCAGAACTGACAAACCTGAATATATTTTTTAATTAATCTGTCTGGGCATGGCGTCTTTGGCTAGATAGTGTAGCGTGCTTACTATAACTCAGTTGTTACTATAGTACTTTGGTGTTATCTCACAAAATTTTGAACTTGCCCTAATAATTTTACGTGATCTGCCGCAGGGATGTCTGATGGTGTTCGATCGATGACGCACAATCTTGTGAAACAAGTAAATTACAGCAGGTGTTAATTGAACAGTTGCAACTAAAAGAAACGTCTATCATTAGGGAAAATATCTGATGTACAAATGTAGGCAGTTAGGTCAGGCAAAATATCTAATGTAGGTAGTTGGGTCAGTCGACTGCAGTCGATCCATGGGAAAAAGGGGCGATTTATTAATTAATTTTTAGCTTCTAAGACAGTACTCTTAAAAAATATGAACGATGTCGAAGCCGCACGTAAAAAACTCTTGCATTTCATAGTCTAGAATTAATCTTGGGAATACCATGAATTTATCGATTCTGGAATATGTATAGCTTCGGCAATATGTTTTCCATAGCTATAATTTTAGCTACATGAATCCAACATCGCTTCTCAATATGATCTCTCATGCCAGCTCCAAAAGTTTGGCGCTTGCTGCAAACTCCAACCCTCCACAAACGTTTGGCAGACCGAACATTGTCATCCACACTTTGTTAGTGCTCTCTGAGGACCCCAGCAAATATTCTTTGATTTGTCCAAAAAACGAAACTCGAAAGGATCGATGGCAAGCGCTTGTAAAACTACACAAGCCAAACCAATTAAGAATTTGGTATAACCACGTCATTTAATTTACAAGTTGACATTTTTTCTCACCAGCACAGGTGAATTATCCGTCCTAGTATCCAAGAGATAAGGATACGATTGAGCCGGCATTGGTGCAAATTCCTTATTTGATTCTAGTTGTATAGATCAATTTTTAATTAGAATCCAAAATTACTTTAGGGCACTTATTGAATATAGCCATCAATCAGCCTTACAGCCATATACAAGGCTCTTAGGCCAGGCGCAAGTTAAGACACAGAGTGACACAATATGGCGCAAGGAAATGCAGGAAAGCAGGAGCTGAAATCGTTTCCGAGTAGATAGAAAATGTTCGTACGCAGGGTGACGTGATAAAGTAGGAGAGCATCCGTGAGTTCCGAAGGTTTGTCTTAATGCTGCAGTTTTCAATAGCGACTGCCACCTGCGTTGAGTGAAAACCAGCAACTATTAGCTCATTGAGGAACCTGTGTAATCCAAGAAATTCTGCATGAATTGCTTTATGATCGTTTTAATAATTTCATTAGAAAATTCGTTCTGAACAACAAATTGTCCTTAATTTTGTGTTTTTTGAATAATTACTTCTCCAAAGCTTCTGGGGAATATTATTGTATTTTGTTTCATAATTCATAATATTAATCAGATTTTGACCTTGCAAAGCAATCATGATATTTATATCAGCAGGAATCCTATATATGATTGGATACAGTGGCGTAAGGACTGTTTCTCAACTTGTGCTCTAAGTGCTCAAAGAAGATTTCGGCCAATGGTTTCCTGCACTACACTGCGTTTGAACTTGCGCCCGGCCTTAAGGATGAATTTTCTAATGAAAAACATCAAAACTATCATTAAGCAATCCATCTATTTTTTTTAATTACACCGATCCTACAACGAATCAATAGCTGGTAATCTTCACTCAATGCAGGCGCCAGTCACTAGTTACAACTGCGGTATGAAAAACAAACCTTCGGAGCTCACGGACGCTTTCAAGCTACGCCACGTCACATTGCATGCGAACATTCGCTACTGCATTTATTTCCTTGTTTCAAAAAAGTGACGGTGAGTCACGTGATGTTACCTCATCAGCCTAATATTAATGCCTTTGAGGGCACTGACATTTATTGCTTTTAAAAGGATCTGTTTATCAGCATTTACTGCGCCGAACTCGTTGACGCTACCATTGCCAGTGATACCATCAAACTATATGAGACTACTTAGTAAGAACAATTTTCAAAGTTTTTCCTTCATTGGATAAGTTGACAATTGATTGCCATCAATGTTTCGATTGACAGATTCAATTATCAAAGCTTTTTTCATTTGGGGTATGATTTAGTAAATATCTAGGCTGTACATAGCTGTATCGATCAGAAATATAAACATTTTTCCGAAGCTCGCTGTACGGTCAATATATGATAGTGAAAAATTTGCTAATCTAGAAATCAAAATATTGAGCCGGAGTGATATTATCTTGCTTTTCCGCATATTTGGAGAGAGATTCACCAAAATTCGCATGATCTGTTGCCCGTAATCTCCTATAACGATTCCGAAGTGAGCTTATTTGCCATGGACATTTTTTTTCTTGATAATGCTGCTGCTCCTATCGTAAAGTAGATCCTTCCCTGGTGCATTTTCTCTTTGAAATTGAGTCTGATAATTAACCGCACGTAACCTTATAGATTGAACTACAGCCATGGGCTTTGAAAGAGGTTTCTGTCCCGGTAAGAGTGCTCTAGGTGGTGGGTAGAGTTAAGTGTACCTGGTGCATCTAATTACGGGAAACTGGTGCTAAGGGAATTGGTTCGATTTTGCGCACTTTTGATTCCCACCTTGGAAGTTTGCTGGCAGTTTCTCATATTTTTCTTTCCTAAGTGATCCAAAACCTGGCGCAAGGAAGTCATATAATCAATTTCTTCCTCATATACACTACGGAATCATCCATCCTATTGTAGGGGCTAAAAAGTCGCCCATCCCAACAGATAGTGAACCTCATAACGCCTTCAATTCCGAAGGATGGACAGATATGCTGGGCACATTAGAAAAAATTCCACGTGCATGAGCAGGTATTGGGGGATTAACTGAGAGGCGGCTTGCTGCTCTATGAGACGCTATAGGGCCAGAGGAGGATGGAAATCACGTGAAGAGTAGTACAGAGATACATTCTAGCGCCGACCTCTGCAATTCTTCCTACAATACACTCGACGTGCCAGAAGAGTCGCACCTGATTGGTTATGCAGATGCGTTTGAATCACTTGTTGCCGAACGTACTGTCGAACTGATGCCACGGGTAAACGACTGTTCATGATTTCATCCTTGCGCTAGAAAAACGGAAGTAGCCATCTTGGCCAGAAAGAGAATTCCGACCTGCGTCGGAGGAGGTGTATTGAAAGCACCCTTGTCAAGTACGGAGGCCGGGAATTTTGCGAGTGGCGTCTGCCTTAGATGTGATGAAAATCGGTGGAGTGACTCTCGTTGCCCTTCCTTTCAAGGGAAGTAAAGCCATATGCAGTCACAAGGGCGAAGACTTACAAAGGTGCTTTTTCTGTTTGGGTGGAAAACGTTAATGCACACTTACCGAGTAGCAGTTCTCTTGACAAAATGTGTCAAGAGGTAGATGGACTGCGCAGCTCATTGAAAATTTATATTCGGGACTGAATTGAAAGCATGGTGGGATTGATTATTTCCTTACCCAAATTCTATGTAGGTATGGAATTTTTCCGCCTCAACTGCAAAAATATTGGGGGGAGACGATCTCCTTATCTGTTCTGTAATGGAGTGGTGGATGATACCGATCACACCTTTTTTCCTTGCGGAAAGTGCAGACGACGTTATCAGAGAGATGCTGAGGGGTGTTGGCAGACGTCAGATGAGTCGTGTTGCGTTCCCCTTTTCTCCCATCCCGTTGTGAAAGGTTCCCTGACTTGAAGGCTTTTTAAGCCGGAAGAGCGAAAAATTCTCTGATGACGGGAAAGTGTTAAGTTGGTAGACCGATGACGTACCGTTGCGGGAGTCCAAAACTCTGAGCGTAAACTGATTCACCTACCGTACCCCAAGGAAAAACCTCTCCAGAGGATTCCATTGTGTTTCAAAACTTTGACCTAATTCTTGGATATTTCAAGCAACAGATTTTATATGCTAAAAAAGGCTTTGTTGACTGCTAGCTACCGTAGGCGATTATCAAAACGGTAGCGATTGTTATTTGCCATCCCAGAGACAAGAAATTTTCAATGGTTTCGAAGTTGCAGTCTCCCAACTTCATTTAGTGCATTTTGATTTGATCAGCGCTATTAGATATTAATATCATGTGCTCCCTAAATCTGGCAGTTATCAATCTTTTTGTTTGCCCGATATACACCTTCGGACAATCTGAGCAGGCGATTTTATAAATGCCGCTCATCTCCTCTACCGTTTTTCGGTCTTTTTCCCCAGCCAGCTGGGAGCTTGATCCTACCAACTGTATGTCAAACCTTTTCAATGTCCTTTGCATGTGTTTGGACAGATTTGAGAAGGTGACACTTGATCGTTTTTGAGCGGTTGAGGGTAATTGTTGGGTATATAGTGTAGTGAGATTACTACGTTCTAACCTTCGAGTGTGTTTCCTAATGATTGTGTCTATGGTTGCGCTGGTGGCTAAGTTCATGGCGTCTGGTCTACATGTACCCTTTTTTACATACCAGCTGCATTCCCATCACCTTCCTTTCTTTCGCTTTTCCTAGTAGAAGCGAAAGAGAAAGTTCCGACACAGTCTGTAATCCTACTTTGTTTGTTCCTCTTCCGTTTCCTGAAAGAATTAGGCTGCGATGCCACTAGTTGACCGGCCGTAGTCGGGTTCCTAGTTTCACTCATTATCGGAGTTGCTTTATCAATTGCGTTGAAAAATTCATGGCACATTAGTATTAAATCTGATTTTTAGTTAACCTGATAAACATTATTCGCACTTTGCGCCAGGAAAATTAACCGTTTAGAAGTGGTTTGCCTAGTTTAAACGAGGCGAAATGAGCACCGAGGATGATGGACGCAGTGGATGCCCCAAAGACGCTAATACTGCCAAAAACCTCAAAAAAACCATAAAATATTTTGACTTTTGAATTTAATGACCACAAAATGAAGTTGATCGACATAGCTGAGGCTCTGGAGATATCAAATGAATATGTTGGACATTTCATTCATGAATGTTTTGGTATACGAAAGCTATGTTTAAAGTGGGTGCCGCGCGAGCTCACAATCGACCAAATACTTACTTTTCTTTCAAGCTGACTGTATCGCAGTTTATAAATGCGGGTTTTCCACTGAAGTGATGGAGAGTCAAAATCCATAGCTTCCATATCCATATGTTCTGGTAGTGAACGACTACGGGCCACGGAAATGTGGTCTACGAAGGAAGCCCATCATAATTAATTATCATCATCATTAACGGCGCAACAACTGGTATCAGGTCTAGGCCTGCCTTAATAAGGAACTCCAGACATCCCGGCTTTGCGCCGAGTTCCACCAATTCGATATCCCTAAAAGCTGTCTGGCGTCCTAGCCTACGCCATCGTTCCATCTTTGGCAGGGTCTGCCTCGTCTTCTTTTTCTACCATAGATATTGCCCTTATATACTTTTCGGGCTGGATCATCCTCGGTTGGTAAGCAAAGTACCGTTCTTTTCATTAACGCAAGAGAAGTGTTCGATATCTTGTGTATGTTCATTACGGCTTTTAGCAAGTCGATACAGATCTCTGTCGCCATCCCGAGTGTCCAGTTTATCGTAACGATTTTTGTAATGGTTCGCTCGGGTGACAGCGACCGCTTTCTTTGCTTCCCGGTTGACATTCTCATAAATTTGCCAATTATCAGGCGTTTTATCGTCCAGAAATTTGTCGTAGAGGCGTTTCTTTTCACGGACCTTCATTTCAACATCGTCATTCCAAAGCCAAGTGTTGCGGTTGATGTACCGATTACCCGGCTTGGTGACTCCGAGTGTTGCAGAGGACGCTTTGTGGATCGTGTCTTTCATTTGGTTCCATGATTCTTCCACATTCGTAATGGTCAGCAATCGTATGAGTGAAATCGTTTCGTCTTTCTTCTCACCAAATCATCACCATTTAATGCGCGGCGGGCCAGTGCATTCCTCACGCTGTTTTATCGGCGGCTTAATTCATAGGACGGCAATCAACGGCCGATGTTGATGTGCGATGGTCTCATGGGGAACGACTTTGCAATCAGTGACAGTGGTAAAAAGTTGGCACCTTATGAGAATATAATCGATTTGCGTTTTACTGTTCCCACTGTAAAATGTGGGAAGATGAGACAATCGTTTGATGAACCATGTAATCATAAGTGCAAGATCATGGGTGCCCGCAAAATCGATTATAGGCTCGCCACCCTCATTGCGCGCTCCAAACCCCTTTCCCCCATGGCACTTGTTACCGTCTGCCTTTTCACCTACATGACCATTAAGATCGCAGTGATAATGTAGTCGTCAGCAGGCAAGTCTTTTCATCGAGAAGTTGCCAGAAGGCATTTTTCACGGCATCAGGTCGACCTGTCTGTGGTGCGTACACGGTGAAGAAGTGAATAGTGGGATCAGCTGATATAATGGTGAGCTTCATCAGCTGATCATCAAATCGTTCGACTTCTTTAATGGCATCACGGAAACCCTCTGAGATGGCAATGCCAACTCCATATTGAAGTTTATAGCCATTTTTACCGCGTTCGTGTTCAATGTCGCAGCTTTTGGCAACAGACCATCGGGTTTCTGGCAAAGCGCAGATATCAATACGCCTTTCCCGAAGGACTCTTGCGAGTTCCTCGGTTTTTCTAGTTAGGGTACCAATATTTAGCGTGCGGACACGTATTTGTTTTGTTCGTTTTGTTCGGACTAACTTGCTTACGTCCTGACGCCGTCCATGCGTCAAGAACCCTTGCCCATTTCTCGAGAGGACCGGGGCCCGTCCTGCCACGTCGACTGAGGTGGACGCCCTAGCATTTCTCCGAGGCTTGTGACTCAATCCGATCATCATGTCGCGGTACCTGTCACCAAGAGAGATCAGGTAGGATTTAGCATAGTGGAATAACTCCAACTATACTCTATTTATCTCTTTCCCTAATCTAAGCATTTTATTTTTGTTTTACTGAGGATAGTACAGAGTACGTTGCCTCAAACGCTCCTCCTTCTAATCTAAGGTCAGAGTTCTGGGGGGAGATCGTTGGACAATTGAAGAAGTTGAGGTTTATTTTAAAATTTACTATTATTTCCCGATTAATAATTTTTGTTACCCTATTCATTTGAACTTCAGTTTCTTTTCTAGCTCCAACAAACCTCACATTATACTAAAGAGGCATGCTCAATTTTTTGGGGCCTGAGAATGCGAAACCTAAACACGACGCGGCTTGAGAATATAAGGTAGGGAAAACATCGATTGAAGATATGATCTATCGTCGACTTTCCATCCACGTCCACTTTCCCACTCGTTCCTGGCACTCTGGTCTCGAGTTTTTTTTAGGAAGAACATTCGAAAAATTTGATAATGGCGTGAGAAAGACTGAGGTGTCCGAAAGGGCACCCCTCTCTCATTTCCGAGGTTGGTTGCACAGGTCTCTTTGCCAAAATGTGGCAAATATGAATGCTTCATTTGGAAATATTAAAACTTGGAGATTTTTCGCATTAGTTAAAATAAGGGGGTGATTATCATTAATATACCAGCATGGTCACCAAAGAATAGCAGTAGGGTCTAACTTCTGCACGTTCTAATTGACAGAGAAGAAGGAAATAAGGCAAGAAAACGAATATGCAAAGCTTCTAGCTCAACAAGAGGGTTTAAGACTGCATATGGTTCTACTTTTCAAAGCGGAGGTTTTTATGTACTTGTGCTAAGTACCCCCACGAATATTCAAACATATATGGACATATGTACATCAATCAATCACGATAGTTGTGTGTGGTAGATCCTTGTCGAAACTTTGTGAATTATCCTTATAAGTATACAATTTAATCTGTTGTTAATAGAAATTACAGTCAACTTATAATTTAATAACCGGAGCTAAATGTTGGCTATCGTTCAGATCGCACTAACCTCAGGTGGGTGGAGTGCGGATTATTATGAAACAGGAAAACATTACAATCGCAAATCGACGTAAGTACCCGCGATTGAAACCGGCAAAGCGGAATAAGTTAACCAGCCGGTAACCAGTTGACAAGCATTTCGCTTCCAGCCGCAGGTTACACTCTAGGGCAGGGCCTCGCAAACTTGATACTATGAGACGATAATAGGAACATTAAAAAGAGGTAACTGTCCTCCTAATTTTTCACAGCTATTGCTCTTCTGATAAAAGATGGTGACGATACCTTTTAACTTTGTTTGATTATCAACAAAGCTGCTGATTTCTAAGGGTATTAAAAAATGGTTCTTTCGCTTTTCGTCCTTCCTTTATCCATCGGGATTAATGAAAGTGATGTGCTGAAAAGCTGAAACTAATCTCAATTTTGCGCGTGACAATCTGGGACCGTGTTTTTAAATTTGTGCAAAGCACTGGACCTAGCAAAAACTGAAAATATATTTATAGATCTAAAAATGTGGTTACACCGCGTCCACCGGATTGAAAGAAAGAAAACCAGATCAACTTTTTACTACGCGGAACGGCGTCTTAAGACAACTCACCATTAACTAGTGGTAACGGTGCTGGGCACAAGATCAATGCCAAAGTGGGAGTTTTGTGCTTGGGGCTAATGTAGGTGCAATTGTTGTCGCTTAACAATTGTGTAGCAACGAGGAAAGGTGCAAAAGTGCGACAAACTGTTGCACCATTGCATCGAGCGAGTAATAGATCGTGTCAGATTGGAGGTTGTTTGTTGCACTTAAGGCATGTTGTTCGGCCAACAGTCGGTGAATAAGTGATTAATGAGATGCTTAGGAATGCACTAGAAAATACATTGTGCTTGCTGACCATAAGTGGATGCTGAATTCTTTTGCATAATCTTAAGCAGTTGTCTTAACGAGGTATGCTGTTCGTTCGCGATGTTGCATAGAATACGATTTTTTCAATATCAGGAAATTTGAATAACAATGCGATTTTTAGACCTCGCTCTAACTTTCAAACTAATTGAAGGAAATTGAAAAAAAAGTTAGTTATTTCTATTCAACAATAAACTAGTTTATTATCTTCTTCTTAAATATATAGTTGATTGATAAAAAATTATACAATGCAGAATTTAGAAAAACTCTAACTGAAGATGGTAAGAGCTTGAAAAGGGTTTCTTACTGGTGCATTCCGCCAGCTCTCCGGGTGGAATACGAATTCTATGCAGAGTGTAACTTGTTCATAGCTAATTTTTATTTATATAACAATTTATGTCTCCCTGAATATTGGCAGGCCAGATTGAACTTTAGCGCTGAGCGTAACGTATGATCCAACCAAAAAACATTGGATTGACTATTTAATGTAAACGTCTCCTGCTATCAGAATTTTCCAGAAGTTAACTTTTAATATAATACTGACACTCTGTGTTAGATTGAAGTAAATTTGCAAAAAATAGAAAATTTTGAACTATTATAACTTTGTTAGTAATAGTTCGATTTCCATCAAACTAATAGTGATCATGCTCTATATAATAGCCCATATTACAAAACTTAATAATTTTAGAGTAAACTTGAGGTGGTTTTCATTTTTTTTTGGTTGAGTAGTTTCTGAGAATGTGGGATATCCCACATGCCTATATGCCAGTTAAATCAACGGAGAAAGATGCCACTCACCGCATGTACGACAGATAGACAGTCATACAGGCAGGCTTGCCGTGAAATCCAGACCGGACATGTTTGCTGAGTTGTTGGAAGCGTGCATGTCCGTTGGGATATTTCCTGCATCATGAATACCTCCAGGTGAGCCAACCTCCTACTGACCTATTTCTCTTTTGGACATTGTGGGCAGAATGCTAGAGCGAGTAATCTATAATAGATATTCCCGGTTGTTGAGATTCAGGCAGGCCTCTCAGATTGACAGTATGGGTTCCGTAAAGCCAGATTAACCATTCATTCCATCAAAATGGTTACTGGCTTGGCCGAAGATGCAATCCACGGAAAGGGCAGTACTAGCAAATATTGCATAGTAGTGACCCTGGATGTGAAAAATGCATTCAATTCGGCCAATTGGAACCCAATACGGGAATCTCTGCCGAAGATTGGTATTCCCGCTTATCTTGCAGCTATTGTCAACAGCTATTTACAAGAACGGAGGTTTTGGTATTACACCGATGACGGACCCCAGGAGTACGTTGTCTTCGCGTGTGTCCCACAGGGCTCCGTACTGCGCCCACTGCTGCAGAACATCATATACAACGATGTTCTTAATCTTCCCCTTCCGGAGGAAGCCACGATGGTGGGCTACGCCGATGATATAGCGCTGGTTGTGGTCGCAAAGCATCTCGCTGAGTTATATCTATGCGAAGCGATCAGTGCTGTTAAGGGTTGACTATAGAGATCTGGTTTGACACTTGCGGAGGAAAAAACGGAAGCGTTCCTCATCACCAAGCGCCGCGAAAGAAATTTTGCCCGTATTCAAATTGGGAATCATATCATCACTTCAGAGCCTGCCTTCAAATACTTGGGAGTGTTGATAGACGGGAAGCTTAGCTATAAGCCACACGTGCAGTATGCTTATAACAAAGCTTCCACTGCAAGTTTGGCCCTGCCGAGGATGATACCGAACGTGGCAGGGCCACGACACGTTTTCAAGTTTGCTTATAGCTAGGGTAGTGAGTTCGATACTGCTCTATGCAGCTCCAGTTTCGGGAAAGGCATTGCGGGTTACATTTAACGCTAACAAACTGAGTTCAGTCTACAGAAGAACAGCCCTACGGGTATGCTCGGCATTCAGAACTGTCTCAGAGGGTGCAGCATTCACTATCTACGCAACGATGCTTATTGACATCTTGGCAGATGAGATGATGATAAGTACAATGCGAAGTCTATCTCTCCTTTATCGCAGACGAAGAACGCCGAAAGGAAGAGATCTCTAAATGGATGGGAGAAGCATTGGGAACGCTCGAGAAAGAGTCGGTGGACACACAGGCTCATCCTCGCCGTCAAAGAGTGGTTGGACAGACGGCACGGTGAGATTAATTATAATCTTACCCAGTTTCTCATGGGGCATGGAGGATATCGCCAGTAATAGTTTAAACTAGATACCTCACCCGATTGACTAAACTGCAATGGAGTCCCAGAGGACACAGAGCACGTATTCTTTCACTGTCCAAGGTTTGTGGAGGAAAGGAGGAACCTAAAGGAGACTCTAGGAAAGGTACTCGCGCCAGAAAATCTGGTACGAAGAATGTTAGCATGTCACATTACGTACGCCACGTAAACCAAGACCAAGTTCAAATACGACTCCGCCCCATGATGTAATACCATATGGGAGAGTCGGGGGTGGTTTTAGTGGGTAAGAATCCCACACGCTGTCGTGTCCAGGCTAGTGTCTTTTGAAGATTTCCACTTCCTCAAAAAAAGGGCAGGAAGACAGTAAACCAATTCTGATAACGTTTTGGTTTACACAAAATCTTGAAAATAAGGTACAGTTGCAAAGAAACTAGTCGCGGAAAATTGGTATTCTTGAGAGGTCGACACGAAAGGCAAGTTATATGCAGGATATGTTATTAATCTGTTATTAGTTCAGATCTCTGGCTATGGAAACGCCCAATTGTATTTTTCAGTTCGTATTGCAGCGATTTTATACATCTAGCATCTTGAACTTGCGCAAATGAAATTGGCTTTAGAAGACATATTAACGGCATAAGTCTATTAAATTGACAGCTTTGCCTTTAACATAACTTGCTATGTAGTCCTGGACCTGTTTAACCATGAATAGAGCTTATGTGAGCAAGTCGAAATATAAGTACATAGGGATCTTTGATTTACACGATTAAATGGCGTATTCAGCGGATTCCACGACCGAGTTCACCGACAAATCTTGTACACGACATTGTTTACCTTTCCAATGTACGATGATGAGTAGTATGTCGTCCATATGTAGGAATATTTGATGATAAGTGGACAAGGATATGTATGTACGTATGTGTTTGACGTGGGGAAGAGGGAAAGCCTCTGAGCACTCAAACCCCAGTGGCCTATTGTACTCGATTACGATTACGGAATATTATTGCAGGATTTCTGTTAGTGCATTTGATGCTACCCGCTGCAGTTGTAGCACATCAGCATCAAAAATCTGATGCCTGGCACGTCCATAGGCAGGGCACTCACATAGAAAATGTTCCTTAGATTTCGCTTCCTCATTATAGGATGGACAGGTATCATTTTGAAGAATTCCTATTCTGAACATATGCTTAGCTAGTGAATTATGGCCTGTCATAATGCCCACAATACTTCCACAAAGCTTCTTGCTTTTCGACAGGATAAACTTTACAGTTTGTTTGTTTGATTCTGACTGGAAAAGTTTGGTATGTCTTGCAGCATTAAGGCTCAGCCATCTGTCAATATGGGAAGCTTGTTTCTAGTTTTTAATAGCAGCATTAGCCAATGGTATTGATACCCCAATTGCTGCTTCCGGGGTGGGCATAGGGCAAGTGAACCCTCTTTTTGTAAAGTAGCCCATTTCCATCTAGACTGTAATGACCGGGTACCCAGAGTAGTTTCACCGTATTGAATCTGGAAACAGAGTTCAATCGATTTTCACATTCCTGAACGATTTTTGAATGCTCAATGCAGCTTAACTATGGCTACGGATTGCGATGCGCCTGCCCTTCAACTGCTCGTCAATCATCCAGCTTGCGCGCAGTACATCTAAGAGATTACTTTTTCGTCTGCTACTTGTGGTTCAGCCTAAAATTAGCTTTCTCTAAACTACAATTTTTTGTTTTTAACGTTCTTCAGTACAAAGCTACTGCAACGTTGAAAACAAAATGTTGTAGTTTATAGAAAGCTACTCCTTTTCTATTAATGTCAGTATATCCTGGCGGGCATTCTTCTGGTTTGTCCCAGATTTCTCTTCGTGTCAAGATACGAAAGATTTGCGAAATTGGATTCAGTTCTCCCAATAATTTTTCCCATGCTCTGTGCGATAGCAGACTTCCTTGAGGGCAGCCTTTTGTCACTTTCGTTGTTAGTTACCGATCAACACCCATTTCAGCACACAGCGATTTCGGCGTTAGCATAGCGTTGTTCCACTTAATGAAAGTTTCACTAATACCATGCTCTTTGGCGGCATCACAGAGCTTTTGGACGAACTTTGCCTTTCAGAGCTGCCTCCTCCTTTATCTTTGAAACCAAAGAATGAAGAGTAGACTCAAAGCACGTTGGTAAACATGTTGGTTTTTATTTAATCGCACACCTTAATGCCTTCTCTCGAATGTAACGCTCAACCAGTCTCTGAAGTTCTTTAGATTTGAATAGTTATTTTTCCCAGGCTTAACTAGGAAGCCAAGCCAAGACCAAGCCATCCACGAAAAACATGTCTTAAAAGTCACTCTAAGTGCTCTATAGCCTCCTTTAGCAGGTAGATGCCATCCATGCCTGGACTTTGAAGTGTTCAAATAATAGAGCTCTCGCCTTTTCATTAGTAACACTCGCTCTCGCAGTGTCCCAATTCCCCTTGAAACATCTTGGTGTTAAAAGGCTTGCCGAAACCGCCAATTCTTTTCCTTCCACTTCTGAGACCTGTTCTCCCCGGTGGTGTATTTCGAGGAGAGTCCGTATAGATTCAACCGATGGCTGACTCATCCTTATTAAGGACTCTGCACAGCCTGGAACTCTCTCTTTCACCTTCCAGCTCACCACAGTATGCTCTAAAAGAGTCTCATTTCGAACATTTTGCAAGCTTCTTACATTCACGCTAAAAGTTCCGGAAATTTAATCAGCCTTCATCCTTATGACTTTTCAAGCTAAAAAAAGTCGTCTGGTTGATTTCCTGAGTCTTTGCAGTGCTTGGTTCCACCATGGAGTAATCCTACCGCTTTTCATCTCGGGAAGTAGGACAAGCTACTTAAAGGCACCTTAAAAGTGTGCGATTCAAAGTTTTCAATTGACCTTCTATCGCCAAAGGAGTTCTTCGCCTCCTCGGGAACTCCACTTTGTCGCGAAGGAGTTCATTGAACTTTGTCCAATCCGTTTTCCTAGAATTCCGTCTTCGGATTACAGACTGTTCATTTGCAATAGTCAGATTAAATTCTAAGTAAGAGTGATCTGAGGGTGAGACTTCACCTAGCGCCCACCAGTCTCTAATCAACTCTAACAACTTCGAAATGCAGATTGTTAGGTCAATTACTACTTACTTGGAGTCGACTAAACACACCATCAATGAGTGGCAATAAGTAATCAATCATTATGTCACTATTTTCTTTACATACACTAACACAAAAGACCATTTCAGCCTCTCACTCATGTATTCGACTAAGGCTATACTTCGAGATTCGTCCCAGCGACTTGAGTTGTAAATGCAAAGCTGCATTCAAAACGTTTTCATCTGTGTTCGCCTTCTTCTACCCATTTTTCGTATCTAGAGAAGTCAACCTCCTTTAACAAAAAAAAATCACAATGGGTGGTGAATCGGATGAATTGCATGCAATGTAACACTGTATTTCAGCGGTCCTCCTCCAAATGCTTCTCCTACCTTTTAAGGTAACCATGAGACACTGCACCATTTGGGCTCTAATGTAGGGATAACTGTTTCCCCCACCTCGTGGGAATAAAACTTAGATGCTATACTTAATTCCTTTAATGGAACTGCAGCGAGATGAAGGCGGTACACAACAGTATCAGAACAGCTCTTCCTCTAGCTATGTCACTGACTTGAAATTGAATTGCAGAAGGAATGGTCATCGACTCCATTGCGGGATTATAACCCGTTTTCCAGAGCTTGTCAATCATTACCGGGTACAATAACTTACCCGCTATTGATCAAGCTGGACAACGTGACAGCGTGGAGTCACTAATTAACAGAATTGATCAACTCGGGTACTTCGTTTGTAAGGCACTTCACGGGTCGGCAGCCAAGAGAAACAAAACAAGATGCTGACCCAATTTATAATGAAACTTTGATGGCATTTCCAGTTGCATTTACTGAATATGCTGGAGTTCTGTCAGCCCATAGGCCAAAGATCCAGAAACTAAAGTTTACTTCAACAACTAACAAAATCATCACTACCGTTAGGGAAATTTTAAGTGACCTTTTCTCTAGCAAGATTACTGTGACATAGGTTCCTAGCTGGTTAGCATCTAAGAGTGATTAACAAACGTAGGCGCAGAAGGACTTTACCATTTTGCTATTTCCACCTAACAGAGGTCCCGAAAAGCTGAGAAAGGACATTGGCTGTGTCACGCAAAGGCAAAGGCTTTTATAAAATTAACCGGAATGTGGTACTTCTTCTACGAACAGTAAGCAGAAGCACACTATTCCCACCGACCACAGTGTATAACCAACACTAGACTCGAACTAGTTCATCTTCACCATTGGACCGAAACACTGCCTTTTGGAGGATGATATGAAGCAGTCCCGGAGATTACAAAAGATATAAGTATTTCGTAATTTTAGCGACAGGATTACACCAGTGAAACTTACATACTACAAAGCATGGAAGATGCTCGATCTAAGGGCTGAACTATATATGGAAATTCATACGGTAATAGCCGGCTCCGTTTTCAATCTGTAAGTTTTACTGTTTTCAATATACCATCCATTTTTCTCTAAAGATTTGAACATCGGCTACATTGCTTGAAATGTTTGCGACAATCTGAAATGGTTGGTTGGTTTGGAGGGCAACAGGGTTTTTCTCGGCATATGTAGTTCTACATTACATACCAGGGTCTACTAATAAAAACTGCATAACATGATCTTTTGACATGGAAATGGGTCAACAACTCTGCTCGGCAAAGAAAACTATTTATAGAAATTGAAGCATCGATATCGCTGACCATAGTGTCAACAGAAATAGCAAATTTATTCTTCTATGCTTAGTTTGTTACCTCTATTTTGGGATCCACAAACCAAAGAATCGGCTATTTTGGAGCCCACATTGGGCGCCAATTTTAACATTGCTTACCCTTGGAACGGAAGGCAGGAATAGAAAACAAACATTTCTTTTTCGCAGGAAAGTAAAGTATAGCGAGGAGTGTCTAGGTACCGGATGGGCCGGGAGTGGGTTCAACACAACTTGGAAATAGAAGGAACAATTCAACAACAACAAGAATTCCTAGGATTTGTAGAAGTGTGTCTAGGTCATAGCTTGAATGTGGAAGTCACCAGTGCTGTGTCCGGGATGCGGCTCGTGATGATCTTTGTGGATGGCTTGGATGCGACACTAATCTTATCGAAATTTTGTCCGAATATCACAGCTGAACATGTCAGCTATTCGCAGCAGACTTCTAAGGTGGTTGTTAGTACCACTTTGATGTCATCTAAGCGCATCAAGTATGTCAGTTGGCACTTATTATTATTATTAGTTTTCTTCTGTTGTTAATATTACCTAATGCATTTGCCCATACAGGTGCTGCGTGCAGTAACACTGAGGTAACCACTCTCGGAATGAGTTGTCGATAGATCTGTCTTGGGCTCCTTATATTCAGTAGCATTCTAGCGATCAACAAGCTGATGTTAGGCGCCTTTGTAGCTGCATATTGCCGATCTTGGTTGAAGTTCAACTTCTGATCAAAAATCACCCTGAGATATTTGAGAATAGGCTGGGATTGTATAATTTTGTCTCCGACTTTAGTATGTGTAGATATATTCCTCCTGCGCTTAGTGATCATTGCTAATTCTGTTTTGTGCTCTGCGAGTGATAGTCCAGCTTATCTGCCATAATGCTTCGTTGGCTTATATTTGGATATGGTGAAAGTGGTTTTCTACGATTGTAATCCAAATCTTAGCGTTGATCCTTGTGGTATACCACAGGTTCTTCGGTATTTGTATCATCTGTGTCAAAACAAAGCAACATTTCCGTTAGGATATCGAAAACAATATGTATAAGGTACTTCGCGGTAGCAAGCCTGGCAAGTGTCTCAATGGTTTGTTTCCACCTCACCGAGTTAAAGGCGCTTTTTACGTCAGGGCTACGATCGCACAACACGTATTTCCTTCAATAGCCGACCAGCTAGATTTCTCACCAAATTGACCGCGTCGATCGTTGATTTTGCTTTCCGAAACCCAAATTGTCTCTCTTATGGATCACCTATCTTTTTCGCTATTGGGAGTAATCTATTATAGATTACTGTTTCAAAAGTTTACGATGGCATTTAAGAGGCATATTGGCCGAAATTATAAAGTTTCGCCTGGTGGCTTATTTGGCTTCGGGTTGAGTATCAATTTTTGTTTCTTCTACTGATCAGGGAAGATACCTTCTCTCAAGCATGCAGTAAATACTTGTGCCAAAGTTTTTGGTATTATATCTACTGCTAATTTGTTTGGTATGCTATCTAAGCCAGGAGCCTTGTGAATTTCGAGGTTTCGCCGCTTTCAATATCTCTTCGTCACTTTTGTCTGGCACTTAGTTGGGGTTGATTTGACTGCTCGGAAGTTCGTCGTTAATATTGTGAGGGAATAGGAAGTTAATAAGTTGTTCAGCGACTTGGGGCATGTAATCGGTGGGCAATACTTTCCCTTGATTGATCACGTAACTGTTTTGTATGCAGTACTCCAAGGGTAAGAGTCAGCTTCCCTGTGGAGCTGCTTGAAATGCCTGGCTCTACTCTTTTTGATAGCCGTTTGGATTTTTTTCCTGGCTTGTATAGTTGATGTAGCCCCTCATATTCAGCTTGTTTCTGCAGCATTGGCATTGCCTTATAGCATTTAAGTAATCTCTGCGATATTCGTTGATTCAATCATTCCACCAGAAATTTAGTATATGCTTGAAGCATCCCGTTCACCGCGAGGAGAGGCGTCACAAGCCAACTCCATTCGCTCCAGAATCTGTGCAGCGATTGACACCAGATTTGGTGGAAAGAAGTTCTATCATTCTATGTTGAATTTAAGGAGGGGGGTGTATTTGTTTTACCAAATATAATCTTGTGGGGTATCAAATGAAAAGTTTCGATTAGTATTTCCCGAAGCCGGTCTTAATTTTGACATTTATTGGAAAGGTGGGGAATGAGGGGGGTCGAAATCACTTTCATTTCTTTCACAGACCCATTCTCAGAGACTACCCAACCGAAAAATCTGAAAAAATCAAGAGGGCCAGAGCTGAAAATATTTGCCATTTGTTTGATGGCTTTGAGATTTGAGTCGCCTTTAGACTACATCAAGCGGACCATTATTGATTATAGCAGGCATGATTTCAATCAATTTATTTGCATGGGAAAACTGTCTGTTGTATAGGGGAAGGTGCTCTAGTTTCGAGCTAAAGTGGTGTGTTTTTTTCAAAATATTGACTCCTGCAAACAAAACGAAGATGCAACGAGACAAATTGCTATTGTAAAATAAAACTAAGGGTAGAACTGGCAGAACTAGTGAAATTGAAGGCCAGCCTAGTCTACAAGGCCGCATTTGATCATTTTCCGAGTTTCATTTCCTGTAAGTTTAATCGATTGGCTGGCGTTTTCTTCATTTAATAAGTACATCCTTAGATGTGAGGACGTATGCCTACAAAGTTTCTTATTCGAATTTATAGAAGTCCATGGAGTTAAGAATAGTGGTATGGACCGTAAGATCGGCAAATTTAGGTTTGTTCGTGGTAAGCTTTGATCCAAATCCCCTTACCACTTTCTCTAGATGTCAAGACTCGCTGAAGGAGCAACCTATATCACTTCCGGTATTCGTATTTATTGTTTGGCAAGATGTAAAAATCGCCAGGAGCCGATATGGAGGCGACCAGTTACACCAAGTGGTTCATCAACTTTCTGCTCAAGGTATGGGACAGCGAATTAATTCCTGGCGATATTGACATCATGGGAAGAACGACCCCGACGTACAAACTGGCCTCATCCAGATCGAGCAGGCGGCGATCACAGCAACATCTTGGACTGCATATCAATGAAGGCAAGATAAAATATATGGTGGCAACGTCATCACCGAAAACCAACCAACCAACAACATCAAACCGCACTGGTCAAACGGGAAGAATAAGGAAAGGAGAACACAGCTTTTAGACCGTTGATAATTTCTCCTACCTAGTTGTTGTCAGCGAACAGAGCCTATTTCAGCTTACAAAGACTGTTCCGCTCGAAACGTCTCACCATTGGGTCAAAGCTCGGAGCGGAGACTTGGGTTCTTAGCAAGAAGAATTACGAACTCTTGGCTGCATTCGAGAGAAGAATCCTCCGAAGAATTTTTGGCCCCGTACATGAAGTTGGACGAGTCCGCAGCCTACATAACAACGAAATCTATGAGCGGTACCATGACCGTCAGG
The DNA here is from genome assembly GCF_905115235.1 of Hermetia illucens. Lineage (NCBI taxonomy): Eukaryota > Metazoa > Arthropoda > Insecta > Diptera > Stratiomyidae > Hermetia > Hermetia illucens. The sequence continues at coordinate 163,710,582 of NC_051849.1, read as the reverse complement.
TTGTGGATAAAATCCGGCTGAACAGGTTACGGTGGGCGGGTCACTTAATCCGTATGGATGAGGATGATCCAGCCCGGAAATTCTATAAGGGCAATATCTATGGTAGAAAAAGAGGACGAGGCGACCCTGCCTAAGATGGAGCGATGGTGTAGGTCAGGATGCCAGTTGGTGGACCTCTTTGCAAAACCGGGATGTCTGGAGTTCCTCATGGATGGAAATGGATTACATTACTACCTTGGGACTCAGTAGACCGCAATGAGCATTATCGTCATAATAGTCCAAAACCTGAGATTAGTTCGTCGTGCAACGGACTTGCAAATCCTTGTATGGCCCTTCTCGAAGTAAATAGGTACAATGAGTGTTAAATATGCAGTTGGGAACAATAAGTACAAAACATACCAGCATCGAAATTTTATTTTGTAGTTTCTAGTTACGAGTGCTTCCTTTCAATACTTTCGTTGGTCGCATTCAGTCGGAATGAGAACGGAAGATAAGCTTTGATTTGAATAGGCGAAAGACAGTGCAGTATCCACTGAAGTTCAACACTGTCATTAAAGAATAAACTTCGAAGCACATCGGAAGGAGAGTCACCTGCGGATTATGACAGGTTTATCGTAGGGTTAAGATCATATGAAGCAATTACAGATCGGTGAATTGACTGGAATACATAAACCAAAGAATACAATAAATCATAGTGTTTTGCCAGTAATTCAAATTCATTGCTCGGTAGCGGAACGAGTCAGAGATCGTTCTTAATAAAATACTCTTCCTCCTATTTAAACTGGCAAGAATTAACTGATGTCATGAATACTATGATAATTTAAGTATGCCATTTCTTGAGCCTTCTGCTTTCTAGTTTTTTTCGGTAGTTCCGCAGATGAAAGAGGTTCACTAGCTCCTACTTTATAGAGGCTCCTCTTTTAAGGAAAATTATGGCCACTGTCAACTTCTTTGGAACTGCATTCAACCTTCAGAATTGGTGACTTCAATGTAAAGATCAGAAAAAATCTGGTGGAAATTTTTCGGGAAGCGGGCTCATAGACTTCGTTTACAGCAGAAATGTCACAAAGTAATTGACTTGGCGCTGGACAGGACACCGATAACATCGACAGCTTGGCGTGAAATGGAGTCAGCTGAGAGATATAATCAATGCAGATGCAGAGAAAACTATCTGACACGAACCACTGCACAGAAGAAATGAGTGGTTTGATTAAGAGTGCACCAGGTCATCAACAAGAAGAAACGCTGCATATAACCAATATCAGGAGCAACCCACAAGAGCAGACAAATACGCAGAACGAAGAGATACCGCTAACCAGATCCAGAGAAAAACAGAGGGAAAAAGGAGAAAAGCAAGTAACCAAATGTTGAGATCTCCAGATTGAACGGTAACGGCAAGAGACATAATTAAGGATATGCCTACAATTTTACGAAAAGGGTGACAACATGGTTCCTATTGAAGAGTATACTTTGCAGATAAGCAGAGTAGATAAAAATTGGAGAGCTCTAAATTGCAATGCCACAGCACAATCTGCGCAAATTGTAGAAACAGACCTTATGGGCACAGACACCACCTACACTCGAAGAAATGTCTATGCAGTCGTAAGCACCACTTGGTCTGACGAAACTATGTCAGAAGATTGGCACGAAAGTGTCATTTGCCTTATTCGTAAAAAAGGGGACAAATTCTGCTGCGAAAACTTCAGACGGATATCGTTGTTACGAATATGTTTCAAAAATAATGGATAAAAGGGCCAAACCATTGTCAAACAGTATTTTTGGTGAATATTAGAGAAGACTTCAATCTAGAAAGTGACTCATTGAAACGGATGCTGGAGAAATGCTGAGAATATAATTTTCGTGGGTTTCAAGTCTACGGTATTATCTGAGTTTGAAGATCCATCGAAACAAAATAGACCCATTAGAGTGACTGAAAAGAGTAGAAACTTGAAGAACCAAGGGCCGTCATCTGACTGTACCATTATACAAGAAGAAGAAATATCAGGAGAAAAGAATATTATGCATGTGAAACTTTTATACTGAGCAAGGTAATAAAGCAATCAATGTATGTAGCATTATTTATTCTTTATTTCATAGCACCCAACAATCAGTGCTCAAAAAATTAACTGTTTGGTCCCAGGACTAATTTTATCCTTTCCAATCGTTTATAGAGTTCCTGGTGCAGGTTCCAAGTTGATCGATCTAACTGAGTTGATATGTCCTGGCAATGGAGCAACGTGGAGTGATCCTCGTGTTTTTGCTATATAATCTCCTTGAGCAGGAATGGGTACTGAATGATAGGTAGTGACGACAGGAGCAGCATAAGTTGAAACGATGGGGACAGGGTGTAGAGAGGCATGAACAGCGATGGACCTTTCGGGGGCAGCCACCCAGCGAGGACCACTGACAACGGTGTACGGCAGAGGTGAAGCCAAGTACGGAAGACGCAGAAGTCCTGATTGTGCTCCAAGAGCGAGGGATAACATGACTACGGCAATAACGAACTGGAAGGAAATATCAACAGATCAATTTTATAAGCTAGAATTCAAATAAAAAATTTTACCTTCATGTTGAGATTATTTGGAATATTGCACAAATTAAAAATGGAAACGATTGTTAATTTGCTGAATGCAAGGTGATTTGTGATGTCTGTTGGGATGGTCTTCGGTTTTATATACAATAAAAACTGTTAGAAACAGGATTACTTGCTCATCCGACTGGGTCATATTTTCACCTCTCAGCGAGCCCATTATTCAAGGTTACGCACTATTTACAAAAATTGATCCAAATACATAATCTAAGTCCGCCAACACGGAAGCCTGGCCACTGCTTCCATAACGCACTTTGTAACGAACCAGCGTAATGCATTTCAAGTGTTGCTTACATGCCCTGAGGGTGCATAATCGAATAATGCTCACAGGTTGTCTGATTACATCGAAAGCGAAATTGATCAAACTGTGAAAAGCTGTTGGCAACTAGTTTTAGACAAATGATAACTGATCGAATTATTTCAATGTCATGAAGCCAAATTGCTGACGACATGTGAGTTGCACGTTCGCATCCACGGTTCAAGTGCTACCTTTGCTGCTGGCTATTTGGTCTTGGAGACAGGTTTGGTAAGTTTGGTTCCGTTCAAGAATCAAGACCACAACTACTTATCTGAATTGAAAACACCGGCCAGGGCATGCAGGCATAATGCGTGTAAAAAATTGACTCTAATTGACTATACATAGTATGTGTGCGTTTGCCTAGGAACAATTTTTGCGTCGTTGAAGCTGGCACCTAAATTGTCAAAATCATAATACAATTCAAATGTAACCAGCAACGAAATTTGGGCTGAATATGGATTCTGTGCTAGGAAAATATGTAATCAGGTCTAGTGCAGTTTTCATCTTCGATATGTTTTCATGAATAGTAAGTCAACCCTTGTTATTTTCAGAACAGACTGTAAAATAAAAAAATATAGACACACCTCTCAGATACAAATAATATGAATCTAAAATTGGAGTAAGACCTATCTCTTGTTGTTGTTGCTATTGGTAAGTATTCAAGTACATTTACTAGTGGCGATCTGATTTTTGGGATACAGTTCAAGTGAGATTTACTGACAAGTTGTCAGAGATGTTTTGGTATTGTGTTGATGCTTAGTCAAAAAAATTGTATATAAACTCGATGAAGTTTACGGAGAACATCACAAGTCATCTTGCTTTCAGCAGATAAACAATCCCTCAATCTTTTTGAAAACAGCCAAACTTAATTCAACATGAAGGTAAAGTTTTGGCTTGGAATCACTAGTAAAAGTTAACTTTAATAAAAAAAATATTTTCTTTCATGTACAGTTCGTCATTGCCGTAGTCATGTTGGCTTTAGCCGCAGGAGCTCAATCCGGATATGTTCCTCTTCCATATTTGGCTTCACCTTTGTCATACACCGCTGTTAGTGGTCCTGGATACTATGCTGCTGCTCCAGGAGCTGTAGCCGTGCATGCTTCTCCACTTGTAAGTGCCTACTCTGCTCCTGCTATCACCGCCTACTCCGCCCCAGTTGTTGCACCAGCTGTCGTTGCCGCTGAAGGAAGTTATGTAGCCCAAAACCGTGGTGCCGTACATGTTGCCCCATTGCCAGGACACCTCAACTCTGCCGCTTCAGTCAACTTGGAACCCGCACCAGGAACCTTGTAAATATTTGCCAGAGACTTGATGAATGGTTGATACCAAATATGTACAATATTGCTGCCTGCCTTCTTTAAATTCGGTATTCCGATATTCTGTGTTTGTGAAATAAAGATGTCTTCAACTGAAAAGAACGCAATTTGATTTAGAGAACTGCTAATACCTGACAGGTTTTTGCGGCATCTAAAAAAATCACTTTAATTTGTCATTACTGAAATAATCTTTGTTAATTTCTTATGAGTTTTGTCAAAAATTATTTTATTTATTGTTTTTTCCAATGGCAAAATCTTCGGCAAATTAGAACTCGTCTGAAGAAGACCAAGGTGCTTCAGGTAAGCACAGAAGGATCAGGTGAAGACAATTGTGTTTGTCCATACCAAAAATACTGAAACTATGAATAGTGAGTTTCTAAGTAATAAGAATAGAAAGATAGACTTCAAATCTATCTGTGACTTAAAGAGTTCAAGTCCTGGTCGAGGCACGGGTTTTATTCCCCTATGGAGAAGTCTGTGAAAGGTACCATATACTCTCCAATTCAGAAAGCTTGCATTTACTGCTTAAGGCGCAATAAGCCTATAAGGACATTGCAGCAACTCCCATAATGATAGGAACTGTAAACCTGACAATCACCAGTCTGTCCCTGACATTGTTCCAAGAAACGGAAGAGGATGGTCTGGTCCTTTTGGAATGCTACCATGAGCCCACCGACCAAGATTATGTGTCCTAATATCAAAGTTGGTAGAGGAACCACGCTCTTAGTTGTCCAAGTTGTCTGGTGAAACCAGGAATTAAAAAAAACACAAAAGGTCAACCCGACGATTTCTGCACTGCGCTTATTAAAGTATTAACAAGTCGGGAAACCGGAAGCTGGACGCTTCAGGTACGAAAGGTTTTGTGTATTTCTTAGTATGTAGCACGTAATATATCCATATATTATGTGAGAGTATCCACTTTCGGGTGATATTGACATTCATAGTCTTCAATTTTCAAAGAAGGAACAAATTTGAGGTATTATAACTTTGTTAGTAATAGTGCGATTTCCACCAAACTTGGTAAGATCATGCTCTATATTATAGCCTATATCACTGCAAAATTTCATTTTTGACGGAAGAGATGCGAAGATTATATAACTGAACAGCACGCAGTGACCATAATCGAGGACGGAAAGAGAGAACGTGCGCTTCGTCCTGAATCTCTAAACGAATACGGGAACTCGAAGCATATACGCTTCGTATGTTCGTGATTTGCAAATAAGAGGGAACAGATTCAACTTCTTTTGACGAGACACTTTCAAGTGGAGACAATCGTTCCGCAAATGCTCGAATCCCAAGAAGTGTGGAATGTAGTTAGGGGCACCATAAGTTATATTCAAGGGAAGCTTCGAAGGTTAGAGCGCTTACGAGAAGGGAGGGAACAATTCTCGCCGTAGAAGTACGCCGGTAGGGCTTTAACCGCGCCACAATGTAATATCCCTAGGTTTTCCGTGGCGCTATACCCCACGGAACTCCCTAGAGATGTTGCATCGTACACCTCCACGATGAGGGGAGATGGTTTTAGTAAGCTAGTAGTAGAATATAATATTGGGTATATTCAACGTATATGCACTACGAGCTATGTGTGTATAAATGGAACCATCGTGTACCCAAATATTCTTAGATCAAAGGTCAGGAAGACCTTTAATACCTGAAGCTCCGAGCTTCCTACTACCGACTTGCTTAATATACAATCAATGACCAATTGTGGTGATTATTTACTTCTTTCAGGGATAGTTCCGAGAAATTACCGCTTTAATTGACCTGCAGACCACCTACTATTTTTTGAGTTTCCCAATAAAAGGTCTAATTTCTACTCCCTAGTTCCTGAACGAAATTTCCAGTTCAAGATTATTGAATCATAGGACCTCTAAATGAAGTTTCAGAGAGCAGTAGGCAGTGTGCAGAACTAAAGTACGAGTATATCATAGAGACGTAATGATAAGCCGAGCCGACCCCGCTTGTGAACGGGACAAAGGCTGAAGAAAAAGAAGAAGAGACGTAATGATAAGTGTGTTGAAAACATTAAATTGGTACTCAAGACATCAATGTTCGGATGAACAGCATTCGCTTCAAGGTTTAGGGGATATTAAAGACGTTTGAAATATTTTTTATGTAAATGGTTAAAAACCTTACATTGCCCTTAATCGCATGATTTACTTCTTATAGGAAAAACCTTCCAGGATGTTAAATGTAATCCTTATATTTGAATGAATTCAATATAATTGCCTAATTTTAACAATCTATTTCTAAAAAACTTCCGCTCAATCAATCACTATTAACTATTTGAATATGTACACACCGTAAAATAACTTCACTCAAAGCTGCTGGCGGGTGGTAAGGTCAATGTCTGCAAAATTGCAAAAGTGTTATCAGCATACATAATAACGAGTTGGGTGCAATATGTTGCAAACTATGACTAACAAGTTTCAAATTCCTAACAAGGCCGTTGCGCCGCATTTGATTGACTCCAAACAAGCTGTTTGGGTACACATTATTACGTACGTGAACGCGCACCTCAAAATTGTGAGCACGCATGACTTAAGCACGGAAAACGGGTTCTGATCAATCAGTTGATTAGATATGTAGACGCACATATTCTCTTGAACTTGCACCGAAACATGTTAAATTATGATTAAAAAATTGCAAGCATTGCGAATTGAAAGCCTCTCGACAAATAATGCATATTTCGTGAATGAAGGTTAGGAGCCGGTACTCCCAAATTTTTGCGCCGCTAATTTTGATATAAAAACGTACTCCACGTTTCAGTAATTATCATTCACATCACAGTCGTGGAGTAATTTACTAACTCAAGCAACATGAAGGTGAGTTTTCCATTCGAACCCCTTATAAATAAGAAACTCTAAAAACGTGTCATCTTTTCAATTAGTTCGCCGTTGTCGTAGTCGTGTTGGGCCTAGCCGCTGGTATTCAATCACATGCCTTGCCATGGGCTGTTCCCGCCGTTCCAGTCGAAGGTAGCTATGTTGCCAAAACCCAAGGTGCCGTTCACGTAGCGCCATTGTCTGGACATGCAAACTCCGCTGCTGCCATCAATCTTGAATCTGCTCCTGGTACTGTTTCCGCCCATGAGCTCCAAGGAGAATATGTTGCCAAAACTCAAGGAGCGGTTCATGTCGCTCCTCTTGCAGGACATGCCAAATCGGTGATTGCTGATAACGATCGTGCTGCTCCTGGCACTGCTGGTCAATGGATCGCCCCAGCTGTTGTCCCAGCATATACCCCAGCTGTAGCTCATACTCCAGTTATTGCTCCTGTTGTTCAAGCTGAGGGAGAATATGTTGCCAAAACCCAAGGTGCGGTTCATGTAGCTCCACTTGCAGGTCACGCCAAATCGGTCGCTTCAATCAATGATGACGCTGCTCCAGGTACCATCCATGGATGGGCTGCTCCTGTCGTTCCTGCTGTAGCTCCAGTTTATACTCCAGCCGTTGCTCCAGTTCATACTCCAATTATTGCTCCTGCATACACTCCAGCTGTAGCATATTCCTCAATTGCTACTCACCCTGCCGTAGTTCCCCATGCTGCAGTCTTACCATCTGTTGAAGGAAGTTATGTAGCTCAAACTCGTGGAGCCGCTCATATTGCTCCATTGGCAGGACACGCTCACTCTGCTGCTTCTATTAACTTGCAACCAGCTCCAGGAACTGTTTACTAAATTATTTGGGAGTAGTTAATTTATTTAAATTATTTTGTATGTATTGACACTGATTTTGAATTATGATAACGAAATAGTAAAATGCATCAAAGAACATATATTGAATCTTTATTTTGACACCTTGATTGGCGTCGTATTACATAGGAGCTAAGGGTCCGAAGTCGATGATAACCTTCCGTGTTCTCCTTTACTTTGTTCATCAATAGTACTTTGAAAGAAAAGATCGCTATCTATGGTGTCGCATTTAAAATCTTTTTGCTTGTACCATTGTAATGAAAGATACCTTATTTGATGCATTTGCAATGATTGACATTTTTTGAAATTCGTAATCCTTGCTCGAAGCAATGATAAATATTTGGCTTTTCAGTACGAACGAAATACCGAGAAACCGGTATTGATTGCCATATAGCAACATATTATTCTTAACTAATAAATTATTGCTAGATCTTTTTTCTTTTTCTTCAGCCTTTGTCCTGTGCACAAGCGGGGACGGCTTGTCGTGATCGGTTTTGCCATTAGGCTCTATCGAATGCCTGATCTGGGTGCAATTTCGAGGCTTTTAAATCTCCATCTAGCGTATCAAGCCACCGTTGTTTTGGCCGGCCTTTTGGTTGCATACCATCGACCTCGATGTTCAGACCAATCTTGGGAAGTGAATTCTCGTTAGCGCGAATTATGTGACCATTCCCTCAAAGACGCTTCTCTCGCAGTTTTTCCACGATCGTTGCGTTCATGCGTGAAAAAATTTCATAACACAGTTCTCCATTGGCTGATAACCTTGGCCCGAGATATTTAAATCGTTCACTTATGGGCAGGTGACTGCCGCTAACAGTGATTGTGCCCGTTTCGTGGGGATCGGTCGTCAAAAACTCACTTTTATTCAGATTCAATCTGAGACCGTGTTGCATAAGGCGATCATTTTTGGACAAGTTGCTCAATATCATGTTTGCTATTAGATGCTAGGAAAACATCATCTGCATAAAGCAGTGTATATTGCGCTAGACGTTTGATGTCCGTGTGACGGTGTCAATAACAAGAACAAAGAGGAGTGGTGAGAGAGCGCTTCCTTGATGAACACCAACAGAGACAGGAAGTGGTTTTGATACACCCGCCACACTTCAAACTTTACTTTTCGGAACATGGTAGAGCAGTTGGAGCTAGCGCATGAGTTCTTCAGGCACTAAGTGTTGTCGCAGAACATACTAGATGAGTTCGTGTGGCACAAGGTCAAATGTTTTCTCCAGATCCAGAAATGCAATGTAAAGAGAGCGATGCTTTTAACGGTGTTTCTCGTTGAGTGTATTGCGTCAGTAGTTTCGCAGTTCTTGACAAATCCAGCCTGATTCACGGTTATTTCAATGATTTTGCGAATACGGTTGTCATGAATGTGTTCAAAAATTTTCAAGGTATGGCATATTCCATATTGGAACTGTGGTACTTTCTTACCCATCAAATGGTGTTCTACCTTCCTGAATACCCCGATTAATGAATTCACTGAGCCGCAGTGTTGGGTACCAACTCTTCGCTTTCCAGAGCTCAGATGCGATGTCGTCAAATCCTACGGCTTTTCCCGATTTCATTCGTTTTATTGCTTCCTCGACTTCAGTTGCGCTGGAAGTGGAGGATGAACAAATTCCTCAGTTGAAATCTTCTCGATCTTATCATTAATGCAACAGAAGCGTTCGATTTCCTGTGTGCGTTAGTTTGGGTTTTTGGCAAGTCGATACATGTCAATCTCTCTGGCCATCGCTGGAAGCGTTTTTTCCACGGGCCTTTATTTCAACATCGTCATTCCAAAGTCAAATATCTTAATTAATGTGCCGCTTATCTGGCTTGGTGACCCCGAGGGTTACAGAGGCCGCTTTGTGGATCGTGGATTTCATTTGGTTCCACGATTCTTCCATATTCGTAATGGTTGTCAGTCGCGGGGTAAGCGAAATCATTTCTGCTTTCTTCTCACGAAATCGCCACCATTTCTTAATGTGCGGCGGGCCAGTACATTTTGCATACTGTTTCATCGGTGGCTTAATTCGCATGACGGCAATCAACCGCCGATGTTGAGGTGCGGTGGTCTCATGGGGAACAGCTTTGCAATCAAGGACGGTGGTAAATGTCGGCGTCTTATGAGTATATAATCTACATATTTGCGTTTTACTATTTCCACTATAAAATGTAGGAAGATGAGACAATCGTTTGAGGACCCATATATTGATAAGTACAAGGTCATGGGTGTCCGCAAATTCGATTACACGCTTGCCACCCTTATTGCGCGCTCCAAACCTCTTGCCTCCATGATACCTGTTACCGTTTGCCTTTTCACCCACATGACCATTAAGGTCGCCACGATGGCGGCAATGATTATATAGTCGTAATCAGGCACGCGACAAGTCTTTTCATCGAGATACGTTCATGTTCGCGTTTTATGTCGTAGCTTCTGGCACCAGACCATCGGGTTTCTTGCAAAGCAGAGATATCAATGCGCCTTTTCCGAAGAGCTCTTGCGAGTTGCTCGGTCTTTCCAGTTAGGGTGCTAACATTTAGTGTGCAGACACGTATTTGTTTTGCTTTTTCTCGGACTAACTTACTTACGTCCTGACGCCGTCCATGCATCAAGAACCCTTGCCCATCTCTCTTTCCCTGATCTCACCATTTTATTTTTGATTTACTAAGGATAGTACAAGTACGTTGCCTCAAATCCTCCTTCTTTACCTGGGCTTGGAGTCAGCATACTATGTTAATATAATAGCATGGCGGAATTTAATAAATTATTGCTAGATGAACCCTGAAAAACATTAATCTAAGCACTGACTCAAGGTAAAGCCATCGTTCGGGTTTGTACTCGAGCCTGTAGTCGGATGCCGTTCCAAAACCAGAGTTCAGCGCCATCTGAAAAGTCGAGCTATCATGTAACTGGGTCTTTGTGCTGGTACTTTTGTCGTCGGCCTTTACCTCGGTATGTTCTATGCTGATTTATACGACGCGGATCATGTTAATTGCGTCCTAGCCCTTTCCAGGTCCGCTTTAAAAGCCGGATACCATCACGAACCCCAAATATGTGCAAGGCTCACACTAACCTACTACGATCGGTGCAGGGAAAACAGCCTTTTTCATCTTCGCATGCATCTACGGAATACAGTTCTCTTGTCAGATCCCTGTCAGGTTGTAAACGTGCTCATATTCTGAACACCTGTAATGCTTTGTAAGGTTTGGCTGCAGTCGTATTTTATCTATAATATTACCCTACCAATCCTGATTTAAGAAAACTGTTAAGAAGTTTCCTCCCGATTCTAGATAAGGAACTAGAGCCCTCCTTCTTAGTAGACATTCCCTTTGCAAATCTTTCCTTATGTCAACTTGAATATGGCTTGTACTACTTGTTTAAACTCTACTGGTCTAAATCACCGTGGTTACACTTTCATATCTGAACCGTGTCTGTCTTCAATTTTCAAGTCGACAGATCTATATAGGTTATAAAGACGTTGCAACTGAATGAAACCTTCAAACATTTCTGGTTTAAAATATGTTTTATTCGGCTGCGCAATCATCACGTAATTAAGAGGTATCTACATTTTATTTACCTATTTATTTCTTTATTTAAAAAGGAAATTATATAGAGAGAATTCAATGTTTAAAATTATTTCATAATTGGAAGAGGTGTATAACGAACCAAAGTGTAGTGTGCTATAATATGGATATGTCTTCGAAATCATACAGTGGGAATTGAGTTCGAGTTTCGCAAAGGATACTCTAGAAGTTTCTTATTTATATATACTATACAAAGTTGTGTAGTGGGTGAACTAACTAAAGGCAACCTGATCCCGTGGCATCTAACGCTACAAGTGTTTAAGATTTGAAGGCGGAGGTTTCTCGAGTGAAATACCACTCTACCGATAACATGAGTAAAAACCCAAAGAAAGAAGAGTTAAAGGCAGACCACTGGACGACAAAAACGGGAATAACAGCCCCGCATTTGTTCAAGCGGAACGGCAGCAGTAGCCACTCCAGGATCAAGTGAAAGACATTTAAGAAAAGCTTGTCCACTATTAGATTTCCATTAATGCCAAAGATCGTAAAAGGTGAAGCCAATGAATGGCTCAGGTGAAGGACTATATAAAGACAGTCCGTCGTTATTCATGAAAGCAAACGCTCTCATCCGGAGGGATTATCCTTTATCCATTTTAGAGCGAAAATAATTGAGCTGGCTGAGTTTGTGAAGGACAAGCGGAACGTGGACCAAACTATAAAAGCTATGGTAAAGGCTATTAGGGTCTTCTACATATAACAGAAAAAAGAAGGAAATTTCAAAGACCAACCGAAATCTATTGCGCCAACAGTGTGACAAGCGACCAAATGTCATGAACCTGCTACCAAACTAGAGAGTACAGGGAAAAGATGTGGATCCTATAGGAAATCAGCGGCTACCTAAAAGGAAAAAAAGGAATACTATCAGCGCTGAAAATGGAATTAAAAGTGCGGAAGGGAAAAAGCGAGCTCTAGCAATCGAAGCGAAATCCAAGGAGAACGAAAATCGTTTATGAACCAAGATCACAAATTACAAAAAGGCAAAGAAGGAAGCAAAGGAAAGAATTCACCCTGAGGCAATTGTGATCTGCAGAAAGCGCAATCTATCCTAGACGGAGATATTGGAAAAGATCCCAAACTAAAAGATGTAGGTCGAAACATCAACAAAATCCAGAAGAGTGACGCCATGTTTGAGCTGAAAAAGTCCAGTCAGGCAAAACAGATGGCTTGTGCAACCAAATTAAGAACTTACTAGAGAAGGATGCCACAGAAGATTCCTAAAAACATAAAATCTATATATAGTACAGCATCTCGACGAAGTGGCATCGAAAGGTGAAATTTGCACCGCATTGAAGGAACAATTCAAGTTGGAGGACCTTGCCGACTACTGTCATAAATCCGACCGATGCATCCAACCAACAACAGACCTATATGTATTTGGTATACTGTGATGAAAATGGTAAAGCGTGTTATCTACGATAGGTTATTCCCGCTTCTTGAGAATCAAGTAGCCCTCTTATATCGTCAGGATGGATTCCGTAAAGTCCAATTATTGATACTATCAAATTGGTTGATGGGTTGCCTATATATGCAATTCGCGGAAAGGATAGTACCAGCGACTATTGCATAGTGGGACCCTGGACGTGAGATATGCTTTCGATTGGACCAACTGGAACCTAATACGGGAATCGCTGGCGAAGATTGATATTCCTGCCTATCTCGCAGCTTTCGTCAACTATTTGCAAGAGCAGAGGCTCTGGTATGACACCGATGACTGGCCTCAGAAGTACGGGGGTGGCTTGTGTCGACGATAATGTGCTGGTTTTGTTCACAGAGAGATGCTGACTTTTACTTATACGAAGCAAACAGTGCTTTTAAGGGTTGGCTAGAGAGTTCTGATCTGACGATTGCGGAGGAACAAACAGGAAGCGATTCTGATCACCAAGCGCTGGAAAAGATATTAAGCCTGTATTCAAATTGAGAATCATATCATCACTTTTAAGCCCGCCATCAAATAGGGGAGTGATGATAGACGTCTTCTATGCTCCCACCAATTTTCGCAAATGATTTCTCGTCTGCTTGAATTATATACCATCGAGGAGGCCTATCTCGTAATTTTTCCACGATGGATGCAACCCTATATCGAGAAGAGAAATTTAACCACGTGCATGATATTAGGTATTACCATAAAGTATACCAGCTAAGTTTATGTAGAACACGACTAAACGCGCTCTCTAGAAGTAGTAAAGCAACGTAGAATAGGGCATGCTTTTCATGGTGTTTTTAGATGAGAATGATTTATCCGTCGCGCGTCGTTGGTCAGTAAGAAAGGTATCATCCTTTTCTAAAACGTAAGGGAAGAAACTTAGAGTAATAAGAAGGTTACTCGCAGGTTACCACAGGCTAAATTATCATCTGAGGAAGCTATGGATATTTGCGGACACGATCTGCAGATTCTGTGCTGGGAGCGGTGAAAACTCCACACATATTCTGGGGCAATGTCCAGCTTTTGTGCAAAGTTGGTTAATGCACCTGGGAAAATACTTAATTACAGATGCCCTGCCAAAACGCTTAAAAGTAGGAAACATCGTAAAATTGATAGACAAGGATAGCTTCCTAAAAACTACAATTTTTAGTTTTCAATGTCTTGTATACATTTTATCAATCAATTTTAGGCTAGGCTACAAATACCAGACAAAAATCTTATCTTTTAGAAATCGTAAAATATTCTTTGGGTCGCGGTGACACTCTTCTCGATACTACTCACTTGATGCTGTCATTATTTCCGAGTTGTCAGCATCTCGGCAGCTGCTGCTAAGCTTCAAGCATTTCGGGGTTATTATTTGCTTACAAGTTGGCCCAATCTCGGCAGATGCCGGAGTTTACTTAATACTAGCAGTAAGTGACAGGCATTTTAGCTCGGACGACCCTACCTACTTAAAAGATAAAGGGTCGCTGGTGATGGTGGTCGGTGGTAGGCGTGTGAGAGAATCCGTCGAGAACTCTTCGCAACATCGAGCAAGTTACGTATCCGTCTGCATCTGACCCAATAGAATATGAAACCGCAATGTGCAACATTAGACAATTTCTGGAAAACGTGGGAAATGCAAAATGCACATCAGCAAATAGTTCATTCCAAAGTCCAGACGCAAGATCAGCAAATTATTTATAATAAATATAGGTGCAACGTAACCTCCGGTGACCAGTCTCTAAAATCCATTTGGATGAGTTACGTGTGGTTGAATTTAGTGTGTCAAATAAAGTTTTATAGTGTATAATAAATCTTGTGTTTTTTAAAAACCTTCCCGCTCGGTCCGAACACGTAATTAGCACGTATACAGAATGGTGTACTTTTGCTTGGTTTTGAACTATGTGAAAGTCCCAGGACATCAAAGGAAGCCGTGAGGGATTTGGTTATAATAACTGTAGTTCCCAATATTATGGGAACCACAACCAATTTTTCGAGATGACAAGTTTCTTTGGCTCATAGTTCACCTCCTTCCCTATGTATTTCCATTCAATGTTGCTATTATGGGAGATAGCAATATCAATAATGTATGCGGAGCGACCCATCTTGTCAACAAACAGCATGCCAGGCTTGTTATGTAATATGTGACGATCAGTTAGAACTTGCCGTTCCCAATACACACTGTAAGCAGAACTATCAAGTATTGCCTGTGGCTCATATCGGTAAACTGGGCATGTTCCCGTGATTAGCCCATGCTTGTATGCAAGGTTTTGGTGAATCACTTTACATACAGCATTGTACCTATTCGTATATTGCATACAGTGCATACAGAAATGAGATGGTCCAACGACGCCGCTGGACATTTTCTAGATCTGATTTCGTCCGAATGCAAAAGCCAGTGAAGGGATAGCGATCCATTCAACGCGCTTATTTTATTCTTCCTCATGCAGCACCACAACTACGTCGCACGAATTCGGACAGCAGAGCATCCTTCAGATTACTTACTTGAGCATGTGTTCTTTTCAGCAATCCTAGCTACTTGTAGAAGTTGGTCTCGATTATAACTTGGATGTGGAGATCACCAATGCTATTTCCGACATGCGGCTCGTTATGACTTTTGTGAATGGCTTGGATTCGACACTTGTTTAATACAAATTCCAGCCGAATATCACGCCCGAACATGTATACTATTCGCAACTGACTTCTAAGTTGGTAGTCAGTGCCAGCATACAACTTGATATCATCTAAGTACACCAAGTGTGTCACTTCGCACTTATCACGTAGGCCACACTTTATTGCAAAACCATGCATCATTCAGTAGCCAAGAGGTCAAGTGCCATGCAAACCAAAGGAGACTCAATGAATCCCCTGTAAGATGCCCCTCCTCGTATTCTTCTCAGGGATAGGGAAGGTAATCCCGCAGTGAGGAGAGGTGCAAAATTTCTCAGGGCAACTAATGACCTAGTTTCTACTACGTGCCAGTCAACCGTGTATACAAGTTAACCTTCTGTACCAGACCAGAGCTCTCCAGTTCTTCGAGCTGTTTATGGCTTATTGAACCTAGTGGCATGGTGGGTGCCGTCGGCGGTGATCTACTCAGCATGCTCAACATGCTGGACGGGTAACCCCCAAGGTCCACCTCAATATTATTTCGCTTCTGTTACCGAAAACTGTATTGTCTAGGAGCTCTGTTAGGATTAATTGAGTAATCTGAAAAGGCTCCGCTGATTCCTCGCGTATGTTGCAATATTTACACGTCTAAAGTAACTTTGGCCATACCGTCGTAAACGACAGCATACGACAGGAAATTTCTGTTTTAGTGAGTGCTCAAATTCCACTACGGGTATCTCACTGGAGATGGTATAGTTGCTGTAATTTTTATTGCCTTTTATTTTCCACTCGCCTGCTGGCATTACCAGTGGTGATTTGAATCAGCCTAGCAGTTATTCAAACAAATAACGCAAAAGCTAACCTTCTGACCGTGCAATCTGAAATTCGCAACTGCACCACAATACACAAGTGATTGCCGTTGCCGCAGCGACAATATCATTATTAAGTTGAGATAGAATTCTCGGAGTTGCTGGGAATGCATCGAGCCTGGAATACCTGGTTTATGCAAAGGATCCATTTCCAAGAGTTTTATGCACACTTTTTGGAATTCGTCCCAAACCTCAGCGGGGACTACAGTCGGACGGTGAACGAGGGTGCTTCGGCGAATAATAAAACTGTTTCCTACAGTGCGGCGTGGTGTTGTTAATGCAACGGCCGGGATTGTGTTGCTGCGGGTAACGAAGTGGTACTGGCTTGCGCTCCACTGCATAGTCAGGTGCAATAATGGAACCAGACTGTGCGAAAGTCCCAGGACATCAAGGGAAGTCGTGAGGGATTTAGGTACAATACCTATAGTTGACAATATTATGCGAACTACAACCACCCGTTCGAGATGCCAAATTTCGTTGATTTCCCGAGTCAGTGGCTAATAGTTTACATTCTTCTCCATGTATTTCCATTCAATGCTGCTATTAACAGTAGTCTTGTCAACTAACAGTACGTCAGGCTTGTCACCAATGCTATGTCCGGCATGCAGCTCGTGATGACCTTTGCGGATTGCTTTGATTCGACTTTTGTCTAATCCAAACTCCATCCGAATATCACGGCTGAACATGGCTATTATCCGCAATAGACTTCTAAGAGAGTCGTCATTACCAGCATGCAACTTGATGTCATCTAAGTACATCAAGTGTGTCAGTTCGCACTTAGCACGTAGGCCATACTTTATTGTAAAACCATGCCCTCTAGCTTCATTCAGTAGCCATGAAAGGGGGTTCGGTGCCATACAAAACCAAAGGGGACTCAACGAATTCCCTTGGAAGATGCCCCTCCGTATACGGATGGGCTCTGAGATATTAGCACCCTCAGATGTGATAACGTGGTATGCTACCCTTCCATGACTGTCGCCAAAAACTTTATTAGTTTCGGATCAATGCGATACAGATGTAGGATATCGATTAGCTAGGTATGCGGGACGATATCAAAAGCCTTGGCATAATCGATATAGCAACTGAAGAGGTTTCTTTGCCCTTTAGTTGCTTGTCCTACAACTAACGAGTCGATAATGGGTTGCTCATTGCATCCCCTTGAACCAACTCGGCAGCCCTTCTGCTCTGCGTTATGAATTTGTAGAGGGTTGGTAAGCAAGTAATCGGTCTTGTGTCTGCAGGGTCCTGCACCATCTCCTTCTTCGGCATAAGGTAAGTAATCCCCGCAGTGAGGAAGGGTGAAATTCCTCTGGTCGACTCTTGACCTGATTTACACTGTTTCCCAACCGTAACTGTAAATTTACGCTGGTAAATTTCTTATACCAGAAATTCTGCACCCGATCCAGATCTGAGCCTCTCCAGTTCTTCGAGCTGTTTATGGCTCGTCGAACTTCCTTCTCGGTAACATCGTCCCGAACCTCAGCGGAAACATCGGCTGGACGGTGGAGAAGGGTGCTTCGGCGAGTATTGAAACTATTGCCTGCAGTGCGGCGGGGTGTTGTTGGTGTCACCGCCTCTGCCCCCATCGACTCTCGATCACTAGTTTTCCCGATGACCTCAAGTCGAAAACGCTCTCTAATGGTGGCCAGGGTTGTGTCACTGCGAGTAATAAAGCGGCACTGGTCTGCGACTCGCTGCACAGTCACGTGCGCAAATTGCAGGAAACGCTCGATGAGTCTCTGGTGCAACAAAAAGCGGTAAGATGTTGTACCCGCCAACGCCGTTATTTCGTAGTAGAAGCGGATGATGAAGAAGTTCATTTCTTCAGTCCACTTCATCCGCTGGCTACGCGAACCTGCTGAAGTGGTCGCCATAGATTGTGGCGAAACAGCTGCAGCAGGCAAAGCAATGCTCCTGGTCGTCGTGGCGCCTAGGTGTCGAACCGCCCCACGAATAGCGGTTTCCCAGTCACCAAGTCAGACGACTCCCGCCGGTTATCCGTACCGGACCTCAAATTTCTTCTTCTTCTCAATTTTGGTGGTGCATTTTATCCCAAGCTGCCAAATGTGGGGATAGCTTCCTTAGTGAGTAATCTGCAAGACTGTAAAGTTCCTGCACTTTCCTCACCTACCCTCTGAGAGACACTGCGGTGGCGTACAGTGTTTCAGACTGAAGCCATCCATCCCTCCTCCTTTCACAACTGGGCTTGGGACCGACTACGGCGTAGTTATTACTATTATTATTTTATTCCACTGTTGAAAATCCATTCGGAAAACTGCCTGGAGAAAAAGTTTAGGGTAGCAAGTAAGGGTAAGTGAGGAGAGAAGGAAGGTCAGTGATGGTCGTTATGGTACGCTGGAATAGAATATACCAGCATCAAAATAAGGAAGAAGGCTGTACATAAAATGAGTGAGAGATAATGTTAAGTAACGCGAATGGGGGCAGAAATGTCATGTGATTTAAAAGGTCAAAGGAAGTTTCACGTAAAAAGCATTACCCTCGACAATTTTGTTACCTAATATGAGCTTTGCTATTTTAGAGCAATTGTAAAGTTTCGCCATCAAAACTAGCTCTTAAAGCTAGTGGAGGATATGGACGCGGCTATCAATCTCGAAAACCCTGATGATCGTTCAATCACCTAAAAACCAGCTATTTTCCTAAAAACATAAGAACGAAAACCGCTGCTATTGGAAGCAAAACCTGCAATGCATACATTCATGTGACATCGAAAAGGGTTCTCTTGTGATGATTAGAATAGAGTATCTTGTCTCTAGGAAGAATGTGGACATCATTAGGCAAATTAGACGTATCGAGTGATTTGGAGAGTGGAATGTCTGAAAGAAATTCATGCAAATAAGGTGTCCTTCATATCGAGATTCTAGAGATTCGGCCCTGAACTTGAACTGATTGCCGCTTTCGTGTGTAGAGATGGTGCGGGCCTCTTTCCAGAGGTGATCGGTCTTCAACAAAAAGGGGTTAGGGAGAGTATCGGCTGTCAAAGTTTATCGAAGATATAGGTGTTGAATTAAGGACACCCAGCCGTGGGGAGACGAAGAATAAGAAGAGCAGTTGCCTATGAAGGAAAAAAAATTCCAGAGTAAGTCTCCCGATAATTGAGGAGAAAAGCTTTTGTAGTTTAAGCTTGGTGTCTTTTCATGTCTTCCCTAAGACCAGTCCTTACTTGACCCCCATTTCGATATTTGCACAGGAGTTTCAAATGACTTGATGCATACTATCTTAGCTGCTCTCCATCTCACCTCAAAAAGTGGAAACGTCTATATTCGCTTCTCATGAATGGAAAGGGTCGAACATAAAGAGTTGGTGAAATATTCTGAAACTTTGTAGCAGAAGTGGAGTGATTTGAAGCGATGTAAAAACATAGCTTCTATTTATGGATGAAGAAAACGATCAATTTTAGAGAACCAGATCAAAGGCGGTCTGTCGTTTTGAAGCAAATACCAAGTCCAAATAAAGCTATTTTACCATTCTATCCGTACTACTTATAAAATTTACCGCTTTCACCTGAGGGTATTTCGTTGTTAAACGTAAATATTGTTTCGCTTTTGTTATCCTGTGTTATCCTTGTCCGGCGGTAGAGCTATCTCGATTATTGATGTTAATATTGCCAATTTTGTGTCCACTGCTATCTTAGTTCCGTTAATTTCATTGACCAGTAAGTAAGGCTGAATCGTTACACATTTCAGCTCCCCTCTAGGCTTTCTTCTTTTCCCGCACTGCTCCACATATCTCTAGGACTGCTCACTCGCCGACCATCCTGACATATTGGACTCAACAGCATGCCATATAGCGCAATAGAGCTGTCAACCACTTTTTAAGGTTTGCAATTCCACTATCATCTTCTATTCAACACGTCTACGGATATCTTGGCTGCACACGGCGTTACCTTCGGTTCAAAATTATGCCAGACTAGAGAACCTTAATGACAGGGGAAGTATTGGCGACGGTTTGACACGGTCAAATAGCAACGGAGTTAATTTTCTATATACGGCTTTTATTTGCCAGCGCAAAGAAAACATTGGCTGGAAACGACCGCAATGCGATGTTGATGCTGAGAAACCTACCTGTGGAAAATAAGGTTAGAAGCAAGTCAATATTTCCTCTACGCTATAAAGGATATTAATGAAATTTTAAGACCGACTATGATTTTGTTACCAATTCTTTTGGAACATACTAAGTGTGTAAGCAAATAAGCTTGCCCTACGCCCCGTGGGAGCTGAGTGATGAATTGAGAAGCTTTATCGTGGAAGTAAGTTGAAAGCCATAAAATGATTGCAATATTCATTTTATTTCAAATAAGAACATTCTCGATGTAATTAACACGAAAATCCCCATATCTTACTTGGTTCCTGGAGCTGGCTCCAAATTTACTGAGGCTGCCGAATTAACATGACCTTCTAACGGGGCGACATGTACAGCTCCACGTGTTTGAGCTACATACGTTCCTTGGGCAGCAACAATGGTTATGGGAGGAGCAGCAACAACCGTGGGACCACTCACTGCAGTATAAGAAAGTGACGGTACAATTGGGAGTACCAACGATTCCGAATGCATTACCAGGAGTGCAAGAACAGTAACAATGATAAGCTGTAAGAATTGGGAATGTATTTATATAACACTTCGAAAAAAATTGTTATTTAAATAAAGCAGTTTCGCGGCCCTCGAAGGTTCTACCCAAACAAAAAGTAGATAGCATCTTCATACCTTCATCTTCGCTGTTGGATACTGAGGCTCTATCTAAACTGTTTACTTCTAACATCATTTTCCAATCGTGCTCCTTTTATATACATAGGTTTATGTTGCTACGAGCTACATCAATCAATACTCATCCATTAAATAAAGCAATAAAGCAAAAGAATGCAGTCTTCGCGCTAATTAAATCACCAGGTTCCATTTTCTGGTATGTAGGCAGACATTTATGCACCAAATGAGGATCATTGATTGAAAGAACAAAAAAACTCAGTAATTGAATTGTAAATTTTTTAACGATAGAACAAAGCAACCTACTCGATAGCGTATTTGTAATTCATGGTAATTAATAATAATAGTTACCTGGACAGCTATATCAAGTGGCGAATTATGTACTTATGCGAATACAATGGAATAATTACCACTTGCTAGGTGTGAACCCTTTTATTTAATTCTTTCATGATAGTTTTGATTCACTCATTCGTTATTCTTTTAAAATTAGGCTTCCTTGGAATAAACACGAGAATTTATTTTTTGCAGGAGACGCCGCGAATTAGCCTCTATACGTGGATGAAATAAAATCTTAAATGGAGAATAGTGCTCCAAATATGTATGTCTAAAGTTACGGCCGGTAGCCTAGGTTCCTTATCAAAAGCTTTTGAAAATTGCTCTGTTAATGCAACTTCTAACTAATCTACCTAATGAAGGCCAATGTTCCTGAAAGCAACTAAACATCGATATTACGGTCAGTATATTGTTGTGTTAACAATTAAATCTTTACTAAAAATAAAACTTCCTGGATAAATTCGAACCTTCCACCCCCAAATACTAAGCGACTCCGGAAGTTTGATTGCCTACATTTGGTGAAAAAAAAATTCTATCTCCTACTTTAACTCAACCTAGAACGATGATATTCACTGCTTTTGTGTTCATAACCTTCTCACCGAATTCCTTGTCGATAGATGCAATTGATTTTAAAGAAACTGCATTTGACAGACAGACAGGCGGATAGTAAACCGATTTTAATCAGGTTTTCTTTACATAAATGTGTTACCTCGAATGAGACCAATATTATTAGGTGAGAGCGAAAACGGGAGCCAACCAAAACAGAGGCCTCCGAACAATTATAACGGGGATGGATAAGGTAAGAACCGCAGCTAACAGAGGTACTGGAGATAAAGCATCAACAAATGATCTTCACATTCACCTGAAGATCGTTATCATTGATACGGCTACAAGCACACTTGAGCTAAGCAGCAACAATTTTGGAACGGCTGGTTCAACGATGATTGTAAGCTAGGAACAGAACGGGAAAGGGCTCCATACCTCCCAAAGAACGCCGACACGCGCTGATACCTATCATGGACTCGTCGTTGAGTGGTTTTCCGAGACTTCCATCTTTTTTCTCTGAAGTCGCTTCTCCAACTTCAGAGAAAAAAGATGGAACTCTCGGAGAACCAACAAGTCTGTAAATTCGAAAAGAACAGGGAGCAACCGAAGCAGACGCAGAAGCTTTACTAACAAGTCATCATCTTGCCCAACCAAAGAGGGAAATTTTGTTTCCGATCGTATGGTCATATTGGAGCGATGGGTTGAGTACTTTGATGAAATAGTCAACAACCAAAATATCGACGAGTTGGTGGTCCCGCCTGAAGATGACGGACAAATGCTGCCACCGCCAAGCATGGAAGAAACAGTCAGTGCAATTCATCGGTTTAAAAACCATAAGTCGCCAGGAGCCGATGGAATTATAGCCGAAATTAAATATTGCGGCGATCATTATCAACAGAGGTTCAAGGTATAGGACTGCGAATCAATGCCAGACGAGATATCACGCAGTGCCAGGGTAAAATTGTATATGGCCATGAGAGACTTCCGTAAGACTGACTAGGCTGATCCTCCTCAATGTGCGAGGTCATACAAACGCAGCAACATATCTTTTGTGGCCATTCAACATCAACAACGGTCTAAGACAAGGGGATGGCCTATCAATGCGTCCCAATGCTACCCCAAAAGTACCTGGCTCGACATAGAGATGACAGTAGTTGTTAGAAAAATGTCACTATATCAAAAAGGACATAATATCCATACATATGTTCCAAGTTTTAAGACGCCACGTTGTTTAGTGTTTTTTTGACAACCAACAATAATGCATGTCATCAGTCAATTTGTGAAATGAAGAAAATTGGTCATCGTTGTGTGACACAATTCTCTTATTTGAAAACATAAAACATAAAACATTGGTTAGCAGAATTTAGAGTAGACCGTACGAGCCCCCAAGATAAGGACCGCAATTGCCGATCAACTAATGTGATGATTACAGAAATGGCGAAGAAAATCCACGAAGCGGTACCGGATGATCGTCGACTGAAAGTGCACGAGTTAGTTGACATAGTAGACATTTCAAAAAATGCGATACATCGCATATTATCTGAAAATTTGGACAAGAAAAAGTTGTGTGCATGATGCAAGGAGACTATAGACAGGAAGAGCAACTTCAACGGCAAAGGGGTACGGAATCTCATCGTGCAGCTTTCGGGTAGGGACGAGGCTGGTAAGTGGTATTGGTGTATCGATGTCGCCTAGATGGTTTTTTTGTGAATCTTCCTTCATCCCATCCCAGCAGGAAACGGAAGCATTCCAAAGATTAATCTTGGATGCATCTATTTATTTCTTCTCCACTTTTTAGGAGAGCAAAGGGATCCTTTGCCGAGAATATTGCGGTTGTTTGCTTCCACCAAACTTACCACAAGGGAATTTTGAAGCGTGATCCATCAAGATCCATTACCATTAATTTTTGGTTCCGTTGGGATGTGGCAAGCCATAATCAGCATTACAATGCCCGTTGTTATAAAAAATTCAGCCACGTGCTCGGAACAACTCGTAGCCAGGTGTTCGCAACCATTTGGGCGAATACCAATGCCCTGTATCACATACACGATACTGAAACCAGCCCTTATGGTGGCGCAACTTCCATCGAGGACGAACTTCCAAGACTTTTTCGTTTCCATACAATTTCAAAGAATGTACTGGGTGTTGAATCTCCTGCGTATAGTTTTTTTGGCAAAATGGTTCCCGCGTTTTCTCGAACTTTAAAAAGAAAGTCCGGTTTCACCGGGACAAAGCACCAGCTGACGAATCCGTTATTGCAGTAGTCAAAATGAATGAGTTGATGATTGAATTGCTTTCTCATGCACAAAATTCACCCGATTTGGCCCCTTCGGATTATTTTAGATCAGTGGTCAAACGATGAAGAAGTGCTGCCGGTTAATGGCTATTTTGAGGAGCAATGCAGTTCGTATTATAAAAAGGGCATCGAACTTTATGAACATCGCTGGGGAAAGTGCATAAAGCTAAAAGTATATGACGTTGAAAAATAAATAATTTCTTTCTCAAAAGTTTTGTGTTTTCTCTGTTAGGCCGGGTACTTTTGAGACAACCGCCTATTCCTCGGAAAACTGGGTTCTTCTTAGAAAAATTGTAAACTTTCGACGTGTTCGAGAACATTTCGTAGCCGCTACAACGATGCAATTTATGAACAATATTATGACCGCCTAGTTGGTGTTGCGGCTCAATAGGTTGCGGTGCACGGGTCACCGTAACCGTGTGAGTGAGGATGATCCAGGTGAGAAAGTTTATAAGAGTCTATCTGCGGTAGAAAACGAAGAAGTGGCAGAGCCTTCTTCAGATGGAGTGAATGCGTAGGCCAGCACGCCAGGCAGCTTTTAGAGATATTGAATTAGTGGACCTCGGAACAAAATTGGTATTACTGAAATGTCTTACTAAGGCAAACGTAAATCACATGCCGGTTGTTGGGCCGTTCATAATGACGATGAATCTTATTACACATACTTTATTATTTTTCAACTTCTATTTGGAATCTAAAGTTAAGTGCTTGTTTAATATACTCCGCCATAGACCTCCCTAAGTCCATTTCAGAGAGAGAAGGGGGAAAGTCACTAACGTTTGAATAGCTTTGTAACAGCTAGGCGTCTCAAGGAGTAGGTTAACTCCGATGAGAGCTGGGCTTTAAGAATGCACTCAGATTGTTTCCTTTTTTTTACAAAAGGCAACAAAAAAGGATAAGAATTTGTGATTTTTTTACTACAGAAACGTTAACAGCGGCTCAGGTAGAGACTAAACTATAGACTACAACTTTTGACCCTAGTCGCGGCGAGATAGAGGGCTTGTGGAGAGTTTCACTCTTCTTTTTTCGCCTCACTGTGCCTTTGCACTCAATAAGCCTGTTGGGCTTCTGACATACACCGTAAGGCGTACTCACTTGACTTGCGAACCGCTTTGTACAGGGTCTTCATTCATTCTTCGTGCGATATATATAACAAACACGTTTTCATTGGGCACCTGTACGCAGTAAAATTTTGAAAAGTGAGCTCTAAAAACATTTTGCCCGATCGTGTGACGGGAAGGAAGGATCCTGGTGATCCTAACGACAACATTGAAAGGTTTATAGATTTCTGGAACCTTCATCGTCTCGGAATCGGACGCAAATTCTTCAGAACAGGGTTTGAAACATAGTTAATTGGGAATCCGCTAACCATTGTATCAACTACATCGCGATCAGCAGTAGGAGTGAAGATGCATAAGAAAAATAATGCTAACATTGATCAAGAGAGGGGCAATATTTCGATAGCTCCATACTTTCTCTTACGTGTCACTACAGTTTGTGCGCGCCTCGAAAATTAAGTACGAGCCGTTTCGTGAATCGGATATCGACCAGCAGTAGGAGAATTTGCTTATTGCGGAAATGGTGCAAGTTTGAACTGATCAGCCCTTCATCCTTGTCGCAGCTAAGGTTATGGTTATATATAAAACCTGGCTGACTTCGGAAAGGTGGAGACGAACCAATGGACGTGCATTGATGCTGCATTGATGACAGCGAACGGGGGTAAATGTAAGGCGCTGGAGCTAGTCTACCAAGTGAAGACACGGGTAGTACAGCGTAGTGTACACGACTACAAAAGGAATTCTACCATTGGGCTGTTCGTAAATAGCAACGAAGTGTATACCACATTACGAAAGAACTTGCAGATAGTCGTAAGTTTTTCGATTGCAATGTGAAAACATTTAAGGCGGCTTCTCATCTGCAATGGTGGGCGGATTTAAGATAAGCATTTCACCTGATTCTTAATTGTATAACTACTCCTGAAGTTGAACTTCCTGCGGATGTTATGGCGAGCGTATGCAAATTACTCCTTCAAACATAAGCGAAATTATGTTTGCTATCAACGTGTCCAAGCGGTGTAAAGCCCCCGGCTTTGGTGGTCTCCCTGTGAAACTATTCAGCGCACCCACTATTATCTCTTCTGAGTTGATTCTTCGTAAATCCAGAGAAACTGCGTGTTTTTCTGGTGAGTTGATGAAGGGGACTATCATTAAGGTTCCCCTACTTGTACTAAATACAGGGATATTTTTAAACTTTCCGAAACACTAACATTCAATTAAATATTCCTAATGGTAACAAAGAAATTTTCAAATATTTCAAACATGATCACTAACCTTTTTTGTTGTTTCCACCATAGACCTGATAATCCGTGTGTCCGGATAGCTCAGTGGTTAGAGCACTAGGCTGTCATACGGAAGCTCGCGGTTCAAATCTCACTGGTGGCAGTAGAATTTGCATCGTGATTTGACGTCGGATACCAGTCGACTCAGCTGTGAATGAGTACCTGAGTCAAATCAGGGTAATAATCTCGGGCGAGCGCAATGCTGACCACATTGCCTCCTACAGTGTACCGTTACGGTCTTGAATGAAGTGCTCTAACACACTTCAAGGCCCTGATCCAATATGGATTGTTGCGCCAACGATTATTATTATTATTATATATTAATAAATGCATTCCTAGCGTTTGGTTCACGTTAAGGCGAAATGCTATGCAGGAAAATGGAAATGCAATTGCGAGGATTTTGCTTTTGTAAAGCGTTCGGTAGAACAGTTCAACGCAAAATATAAAGAATTGAAAAATAAACAAAAGATATTATGTGTGCACTATCAAACTCACCAAATTTCTAATGGTATTGGGGAAGCTCTCTAGTCGTTCAAACCAGTCCTCATTACAACCACATCAGGAAACATGTTGAAAGTTTAATCATCAAAGAGAAAACTGGCATCGTTCAGGATCCACCTGCATCAACCACATCAACAACCTTCGGATCATTATGGAGGAGTGTGAGTCAGTTAAAGCCAAGCTTCACCTGCTTTCCATCAATTTCGGGAAGACTTTTGGCAGCGTGAATAGGGATCATCTCTGGAAAGTTCAGTGGTAGGGGCGCTACGGACGAATTGATAGTTTTCATCAGAGCGAAGTACAACGTCGTGCCACATCGAGACAAAATTTCAACGGAATTTGTACTACAAAGTGGAAATCGGAGTGATTACGCTGGTGACGTTCATCATGTCATAGCCGGAGAATGTGTTGTAGACGTCCATCAACATTTTATAAGCGGATGGCATCGAACTTGTTTTCGCGTGAGACATTAACAGCGCTAGATCCGCTTCCATTACCCTGTTCAAAGCCTGGAAATGAAGTTATCTCAACAGCAGGATCAGTATTCTCCACTAAATTTTTTTCCGCGTTGCTATATGGCGGACGCAAAAGTGCCAAGACTTCGTCAACACTTGTCTGCAATGTGCCATCTGGGCTCACTGGCCTGATACTATTTTGAACCCATTAAGCAGGGGCGAGAGTACCACTACTGGCTGCACCATGCAGTTGAATGCACTCTCCCAAGATCATAAAGGGATGAATTGCAGTACATATATGACTATGGGTATTTCAGTACAATTTCCGTAATGAGACGTCTTCAATATTGTTTTCAATTCCGTCCAGTGAAATTTAGGTTTAGGATTAAATCATAGATATTTATTCCTAACATTCCATCTATCCATTGATCTAGCTGGTTGGAGGTGGATATATGTTGCTAAATCCAAATTGCGATATACTGTGGTTCCATAAACGTGCTAACATAAAAGGGAGAAACCGACCGACAGTTTATCATATCGTCGTTGAATTCCCTCCATAACGTGGGGAAGTATCTTGACTTCCACGCCTTTTTTCAGTAATTTGACCCATGAATAACGCGATTTTTTCCGACCATAATCCAAACATGACTTGAAATTGAACTTTTCGTCAATTAGCACCTCTAAGTACCTGGTGTTGCCACCAAAATTTAAATACTAACCAAAGAGTAAATCGAGAAACCGGAAGCTAGACGTTTCAGGTATGAAAGCTTTTGTGTATTTTTTTATAAAGAGATCTGAGTGTGCACTTGTCCAATTAGTACGTAGCACTTTCAAGTGATATTGACATTCAAAGTCTTGAATTTGCTCAGAAGCGACAGCTTTGACCTATTATAACTTTATTAGTAATAGTCCGATTTTCACCAAATTTGGTAGGATCATCCTCTATGCTGTAGCCTATTAGGTCTAGGATGAACCTAAGGGGCCAATTACTAAAAATTATAGTAATGCACTAGTATTAACTTTACTTAAACAGATATCATTATGTAGGGTATTTCCGAGCCTAGGCACCATATAATGGCAGCCGTTTGTTTTTTTTTTCAGATTTTTCGGTTGGGTAGTTTCTGACAATGGGTCCATTAAAAAAATGATCAGTTTCAACCCCCCGAACTCCCTACTTTTCCAACTCCTACTTTTCTTAGCTCCGTTAAATATGCCACTAACCTGAGATCAATTATCCCCGATTCGTTCGTAGATTTCGTCAAGGTTCCCGCCATATTATCGCCTTGCACTTACACTTTCCGTCTAGATACCAGTGCTGTTATTCCGGCATTGTCCTCATAGATCGTTGGGAAAGTAGGATCTATACTGCTGCAAACGACAACTGACGATGCCTTTATACTCCTTAAATATGTGACTTTTTTTTCAAATTTGCTGTGCCTTTCAGATCTGTCGCAGACGTTGGTGCATATTAACACCTGCTCATTGAATCAAACGACCTAGCTTAGTTTTACCTTATTCACAGGGGCATTTAAAATTTTTGTGAGAAGATAGCTGAGCATCAATCTCATTGCCCTCAGTTCGATTCTCGGTTTGTCATAAAAGTTTGTGTCCGTGTTTGTGTTTCCCCGCTGGTGTAGACTTATCTCCTGCGTAATATTTATTGGTGAATGGAAATAGATTTCGAGCTTCGCGGAGAGCACGTTGGAAATCTCTGCGTTGCGTGTATTGTAAGAAGTGGCACGGCAATTGAAGTTATTAAAGGTGGAGCAATCCATCAGACCCGTTAAAAGTTTGGAAGATGCACGTAAATCCAGATAGGTTCTACGCGTGGTAGCAA
Organism: Hermetia illucens; assembly: GCF_905115235.1. NCBI lineage: Eukaryota > Metazoa > Arthropoda > Insecta > Diptera > Stratiomyidae > Hermetia > Hermetia illucens. The sequence goes on along the minus strand of NC_051849.1, from coordinate 163,681,205 downwards.
GGGGCGGTTAAGAGAGCGCAGGCCGGAGAGGGGAGGAATAGTTTGCACGGGGAAAGGGCAGAAAGAGGAAAGGGGTGAATTTACGTGCTCCTTTTCAAGGTCAAGACAATTACAGTTAGGGGAGCGTGATCAGATCACAGAGCAGTACTCGAGAATATCTCTAACGAAAGAGTTAAATACAGCCAACGAGAATTGGATGGGGTCAAAGGAGGAGCGAAGTATAATGCTCGACAATTTTGTGGCCCGATGAGTGACTGCGAGGTAGGTGTTGGGTATCAAAGCGGAACTTATTGTCGAAAGTGACTCCGAGGTCTTGAGTGTAGTTCTGATTTCATAAGGGATATCCATCAAGAGAGTAAAAAAGGAAGAGGGTGAGGATTTGAGCGAGTATGGAGTGGCATTTTCTACCTAACTAGAATGTTGAGGTTTGACTGATGGGGGACAGAATCCATAGGCGACGATAAAGAGGAAAAGAACTTACGATCGTTGGCAAAGAGCCGCTAATGGAGGTAAGGAATCTTTTCATTGAAAACTGAGGTTGGTTGGGCAAAAGGTGGTTTGTCCACGTCGGAGCTTTGGCCCTCTCTCTCGCTTTCTATCTAGATCTTCTTATATATAGCGGTTTCCTGTCAGCTCTACTAACCTGGATATTGCACTGCCGAGATAGTCTCAACCTGTCCACTATAAGCCTACTGACAATAAATTATGTCAAAATATCGCACTTCCAGGTTGTAATGGTAATTAAGGCCAATATTTTACTCTAAAACGAGAGCGTCTACGTTTCTTCCTATTGCATTAGTATTATTGTGGTGTATCCAAATACAGATTTTCAATGATACTTCATAAAGCGGGTCTAAATACATGGTTAATTTTCGGTGTCTTTTTGCGCCAGGTATAGAATACCTTCTCGGAAGCTAATGAACTTCCTCAGAAAACGTAGTTTAGTTAAATTTTAGTCTTGATATGACTTGATTGTTCTAGATTCTTCCACATATTGGATGTGAATGTCGCTAGCAACTGCTTTCGATTCGGACCCTTAACATTTTAAAATAAACTTGGAAATCACACCTTAAATAATTTTATTGATATAAAGTTAAGGAATAATTAGCAAGACTCTCAAAGTTAAGGAATAATTAGCGAGACTCTCTCAGTCGAAAAATTTTACAACTTAGCTTGACTGAAAATTCATTGTCACCTCACCTTATTAAACTCCAATTATTTTTCACATTTAATTTCCAAGCCTACTCCGCCACGGAGAACACCGGTGGTGGCATCTGATAGTCGAATTAACAACATTCGAAATAAATTTATAAAAGAATGCTGTTAACCCTGCTGTGTCACCAAATTATAAAGCTAGTGGAGTCCTATGTGAAAAGAATTGGATGAAATGTATGCTTCTTTGTAGGTCATGTCATTATGAGGAAGACGGGAGAACCATTTATGAATGAAAGTAGGAATTTTTGATTATCAAATAGGGTGAACCAGAAATCTAGCAATTAAACCCAATGCTATTTAGTGTTTAAGGTTGGTATATTATAGATTCAAAAAATCAGGGAAGAAGACGACTTAGGGTTTCGTCCCCGCTCTTCTTTTATACATTATTGCAAATAATAGCAGGCGTAAATCTGCCATATTTCAAGGTAAGTTTGCCCCGAGATAGATTGTTTCTTTGAAGGTTGAGGGGTCCTAAGTTCGCATCCACTTGATGGCCGACCGGAATAAATGGAGAGCAACTTATTTCCATCTGTTGTGGTCCACGGACTTTTCGTTCTTAGTACCTAAAGTTAAAAAAAAATCAGGGATGAAGGCAGCTTACGGTTTCGTCCAGGGCATTGGGTGGCATTGATTTGATTTGGTCCGAGATCAAGTAGAAGCGGACTTAAGACTCCTTAATCTTCAAGCCAAAAATCGCATGTAGGTCGTTGATTATGTTAAGTAGTGATAGCACAAGAACTGCATTTTATGGATAAACCAGAGTTGCAGTTATCGAAGGAAGGTAAAATTTTCCATGAATTTAATAAAATCCTTTAATAAAATTCATCTACCCTGGTTTGTCGGCGTTATAGTATAGCGTGGTAATGACCGTCGAACATGGCCTTTGTTGCTTAGCCAGGGAAAAATGCCATCTAACCTCCGTCTCTTTTATTATTTACTGTTATGTTGTGACCACATTGGGCGCCATTTGAAGTATTTTTGTAACCATTAAAAAACTTCATCTACTGCTCGTTGGAGTTCTATGTATAACTCGTTGTTGGTGGTTGGTAATGGTGGTTCAGCGTAAAAGCCGAGGTATAATATGCTGTGATATAATTTAATATGAGTACGAGCCAACTTTGCCTCTAGTTAGATGAGTTAACTTACTTTAGGAGTCAAAGTCTTAACCTTTGTTTAAATCAGATAGTTTCCTTTACGGGCTAATAGAAACGTAAAATATATATAAATAGGTATTCCACGGACCAACTATTCCCTTCCCCAGTGTTTTACCGCATGAAAACTTTTCCATCTGATTTGGGTTTTTAAAGCTGTTCCAGTAATTGTCGTATCCTAATTTTTCTAATTTTTTTCTAGCTTTTCTACCAAAGTAGAAAAGTTGTTAAACATGTCGTCGTTTAGTGTTTTTTCGAAGGAATTTTTGGAAATATGTAGGTTGTCGTATGGGTCCAGTTTCCTATCGTCGTTTCCGTCCTTCGATATTTCGGCATCACCAACGACGAATGATGTCCTTGCTCTATTATATGTTTGGCAACCGTGGACTTTACGTGTGGGTTGCCACTTTTTCTTGCGGATTTGACCTTCTTTATGTGTTCAAACCCCCGGTTGTAGACTAGCCGTTTTGTCTGCCCTACCTTAATGATGTCGCAGTCTGGGTAGGAAATCTTGTATATGCCGACTTTTTCGGTACACTCTTTTTTACACATAACCGATTGTATCCGAGTCCTCCGTAAGTATCGTCTACTGGTTGAGGTAACCCGGAATTCACGTTTATGTAGTGAACTTATGGTATTTTATATCAGCCCTGAATAGGTTACTGATGCCCATTGACTTCGTTCTGTATTTGGCTCCTGGTGTCGAAAATAGTTACCTTGAGGCCTGGCGTAGTTTTTTTGTTGGATCCGATTTACGATGATATCCCTGTTGTATACGTTTTTCATGGCAGTGTCGAGCATGTAGTGCGTTTCCTTTTTTCTTCTCAGCTCTTTGAACGTGTTGCGTCCATCCTGTGGATTATAAAGTGGTATGCCGACATCTTGTGATGGAAATCATAGCTTGAGGTGTATGGGATGCCTGTTTTCTATTTTTAGGCCTAATATTTTCACTTCCAGGAGCCACTTCGCAATATGCAACTCGGTGAGTTTATTGCTGCTATTATCTCTCTGACGTCATTGCCTTCCCTATGTACTTTGGGGAGCTATTTGAGTCCAGATAGAGATGGATTAGGCATTTTCTGCCGGAGCCTTTTCTAATTTTTTAACGGAGTCTGACAGAGGATCCTTCCTGATGAAATAAAACTTACCCTCTGTTAACTTTGTTCATACTAAGTCGTTGTATGCTTGTTTTTCCGTGATGAACATTACGCTTCGTTTACCTACTGGCAAGTAGAAAACGAAGTTCTCTTTCAACTCCTTAATGGTTTTGTAGTGGTTGGGCGATATCCTTCCCCTTGTTGCCATTCGTGTGATGCGGGCTAGTAATTGCCGAATTTCGTCTCGAATGCCTATTAGTCAATAAAGGAAACTATCTTCGAAATCAATCTTTTACTTAGTACTTGGGAGTTCTTTAAAAGCTTTGCATTTAAAAAAAATCAAATGGAAGCCTTGAGCAAACTGGTGCAAAGATCGTCGGAAGCGAACTTAGATTGTTACCCTGAACAATAAACTTAAAACCTGTCGATCTCTCCCAGAACAAATTTTCGATTGAGGGATGTTACCGAAGAAGAAAACAAATGCCAAGCTATCTGTTTACATTCTTTATAAGAAGCGTCGCTTAAAAACTAACGATGAAAATTAGAGTAACATACTTTTTCCCAAAAATGCTGATGCTGATATCGCTTAAACTGTTTACTTAGGTGAGGATCAGCTTAATTTTCATCATTCGAATAAGGGATAAAATGAAAGTTCTTGCTATATTCTTACAAACCGCAAAAAGAAGAATTCTTTCACATTCCACACTTACTAACCTACGTAAGTTTTCGTTCCCTGTTCCCTGACCCTTTGTTCTTACGCCGACTACCAATTAATTCTTGAAATTAGTCGGATTCAATTACAATTTCCTTATATCTATTAGTAAATCTGAAACGACTGAGTAAGCGAACGCTGCATATTGCATGAGATTCAAGATTCTACACAAGTTGCCGGCTTTGAATATGTAAAAAGGTGTCGATATTTCAATCTATAAAAGGTCTGATATTAATCCAGAACGTTGTCAGAAACTCGTTTATTGTCGCAGAGTTCAAATCAATTTCAATCATGAAGGTATGTTTTTAATTTATTAGATATCTTCTTAAATATAAAGATTTTTAATGGAATAATAAACTCTTAAACTTTTTAAATTTAAAATTGTTTACTACACATTTTTTATATATTTTTCAGGCTGTAATCATTGTCGTTATGTTAGCGTTGGCATTTGGAAGTGAAGCTAGCGTCGTCCCACTGGTTGCCAGTCCATCTCTCGTGGTTGGACCAACAGTTGTCGCAGGACCAGCTGTCGTTCCAGCTCCTTTGTGGCCAGCACCGGTTAAATTGGTTGTACCAAACGGCGCTATCGATTTATCAGGTTAAAACAACCTTATCCTGCCCATTCCAAAGGAGTAACGGCCACAGATAAATGCTCTAAAATAATTTTCTTTGTTACAATAAATATCTAATGCACCTAATAAAACATTAATAAATGGTTTTATTGTTAAAGTACTTGATTATACCTACATACAAAAATTTGTCGCCAACTCATCAAATTCTTCTTCTCTCTACAATAAGGGTTAGATACTAAACTATTCCTGTGTGGATCATTATTTAGGCCGGAAATTAAAATGCATCTATAATATAAAAGTATAGTATACATTTTTCTGTCTCCAAAGCAAAATAAATGGAGGACTGAGATCGTGTTTATTACTGGAAGCATAGAACTTTCAATTGCAGTAAATTTAAAGATTCATTAACTTTAATTGAGTATCCAGGAGAGCGTGGATTAATTTAAGGGAGCAAACATAAACTGCAGGATTTAATATCCACTGAACTTACGAAAACTTCTTTTAAGGCTTCGTACCTACGAACTCTGAGTAAACTCTCCCTCTCTTCCTCTGATAAAAATGATAAAGAATACCTGAAAGAAACAAATGAAGAAAGCGATAAAAACGTTGGATTAGCGAGGATAACACAAAAGGCATCTTCTCCTTTTTCTTCTTCAGCATTTGTCCCGTTCACAAGCGGGGTCGGATCGTTGTGATTGGTTTCGCCATTTTATTTTATCAAATGTCTGATCTGGATGTAATCGTGAGGCTTTTCAATTTCCATCTAGCGTATCAACTCACAGTTGGTTTGGTCTACCTTTTGGTCGTGTCACGCCACTAGTCCAACATCGTCGCCTCCATTACCGCAAGACGCGGCAGAACGGACGACATTGCGGTGAATTTTATATTTGAGATGTTTGTTGATACGTCAGTCTCAAAGAACACCAATTGTGAAACGCCACTTCATCTAGGTTGCGTTAATGCGTGAAGCAATTTCATAACGCAATTCTCCATTGGCTTACAGCATTGACCCGAAATATTTAAATCGCTCAGCTCTGGGCAGGTCACTGCCGCTGACAATGATTGTGCCTGTTTTATGGGGATCGATCGTCAAAAATTCAGGTCTATTCAGACTTAACAATCTGAGACCGTGTTGTATGAGACGATAATTCCATTTTTGGACAAGTTGCTCGAGATCACTTTTGCTATAAGAGAAGACGGTTTTCAAGAATTCAAGATTCAAAAATCTTCATGGTATGGGAAAGTAACCGAATCGGACAGTAATTTGAACATTCTGCTGGACTACCTTTCTTTTTCCGTATTCGAACTGTGGTATCTGCTCGAAATATTCCCGCCATCAATCCGTCGCGGCTCGACGGTTGGTAAGCAAAGTACCGTTCTTGTCATTAACGCAATATGGATATCCTATGTGCATTCGTTTTGGCTTTTGGCGAGTTGATACAGATCTCTCTCACCATTCCGAGTGTCCAGTTTATTGTAAAGATTTTGTAATGAACAGCTCGGATGACAGCTAACGCTTTCTTTGCTTCATGATTGACATGCTTATAAATTTGTCATTTGGCGAGCGTTTTCTCGTCGAGAAACTTGGGATAGAGGCGTTTCTTTGCACGCACTTTCATTTCAACATCGTCAATTCAAAACCAAGTATCTCAGTTGATGTACCGTTTATCTGGCTTGGTGACCCCGAGGGTATCAGAGGCCGCTTTGTGAATCGTGTCTTTCATTTGATTCCACGATTCTTCCACATAGCGTTCCTCACGCTGTTTTATCAGTGGCTTAATTCGCAGGACGGGAATCAACGGCCGACGTTCAGGTGCGATGATCTCATAGGGGCTCTGCACTAATTGACGATGGTAAAAGGTTGGCGTCTTATGAGGATATAGTCGATTTACGTTTTACTATTCCCACTAAAAAATATAGGAAAATGTTTGATGAATTGATAAATACAAGGTCGATTTTGCGGGCACCCAGTCCGCAAAATTGATTATACGCTCGCCACCATGGCACCTGTTACTGTTTGCCTTTTCACCCACATGACCATTAAGGTCACCGCTAATGATGATATAGTCATTCTGCAGGCACGTTACAAGTCTTTTCATCGAAAAGTTACCATAAGGCAACTTGCTTGGCATCAGGTCGACCTGTCTGTGGTGCATATGTGGTGAAGAAGAGAAAAGTGCGATCAGCTGATATAATGGTGAGTTGCATCAGCCGATCATCAAATCGTTCGACTCCTTTAATGGCATCTCGGAAACCCTGTGATGTGGCAATGTTAACACCATATTGAGTGTGTAGGCGGTCTATGTGCCAGCTTATGACATTAGACCATTGGGTTTCTTTAAAGCGCCTTTTCCGAAAGGCTCTTGCGTGTTCCTCGGTCTTTCCAGATAGCGTGCTGTGCTTGCTCAGACTAACTTACTTACGTCCTGACACCGTCCATGTGTCAAAAGCCCTTATCCATTTCTCCACAGGACCGGGGCCTGCCCTGGCCCGCCGACTGACGTAGACGCCCTAGCATTTTTCCGAGGCTTGTTACTCGATCTGATCATCTTATTTCTAACGACTTTGGATGCATTTTCTTGGTCGGCCTGTCGCGAGACCTGTCACCAAGAGGAAGCGAGTAGGATTTAGCATAGTTGAATAACACCAACTATACTTTATTTATCTATTTCCCTGATCTCAGCATTTTATCATTGTTTTATTGGGGATTGTACCTGAAACCCCTCTCCTTTACCAGGGCTTGATATCAGCATACAATGTTAATAGCATGGCGGAGTTTATAACACGAAAGGCTTGATTTAATGATTTAATGAAATATCCGACTGTTTCCATTCAGCAAGATAAGGGCTAAACAAACTGCTTCCAGTGCTATCTTAAGCTCTATTCATACTGTCTCGCACTAACATATCAGACACAAAACAATTCTTCCATATATTTTCAATCAGTGTGTTCGTACTATTCAACAGTCGTGCACTGAACGTGTTAGACGAAAAAGATTTTTCGCATACATTTACTATGAGAGCATTCATATTATCCAGCAGCAGGCATCCTGGATACGCTAGCTGCTGGGTAGTATGAATAAAGCTTTATGCTAGTTCAGTGTTAATAATCGCTGGTCATTGAAAGGTCGGTGGTCGTGTGTAGCACCAAATCGGATATCATTTTGTCAGTAGTATTGCATAGAGCAGGGAACCATTAACTATTAAAAATCCTCCAAAAAGGATCATACTAACCATTTATATTCGCCTTGATTTGGGAAACGTGTTCTTTCATCTGTGGTGCTTCTCTACCATGAGAGATGTGCCACACTAGCGGATCATATTGGTAAAACGAAGGACAAAAGAGCTCACATCGTAAAGGATGTTCACCTTTCTGGGGCACAAATAAAAGGACTGCATACGGTAAGAGTGTCCGGATAGCTGCGTGGTTAGAGAACAAGGCTGTAGTACGGAAGGTCGCAGTTCGAATGTCACTGGTGTAGTGTAGTGTACCGTTACGGTCTTGAATCAAGTGCTGTAACACAATTCAAGGCCCTGATCCAATATGGATTGTTGCGCCAGCGAATATTATTATACGTTGAGAATAATACCTGCCTAGATTGAGTGCTAATCAAACAATTTCTATATGATCCTTATTGACAAGGGATCTGTGCCTAGATAATAGTGAACAAACTTGTGTATTTCCAAAAGTTCGATGAAATTATTCTAATATGAATTAGCAAAAAAAGCCTAGACTTTCCGCAGAGGAGCCTCGGAAAACACAGTTTCTAGCCCGAGTTTGCTCCGGTCCTTGGGTATTTGCAAAATAATCAAAGAACATTGACCTGGTCCAATTTTTATTACTTTCACGAAAACGTCGCTAGTGGAACAGTTGACAAATATTTAGTTAACGAAACGCCAAACGGCCGGACGTATATAATAGACAAAAAGTCAATGCGGTCAATCAAATGTAGATTCACACTTGAAAACTTTGAGAAACAATGAAGGTTGATCTCCTATCGTTGAAATAAAAATGGCTCGCTCAGTTTACATCTAAAATCAAGTTTACTGATTTCTTACAGAAGCGAGAAAACTACACTTCGGTGAGGTTTGGCCAAAGAAGAAGCTTCCTGTTCTTAGTTAGTTAGTTTAGTTAAATGGGGGGAGCCGCAGCTCCGAGCACTCAGGCCATTATTAGGCCCATTGTACTATCCCCGTAAGTTGCCTATTCAATGGCTTCCCGCCTACGGTATTCGCAGGCTTTAGCGAATCTGAGAACATTCTCAAGAGGCAGAGAGTGTGCAGATTCTTCATTGAAGAAAACCTTGCCAAGGTGTCTTCGTCTGAGATCTGAGGATGCCGGGCAGCTGCATAAAAAGTGCAGGGCAGTCTCCTCCTCCTCCTCACATTGGCTGCACACAGCCGAAACCTCTACCCCAATCTTTTCCATATGGTAGTTTAAGGGGCAGTGTCCCGTCAAAAGCCCTACTAGGGTTTTCATGTCCCACTTCTTAAGGGACAACAAAAATGCCGCTCTAGTGGCCCTAGGCTCCTTCACAAGGATTTTCGCTTGCCGGCAAGAGTCCAAATTGCTCCACTCGGTTGCGTGAATCCTTGCAATTTCACCTTTCAGAGTAGACTTGGCAGTAGATGGTCGGATTCCAAGAGCTGGTTCTGGGCCCACCATTGTGGATCCAGACCCTCGGCGAGCCAGTCTATCAGCCCCCTCATTACCGGCGATGTTAGAGTGCCCCGGCACCCACATCAGGAATGTTTCGTTCAGTCGGCCAAGCTTCAGCAGCACCTGATGACAACTCCACACCAACTGGCTTGATATGTTGTTGCCATCTAGTGCTGATAATGCCGCCCGACTGTCGGAACAGATTCGAATGGTGCGACCCTTCCATTTTTGTCGCAGACATTCTTCTGCTGGCAATGAAATGGCATATATCTCCGCCTGGAATATGATCGTCATTTTTCCGGGGCCAGTTCTATAATCGGATTCTCCGAGAACACGCCTGCACCCGATCCATCCTCCGTGACTGACCCGTCGGTGAAGATTATTAGGTCTGTAATCTGAAAAGACTCATGGCCACTTGTCGACCATTCTTCTCTTTCGGTGATTACGACAGTGTATGTCTTTTCAAAGACGAATCTGGAAACCATATGATCGGTCGGCATCAGGGCTACCGGATGTTTTTCAAGGAATTTCCATATAGACGCATGCCCGTTGGATTGGCCGCCTTTCCACGCCCCAATGGTATCGAGCCTATATGCGACGTTGGCTGCTTTCCGTTTCACCTCCAAGTGGATGGGGGGTAAATTTAGGATGGCTTCAAGTGCCGCAGTCGGCGTAGTACTCATTGCTCCAGTAGTACTTAGGCAACCAAGTCTCTGAATCTGCGTTAGCAGCTTCCTGCTGTTAGCAAAGTTCAGTCTTGGCCACCAGACGATGCATGCATACATCAAAATGGGTTTTATTATGGATGTATACATCCAATATATCCGTTTAGGTGAAAGTCCCCAGGTCTTACCTATCGCATTCCTACAGCACCAGAGCAATCTGCAGGATTTCTGGTATTGTTCCTGGATATGATGCTTCCACATTAACTTGGAGTCGAAATGTACTCCTAAGTACTTGACTGTTTGTGCCAGCTGGATTTCCGCCCCTGCTAAGGTGGGTAGCGTATAGCTGCCCCACCTGACGTTCCTAGTGAACATAACTAGTCTAGTCTTTCTAGCGTTCACCGTGAGTCCATTGCGGAGGCACCAGCTGTGGATTACATGCAGAGTTGCATTCAAGCGGTCACATACTGTGTCCACAAACTTGCCGGTAATTATTACAGCTAGGTCGTCCGCAAATGCTTGCGCGAAGACTTTTTTGTCCTCCAGGAGCCACAGCAGGGTATCCATCACCAAGAGCCATAACAGTGGAGAGAGAACCCCTCCCTGTGGGCAGCCCATGAGGCATCCTGCTTCAATAGACTTCTGGCCGACCGATGTGTGGATTTTTCTCCACTCTAGCATGTGGAGGATCCAACTGATTAGCAGCGGTTCGATTCCATGCTGTCTTGCCGCATTACAAATTGCCGCAAATGAGGCATAATTGAAGGCACCTTCGATGTCCCTGAATGCGCCTAAAGCGTATTCTTTATCGAACATCGCCTTGTCAATTTTTGCCGTAAGTTCATGGAGTGCTGTCTCCGTGGATTTGCCTTTCTGGTAGGTGTGTTGCCTATGGTGAAGTGGCCATTTAGGAATGTGTGTATCCCTTATGAACCGATCTACTAATCTTTCTAGTCCTTTTAGCAGAAAGAACGTTAGGCTGATCGGTCGAAAGCTTTTTGGAATTGGAATATAAGCGTGTGCTAGGCATGCGCGATATATATTCCGAATGTGTCGACCCAGGGCATCCATTCCTTCTATTACTAGCGCAGGAATGATGCCATCCGGACCTGCAGATTTATATCTGTGGAACGAGTTATATGCCCATTTCACTCGCTCCAGTGATACTACTTTGCATGCCAAATTCCAATCTCTCGGTTGAGGGCTGTATGCACCTGTTGGCCCCGAGATTAGATTTTGGATGCTGCCTGGGAAGTGTACTTCAAGCAAATGATTTGCTGTTTCTTCATTGCTTTCTGTGTACTTCTCATTCTGTAAATGTAAGTAACCCAGTTTCTGGCTACGTTCTTTGACCAGAATCCGCTTCAACTTTGAGGTTGCCTCAAGAGAGTTAGTCTCTTCGCAAAAGCGTCTCCAAGATGATCGTTTAGCCGATCTTATGCTCTTCTTTAGAGCCTTCTGTGCCTCTTTATAGCGATTCCAGCTAGTGCTTGATTCGCCCTACAGAGCACGATTAAGGAGCATCCTTGTCGTTCTCCTCTGTTTTGCCAAATCCGAGTTCCACCATGGTGTTTTACCCTTCTTTTGCATCTTGAGTGGACAGCTTTCTTCGAAAGCTTCTCTCATGCTAGTGATGTCGATGACCTCTCGCCTGACCACGTTGAAGAAGGTGGGTTCATTACCCACATTTAGGATCTGCAAATCGGTTCCTACTAGATACTCCAGTAGTCTCGATCCTCTTGCATTGATGTTCGAACTTCCCCAGCATATGTGGTGAGCGTTGACATCACATCCAGCCATTACCCCCATGCCTCTACTTTTAGCATATTGGATAGCTCTGATGAATGTTCCACTGGGAACGTCTTCCGCGTCGTAGGGGAAGTATGCAGAGCACCATAGTATCTTTTTATCTCCCTGTTGACTTTTTATGGTTAGCTTAGCCGATGTGGTGTCGTCATCACATAGATCGTTAACCAGGTTAGCCTGGAAGTCTTTGGAGACTACCATGCAGGTGCGGAGTCGATCGCTTCCATTGGCATACAATAGATCAGCATGTTGGAAGTTCAGGCCCCTGACTGCCCCACCAACAACCCACGGTTCTTGTATGAGGTATATAAATGTCTTGCAGCTATTGATCCGACGACTGGTAAGTGCAGTCGCCGCTTTACAATGCTGCAAATTTACTTGGGAAATGTGGCACCTCATTTACCTTTCAGATGTAGATGCCGGGAGCTGCATGTCCCCTTCAATGGTTTTAGGAGCCGACACTTGTAACGTGACGATCCCCAGCCCATAGTAGAGCCGGCAACCCGATTTTTCCCGAACTTTCTTAACATAAGGTTCGGGAACGCCGATAGTGAGAAAAGTTCCCGGCCTATCGGTTCTCTCCCCTGTTTTGCTGCCTAGCAGCAACCAGGTGGAAGTGTTAAGGTTGTTCTGTACACCAAGTTGTTCCAGAACCCCGACACCATTTCGCTCTTCTTCTAGAAGCCAGAGAAAGGACTTTTTGATCGATGGCGGCTCAGAGACCCTTTTCAAGGTTAGTCGCGCACCCTCCCACACATCGTTAAGGGAGGAGCAGTACTGCCTGAGCCACTCGTTCGTGTCTTCGTCGGCAAAGTTCAGCCGTAACATTTTACGGTATACACCTACCGACTCAAAGCAAAGCTTAATGCCTTGCGCGGACGCAGTCCTTACAGCTAGGAGGAGTTTCCTCCTAAGCTGTTCGAACTGCTCAGTATCGTAGCCGGATGGATTAGAGTCGTCAGGACCCATCCATCGGCTTCGATAGCCTTGACTGCAAATGAAGGCCTAGCCGTTGCCGGCCGAGCCCTCTTTGCCGCCATTTGTGTCGAAGAGTTAGGATCGCCCGAGGACCGCTGCCGCTTCGGTTTCCCCTTAGCCGCAGGTGCCCCGAACGCTCCTTTCCCCTCAACCTTGGCACAGCTCTTTGGTTGCGCGTTGCCCGGAGGCGATTTTTTCGAAGGCGGTTTGCCCGAAGGCGGTTTGCCCGGAGGCTGTTTGCCCGAAGGCGGTTTGCCCGAAGGCGGTTTGCCCGAAGGCAGTTTGCTGTCCGTGGACAGGTGCTTACCCATGGGCAAGACTTTAGCCTCAGCAGGTGGCGCCGATTGAAGCCTGGGGTCAGGAGTACTGACAGAAGGGGCCTGCTTCGGCTCATCCGTTAAGGACTGGGCCCCAATTGAATTGGTTTCCACTTGAATAAGTGGGGAATCTGAGTCTAGACTCAGGTTCTCCATCGATGAGCTCAGGGTTGCCCCTTCACTCGAGGTTGGATCGTCACGATCGAAGTTTAATTGTGTTTGCTTAGTAGGTTTGTGTTTTTGTTTTTTTGTTTTTTCATAGTTGGCTGCCATGGCCTCAATTTTTCCGGGGAAAGTAAGTCGATCTCGGCAGAGCCCCTTTTTGCCGAGACAAGGCTAGTTGAAACTGGAGGTCGCCTGGTACCCAGAGTTCACCGTTTACGGCCACATCTTAACCTGTGACCATTCAGCCCTCGGCACGGTAGTCACACCTTGGCTTGGGGTTTTGATTACCGCTTGGCTTCAGGTGTCACCTCCCGTTTCCTGAAGGATCTTCCTTACTGAGCTCCCTCACCACGTCAAGGTAGGTAATCGTCGAGGGAGAGCTTCCTGTTCTAATATTGATATGAAGCGAAGCCTCCTTCCGCTAAAGCCAAGAATGATGACCGTTTTTCCAAAGAAAAGGAGATACCCCAAATTGATTCAAATATACGACAGACATCGATATTAAAATTAGCTTGGGACTTTTGAAAAAACTCTAATATATATGACAACGTACCCATCCATCGGAAAGTATAGTATATTGAACTGAAAATTGTAGGCAATCAGAAACTTGTACACTATCATCCATCCGATTTTGAAAGCTGAGTACATTTTCATTCAATTGAACGATATAAAACTCTTTTGCTGTCATCTATATCACGAACATCTACCTACCTTCTGTTAATCGACAGCAACTTTGGTCGTACCCTATCGCTCAATATTCCTATGCATAGACTAGAGCAGCCTTAATACGCAATTTGCAGCGCAGCGAAATTTCTACCAATGCGGTAATATTGAAAGGTTTCTATTCTCTAGAGACAGCTTAGACGCCGTAATGCTAATTGCTTGGATAAAAACGACAATTTTTTCCACCTGCGGGGATAAATCCCAGAGTAATTTAATTGACTCTCAAGGTTATAAGCAATTACTCCGAAGGATACCCACTCCATAAAGGACAGGATCATTCAAAAGTTGGTTTACAGACCATGAGATATGCAAGCATGCTATCAAATCAACGAGTGGGTAAACATGTAGATCTAATTTGAAAACCTTTTGGTTTTTGAATGTCCGCCATACTTGAAGAAAGGTAGTAACGTTAATCACAGCTCAGTAGATGCTTGCTACCTGTGGATTTCCTCTGACTCTCTCGTAAAATTTATTTCAGCTCATAGGTGCTGAATTCAAAATATTTCTGCTTAGAGTCGGGGAAAAATATTACAACCTCATCACATCCTGTCATCCTGCTATGGACAGGCAGGCTAAGCAAAGTGTTCTAGTTTCCCTCATAAACACGTCCTCCAAAATCTTGGGAACTGTTATCCACGCAGTTATCGTTACACACACATTTGAACACAACCTCATCCGATCTTTCTAATTTGCGAACAACAAGGCATTGCACTACCGCATCCTCAGAACGGGCCTTTACAAAAACCTCATCACAACATCTTAAAAACCGTTTGTCTACTCAACATACAGGAGGCACGGAGGTTTGATTTACAAAGTGTCTCACACCTATAATTTCCACACCCACCTTAGTAGATTCACCCGATCTACCTCTCCAAAATTCAACCAATACTCCTCACGCCATTAAATCAATCCAATACGCTGATAACCTGATCCTGCATATCTCCTCCCGGAGCAACCAACCTGTCAAAAATGGACTTAACGACTCTATCCAATCCTTAAAGTCGTTCCTCACGTCTTGCAAATTACTTCTAAACCCCTCTGAAGGCGTAACTATCGTATTTCGAGGCAAAGAATCCGCAAGATGCTAGCTAACTCCCGCTGTCTCAGTATCAAAGTCGGGGCAGCCAAGATCCCCACAGTCTTCGCTACAAAATACCTAAGTAAATTCCCATTTATTACGTATTCTACATGTAAACTCCATCCTCTTCAATATCATGAACGGTCTTAAAACACTATGGCCAATTTTCAAAGAGGAATCCACAATCCGTCGCGGGGTAAAATTACACAGTTTATTCAGCATCTAATCACATACGACTTTGTTGGCTGGTGCGATCGGTCACCTGCTCAAATGAAACGCCTGGAAACTAGAGAAAGGAGATTCTTCCGAATATGCTAACTTCAATCCTGTTCACGCTCGAACCAAAGCGTCTATAATGAAGTAAAAACTATTCGCTGAGACGTTTTTCTTGTCAGATCCCTTAAACTTGGAACACTAAAATTTTAGCAAAGTTCTTAACATCAGTCTGGAAAAAGGTAAATTGAGATTTGATATATATATGAGTAAAATATTGGGCAAAAAATTCAACAGACTTGGCGAAAATCTGAGGTCAATATATCCTTAAATTGACACTGTTCCAGCATGGGAATACCCAGTCACTCTGGATATAGCCATGTTAGGGAAAATGAATGAAACTCACATACACACACGACCTAAATTTATCTGAACATCCAATAGCTTTTGCGCATACTCCTCCGACCCCCGGAAAGTTTTTCACTAGCAAATTTCGACGATGGTCAGAAAATTGACCGATTATCTTCAGTGATCGAATTGTCAGTTGGGCCTGAGCGATTTCGTAACTTGGAACAATAACTAACAAGTCACGAAACCGACAGCTATAAGCTTCAGGTATGAAAAGTTTTGTTTATTTCTTTCATAAAAACATTTGAGTGGAGATTTGTCCCATTAGTAAATAGCACGTAATATATGCACATATTATCTGAGAATATCCACTTTCGGGTGATACTGACTTTCAAAGCTTCGAATTCGCACAATATGTTAGTAATAGTGCGATATCCACCAACCACTCGCTAGGATCATGTTCTGTGTTATTGCCTTTATTACTGCAAAATTTCATGATTCTAGGGTGAACTTAAGGGGACTTTTGAAGTCTATTACTAAAAATTATAGTAATTTACTATTACTACACTATTGTTAACTTTGTTTGAACAGATATCGGTATGGAAGATACTTCGTGGGCACTATATAGTGGTAGCTTCTTCATTTTTTCTGGATTCTTCGGTGTGGTAGTTTCTGAGAACGGGTCTGTGAAAGAAATGATCATTTTCTGCTCCCCGCAGTCTACACCTTTCCTTTCCTTCCCTTTCTAACCGGGAACTTTCATTTGATACCCCACATGACTATATTTGGTGAAAATAAATTTACACTCCTCTTTTGCATGTATGGGGAGCCCCCCTAAATTCGAGGTAGAAAGATGTAACTCACTGTATGCGTGGACGTTCTCAGTTCTCACCTGTCCTCCAAATTTGGTGTCAATCGTTTCCGAGAAAAATGCGTATGACAGACAAACAGACGCGTCTTTTGCTCTAACCGCTCAGCTATTGGAACATACAGGTTTCTTAGTCAATCAAAAAATGAAACTAGTTATTATCGGCTTTGAAAATATAAGCGAAAGGCTATAGACTCTGCATTTGCGAGGCAAATATACACCTCATAAACGTTTAGAGGAAACTACCTTCTACGAGGCAGTAGAACGAACCCTCGCAGCATATCCCAGATATGATATCAAAATCGTAATTGGAGATTTTAATAGACAAGTAGGGACGGAGCCCGCATTCAGGCGATACGTGCGCTTCCATAGGTCACATCAAAATACAAATGACAACGGACTGCGGATTATTCAATTAACAGTGTCACACGAAATGGTTGTTGGAAGTACTTGATTTGCGCGGAAAGTGGTCCACTAAAAAACGTGGGCCTCCCCAGACGGGACCACTTTCCAACAAATTTACCACGTGCTGATTGAACGCCGCCACCTCTCAGACTTGATCAATGTCAGAACATATTGGGGGGCCAATATAGGCTCGGATCCAAGTCGCGTTGGCTTAGTGCTCCGTTCTCGAATTATGACACCACTGACTTTCCCTTCTGGCAGTCAGGTGAGAGTGAATACTGAAGCCATCCACAACACAGATCCCCATGAAACCTATAAGAGGGAAATGGCTGGCCCAGTAACCGCAGCTTACAGATGTCCTGCAGATGAAACATCAAAAAATGATCTTCACAATCACCTGAAGAACGTTATCATTGATACGGCCACAAAGATACTGGCCCCAGCCGCAAGATAAATTGGAACGGCTGGTTCGACGTATTGTTGAATTCTCAAAGAACCTGGGCACGCGCAGAAAATTATCAGGAACTCCGTCAAGCGAAGAAGCGACTTCACAGATGGAAAAGGAAGCCTAGGAGAACCAACAAATCTAGGAACTAGAAAAGTACAGGGAGCAATCTCACCAGGCGCGGAAGTTTTACCAATAAGTCAGCAGAATGAAGTCTTATACACCTCAATGCTCATCCTGCCGAGGCAAAGAGGGAAATCTGATTTCCGAGGGAATGAGCATATCGAGGCGATAGGTTGAATATTTTGATGAACTGGTGAACAACTAAAATTTCGGCAAGTTGGAGGTCCCACCAACTAAAGGCGACAGACAAACGCTGCCACCACCAAGCATAGAATCAATGTTTGACGACTGGCAAAGAGACATTATCTGTCCCATACATAAAAAGGGAGATATCACACAGTGCGGCAATTATAAAAGCATCACGTTGCTGAGTAGCATCTATAAAATAGTCTCCGCTACCTTGCTAGGCCGGATAGCCCTATACGCTCAGAACATCATTGGCCCATACCAAAGAGGCTTCACTCCAGGCAAATCAGCAACAGATCAGATTTTCTCGCTTCGGCAAGCGATGGAAAAACTGTAATAATATGACCATCAGTTCCACCATCTTTTCACCGACTTTAAAGCCGCCTATGGTAGCATAGCCAGGGTAAAGCTGTGCACGCCATGGGAGAATTCGGTATCCCGACGAAATTGATAATACTGGCAGCGCTAAAACAAAAAGAACGAACAACAATCGCACTGGTCAAACGAAAATGATGAAGATAGGAGAATACAACTTTGAAACCGTTGAAAATTTTCTCTCGAAAATCACAACGAACAACAACTGTGACGATGAAATCCGCGCCCGGTTGTTGGCAGCCAACAGAGCCTATTTCAGCTTACAAAAACTGTTTCGCCCGAAACGTCCCACCATAGGGTCAAAGCTCTTACTGTACCGGACAATGAACTTGCCTGTCTTCATGTATTCCTCGGAGACTTGGGTTCTTAGCAAGAAAAATTGCGAACTCTTGACCTCCTTTGAGAGAAAAATCCTCCGAAGAATTCTTGCCCCCTAAATGATGATGGAAAATTCCGTAGCCTACATTAGGACAAAATTTATAAGTGATACCATGACCGTCCGATTGTGGATAAAATCCGGCTCAATAGGAGGTGGGCGGGTCACTTAATCCATATGGATAAGGATGATCCAGCCCTGTAAGGGCAATATCTATGGTACAAAAAGAAGACTGAAGACTGTTTAATGGAACGATGGCATAGGTCAGGACGCCAGACAGCTTTTAAGCATTTCGAATTGGTGGACCTCGGCGCAAAACCGGGATGTCTGGAGTTCCTTATTAAGGCAGGCCTAGACCGGATACTGGTTGTTGCGCCGTTGATGATGATTATGATGTCTCAATGTTTGTACATATGTATACTTTTGTGCATGAAGTAAACCGTAAATATATGTACGATCAATTTAGAAGAAGTTTCTCAAATATTGTAAGATGAATACAAAACCTTTATACCCAAAGCACGAACTTCCGGTATTCCGACTTGCTTTTTATAAAGTCACGATCCTGTTATTTTAACTAGCACAAACATCCCTTCTACAAATCCGTCTGAAGCTATGGAATTATGCTCTGGGGTTCGTCGTGCACATTCAATATCGTTAAGAGGAAAGCAATAATAAACTTTTCGCAACGCCATAAATAACATATCTCGAATTAATTCTCGACAAATTTAGCCACACCTGAAAAATGCTAGCTACTGTGACCCCAAAGTTAGTGAAGACGCTCGCAAAATAAGTAGGTTGAATTATAACCACTGCTTATTTGTAAGTATGAGTGGTTGCAAACTGTGCAGTGTCAGTGTACTGTAAATGGATTCAAACTGCAAGTAAAAGTTCTGTCTTCGAATATGCTGAATTATGGAGCATGATCTGGCCCATGTCTTGTTTGACGATCAATAAGCTACTGAATAATTAGTCAACAAAAATTCAATAAACTAACGGGCCGAATGCAGCCGAATCTATCTGCCAGATAACGTGAGAGAAAACTGAAATATGGTCTGACTCAACTTGCAAGGAACCATAACACCACCGTTGCAGAACAATTTCAAGGATTTAAGTAGAATAGATCAAGATGTATTTTCAGAGATTGCAGAAAGCAAGTTCCTTAGATACGTTTAAAGACAGATAGGAAATGTTGACATAGAGCTAGGACATCGTGGAATAGCGAGCGACCTCGTAGAATATATCCTGGATTTAAATGCAGTGCTGAAGGGCAAATGCAAAAATGAAATGAACACAACATGGACAGAAACAATATGAAACCGACCACAAGGATATGAAACCAATTACAACAATTGTTGTGTGATAGTAACAGGACGTGAACGTGACGAGGACCATTGAAATAATGAAAAAAGTTTAAGAACAGTTGTCTGCAGGGAATTTAAGAATGGGACATTTGCATCTATGTTTAATTTACTCCACAAAAAGAAAGGGTAGTGGATTGATCAGTTTTGACCTAAAGAATTAGGCATGTGATTTTATACATCTAGTTATCTGATATAGACGCCTTAGTGGTTTCATATGGATAAGGAGGAAATGTTAATATATACATACATTATGCTGGAGTAGAAGATATTTAAGTGGTGGTAATTATAGGAAATGTATCTGATATTCAAAAAAGTGATTGACGGTTTCATCCAGAGGCAACTCATCAGACGCTGCCACATCTCTGCTCTAGGAGCAGCATGACCGGAAGTGGCTACAGGTGGTAATCGATCCTTTATGTATATCCGCAAACCGACATGAGGGCTAATTATATCCAAGTGAAATCCTTCTTATACATTCAGACCCAAACTATGCCGAAGCGAAATTAATTTTTTTGGATACGCTCAATCCTAAACAAAAATGCATCTGATACCCTGTTAAGGGTGAATCAGGTGAACTAAGATTTTTAGCCAAATAATATAATGTAAATCCTCTAAAATAAATACTCGGAATTAACGCAGCGTAAAGTCTGTAAGTATTTAAATGAATACTAAAATGGTACTATACCAAAATTTATAAGGAATATTCAAGCTAGCGATATGCTAACTGCTAAGAGAATGAAAAAAGAAAACAACGAAATTGCACATTACCTTATTTGCATTTACCCGGAAATTTCAAATATGTACAATTTGAACACAAAATTATATTATACTGGATCCTCTATTTAAAAAGCGTCGCTGATGCGTCTGTACCGGTCATGCAGTCCCCGGCGCTGGGGCTACATTCAAAGAAAGTGCGGATAGACTATGTCCTGGCAAAGGGGCTGAATGTTCACCACCACGATTTCTTGCCAAATACCATGCGGGTGCCCCTTGAGTTGGTGATATATATGTTCCATCTGGTCCGAGTGCAAGGTTCGGCCAACAAGGGTATGAGAAGTATTGACATTCAACACCTATCGCCAAAGCCAATAGGGCAGTGAGGATTATGACCTGAAAATTGGACAAAAGAAATAACAAACTGTCTACTACGATGATAGCAATTACCTACCTTCATAGTTTTGTTTGGCTGCTTAACTCAAGAACTGGAGAGATGTCTTTGATATTCAATTTGATGCTACCATAACTTTTATACTTCTTTCCATTGCGGATTCTCATTGAAACTAACGGTTTATGACTATATTAATATGTGGAAATTCAACATTTTATACTATTTTATGTAAAGTAGTATAATTTATAAGATTCATAATACATGAATTATGGTATGTGTAACAGTTAATAAATAAAATTACATTACTCTGATTGGACGGTAATCTCCATTTAAAAACATGTGCTTCTTGGGTGTATTCTTTGAATGTTTCTATAATTTTAATATTCCAAATACTTGCAAGCCTTGAGGTACAAATTATGTTAGATGTGTACATGCATATATTACAGTACGAGGTATACCACTGCTAATCGAAATCCGGTAAAAAAAATGCTGCATCCTCTTTTTGCAGATATTGGAACTCCCGCTTAAATTCAACGTAGAACGTAGACGGTTACAAGCTGAACTATTGTACATATACAAAAAGATGTGACGTAGTGATCTGCGTGACGTAATTCGAGCACATGCGCTAGGGGCGAAAGGGCCCAGTGCTGAAAATGCAAGCGCACCATGGTCACTCGGCAGTGAACTGCCAAATGACCTTGCGATGTGTAAACTGCGGGAAAGGCCATGCCGGAGCCGAATGTTTGCTGACTAAAGGTAACTGCGGAAACGAAGGTATCCGGCTTCGTACCGTGGACGTCCCGCATACTGCAATGTTAAGGTCATATGGCAGCAGGCGCCGAGATCAGCCCAAAAGACGAATGTGTCTGCGGTGTTGGACGATATCGACTACTTGTCCCGGGGAAATCCCAAATCCGTTTTCCTCAAACTTGGACAAATCAATACCAGATTGAGAATAAATGCGAATTATTCTGGTCAGATAGTCCTTGAGCAAATTCCTATCTGGATTTGTGCGTTGCTGACGCACGCCTGAACTTTAATTTTAAGAATCCTCAACGGAACCTACAGACTTTTTCTTACGACAGCGGCCATTACGCTATTCTTATTGAGGTTCTGTTCGATGGACGAGGAGTTCGGCCTCTGCCGATGGACAGCGGCGTCCACTGGCTAAACTTTGAACAAACAAATTGGAAGAAATTCTAACAGAGGTCTTTTCGGAGATATCGTGAGGAAAGCCTAACTTTTGATAGGGACAATGATGGTAGGATTGCGCCAGATGACAAGAACTTCAGCAACGAGAAAATACTTCAGTACCTTCTCAAGCTGGGGAACTTGACGTTGGATACAAGTTAACAAGTCGTCCATAAGATTAAAACTCGGAATAATATGAAAATATATGATACTTGAGCTTATGGCTCAAAAAGGTGAAAAGGCTTCTGCTTACTCGCGTCAACAAAATCTATCGAAGATATGGGGACTACCATCATCGACAAGACCTTTCTAACTCTAGAACTGGACGAACTCCTTGGCATGCAAACACTTTGCTAGAGTCATCTGTTAACAATTATTCTAACTAAATCCCTACTTTTATACAAATTTGATGTCCTGGCTGATTGTCATTATTACGATTTAAATTGACGTTACACATAATCTTCCCAAAGTTACTTTCGTAACAATATGTTATTCCGGAAGAAGTTACGAGTAACTGTGCCCGGGAACCAAAGTCGGTAATAGCAAAATGCAACAATACTTCAGTATAAACACTTATAGTGTAACTGGTGATGCGTAAGGCAATTACATTATGATGTATGATATTCTCGAACTCGAGCTTAAAGGAGAGCACTTTAGGTCGGTGCATCGGCCAAGAATGGACTTAGGACCAATGTGACTTTCGGAAATCGTGGAATGAGATGTCCATCATTTCAAAAGTAGCCTAAACGGCAGTACAGTACTCCAGCTCAGCCCTGCGATGTAAGCTCTCTCATACAAGCGATAATCTGATTGATTACTTTGTCTCATGTGGAGAATTAACCTCCATTTGGTATTTAGACGGGTAAACAATATGAGATCATCCAGTATAGATGGCATTCCCACCGTAGTTCTCAGGCATTTACTGGATATTGCTATTCGGAATTATTGCATATGTTTAATAATTTATTGAACAATTCCTTCTTTCCAAGCCAATGGAAAATAGCCCGGGTGTTCTCGATCAGTTTGCTAGCTTACATCGGCAAGGTGCCTGCAAGGTTTTGGTATTGAAAGCCTTGAACAGGCATATTAAGAGGAAGGAATTATTGTCGAATGGACAACTCGAATTTCGATTTGGACATTCGACAATACATGCAATAACGAAGGTAACGTCTGATATTAACTGGCCGATTAACAATGGTGAGTGCGTAGTCGCTTGCCTTATAGACATGGAGAAGGCCTTTGATACCATCTGGCTAGATGGCCGGATCTTCAAACTTTTGAAGAACGAGTTTTCAATCACTTCGCAGGGATAATGCATGCTGTACGGCAAATTCTTTTTTATCACAAATGGAGATCTCACTACTAATAGAGAATTTAATGTTCTGAATAGATTACAATATTGCAGTATTTGCCGGAGAATTACTTAAATTTTATGAGTTTAATAAATCTCCGTTGGTTTCCTTCGCTGATTTGGTAGAAGGTACCTGAAGTGCAGGTAAACTCCAAAAGCTGTTCAATGACATTTAGTTCTTCACGAACAGCTGGCGGATGAAAATCAAAGCGCAAAAATGTGAACCGCTTCGTACGGCAGTAAGAACTTGAAAAGGATTTGGCAGGAGATTTCCACATTGTCGCGAATGAAGATGATTCTAAGCATATTCGTCATAAGCAGTGCGTTGAATACCTGGTTGGGCGTCTTGACGAACGTCTTCAATTTAACGAGCAACTTTAACGTTGAAGTTGCGCTGGAGAACGCTCGTAAGGCATTCATGTCCCTTCGAAGACTATTTTATACTCCACATTTTAGCCGAATGGTTGAAATCATTTGCTACCTTACTTTTGAGTGCTAGCCAGATGGAGATAAGAATAAGGATCTTTGAAAGGAAATGTTTCCACGCTTACACAGGACTTAACAGGACTATTTCGTCAAATTATGAACATTATGAGGTGATGTATGTAGCTGCTGCTGTGCCGAAAACCAACACAGTTATTGTTAGATTGATTCGGAATCATATAGTGCGATCCGCTTTATATGGTGAAAACCCTTGGGTTTCACAGCCGTTCTACCCAAATGACGGATATCTCGGGAAAACTTTCACGACAGGCTTCATTTCTCCCGAAGCTTTCGTGTGCCTGGATAGGAGCGGCTTAGGTCTTGATACTGCCGGTGAATGGTTTATGTTTCATATATATAGGCGAGTCGTCGACAAGAAAATAGAATATCCCCGGGACTTGACTGCGGGGTCACCGGGATTCGACTGGGGATACTCCAGATCGATGCTAATGTTAAGCGGGATGAGAAGAAAAAATCCAGCGGGCGGGCACAGTTCTCCCACTTATCTTATTGTGGTTGTATGTAAATAATGTAAATATTATAAGGGCGTTACTTTACTTTCACGTCTGGTCCTAATCAATTAGATATTCCATTATATTGTTGTGTACCCAATTCGCTCTTCATTCATCAAAAAGAAGAAAAAACTTTTAAAATACAAAAATAATCATATCTTTGGATACACGTGTTATTCAGTTTATTAGCTTCAAGGTGAATAAGAAGATACAGATAAAAATAAATAAACTTAAATTTAAGGTTATAATGAAAAGAAAACAAATTTAATTTTTTAAATGCCTAATAGTGACTTTTTCTGTTCCTCCTATACCGGTATTTCGAGGACCAATTATCCTCTTCCCCAGTGAGTTTTTGTCTGAACTGCAGCTTGTCCTTAAATACCTAAATCCAGACCTTAATTGCTAGCTAATTTGACCTGACTATCCCAAAAAGCCAACTGTTGACGTTTCCTAAATCACTGTTAATCCTTTTTTCAAATTTTCGCAGTCATTAACCTCCTTAGTTACCCTGAGGCTATCCTTCGTTATTGTATGTTTCTGCTTTTTGCTTTGCCAGATTTGCTCCCTTATATGTTCGTTGGACCTCTTCTAGCTTGCCCTATATATGATTTTTCACAATCTGTGCAGGTGATGGGATAGATCCGCTTTTCTCGTTGCCTTCCTTGGGGTCCTTTACGCTTCCTAATCGTGTCTTCAGGTGATGTGGTCTGCTGGTGGATATTACTTCAATGTCGCGTTTCCTTAGGATGTTTCCACCTGGTAGCTAATTTAGGAATGGATGGTAGGAACTCGACGTTTTTTAAATGGCCCCGTTTGGGTAAAAAATGTCATCAGGTTATTCCTTTCCATTTTCGTCATTTTTTTACTGACTAATGCTTCTATGGTCTTTGTGCTGAACCCATTCTTTTTCGCAGTTTCAATAATGTAGCGTTTCTCATTGTTTAAACGTTCCCCTGATAAAGGCGTGGTTAGCATGCGATGGAGCATTCCGTTGCGATTTTTTGTGAGAAGGAGTGTTGTGATGTTGCTGGGATGGTTTTCTCCTTGGATGTTGGTTTTCGATAAACGTTGAATTCGATTTCTCCGCTGTTGTTGATGATGAGTAAGTCCAAGAAGAGTAGCTGGTGGTTGTATTCGACTTCCATGGTGAATGTAATGCTCATGTGGATCGTATTCAATTTGTTGAGTAGGGGTTGATTTCGTTTCCCAGTTGCACAAATGTCGTCAACATATATGTCACAGAATCTTGCTCCATAAAGATATCGCTGCTAAGTGGTGATACCGTATTACCCATATTGATGTCCCCTATGGGTTTGAACTATCAATTCCTGAACGCGAAGTAGCTTTCACTTATACAAAGGGTAGCTAACTTCATATATTATCGTACCTTCGTTCTTCATTCCCATAATGATTCGTCTATATTAACTAGTTTCCCTCTAACTATGCTAGGTATACTAGGGCAGAGGGCTTTAATGTCAAATGAAACCATACCTTCCTCATCCAAAAGTGTTTCCGTGTTTCGAAATTTTTCAAAGAGTACTTCCCTGCTCCTTACAGTTCGTTTTCCTTTTGATACCCCTAGTTCATTGAATTCTAGCAATAGCCATCATGCTATCTTCTGTGTTGGAAAATTTATCGCCGCTATGACTTCACGCATCTCTTTACCTGATTTGTATATTTTTGGTAAACATCTGATCCGAAGGAGAGATGGGTTTGTTGTCGTGAGCACTACTGGGTTCTCTATTACGATTGAGCATTTTGTAGCGTTTTTCAATTCATTTTTTGGAGTCCGTTAGTGGGTTTGTCCTTGATTCGTGGAAGTTTCTGTTTTCCAGTTTTTCCCTGACCGCTTTGTCGTTATCATTTCTGTTCATGAAAACATGTTGTTTCCTTTATCGGCTTGGAGATAATAAACAGGTTTGCCCTTCAATTCTTTCTTCCATGCTCCTTCCCTTCCTTTTTACTGCTTTTCTATTATTCTCGGTACTGGTTTTCGTATCCCTTCCTTTTCCTTTTCGTATTTTATGGCAGTTTCAATGTCGATCATGATCTCTTCCCTTGGAATTTTATTGTTGCGGATTACATAGTTGAGGCCATTATTAAGGAGCAGTAGTTGTACGTGATTTCTACTGGCTTTTTGTATCTTAAAAGCGTTTTCTCGTTAGTATCACTCGTTTACTTCGCTTTTCACATTCCTCTATAGTTCCTTTCTGTCCTGAAAATTGTTTACTTTTTTATAACAATTATTTAAGTTTTCCTAGCATCAGTTTTTGGCGTTTTTCTTCGTCACCAAGACACAGTTATTTTTCAATTTAATGTATTTTGTTATATTAATTATAGTTTGGTATTTATTAGCATGGTGTTCCGAGGTCGAATAACAACACCACCCAGAATCCTCTCTGATAATCAGGTGAGAGTTAACACTGAAGCCATCCACAGCACAGCCGTTCGCAACACCCTATAAGAGTGAAATGGATGCCGCAATAACCCCAGTTAACAGAGATCCTGGAGATGAAGCATCAACAAATGATCTTCACAATCACCTGAAGAACGTTATCAAAAATACGGCCACAAACATACTTGACCTCAGCCGCAAAAAGAGTCGGGATGGGTGGGGGGGGGATTTGGACCACCACCTTTCATACGACAGCCTTGTGCTCTAACCACTCAGCTACTCGGACACAAAGATGCATTGATAACATAAATAAATCAGGTTTTGATTTAATAAAAAAATATGCTTTTATTTAAAAAATTCATGCTTCAATTTGAATAGAAACAAATAATAGCAATTTTCAAAAATATGAAGCGAAATTGGCTTAGCTAGAATTAATTTTCAAAATACCGAAATGTGATTGACAGTTTTGAGAATTTTGAGTTTCTAAAAAGTAGTTCGGCCACCACTTTTGTTAATTTTTTTAAATATTCAGTTTTGCAGTAAATGAATTAACTTTCTAGGTATCTTCATGCCCGAATCCCACCACCCTTCTAAAATTGCTATTTTTAAGTTCGTTACTGATAAATATTGCCAACTATTAGCTCTTGCTCAAATTCCCTAAACTTTTTCGATTAGGTTAGGACCTAAACTTCTGGCTTTCCAATAAAAAAATTATTTTGAACCAAACGGAAAATTTCTTTGATGTTTTTGCTACATGAATAGTATCATTAACTTGCTGATATATGAATTCTATGTTATTAGTGGATCATGTTCTAGTCCAAACTTTCATTAAAACTTTCAACCTACATTTTGTTTGTTATAAAATACAATTACAGCTTTCCATAATAATAACTAATGATCCACGCACTTCCGAAGGTGCAGTTCAGTTTTGAGGGATCATTTGCACGAAAATTCTACCAAAAGTTATTATGTCCGTCGGGTCCGTTCAGATTATATTTTAACTCATGTGAAATAATGACATTATACCACTTTTTCGTCCAAGCCATTTGATTTTTTAGATAATCCAATCTGGCAGCTTTATGAGAAGATGTAGGCTGGGGTTTTTGCCGATTTTTTTCCATTTGATGTTTTTATCGTTGCTTGAAATCTATTCCACTCGATGCTTTCTAGTTGAATATTTCAATTTTGGCATAGTTTGTAATGTGCTTAACATATTTTTAGTGGCTTTTTTCTTGAAAATGCTCATTTGTCGGCGGCGTACCTTCATGTCTCCTGCAAATTTGAAATGAAAATTGCCGTATTTGTCTCCCAGTTTAAAAGAATTTTGTATCATTTCCTCCAATCTATTAATTCGACGACAAATTGCACAATTTGAAAATCCAGTCCAATCAAATGAAAGGGCTTTTGTTTCACACGAAACCTTAAAAAATGTTGGAAGTTGATTTTTTTTGAAAAGCTGCAAAATTTTTTATCTTGGTATTTTTGCTCACATTCAGGTTAGCATTCTTAGAAAATAAGGTAACAATATAAAATTGACTTTCAGCTTTGAGCTTCAGATAAAAATTGATGTGGCTACACGTTCCGCAGTTGAAAAATTCTTGTTACGACCTTGAGCGGAAAAATGTCACGTAACTTTTTTATTTTTGGCCTCCATTTAAAAAAAAAAATCGAAAGTTCTTTCGAATATGAAATGCTTTAATCTGATTGAATTCCAATTAACTTTTCCTACTGAAAAAAATCCCAGAAATATACGTGAAATATAATTTCCCCCTTAAGATAACAACAAAAAGAAAAAAATGAAAAATTTGCCATCCGTCGCTGGCAAGAAAATTAATCAAAGTGCATTGTTGAAGGATGCCAATACTGAACCCGAAGCCATAAATAAGTTTGGTACAATGATCGCAAAACCTTATGGAGTATGTCAAGGCTCGACATAAGTGGACCATCCTATTAAAGATCAGGTGTGTGACATTGCGGTTGTGTAAATAGAAGTACGTGACGGAATGAAGATATCTAAAGAAGGACGAAAACCAGCAGAAACTGCAGAGGTTCAACTAACGCTAAAAGCACTCTTATCTAGGGGAAGCTCCAGGATCCTTTTAAATGCATCAATGCAAATTACATCAGGTAGAAAAGAAACTCCGTAGTCCCGTAAAAAATGAGAGACTCTTAAGGTACGACCCCATCTACGCTACGCGACGCAACGTGGCCACAAACTGCACTGGCCGTCAAAATATCTTTATATATTTTGTAGGCTGGAATACACATTTGGGCGACACTGCACGACGCAACATTCAGCCAAGCGAGGAGAAGCGACCAAGTTGCCTGACAAAGAATATTTTGCAGCGCCGCATGTCATTTCCTTATAATGAACTCAGGTTGACTGCTATGATTTTTCAGTTTTGGTTTGTATCCACCTATTAAAATGTCAAAATATGTAGTTGTTGGTAGTTGGCTGCCGCGCTAGGAATGCCGCGGTAGTTGTGGTGAATATAATGTCGCATCACGTAGCGTATCTCCGCAATGAAGCCGAGAAAATGAATGGAAAAAGCTTCTGGGTAAAGCATGATAGTTGTCCAATAGAAGACTATCAGCTCTCACGGCAAAAGACGACAAGGGCATTGAAGGTTTCACTTAGACTAAAGTCAACACAAAAGAAAGCTGTAGCAGAGAAGCCGATCCGATGCGCTTATCATAACGAAGAAAAGTGATCTGTCATGCGCCGATATTCTGCGCATGGTCTAGATCGACACCTCGTTGACGGGTCCTAAGTGAAAGTGTGAACCGTATAAGGCAAACAAAGAAAGTCGACTTACTGCTTAAATTTAAACCAAGCAAAAAATAAAAAGACCTGCAGAAAATTGTGTCATCACTGGGGAAACGGCAGAAATCAAACTGAGTAAAAATCAAGTAGTCACTGAATGTAAGAACTTTGACGACATTACTACGAAGCAGGGAATTTGCCAAACTCTACGGTCCCAGCTAGGTATACAATCAATTCAGAAGGCTGATATTCTACGACTATGGAAGGCATATGGCAGCACGCGAATTGCGTCGATAAGTCTACCTACTTTATCTCCCGATCGGCTGGGTCCTCTGCAGGTTACAAGAGCAGATTTCACGGAAAAGATGCTTTAGGTGTCTAGAGTTTTAGTATATAGCCGAAAACTGTACAAGTGTACACGATAATTCCGAGCTGCGCCGATTTCTGTTCGGCAAGCAAATAAATGACATCCACAGGGCACACATCACAGACAGAAGCATATTTCCGGTGTTTAAAAAAGTGTCCAACACTATGCGCAAATGAGGTTCTTAAATCCAAATTTGAACCTGCCCTCCCAGACGATAATTGAAAGTAAAATCGACATCGTCATTGTCTGCGAACAGTACAAAGGACCTACACAATCGAATTTGTTTCTGTCAACAGTTTCCGAAGAACGGAAATGCGGCCGGCGGTAGATGGCACATTTGTTAGTGATACTATAGCCAAAGATCTCCAGTGGCAGCTTAGTGAAAGTTACACACACAGTGACCATCACGGCGGCCAAATGATTTCTCTTCTTGGAGGAATAGTCCTTATCTGCATGTTACGAACTAGCCAGATTTGCAAACACATGCAAGATCTTTCGTAATGCAGTATTCACTCCTGAAATCATTGCGAACTGCCGCATCTTCCACTTCTCTGACCACCGCAATAGCAAATTCCCCCTTGTTGCGGCGTACACTAGGCTGGACTTCTCGGGAAATCGCTCGGTATCCGAGTTCGAGCTCGTCACGTCCGCTGTCACTTGCAGTAGTCAGTAGAGCCTGCAACCCTCCCCTCTCAGTTTATTTATCCGCTTCCACGATTCTACAGTCAGCCAGATCTATGACACCCCTTCGGGACGTGTGCAGCACCTGAGTATTGATGGCGGCCCAATGCTCATCGGTATTCTCATGTGGGTTACCCAGTAGATCTGCCGTTCAATCAGTAAAATAGCTCTTCCACTGTCGAGCGACAGCTGGGTCGTATAAGCGGTCGACGTTGTACTTAAGGCTCCCCAACCCTGCGATCACTCATCACTATCTGAATATCACTTGTAGTAAGTTTCCCCTGAATCGCGTTTAATTGTTCGTAGAGAGCATCCTTGTTCACTATACCAGAAGTCTCTGTTGGTGCCTAACATTGTACAATTGTGATGCTCCTTAAAGTGGATCGAAATCTTGCAGTTAGAATGTCAAAAACTGGCTTCCAGGTCAAGAGCGGTAGCCGTCAGAAGTAACCCGACACCGGATTCGTGTATGTTACCACTTGGCTTTCCCGGGTACAATAGCAAATTTCCATTAGTTTGACAAGAGTGAGGGGGAGTACTCTCCACTGTCCCTCCATCTTACTTCGCTTAGGCCCAGAATTTCTAGTTTATATCGTTGGTATTACCGCTCCAACTTGAACATTCTGAAGATGCTGGCTACCGTTGTCAAGGAACGTTCTCACATTCCAGAAACCAATCGTTTTCGGTGGCGAAAGGTTGTTGCCGTGAGGTCAGTTCCTACCCGAGACGTTGTTGACGTTAATTACTTGCGAAAAAATGTCCATCCCTCTAGTCCTCTTTTACAACAACCAGGGCAGAATCTTAACAATGAAGAAAAGAAATTTTTAGAATCGGTAAACAATGCGACAATTTATTTTTCCGAGAAAGGGATAAGTTTTCTTTTATGGATTAACAAATGCGCTGTCCGCTTGTAACGTGTGATGGACAATGTATGTATGTACGGATAGCGTATTAAGACGACATAACTTTTTTTTCGCATCATTGAAGGAACTTGTCGGTTTTTTAAAAAAGGTTTCGCGATAAACTAAGAGAGCGACCCTCAAAATCGAGGTCGACAAATCAAAATTTTTGTATAGGAAGATGCGGTCAAATTTCCGGTTTTATTATTCTATTTCCAGTTTTTTAGCTTTTAAGGAATTCTATCTTCCGAGAATGTATCGGTTTCTATCCCCTATGTCGTTTAGTTTCCTCACTAAGTAGTGGAATAGATCACAAGTTGCTTCTCTACATATCGCATCAGGCATGTAGAAGGAGAATCTTTTAGTGGTGAAAATGTGGTCTAGTTTAGATGTCGCCTTTTATGACTGTGCTTGTGTAGGAAGTACGCCGATTTTATAACTAGATTTCTACTGCTTAAGATGTCAATAAGGATGAATATCGTCACGACTTCTTGTCGTTATTTGAAGCCTTTCGTCGTCCATAACTTTCCTATCGCCGAACAATATTTCGGAAACATCCAGAAGGAATGTATCCTCCTTAGGCTGCTGTAAGAATGTTTTTTCTTTCTAACGGTCATGCAAAAAGTAGATATTCAGATGTTCTAAGGTAAAGCGGAATGTGGATGGCCCTTTCAGATATTTTATTGACCCATCTGTAGCTAAGTATTGATAATTTCATTGAAGTTAGATAATGGACAATTATTTAGGGAGCGCTAAGGGAGGTCTTGCAGGTATTTAACTGAAACCCATAAAACATTATACCAGTTATACAAAGGATAAACAGTTATAACAACAATGATTGCCGGTAATAGCTAGACTTTATTTTATAAATATTGTATCATATGCCAGGTGTCTATTCCTAATTCCATTTCCATTCCGAATTCAAGATTTACATAGTTCCGGGTGCTGGGTCCATATTCATGGCAACAGCTGACTTCAAATGTCCTGGCATAGGAGCAACATGTTCAACTCCTGGCGTTTTTGCCATATATTTCGCTTCCATCCCTTTCATCATCATTGGAGCCATCATCATTGATCCGCCATGGAAAGACCTTGCCCTCCTGCCCCGGTGTAAGTTGCAAAGGGAAACATGAAATTAGGAGTCATGAACATTTGACATTCAATGCCCACGAAAAGTGCCAAAAAAGTGAGGACAACGATGAACTGAAATTGGATAAAGGACATATGTTAGCTAGTAAATTTGTAGTGATAAATGCATAAATTGTTGTTTTATAATTTACCTTCATTGCTTTGACGATAGAAAGATAGCTTTGAGTTGGAGAGAAGCGAACTGAATCTGATGCTTTTTCCAGAAATTGACTGCGTTTATATAGAACTTACTTTTCGCTCAATGGAAAGGAGAAGGTTTTAAAAAACTGGAGCAGTAAAAATCTACACCCAGCGAAATAATTATATGTGCAAACAATTATTTTGAAATTGATAACAAAAGTGGTTTTATTTGATTTTGTTTATATTTTTATTGAAACAGGTTTAATATAAGAATACAAAAAATAGATTGCCCTTTTTATTCTGTTGGCTCTTTTAGTCAATATAAAGTGAAAAAATTAAGCTCCGAAGGAAATATTTATATGTGCAAAAGTAATTAGATTATAAAAAAAATAAGAAAGATAAGCTATAAAAACAAGAATTGATATTTTAGTATTTAGTATGGTCTCCATTATTATAAACCACTTGACTTAATCTAAATGGCATAGAATTAATTAAGGAATGGAGCGTAGAATCGTCGATTTTGGCCCATTCTTCCTTGAGGTCCTTGAGGGTGTCAAATTGGCGGCCATTTTATAGACTTGCTGAGAAAGAATACTCCACAAATTCTCCACTGGATTTAAGTCTGGACTGACATCAGGCCACTCCAATAAAGGCACATTTTTGGAAGCAAAGAATTGCTTTGTAAACTTAGCAGAATGTATTGAAGCGTTGTCCTGCTGAAAAGTCCAGGACTCACCATAAATATCTTCAGCAAAGTCTAACAATACATCGTTAAGGAGTTCCACGTACATCTGCGCGTTGACTTTATGCGAAATAAAGCAAATTGGTGTCTTTCCATGGTACCCGAAACCTGCCCATACCATCAGAGATCCGCCGCTGAAATTGCGAGAGTAGCGCGTCTGTCGTGGTTGTCTGGAATCTCGCCAATACTTTTGGGAACCATCTGGTCTATCCAGATTAAAGTTTTTCTCATCGCTGAAGATGACATTTCGCCACTCTTCGTGCCAAAATTATATTTTTCAGCGAACTGGAGACGTGCCTTCTTATGGTGAGGGAAGAGTCTGGGTTTGGCACTGCGGTTTTCATATCGAATGTTACTGCTTTCATGTAAAATTGTTGAATACGACGCCTAATCACTTGCAGATCCAGTTCTGCTTTAATTTGTCCAGCACTCATGTTTTTGGACACAGCTAGGCGACCGATTTCCCGTTTGGTCCTATCACAAACCATGGGTTTTCTTCCACTTCGCTTGATTTTGGCATAATTTTCAGAGTCGTCCAGAAAGTTTCTAATCGTATTCCGATGGCGATTAGCTCTTGCAGCAATTTCCCCAATTTTCATACCAGATTCATGAAGACCAATTACGATCCCACGCTCATTTTCCGTCAGAGTGGTTCCACGTGGCATAGTGCTTTAAAAAAAATTTTTCTGTTCGAAAAATAACTATTTAATCTATAAATATAAATTTACCTTCTTCTTGAATTTCCTTACTGATTAAATACTCACAAAACGTAATTACTTTCACACTGCGCGCTTCAAAACACTATCGCTATTGAAATGCACATATAAATATTTCCTTCAACAGACAGACGCCGCCGCAGGTTTTTGTTAAATAACCGTACCGCAACAGAGCGAAAATGAAAAAAACCGATTGTGTTAAGAAACTACACACATACACGAAGTTATCTGCGTACTCAATGAATAATAACAATTATTATAAAAAGAAATCATACCAAATATATTTTGCACATATAATTCTTTCGCTGGGTGTAGTATAACATCTTTATGAAGATTACAATTGTTTTAAAATTAATAATTCATAAAGCTTAATAACGCAGTTATACATGCATATGTAAGCTATCAAAGCTGATTTGCTTAATCAAATCGTTTCTGTGCATGCGTCCAGCCCAATAAGTTGGATTCAGATGTTCAAGTGCTAGTTGATGTCCGCACCATGAACAGATTGCTACATTGAATGGTATCTACTTTGATTAGTGTAATGAGTTATGTCAACTAGTTTTCATCAACGGAAAACAGAAATCTGAATAGAAAAGTAACAATTTTCAACTTCTGACTGATTTAATACGGTTAAACTACACAACTACAAATCAACACTTTTTATTTAATAATTATAATTAACATTAAAATTATGACTAACTCAGCGGCTACTTTAAAGTAGACACTAAACTTAACCGAAGATATACCCTAAGGACTAAACCAATTCATTATTAAGGGTATAGATAGAAAGAAATGTGACAAAAGAAACCTCCCCCACATGGGTGGGAGCAAGGATAGGATAGGAACCAAGGTTGGATGAGGATGAGGGTCGAAGAGGCTTTTTTGTGATTCAACGAAAAAAGTTCTCATGGATGGTCTGAATCTGCATACAGGGCCAGGGTAATAAGCGGGTTGGGGTAGATGTGACATTTGGTTAAGAAGTTAACGGTGCATCAGGAGGGCGTCGATGCGAGGAGTTTCTTTGCTCTTATATATATATCAGAGAATCGGTCAAGGATCTTCTACTAAACAAAGTTTTTTATTCAGGACGGCGAACAATTGAATCAAAATATCAAGCCGAAAAAGCAGAGGTTTTGTCAGTTATTTGTAACGGAACAAATTAATTTTCGTGGATATTCGGGCCTGTATTACAGGAGATAGTACAGGGATTTGGAATATGGGACACATGGAAAAGACCGGAGTTCATTACCAGCCTCAGGTTAATGATTTCAGTCAGGAGTGCGGGTGGAATTTGAGGGTAGAAAGTTCAAAATCGAGTCCATAGTACCATATAGGGTCGAAATTTTTTCTTAGGTGTTGGAACGCAGGCCACTTTTGGAGCTTCCTAGTTGACATCAAGCAGAATGTTCATTTTCATGGGGTCGCATGCCCAACCCAGAATTCATTTCGACACTGAGGAAGATAAGATGAAGATAAGCCTGCAGATAACGGGGATACAAAGGTTTCCCCTTTATTTGGGATAGGTCGTTATACATGGAAGTATTCTGTGCCGAAACAATATGAAACGGAGAAATTGGTCAGCTTGCCCGCGGGCATGTTGTTCAGGAAGCAGAAGTGCAGTGGATAGGTGAAAGTGCAGACGTGGATTGGTGGAACTGATTTGTTAAGGAGATCGCCCTTTCCGACTAGGAATTGTTTTCAGGTAAGACCGCGGTTTTCTGGGTTATTCGCCCGGATGAGAAAATATTTTTATATTCTCCTAAATATGCCAGGCTTTAGTTCAATGTTAGAGATGTGTTTGTAGAGATAGTCAGTATGTAGGGTTAAAATTCCTCCTGATCAATCTATATTGCATATTTCTTGACTGGGGTGGGAGGACTGGAAAGAACAACGTTTTGTATGTGGGGTATGGTCCTTTGTATGTGATATGGTCGAGAATATAATTGGCGAATGAAATCAGGTTACGGTATATTTCAGGTTACGGTAGTTAAGGAGGCGACCCGAAATTATTTCAGTGCATTGTCGGATTGCCTAATCGATGCTGTAGTGGGATCCATGTTGTTGGATGAGAACAGGAGCGAATTTAGAGTGGATTTTAAGGATTAACTTTCTGCAACTGCGAAACTGAGGGTGGTGTCAGAAAGTTTGATATTAAAGAATACAGTACGATATTACTTATGTCAGAAACTGCTGATGATAGGTTGGTCCATATATACAATTATTGCAATCCAATATTAAACCCAAAACTGTGAAAAGCGGTGATTCTAAATACAGGGAGATAACCAAAATTAATAGTTTATGCATAGTCAGTAATAATACGGCTTTAAGCTAAGTTATACTATAGTATGTCGATCGAGCCATAACCGACAGAAATTTTGTGATTTCAAGGTGTTTCAGCCTAGCAACTGGTATTAATATTCTTGAACCTACTTGAAGGTGTCATCACTCTCTTAATATAGTGAATAATCTCTCTATGACCCTAAGGCTCTTCATTTTGAAGCTTAAGCAGTCCACGTCTCGATCTTTAGCGAATCCTCCTTAATATTCAGCTGGTCCACTTCCCTGTTCGATCCTACCCTTTTGGCGTCTATGGTCTCCTGGATGCTCCTGCTGTAGCTTTTTCAATTTAATACCAAGTGATGCTGCGGGATCGTTACAACAATACGGTGATGTACGCCAATCGCTTCTATTTTTCACCTGTTTAGGAATTCATCGTTAGGTTTTATGTTGAAACGAGTCATTAACAAATTCAAAGGTTGTTATAGTTTAATAGATCCGAAGCTTACTTTCGCTATAAACTTTTCTACTGTTTATCCTTTTAAAGACCGATTGGTAAATATTTTTTGATGGCATTGCTTTTCACTAAATCCAGTTCTTCTTACAGCAATTGTTACCACTCCATATTCGAAGAGTATTTGTTTTGAATTATCGCGATAATTCGCTTAGTACATCCACTTGACAATCCGTAATTTACGCATACTAGTAATATTGTTAAAGAAAGCGCACTGTGTCTTAAAAGAATTTGTATGCCTTTTTACTGATTATAGTATATCTATTAACAATAACCGACAGGAATTTTATTATATTCCTCACTTCCGAGGGTGTCAATCTGGTATCTCGTATAAAGTATTCCCTCAGGTACCTCAACCTACTTTCACAAAGGCCGGATACTATTCCAGAAGTTGGAAGTTTAATCACTATCCTTACATAATCTATGAAAAAGTGATAATTTAGCCGGTAGTGATCAGTGAGCATTACTATTAGGATCAGGCTTTTTTTACTAAGGTTTGAACAATTTTTGGGCGCTTGAGTTCATATCCCCATGAGCACCCTGAAATTTTCATTTCTAGTAAGTTTGCTCACCCGTTTTTGTCCGTTTTGAGTGTGTTCGCCATGAACCAATTTGTGACTCCACAGAATAGCACTGGTCCGTGTAGCGGCATCTCTGCTCTTCTGCTTGCCAGCCTCATTACCTTCTAACTGAATGTGGCCTACAACCGAGAGTATCCAGACCCAATTGAGCGAGTCGAGCGTGTTCAATCTGTTATAGCATTCTTATACCAGTTAGGAATTTACCTGATTGGACCTAAGTTCCTTGATAGTCGCTTGACTATAGGTTGGAATACCAATGTACAGGTCCCTGCAACTCCTTTCAAGGCTGAGGATGAATATTTATCTATCGCACGTACTTCAGCCTGTAATATGCTAGTGCGTTACCCATTAGTTCAAGTGCATTTTCTTGTACCAATGACCCCGGCGACTGCTCCCTCGACTGTAACGGATTTGTAAGGGTACTACCACGGTTTCCCAGTTTGCCCTGTTGCTCTAACGTATTTAGAACTTCTTATCGAAATCAAACCTTGTTGTCATTGTATCCTTGGTATGAATAATTCGAGGTACCGCCTAGAAAAATATCAATCTTTCTTCGATTTAGGCAGCTCCTCGCCTCACTGGTACCTCCGGATATTGTTTGAAGATTGTGTAACTGTTTGGCTGTTGTGGTGAGTTCAGTTCAATCTGCTAAGATTACCGACCCATTGGTAACAATTGATCTTATTATCTTGCACCAATTACAGTGATTCGTAGCCCAACTTGTATGACATACAATATGGTATCCTCATATTTACTTCTGAAGATTAGAACAATGTCACCAGCGTAACCCTGGACCTGACGGATTGTTAGCTCTCCCAGGAGTTTATCTGGTTCATTAATTACCATGCTCCACAGTAGCAATGATAATACCCCACTCTGTTGGCAACCTTGAGTAATGTTCAGTTATAGAATTTTTATTTGCCTACTCTAGTATTCTGGGCCATTTAGAAGGCCAGGATGTTTGCCATGGGAGAGCACATGTCATATCTCGTTTGTTATCGAACCCTGCTTCGATGTCCACAATCAATCACAGTTCTACATCGGTTAGCTTGATCATCCTGTCCGTGAGTGTGCTGATATGGATGTCGGGGATTGCGTATTAAAACGTTAGTTCGAATTTGGTTGTTTATGCCCACCGTTTGAGTACAAATAATTTCAAGCAAATTGGTCTGAAAATTACCATGGAAGGTATTCTTTTTACTCCTTTTCTTAATGAAGTCCATTTTTACCCATATCCATGTTCTTGGTATATATTTCGATTATCTCCCTTAGAAAAGGTCATAAGCTGATTTCTAGGCCCCCCTGGATAGCGCTGGGAAAACAGTTTAAAGGTTCCCACTACCTATCTGACTCTAACTTCCGAACATAACCTTTTTCATCATCAGTGGCGTAAAAACCGGTATCCAGTCCAGACCTGCCTTAGTAAGGAACTCCAGCCATTCCGATTTTGTCCGAGGTTCAGCTTTTTTGCTAATTTCTAGTTCACCTTTGATGGCAGGTAGAAAACAATAGGCTTTCGTGAAGAGTTAGGTCCGAGGGGAAATGAGTTTTCAGGAGCGGATGTACTCTGTCCTCTAAATAGATAGAAATATTGCTTTGGTTTTGGCTATATTTCTATATAACCTGAGTGTTTCTGTTGTTTCTGCAATCCCCTCACATAATTAGCAAATACTGTTCCGTTTTGCTTCCCTAATGGCGTCGCTATACTTTTTCAGTGCTCTTTGTACCACTACTAGTCCCCGATTTGGTTCGCCTGTTTGAAGGGCTTTGGGGCCTCTGTTATTACCTTGACGAGGTTCCCTTTCCCCTAGAGTACGTCCCTTGATGATTTGACAATATTAGCCAGAGCGTGCATCGATAATAACCCTGTTTGAGCTCCTCCTCCTATGTTTCTAGCTCTATTTCACTTCTGATGTTGCCTGGGATGACTGTTCTTCTAAGATTCCTATTCTATTTGCTTCATAGCCGCTCTCAATGTCGAATCTAATGATTCTGTGATCCTACATAGTGAGCTCATCCGATAATTCTTGGCCAAGCCACTGATCAGAGTTTTCTTTTCAGTTAATACCCTTTGCATGTTGTTGGTTGCGAATACTGTTCTCTACCTTATGTATTTCTAAAATATTGCAAGGATGAATTTAAAAAGGTACTCATCTCCCTCTCCGGTTTCGCGACTTGTTTTTTGGTTGCGATTCAAATTTTCCGCCCGACAAAGGCAAAAATTTCGAGCTACAATTTCCTCAAGCACCATTTCGCTGATTGAAAAAGGGAAAATTGCGGAAAACCAAAAGCAATCCTCTGGTTGATGTGAATCCATTGCGAAAATCCCACGTTCTATTTTTCACCGTGTCATCCCTTGAAATCCGAGAGACTCAATTTCACAGAGGATGATGACCCAACCGCCTCCCAGCGATCCGAACAAAATCTCCTTTTACGGTAACTTAGCGCGTTTCCGGACAATGTTTAACGAATTTCCCCAATTCTTCACCTCTTCGTGAGCCATTTAAGAAATATTAGATATTTACAGAATAGAAACAAAAGAGAAAATGAACCCGAAATAGCAATCTCACAACAAAATCTCCGACTTTGATTCACCGCGATCTAAAATCCTCCCTCTAAGTTGGTAGCACGAAAAGCA
The DNA here is from genome assembly GCF_905115235.1 of Hermetia illucens. Taxonomy (NCBI): domain Eukaryota; kingdom Metazoa; phylum Arthropoda; class Insecta; order Diptera; family Stratiomyidae; genus Hermetia; species Hermetia illucens. The sequence continues at coordinate 163,640,879 of NC_051849.1, read as the reverse complement.
GAACTGTCAGTTACTTGGTACACGATCTGAATCTCAACCAAAATGATCTTTTCTCCCCATCAGCCGTCTCCCTATCAGCTGGTCCCGCAAAATTTGTTTTTGAACTTCTCGAGTTCACCTTCCCAGCAATATGCGCAGCGGCGTTGACGGATGTGGCAAAATATCCCCTTTATCACAATCATTCGCCCGATTGCATTCAATAATGTGCAATGTTCACCTAGGATGCATTATTAACAATAAAATCCCACTTCCGTCACGAAGCCGCGGCCGCTACACTTTTTAAGAATGATGCAAGCTCTTTTTCTTTGCAAAAGGAATTTCAAATTACCTGCATGCCTTCTCCTTGCGGATGACTGGCGTACCCAGGGTTTTTTCAACCAGTAATATTCCAATGTTATCCTTGGATCTGCCCTTGCAACTACTGTAGATGCAACTTTTGCATGGTGGGGTTTACCAGGAATACTTACTACTGACTAATGTTTCGAGCTCCATCATTTCCTTTCCCATGACACTTTGGAATATCCAGGTCTAAGTCGTCCAGCTTCTCCCCTTCTGTGTGTAGCAAGTCTTTGCTCTGTTCTACCTTTCAGTCTCTATGGGATTTGCGATTCGTTCGAGGATCTGCCACCCTTCTTGCTTGTAAAAACTCTCAATAATACCGAATAGAAATCCATGTTTTGAGTGATGAGTAGGCATGGAAATTTTCTCCGTGCCAATCACTGTGGATTTGGGAGGGTAGACTGTCGCCATGTGTGTCTCTAATATTTTACCATATGTCGACAGCTCTGTTTCTTTCCAGTCTGGCTATTTAGGGAATATATTCCTAAGCCAATGCGTCGTACTCCATCGCGGCAGTGTACCACTATAAGACCTGATCGAAAGCATTGTCTTCTTCAGTTTCCTTCTGGTTTCCGTCTTTCCTTCAAATAGCGCAGATTCGAACTAGATGCCTGCCTCCTCCCTGACGTCTGATAAACTGACCTTAGAGATACTTTTGCCGGTCCCTGATTTGAGCAGGAACCTTTGTCGGTTGCGGTCCTCGCAGTAGCCAATGTTGATCTTGATTGCACAGCTCAACTTTCCCTCTTCTTGGTTGTAGTAATCTAGCTTTCTGTATAGAGGAGGTGAACCCCCGCCTGATGGGGCAGTTTATGGGCGGCACGGGTCTCGCTTGTTGGTTCCCTTTCGATTGTTTTGTAGGAGTACTCATGTGATTCCTATCAGTATGAGGGGTGGATTCGTCGTGACATATGCAATCGCAGCAATTTGTAAATTTGAACATCCAACAATGAATCGGATGTTTTGCACCGTACTCTCGCTATTTTTATTCTAGGATAGCTTTACCATGGGCTTACCATCTTCATAGCTCGTGTGCTACAAAAGAGTGCAAAAGATCGTTACCAAAATTAGTTTCCAACATTTTCCCAAAGGAAATTCGCAGCAGTAAATTTTCTAACAAAAAGACAAAACAAAAGAAAGATTTCTCTAAATAATACCAATAAACTGAATCGCCCTGTAAGCCGTGGGTGTAGTATGTACATACTGACATATGAGGAAATTATGAATTCGTATTTGCTGTTAATCCCATTGAGTCTGCATAATTAAGCTTTTAATTCTTTGCATTTATTAAAAGATATGTTATCAACTTCAACTATGATTTCAAGGAAAACAGGGCATCAAACTATGTAGCATGCAAATATCATCTTTGCTAAGTATAAAATCCACGGGATCCTCACTAGCAAGTAACAGATCTAATCCACATATCAGTCAGTTTACCTCCAATTTACAACTATGAAGGTAACATTTCATAATGCAATAATTTGATATATTTTCAGCTAACATTGTTTTTCGAATTTCAGTTCATCGTTGCAGTTTGCTCCTTGTTGTCATCGTAGCAGCTCATGCTCAACTTTTTGAGTATTTGCCAGGAATTAGGGCCTTCACTAGATACGATAACGATGGAAAGCTCATCGTGGACTCATTGTACCCAAAAGTTCTTAAGTCGACGATTTCGATCTGATCAAGGATAGAATTATCTTGTAAAGGATTTGATAAAATGATAATGGCGCAATTTTACAATTTTAATAAAGAATAGCATCAAACAATTCAAAATTATTTTTATCTCGAAGAAGAGAATGATTGTCCAGTCGGTTTTGTTAGTTGTTCTACAGGACTTTGAGGGTTAGAGCAAGTGGACTAATACACTGACTGCAAGCAAGCAAACAAGGGTGTTTGCTTTCTCGAAACAGAAATGTTTTGCTGAGCTGAGGAGATATTCTTAACTTCCTGTATGTACTAGATTTAGCTCTGCGATGTTGTTTACATAATATGCTGCCTCAATTTCAGATACTCTCTTTTAATACTACCCAACTCAGGTTTGTGGCGATGTATTATAATGAATACTACCCCCAGTAAATAGAAGCATATTCCAAAGAGGCGAAGAAGAGAATAATATCAGTTACCCCACTCTATTAAATCTTCCCTGATGTTAATTTCTAGGAGCTCTCGCGCCAACCAACGACCATAATCGACGTTGCAACAAAAAAGTGATCATTCGATTCAAAACGCATCGGAAAAATACAACAGCGTCCATTTGAGTAGACGGCACAGGTCCTTGCCCCAGAAATGATCAAAGGTTCTTGACGTCTCGACAGCATTAAGACAGAAGCACATTAGTTAGAAGCACTCAAATCCGTACCTACTCCACAAAATGTTGAATCTCCTCCAAGTAAGACGGAGAAGCTGATAATGGTCCTTCGCAGGAAATGCATGGATATCTTTGTTCAATAAACTCGATGGCATGGCGCCAGAACGGAAGCACGATGAAAATGGCTAAAAACTTTTCTACTTTGGTAGCCCATTTACTCAATATGGTTCCGACATTACCATCTCTGAGGATTTCCGTAACTTTATTAAAAAAGCCGATTGATGAAGCTCACTTATTGATTTTCACGGCATTCACACCACAAACAGATCAACCTGATGCCAAAAAGACGCCTTTGGCAACTAATCAGCACAGAACTGTAAAATGGCTGTCGATCATTATGGTATGTTGTTACTACCATGATCTGGCGGACTCTGCTTTTGACGTCAAAATACTCCGAGATTTCATCTCTGTGGAGCACGTGACATTTTGGTTCGTATTTTTCGCTCTGATAATAGTTATTAGTTTCTCTGGAATGCCCCTCCTACGTAAAGCACTCCATATACACTCCCTGTTCATGCTATCAGAGGCTTTCTCGAAATCCATGAAGGGTAGGTGGAGCGAAGATCTAAATTACGCACACTATTCCAACTGATCCATAGGTGTAGATGTTATCAATGCGGGAGGATGCGGAACGGAAACCGGCCCCGCTCTCTGTCGATCATGCATTCGAAATGTTCTGATGCGTTCCATCACTGTTTCAACTATTATTTTTGCAACGACAGGGAGCACGAAAATACCCCTCCAATTGTGACTCTCAAAACGGGTCCCCTTCTTTCTTTCTTAACGATCATCCCCGTCCCCCACTCCCCGAAAAAAAGTCTGCATTAACAAGATTGCCTTACGGGTCGAAGCAATAGATGAGCAGTAGCTCAAGGTGCAGCGATAAATAACTCTGCGAGACCGGCAAGCCCAGCGCCTTGCTCCGTTTGAGTGCATTGATTCCCGACACGATTTTCTCTCCAGCTTGAAGGAACAGTCCGTATCCGCATGTTATGGTGACTAGCCATTTCATTCACAAGAGGAGGAACCTCATTGTATGTGATACGTCAAGAACCGTGGTGAAATGTTCTTTCCACTTATTCAGTTGTCATCATCGTAGATGAGAAGTCGATCGTTGACGTCTTTCACAGGACCATCGAAAAATTTCGGACTACATGCAGCTCTGTTCGTGATGCGGTATACAGTTTGAAATCATTACATCTGCAGCATCCTCCGCTTCCCTGACCACCGCAATAGCAAATTACTTCTTGTCATAGCGTACACTACGCCAATTTCTCGAATTTCGCTCGGTATCGGAGTTCGAGCGCGATTCCGCAGTTGGCCAGATTTATAACGACCTGCGCAGCACCTGAGAAAAAAAGCATGGCAGCCCAAAGCTCATCGATATTCGCGTTAGGATATCAGCATATCTGCCGTCGGACTATCATATAGGTCGTCTCCCACTGTCGAGTGACAGTTGAGTCATACAAGCAGTCGATGTCGAACTTTGGGGGTCGCAGCTCCCCACGCTGCGAGAAAGTGACAGAAGCGAACGTTAGCGACCATCAGATGATGATCCCTTTCGAAGTCGATATCAGCGCCTACTGTTGTTTACGTACATCCACTGACAATTCCTAAATCTACTGCGATCACGAAGTGGTCGATCTGATTGCTCGTACGGCGTCGGTCAGTTGAAATTGACCTTATGGTAGACTCTGTGCCACCAATGACGAGGCGGTGGAAGTTGCAGAAATCCATGAATCTCCCACCATTACCGTTACGGTCGCTAAGACCATATTTTCCCATCACAGGCATCCGAGCAAAGTATTGCCAAATCCTATCTTGGCATTCAAATCATCCATCACCATCATAATTGTCACCTTTAGAAGCTTGTCCTGAATTGCGTTTAATTGCTCGTAGATAGTATCCTACTCCACTATACCAGAAATCGTCGTTGGTGCGCATCAAAATTGTGATGATCCTACCTAAACCGGAACCTAGCAGGTAGAAGTTTGTCAGAAACCGGCTCCCAGATCAACATAGCGCACCTTGCGGTAGCCACCAGAAACAACCTGACATCGGATTCGCGTGTGCTACCACGTGGCTTTCCAGAGTACAAGGGTACATTGGTATTGGTGTGGCCAAAAAGGAGGAGATTACTCTCCAGAGTTCTACTATCTTATTTCGCTTACGCCCTAGAAGTTCAATTATATTGTCGAATTCCCGCTCAAGTTGGAGAAAGCGAGCATTCGGAGCACCCTCGCTATCATTGTCGAGGAGCATGCATACATTCCAGAAACCAATCATCGTCCGGTTTCGATAGCCAAAGGTCGTAGCTGTGAAGTGTTGTTGACGTTGCGGTAGCAATAAATTTCAAAATTTCTAGGTTGCTTGCCAAAAAATTTCTACCCTTTTAGTCGCCTCTTACGACAAGGAGAGAAGACTCTGATTATATTCTTAAGCTCAAGTCACAGAGAAATCTAATGCGTTATCAATTTAGTTGGAGTGAAGCCTTGTTGGTATAGGTTGATGATGTTGTGGGCATATGCTGCTATCCGTCCTAGCAAGATAACGGAGAATATCTTATAGATGGTACCCACCACCATTAGATTTCTATAATTACGTGATTGCGTGATGTCCCCCTTTTTATGTAAGGGACAGATAAAGCCGGTCATCAAACATCAATCCATATTTCCAATGCTCATACGAAAGCAGATTTGACTCTGTCTCGGCAGGGTGAGTAACGAGGCGGCTTTCTTCTGCTGATTTGTTAGTAAAACGAAACCTGGTGCGGTTGTAGCCTGTACTTTTCGAGTTCACAGATCTGTTGGTTCTTCCAGGGTTTCCTTTTTCTGTCTGTGAAGTCACTTCTCCGCTCGATGAAGTCCTTGACACGTCGCATGCCTGCCTTCGTTGAGAGTGCAGTGCTGCTCAGCGTGCAATATTCTTCCGTTCCGTTGCTCCGTTCCATTCATCGTAGAATCAGCCATCCCGACTTTGTTTGTGGATAGGTTCAAATATGTTTGTGGCCTTACCAATGATAATGTTCTTCGAGTGGTTATAAAGACCATTTGTTTGCGGCGTCCAATTTACCCTTATAGGTATTACAGAAGGCAGTGTTGGGAATGGCTTAAATTTTCACTCTGACTTGATTATCAGAGGTGATTATTATTATTCTGTTAAGGGGAAAGTCACACCGCGTCCTTGAAGAACTATTGTGCCCCTTTTACTGGATATAGTGTACCTATTGCTCATAGTATCTCAAGCAGGCCTATAACCGTTAGGAACTTTAGTATGTTTCCCTACTTCCAGACCTTTCAGCTTTACATCTGGTATTAAGTGTTCTCCCAGATGTCTCGACCTACTTTGCACAAGTGCCGACACTGTCCCAGGACGTGTACAGAGGTTTCGTCCTCCTCCTCACAAAACCTGCAGGCAGTGTCCGTAGATCAGAGGCGATACTAGACGGTGTTGTCATTCGAGTCCGAAGGACGACCCTACAGTTTGGAATGTATTATTTGAATTGGTTGTGTGGAAATAAACAAAATGGAAACTTTTCCAATTTAAGAATCATATCTTTATGTTATTTGTTGAAGAAAGCACCATCAACACCATAATCATTCAGGAGCTCTAGTTTATCTCCTCGACCATATAAAGCAGTTCCCATTATAGTGTATTTCAAGTCCGCTTTATCATAGTGTTGGATGGCTGTTAGGTATGTGGATACGATATGCACGCTCAAACTACCGACATCCACTTTGGCGTAACACCTACTCACGTTTGATAGACTTGATAACGTTGTCCAGTTTTTCGTAAAATTCTGTGAATTTGGTAAAGGCAGCCGAATTGAATGCCTCTTCTGAACGTTGAGTAAGAGGGTTTGTTGGGTCATTTTCTGCAGAGTCGTAACTTGATCATGCTGTAGCGAACCGATGATCCCAGACCTAATCTATGGCAATTTTGGTGTTCACAAAAAACTACCGTTAACATCTTCCAGATAGTCGCCTTTTACTAATTCCCATCACTGGAATGTCAACGATTTCGTCTATTTTACGAATAAGGTGCTCATTCTTCTGTGCGCTCACAAAATTTTATGTGCCTCGTTCAACTCCTAGTATATCCTGTCGCTCCTTTAATGCTCCTTTCTCGAAAAATCGGCTTCTCCTCACAGGCTACCCCGACTCTTCTGGACTGGCCTAACCATTTCCAAATTTCGTAGTCCTCGGTAGAGATATTCTGGAAAAGCCTCTTGTCAAATGTGAGAAACAGAATGCCTGTGCCCATGTACTTGGCGTTATTCGTGGTTTCTTCGGCCGTTTTATCACCTCTGTACCCACTATAATACCAATAGATTCGAACTGCGTTGTGTAGTCGTCAACTTTGTCCATGCTTTGTTTCCGTTTTTCGATGAGAGGGGTGGTTCAGGTTCGTCTGGCGCCTCGGTTGGCAATAAACATAAATTCACCATTCCGAGTATTGTTTCTTTTGCGCGTAGCGATACTGCACGGTAACTGCACGAACTTTACCATCAGCCCTAGGGTGAACTTCAAGAATCCGAGCCAACAAGTAGTTGTTCCGACATTTGATGAAGAGCCTTTAGTTGTTGCCAAGGCAAATGAACGTCCTGCTAATGCTGGGATATTGCAGGGCAAACGAGCGCCTGCAGCATTCTACCAGCAACTACAAGCCGCGCTTCTAATATTGGAAGAAATATTTTCTGATAATGGACCAGCGCCTTGTGAATACATGGATTCAATCCAAGACGTGAAAAAGCTCGGCTATAAATCTGCTACCGACGTTATAACGATATATAGACTGCAATGGGATCGTATGATAATCCGTATAATAATGGGGAAGTTCGATAACGATACCCGCTGTTTTGAAGAATACACTGAGAATAGCTTGTAAACAAGTTATTCCGCTTCTCTCCATCCAAACCCAACCTTCATCACCCTAGCCCCCGAAGAAAGAAGCCTTTGCGGCACAAACGAAAGATGGCTGCACATATTGCAAGAGGAAAGATGCATTATTTTCATGTGGTAAATTCAGGCAAATATCCATCGAGGAAAGAAACTACTTCGTTAAGCAGTCCAAAGTGTGCCGAAACTGTCTATCGCACTCACTGGAGGGCAAGAGTAAAGTGTATTGTTAAGATGGAGGAAGTTTCAATATGCAATATCGAGCAAATGTTCTGTATGGTTAGTATCCAGCCTTGTCATAAGGACTGCCAAAGGATGCTGCATAGATCGATTGGGGACAAACCTATACAGGAATATGTGCTGACAACGGTGTAATTTGACGGAACTCTCGCACGTTCCTTGTAGTATGAACATTACTAAAGGTATCCTTTTCTGCCTCTGTGGTCTCCTTTGTATGGACGTTAATATTGATGAGACTTATCTTTCTAAATTTGGCTAGCAAGCACAGAATACATAGCCACATACAGAGCCTACAAAACAAAGCATAGCCGAGAAGTAGAAAACGCATAGTAAAAAACGCGCTTAAAACTGCAGTGGATGAAATGATTGGGTATTGATTTTGTTGCGGAAGTAATAACTAGTCCGACCAGAAATAAATAAAGAAGAAAAGTCAGGCGGGAGAGAAAGAGAGTTGCAACAAACTTAGGCGAGCAGCGAATCGAAGGATAATACAAAAGGAAGATATTTTGACGACAAAGTGAGGAAAATTGATACCATTTTGGCGAATAGCAAAATCAGACTAGCCTGAAAAGTACTGACAATCCGGAAATCCAATGCCTTCATTGCGGAAAAATAAAGATTGGTTGGCTCACTTGCTGGATAAGGCGACAGCTGATCTTATAAGCTGCTTTAAGTACTAGGCCTACGAAAGGCAGCCACAAGTATGGCGAACCCAGGCGCGGAGCAAAGACTTGACAATCGGAAAAGCGTTGTGTTCTTACAAGGACCGTGATCTGCAGGAAAATTGATATTGATATTTTTGGTTGCTGGCCGTGCAAAAATGAAAGTTGCACAACATGATCCACATGATGGGGCAAATGCTGCAAAAAAGAAGAGTCCACTTGTTGTCACTCACCGAAAAGTAACGAGATGGAAGCTCACCATTGTGGTATGCCGATATATCTGGCAATGAAACTATCTAGATTTGAAATACGATCAACTTGCGAGTATGGAGCTATGCTAGCGGAAATATCTGCGTTTGAGGCTCGTTGCGTGGGAACAATTTTTTTCAACGTTTGCCTCACATCAAATGACACAATCTATGACCACTTTCAGAATAAGCTCGGTGCCTTGAGAAGGACATTCGAAACACGGACGGAAAAGTTCTAGTTGAGGAGACTGTAACGCCACAACTAGGTTGTCATGGCGACCATATTTTGAAGATGCATAATAGAACTTATTCTCCTAAATATTGGTAGCGCTTCGACATTCCGACGCCCTGTGGGTGAACATTAGTAAGTCTGTATCCCAAAAGGCTCGTGGTCATTTATCGACCATTCTTCTCTTTTGGTCATTATGACGAAGTATGTCTTTTCGAAGACAAATCTAGAAATCATATGATCGCCGGGCATAAGGCCCCCTGGTGTTTGCCAAGGAATTTCCAGATGAACGCGTGATCGTGTCAGTACCGACCTTTCCGCGCGCCAATAGTATCAAGCCTATATGGGTTGTTATCTGCTTCCCGTTTCACTTCCAAGTGAATTGGGGGTAAATTCAAGATAACTTGGGATATCGCGGTCGGCGTAATACTCATCGCGTAGGCAACCGAGCCACTGTATCAGCAGCTTCTGCTGTTATCAAAGTTCAGTCTCGGCCAACATACAACGCACGCACACATCAAAATGGGTTTTATTATGAATGTATACACCCGTTTGGAGAAAGCCCCCAGGTAGTACCTATCGTAGCCGTGCAGCACGAAATTAATTTGTATAACTTCTGGTATTTTTTCTGGATATGGTGCTTTCACGTTAACTTGGAGTCGAGATGTACTCCTAAATGTTTGGCTATTTGAACCAGCTGGATTTCCGCCGTCTTTAAGGTGGGTAGCATATTGCTGCCCCACCTGACGTTCCTAGTGAACATAAGTAGTCCAGTCTTCTTAGCGGTCGCCGTGAGCCCATTATGGAGGAACTATCTCTAGATTACATCCAGTGTTATTCAGACGATCACATATTCTGCTCGCAATTTTGCCGATAATTATTGGGACTAGATCGTCTGCAAATGTTTGTGCAAAGACCTTTATGCCCTCCAGGAGCCATAATAAGGTGTCTATAACAGAGGAGAAAGGACTTCTTCTTGTGGACATCATACCTTGATAGACTTCTGTCCGGCCAATACGTAAATTTTCCTCTACTCTAGTATGTGAAGGTAACCCTTAGATCTGCAGAATACAAGAAAGTGAAAAATCAACAACCAAAAATTGCCCTGCCAGCAGTAGGTAGTCAGTGACATTAACAAAGATAATGAAGCTTCGAGTATAAGTTGGATACCAAGATCCTTGGCCTATTCATCACCCTGTTCTAGCAAAGCAGTGAGGATGAAAGAAATGGTGCAGGCGCTTTTTTCTGACTTCGAGCTGACGTTGTTGATGAGAGGGAGAGTACTGAGCAATGCCCACTTTTCTCTGGGAAGAAAATGGAAGAGATTGCCTTGATAATGAAGGACACTATGGAAACTTGTGTTTTGATATCAGCCGGGCTAGCTACTCAGCGCATTCATCGCATGTTGAAGGACTGTCAAGCTCGTATGTCACAGAGGCGACTTCGAGATTCCGTTAGCCAACCGTCCTGTCAGTATGTTCGCCACAGCGGTGAGATTGGCTGGGCATATAATCGTCACTCTCGACCACTGATGCTCCTTGAGGTGCTAGATGGAAAAGACACCTTCAATTTTTCGCGGGGAGCAGGATGCTCAAGAAGCTGGAAGATTGTTTCTAGGAATAAGCGCCACACCCGAAGCGGCTTAGGGATCTATCCCTGGTCCAGACCTCTGGAATGCCTCACACGATTCTGCTACGACTCGAAATGCCTGATGAAGCGGTCATGGTTGCTGCGTGTAAGGTCAGACAAGCTTAGCGGAAACTAGGAATGCCGATGAGGGGATTGAGTACATTGATGACTGAGCATAGGGTCACCCTACAATAAAAATAAATCATTGGTGCCATAGTCCAATTAAATCTAGGCCTTGAAGCTCATTAAAGCACTTCATTCAAAATCGTAACGGTATGCTACAGTACCCTGTAGCAAGCAATGCAAGTCAACGTTACCCACGCCCCTGATTACTACCCTTATTACTTTTTATTGAGAGAAATCTTGGTAAGTTATCTCCATCATTAAGGAGCTTCAACCCATATACATAACTATTATACATAGTTTTTAACATTTAATTCGAAAAATCATAACATTTAATTCGATATTTTTTCAGAGGTGATGTTGGGAAAAAGTGTTACTTATCAAAAAAATTCCACAAAACATACTTTTGCACAATTTTCACTGGAAGATGTTTTGTGGAAATGGAAAGTTCCCATGGAGAATAATTTCTGTTAACGATGTCTATAAATTGAATTGCCATATATGAGTGGGTGTATTATACACTCTCTGATAAAACAATTATGAATTCATACTTGCTGTTGCTTCTAGCATGCGTTCTGGGTCGAGTTTATTCTAGATTAACTTTTTAATTATATTATATTATCAACTTGACCATTGCTTTCAAGGTGAGCAGGTCATCAAACTATGTAGCATGCAATATTTCATCTGCTGAGTATAAAATCCACGAGATCCTGACTGCCAGGCAACAGATCTGATCCACATATCAGTCAGTTTACTCCAATTTACAACTATGAAGGTAACATTTCATAATGCAATAATTTGATATATTTTCAGCTAACATTGTTTTTCGAATTTCAGTTCATCGTTGCAGTTTTGCTCCTTGTTGTCATCGTAGCAGCTCATGCTCAACTTTTTGAGTATTTGCCAGGAATTAGGGCCTTCACTAGATACGATAACGATGGAAAGCTCATCGTGGACTCATTGTACCCAAAAGTTCTTAAAGTCGACGATTTCGATCTGATCAAGGATAGAATTATCTTGTAGAGGATTTGATAAAATGATAATGGCACACTTCTATTTTTTAAATAAATAATTGCATCAAACAATTCAAAATTATTTTTATTTTAGAAGAAGAGAATGATTGTCCAGTCGGTTTTGTTAGTTGTTCTACAGGACTTTCAGGGTTAGAGCAAGTGGACTAATACACTGACTGCAAGCAAGCAAGGATGTTTGCTTTCTCGAGACAGAAATGTTTTGCTGAGCTGAGGAGATATTCTGAACTTCCTGTGTGTACTAGAATTTAGCTCCTCCATTTTATTTACATAATATGCTGTCTCAAGTTCAGATACTCCTCTTTTGTCAGGACATGAGGCAGGTTTGTGGCGATGTACTTAGTAGTACCTAACTCAGGTTTTTGGCGATGTACTTTATACTACCCCCAGTAAAATAGAAGCAACATTCCAAAAGAGGCGAAAAGGAGAAATAATATCAGTTATCCTACTCTGTTAAATCTTCCCTGATCTTTATTTATAGGAGCTCTCCCGACAGGCCAACCAACGAACATAGTCAACGTTGCAACAAAAAAATGATCATTCCATTCAAAACGCATCGGAAAAATACAACAGCGTCCATTTTAGTCGACGGGACAGGCCCTTGCCCCAGAAATGATCAAAGGGTCTTGACGTGTGGATGGCCTCAAGACAGAAGCATATTATCATAGTTCGAAGCACTCAAATCCGTACCTACTCCACAAAATGTTGAATCTCCTCCAAGTAAGACGTAGAAGTTGACAACGGTCCTTCGCAGGAAGTGCATCGATATCTTTGTTCAGTAAACTCGATGGCATGGTGCCAGAACGGAAGCAAGATGGAAATGGCTACACACTTTTCTACTTTCACTCTATACGGTTCCGATATTACCATCTCTGGGGATTTCGGTAACTTTATTAAAAAAACCGATTAATGAAGCTCACTCATCGACTTTCACGGCATTCACACCACAAACAGATCAACCTGATGCCAAAAAGACGCCTTTTGGCAACTAATCAACACAGAACTGTAAAATGGCTGTCGATCATTATGGTATATTGTCACTACGATGATCTGGTGAACTCTGCTTTTGACCTGAAAATACTCCGAGATTTCACCTCGGTGGAGCACGTGACATTTTGGTCCGTCATATATCGCTCTGATAATAGTTATTAGTTTCTCTGGAATGCCCCTCCTACGTAGAGCACTGCAGATACATTCCCAGTTCATGCTGTCGAAAGCATTCTCGAAATCCATGAAGGGTAGGTGGAGGGAAGATCTAAATTACGCGCACGATTCCAACTGATCCATAAGGTGTTATCAACGCGGGAGGATCCGGAACGGAAACCAGCCCGCTCTCTGTCGATCATGCTTTCGAAATGTTCTGATGCGCTCTATCACCGTTTCAACTATTATTTTTGCGACGACAGGGAGCACGAAAATACCCCTCCAATTGTGACTCTCAAAACGGGTCCCCGTCTTTGAAATCTTAACGATCATCCCCGTCTCCCACTCTCTGAAAAAGTCTCGTATTAACAGATTGCCGAAGAAGAACTTCTTTGGAACAAACATATAGAGGTAAAGATGAAACGAGCTCTCACAGCTTATGGGCTGTGCAGACGGACCTTTGCCTCGACATGGGGACTCAGGCCTCATGTGGTAATGTGGATATACGTTGCTATCATTAGGCCGATGTTCGTATATGCAGCCGTAGTGTGGTGGGTTAAGGTAAGACAAAAAGGTTTTCACCGTAAATTAGCTGCATTGCAAAGAACTGTGTGTCTGGGTATCACTGGTACTATGAGCACGACATCCGGCGCAGCTCTGAATGCACTACTCAATTAGCTGCCCCTGGATATATTCATTCAAAGCACTGCAATGGGAGCAGCTCATAGACTAACTCGATTAGATCTATGGGGAAACAACGGATGTGGGGGCACAGAGCATTGGAAGAGTTACTGGGAGGCCTGAATCCAGTGTTTGGTAGAATATATGAAGTTACCCTGAAGCGTAGAGAGGACTGGGAAGACGCAGAGGAATGCGTGGCGGGATATACAGAAGTCTTCTACACCGATGGCTCAAAAACAGAAGAGGGTTCTGGAGCCGGAGTCTACCTCTCGAATAAAAACGAGAAGTGGGCTTTTCCTTTGGGACAATATGCAGCGGTTTTTCAAGCCTAAGCCTAAGCCTAAGGGCGGCAAACTGGGTGATTGACGAGCGGTTGAAGTGCAGGCGCATCGCAATCTGCAGTGGCAGCCAAGTTGCATAGAGGGTATTGAGCAGTCCTTTGATCTCCTCGAAAATCGTTCAGGAATGCGGAAGTCGTTTGAACTCTATGTCTAGATTCAATACGGTGGAACTACTCTCTCTGTAGCGTAGAGGGAAATGAAATCTAGGACGCTTTAGCGAAAGAGGGGTCAATCTCCCCTATGCCGGGACCGGAGCCAGCAATTGGAGTATCAGTAGCATTGGCTAAATCTGTTTTCAAAAACTGGGAACAAGCTTCCCATAATGACAGGTGGAAGAGCCTAAATGCTGCTCGACACACCAAACTTTTCCTGCCAAAACCGAACATACGCATACCGCAAAGTTTATCCTGTCGAAAAGCAGGAGGACTTGCAGGTGTATTGTGGGCATTCTGACAGGCCATAATTCACTAGCTGGGCATATGTTCAGAATAGGAATTACTCAAGATGATACGTGTCCCTCCTGTAATGAGGAAGCGGAATCGACAGAGCATTTACTATGTGAATGCCCCGCGTATGGACGCATCAGGCGTCAGATCTTTGGTGCCGATGTTCTCCAATTGCGACGGATAGCATCACATCCATTAACGGAAATCCTGCGATACGTTAACGAATCCAGAATATTCCGTTAGACGGGGGTGGCGAGTACAATGGGCTAACACGGCCTGAGTGCTCAGAAGCTGTAGCTTCTCCCTCACCATACACACACACACACAACAAGGTTGCCTTACGAGTCGAAGCAGCAGATCAGCAGTAACTACAGGTGCAGCGATAAATAACTCTGCGGAGGAGAGTACTCTCCAGATTTCTATTATCTTATTTCGCTTAGGCCCTAGAATTTCAATTATATCGTCGGAATTCCCAGTCAAGTTGGAGGAAAGCGAGCATTCGGAGCACCCTCGCTATCATTGTCGAGGAGCATGCATACATTCCAGAAACCAATCATCGTCCGGTTTCGATAGCTAGAGGTTGTAGCTGTGAAGTGTTGTTGACGTTGCGGTAGCGATAAAATTTTGAAATTTCCAGGTTGCTTGCCAAAAAATTTCTACCTCTTTTAGTCGCCTATTACGACAAGCAGGGAAGACTCTAATTGTATTCTTAAGCTCCAACTCACAGAGAAATCTAATGCGTTATCGATTTAGTTGGAGTGAAGCCTCTTTGGTATAGGCTGATGATGTTGTGGGCATATGCTGCTATCCGTCCTAGGAAGATAACGGAGAATATCTTCTAGATGATACCCACCACCGTTACATTTCTATAATTAGGTGATTGCGTGATGTCCCCCTTTTTATGTAAGGGACAGATAAAGCCCCGTTGCCGGTCATCAAACATCAATTTTCTGTCTAACTCCTTGATCATATGTTGATGAACAAATGCTGTAACTCCTGGCGACATATGATTCTTTAGTCGACGATTCTTTCCTACGTCTTCTTCAATTGGTGGGTCTCCAACTCACCGATATACTGGTTGTTGAGTAGTTCTTGACAGTACTCAATCCATATTCCCAATATGCCCATACGAAAGCAGATTTGACTCTTTGTCTCGGCAGGATGAGTAACGAGGTGGCTTTCTCCTGCTGATTTGTTAGTAAAACGACATCTAGTGTGGTTGCCGCCTTGGTAAAGGCAGCCGAATCGTACGCCTCTTCCGAGCGTTGAGTAAGATGTTTTGTTGGGTCATTTTCTGATGTCATCCTAGACCTAATCTATGGCAATTTTTGGAGTGCACAAAAACTGCCATTAACATCTTCCAGGGTAGTCCCCTTTTACTAATTTCCATTACTGGGACTTCAACGATTTCGTCTATTTTAGGAATAATGTCTTTGCATTCGAATAGCAGTTGCTGCAATAACGGTATTGCTATGCTTCGTTGGTGCTCGTTCTCCTGTGTGCTCACACATTTTGTGTATGGTTCAATACTCCTAGCATATCCTTCAAAGCTCCTTTGTCGGAAAAATCGACCTTTTCTCTCAAGCTACCCCGAACTATTTTGGACTGGCCTAATCCTTTCAAAATATCGTAGTCCTAGGTAGAGATATTCTGAGAAATCATTAGATTGAGGAGCGTTCGTGCCCATGTGCTTAACGCTATTCGTGGCTTCTTCGACCGTTTTGTCACCCCCGTACCCACTGTAAATATCGAGAGATTTAAACTGCGTTTTGTAGTCGTCAACTTTTTCACTGCTTTGTTACAGTTTTTTCGATGAAAGGGGTGGTTCAGAGCCGTCTAGCGCCCCAATAGGCAAAAAGCATAAATTCACAATTCCGGCTTGTTCCTTTTGCAAGCAGTGATATTGCACGGTAACTGCACGAGCTTCATCATCGGTTCTAGGGTGAACTTCAGGAATCCGTGCCTACATTTTGCAGGAGCTCCCCGATAAGCACTATTTGTCCCGGCTTTACGTTAAGTGCCTCCTTGGTTAATTTTTCCCTGGATTGGAGATGGTGGAGATATTCCAGAGACCATCTACTCTAGAACGTTTGGTGAAGTGCCTTCAGCTGTTGCCAAGGCTCATGAATGTCCCGCTGCGATCTCTCGACTTCCGATAATGCCTGGGGATGCGGGAATATTGCAGGGGAAGCGTCGCCCCTGCAGCTTCTTAGCAGAAACTACAAGTCCGCACTTCTCATATTGGAAGAATGATTTTGTGTGTGAGTACATGGATGCAGTCTTAGACGTGAAAAAGCTCGACTATAAATCTGCTACCGACATCATAACTCCTACAATAGTCATAATGGGGGAGGTTGATAATGATACCCTTCGCTTTTTTGAAGAATATATCGAGGATAGCTAGGAGTTGCCGCCCGTAAGCAAGTTATTCGAGTTCCTCCTGAAGAGGTTTAAACCGCTTCTGTCCATCCCAAACCCAACCTTCATATTCCGTTAAGCAATTCTAACTATGCCGAAACTGTCTATAACTGTCTATAGCAACTGAAAGGAGTGCAAGAGCAAAGTGTGATGTTTGGAGTGCAACAAAGAACAAGAACAAGAGCGAATTCAACCTGGAACCAATCGGAAAGAGTTTGGTACTCCGAGCTCTGATGGACCCTGGTTCCTAAACATCATTCATTGCGTTGGCCACGCTAAACAGGTTAGGTTTGAAGAAGAGGAATGTGTTGGCATCTGTATCAGACATCGATTTGGTTCATGATGCAACTATTTGGAATACCTTCGAACTGAAAATTAAGCCGAATTTCGCGTCCAACTTAGAGCTGGCAATTGAGGCTGATGTATTACCTCTGCTAACAATCTTACTGTCGAATGAAGAGACGTCACATTGCCACTCAATAACGACCCCAAATTAGTGCTGCTACGGAATTCAAGAAACAGGGCGTTGATACGTCGAAGACGACATGAGAGAAATGTTGAATTAAAAGGATCATATCACAGAACAATGTACGAGTACATAGGCCCTGGCCGCATGAGGCGAGCGATACCTTTTGTTGGAAAAGGCAGCGATATATGTTACCTTTCGCATTATCTGGTAATTAAGATGGAAAGTACGACCATCAAAATAAGGCCAGTTCATGACGCTTCAGTGAAAACTTTTAGTGGTTTCAATTACTGTTAAGATACAATTACATACAATATCAAGCAAATGTTCTGTGTGGTTAGTATTCAGTCATGTCATAGAAACTTCCAACGAATGCTGTATAAACCGATATGGGACAAACCTATACAGGAATATGTGCTGAAAACGGTGTAATTTGGCGAAACTGCCTTCTAGCATGAACATTACGACAGGTATCCTTCTCTGACTCTGCAGTCTCCTCTGTATGGGCGTTAATGTTAATGAGGTTTACATTTCTAAATTTGGCTAGCTAGCGCAGAATACATAGCCAGATACAGAGCCTACAAAACAAAACAATAGTCGAGAAGTAGAAAGCGATAGTGAAAACGCGCTAAAAACTGCAGTGGATGAAGTGATTGGGTATTGATCTTGTGGCGGAAGTAATAATTAGTCCGACAGACGAGAGACGAGAGCAGCGAATCGAAGGATAACACGAAAGGAAGATATTTTGACGACAAAGTGAGGAAAATTGATACCATTTTGGCGAATAGCAAAATCAGACTAGCCTACAAAGTACAGACAATCTGGAAATTCAATTTCTTCATTGCGAAAAAATTAAGATTGGCTGGCTCATTTGCTGCATAAGGTGAGAACTGATCTTATTAGCTGCTTTAAGTGCTAGGTCTACGAAATGCAGCCACAAATGTGGCGAACTCGGGCGCAGAGCAAAGACTTGCGAATCGGAAAAGTGTTGTGTTCTTTTCATGGACCGTGATCTGCAGGAAGACGATGTGGTTGCTGACCATCATGGTATGTCGATATATCTGGCACTGAAGCTATCTCGATGTGAAATACGAGGAAACTGCTTGAGAAGCTCATCAAGCCAAGACTGACTGACGCGATACGTGGTGCGGAAGATTTTCCATCAAAACAATATATGATATTTTTAGAACGCTGAGATTGAAGTAATGGCACCGGCGGTGAGATTGGCTGGGGCAGATATTCATCACTGTCGACCACTGATGCTCCTTGGGATGGAAAAGACACCTTCAATTTTTGCAAAGTGGAGCTGCATGCTAAAGAAGCAGTAAGATTGTTTCCAGGCTAACTCAGCATGATGGTCACTCCCTGCCCTGCCCTGATCAATCGGTCATGGTCGAAAATGCGTTTGCATTGGTTGCCACGTGTACGGTCGAACAAGCTTAACGCAAACTAGGAATGAGGAGATTGAGCAGATTGATGGCTGAGCAAAGGGTCACCGTATAATAATAATAAACCGTTGACGCTATAATTGAATTGAATCTAGGCTTTGAAGCTTATTAGAGCACTTCATTCAAAACCGTAACGGTACACTACAGGAGTACAGTACCCTGTAGCAGGCAATGCAAGCCAGCGTTACTCAAGCCCGTGATTACTTCCTTAAGTTGGTTTAGGCACGCACACAAGCTGAGTCGACTGATGTATCTGACAACCAGTCACAACACAAATCTTTCTGCATCTAGTGGGATTTGAGCCCCAACCTCCTGCTATGACAGCCTAGCACTCTAAGGATTTTCCCTAGTTCTGGAGAAAAGCAAAGGGGCCGTCATGACCAAGGAGAGGGTTACAAAAGTCCTCCCTACTTAGGTGGGTGAAATCAAATTCTTGTAGAAGCCGACGATGAAATATCTCACCAACATGATAGACACGAAGATGACTACCTCCGAGCAGATTCGTAATAGCGCAGGCAAGGCTGCAGTTAGCATATTTGCGATTTGCCCCCTGGTGGTCGGTGCCGCACATTCCTTATCAAGTAGGGGTTGTTTGTTAATTGGTCCGGTTCAGTCCGTCCGAAATAAGGAGATGTCGCATGCTACACTCAAGGCATTTTCAATGCCGGGGAGGTAGACATGAGAGAAGGCAGGGTAGCTGAGGGGACAGGGGTCGGGCGTCTCCTAACGTTTCGTAGAGTCCGATCAAATGACAGTCCATTTGGAAAAATCGCGCTAATGGTTGAAAGAAATACGATATTGTAACCAACTTTTGTTGACAAAAGCTCACTGTCTCTCAACGAATTGATCGGTGCTAACACCCCGAGTAAAATTCAGAAGCTAAGTGTTACTAGTATGTTCTCATTCGACTGTGATGCTCTGCACAGTATTGCCTCATTTTTTTTTACTGAGAGAGATCTTGGTAAGTTATCTCCATCACTAAGGAGCTTCAACCCATATACATAACTATTGTACATAGTTATTAACATTTACTTCGAAAAATCATCACTAACTCTAGTGCGGATATTTTTTCAGAGGTGATGTTGGGGAAAAGTGTTATTTCTCAAAAAAATTCCACAAAACGCACTTTTCACAATTTTCACTGGAAGACGTTTTGTGGAAATGGAAATTTCCAATGAAGAATAATTTCTGTTAATGATGTCCATAAAATGAATTGCTGTATATGAGTGGGTGCATTATGCATTCACACATAAAACAATAATGAATTCATACTTGCTGTTACTTCTATCATGCGTTCTGGGCGGAGTTTATTCTATATTAACTTTTTAATTATATTATCAACTTGACCATTGCTTTCAAGGTGAGCAGGTCATCAAACTATGTAGCATGCAAATATCTCATCTGTTGCTATAAAATCCACGAGATCCTCACTAGCAAGCAACAGATCTGATCCACATATCAGTCAGTTTACTCCAATTTACAACTATGAAGGTAACATTTCATAATGAAATCATTTGATATATTTTCAGCTAACATTGTTTTTCGAATTTCAGTTCATCGTTGCAGTTTTGCTCCTTGTTGTCATCGTAGCAGCTCATGCTCAACTTTTTGAGTATTTGCCAGGAATTAAGGCCTTCACTAGATACGATAACGATGGGAATCTCATCGTGGACTCATTGTACCCAAAAGTTCTTAAAGTCGATGATTTCGATCTGATCAAGGATAGAATTATCTTGTAGAGGATTTGATAAAATTATAATGGCACACTTCTATTTTTTAAATAAATAATTGCATCAGAAAATGGTTTTGTATATCAAATTTTCTTTATCTTTCAAGTACGATATGAAGAAGCTTGAAAAGTACATATGATGTGCTGCCTGGATTTAATCCACGGAATAAGTAGTAATGGTTGGAGGAGACGGATGTTTTTTTCTGAAGCCCTTGAATTCACTGGAATTTTGTTCGTTTTAATACTAATTATTCTACTGGGCAAGAATCTGTTCACAGGTTCGGGTATGGAGATCACGGGTCTCAGTCTTCAAGAAATTCTTCAAATTAAATAAATTTCTCCGAGGGCAAAGGTTTAAAATCATCTGACCTTACACAAATTGATCTATACAATTGCATACCGTTTCAGAATAATGGCGGTAAAATTTGGGTGAGGGATGCATCGGGTAACGTCCCAATACAGTCGTATGGAAAACAGAAATAAACTGCAGTGCAAGCCATGGGGGATGGGATTTCGAGAAGGGGGATTACTTTCCACTATCGACTGACCGTGTGTAAAATTATCGGGAGAGGAGGAGAAGACTGCACAGGTCGCTAGAAGTGAATGTGGCCAAAGAAAATAAAATTGTGAAGGTTTGCAAAAGTCCAAAAGTTTTATACATGGTTGCCATTTACCTCTCGCGATTACCTAAAATACCCTTTAGCTCCCATCACGACTTCACGAGACGCCTGGACTCCTAATCTACTCTATTACACCAAGTGCCCAACCCCCAACCCACTCGTCGACCACCTTGGGAAAGTGGGTTCCACTGCATGGGGTAGCCCGCAATGCAATTGTCGCCCCTCTTTAATATGTGACCTATCAACTGTCACTTCCGTTTTCCGATCACAGTGCGTACGAGTGTCAAACCTGTGCGCCGACCAAGTTCTTCGTTCGAGATAGTGTCAGGCTAGCGTACAGCTTGGAGTTTCTATGTAACAGTGGAGTTCACTTTCCATGTGCTACTTCCATATAACAATACAGGAAGAAGATTAGCACAGAAAAGTTTCAATTGCTTCTCCTAGCGCTGTTAATGCGTCGGGCAACATCCAGTTCAGTGCCACCGTCGGTGTGTGGCGAAAGTTAATTAGTAGGTTAATATGCACTAGTCCTGAAACAAGATGCAGTTAACATAAACTAGAGGTTTAAGTACAATTAATTTAGTATTTATTGTTTCGGTGATGTCCTAGACGGCCTCGTCCAGGGGCTATTCTGCTTGGGCGTTGGCCAAGCTCGCGCACTAGCTCCTGGATTTGAGTTTGATGGCCGTGGTTGCTCTCGTTCCTAACTGCGGAACGATGGGGCTATTCAAAACTTCTGAAAAGGAAAAGCCAAAAATTTTAATACTATATTTACGTTGATGCTCAACTCTTGCACTCTTGGATTTATTAAGAACCCTCGCGTTTCCACTTCCAAAAACTTCTATTACTTCCAAAAAACAACAATATTCTACTTTTGACAATTCTATTTTTCTCAACTTATAAATTTCATAAATAAATCTAAAAGGCGAATTAAAGAGCAACCGCGCGTTGTAAAGTGTTCTCGATTTGAACACTTTAGCTATTTCCAGAGACTTCTTGAATACTAAAAATCAAAAGTAATGTCATTCTTTAATTCATCTATCTTTGACCCTTCCGTGTTCGAAAGTGTCCTTGTACACAACACAATAACACTTATTTATTATTATTTATTTTGTTGTTTGTGGCAAATCGACACCAGCTGTTGTGTTGCGAAGTGATGGCGCGGAAGAGAGCCATGTCGAGGCCAAATACACCATTTGGTAGGTAACATGCTGATGCAACGACGGAAAAGAATCTCGCTATGTCCAAATAGGCGATTTGCATAGCGTGTGATGTAACCACGGAGAAGGTTAAATGCGCAAGCAGATTTGTTTTCATTGGGCTGGCTCCAAAGATGCGGCTGCTGGAGAAAACTTGGCCAAATCGGTTAAAAATAATTTAAGCTAAGGAAAAAATATATGACATAAATCTAGCTATATTCGATATCTCCACCTACACGTGGTGACCGCTGGGAGCCCTTTCTTAACGAAAAGCTGCAGACGGAGAAGGATGAAGGCGAGTCTACCGCGCCTAAAAACGGGGAAAAATTGAACCAACTGTCCTCCAGGTTTGGAGTTGGATAGGGCTGACAACCCTACACGGAAGAAAAACTTGTTACGAAGCCACAACAAGAGCCTCGGACTGGATGGATATCACAACGACGAACAGGCAACGACAACGGAATAACGATTTGCGCATTTTCTCATGGAACGTGCGCTCCCTGTACAGAGACAGAACTACCAAGTAGCTAGCCAACACCATATCCCAATAAACGTGGGCCTCTCCAGATGGGACCACTTTCAACCAAAGTGATCGAACGCCACCACTTCTCAGCCTTGATGAATGTCAAAATATATATATATATATAGGGGGCCAATATAGACTCAGATCACTATCTCGTTGGCATGGTGCTCCGAGTTCGAATAACAGCACCACCTAGAATGCCCTCTGATAATCAGGTGAGAGTCAACACTGAAGCCATCCACAACACAGCCCTCCGCAACACCTATAAGAGGGAAATGGACGCCGCAATAACCGGAGTTAACAGATCCTGGAGATGAAGCATTAACAAATGATCTTCACAATCACCTGAAGAACGTTATCATAAATACGGCCGCAAAAATACTTGCCCCAGCCGCAAAATGAGTCGGAACGGCTGGTTTGACGATGAATGTAAGCTAGCTATGGAACGGAAGAATGTCGCATACCGAGCAATGCTGCATTCTCAAAGAACGCGGGCATGCGCGGAGACTTATCTCGAACTCCGGCGAGAACCAACAGGTCTGTGAATCAATGCCTGACGGCAAAGAGGCATTATCTGTCTCATACATTAAAAGGGAGATATCACACAGTGCAGCAATTATATACGAGTAGGTATCACGTTGCTGACTACCAAGACTATTCGACATCAACAACTGTCTACGACAAGGGGATGCCCTATCGTGCGTCCTCTTTAACCTGGCCCTCGAGAAAGTGATCCATGATGCTGAGGTGGAAACAAGCAAGTACGATCCTCAAATCCACCCAACTACCGGCCTATACTGCCGAAATCGACATCATGAGAAGAACGATCCGAGACGCAAATCGCACTGATCAAACGGGAAGAATAAAGATAGGAGACTAGAACTTTGAGACCGTTGATAATTTCTCCTATTTAAGGTCGAAAATCACAACCGATAACAATTATGATGATGAAATCCGAAACTGTTCCGCTCGAATCGTATTACCATAGGGTCAAAGCTCTTACTTTACAAGACAATGATCTTGCCAGTCCTCATGTATTCCTCAGATTCCTTGGGTTCTTAGCAAGAAGAATTACGAACTCTTGGCCGCGTTCGAGAGAAGAATCGTCGGACGAATTTTTGGCCCCGTACATGAGGATAGACGATTCCGTAGCCTACGCAATGACGAAATCTATGAGCGATACCATGACCGTCTGGTTGTGGATAAAATCCGGCTCAATAGGTTACGGTGGGCGGGTCACTTAATCCGTATGGATGAGGACGATCCAGCTCGGATAGTCTATCAGGGCAATATCTATTGTAGAAAAAGAAGAGGTGGAGCGATGGCGTAGGTCAGGATGCCAGACAGCTTTTAGGGATATCGAATTGGTGAACCTCGGTGCAAAACCGAGATGTCTGGAGTTCCTTATTAAGGCAGGCCTAAACCGGATACCGGTTGTTGCGCCACTGATGATGATATCAAAAAACGCAAAGGTAGATAAGCACGAGAAAACCACCACAGAAATTTCTAATTACACATAGAAAAATTATATAATGAATTATCAATTAAAGTTATTTTTAAAATATAATTTTTATTTATCAGTTAATATTCTATCTTAAATCTTAGTCACTGCATTTTGTTCCAATCAGATTTGCCAATGTTTTTAGAAAGTTCCTGGAGCTGGATCCACATTAAGTGATACGGCTGATTTTATGTGACCTTTTAAAGGAGCGACGTGCTCAGCACCTCGAGTTTTTGCAACGTATTTTCCTTCACCTGCCAACCAAGTAGATGCAGTTAAAACTTTTGTGTCCACAATAGCAGGGTTGGATAAGTAACGACCAGTGAATCCATTATAAGGAAATCCGAAGTCATAGCCAGGAGTAATTAAGAATTGTCCTTCAATTCCGGCGAAGAAAGCAACCAAAAGGAAAGCTGCAAGGAACTGGAAGAAGATGATGAATATTTTTAGTTATTAGGCAATTCAAAACACCTGCATCAACTCTCACCTTCATTTTTCTAGGATTTATTTGAAAAAGTGAATGTTGTACTAAGACTTCGTGGTTATGATGAAGTTTTGTGTACCGATCTGCTCTTTTATAGTAAAGTCGACTTTAAAATAACCAACTCACAAATAAAGATTTCGATTTTATGAAATTCACTAATTTGTAATCACATAAAGCTGATAAACTGCATCTGGTGACAAGTTGACACCCTCCAACAAAGATGTATGCAAATTATGGGTGTGGAAGCAAATTGATATATGCAACAAATTTGCAACGCTAATCAGGTGGAGGAAGAGAACAACTGTTTTCTGCATACTCTAGTTTTCTCCAACAATTACATATTATATTAAAAACTTATCAGTTGGAATATAGAGTATAAAATCTCACTTTAAGATTCAGATAGTTTCAAGGCGAACATACCATCATTACAATGTAAGATGCAAAGCAGATTCCTGTTGAGTATAAAATGCCCACTCCCTCAGTATCAAGAATCAGATCTAGTCTTCACATCCGTCGACTTGTTTCAATCTAAAATCATGAAGGTACTAAAATAACTTTAGATATAATAGAATAACTCCACCAATAATCCAAAATTTATTATAATTTTTCTTTGAATTTCAGTTCATTGTTGCAGTTTTGCTTCTGGTGGTAATTGTAGCTGTCCAGGCTCAAATTTATGATGTCTTGCCGGGAATAAGAGCCTTTGCTGGTTACGATCCTTTGGGAAGAATTGCACTGGGTGACGCATTGACCCCGAAAGTAGTGAAGGTCGATGGTTATAACTGGTTGAACGACAGAATCGTTAGTAAACTGGAAGTCGCATAAGTGGATGGAATGCAGATGAAAAAATTTGAATACTTAAAAAAGATGTAAAAGCCCGCATTCAAAAATTGAATTTCTCAGTTGCGAAATAAATTTTGGAAGTTCACTTTTGTAGTCTTTCCGATTCTAGGGCCAGTTCACAAAATTATAGACCTGTTAAATGTACTCATCCCTTTTTTATGTGAGCTAATTTTAAGGATTTTATTGATTTTTGTGTTGTTTGCGCATTGCGTGATCGGTTGATATTTTTTCATGTCATTGAAGTGAAATAAGGTGGTTTTTAACTTTAAATTGTCATTTATCGTTTCTATAATATTATCTCATAGGCTACTCTTTATGGCGGTTTCCGTGAGTTATAGGAGGTTCGAAGGAAGAATGCTAGTCTAGCTTTTATCGCATTTTTAGAATGGCTTTTACAAAGATCTATGTCACTGTGCAATGAGAAAACTTTATAGTTTTTGCTCTTCCATATAGTCCAGGGTTTTGGAAACGCCAGTCTAAAACGTCTGGTCTATCCGATTCAGATTTCTATTCCATCCTTTTCGGACTTCTTTTAGTCTTGTTCCCATGCATTTTTCTTTTAGAATAACACATACGGCCCTCCCTTCTGGTATGATAACTTGTAAATGGTTATTCAACAAAAGCTTTTTTATGCAGAGCTGCGGGTTGGTGTGAGTTATGTATGAGATTTGTCACATTGTAAATCGAACTCTGTCAATAAAGTAAGCTGTAACTTAGAGTGTTTCTAAACAAGTTCTTGTATTTCCTCCTAGATAATGTTTTTGTATTTCTCAAGGGCGAAGTTGAATGGCGCTTGAATATATGATGAGTACTCGGTGGTAATTGTTTCTTCCTATGATCGCCGTTATTCCCTATATGATAGGCAAAGGGTGGTACAAGTCTCAAGGCAAAACGTGGGTTGGTACCTACAATAGAGCAAAAAAAGAAGAAAAAAAAAACCTGGGAAACATCTAGTGGACAAACACTAACAGCCATCACTTGGTGATCTTCTTATTGAAAAACGACAGATGGAGGAGGATAAAGGCGGGAAAAATTGTACCAGCCGGTCCTTGAGGTTGGGAGTTGGGTAGGGACAACTCTACACGATCATTGGACTGACAGGTTTTATAAAGATGGACCCGACAACGAAAACAAACTAACGATTTGCGCATTTTTTCCTGGAACGTGCGCTTCTTTTACACACCGCTGCCCAGAAGCCAGCCGATACACTGTCTAAATATTAGATTGATGTAACAGCGTTACAAGAGATGCGTTGAGCAGGTTTCCTGGAGAAGAGCCACTATACAATATATTGCATTGGCCATCCAGTAAATCATGTGCTCAGAGGGGATTTCCTGGTTACCAAAAATGAAACCTGCTGTTATCGGCTTGGAAAACATAATTAAACAGCTACACACTCTGTGCTTACGAGGCAAATTTCAAAATATAAGCGTCATTAATACTCACGCCCCTACTGAGTAGATTGTGTATAGTTTAAGAGACTAGGAGAACCAACCGGAATGGGAACTCGAAAAGTGCAGAGAACAACCGCACCAGACATGGAAGTCTTACCAACAAGTCAATAGTTTGAAGCCTTGTTTCCTTCGATCCTCATCCTGCCAATACTAAGAGGGAAATCTGGTTTCTGACCGTATGGGCATAGTGAGGCGATGGCGATCAAAATCATAAGTCGCAGGAACTGAAGGAATTAGAGTCGAACTGGTTAAGTATGGAGGCGACCAACTACACCAAATGGTTCAATTACTTATGCTAAACGTGCGGGATAGCGAATCAATGCCTGACGATTAGCTACGAGGACTTACCTAGGCCATACATAAGAAGGCAAATAATTCACAGTGCAGTAACTACAGATGTATCACGTTGCTGAGGGTCATCTGTAGGATATTCCTCGCTATCCTGATAAGCCGGATATTTCTATAAGTCCAAAATTCCAAATGATACTCATACGACTGACTAGGCTGACCCTGATCAATATATCTGGCCAGATAAAGGAGCAGGATCACACCATTCGACATCAACAGTGGACTAAGAAACTGGTATGCCGTATAATACGCCCTTTTAAACCTGGCCCTCAAAGAAGTAATTTGCGATGCTGATGTTAATGCGCAACTATTGACTTATTCTGCTAGTATGAACATTATGGAAAGGACAACTAGAGATGTGAAATCTACCTTCACCCAGATCGAACAGGTGGCTATCGTTGCGAGTCCTTGGGCTTCTCCACGTATTTCCATTCAATGCTGCTATTATTGGTTATAGCAATATTAATAATACACGCGGAGCGACCCGTCCTGCCAATCAACAATACGTAAAGCTCATTGTATGGTATATGGCGGTAAGTTAGAACATGCCGGTCCTAATACCTATAAGCGGGACTATCTAGTACTGTTTGCGGCTCATATCGGGAAACCGTCCACGTGCCCTTCAGCCCATGCTTGTATGGAAGGATTCGTTGTATCACCGTACAAACAGTATTATGCCTGTTCGTGCATTGCACTCGTACCATAACATTGCTGAAAGAAATGAGATGATTCAACATCTATAAGGCCGAACCACATATTCTGTACTGGTGGTTCTCCACTCGTACTTTCATTATGAGCTTTTTATAAGTTCGGCTGGCGACCATGCTATCCTGAATGGCACCGTTCCAACATCATGTGTATGGGGATTTATTATCTTTCATATTGCAAACAATAATTCACGTGTTTACCGTGGATTGACTTCGACTTCCGCCCTTCTTATAACTTCATCCCACTCAAAGGATCGATCTTCTTCAGACTTAGGACATCGATTAACCCGCTATTGAAACTGAAGCTATAGCAACTAAAGACGTTTCGTTGGCCTCAAGTTGCTTCTCCTGCAACTACCGAGTCGATAATGAGTTGCTCTCTGTAACCCCTTCACCCAACTCGGAAGTCCTTCTATTACTCGGACAGAATGTTGTTGGTCTCAAGGTTCATTCTATTAATAGGACGTTATGAATTTATAGAGGGTTGGTAAGCTAGTAATCGGTCTTGTATCCGCAGGGTCCTGCACCGTGTCCTCTTTAGGTAATTCCCACAGTGAGGAAGAGCGGAAATTCCTCCACCCGAAGAATGACCTAATTACTGATGAATTTTCTATACCAGAAATTCTTCACCCGATCCAGACCTGGGCCTCTTCAGTTCTTCAAGCTGTTTATGCTAGTCGAACCTCTTCTTCAGTAACATTCGCAAAATTCATGCCATGCAGTGATCTACTCAACGTGCTCAGTATCCTTGGCGGGTTACCCCCAAAGTCTACCCCAATATTCTTTCGCTTTCGTCACCGAAAACTTTACAGTCTGGACGTTCTATCTATCGTTGAGAGATATGAAAAATCTTCACTGTTTCCTCGCGTACATTACATTCTGAACACGTCTGGAGTGGCTTTCGCCATACCGTCGTAATCGACTGCATACTACCGAAAGTTTCTGCTCTAGTATGTCCTGAATTTCAACTATCCAGCTCCTGCTTTAATGAGTCTTGCCGACGATCCAGCCGAATTTTCCATGGTGAATCTCTTCGGTCACTCAAATTAAGAAGGGTGAATGCGAATTTTCTGGCCGTGCAGTCGAACAGCCGTAACTGCACCACAATACACAAGTGATTGTAATTGATTTGAGATAGAATTCCGGGAATACCTGGTCTATAGAATTCGTCCCGAAATTCAGCGGCGAATTTAGCTGGACAGTGAAGAAGAGTGCTTCAACGAGTACTAAAACTATTGCTTGCAACAGGCCGCCACCTCTGCCCCCATCGGTTACCAGTTTCCGCGATGGCCTCAAGTCGAACACGCTCTCTTATGATGGCCTGGATTGTGTTGCTGAGAGTAATAAAGCGGTGCAGGTCTACGACTCGCTACAAAGTCAAGTGCGTGAATTGCGGGAAACGCTCGCTACGCCTCC
The DNA here is from genome assembly GCF_905115235.1 of Hermetia illucens. Classification (NCBI taxonomy): domain Eukaryota; kingdom Metazoa; phylum Arthropoda; class Insecta; order Diptera; family Stratiomyidae; genus Hermetia; species Hermetia illucens. The sequence continues at coordinate 163,611,345 of NC_051849.1, read as the reverse complement.
CCCGCCATTATTTCGCAGTAGAAACAGATGATGAACAAGTTCATTTCTCCACAATTTGTGGCGAAAGAGCAGCAACAGGCGGAACAATGCTCCTGGTCATCGTGGCGCCGATACATCGAACAGCCCCACGATTATCCCTTACGGGAGCCCCACCAAGTCAGACGACCCCCACCAGTTGTCCGTACCAGACTTTAAAATTCTCCTTCTCCCCATTTTTGGTAGTGCATTTTATCCTAACTGCCAGGTGTGGAGAAAGGAAGGAGGAAAAAGCTATCCTTAGTGAGTAATCTGCGAGACTGCAAAGTTCTCGCACTTTTCTCACCTACCCCCTGAGACACTGCGGTGACGTATACTGAGACTGAAACTATCTGTCCTTCCTCCTTTTACAACCGGGGTTAGGACCGACTACGACGAAGTTTTTATTTCTCTTCTTCTCTGCCATGGGATGTGTCATCACTCTGACTAAGCGTTACTAGCCGAACGCTTAACTTCTTCCACTATTGTCCTGATCTTCAAGTCTTTATTTAGATCAAAGTTACGGAAATATCAGGGACCACCGGATCTACAACTCAGAATTTTTAACTAATATCGCTGCAGCAGATTAATATGGGATGGTTTGGCAGAGTCCCGTAATTGAATTGAGGTGTATTGCCAGGAATTTATAGTCATCCAATTGGGGTATAGCAATGCTTTTGGTCTTCACTTTAGGACAATTTTCTTTTCGTAAAGTGAGGTACACACCTCGACTCATCGATCTTCATCCTCCATATGTGAGGTAAGTTTTCCAGATGCCATTTCAGTTACAGTTGCAATATTTGGTATCCTTAGCAAAGGCAGCTGTGTAGATACAGTATAAGAATACACTCCGCCGAGGATCTCCTGCTCGATCTCATGCTGTTCACTGAGAATATGTTTGTATTTCACCTGGAATCCACCTTTCGTTAAATACAATATTAATGGATTGTGGAAACAATCAAGGTGTACACGTTTGATTTTGTTGAAAAGACCTACGTGACAAACCTTTTCGAAGGTTTTGTAATCATTTTCACAATTACATGTTTGCAGCAACTTGGGAGGTCACCGATTTCCTCAACTTGGCGTTATTTCGACATCTGAGAAGTTCAAATGACGTTTGGGAATCGATTGGTTGAAATGCTTCTTTCATGTGATCTACTAAGGCTGTAGTTTTGCCGTCATTACTTTAAGCCCAATTCACTGTAGCAGTCCATAATGGAGATTCTCTGAACCTTTTTAGGTGCTTTCAAAGAACTGTCAGTGAACCCTGAATCAGATAACCCGCATAGGAACCGTTGCATATCAGACTCCTGATGCGCTATAAGCACCGATTTCATCAGTTTTATAGTTTTATTAAGTCGTCTTCTCCTTTGGAGAAACCTATGTAGTTGCTACTCCCTTCGTTGAAATTGTCGCTGATTAGAAATCGGCCCTTTTGGAAGAATTTTGCGCTACTTTAGATTTTGCCTAAGATTGCCCCATACAATTATTTCCCTTTAGGGGAGACTAACCTTGAACTCCAGTGGGTATACTTTGCATTGAAATAGCCAACGGCGTCTAGCTGCCGACTTGCTTTAATTGGGCATATATCCCCTCATCGTTTGTTGTTGGTATTCGTATGCATACTATTGAGATATTATATGCTGTTCTCGAGATCAAGATTCTATTGTCATCTTTCGAGTTGAACCTAACTGAAAATCTGTCATTATCTGCCAAAAATGCGAGCAAGGAGGAAAGGTTTTTAAATGGCCGGTGAAGAATTTTGATGGGGATTATTCATTACAAAGGTAAGTAGCCCGAATGAAGAAGAAGAACTAAGTCCCACTAATTTAAATACTCCTTTTTTCGGTGACTCCCAGACTATGCCATGGCAGAACTCGATCGCCAACCTAGTGCACTTAGCACAGAACGAATCAAATTGATGTCATGGTATAAAACCGGCTAAGCAGGAATCGAAAACAAACTTGCAATTAGCGTTATTTTTTAAATTGAATCTTTATTTGTCAGTTAATATTTTATATTCCACTCTTCGTCGTTGCCTTTTGTTCCAATTATGTTTGTCAATGTTCTTAGAAAGTTCCTGGAGCTGGATCCACATTAAGTGATACGGTCGATTTTAGATGACCCTTTAAAGGAGCAATGTGTTCAGCACCTCGAGTTTTTGCAACGTATTTGCCTTCATCTGCCAACCAAGTAGACGCAGTTAAAACTCTTGTGTCGACAATAGCAGGGTTGGCTAAGTAACGATCAACGAATCCGCTATAAGGAAATCCAAAGTTGTAGCCAGGACTAATTAAGAATTGTCCTTCAATTCCGGCGAAGAAAGCAACCAAAAGGAAAACTGCAAGGAACTAGGAGAAGTTGGTGAGTATTTTAAGATATTAGGCAATTCAGAATAGCTGTATCAACTCTTACTTTCATTTTTCTAGGATTTATTTGAAAAAGTGAATGTTGTACGAAGACTTTGTGGGTATGATGAAGTTTTATCCACCGATCCGTTCTTTTATAGTAAAATTGACTCACAAACAACCAATTCACAATTAAAGATTTCAAACATTTCAAAAAATCATTGACTTGTAATCACATGAAGCTGATGAGCTGCATCTAGCGGCAAGTTGACACCCTCCAACAAAGATGTATGCAAATTATAGGTGTGGAAGCAAACTGATATACGCAAAAAATTTGCAACGCTAATCAATTGGAGGAAGAGAACAACTGCAACTTCTGCATATTCTAGTTTTCTCCAACAATTACAACATAACATAACTTATCAGTTGGAATACAGAGCATAAAAACTCATTTTAAGATTCAGATAGTTTCAAGGTGAACATACCATCATTACAATGTAAAATGCAAAGCAGATTCCCATTGAGTATAAAATGCACCGCTCCTTCAGTAACAAGAATCAGATCTAGTCTTCACATCCGTCGACTTGTTTCAATCTAAAATCATGAAGGTACTAAAAGAACTTTAGATAATCCAAAATTTAATTCAATTTTTCTTCTTTTTTTCATTTTCAGTTCATTGTTGCAGTTTTGCTTTTGGTCGTGATTGTAGCTGTCCAAGCACAAATTTATGATGCCCTGCCGGGAATAAGAGCCTTTGCTGGTTACGATCCTTTGGGAAGAGTTGTACTGGGTGACACATTCAGACCGAAAGTAGTCAAAGTTGATGGTTATAATTGGTTAAATGACGGAATTGTTAGCAGATTGGAGGTTTCTTAAACATCATAATGGCAAA